>NC_064921.1:44752327-46050679 GCF_023897955.1 Schistocerca gregaria
GGTTTCCTGAAGTTGCTGATGTGAGTCTAATTGTGACGAGGCATTGGCTACCTTAAGAGAGTCATAGTTACTCTTGCCAAATGCTCACCATAATAGACATTTTTTTAGATACTGTGGCCAGTCTGCCCGAAGCGATACGCCACTAGTTGTTTAATTTAAGACAACCATCGTTACCCTTGCTAGGAGTTACTTGATGTTGCTGATTTAATTTTAATTGTGACGAGGCATTGGCAACCTTACGAGAGTCATAGTGATTCCTGGCAGTTCCTCACCAAAATACGCATTTTTTAGATACTGTGGAAAGTCTCTCCAAAGCGGTAATCCACTAGCGGTTTATCTTAAGAGAAACTGCCAGAGGTTTCTTGAAGTTGCTGATGTGAGTCTAATTGTGACGAGGCATTGGCTACCTTAAGAGAGTCATAGTTACTCTTGCCAAATGCTCACCATAATACACATTTTTTAGATACTGTGGCCAGTCTGCCCGAAGCGATACGCCACTAGTTGTTTAATTTAAGACAACCATCGTTACCCTTGCTAGGAGTTACTTGATGTTGCTGATTTAATTTTAATTGTGACGAGGCATTGGCAACCTTATGAGAGTCATACTGATTCCTGGCAGTTCCTCACCAAAATACGCATTTGTTAGATATTGTGGAAAGTCTCTCCGAAGCGGTAATCCACTAGCTGCTTATCTTAAGTGAAACTGCCAGAGATTTCTTGAAGTTGCTGATGTGAGTCTAATTGTGACGAGGCATTGGCTACCTTAAGAGAGTCATAGTGACTCTTGCCAAATGCCCACCATAATAGACATTTTTTTAGATACTGTGGCCAGTCTGCCCGAATCATTACGCAATTAGTTGTTTAATTTAAGACAACCATTGTTACTCTTGCTCGGAGTTACTTGATGTTGCTTATTTAATTTTAATTGTGATGAGGCATTGGCAACCTTACGAGAGTCGTAGTGATTCCTGGCAGTTCCTCACGAAAATACGCATTTTTTAGATACTGTGGAAAGTCTCTCCAAAGCGGTAATCCACTAGCTGTTTGTCTTCAGAGAAACTGATAGAGGTTTCTTCAAGTTGCTGACGTGAGTCTAATTGTGGCGAGGCATTGGCTACCTTAAGAGAGTCATAGTTACTCTTGCCAAATGCTCACCATAATAGACATTTTTTAGATACTGTGGCCAGTCTGCCCGAAGCGATACGCCACTAGTTGTTTAATTTAAGACAACCATCGTTATCCTTGCTAGGAGTTACTTGATGTTGCTGATTTAATTTTAATTGTGACGAGGCATTGGCAGCCTTACGAGAGTCATAGTGATTCCTGGCAGTTCCTCACCAAAATACGCATTTTTTAGATACTGTGGAAAGTCTATCCAAAGCGGTAATCCACTAGCTGCTTATCTTAAGTGAAACTGCCAGAGGTTTCCTGAAGTTGCTGATGTGAGTCTAATTGTGACGAGGCATTGGCTACCTTAAGAGAGTCATACTGACTTTTGCCAAATGCTCACCATAATAGACATTTTTTTAGATACTGTGGCCAGTCTGCCCGAAGCGATACGCCACTAGTTGTTTAATTTAAGACAACCATCGTTACCCTTGCTAGGAGTTACTTGATGTTGCTGATTTAATTTTAATTGTGACGAGGCATTGGCAACCTTACGAGAGTCATACTGATTCCTGGCAGTTCCTCACCAAAATACGCATTTGTTAGATATTGTGGAAAGTCTCTCCGAAGCGGTAATCCACTAGCTGCTTATCTTAAGTGAAACTGCCAGAGATTTCTTGAAGTTGCTGATGTGAGTCTAATTGTGACGAGGCATTGGCTACCTTAAGAGAGTCATAGTGACTCTTGCCAAATGCCCACCATAATAGACATTTTTTTAGATACTGTGGCCAGTCTGCCCGAATCATTACGCAATTAGTTGTTTAATTTAAGACAACCATTGTTACTCTGGCTCGGAGTTACTTGATGTTGCTTATTTAATTTTAATTGTGATGAGGCATTGGCAACCTTACGAGAGTCGTAGTGATTCCTGGCAGTTCCTCACGAAAATACGCATTTTTTAGATACTGTGGAAAGTCTCTCCAAAGCGGTAATCCACTAGCGGTTTATCTTAAGAGAAACTGCCAGAGGTTTCTTGAAGTTCCTGAAGTGAGTCTAATTGTGACGAGGCATTGGCTACCTTAAGAGAGTCATAGTTACTCTTGCCAAATGCTCACCATAATAGACATTTTTTAGATACTGTGGCCAGTCTGCCCGAAGCGATACGCCACTAGTTGTTTAATTTAAGACAACCATCGTTACCCTTGCTAGGAGTTACTTGATGTTGCTGATTTAATTTTAATTGTGACGAGGCATTGGCAACCTTACGAGAGTCATAGTGATTCCTGGCAGTTCCTCACGAAAATATGCATTTTTTAGATACTGTGGAAAGTCTCTCCAAAGCGGTAATCCACTAGCGGTTTATCTTAAGAGAAACTGCCAGAGGTTTCTTGAAGTTCCTGAAGTGAGTCTAATTGTGACGAGGCATTGGCTACCTTAAGAGAGTCATAGTTACTCTTGCCAAATGCTCACCATAATAGACATTTTTTAGATACTGTGGCCAGTCTGCCCGAAGCGATACGCCACTAGTTGTTTAATTTAAGACAACCATCGTTACCCTTGCTAGGAGTTACTTGATGTTGCTGATTTAATTTTAATTGTGACGAGGCATTGGCAACCTTACGAGAGTCATAGTGATTCCTGGCAGCTCCTCACCAAAATACGCATTTGTTAGATATTGTGGAGAGTCTCTCCGAAGCGGTAATCCACTAGCTGCTTATCTTAAGTGAAACTGCCAGAGGTTTCTTGAAGTTGCTGATGTGAGTCTAATTGTGACGAGGCATTGGCTACCTTAAGAGAGTCATAGTGACTCTTGCCAAATGCTCACCATAATAGACATTTTTTTAGATACTGTGGCCAGTCTGCCCGAAGCGATACGCCACTAGTTGTTTAATTTAAGACAACCATCGTTACCCTTGCTAGGAGTTACTTGATGTTGCTGATTTAATTTTAATTGTGACGAGGCATTGGCAACCTTACGAGAGTCATAGTGATTCCTGGCAGTTCCTCACCAAAATACGCATTTTTTAGATACTGTGGAGAGTCTCTCCAAAGCGGTAATCCACTAGCGGTTTATCTTAAGAGAAACTGCCAGAGGTTTCTTGAAGTTCCTGAAGTGAGTCTAATTGTGACGAGGCATTGGCTACCTTAAGAGAGTCATAGTTACTCTTGCCAAATGCTCACCATAATAGACATTTTTTAGATACTGTGGCCAGTCTGCCCGAAGCGATACGCCACTAGTTGTTTAATTTAAGACAACCATCGTTACCCTTGCTAGGAGTTACTTGATGTTGCTGATTTAATTTTAATTGTGACGAGGCATTGGCAACCTTACGAGAGTCATAGTGATTCCTGGCAGTTCCTCACCAAAATACGCATTTGTTAGATATTGTGGAAAGTCTCTCCGAAGCGGTAATCCACTAGCTGCTTATCTTAAGTGAAACTGCCAGAGGTTTCTTGAAGTTGCTGATGTGAGTCTAATCGGACGAGGCATTGGCTACCTTAAGAGAGTCATAGTGACTCTTGCCAAATGCTCACCATGATAGACATTTTTTTAGATACTGTGGCCAGTCTGCCCGAATCATTACGCAATTAGTTGTTTAATTTAAGACAACCATTGTTACTCTTGCTCGGAGTTACTTGATGTTGCTTATTTAATTTTAATTGTGATGAGGCATTGGCAACCTTACGAGAGTCGTAGTGATTCCTGGCAGTTCCTCACGAAAATACGCATTTTTTAGATACTGTGGAAAGTCTCTCCAAAGCGGTAATCCACTAGCTGTTTGTCTTCAGAGAAACTGATAGAGGTTTCTTCAAGTTGCTGACGTGAGTCTAATTGTGGCGAGGCATTGGCTACCTTAAGAGAGTCATACTGACTTTTGCCAAATGCTCACCATAATAGACATTTTTTTAGATACTGTGGCCAGTCTGCCCGAAGCGGTACGCCACTAGTTGTTTAATTTAAGACAACCATCGTTACCCTTGCTAGGAGTTACTTGATGTTGCTGATTTAATTTTAATTGTGACGAGGCATTGGCAACCTTACGAGAGTCATAGTGATTCCTGGCAGTTCCTCACCAAAATACGCATTTTTTAGATACTGTGGAAAGTCTCTTTAAAGCGGTAATCCACTAGCGGTTTATCTTAAGAGAAACTGCCAGAGGTTTCTTGAAGTTCCTGAAGTGAGTCTAATTGTGACGAGGCATTGGCTACCTTAAGAGAGTCATAGTTACTCTTGCCAAATGCTCACCATAATAGACATTTTTTAGATACTGTGGCCAGTCTGCCCGAAGCGATACGCCACTAGTTGTTTAATTTAAGACAACCATCGTTACCCTTGCTAGGAGTTACTTGATGTTGCTGATTTAATTTTAATTGTGACGAGGCATTGGCAACCTTACGAGAGTCATACTGATTCCTGGCAGTTCCTCACCAAAATACGCATTTGTTAGATATTGTGGAAAGTCTCTCCGAAGCGGTAATCCACTAGCTGCTTATCTTAAGTGAAACTGCCAGAGGTTTCTTGAAGTTGCTGATGTGAGTCTAATTGTGACGAGGCATTGGCTACCTTAAGAGAGTCATAGTGACTCTTGCCAAATGCCCACCATAATAGACATTTTTTTAGATACTGTGGCCAGTCTGCCCGAATCATTACGCAATTAGTTGTTTAATTTAAGACAACCATTGTTACTCTTGCTCGGAGTTACTTGATGTTGCTTATTTAATTTTAATTGTGATGAGGCATTGGCAACCTTACGAGAGTCGTAGTGATTCCTGGCAGTTCCTCACGAAAATACGCATTTTTTAGATACTGTGGAAAGTCTCTCCAAAGCGGTAATCCACTAGCTGTTTGTCTTCAGAGAAACTGATAGAGGTTTCTTCAAGTTGCTGACGTGAGTCTAATTGTGGCGAGGCATTGGCTACCTTAAGAGAGTCATAGTTACTCTTGCCAAATGCTCACCATAATAGACATTTTTTAGATACTGTGGCCAGTCTGCCCGAAGCGATACGCCACTAGTTGTTTAATTTAAGACAACCATCGTTACCCTTGCTAGGAGTTACTTGATGTTGCTGATTTAATTTTAATTGTGACGAGGCATTGGCAACCTTACGAGAGTCATAGTGATTCCTGGCAGTTCCTCACGAAAATATGCATTTTTTAGATACTGTGGAAAGTCTCTCCAAAGCGGTAATCCACTAGCGGTTTATCTTAAGAGAAACTGCCAGAGGTTTCTTGAAGTTCCTGAAGTGAGTCTAATTGTGACGAGGCATTGGCTACCTTAAGAGAGTCATAGTTACTCTTGCCAAATGCTCACCATAATAGACATTTTTTAGATACTGTGGCCAGTCTGCCCGAAGCGATACGCCACTAGTTGTTTAATTTAAGACAACCATCGTTATCCTTGCTAGGAGTTACTTGATGTTGCTGATTTAATTTTAATTGTGACGAGGCATTGGCAGCCTTACGAGAGTCATAGTGATTCCTGGCAGTTCCTCACCAAAATACGCATTTTTTAGATACTGTGGAAAGTCTATCCAAAGCGGTAATCCACTAGCTGCTTATCTTAAGTGAAACTGCCAGAGGTTTCCTGAAGTTGCTGATGTGAGTCTAATTGTGACGAGGCATTGGCTACCTTAAGAGAGTCATACTGACTTTTGCCAAATGCTCACCATAATAGACATTTTTTTAGATACTGTGGCCAGTCTGCCCGAAGCGATACGCCACTAGTTGTTTAATTTAAGACAACCATCGTTACCCTTGCTAGGAGTTACTTGATGTTGCTGATTTAATTTTAATTGTGACGAGGCATTGGCAACCTTACGAGAGTCATACTGATTCCTGGCAGTTCCTCACCAAAATACGCATTTGTTAGATATTGTGGAAAGTCTCTCCGAAGCGGTAATCCACTAGCTGCTTATCTTAAGTGAAACTGCCAGAGATTTCTTGAAGTTGCTGATGTGAGTCTAATTGTGACGAGGCATTGGCTACCTTAAGAGAGTCATAGTGACTCTTGCCAAATGCCCACCATAATAGACATTTTTTTAGATACTGTGGCCAGTCTGCCCGAATCATTACGCAATTAGTTGTTTAATTTAAGACAACCATTGTTACTCTGGCTCGGAGTTACTTGATGTTGCTTATTTAATTTTAATTGTGATGAGGCATTGGCAACCTTACGAGAGTCGTAGTGATTCCTGGCAGTTCCTCACGAAAATACGCATTTTTTAGATACTGTGGAAAGTCTCTCCAAAGCGGTAATCCACTAGCGGTTTATCTTAAGAGAAACTGCCAGAGGTTTCTTGAAGTTCCTGAAGTGAGTCTAATTGTGACGAGGCATTGGCTACCTTAAGAGAGTCATAGTTACTCTTGCCAAATGCTCACCATAATAGACATTTTTTAGATACTGTGGCCAGTCTGCCCGAAGCGATACGCCACTAGTTGTTTAATTTAAGACAACCATCGTTACCCTTGCTAGGAGTTACTTGATGTTGCTGATTTAATTTTAATTGTGACGAGGCATTGGCAACCTTACGAGAGTCATAGTGATTCCTGGCAGTTCCTCACGAAAATATGCATTTTTTAGATACTGTGGAAAGTCTCTCCAAAGCGGTAATCCACTAGCGGTTTATCTTAAGAGAAACTGCCAGAGGTTTCTTGAAGTTCCTGAAGTGAGTCTAATTGTGACGAGGCATTGGCTACCTTAAGAGAGTCATAGTTACTCTTGCCAAATGCTCACCATAATAGACATTTTTTAGATACTGTGGCCAGTCTGCCCGAAGCGATACGCCACTAGTTGTTTAATTTAAGACAACCATCGTTACCCTTGCTAGGAGTTACTTGATGTTGCTGATTTAATTTTAATTGTGACGAGGCATTGGCAACCTTACGAGAGTCATAGTGATTCCTGGCAGTTCCTCACCAAAATACGCATTTGTTAGATATTGTGGAAAGTCTCTCCGAAGCGGTAATCCACTAGCTGCTTATCTTAAGTGAAACTGCCAGAGGTTTCTTGAAGTTGCTGATGTGAGTCTAATTGTGACGAGGCATTGGCTACCTTAAGAGAGTCATAGTGACTCTTGCCAAATGCTCACCATAATAGACATTTTTTTAGATACTGTGGCCAGTCTGCCCGAAGCGATACGCCACTAGTTGTTTAATTTAAGACAACCATCGTTACCCTTGCTAGGAGTTACTTGATGTTGCTGATTTAATTTTAATTGTGACGAGGCATTGGCAACCTTACGAGAGTCATAGTGATTCCTGGCAGTTCCTCACCAAAATACGCATTTTTTAGATACTGTGGAGAGTCTCTCCAAAGCGGTAATCCACTAGCGGTTTATCTTAAGAGAAACTGCCAGAGGTTTCTTGAAGTTCCTGAAGTGAGTCTAATTGTGACGAGGCATTGGCTACCTTAAGAGAGTCATAGTTACTCTTGCCAAATGCTCACCATAATAGACATTTTTTAGATACTGTGGCCAGTCTGCCCGAAGCGATACGCCACTAGTTGTTTAATTTAAGACAACCATCGTTACCCTTGCTAGGAGTTACTTGATGTTGCTGATTTAATTTTAATTGTGACGAGGCATTGGCAACCTTACGAGAGTCATAGTGATTCCTGGCAGTTCCTCACCAAAATACGCATTTGTTAGATATTGTGGAAAGTCTCTCCGAAGCGGTAATCCACTAGCTGCTTATCTTAAGTGAAACTGCCAGAGGTTTCTTGAAGTTGCTGATGTGAGTCTAATCGGACGAGGCATTGGCTACCTTAAGAGAGTCATAGTGACTCTTGCCAAATGCTCACCATGATAGACATTTTTTTAGATACTGTGGCCAGTCTGCCCGAATCATTACGCAATTAGTTGTTTAATTTAAGACAACCATTGTTACTCTTGCTCGGAGTTACTTGATGTTGCTTATTTAATTTTAATTGTGATGAGGCATTGGCAACCTTACGAGAGTCGTAGTGATTCCTGGCAGTTCCTCACGAAAATACGCATTTTTTAGATACTGTGGAAAGTCTCTCCAAAGCGGTAATCCACTAGCTGTTTGTCTTCAGAGAAACTGATAGAGGTTTCTTCAAGTTGCTGACGTGAGTCTAATTGTGGCGAGGCATTGGCTACCTTAAGAGAGTCATACTGACTTTTGCCAAATGCTCACCATAATAGACATTTTTTTAGATACTGTGGCCAGTCTGCCCGAAGCGGTACGCCACTAGTTGTTTAATTTAAGACAACCATCGTTACCCTTGCTAGGAGTTACTTGATGTTGCTGATTTAATTTTAATTGTGACGAGGCATTGGCAACCTTACGAGAGTCATAGTGATTCCTGGCAGTTCCTCACCAAAATACGCATTTTTTAGATACTGTGGAAAGTCTCTTTAAAGCGGTAATCCACTAGCGGTTTATCTTAAGAGAAACTGCCAGAGGTTTCTTGAAGTTCCTGAAGTGAGTCTAATTGTGACGAGGCATTGGCTACCTTAAGAGAGTCATAGTTACTCTTGCCAAATGCTCACCATAATAGACATTTTTTAGATACTGTGGCCAGTCTGCCCGAAGCGATACGCCACTAGTTGTTTAATTTAAGACAACCATCGTTACCCTTGCTAGGAGTTACTTGATGTTGCTGATTTAATTTTAATTGTGACGAGGCATTGGCAACCTTACGAGAGTCATACTGATTCCTGGCAGTTCCTCACCAAAATACGCATTTGTTAGATATTGTGGAAAGTCTCTCCGAAGCGGTAATCCACTAGCTGCTTATCTTAAGTGAAACTGCCAGAGGTTTCTTGAAGTTGCTGATGTGAGTCTAATTGTGACGAGGCATTGGCTACCTTAAGAGAGTCATAGTGACTCTTGCCAAATGCCCACCATAATAGACATTTTTTTAGATACTGTGGCCAGTCTGCCCGAATCATTACGCAATTAGTTGTTTAATTTAAGACAACCATTGTTACTCTTGCTCGGAGTTACTTGATGTTGCTTATTTAATTTTAATTGTGATGAGGCATTGGCAACCTTACGAGAGTCGTAGTGATTCCTGGCAGTTCCTCACGAAAATACGCATTTTTTAGATACTGTGGAAAGTCTCTCCAAAGCGGTAATCCACTAGCTGTTTGTCTTCAGAGAAACTGATAGAGGTTTCTTCAAGTTGCTGACGTGAGTCTAATTGTGGCGAGGCATTGGCTACCTTAAGAGAGTCATAGTTACTCTTGCCAAATGCTCACCATAATAGACATTTTTTAGATACTGTGGCCAGTCTGCCCGAAGCGATACGCCACTAGTTGTTTAATTTAAGACAACCATCGTTATCCTTGCTAGGAGTTACTTGATGTTGCTGATTTAATTTTAATTGTGACGAGGCATTGGCAGCCTTACGAGAGTCATAGTGATTCCTGGCAGTTCCTCACCAAAATACGCATTTTTTAGATACTGTGGAAAGTCTATCCAAAGCGGTAATCCACTAGCTGCTTATCTTAAGTGAAACTGCCAGAGGTTTCCTGAAGTTGCTGATGTGAGTCTAATTGTGACGAGGCATTGGCTACCTTAAGAGAGTCATACTGACTTTTGCCAAATGCTCACCATAATAGACATTTTTTTAGATACTGTGGCCAGTCTGCCCGAAGCGATACGCCACTAGTTGTTTAATTTAAGACAACCATCGTTACCCTTGCTAGGAGTTACTTGATGTTGCTGATTTAATTTTAATTGTGACGAGGCATTGGCAACCTTACGAGAGTCATACTGATTCCTGGCAGTTCCTCACCAAAATACGCATTTGTTAGATATTGTGGAAAGTCTCTCCGAAGCGGTAATCCACTAGCTGCTTATCTTAAGTGAAACTGCCAGAGATTTCTTGAAGTTGCTGATGTGAGTCTAATTGTGACGAGGCATTGGCTACCTTAAGAGAGTCATAGTGACTCTTGCCAAATGCCCACCATAATAGACATTTTTTTAGATACTGTGGCCAGTCTGCCCGAATCATTACGCAATTAGTTGTTTAATTTAAGACAACCATTGTTACTCTGGCTCGGAGTTACTTGATGTTGCTTATTTAATTTTAATTGTGATGAGGCATTGGCAACCTTACGAGAGTCGTAGTGATTCCTGGCAGTTCCTCACGAAAATACGCATTTTTTAGATACTGTGGAAAGTCTCTCCAAAGCGGTAATCCACTAGCGGTTTATCTTAAGAGAAACTGCCAGAGGTTTCTTGAAGTTCCTGAAGTGAGTCTAATTGTGACGAGGCATTGGCTACCTTAAGAGAGTCATAGTTACTCTTGCCAAATGCTCACCATAATAGACATTTTTTAGATACTGTGGCCAGTCTGCCCGAAGCGATACGCCACTAGTTGTTTAATTTAAGACAACCATCGTTACCCTTGCTAGGAGTTACTTGATGTTGCTGATTTAATTTTAATTGTGACGAGGCATTGGCAACCTTACGAGAGTCATAGTGATTCCTGGCAGTTCCTCACGAAAATATGCATTTTTTAGATACTGTGGAAAGTCTCTCCAAAGCGGTAATCCACTAGCGGTTTATCTTAAGAGAAACTGCCAGAGGTTTCTTGAAGTTCCTGAAGTGAGTCTAATTGTGACGAGGCATTGGCTACCTTAAGAGAGTCATAGTTACTCTTGCCAAATGCTCACCATAATAGACATTTTTTAGATACTGTGGCCAGTCTGCCCGAAGCGATACGCCACTAGTTGTTTAATTTAAGACAACCATCGTTACCCTTGCTAGGAGTTACTTGATGTTGCTGATTTAATTTTAATTGTGACGAGGCATTGGCAACCTTACGAGAGTCATAGTGATTCCTGGCAGTTCCTCACCAAAATACGCATTTGTTAGATATTGTGGAAAGTCTCTCCGAAGCGGTAATCCACTAGCTGCTTATCTTAAGTGAAACTGCCAGAGGTTTCTTGAAGTTGCTGATGTGAGTCTAATTGTGACGAGGCATTGGCTACCTTAAGAGAGTCATAGTGACTCTTGCCAAATGCTCACCATAATAGACATTTTTTTAGATACTGTGGCCAGTCTGCCCGAAGCGATACGCCACTAGTTGTTTAATTTAAGACAACCATCGTTACCCTTGCTAGGAGTTACTTGATGTTGCTGATTTAATTTTAATTGTGACGAGGCATTGGCAACCTTACGAGAGTCATAGTGATTCCTGGCAGTTCCTCACCAAAATACGCATTTTTTAGATACTGTGGAGAGTCTCTCCAAAGCGGTAATCCACTAGCGGTTTATCTTAAGAGAAACTGCCAGAGGTTTCTTGAAGTTCCTGAAGTGAGTCTAATTGTGACGAGGCATTGGCTACCTTAAGAGAGTCATAGTTACTCTTGCCAAATGCTCACCATAATAGACATTTTTTAGATACTGTGGCCAGTCTGCCCGAAGCGATACGCCACTAGTTGTTTAATTTAAGACAACCATCGTTACCCTTGCTAGGAGTTACTTGATGTTGCTGATTTAATTTTAATTGTGACGAGGCATTGGCAACCTTACGAGAGTCATAGTGATTCCTGGCAGTTCCTCACCAAAATACGCATTTGTTAGATATTGTGGAAAGTCTCTCCGAAGCGGTAATCCACTAGCTGCTTATCTTAAGTGAAACTGCCAGAGGTTTCTTGAAGTTGCTGATGTGAGTCTAATCGGACGAGGCATTGGCTACCTTAAGAGAGTCATAGTGACTCTTGCCAAATGCTCACCATGATAGACATTTTTTTAGATACTGTGGCCAGTCTGCCCGAATCATTACGCAATTAGTTGTTTAATTTAAGACAACCATTGTTACTCTTGCTCGGAGTTACTTGATGTTGCTTATTTAATTTTAATTGTGATGAGGCATTGGCAACCTTACGAGAGTCGTAGTGATTCCTGGCAGTTCCTCACGAAAATACGCATTTTTTAGATACTGTGGAAAGTCTCTCCAAAGCGGTAATCCACTAGCTGTTTGTCTTCAGAGAAACTGATAGAGGTTTCTTCAAGTTGCTGACGTGAGTCTAATTGTGGCGAGGCATTGGCTACCTTAAGAGAGTCATACTGACTTTTGCCAAATGCTCACCATAATAGACATTTTTTTAGATACTGTGGCCAGTCTGCCCGAAGCGGTACGCCACTAGTTGTTTAATTTAAGACAACCATCGTTACCCTTGCTAGGAGTTACTTGATGTTGCTGATTTAATTTTAATTGTGACGAGGCATTGGCAACCTTACGAGAGTCATAGTGATTCCTGGCAGTTCCTCACCAAAATACGCATTTTTTAGATACTGTGGAAAGTCTCTTTAAAGCGGTAATCCACTAGCGGTTTATCTTAAGAGAAACTGCCAGAGGTTTCTTGAAGTTCCTGAAGTGAGTCTAATTGTGACGAGGCATTGGCTACCTTAAGAGAGTCATAGTTACTCTTGCCAAATGCTCACCATAATAGACATTTTTTAGATACTGTGGCCAGTCTGCCCGAAGCGATACGCCACTAGTTGTTTAATTTAAGACAACCATCGTTACCCTTGCTAGGAGTTACTTGATGTTGCTGATTTAATTTTAATTGTGACGAGGCATTGGCAACCTTACGAGAGTCATACTGATTCCTGGCAGTTCCTCACCAAAATACGCATTTGTTAGATATTGTGGAAAGTCTCTCCGAAGCGGTAATCCACTAGCTGCTTATCTTAAGTGAAACTGCCAGAGGTTTCTTGAAGTTGCTGATGTGAGTCTAATTGTGACGAGGCATTGGCTACCTTAAGAGAGTCATAGTGACTCTTGCCAAATGCTCACCATAATAGACATTTTTTTTATACTGTGGCCAGTCTGCCCGAAGCGATACGCCACTAGTTGTTTAATTTAAGACAACCATCGTTACCCTTGCTAGGAGTTACTTGATGTTGCTGATTTAATTTTAATTGTGACGAGGCATTGGCAACCTTACGAGAGTCATAGTGATTCCTGACAGTTCCTCACCAAAATACGCATTTTTTAGATACTGTGGAAAGTCTATCCAAAGCGGTAATCCACTAGCTGCTTATCTTAAGTGAAACTGCCAGAGGTTTCCTGAAGTTGCTGATGTGAGTCTAATTGTGACGAGGCATTGGCTACCTTAAGAGAGTCATAGTTACTCTTGCCAAATGCTCACCATAATAGACATTTTTTTAGATACTGTGGCCAGTCTGCCCGAAGCGATACGCCACTAGTTGTTTAATTTAAGACAACCATCGTTACCCTTGCTAGGAGTTACTTGATGTTGCTGATTTAATTTTAATTGTGACGAGGCATTGGCAACCTTACGAGAGTCATAGTGATTCCTGGCAGTTCCTCACCAAAATACGCATTTTTTAGATACTGTGGAAAGTCTCTCCAAAGCGGTAATCCACTAGCGGTTTATCTTAAGAGAAACTGCCAGAGGTTTCTTGAAGTTGCTGATGTGAGTCTAATTGTGACGAGGCATTGGCTACCTTAAGAGAGTCATAGTTACTCTTGCCAAATGCTCACCATAATAGACATTTTTTAGATACTGTGGCCAGTCTGCCCGAAGCGATACGCCACTAGTTGTTTAATTTAAGACAACCATCGTTACCCTTGCTAGGAGTTACTTGATGTTGCTGATTTAATTTTAATTGTGACGAGGCATTGGCAACCTTACGAGAGTCATACTGATTCCTGGCAGTTCCTCACCAAAATACGCATTTGTTAGATATTGTGGAAAGTCTCTCCGAAGCGGTAATCCACTAGCTGCTTATCTTAAGTGAAACTGCCAGAGATTTCTTGAAGTTGCTGATGTGAGTCTAATTGTGACGAGGCATTGGCTACCTTAAGAGAGTCATAGTGACTCTTGCCAAATGCCCACCATAATAGACATTTTTTTAGATACTGTGGCCAGTCTGCCCGAATCATTACGCAATTAGTTGTTTAATTTAAGACAACCATTGTTACTCTTGCTCGGAGTTACTTGATGTTGCTTATTTAATTTTAATTGTGATGAGGCATTGGCAACCTTACGAGAGTCGTAGTGATTCCTGGCAGTTCCTCACGAAAATACGCATTTTTTAGATACTGTGGAAAGTCTCTCCAAAGCGGTAATCCACTAGCTGTTTGTCTTCAGAGAAACTGATAGAGGTTTCTTCAAGTTGCTGACGTGAGTCTAATTGTGGCGAGGCATTGGCTACCTTAAGAGAGTCATACTGACTTTTGCCAAATGCTCACCATAATAGACATTTTTTTAGATACTGTGGCCAGTCTGCCCGAAGCGGTACGCCACTAGTTGTTTAATTTAAGACAACCATCGTTACCCTTGCTAGGAGTTACTTGATGTTGCTGATTTAATTTTAATTGTGACGAGGCATTGGCAACCTTACGAGAGTCATAGTGATTCCTGGCAGTTCCTCACCAAAATACGCATTTTTTAGATACTGTGGAAAGTCTCTTTAAAGCGGTAATCCACTAGCGGTTTATCTTAAGAGAAACTGCCAGAGGTTTCTTGAAGTTCCTGAAGTGAGTCTAATTGTGACGAGGCATTGGCTACCTTAAGAGAGTCATAGTTACTCTTGCCAAATGCTCACCATAATACACATTTTTTAGATACTGTGGCCAGTCTGCCCGAAGCGATACGCCACTAGTTGTTTAATTTAAGACAACCATCGTTACCCTTGCTAGGAGTTACTTGATGTTGCTGATTTAATTTTAATTGTGACGAGGCATTGGCAACCTTACGAGAGTCATAGTGATTCCTGACAGTTCCTCACCAAAATACGCATTTTTTAGATACTGTGGAAAGTCTATCCAAAGCGGTAATCCACTAGCTGCTTATCTTAAGTGAAACTGCCAGAGGTTTCCTGAAGTTGCTGATGTGAGTCTAATTGTGACGAGGCATTGGCTACCTTAAGAGAGTCATAGTTACTCTTGCCAAATGCTCACCATAATAGACATTTTTTTAGATACTGTGGCCAGTCTGCCCGAAGCGATACGCCACTAGTTGTTTAATTTAAGACAACCATCGTTACCCTTGCTAGGAGTTACTTGATGTTGCTGATTTAATTTTAATTGTGACGAGGCATTGGCAACCTTACGAGAGTCATAGTGATTCCTGGCAGTTCCTCACCAAAATACGCATTTTTTAGATACTGTGGAAAGTCTCTCCAAAGCGGTAATCCACTAGCGGATTATCTTAAGAGAAACTGCCAGAGGTTTCTTGAAGTTGCTGATGTGAGTCTAATTGTGACGAGGCATTGGCTACCTTAAGAGAGTCATAGTTACTCTTGCCAAATGCTCACCATAATAGACATTTTTTAGATACTGTGGCCAGTCTGCCCGAAGCGATACGCCACTAGTTGTTTAATTTAAGACAACCATCGTTACCCTTGCTAGGAGTTACTTGATGTTGCTGATTTAATTTTAATTGTGACGAGGCATTGGCAACCTTACGAGAGTCATACTGATTCCTGGCAGTTCCTCACCAAAATACGCATTTGTTAGATATTGTGGAAAGTCTCTCCGAAGCGGTAATCCACTAGCTGCTTATCTTAAGTGAAACTGCCAGAGATTTCTTGAAGTTGCTGATGTGAGTCTAATTGTGACGAGGCATTGGCTACCTTAAGAGAGTCATAGTGACTCTTGCCAAATGCCCACCATAATAGACATTTTTTTAGATACTGTGGCCAGTCTGCCCGAATCATTACGCAATTAGTTGTTTAATTTAAGACAACCATTGTTACTCTTGCTCGGAGTTACTTGATGTTGCTTATTTAATTTTAATTGTGATGAGGCATTGGCAACCTTACGAGAGTCGTAGTGATTCCTGGCAGTTCCTCACGAAAATACGCATTTTTTAGATACTGTGGAAAGTCTCTCCAAAGCGGTAATCCACTAGCTGTTTGTCTTCAGAGAAACTGATAGAGGTTTCTTCAAGTTGCTGACGTGAGTCTAATTGTGGCGAGGCATTGGCTACCTTAAGAGAGTTATACTGACTTTTGCCAAATGCTCACCATAATAGACATTTTTTTAGATACTGTGGCCAGTCTGCCCGAAGCGGTACGCCACTAGTTGTTTAATTTAAGACAACCATCGTTACCCTTGCTAGGAGTTACTTGATGTTGCTGATTTAATTTTAATTGTGACGAGGCATTGGCAACCTTACGAGAGTCATAGTGATTCCTGGCAGTTCCTCACCAAAATACGCATTTTTTAGATACTGTGGAAAGTCTCTTTAAAGCGGTAATCCACTAGCGGTTTATCTTAAGAGAAACTGCCAGAGGTTTCTTGAAGTTCCTGAAGTGAGTCTAATTGTGACGAGGCATTGGCTACCTTAAGAGAGTCATAGTTACTCTTGCCAAATGCTCACCATAATACACATTTTTTAGATACTGTGGCCAGTCTGCCCGAAGCGATACGCCACTAGTTGTTTAATTTAAGACAACCATCGTTACCCTTGCTAGGAGTTACTTGATGTTGCTGATTTAATTTTAATTGTGACGAGGCATTGGCAACCTTACGAGAGTCATACTGATTCCTGGCAGTTCCTCACCAAAATACGCATTTGTTAGATATTGTGGAAAGTCTCTCCGAAGCGGTAATCCACTAGCTGCTTATCTTAAGTGAAACTGCCAGAGGTTTCTTGAAGTTGCTGATGTGAGTCTAATTGTGACGAGGCATTGGCTACCTTAAGAGAGTCATAGTGACTCTTGCCAAATGCTCACCATAATAGACATTTTTTTTATACTGTGGCCAGTCTGCCCGAAGCGATACGCCACTAGTTGTTTAATTTAAGACAACCATCGTTACCCTTGCTAGGAGTTACTTGATGTTGCTGATTTAATTTTAATTGTGACGAGGCATTGGCAACCTTACGAGAGTCATAGTGATTCCTGGCAGTTCCTCACCAAAATACGCATTTGTTAGATATTGTGGAAAGTCTCTCCGAAGCGGTAATCCACTAGCTGCTTATCTTAAGTGAAACTGCCAGAGGTTTCTTGAAGTTGCTGATGTGAGTCTAATTGTGACGAGGCATTGGCTACCTTAAGAGAGTCATAGTGACTCTTGCCAAATGCTCACCATAATAGACATTTTTTTAGATACTGTGGCCAGTCTGCCCGAAGCGATACGCCACTAGTTGTTTAATTTAAGACAACCATCGTTACCCTTGCTAGGAGTTACTTGATGTTGCTGATTTAATTTTAATTGTGACGAGGCATTGGCAACCTTACGAGAGTCATAGTGATTCCTGGCAGTTCCTCACCAAAATACGCATTTTTTAGATACTGTGGAGAGTCTCTCCAAAGCGGTAATCCACTAGCGGTTTATCTTAAGAGAAACTGCCAGAGGTTTCTTGAAGTTCCTGAAGTGAGTCTAATTGTGACGAGGCATTGGCTACCTTAAGAGAGTCATAGTTACTCTTGCCAAATGCTCACCATAATAGACATTTTTTAGATACTGTGGCCAGTCTGCCCGAAGCGATACGCCACTAGTTGTTTAATTTAAGACAACCATCGTTACCCTTGCTAGGAGTTACTTGATGTTGCTGATTTAATTTTAATTGTGACGAGGCATTGGCAACCTTACGAGAGTCATACTGATTCCTGGCAGTTCCTCACCAAAATACGCATTTGTTAGATATTGTGGAAAGTCTCTCCGAAGCGGTAATCCACTAGCTGCTTATCTTAAGTGAAACTGCCAGAGGTTTCTTGAAGTTGCTGATGTGAGTCTAATTGTGACGAGGCATTGGCTACCTTAAGAGAGTCATAGTGACTCTTGCCAAATGCTCACCATAATAGACATTTTTTTTATACTGTGGCCAGTCTGCCCGAAGCGATACGCCACTAGTTGTTTAATTTAAGACAACCATCGTTACCCTTGCTAGGAGTTACTTGATGTTGCTGATTTAATTTTAATTGTGACGAGGCATTGGCAACCTTACGAGAGTCATAGTGATTCCTGACAGTTCCTCACCAAAATACGCATTTTTTAGATACTGTGGAAAGTCTATCCAAAGCGGTAATCCACTAGCTGCTTATCTTAAGTGAAACTGCCAGAGGTTTCCTGAAGTTGCTGATGTGAGTCTAATTGTGACGAGGCATTGGCTACCTTAAGAGAGTCATAGTTACTCTTGCCAAATGCTCACCATAATAGACATTTTTTTAGATACTGTGGCCAGTCTGCCCGAAGCGATACGCCACTAGTTGTTTAATTTAAGACAACCATCGTTACCCTTGCTAGGAGTTACTTGATGTTGCTGATTTAATTTTAATTGTGACGAGGCATTGGCAACCTTACGAGAGTCATAGTGATTCCTGGCAGTTCCTCACCAAAATACGCATTTTTTAGATACTGTGGAAAGTCTCTCCAAAGCGGTAATCCACTAGCGGATTATCTTAAGAGAAACTGCCAGAGGTTTCTTGAAGTTGCTGATGTGAGTCTAATTGTGACGAGGCATTGGCTACCTTAAGAGAGTCATAGTTACTCTTGCCAAATGCTCACCATAATAGACATTTTTTAGATACTGTGGCCAGTCTGCCCGAAGCGATACGCCACTAGTTGTTTAATTTAAGACAACCATCGTTACCCTTGCTAGGAGTTACTTGATGTTGCTGATTTAATTTTAATTGTGACGAGGCATTGGCAACCTTACGAGAGTCATACTGATTCCTGGCAGTTCCTCACCAAAATACGCATTTGTTAGATATTGTGGAAAGTCTCTCCGAAGCGGTAATCCACTAGCTGCTTATCTTAAGTGAAACTGCCAGAGATTTCTTGAAGTTGCTGATGTGAGTCTAATTGTGACGAGGCATTGGCTACCTTAAGAGAGTCATAGTGACTCTTGCCAAATGCCCACCATAATAGACATTTTTTTAGATACTGTGGCCAGTCTGCCCGAATCATTACGCAATTAGTTGTTTAATTTAAGACAACCATTGTTACTCTTGCTCGGAGTTACTTGATGTTGCTTATTTAATTTTAATTGTGATGAGGCATTGGCAACCTTACGAGAGTCGTAGTGATTCCTGGCAGTTCCTCACGAAAATACGCATTTTTTAGATACTGTGGAAAGTCTCTCCAAAGCGGTAATCCACTAGCTGTTTGTCTTCAGAGAAACTGATAGAGGTTTCTTCAAGTTGCTGACGTGAGTCTAATTGTGGCGAGGCATTGGCTACCTTAAGAGAGTTATACTGACTTTTGCCAAATGCTCACCATAATAGACATTTTTTTAGATACTGTGGCCAGTCTGCCCGAAGCGGTACGCCACTAGTTGTTTAATTTAAGACAACCATCGTTACCCTTGCTAGGAGTTACTTGATGTTGCTGATTTAATTTTAATTGTGACGAGGCATTGGCAACCTTACGAGAGTCATAGTGATTCCTGGCAGTTCCTCACCAAAATACGCATTTTTTAGATACTGTGGAAAGTCTCTTTAAAGCGGTAATCCACTAGCGGTTTATCTTAAGAGAAACTGCCAGAGGTTTCTTGAAGTTCCTGAAGTGAGTCTAATTGTGACGAGGCATTGGCTACCTTAAGAGAGTCATAGTTACTCTTGCCAAATGCTCACCATAATACACATTTTTTAGATACTGTGGCCAGTCTGCCCGAAGCGATACGCCACTAGTTGTTTAATTTAAGACAACCATCGTTACCCTTGCTAGGAGTTACTTGATGTTGCTGATTTAATTTTAATTGTGACGAGGCATTGGCAACCTTACGAGAGTCATACTGATTCCTGGCAGTTCCTCACCAAAATACGCATTTGTTAGATATTGTGGAAAGTCTCTCCGAAGCGGTAATCCACTAGCTGCTTATCTTAAGTGAAACTGCCAGAGGTTTCTTGAAGTTGCTGATGTGAGTCTAATTGTGACGAGGCATTGGCTACCTTAAGAGAGTCATAGTGACTCTTGCCAAATGCTCACCATAATAGACATTTTTTTTATACTGTGGCCAGTCTGCCCGAAGCGATACGCCACTAGTTGTTTAATTTAAGACAACCATCGTTACCCTTGCTAGGAGTTACTTGATGTTGCTGATTTAATTTTAATTGTGACGAGGCATTGGCAACCTTACGAGAGTCATAGTGATTCCTGGCAGTTCCTCACCAAAATACGCATTTGTTAGATATTGTGGAAAGTCTCTCCGAAGCGGTAATCCACTAGCTGCTTATCTTAAGTGAAACTGCCAGAGGTTTCTTGAAGTTGCTGATGTGAGTCTAATTGTGACGAGGCATTGGCTACCTTAAGAGAGTCATAGTGACTCTTGCCAAATGCTCACCATAATAGACATTTTTTTAGATACTGTGGCCAGTCTGCCCGAAGCGATACGCCACTAGTTGTTTAATTTAAGACAACCATCGTTACCCTTGCTAGGAGTTACTTGATGTTGCTGATTTAATTTTAATTGTGACGAGGCATTGGCAACCTTACGAGAGTCATAGTGATTCCTGGCAGTTCCTCACCAAAATACGCATTTTTTAGATACTGTGGAGAGTCTCTCCAAAGCGGTAATCCACTAGCGGTTTATCTTAAGAGAAACTGCCAGAGGTTTCTTGAAGTTCCTGAAGTGAGTCTAATTGTGACGAGGCATTGGCTACCTTAAGAGAGTCATAGTTACTCTTGCCAAATGCTCACCATAATAGACATTTTTTAGATACTGTGGCCAGTCTGCCCGAAGCGATACGCCACTAGTTGTTTAATTTAAGACAACCATCGTTACCCTTGCTAGGAGTTACTTGATGTTGCTGATTTAATTTTAATTGTGACGAGGCATTGGCAACCTTACGAGAGTCATACTGATTCCTGGCAGTTCCTCACCAAAATACGCATTTGTTAGATATTGTGGAAAGTCTCTCCGAAGCGGTAATCCACTAGCTGCTTATCTTAAGTGAAACTGCCAGAGGTTTCTTGAAGTTGCTGATGTGAGTCTAATTGTGACGAGGCATTGGCTACCTTAAGAGAGTCATAGTGACTCTTGCCAAATGCTCACCATAATAGACATTTTTTTTATACTGTGGCCAGTCTGCCCGAAGCGATACGCCACTAGTTGTTTAATTTAAGACAACCATCGTTACCCTTGCTAGGAGTTACTTGATGTTGCTGATTTAATTTTAATTGTGACGAGGCATTGGCAACCTTACGAGAGTCATAGTGATTCCTGACAGTTCCTCACCAAAATACGCATTTTTTAGATACTGTGGAAAGTCTATCCAAAGCGGTAATCCACTAGCTGCTTATCTTAAGTGAAACTGCCAGAGGTTTCCTGAAGTTGCTGATGTGAGTCTAATTGTGACGAGGCATTGGCTACCTTAAGAGAGTCATAGTTACTCTTGCCAAATGCTCACCATAATAGACATTTTTTTAGATACTGTGGCCAGTCTGCCCGAAGCGATACGCCACTAGTTGTTTAATTTAAGACAACCATCGTTACCCTTGCTAGGAGTTACTTGATGTTGCTGATTTAATTTTAATTGTGACGAGGCATTGGCAACCTTACGAGAGTCATAGTGATTCCTGGCAGTTCCTCACCAAAATACGCATTTTTTAGATACTGTGGAAAGTCTCTCCAAAGCGGTAATCCACTAGCGGTTTATCTTAAGAGAAACTGCCAGAGGTTTCTTGAAGTTGCTGATGTGAGTCTAATTGTGACGAGGCATTGGCTACCTTAAGAGAGTCATAGTTACTCTTGCCAAATGCTCACCATAATAGACATTTTTTAGATACTGTGGCCAGTCTGCCCGAAGCGATACGCCACTAGTTGTTTAATTTAAGACAACCATCGTTACCCTTGCTAGGAGTTACTTGATGTTGCTGATTTAATTTTAATTGTGACGAGGCATTGGCAACCTTACGAGAGTCATACTGATTCCTGGCAGTTCCTCACCAAAATACGCATTTGTTAGATATTGTGGAAAGTCTCTCCGAAGCGGTAATCCACTAGCTGCTTATCTTAAGTGAAACTGCCAGAGATTTCTTGAAGTTGCTGATGTGAGTCTAATTGTGACGAGGCATTGGCTACCTTAAGAGAGTCATAGTGACTCTTGCCAAATGCCCACCATAATAGACATTTTTTTAGATACTGTGGCCAGTCTGCCCGAATCATTACGCAATTAGTTGTTTAATTTAAGACAACCATTGTTACTCTTGCTCGGAGTTACTTGATGTTGCTTATTTAATTTTAATTGTGATGAGGCATTGGCAACCTTACGAGAGTCGTAGTGATTCCTGGCAGTTCCTCACGAAAATACGCATTTTTTAGATACTGTGGAAAGTCTCTCCAAAGCGGTAATCCACTAGCTGTTTGTCTTCAGAGAAACTGATAGAGGTTTCTTCAAGTTGCTGACGTGAGTCTAATTGTGGCGAGGCATTGGCTACCTTAAGAGAGTCATACTGACTTTTGCCAAATGCTCACCATAATAGACATTTTTTTAGATACTGTGGCCAGTCTGCCCGAAGCGGTACGCCACTAGTTGTTTAATTTAAGACAACCATCGTTACCCTTGCTAGGAGTTACTTGATGTTGCTGATTTAATTTTAATTGTGACGAGGCATTGGCAACCTTACGAGAGTCATAGTGATTCCTGGCAGTTCCTCACCAAAATACGCATTTTTTAGATACTGTGGAAAGTCTCTTTAAAGCGGTAATCCACTAGCGGTTTATCTTAAGAGAAACTGCCAGAGGTTTCTTGAAGTTCCTGAAGTGAGTCTAATTGTGACGAGGCATTGGCTACCTTAAGAGAGTCATAGTTACTCTTGCCAAATGCTCACCATAATACACATTTTTTAGATACTGTGGCCAGTCTGCCCGAAGCGATACGCCACTAGTTGTTTAATTTAAGACAACCATCGTTACCCTTGCTAGGAGTTACTTGATGTTGCTGATTTAATTTTAATTGTGACGAGGCATTGGCAACCTTACGAGAGTCATAGTGATTCCTGACAGTTCCTCACCAAAATACGCATTTTTTAGATACTGTGGAAAGTCTATCCAAAGCGGTAATCCACTAGCTGCTTATCTTAAGTGAAACTGCCAGAGGTTTCCTGAAGTTGCTGATGTGAGTCTAATTGTGACGAGGCATTGGCTACCTTAAGAGAGTCATAGTTACTCTTGCCAAATGCTCACCATAATAGACATTTTTTTAGATACTGTGGCCAGTCTGCCCGAAGCGATACGCCACTAGTTGTTTAATTTAAGACAACCATCGTTACCCTTGCTAGGAGTTACTTGATGTTGCTGATTTAATTTTAATTGTGACGAGGCATTGGCAACCTTACGAGAGTCATAGTGATTCCTGGCAGTTCCTCACCAAAATACGCATTTTTTAGATACTGTGGAAAGTCTCTCCAAAGCGGTAATCCACTAGCGGATTATCTTAAGAGAAACTGCCAGAGGTTTCTTGAAGTTGCTGATGTGAGTCTAATTGTGACGAGGCATTGGCTACCTTAAGAGAGTCATAGTTACTCTTGCCAAATGCTCACCATAATAGACATTTTTTAGATACTGTGGCCAGTCTGCCCGAAGCGATACGCCACTAGTTGTTTAATTTAAGACAACCATCGTTACCCTTGCTAGGAGTTACTTGATGTTGCTGATTTAATTTTAATTGTGACGAGGCATTGGCAACCTTACGAGAGTCATACTGATTCCTGGCAGTTCCTCACCAAAATACGCATTTGTTAGATATTGTGGAAAGTCTCTCCGAAGCGGTAATCCACTAGCTGCTTATCTTAAGTGAAACTGCCAGAGATTTCTTGAAGTTGCTGATGTGAGTCTAATTGTGACGAGGCATTGGCTACCTTAAGAGAGTCATAGTGACTCTTGCCAAATGCCCACCATAATAGACATTTTTTTAGATACTGTGGCCAGTCTGCCCGAATCATTACGCAATTAGTTGTTTAATTTAAGACAACCATTGTTACTCTTGCTCGGAGTTACTTGATGTTGCTTATTTAATTTTAATTGTGATGAGGCATTGGCAACCTTACGAGAGTCGTAGTGATTCCTGGCAGTTCCTCACGAAAATACGCATTTTTTAGATACTGTGGAAAGTCTCTCCAAAGCGGTAATCCACTAGCTGTTTGTCTTCAGAGAAACTGATAGAGGTTTCTTCAAGTTGCTGACGTGAGTCTAATTGTGGCGAGGCATTGGCTACCTTAAGAGAGTTATACTGACTTTTGCCAAATGCTCACCATAATAGACATTTTTTTAGATACTGTGGCCAGTCTGCCCGAAGCGGTACGCCACTAGTTGTTTAATTTAAGACAACCATCGTTACCCTTGCTAGGAGTTACTTGATGTTGCTGATTTAATTTTAATTGTGACGAGGCATTGGCAACCTTACGAGAGTCATAGTGATTCCTGGCAGTTCCTCACCAAAATACGCATTTTTTAGATACTGTGGAAAGTCTCTTTAAAGCGGTAATCCACTAGCGGTTTATCTTAAGAGAAACTGCCAGAGGTTTCTTGAAGTTCCTGAAGTGAGTCTAATTGTGACGAGGCATTGGCTACCTTAAGAGAGTCATAGTTACTCTTGCCAAATGCTCACCATAATACACATTTTTTAGATACTGTGGCCAGTCTGCCCGAAGCGATACGCCACTAGTTGTTTAATTTAAGACAACCATCGTTACCCTTGCTAGGAGTTACTTGATGTTGCTGATTTAATTTTAATTGTGACGAGGCATTGGCAACCTTACGAGAGTCATACTGATTCCTGGCAGTTCCTCACCAAAATACGCATTTGTTAGATATTGTGGAAAGTCTCTCCGAAGCGGTAATCCACTAGCTGCTTATCTTAAGTGAAACTGCCAGAGGTTTCTTGAAGTTGCTGATGTGAGTCTAATTGTGACGAGGCATTGGCTACCTTAAGAGAGTCATAGTGACTCTTGCCAAATGCTCACCATAATAGACATTTTTTTTATACTGTGGCCAGTCTGCCCGAAGCGATACGCCACTAGTTGTTTAATTTAAGACAACCATCGTTACCCTTGCTAGGAGTTACTTGATGTTGCTGATTTAATTTTAATTGTGACGAGGCATTGGCAACCTTACGAGAGTCATAGTGATTCCTGGCAGTTCCTCACCAAAATACGCATTTGTTAGATATTGTGGAAAGTCTCTCCGAAGCGGTAATCCACTAGCTGCTTATCTTAAGTGAAACTGCCAGAGGTTTCTTGAAGTTGCTGATGTGAGTCTAATTGTGACGAGGCATTGGCTACCTTAAGAGAGTCATAGTGACTCTTGCCAAATGCTCACCATAATAGACATTTTTTTAGATACTGTGGCCAGTCTGCCCGAAGCGATACGCCACTAGTTGTTTAATTTAAGACAACCATCGTTACCCTTGCTAGGAGTTACTTGATGTTGCTGATTTAATTTTAATTGTGACGAGGCATTGGCAACCTTACGAGAGTCATAGTGATTCCTGGCAGTTCCTCACCAAAATACGCATTTTTTAGATACTGTGGAGAGTCTCTCCAAAGCGGTAATCCACTAGCGGTTTATCTTAAGAGAAACTGCCAGAGGTTTCTTGAAGTTCCTGAAGTGAGTCTAATTGTGACGAGGCATTGGCTACCTTAAGAGAGTCATAGTTACTCTTGCCAAATGCTCACCATAATAGACATTTTTTAGATACTGTGGCCAGTCTGCCCGAAGCGATACGCCACTAGTTGTTTAATTTAAGACAACCATCGTTACCCTTGCTAGGAGTTACTTGTTGTTGCTGATTTAATTTTAATTGTGACGAGGCATTGGCAACCTTACGAGAGTCATAGTGATTCCTGGCAGTTCCTCACCAAAATACGCATTTGTTAGATATTGTGGAAAGTCTCTCCGAAGCGGTAATCCACTAGCTGCTTATCTTAAGTGAAACTGCCAGAGGTTTCTTGAAGTTGCTGATGTGAGTCTAATTGTGACGAGGCATTGGCTACCTTAAGAGAGTCATAGTGACTCTTGCCAAATGCTCACCATGATAGACATTTTTTTAGATACTGTGGCCAGTCTGCCCGAATCATTACGCAATTAGTTGTTTAATTTAAGACAACCATTGTTACTCTTGCTCGGAGTTACTTGATGTTGCTTATTTAATTTTAATTGTGATGAGGCATTGGCAACCTTACGAGAGTCGTAGTGATTCCTGGCAGTTCCTCACGAAAATACGCATTTTTTAGATACTGTGGAAAGTCTCTCCAAAGCGGTAATCCACTAGCTGTTTGTCTTCAGAGAAACTGATAGAGGTTTCTTCAAGTTGCTGACGTGAGTCTAATTGTGGCGAGGCATTGGCTACCTTAAGAGAGTCATACTGACTTTTGCCAAATGCTCACCATAATAGACATTTTTTTAGATACTGTGGCCAGTCTGCCCGAAGCGGTACGCCACTAGTTGTTTAATTTAAGACAACCATCGTTACCCTTGCTAGGAGTTACTTGATGTTGCTGATTTAATTTTAATTGTGACGAGGCATTGGCAACCTTACGAGAGTCATAGTGATTCCTGGCAGTTCCTCACCAAAATACGCATTTTTTAGATACTGTGGAAAGTCTCTTTAAAGCGGTAATCCACTAGCGGTTTATCTTAAGAGAAACTGCCAGAGGTTTCTTGAAGTTCCTGAAGTGAGTCTAATTGTGACGAGGCATTGGCTACCTTAAGAGAGTCATAGTTACTCTTGCCAAATGCTCACCATAATACACATTTTTTAGATACTGTGGCCAGTCTGCCCGAAGCGATACGCCACTAGTTGTTTAATTTAAGACAACCATCGTTACCCTTGCTAGGAGTTACTTGATGTTGCTGATTTAATTTTAATTGTGACGAGGCATTGGCAACCTTACGAGAGTCATACTGATTCCTGGCAGTTCCTCACCAAAATACGCATTTGTTAGATATTGTGGAAAGTCTCTCCGAAGCGGTAATCCACTAGCTGCTTATCTTAAGTGAAACTGCCAGAGGTTTCTTGAAGTTGCTGATGTGAGTCTAATTGTGACGAGGCATTGGCTACCTTAAGAGAGTCATAGTGACTCTTGCCAAATGCTCACCATAATAGACATTTTTTTTATACTGTGGCCAGTCTGCCCGAAGCGATACGCCACTAGTTGTTTAATTTAAGACAACCATCGTTACCCTTGCTAGGAGTTACTTGATGTTGCTGATTTAATTTTAATTGTGACGAGGCATTGGCAACCTTACGAGAGTCATAGTGATTCCTGGCAGTTCCTCACCAAAATACGCATTTGTTAGATATTGTGGAAAGTCTCTCCGAAGCGGTAATCCACTAGCTGCTTATCTTAAGTGAAACTGCCAGAGGTTTCTTGAAGTTGCTGATGTGAGTCTAATTGTGACGAGGCATTGGCTACCTTAAGAGAGTCATAGTGACTCTTGCCAAATGCTCACCATAATAGACATTTTTTTAGATACTGTGGCCAGTCTGCCCGAAGCGATACGCCACTAGTTGTTTAATTTAAGACAACCATCGTTACCCTTGCTAGGAGTTACTTGATGTTGCTGATTTAATTTTAATTGTGACGAGGCATTGGCAACCTTACGAGAGTCATAGTGATTCCTGGCAGTTCCTCACCAAAATACGCATTTTTTAGATACTGTGGAGAGTCTCTCCAAAGCGGTAATCCACTAGCGGTTTATCTTAAGAGAAACTGCCAGAGGTTTCTTGAAGTTCCTGAAGTGAGTCTAATTGTGACGAGGCATTGGCTACCTTAAGAGAGTCATAGTTACTCTTGCCAAATGCTCACCATAATAGACATTTTTTAGATACTGTGGCCAGTCTGCCCGAAGCGATACGCCACTAGTTGTTTAATTTAAGACAACCATCGTTACCCTTGCTAGGAGTTACTTGTTGTTGCTGATTTAATTTTAATTGTGACGAGGCATTGGCAACCTTACGAGAGTCATAGTGATTCCTGGCAGTTCCTCACCAAAATACGCATTTGTTAGATATTGTGGAAAGTCTCTCCGAAGCGGTAATCCACTAGCTGCTTATCTTAAGTGAAACTGCCAGAGGTTTCTTGAAGTTGCTGATGTGAGTCTAATTGTGACGAGGCATTGGCTACCTTAAGAGAGTCATAGTGACTCTTGCCAAATGCTCACCATGATAGACATTTTTTTAGATACTGTGGCCAGTCTGCCCGAATCATTACGCAATTAGTTGTTTAATTTAAGACAACCATTGTTACTCTTGCTCGGAGTTACTTGATGTTGCTTATTTAATTTTAATTGTGATGAGGCATTGGCAACCTTACGAGAGTCGTAGTGATTCCTGGCAGTTCCTCACGAAAATACGCATTTTTTAGATACTGTGGAAAGTCTCTCCAAAGCGGTAATCCACTAGCTGTTTGTCTTCAGAGAAACTGATAGAGGTTTCTTCAAGTTGCTGACGTGAGTCTAATTGTGGCGAGGCATTGGCTACCTTAAGAGAGTCATACTGACTTTTGCCAAATGCTCACCATAATAGACATTTTTTTAGATACTGTGGCCAGTCTGCCCGAAGCGGTACGCCACTAGTTGTTTAATTTAAGACAACCATCGTTACCCTTGCTAGGAGTTACTTGATGTTGCTGATTTAATTTTAATTGTGACGAGGCATTGGCAACCTTACGGGAGTCATAGTGATTCCTGGCAGTTCCTCACCAAAATACGCATTTTTTAGATACTGTGGAAAGTCTCTTTAAAGCGGTAATCCACTAGCGGTTTATCTTAAGAGAAACTGCCAGAGGTTTCTTGAAGTTCCTGAAGTGAGTCTAATTGTGACGAGGCATTGGCTACCTTAAGAGAGTCATAGTTACTCTTGCCAAATGCTCACCATAATACACATTTTTTAGATACTGTGGCCAGTATGCCCGAAGCGATACGCCACTAGTTGTTTAATTTAAGACAACCATCGTTACCCTTGCTAGGAGTTACTTGATGTTGCTGATTTAATTTTAATTGTGACGAGGCATTGGCAACCTTACGAGAGTCATACTGATTCCTGGCAGTTCCTCACCAAAATACGCATTTGTTAGATATTGTGGAAAGTCTCTCCGAAGCGGTAATCCACTAGCTGCTTATCTTAAGTGAAACTGCCAGAGGTTTCTTGAAGTTGCTGATGTGAGTCTAATTGTGACGAGGCATTGGCTACCTTAAGAGAGTCATAGTGACTCTTGCCAAATGCTCACCATAATAGACATTTTTTTTATACTGTGGCCAGTCTGCCCGAAGCGATACGCCACTAGTTGTTTAATTTAAGACAACCATCGTTACCCTTGCTAGGAGTTACTTGATGTTGCTGATTTAATTTTAATTGTGACGAGGCATTGGCAACCTTACGAGAGTCATAGTGATTCCTGACAGTTCCTCACCAAAATACGCATTTTTTAGATACTGTGGAAAGTCTATCCAAAGCGGTAATCCACTAGCTGCTTATCTTAAGTGAAACTGCCAGAGGTTTCCTGAAGTTGCTGATGTGAGTCTAATTGTGAAGAGGCATTGGCTACCTTAAGAGAGTCATAGTTACTCTTGCCAAATGCTCACCATAATAGACATTTTTTTAGATACTGTGGCCAGTCTGCCCGAAGCGATACGCCACTAGTTGTTTAATTTAAGACAACCATCGTTACCCTTGCTAGGAGTTACTTGATGTTGCTGATTTAATTTTAATTGTGACGAGGCATTGGCAACCTTACGAGAGTCATAGTGATTCCTGGCAGTTCCTCACCAAAATACGCATTTTTTAGATACTGTGGAAAGTCTCTCCAAAGCGGTAATCCACTAGCGGTTTATCTTAAGAGAAACTGCCAGAGGTTTCTTGAAGTTGCTGATGTGAGTCTAATTGTGACGAGGCATTGGCTACCTTAAGAGAGTCATAGTTACTCTTGCCAAATGCTCACCATAATAGACATTTTTTAGATACTGTGGCCAGTCTGCCCGAAGCGATACGCCACTAGTTGTTTAATTTAAGACAACCATCGTTACCCTTGCTAGGAGTTACTTGATGTTGCTGATTTAATTTTAATTGTGACGAGGCATTGGCAACCTTACGAGAGTCATAGTGATTCCTGGCAGTTCCTCACCAAAATACGCATTTGTTAGATATTGTGGAAAGTCTCTCCGAAGCGGTAATCCACTAGCTGCTTATCTTAAGTGAAACTGCCAGAGGTTTCTTGAAGTTGCTGATGTGAGTCTAATTGTGACGAGGCATTGGCTACCTTAAGAGAGTCATAGTGACTCTTGCCAAATGCTCACCATGATAGACATTTTTTTAGATACTGTGGCCAGTCTGCCCGAATCATTACGCAATTTGTTGTTTAATTTAAGACAACCATTGTTACTCTTGCTCGGAGTTACTTGATGTTGCTTATTTAATTTTAATTGTGATGAGGCATTGGCAACCTTACGAGAGTCGTAGTGATTCCTGGCAGTTCCTCACGAAAATACGCATTTTTTAGATACTGTGGAAAGTCTCTCCAAAGCGGTAATCCACTAGCTGTTTGTCTTCAGAGAAACTGATAGAGGTTTCTTCAAGTTGCTGACGTGAGTCTAATTGTGGCGAGGCATTGGCTACCTTAAGAGAGTCATACTGACTTTTGCCAAATGCTCACCATAATAGACATTTTTTTAGATACTGTGGCCAGTCTGCCCGAAGCGGTACGCCACTAGTTGTTTAATTTAAGACAACCATCGTTACCCTTGCTAGGAGTTACTTGATGTTGCTGATTTAATTTTAATTGTGACGAGGCATTGGCAACCTTACGGGAGTCATAGTGATTCCTGGCAGTTCCTCACCAAAATACGCATTTTTTAGATACTGTGGAAAGTCTCTTTAAAGCGGTAATCCACTAGCGGTTTATCTTAAGAGAAACTGCCAGAGGTTTCTTGAAGTTCCTGAAGTGAGTCTAATTGTGACGAGGCATTGGCTACCTTAAGAGAGTCATAGTTACTCTTGCCAAATGCTCACCATAATACACATTTTTTAGATACTGTGGCCAGTATGCCCGAAGCGATACGCCACTAGTTGTTTAATTTAAGACAACCATCGTTACCCTTGCTAGGAGTTACTTGATGTTGCTGATTTAATTTTAATTGTGACGAGGCATTGGCAACCTTACGAGAGTCATACTGATTCCTGGCAGTTCCTCACCAAAATACGCATTTGTTAGATATTGTGGAAAGTCTCTCCGAAGCGGTAATCCACTAGCTGCTTATCTTAAGTGAAACTGCCAGAGGTTTCTTGAAGTTGCTGATGTGAGTCTAATTGTGACGAGGCATTGGCTACCTTAAGAGAGTCATAGTGACTCTTGCCAAATGCTCACCATAATAGACATTTTTTTTATACTGTGGCCAGTCTGCCCGAAGCGATACGCCACTAGTTGTTTAATTTAAGACAACCATCGTTACCCTTGCTAGGAGTTACTTGATGTTGCTGATTTAATTTTAATTGTGACGAGGCATTGGCAACCTTACGAGAGTCATAGTGATTCCTGGCAGTTCCTCACCAAAATACGCATTTGTTAGATATTGTGGAAAGTCTCTCCGAAGCGGTAATCCACTAGCTGCTTATCTTAAGTGAAACTGCCAGAGGTTTCTTGAAGTTGCTGATGTGAGTCTAATTGTGACGAGGCATTGGCTACCTTAAGAGAGTCATAGTGACTCTTGCCAAATGCTCACCATAATAGACATTTTTTTAGATACTGTGGCCAGTCTGCCCGAAGCGATACGCCACTAGTTGTTTAATTTAAGACAACCATCGTTACCCTTGCTAGGAGTTACTTGATGTTGCTGATTTAATTTTAATTGTGACGAGGCATTGGCAACCTTACGAGAGTCATAGTGATTCCTGGCAGTTCCTCACCAAAATACGCATTTTTTAGATACTGTGGAGAGTCTCTCCAAAGCGGTAATCCACTAGCGGTTTATCTTAAGAGAAACTGCCAGAGGTTTCTTGAAGTTCCTGAAGTGAGTCTAATTGTGACGAGGCATTGGCTACCTTAAGAGAGTCATAGTTACTCTTGCCAAATGCTCACCATAATAGACATTTTTTAGATACTGTGGCCAGTCTGCCCGAAGCGATACGCCACTAGTTGTTTAATTTAAGACAACCATCGTTACCCTTGCTAGGAGTTACTTGTTGTTGCTGATTTAATTTTAATTGTGACGAGGCATTGGCAACCTTACGAGAGTCATAGTGATTCCTGGCAGTTCCTCACCAAAATACGCATTTGTTAGATATTGTGGAAAGTCTCTCCGAAGCGGTAATCCACTAGCTGCTTATCTTAAGTGAAACTGCCAGAGGTTTCTTGAAGTTGCTGATGTGAGTCTAATTGTGACGAGGCATTGGCTACCTTAAGAGAGTCATAGTGACTCTTGCCAAATGCTCACCATGATAGACATTTTTTTAGATACTGTGGCCAGTCTGCCCGAATCATTACGCAATTAGTTGTTTAATTTAAGACAACCATTGTTACTCTTGCTCGGAGTTACTTGATGTTGCTTATTTAATTTTAATTGTGATGAGGCATTGGCAACCTTACGAGAGTCGTAGTGATTCCTGGCAGTTCCTCACGAAAATACGCATTTTTTAGATACTGTGGAAAGTCTCTCCAAAGCGGTAATCCACTAGCTGTTTGTCTTCAGAGAAACTGATAGAGGTTTCTTCAAGTTGCTGACGTGAGTCTAATTGTGGCGAGGCATTGGCTACCTTAAGAGAGTCATACTGACTTTTGCCAAATGCTCACCATAATAGACATTTTTTTAGATACTGTGGCCAGTCTGCCCGAAGCGGTACGCCACTAGTTGTTTAATTTAAGACAACCATCGTTACCCTTGCTAGGAGTTACTTGATGTTGCTGATTTAATTTTAATTGTGACGAGGCATTGGCAACCTTACGGGAGTCATAGTGATTCCTGGCAGTTCCTCACCAAAATACGCATTTTTTAGATACTGTGGAAAGTCTCTTTAAAGCGGTAATCCACTAGCGGTTTATCTTAAGAGAAACTGCCAGAGGTTTCTTGAAGTTCCTGAAGTGAGTCTAATTGTGACGAGGCATTGGCTACCTTAAGAGAGTCATAGTTACTCTTGCCAAATGCTCACCATAATACACATTTTTTAGATACTGTGGCCAGTATGCCCGAAGCGATACGCCACTAGTTGTTTAATTTAAGACAACCATCGTTACCCTTGCTAGGAGTTACTTGATGTTGCTGATTTAATTTTAATTGTGACGAGGCATTGGCAACCTTACGAGAGTCATACTGATTCCTGGCAGTTCCTCACCAAAATACGCATTTGTTAGATATTGTGGAAAGTCTCTCCGAAGCGGTAATCCACTAGCTGCTTATCTTAAGTGAAACTGCCAGAGGTTTCTTGAAGTTGCTGATGTGAGTCTAATTGTGACGAGGCATTGGCTACCTTAAGAGAGTCATAGTGACTCTTGCCAAATGCTCACCATAATAGACATTTTTTTTATACTGTGGCCAGTCTGCCCGAAGCGATACGCCACTAGTTGTTTAATTTAAGACAACCATCGTTACCCTTGCTAGGAGTTACTTGATGTTGCTGATTTAATTTTAATTGTGACGAGGCATTGGCAACCTTACGAGAGTCATAGTGATTCCTGACAGTTCCTCACCAAAATACGCATTTTTTAGATACTGTGGAAAGTCTATCCAAAGCGGTAATCCACTAGCTGCTTATCTTAAGTGAAACTGCCAGAGGTTTCCTGAAGTTGCTGATGTGAGTCTAATTGTGAAGAGGCATTGGCTACCTTAAGAGAGTCATAGTTACTCTTGCCAAATGCTCACCATAATAGACATTTTTTTAGATACTGTGGCCAGTCTGCCCGAAGCGATACGCCACTAGTTGTTTAATTTAAGACAACCATCGTTACCCTTGCTAGGAGTTACTTGATGTTGCTGATTTAATTTTAATTGTGACGAGGCATTGGCAACCTTACGAGAGTCATAGTGATTCCTGGCAGTTCCTCACCAAAATACGCATTTTTTAGATACTGTGGAAAGTCTCTCCAAAGCGGTAATCCACTAGCGGTTTATCTTAAGAGAAACTGCCAGAGGTTTCTTGAAGTTGCTGATGTGAGTCTAATTGTGACGAGGCATTGGCTACCTTAAGAGAGTCATAGTTACTCTTGCCAAATGCTCACCATAATAGACATTTTTTAGATACTGTGGCCAGTCTGCCCGAAGCGATACGCCACTAGTTGTTTAATTTAAGACAACCATCGTTACCCTTGCTAGGAGTTACTTGATGTTGCTGATTTAATTTTAATTGTGACGAGGCATTGGCAACCTTACGAGAGTCATAGTGATTCCTGGCAGTTCCTCACCAAAATACGCATTTGTTAGATATTGTGGAAAGTCTCTCCGAAGCGGTAATCCACTAGCTGCTTATCTTAAGTGAAACTGCCAGAGGTTTCTTGAAGTTGCTGATGTGAGTCTAATTGTGACGAGGCATTGGCTACCTTAAGAGAGTCATAGTGACTCTTGCCAAATGCTCACCATGATAGACATTTTTTTAGATACTGTGGCCAGTCTGCCCGAATCATTACGCAATTTGTTGTTTAATTTAAGACAACCATTGTTACTCTTGCTCGGAGTTACTTGATGTTGCTTATTTAATTTTAATTGTGATGAGGCATTGGCAACCTTACGAGAGTCGTAGTGATTCCTGGCAGTTCCTCACGAAAATACGCATTTTTTAGATACTGTGGAAAGTCTCTCCAAAGCGGTAATCCACTAGCTGTTTGTCTTCAGAGAAACTGATAGAGGTTTCTTCAAGTTGCTGACGTGAGTCTAATTGTGGCGAGGCATTGGCTACCTTAAGAGAGTCATACTGACTTTTGCCAAATGCTCACCATAATAGACATTTTTTTAGATACTGTGGCCAGTCTGCCCGAAGCGGTACGCCACTAGTTGTTTAATTTAAGACAACCATCGTTACCCTTGCTAGGAGTTACTTGATGTTGCTGATTTAATTTTAATTGTGACGAGGCATTGGCAACCTTACGGGAGTCATAGTGATTCCTGGCAGTTCCTCACCAAAATACGCATTTTTTAGATACTGTGGAAAGTCTCTTTAAAGCGGTAATCCACTAGCGGTTTATCTTAAGAGAAACTGCCAGAGGTTTCTTGAAGTTCCTGAAGTGAGTCTAATTGTGACGAGGCATTGGCTACCTTAAGAGAGTCATAGTTACTCTTGCCAAATGCTCACCATAATACACATTTTTTAGATACTGTGGCCAGTATGCCCGAAGCGATACGCCACTAGTTGTTTAATTTAAGACAACCATCGTTACCCTTGCTAGGAGTTACTTGATGTTGCTGATTTAATTTTAATTGTGACGAGGCATTGGCAACCTTACGAGAGTCATACTGATTCCTGGCAGTTCCTCACCAAAATACGCATTTGTTAGATATTGTGGAAAGTCTCTCCGAAGCGGTAATCCACTAGCTGCTTATCTTAAGTGAAACTGCCAGAGGTTTCTTGAAGTTGCTGATGTGAGTCTAATTGTGACGAGGCATTGGCTACCTTAAGAGAGTCATAGTGACTCTTGCCAAATGCTCACCATAATAGACATTTTTTTTATACTGTGGCCAGTCTGCCCGAAGCGATACGCCACTAGTTGTTTAATTTAAGACAACCATCGTTACCCTTGCTAGGAGTTACTTGATGTTGCTGATTTAATTTTAATTGTGACGAGGCATTGGCAACCTTACGAGAGTCATAGTGATTCCTGACAGTTCCTCACCAAAATACGCATTTTTTAGATACTGTGGAAAGTCTATCCAAAGCGGTAATCCACTAGCTGCTTATCTTAAGTGAAACTGCCAGAGGTTTCCTGAAGTTGCTGATGTGAGTCTAATTGTGAAGAGGCATTGGCTACCTTAAGAGAGTCATAGTTACTCTTGCCAAATGCTCACCATAATAGACATTTTTTTAGATACTGTGGCCAGTCTGCCCGAAGCGATACGCCACTAGTTGTTTAATTTAAGACAACCATCGTTACCCTTGCTAGGAGTTACTTGATGTTGCTGATTTAATTTTAATTGTGACGAGGCATTGGCAACCTTACGAGAGTCATAGTGATTCCTGGCAGTTCCTCACCAAAATACGCATTTTTTAGATACTGTGGAAAGTCTCTCCAAAGCGGTAATCCACTAGCGGTTTATCTTAAGAGAAACTGCCAGAGGTTTCTTGAAGTTGCTGATGTGAGTCTAATTGTGACGAGGCATTGGCTACCTTAAGAGAGTCATAGTTACTCTTGCCAAATGCTCACCATAATAGACATTTTTTAGATACTGTGGCCAGTCTGCCCGAAGCGATACGCCACTAGTTGTTTAATTTAAGACAACCATCGTTACCCTTGCTAGGAGTTACTTGATGTTGCTGATTTAATTTTAATTGTGACGAGGCATTGGCAACCTTACGAGAGTCATACTGATTCCTGGCAGTTCCTCACCAAAATACGCATTTGTTAGATATTGTGGAAAGTCTCTCCGAAGCGGTAATCCACTAGCTGCTTATCTTAAGTGAAACTGCCAGAGATTTCTTGAAGTTGCTGATGTGAGTCTAATTGTGACGAGGCATTGGCTACCTTAAGAGAGTCATAGTGACTCTTGCCAAATGCCCACCATAATAGACATTTTTTTAGATACTGTGGCCAGTCTGCCCGAATCATTACGCAATTAGTTGTTTAATTTAAGACAACCATTGTTACTCTTGCTCGGAGTTACTTGATGTTGCTTATTTAATTTTAATTGTGATGAGGCATTGGCAACCTTACGAGAGTCGTAGTGATTCCTGGCAGTTCCTCACGAAAATACGCATTTTTTAGATACTGTGGAAAGTCTCTCCAAAGCGGTAATCCACTAGCTGTTTGTCTTCAGAGAAACTGATAGAGGTTTCTTCAAGTTGCTGACGTGAGTCTAATTGTGGCGAGGCATTGGCTACCTTAAGAGAGTCATACTGACTTTTGCCAAATGCTCACCATAATAGACATTTTTTTAGATACTGTGGCCAGTCTGCCCGAAGCGGTACGCCACTAGTTGTTTAATTTAAGACAACCATCGTTACCCTTGCTAGGAGTTACTTGATGTTGCTGATTTAATTTTAATTGTGACGAGGCATTGGCAACCTTACGAGAGTCATAGTGATTCCTGGCAGTTCCTCACCAAAATACGCATTTTTTAGATACTGTGGAAAGTCTCTTTAAAGCGGTAATCCACTAGCGGTTTATCTTAAGAGAAACTGCCAGAGGTTTCTTGAAGTTCCTGAAGTGAGTCTAATTGTGACGAGGCATTGGCTACCTTAAGAGAGTCATAGTTACTCTTGCCAAATGCTCACCATAATACACATTTTTTAGATACTGTGGCCAGTCTGCCCGAAGCGATACGCCACTAGTTGTTTAATTTAAGACAACCATCGTTACCCTTGCTAGGAGTTACTTGATGTTGCTGATTTAATTTTAATTGTGACGAGGCATTGGCAACCTTACGAGAGTCATACTGATTCCTGGCAGTTCCTCACCAAAATACGCATTTGTTAGATATTGTGGAAAGTCTCTCCGAAGCGGTAATCCACTAGCTGCTTATCTTAAGTGAAACTGCCAGAGGTTTCTTGAAGTTGCTGATGTGAGTCTAATTGTGACGAGGCATTGGCTACCTTAAGAGAGTCATAGTGACTCTTGCCAAATGCTCACCATAATAGACATTTTTTTTATACTGTGGCCAGTCTGCCCGAAGCGATACGCCACTAGTTGTTTAATTTAAGACAACCATCGTTACCCTTGCTAGGAGTTACTTGATGTTGCTGATTTAATTTTAATTGTGACGAGGCATTGGCAACCTTACGAGAGTCATAGTGATTCCTGACAGTTCCTCACCAAAATACGCATTTTTTAGATACTGTGGAAAGTCTATCCAAAGCGGTAATCCACTAGCTGCTTATCTTAAGTGAAACTGCCAGAGGTTTCCTGAAGTTGCTGATGTGAGTCTAATTGTGACGAGGCATTGGCTACCTTAAGAGAGTCATAGTTACTCTTGCCAAATGCTCACCATAATAGACATTTTTTTAGATACTGTGGCCAGTCTGCCCGAAGCGATACGCCACTAGTTGTTTAATTTAAGACAACCATCGTTACCCTTGCTAGGAGTTACTTGATGTTGCTGATTTAATTTTAATTGTGACGAGGCATTGGCAACCTTACGAGAGTCATAGTGATTCCTGGCAGTTCCTCACCAAAATACGCATTTTTTAGATACTGTGGAAAGTCTCTCCAAAGCGGTAATCCACTAGCGGTTTATCTTAAGAGAAACTGCCAGAGGTTTCTTGAAGTTGCTGATGTGAGTCTAATTGTGACGAGGCATTGGCTACCTTAAGAGAGTCATAGTGACTCTTGCCAAATGCTCACCATAATAGACATTTTTTTTATACTGTGGCCAGTCTGCCCGAAGCGATACACCACTAGTTGTTTAATTTAAGACAACCATCGTTACCCTTGCTAGGAGTTACTTGATGTTGCTGATTTAATTTTAATTGTGACGAGGCATTGGCAACCTTACGAGAGTCATACTGATTCCTGGCAGTTCCTCACCAAAATACGCATTTGTTAGATATTGTGGAAAGTCTCTCCGAAGCGGTAATCCACTAGCTGCTTATCTTAAGTGAAACTGCCAGAGATTTCTTGAAGTTGCTGATGTGAGTCTAATTGTGACGAGGCATTGGCTACCTTAAGAGAGTCATAGTGACTCTTGCCAAATGCCCACCATAATAGACATTTTTTTAGATACTGTGGCCAGTCTGCCCGAATCATTACGCAATTAGTTGTTTAATTTAAGACAACCATTGTTACTCTTGCTCGGAGTTACTTGATGTTGCTTATTTAATTTTAATTGTGATGAGGCATTGGCAACCTTACGAGAGTCGTAGTGATTCCTGGCAGTTCCTCACGAAAATACGCATTTTTTAGATACTGTGGAAAGTCTCTCCAAAGCGGTAATCCACTAGCTGTTTGTCTTCAGAGAAACTGATAGAGGTTTCTTCAAGTTGCTGACGTGAGTCTAATTGTGGCGAGGCATTGGCTACCTTAAGAGAGTCATACTGACTTTTGCCAAATGCTCACCATAATAGACATTTTTTTAGATACTGTGGCCAGTCTGCCCGAAGCGGTACGCCACTAGTTGTTTAATTTAAGACAACCATCGTTACCCTTGCTAGGAGTTACTTGATGTTGCTGATTTAATTTTAATTGTGACGAGGCATTGGCAACCTTACGAGAGTCATAGTGATTCCTGGCAGTTCCTCACCAAAATACGCATTTTTTAGATACTGTGGAAAGTCTCTTTAAAGCGGTAATCCACTAGCGGTTTATCTTAAGAGAAACTGCCAGAGGTTTCTTGAAGTTCCTGAAGTGAGTCTAATTGTGACGAGGCATTGGCTACCTTAAGAGAGTCATAGTTACTCTTGCCAAATGCTCACCATAATACACATTTTTTAGATACTGTGGCCAGTCTGCCCGAAGCGATACGCCACTAGTTGTTTAATTTAAGACAACCATCGTTACCCTTGCTAGGAGTTACTTGATGTTGCTGATTTAATTTTAATTGTGACGAGGCATTGGCAACCTTACGAGAGTCATACTGATTCCTGGCAGTTCCTCACCAAAATACGCATTTGTTAGATATTGTGGAAAGTCTCTCCGAAGCGGTAATCCACTAGCTGCTTATCTTAAGTGAAACTGCCAGAGGTTTCTTGAAGTTGCTGATGTGAGTCTAATTGTGACGAGGCATTGGCTACCTTAAGAGAGTCATAGTGACTCTTGCCAAATGCTCACCATAATAGACATTTTTTTTATACTGTGGCCAGTCTGCCCGAAGCGATACGCCACTAGTTGTTTAATTTAAGACAACCATCGTTACCCTTGCTAGGAGTTACTTGATGTTGCTGATTTAATTTTAATTGTGACGAGGCATTGGCAACCTTACGAGAGTCATAGTGATTCCTGACAGTTCCTCACCAAAATACGCATTTTTTAGATACTGTGGAAAGTCTATCCAAAGCGGTAATCCACTAGCTGCTTATCTTAAGTGAAACTGCCAGAGGTTTCCTGAAGTTGCTGATGTGAGTCTAATTGTGACGAGGCATTGGCTACCTTAAGAGAGTCATAGTTACTCTTGCCAAATGCTCACCATAATAGACATTTTTTTAGATACTGTGGCCAGTCTGCCCGAAGCGATACGCCACTAGTTGTTTAATTTAAGACAACCATCGTTACCCTTGCTAGGAGTTACTTGATGTTGCTGATTTAATTTTAATTGTGACGAGGCATTGGCAACCTTACGAGAGTCATAGTGATTCCTGGCAGTTCCTCACCAAAATACGCATTTTTTAGATACTGTGGAAAGTCTCTCCAAAGCGGTAATCCACTAGCGGTTTATCTTAAGAGAAACTGCCAGAGGTTTCTTGAAGTTGCTGATGTGAGTCTAATTGTGACGAGGCATTGGCTACCTTAAGAGAGTCATAGTTACTCTTGCCAAATGCTCACCATAATAGACATTTTTTAGATACTGTGGCCAGTCTGCCCGAAGCGATACGCCACTAGTTGTTTAATTTAAGACAACCATCGTTACCCTTGCTAGGAGTTACTTGATGTTGCTGATTTAATTTTAATTGTGACGAGGCATTGGCAACCTTACGAGAGTCATAGTGATTCCTGGCAGTTCCTCACCAAAATACGCATTTGTTAGATACTGTGGAAAGTCTCTCCAAAGCGGTAATCCACTAGCGGTTTATCTTAAGAGAAACTGCCAGAGGTTTCTTGAAGTTGCTGATGTGAGTCTAATTGTGACGAGGCATTGGCTACCTTAAGAGAGTCATAGTTACTCTTGCCAAATGCTCACCATAATAGACATTTTTTAGATACTGTGGCCAGTCTGCCCGAAGCGATACGCCACTAGTTGTTTAATTTAAGACAACCATCGTTACCCTTGCTAGGAGTTACTTGATGTTGCTGATTTAATTTTAATTGTGACGAGGCATTGGCAACCTTACGAGAGTCATACTGATTCCTGGCAGTTCCTCACCAAAATACGCATTTGTTAGATATTGTGGAAAGTCTCTCCGAAGCGGTAATCCACTAGCTGCTTATCTTAAGTGAAACTGCCAGAGATTTCTTGAAGTTGCTGATGTGAGTCTAATTGTGACGAGGCATTGGCTACCTTAAGAGAGTCATAGTGACTCTTGCCAAATGCCCACCATAATAGACATTTTTTTAGATACTGTGGCCAGTCTGCCCGAATCATTACGCAATTAGTTGTTTAATTTAAGACAACCATTGTTACTCTTGCTCGGAGTTACTTGATGTTGCTTATTTAATTTTAATTGTGATGAGGCATTGGCAACCTTACGAGAGTCGTAGTGATTCCTGGCAGTTCCTCACGAAAATACGCATTTTTTAGATACTGTGGAAAGTCTCTCCAAAGCGGTAATCCACTAGCTGTTTGTCTTCAGAGAAACTGATAGAGGTTTCTTCAAGTTGCTGACGTGAGTCTAATTGTGGCGAGGCATTGGCTACCTTAAGAGAGTCATACTGACTTTTTCCAAATGCTCACCATAATAGACATTTTTTTAGATACCGTGGCCAGTCTGCCCGAAGCGGTACGCCACTAGTTGTTTAATTTAAGACAACCATCGTTACCCTTGCTAGGAGTTACTTGATGTTGCTGATTTAATTTTAATTGTGACGAGGCATTGGCAACCTTACGAGAGTCATAGTGATTCCTGGCAGTTCCTCACCAAAATACGCATTTTTTAGATACTGTGGAAAGTCTCTTTAAAGCGGTAATCCACTAGCGGTTTATCTTAAGAGAAACTGCCAGAGGTTTCTTGAAGTTCCTGAAGTGAGTCTAATTGTGACGAGGCATTGGCTACCTTAAGAGAGTCATAGTTACTCTTGCCAAATGCTCACCATAATACACATTTTTTAGATACTGTGGCCAGTCTGCCCGAAGCGATACGCCACTAGATGTTTAATTTAAGACAACCATCGTTACCCTTGCTAGGAGTTACTTGATGTTGCTGATTTAATTTTAATTGTGACGAGGCATTGGCAACCTTACGAGAGTCATACTGATTCCTGGCAGTTCCTCACCAAAATACGCATTTGTTAGATATTGTGGAAAGTCTCTCCGAAGCGGTAATCCACTAGCTGCTTATCTTAAGTGAAACTGCCAGAGGTTTCTTGAAGTTGCTGATGTGAGTCTAATTGTGACGAGGCATTGGCTACCTTAAGAGAGTCATAGTGACTCTTGCCAAATGCTCACCATAATAGACATTTTTTTTATACTGTGGCCAGTCTGCCCGAAGCGATACGCCACTAGTTGTTTAATTTAAGACAACCATCGTTACCCTTGCTAGGAGTTACTTGATGTTGCTGATTTAATTTTAATTGTGACGAGGCATTGGCAACCTTACGAGAGTCATAGTGATTCCTGACAGTTCCTCACCAAAATACGCATTTTTTAGATACTGTGGAAAGTCTATCCAAAGCGGTAATCCACTAGCTGCTTATCTTAAGTGAAACTGCCAGAGGTTTCCTGAAGTTGCTGATGTGAGTCTAATTGTGACGAGGCATTGGCTACCTTAAGAGAGTCATAGTTACTCTTGCCAAATGCTCACCATAATAGACATTTTTTTAGATACTGTGGCCAGTCTGCCCGAAGCGATACGCCACTAGTTGTTTAATTTAAGACAACCATCGTTACCCTTGCTAGGAGTTACTTGATGTTGCTGATTTAATTTTAATTGTGACGAGGCATTGGCAACCTTACGAGAGTCATAGTGATTCCTGGCAGTTCCTCACCAAAATACGCATTTTTTAGATACTGTGGAAAGTCTCTCCAAAGCGGTAATCCACTAGCGGTTTATCTTAAGAGAAACTGCCAGAGGTTTCTTGAAGTTGCTGATGTGAGTCTAATTGTGACGAGGCATTGGCTACCTTAAGAGAGTCATAGTGACTCTTGCCAAATGCTCACCATAATAGACATTTTTTTTATACTGTGGCCAGTCTGCCCGAAGCGATACGCCACTAGTTGTTTAATTTAAGACAACCATCGTTACCCTTGCTAGGAGTTACTTGATGTTGCTGATTTAATTTTAATTGTGACGAGGCATTGGCAACCTTACGAGAGTCATACTGATTCCTGGCAGTTCCTCACCAAAATACGCATTTGTTAGATATTGTGGAAAGTCTCTCCGAAGCGGTAATCCACTAGCTGCTTATCTTAAGTGAAACTGCCAGAGATTTCTTGAAGTTGCTGATGTGAGTCTAATTGTGACGAGGCATTGGCTACCTTAAGAGAGTCATAGTGACTCTTGCCAAATGCCCACCATAATAGACATTTTTTTAGATACTGTGGCCAGTCTGCCCGAATCATTACGCAATTAGTTGTTTAATTTAAGACAACCATTGTTACTCTTGCTCGGAGTTACTTGATGTTGCTTATTTAATTTTAATTGTGATGAGGCATTGGCAACCTTACGAGAGTCGTAGTGATTCCTGGCAGTTCCTCACGAAAATACGCATTTTTTAGATACTGTGGAAAGTCTCTCCAAAGCGGTAATCCACTAGCTGTTTGTCTTCTGAGAAACTGATAGAGGTTTCTTCAAGTTGCTGACGTGAGTCTAATTGTGGCGAGGCATTGGCTACCTTAAGAGAGTCATACTGACTTTTGCCAAATGCTCACCATAATAGACATTTTTTTAGATACTGTGGCCAGTCTGCCCGAAGCGGTACGCCACTAGTTGTTTAATTTAAGACAACCATCGTTACCCTTGCTAGGAGTTACTTGATGTTGCTGATTTAATTTTAATTGTGACGAGGCATTGGCAACCTTACGAGAGTCATAGTGATTCCTGGCAGTTCCTCACCAAAATACGCATTTTTTAGATACTGTGGAAAGTCTCTTTAAAGCGGTAATCCACTAGCGGTTTATCTTAAGAGAAACTGCCAGAGGTTTCTTGAAGTTCCTGAAGTGAGTCTAATTGTGACGAGGCATTGGCTACCTTAAGAGAGTCATAGTTACTCTTGCCAAATGCTCACCATAATACACATTTTTTAGATACTGTGGCCAGTCTGCCCGAAGCGATACGCCACTAGTTGTTTAATTTAAGACAACCATCGTTACCCTTGCTAGGAGTTACTTGATGTTGCTGATTTAATTTTAATTGTGACGAGGCATTGGCAACCTTACGAGAGTCATACTGATTCCTGGCAGTTCCTCACCAAAATACGCATTTGTTAGATATTGTGGAAAGTCTCTCCGAAGCGGTAATCCACTAGCTGCTTATCTTAAGTGAAACTGCCAGAGGTTTCTTGAAGTTGCTGATGTGAGTCTAATTGTGACGAGGCATTGGCTACCTTAAGAGAGTCATAGTGACTCTTGCCAAATGCTCACCATAATAGACATTTTTTTTATACTGTGGCCAGTCTGCCCGAAGCGATACGCCACTAGTTGTTTAATTTAAGACAACCATCGTTACCCTTGCTAGGAGTTACTTGATGTTGCTGATTTAATTTTAATTGTGACGAGGCATTGGCAACCTTACGAGAGTCATAGTGATTCCTGACAGTTCCTCACCAAAATACGCATTTTTTAGATACTGTGGAAAGTCTATCCAAAGCGGTAATCCACTAGCTGCTTATCTTAAGTGAAACTGCCAGAGGTTTCCTGAAGTTGCTGATGTGAGTCTAATTGTGACGAGGCATTGGCTACCTTAAGAGAGTCATAGTTACTCTTGCCAAATGCTCACCATAATAGACATTTTTTTAGATACTGTGGCCAGTCTGCCCGAAGCGATACGCCACTAGTTGTTTAATTTAAGACAACCATCGTTACCCTTGCTAGGAGTTACTTGATGTTGCTGATTTAATTTTAATTGTGACGAGGCATTGGCAACCTTACGAGAGTCATACTGATTCCTGGCAGTTCCTCACCAAAATACGCATTTTTTAGATACTGTGGAAAGTCTCTCCAAAGCGGTAATCCACTAGCGGTTTATCTTAAGAGAAACTGCCAGAGGTTTCTTGAAGTTGCTGATGTGAGTCTAATTGTGACGAGGCATTGGCTACCTTAAGAGAGTCATAGTGACTCTTGCCAAATGCTCACCATAATAGACATTTTTTTTATACTGTGGCCAGTCTGCCCGAAGCGATACGCCACTAGTTGTTTAATTTAAGACAACCATCGTTACCCTTGCTAGGAGTTACTTGATGTTGCTGATTTAATTTTAATTGTGACGAGGCATTGGCAACCTTACGAGAGTCATACTGATTCCTGGCAGTTCCTCACCAAAATACGCATTTGTTAGATATTGTGGAAAGTCTCTCCGAAGCGGTAATCCACTAGCTGCTTATCTTAAGTGAAACTGCCAGAGATTTCTTGAAGTTGCTGATGTGAGTCTAATTGTGACGAGGCATTGGCTACCTTAAGAGAGTCATAGTGACTCTTGCCAAATGCCCACCATAATAGACATTTTTTTAGATACTGTGGCCAGTCTGCCCGAATCATTACGCAATTAGTTGTTTAATTTAAGACAACCATTGTTACTCTTGCTCGGAGTTACTTGATGTTGCTTATTTAATTTTAATTGTGATGAGGCATTGGCAACCTTACGAGAGTCGTAGTGATTCCTGGCAGTTCCTCACGAAAATACGCATTTTTTAGATACTGTGGAAAGTCTCTCCAAAGCGGTAATCCACTAGCTGTTTGTCTTCAGAGAAACTGATAGAGGTTTCTTCAAGTTGCTGACGTGAGTCTAATTGTGGCGAGGCATTGGCTACCTTAAGAGAGTCATACTGACTTTTGCCAAATGCTCACCATAATAGACATTTTTTTAGATACTGTGGCCAGTCTGCCCGAAGCGGTACGCCACTAGTTGTTTAATTTAAGACAACCATCGTTACCCTTGCTAGGAGTTACTTGATGTTGCTGATTTAATTTTAATTGTGACGAGGCATTGGCAACCTTACGAGAGTCATAGTGATTCCTGGCAGTTCCTCACCAAAATACGCATTTTTTAGATACTGTGGAAAGTCTCTTTAAAGCGGTAATCCACTAGCGGTTTATCTTAAGAGAAACTGCCAGAAGTTTCTTGAAGTTCCTGAAGTGAGTCTAATTGTGACGAGGCATTGGCTACCTTAAGAGAGTCATAGTTACTCTTGCCAAATGCTCACCATAATACACATTTTTTAGATACTGTGGCCAGTCTGCCCGAAGCGATACGCCACTAGTTGTTTAATTTAAGACAACCATCGTTACCCTTGCTAGGAGTTACTTGATGTTGCTGATTTAATTTTAATTGTGACGAGGCATTGGCAACCTTACGAGAGTCATACTGATTCCTGGCAGTTCCTCACCAAAATACGCATTTGTTAGATATTGTGGAAAGTCTCTCCGAAGCGGTAATCCACTAGCTGCTTATCTTAAGTGAAACTGCCAGAGGTTTCTTGAAGTTGCTGATGTGAGTCTAATTGTGACGAGGCATTGGCTACCTTAAGAGAGTCATAGTGACTCTTGCCAAATGCTCACCATAATAGACATTTTTTTTATACTGTGGCCAGTCTGCCCGAAGCGATACGCCACTAGTTGTTTAATTTAAGACAACCATCGTTACCCTTGCTAGGAGTTACTTGATGTTGCTGATTTAATTTTAATTGTGACGAGGCATTGGCAACCTTACGAGAGTCATAGTGATTCCTGACAGTTCCTCACCAAAATACGCATTTTTTAGATACTGTGGAAAGTCTATCCAAAGCGGTAATCCACTAGCTGCTTATCTTAAGTGAAACTGCCAGAGGTTTCCTGAAGTTGCTGATGTGAGTCTAATTCTGACGAGGCATTGGCTACCTTAAGAGAGTCATAGTTACTCTTGCCAAATGCTCACCATAATAGACATTTTTTTAGATACTGTGGCCAGTCTGCCCGAAGCGATACGCCACTAGTTGTTTAATTTAAGACAACCATCGTTACCCTTGCTAGGAGTTACTTGATGTTGCTGATTTAATTTTAATTGTGACGAGGCATTGGCAACCTTACGAGAGTCATAGTGATTCCTGGCAGTTCCTCACCAAAATACGCATTTTTTAGATACTGTGGAAAGTCTCTCCAAAGCGGTAATCCACTAGCGGTTTATCTTAAGAGAAACTGCCAGAGGTTTCTTGAAGTTGCTGATGTGAGTCTAATTGTGACGAGGCATTGGCTACCTTAAGAGAGTCATAGTTACTCTTGCCAAATGCTCACCATAATAGACATTTTTTAGATACTGTGGCCAGTCTGCCCGAAGCGATACGCCACTAGTTGTTTAATTTAAGACAACCATCGTTACCCTTGCTAGGAGTTACTTGATGTTGCTGATTTAATTTTAATTGTGACGAGGCATTGGCAACCTTACGAGAGTCATAGTGATTCCTGGCAGTTCCTCACCAAAATACGCATTTGTTAGATACTGTGGAAAGTCTCTCCAAAGCGGTAATCCACTAGCGGTTTATCTTAAGAGAAACTGCCAGAGGTTTCTTGAAGTTGCTGATGTGAGTCTAATTGTGACGAGGCATTGGCTACCCTAAGAGAGTCATAGTTACTCTTGCCAAATGCTCACCATAATAGACATTTTTTAGATACTGTGGCCAGTCTGCCCGAAGCGATACGCCACTAGTTGTTTAATTTAAGACAACCATCGTTACCCTTGCTAGGAGTTACTTGATGTTGCTGATTTAATTTTAATTGTGACGAGGCATTGGCAACCTTACGAGAGTCATACTGATTCCTGGCAGTTCCTCACCAAAATACGCATTTGTTAGATATTGTGGAAAGTCTCTCCGAAGCGGTAATCCACTATCTGCTTATCTTAAGTGAAACTGCCAGAGATTTCTTGAAGTTGCTGATGTGAGTCTAATTGTGACGAGGCATTGGCTACCTTAAGAGAGTCATAGTGACTCTTGCCAAATGCCCACCATAATAGACATTTTTTTAGATACTGTGGCCAGTCTGCCCGAATCATTACGCAATTAGTTGTTTAATTTAAGACAACCATTGTTACTCTTGCTCGGAGTTACTTGATGTTGCTTATTTAATTTTAATTGTGATGAGGCATTGGCAACCTTACGAGAGTCGTAGTGATTCCTGGCAGTTCCTCACGAAAATACGCATTTTTAAGATACTGTGGAAAGTCTCTCCAAAGCGGTAATCCACTAGCTGTTTGTCTTCAGAGAAACTGATAGAGGTTTCTTCAAGTTGCTGACGTGAGTCTAATTGTGGCGAGGCATTGGCTACCTTAAGAGAGTCATACTGACTTTTGCCAAATGCTCACCATAATAGACATTTTTTTAGATACCGTGGCCAGTCTGCCCGAAGCGGTACGCCACTAGTTGTTTAATTTAAGACAACCATCGTTACCCTTGCTAGGAGTTACTTGATGTTGCTGATTTAATTTTAATTGTGACGAGGCATTGGCAACCTTACGAGAGTCATAGTGATTCCTGGCAGTTCCTCACCAAAATACGCATTTTTTAGATACTGTGGAAAGTCTCTTTAAAGCGGTAATCCACTAGCGGTTTATCTTAAGAGAAACTGCCAGAGGTTTCTTGAAGTTCCTGAAGTGAGTCTAATTGTGACGAGGCATTGGCTACCTTAAGAGAGTCATAGTTACTCTTGCCAAATGCTCACCATAATACACATTTTTTAGATACTGTGGCCAGTCTGCCCGAAGCGATACGCCACTAGATGTTTAATTTAAGACAACCATCGTTACCCTTGCTAGGAGTTACTTGATGTTGCTGATTTAATTTTAATTGTGACGAGGCATTGGCAACCTTACGAGAGTCATACTGATTCCTGGCAGTTCCTCACCAAAATACGCATTTGTTAGATATTGTGGAAAGTCTCTCCGAAGCGGTAATCCACTAGCTGCTTATCTTAAGTGAAACTGCCAGAGGTTTCTTGAAGTTGCTGATGTGAGTCTAATTGTGACGAGGCATTGGCTACCTTAAGAGAGTCATAGTGACTCTTGCCAAATGCTCACCATAATAGACATTTTTTTTATACTGTGGCCAGTCTGCCCGAAGCGATACGCCACTAGTTGTTTAATTTAAGACAACCATCGTTACCCTTGCTAGGAGTTACTTGATGTTGCTGATTTAATTTTAATTGTGACGAGGCATTGGCAACCTTACGAGAGTCATAGTGATTCCTGACAGTTCCTCACCAAAATACGCATTTTTTAGATACTGTGGAAAGTCTATCCAAAGCGGTAATCCACTAGCTGCTTATCTTAAGTGAAACTGCCAGAGGTTTCCTGAAGTTGCTGATGTGAGTCTAATTGTGACGAGGCATTGGCTACCTTAAGAGAGTCATAGTTACTCTTGCCAAATGCTCACCATAATAGACATTTTTTTAGATACTGTGGCCAGTCTGCCCGAAGCGATACGCCACTAGTTGTTTAATTTAAGACAACCATCGTTACCCTTGCTAGGAGTTACTTGATGTTGCTGATTTAATTTTAATTGTGACGAGGCATTGGCAACCTTACGAGAGTCATAGTGATTCCTGGCAGTTCCTCACCAAAATACGCATTTTTTAGATACTGTGGAAAGTCTCTCCAAAGCGGTAATCCACTAGCGGTTTATCTTAAGAGAAACTGCCAGAGGTTTCTTGAAGTTGCTGATGTGAGTCTAATTGTGACGAGGCATTGGCTACCTTAAGAGAGTCATAGTTACTCTTGCCAAATGCTCACCATAATAGACATTTTTTAGATACTGTGGCCAGTCTGCCCGAAGCGATACGCCACTAGTTGTTTAATTTAAGACAACCATCGTTACCCTTGCTAGGAGTTACTTGATGTTGCTGATTTAATTTTAATTGTGACGAGGCATTGGCAACCTTACGAGAGTCATAGTGATTCCTGGCAGTTCCTCACCAAAATACGCATTTGTTAGATACTGTGGAAAGTCTCTCCAAAGCGGTAATCCACTAGCGGTTTATCTTAAGAGAAACTGCCAGAGGTTTCTTGAAGTTGCTGATGTGAGTCTAATTGTGACGAGGCATTGGCTACCTTAAGAGAGTCATAGTTACTCTTGCCAAATGCTCACCATAATAGACATTTTTTAGATACTGTGGCCAGTCTGCCCGAAGCGATACGCCACTAGTTGTTTAATTTAAGACAACCATCGTTACCCTTGCTAGGAGTTACTTGATGTTGCTGATTTAATTTTAATTGTGACGAGGCATTGGCAACCTTACGAGAGTCATACTGATTCCTGGCAGTTCCTCACCAAAATACGCATTTGTTAGATATTGTGGAAAGTCTCTCCGAAGCGGTAATCCACTAGCTGCTTATCTTAAGTGAAACTGCCAGAGATTTCTTGAAGTTGCTGATGTGAGTCTAATTGTGACGAGGCATTGGCTACCTTAAGAGAGTCATAGTGACTCTTGCCAAATGCCCACCATAATAGACATTTTTTTAGATACTGTGGCCAGTCTGCCCGAATCATTACGCAATTAGTTGTTTAATTTAAGACAACCATTGTTACTCTTGCTCGGAGTTACTTGATGTTGCTTATTTAATTTTAATTGTGATGAGGCATTGGCAACCTTACGAGAGTCGTAGTGATTCCTGGCAGTTCCTCACGAAAATACGCATTTTTTAGATACTGTGGAAAGTCTCTCCAAAGCGGTAATCCACTAGCTGTTTGTCTTCAGAGAAACTGATAGAGGTTTCTTCAAGTTGCTGACGTGAGTCTAATTGTGGCGAGGCATTGGCTACCTTAAGAGAGTCATACTGACTTTTGCCAAATGCTCACCATAATAGACATTTTTTTAGATACTGTGGCCAGTCTGCCCGAAGCGGTACGCCACTAGTTGTTTAATTTAAGACAACCATCGTTACCCTTGCTAGGAGTTACTTGATGTTGCTGATTTAATTTTAATTGTGACGAGGCATTGGCAACCTTACGAGAGTCATAGTGATTCCTGGCAGTTCCTCACCAAAATACGCATTTTTTAGATACTGTGGAAAGTCTCTTTAAAGCGGTAATCCACTAGCGGTTTATCTTAAGAGAAACTGCCAGAGGTTTCTTGAAGTTCCTGAAGTGAGTCTAATTGTGACGAGGCATTGGCTACCTTAAGAGAGTCATAGTTACTCTTGCCAAATGCTCACCATAATACACATTTTTTAGATACTGTGGCCAGTCTGCCCGAAGCGATACGCCACTAGTTGTTTAATTTAAGACAACCATCGTTACCCTTGCTAGGAGTTACTTGATGTTGCTGATTTAATTTTAATTGTGACGAGGCATTGGCAACCTTACGAGAGTCATACTGATTCCTGGCAGTTCCTCACCAAAATACGCATTTGTTAGATATTGTGGAAAGTCTCTCCGAAGCGGTAATCCACTAGCTGCTTATCTTAAGTGAAACTGCCAGAGGTTTCTTGAAGTTGCTGATGTGAGTCTAATTGTGACGAGGCATTGGCTACCTAAAGAGAGTCATAGTGACTCTTGCCAAATGCTCACCATAATAGACATTTTTTTTATACTGTGTCCAGTCTGCCCGAAGCGATACGCCACTAGTTGTTTAATTTAAGACAACCATCGTTACCCTTGCTAGGAGTTACTTGATGTTGCTGATTTAATTTTAATTGTGACGAGGCATTGGCAACCTTACGAGAGTCATAGTGATTCCTGACAGTTCCTCACCAAAATACGCATTTTTTAGATACTGTGGAAAGTCTATCCAAAGCGGTAATCCACTAGCTGCTTATCTTAAGTGAAACTGCCAGAGGTTTCCTGAAGTTGCTGATGTGAGTCTAATTGTGACGAGGCATTGGCTACCTTAAGAGAGTCATAGTTACTCTTGCCAAATGCTCACCATAATAGACATTTTTTTAGATACTGTGGCCAGTCTGCCCGAAGCGATACGCCACTAGTTGTTTAATTTAAGACAACCATCGTTACCCTTGCTAGGAGTTACTTGATGTTGCTGATTTAATTTTAATTGTGACGAGGCATTGGCAACCTTACGAGAGTCATAGTGATTCCTGGCAGTTCCTCACCAAAATACGCATTTTTTAGATACTGTGGAAAGTCTCTCCAAAGCGGTAATCCACTAGCGGTTTATCTTAAGAGAAACTGCCAGAGGTTTCTTGAAGTTGCTGATGTGAGTCTAATTGTGACGAGGCATTGGCTACCTTAAGAGAGTCATAGTTACTCTTGCCAAATGCTCACCATAATAGACATTTTTTAGATACTGTGGCCAGTCTGCCCGAAGCGATACGCCACTAGTTGTTTAATTTAAGACAACCATCGTTACCCTTGCTAGGAGTTACTTGATGTTGCTGATTTAATTTTAATTGTGACGAGGCATTGGCAACCTTACGAGAGTCATACTGATTCCTGGCAGTTCCTCACCAAAATACGCATTTGTTAGATATTGTGGAAAGTCTCTCCGAAGCGGTAATCCACTAGCTGCTTATCTTAAGTGAAACTGCCAGAGATTTCTTGAAGTTGCTGATGTGAGTCTAATTGTGACGAGGCATTGGCTACCTTAAGAGAGTCATAGTGACTCTTGCCAAATGCCCACCATAATAGACATTTTTTTAGATACTGTGGCCAGTCTGCCCGAATCATTACGCAATTAGTTGTTTAATTTAAGACAACCATTGTTACTCTTGCTCGGAGTTACTTGATGTTGCTTATTTAATTTTAATTGTGATGAGGCATTGGCAACCTTACGAGAGTCGTAGTGATTCCTGGCAGTTCCTCACGAAAATACGCATTTTTTAGATACTGTGGAAAGTCTCTCCAAAGCGGTAATCCACTAGCTGTTTGTCTTCAGAGAAACTGATAGAGGTTTCTTCAAGTTGCTGACGTGAGTCTAATTGTGGCGAGGCATTGGCTACCTTAAGAGAGTCATAGTTACTCTTGCCAAATGCTCACCATAATAGACATTTTTTAGATACTGTGGCCAGTCTGCCCGAAGCGATACGCCACTAGTTGTTTAATTTAAGACAACCATCGTTATCCTTGCTAGGAGTTACTTGATGTTGCTGATTTAATTTTAATTGTGACGAGGCATTGGCAACCTTACGAGAGTCATAGTGATTCCTGGCAGTTCCTCACCAAAATACGCATTTTTTAGATACTGTGGAAAGTCTATCCAAAGCGGTAATCCACTAGCTGCTTATCTTAAGTGAAACTGCCAGAGGTTTCCTGAAGTTGCTGATGTGAGTCTAATTGTGACGAGGCATTGGCTACCTTAAGAGAGTCATACTGACTTTTGCCAAATGCTCACCATAATAGACATTTTTTTAGATACTGTGGCCAGTCTGCCCGAAGCGATACGCCACTAGTTGTTTAATTTAAGACAACCATCGTTACCCTTGCTAGGAGTTACTTGATGTTGCTGATTTAATTTTAATTGTGACGAGGCATTGGCAACCTTACGAGAGTCATACTGATTCCTGGCAGTTCCTCACCAAAATACGCATTTGTTAGATATTGTGGAAAGTCTCTCCGAAGCGGTAATCCACTAGCTGCTTATCTTAAGTGAAACTGCCAGAGATTTCTTGAAGTTGCTGATGTGAGTCTAATTGTGACGAGGCATTGGCTACCTTAAGAGAGTCATAGTGACTCTTGCCAAATGCCCACCATAATAGACATTTTTTTAGATACTGTGGCCAGTCTGCCCGAATCATTACGCAATTAGTTGTTTAATTTAAGACAACCATTGTTACTCTTGCTCGGAGTTACTTGATGTTGCTTATTTAATTTTAATTGTGATGAGGCATTGGCAACCTTACGAGAGTCGTAGTGATTCCTGGCAGTTCCTCACGAAAATACGCATTTTTTAGATACTGTGGAAAGTCTCTCCAAAGCGGTAATCCACTAGCTGTTTGTCTTCAGAGAAACTGATAGAGGTTTCTTCAAGTTGCTGACGTGAGTCTAATTGTGGCGAGGCATTGGCTACCTTAAGAGAGTCATAGTTACTCTTGCCAAATGCTCACCATAATAGACATTTTTTAGATACTGTGGCCAGTCTGCCCGAAGCGATACGCCACTAGTTGTTTAATTTAAGACAACCATCGTTATCCTTGCTAGGAGTTACTTGATGTTGCTGATTTAATTTTAATTGTGACGAGGCATTGGCAACCTTACGAGAGTCATAGTGATTCCTGGCAGTTCCTCACCAAAATACGCATTTTTTAGATACTGTGGAAAGTCTCTCCAAAGCGGTAATCCACTAGCTGCTTATCTTAAGTGAAACTGCCAGAGGTTTCTTGAAGTTGCTGATGTGAGTCTAATTGTGACGAGGCATTGGCTACCTTAAGAGATTCATAGTGACTCTTGCCAAATGCTCACCATAATAGACATTTTTTTAGATACTGTGGCGTCTGCCCGAAGCGATACGCCACTAGTTGTTTAATTTAAGATAACCATCGTTACCCTTGCTAGGAGTTACTTGATGTTGCTGATTTAATTTTAATTGTGACGAGGCATTGGCAACCTTACGAGAGTCATAGTGATTCCTGGCAGTTCCTCACCAAAATACGCATTTTTTAGATACCGTGGAAACTCTATCCAAAGCGGTAATCCACTAGCTGCTTATCTTAAGTGAAACTGCCAGAGGTTTCTTGAAGTTGCTGATGTGAGTCTAATTGTGACGAGGCATTGGCTACCTTAAGAGAGTCATACTGACTTTTGCCAAATGCTCACCATAATAGACATTTTTTTAGATACTGTGGCCAGTCTGCCCGAAGCGGTACACCACTAGTTGTTTAATTTAAGACAACCATCGTTACCCTTGCTAGGAGTTACTTGATGTTGCTGATTTAATTTTAATTGTGACGAGGCATTGGCAACCTTACGAGAGTCATAGTGATTCCTGGCAGTTCCTCACCAAAATACGCATTTTTTAGATACTGTGGAAAGTCTCTTTAAAGCGGTAATCCACTAGCGGTTTATCTTAAGAGAAACTGCCAGAGGTTTCTTGAAGTTCCTGAAGTGAGTCTAATTGTGACGAGGCATTGGCTACCTTAAGAGAGTCATAGTTACTCTTGCCAAATGCTCACCATAATAGACATTTTTTAGATACTGTGGCCAGTCTGCCCGAAGCGATACGCCACTAGTTGTTTAATTTAAGACAACCATCGTTACCCTTGCTAGGAGTTACTTGATGTTGCTGATTTAATTTTAATTGTGACGAGGCATTGGCAACCTTACGAGAGTCATACTGATTCCTGGCAGTTCCTCACCAAAATACGCATTTGTTAGATATTGTGGAAAGTCTCTCCGAAGCGGTAATCCACTAGCTGCTTATCTTAAGTGAAACTGCCAGAGGTTTCTTGAAGTTGCTGATGTGAGTCTAATTGTGACGAGGCATTGGCTACCTTAAGAGAGTCATAGTGACTCTTGCCAAATGCTCACCATAATAGACATTTTTTTTATACTGTGGCCAGTCTGCCCGAAGCGATACGCCACTAGTTGTTTAATTTAAGACAACCATCGTTACCCTTGCTAGGAGTTACTTGATGTTGCTGATTTAATTTTAATTGTGACGAGGCATTGGCAACCTTACGAGAGTCATAGTGATTCCTGACAGTTCCTCACCAAAATACGCATTTTTTAGATACTGTGGAAAGTCTATCCAAAGCGGTAATCCACTAGCTGCTTATCTTAAGTGAAACTGCCAGAGGTTTCCTGAAGTTGCTGATGTGAGTCTAATTGTGACGAGGCATTGGCTACCTTAAGAGAGTCATACTGACTTTTGCCAAATGCTCACCATAATAGACATTTTTTTAGATACTGTGGCCAGTCTGCCCGAAGCGATACGCCACTAGTTGTTTAATTTAAGACAACCATCGTTACCCTTGCTAGGAGTTACTTGATGTTGCTGATTTAATTTTAATTGTGACGAGGCATTGGCAACCTTACGAGAGTCATAGTGATTCCTGGCAGTTCCTCACCAAAATACGCATTTTTTAGATACTGTGGAAAGTCTCTCCAAAGCGGTAATCCACTAGCTGCTTATCTTAAGTGAAACTGCCAGAGATTTCTTGAAGTTGCTGATGTGAGTCTAATTGTGACGAGGCATTGGCTACCTTAAGAGAGTCATAGTGACTCTTGCCAAATGCCCACCATAATAGACATTTTTTTAGATACTGTGGCCAGTCTGCCCGAATCATTACGCAATTAGTTGTTTAATTTAAGACAACCATCGTTACCCTTGCTAGGAGTTACTTGATGTTGCTGATTTAATTTTAATTGTGACGAGGCATTGGCAACCTTACGAGAGTCATAGTGATTCCTGGCAGTTCCTCACCAAAATACGCATTTTTTAGATACTGTGGAAAGTCTATCCAAAGCGGTAATCCACTAGCTGCTTATCTTAAGTGAAACTGCCAGAGGTTTCTTGAAGTTACTGATGTGAGTCTAATTGTGACGAGGCATTGGCTACCTTAAGAGAGTCATACTGACTTTTGCCAAATGCTCACCATAATAGACATTTTTTTAGATACTGTGGCCAGTCTGCCCGAAGCGATACGCCACTAGTTGCTTAATTTAAGACAACCATCGTTACCCTTGCTAGGAGTTACTTGATGTTGCTGACTTAATTTTAATTGTGACGAGGCATTGGCAACCTTACGAGAGTCATAGTGATTCCTGGCAGTTCCTCACCAAAATACGCATTTTTTAGATACTGTGGAAAGTCTCTCCAAAGCGGTAATCCACTAGCGGTTTATCTTAAGAGAAACTGCCAGAGGTTTCTTGAAGTTCCTGAAGTGAGTCTAATTGTGACGAGGCATTGGCTACCTTAAAAGAGTCATAGTTACTCTTGCCAAATGCTCACCATAATAGACATTTTTTAGATACTGTGGCCAGTCTGCCCGAAGCGATACGCCACTAGTTGTTTAATTTAAGACAACCATCGTTACCCTTGCTAGGAGTTACTTGATGTTGCTGATTTAATTTTAATTGTGACGAGGCATTGGCAACCTTACGAGAGTCATAGTGATTCCTGGCAGTTCCTCACGAAAATATGCATTTTTTAGATACTGTGGAAAGTCTCTCCAAAGCGGTAATCCACTAGCGGTTTATCTTAAGAGAAACTGCCAGAGGTTTCTTGAAGTTCCTGAAGTGAGTCTAAATGTGACGAGGCATTGGCTACCTTAAGAGAGTCATAGTTACTCTTGCCAAATGCTCACCATAATAGACATTTTTTAGATACTGTGGCGTCTGCCCGAAGCGATACGCCACTAGTTGTTTAATTTAAGACAACCATCGTTACCCTTGCTAGGAGTTACTTGATGTTGCTGATTTAATTTTAATTGTGACGAGGCATTGGCAACCTTACGAGAGTCATAGTGATTCCTGGCAGTTCCTCACCAAAATACGCATTTGTTAGATATTGTGGAAAGTCTCTCCGAAGCGGTAATCCACTAGCTGCTTATCTTAAGTGAAACTGCCAGAGGTTTCTTGAAGTTGCTGATGTGAGTCTAATTGTGACGAGGCATTGGCTACCTTAAGAGAGTCATAGTGACTCTTGCCAAATGCTCACCATGATAGACATTTTTTTAGATACTGTGGCCAGTCTGCCCGAATCATTACGCAATTAGTTGTTTAATTTAAGACAACCATTGTCACTCTTGCTCGGAGTTACTTGATGTTGCTTATTTAATTTTAATTGTGATGAGGCATTGGCAACCTTACGAGAGTCGTAGTGATTCCTGGCAGTTCCTCACGAAAATACGCATTTTTTAGATACTGTGGAAAGTCTCTCCAAAGCGGTAATCCACTAGCTGTTTGTCTTCAGAGAAACTGATAGAGGTTTCTTCAAGTTGCTGACGTGAGTCTAATTGTGGCGAGGCATTGGCTACCTTAAGAGAGTCATAGTTACTCTTGCCAAATGCTCACCATAATAGACATTTTTTAGATACTGTGGCCAGTCTGCCCGAAGCGATACGCCACTAGTTGTTTAATTTAAGACAACCATCGTTACCCTTGCTAGGAGTTACTTGATGTTGCTGATTTAATTTTAATTGTGACGAGGCATTGGCAACCTTACGAGAGTCATAGTGATTCCTGGCAGTTCCTCACGAAAATATGCATTTTTTAGATACTGTGGAAAGTCTCTCCAAAGCGGTAATCCACTAGCGGTTTATCTTAAGAGAAACTGCCAGAGGTTTCTTGAAGTTCCTGAAGTGAGTCTAATTGTGACGAGGCATTGGCTACCTTAATAGAGTCATAGTTACTCATGCCAAATGCTCACCATAATAGACATTTTTTAGATACTGTGGCCAGTCTGCCCGAAGCGATACGCCACTAGTTGTTTAATTTAAGACAACCATCGTTACCCTTGCTAGGAGTTACTTGATGTTGCTGATTTAATTTTAATTGTGACGAGGCATTGGCAACCTTACGAGAGTCATAGTGATTCCTGGCAGTTCCTCACGAAAATATGCATTTTTTAGATACTGTGGAAAGTCTCTCCAAAGCGGTAATCCACTAGCGGTTTATCTTAAAAGAAACTGCCAGAGGTTTCTTGAAGTTCCTGAAGTGAGTCTAATTGTGACGAGGCATTGGCTACCTTAAGAGAGTCATAGTTACTCTTGCCAAATGCTCACCATAATAGACATTTTTTAGATACTGTGGCCAGTCTGCCCGAAGCGATACGCCACTAGTTGTTTAATTTAAGACAACCATCGTTACCCTTGCTAGGAGTTACTTGATGTTGCTGATTTAATTTTAATTGTGACGAGGCATTGGCAACCTTACGAGAGTCATAGTGATTCCTGGCAGTTCCTCACCAAAATACGCATTTGTTAGATATTGTGGAAAGTCTCTCCGAAGCGGTAATCCACTAGCTGCTTATCTTAAGTGAAACTGCCAGAGGTTTCTTGAAGTTGCTGATGTGAGTCTAATTGTGACGAGGCATTGGCTACCTTAAGAGAGTCATAGTGACTCTTGCCAAATGCTCACCATGATAGACATTTTTTTAGATACTGTGGCCAGTCTGCCCGAATCATTACGCAATTAGTTGTTTAATTTAAGACAACCATTGTTACTCTTGCTCGGAGTTACTTGATGTTGCTTATTTAATTTTAATTGTGATGAGGCATTGGCAACCTTACGAGAGTCGTAGTGATTCCTGGCAGTTCCTCACGAAAATACGCATTTTTTAGATACTGTGGAAAGTCTCTCCAAAGCGGTAATCCACTAGCTGTTTGTCTTCAGAGAAACTGATAGAGGTTTCTTCAAGTTGCTGACGTGAGTCTAATTGTGGCGAGGCATTGGCTACCTTAGGAGAGTCATAGTTACTCTTGCCAAATGCTCACCATAATAGACATTTTTTAGATACTGTGGCCAGTCTGCCCGAAGCGATACGCCACTAGTTGTTTAATTTAAGACAACCATCGTTACCCTTGCTAGGAGTTACTTGATGTTGCTGATTTAATTTTAATTGTGACGAGGCATTGGCAACCTTACGAGAGTCATAGTGATTCCTGGCAGTTCCTCACGAAAATATGCATTTTTTAGATACTGTGGAAAGTCTCTCCAAAGCGGTAATCCACTAGCGGTTTATCTTAAGAGAAACTGCCAGAGGTTTCTTGAAGTTCCTGAAGTGAGTCTAAATGTGACGAGGCATTGGCTACCTTAAGAGAGTCATAGTTACTCTTGCCAAATGCTCACCATAATAGACATTTTTTAGATACTGTGGCCAGTCTGCCCGAAGCGATACGCCACTAGTTGTTTAATTTAAGACAACCATCGTTACCCTTGCTAGGAGTTACTTGATGTTGCTGATTTAATTTTAATTGTGACGAGGCATTGGCAACCTTACGAGAGTCATAGTGATTCCTGGCAGTTCCTCACCAAAATACGCATTTGTTAGATATTGTGGAAAGTCTCTCCGAAGCGGTAATCCACTAGCTGCTTATCTTAAGTGAAACTGCCAGAGGTTTCTTGAAGTTGCTGATGTGAGTCTAATTGTGACGAGGCATTGGCTACCTTAAGAGAGTCATAGTGACTCTTGCCAAATGCTCACCATGATAGACATTTTTTTAGATACTGTGGCCAGTCTGCCCGAATCATTACGCAATTAGTTGTTTAATTTAAGACAACCATTGTCACTCTTGCTCGGAGTTACTTGATGTTGCTTATTTAATTTTAATTGTGATGAGGCATTGGCAACCTTACGAGAGTCGTAGTGATTCCTGGCAGTTCCTCACGAAAATACGCATTTTTTAGATACTGTGGAAAGTCTCTCCAAAGCGGTAATCCACTAGCTGTTTGTCTTCAGAGAAACTGATAGAGGTTTCTTCAAGTTGCTGACGTGAGTCTAATTGTGGCGAGGCATTGGCTACCTTAAGAGAGTCATAGTTACTCTTGCCAAATGCTCACCATAATAGACATTTTTTAGATACTGTGGCCAGTCTGCCCGAAGCGATACGCCACTAGTTGTTTAATTTAAGACAACCATCGTTACCCTTGCTAGGAGTTACTTGATGTTGCTGATTTAATTTTAATTGTGACGAGGCATTGGCAACCTTACGAGAGTCATAGTGATTCCTGGCAGTTCCTCACGAAAATATGCATTTTTTAGATACTGTGGAAAGTCTCTCCAAAGCGGTAATCCACTAGCGGTTTATCTTAAGAGAAACTGCCAGAGGTTTCTTGAAGTTCCTGAAGTGAGTCTAATTGTGACGAGGCATTGGCTACCTTAATAGAGTCATAGTTACTCATGCCAAATGCTCACCATAATAGACATTTTTTAGATACTGTGGCCAGTCTGCCCGAAGCGATACGCCACTAGTTGTTTAATTTAAGACAACCATCGTTACCCTTGCTAGGAGTTACTTGATGTTGCTGATTTAATTTTAATTGTGACGAGGCATTGGCAACCTTACGAGAGTCATAGTGATTCCTGGCAGTTCCTCACGAAAATATGCATTTTTTAGATACTGTGGAAAGTCTCTCCAAAGCGGTAATCCACTAGCGGTTTATCTTAAAAGAAACTGCCAGAGGTTTCTTGAAGTTCCTGAAGTGAGTCTAATTGTGACGAGGCATTGGCTACCTTAAGAGAGTCATAGTTACTCTTGCCAAATGCTCACCATAATAGACATTTTTTAGATACTGTGGCCAGTCTGCCCGAAGCGATACGCCACTAGTTGTTTAATTTAAGACAACCATCGTTACCCTTGCTAGGAGTTACTTGATGTTGCTGATTTAATTTTAATTGTGACGAGGCATTGGCAACCTTACGAGAGTCATAGTGATTCCTGGCAGTTCCTCACCAAAATACGCATTTGTTAGATATTGTGGAAAGTCTCTCCGAAGCGGTAATCCACTAGCTGCTTATCTTAAGTGAAACTGCCAGAGGTTTCTTGAAGTTGCTGATGTGAGTCTAATTGTGACGAGGCATTGGCTACCTTAAGAGAGTCATAGTGACTCTTGCCAAATGCTCACCATGATAGACATTTTTTTAGATACTGTGGCCAGTCTGCCCGAATCATTACGCAATTAGTTGTTTAATTTAAGACAACCATTGTTACTCTTGCTCGGAGTTACTTGATGTTGCTTATTTAATTTTAATTGTGATGAGGCATTGGCAACCTTACGAGAGTCGTAGTGATTCCTGGCAGTTCCTCACGAAAATACGCATTTTTTAGATACTGTGGAAAGTCTCTCCAAAGCGGTAATCCACTAGCTGTTTGTCTTCAGAGAAACTGATAGAGGTTTCTTCAAGTTGCTGACGTGAGTCTAATTGTGGCGAGGCATTGGCTACCTTAGGAGAGTCATAGTTACTCTTGCCAAATGCTCACCATAATAGACATTTTTTAGATACTGTGGCCAGTCTGCCCGAAGCGATACGCCACTAGTTGTTTAATTTAAGACAACCATCGTTACCCTTGCTAGGAGTTACTTGATGTTGCTGATTTAATTTTAATTGTGACGAGGCATTGGCAACCTTACGAGAGTCATAGTGATTCCTGGCAGTTCCTCACCAAAATACGCATTTGTTAGATATTGTGGAAAGTCTCTCCGAAGCGGTAATCCACTAGCTGCTTATCTTAAGTGAAACTGCCAGAGGTTTCTTGAAGTTGCTGATGTGAGTCTAATTGTGACGAGGCATTGGCTACCTTAAGAGATTCATAGTGACTCTTGCCAAATGCTCACCATAATAGACATTTTTTTAGATACTGTGGCCAGTCTGCCCGAAGCGATACGCCACTAGTTGTTTAATTTAAGACAACCATCGTTACCCTTGCTAGGAGTTACTTGATGTTGCTGATTTAATTTTAATTGTGACGAGGCATTGGCAACCTTACGAGAGTCATAGTGATTCCTGGCAGTTCCTCACGAAAATATGCATTTTTTAGATACTGTGGAAAGTCTCTCCAAAGCGGTAATCCACTAGCGGTTTATCTTAAGAGAAACTGCCAGAGGTTTCTTGAAGTTCCTGAAGTGAGTCTAATTGTGACGAGGCATTGGCTACCTTAAGAGAGTCATAGTTACTCTTGCCAAATGCTCACCATAATAGACATTTTTTAGATACTGTGGCCAGTCTGCCCGAAGCGATACGCCACTAGTTGTTTAATTTAAGACAACCATCGTTACCCTTGCTAGGAGTTACTTGATGTTGCTGATTTAATTTTAATTGTGACGAGGCATTGGCAACCTTACGAGAGTCATAGTGATTCCTGGCAGTTCCTCACCAAAATACGCATTTGTTAGATATTGTGGAAAGTCTCTCCGAAGCGGTAATCCACTAGCTGCTTATCTTAAGTGAAACTGCCAGAGGTTTCTTGAAGTTGCTGATGTGAGTCTAATTGTGACGAGGCATTGGCTACCTTAAGAGAGTCATAGTGACTCTTGCCAAATGCTCACCATGATAGACATTTTTTTAGATACTGTGGCCAGTCTGCCCGAATCATTACGCAATTAGTTGTTTAATTTAAGACAACCATTGTCACTCTTGCTCGGAGTTACTTGATGTTGCTTATTTAATTTTAATTGTGATGAGGCATTGGCAACCTTACGAGAGTCGTAGTGATTCCTGGCAGTTCCTCACGAAAATACGCATTTTTTAGATACTGTGGAAAGTCTCTCCAAAGCGGTAATCCACTAGCTGTTTGTCTTCAGAGAAACTGATAGAGGTTTCTTCAAGTTGCTGACGTGAGTCTAATTGTGGCGAGGCATTGGCTACCTTAAGAGAGTCATAGTTACTCTTGCCAAATGCTCACCATAATAGACATTTTTTAGATACTGTGGCCAGTCTGCCCGAAGCGATACGCCACTAGTTGTTTAATTTAAGACAACCATCGTTACCCTTGCTAGGAGTTACTTGATGTTGCTGATTTAATTTTAATTGTGACGAGGCATTGGCAACCTTACGAGAGTCATAGTGATTCCTGGCAGTTCCTCACGAAAATATGCATTTTTTAGATACTGTGGAAAGTCTCTCCAAAGCGGTAATCCACTAGCGGTTTATCTTAAGAGAAACTGCCAGAGGTTTCTTGAAGTTCCTGAAGTGAGTCTAATTGTGACGAGGCATTGGCTACCTTAATAGAGTCATAGTTACTCATGCCAAATGCTCACCATAATAGACATTTTTTAGATACTGTGGCCAGTCTGCCCGAAGCGATACGCCACTAGTTGTTTAATTTAAGACAACCATCGTTACCCTTGCTAGGAGTTACTTGATGTTGCTGATTTAATTTTAATTGTGACGAGGCATTGGCAACCTTACGAGAGTCATAGTGATTCCTGGCAGTTCCTCACGAAAATATGCATTTTTTAGATACTGTGGAAAGTCTCTCCAAAGCGGTAATCCACTAGCGGTTTATCTTAAAAGAAACTGCCAGAGGTTTCTTGAAGTTCCTGAAGTGAGTCTAATTGTGACGAGGCATTGGCTACCTTAAGAGAGTCATAGTTACTCTTGCCAAATGCTCACCATAATAGACATTTTTTAGATACTGTGGCCAGTCTGCCCGAAGCGATACGCCACTAGTTGTTTAATTTAAGACAACCATCGTTACCCTTGCTAGGAGTTACTTGATGTTGCTGATTTAATTTTAATTGTGACGAGGCATTGGCAACCTTACGAGAGTCATAGTGATTCCTGGCAGTTCCTCACCAAAATACGCATTTGTTAGATATTGTGGAAAGTCTCTCCGAAGCGGTAATCCACTAGCTGCTTATCTTAAGTGAAACTGCCAGAGGTTTCTTGAAGTTGCTGATGTGAGTCTAATTGTGACGAGGCATTGGCTACCTTAAGAGAGTCATAGTGACTCTTGCCAAATGCTCACCATGATAGACATTTTTTTAGATACTGTGGCCAGTCTGCCCGAATCATTACGCAATTAGTTGTTTAATTTAAGACAACCATTGTTACTCTTGCTCGGAGTTACTTGATGTTGCTTATTTAATTTTAATTGTGATGAGGCATTGGCAACCTTACGAGAGTCGTAGTGATTCCTGGCAGTTCCTCACGAAAATACGCATTTTTTAGATACTGTGGAAAGTCTCTCCAAAGCGGTAATCCACTAGCTGTTTGTCTTCAGAGAAACTGATAGAGGTTTCTTCAAGTTGCTGACGTGAGTCTAATTGTGGCGAGGCATTGGCTACCTTAGGAGAGTCATAGTTACTCTTGCCAAATGCTCACCATAATAGACATTTTTTAGATACTGTGGCCAGTCTGCCCGAAGCGATACGCCACTAGTTGTTTAATTTAAGACAACCATCGTTACCCTTGCTAGGAGTTACTTGATGTTGCTGATTTAATTTTAATTGTGACGAGGCATTGGCAACCTTACGAGAGTCATAGTGATTCCTGGCAGTTCCTCACCAAAATACGCATTTGTTAGATATTGTGGAAAGTCTCTCCGAAGCGGTAATCCACTAGCTGCTTATCTTAAGTGAAACTGCCAGAGGTTTCTTGAAGTTGCTGATGTGAGTCTAATTGTGACGAGGCATTGGCTACCTTAAGAGATTCATAGTGACTCTTGCCAAATGCTCACCATAATAGACATTTTTTTAGATACTGTGGCCAGTCTGCCCGAAGCGATACGCCACTAGTTGTTTAATTTAAGACAACCATCGTTACCCTTGCTAGGAGTTACTTGATGTTGCTGATTTAATTTTAATTGTGACGAGGCATTGGCAACCTTACGAGAGTCATAGTGATTCCTGGCAGTTCCTCACGAAAATATGCATTTTTTAGATACTGTGGAAAGTCTCTCCAAAGCGGTAATCCACTAGCGGTTTATCTTAAGAGAAACTGCCAGAGGTTTCTTGAAGTTCCTGAAGTGAGTCTAATTGTGACGAGGCATTGGCTACCTTAAGAGAGTCATAGTTACTCTTGCCAAATGCTCACCATAATAGACATTTTTTAGATACTGTGGCCAGTCTGCCCGAAGCGATACGCCACTAGTTGTTTAATTTAAGACAACCATCGTTACCCTTGCTAGGAGTTACTTGATGTTGCTGATTTAATTTTAATTGTGACGAGGCATTGGCAACCTTACGAGAGTCATAGTGATTCCTGGCAGTTCCTCACCAAAATACGCATTTGTTAGATATTGTGGAAAGTCTCTCCGAAGCGGTAATCCACTAGCTGCTTATCTTAAGTGAAACTGCCAGAGGTTTCTTGAAGTTGCTGATGTGAGTCTAATTGTGACGAGGCATTGGCTACCTTAAGAGAGTCATAGTGACTCTTGCCAAATGCTCACCATGATAGACATTTTTTTAGACACTGTGGCCAGTCTGCCCGAATCATTACGCAATTAGTTGTTTAATTTAAGACAACCATTGTTACTCTTGCTCGGAGTTACTTGATGTTGCTTATTTAATTTTAATTGTGATGAGGCATTGGCAACCTTACGAGAGTCGTAGTGATTCCTGGCAGTTCCTCACGAAAATACGCATTTTTTAGATACTGTGGAAAGTCTCTCCAAAGCGGTAATCCACTAGCTGTTTGTCTTCAGAGAAACTGATAGAGGTTTCTTCAAGTTGCTGACGTGAGTCTAATTGTGGCGAGGCATTGGCTACCTTAAGAGAGTCATAGTTACTCTTGCCAAATGCTCACCATAATAGACATTTTTTAGATACTGTGGCCAGTCTGCCCGAAGCGATACGCCACTAGTTGTTTAATTTAAGACAACCATCGTTACCCTTGCTAGGAGTTACTTGATGTTGCTGATTTAATTTTAATTGTGACGAGGCATTGGCAACCTTACGAGAGTCATAGTGATTCCTGGCAGTTCCTCACCAAAATACGCATTTGTTAGATATTGTGGAAAGTCTCTCCGAAGCGGTAATCCACTAGCTGCTTATCTTAAGTGAAACTGCCAGAGGTTTCTTGAAGTTGCTGATGTGAGTCTAATTGTGACGAGGCATTGGCTACCTTAAGAGAGTCATAGTGACTCTTGCCAAATGCTCACCATAATAGACATTTTTTTAGATACTGTGGCCAGTCTGCCCGAAGCGATACGCCACTAGTTGTTTAATTTAAGACAACCATCGTTACCCTTGCTAGGAGTTACTTGATGTTGCTGACTTAATTTTAATTGTGACGAGGCATTGGCAACCTTACGAGAGTCATAGTGATTCCTGGCAGTTCCTCACCAAAATACGCATTTTTTAGATACTGTGGAAAGTCTCTCCAAAGCGGTAATCCACTAGCGGTTTATCTTAAGAGAAACTGCCAGAGGTTTCTTGAAGTTCCTGAAGTGAGTCTAATTGTGACGAGGCATTGGCTACCTTAAGAGAGTCATAGTTACTCTTGCCAAATGCTCACCATAATAGACATTTTTTAGATACTGTGGCCAGTCTGCCCGAAGCGATACGCCACTAGTTGTTTAATTTAAGACAACCATCGTTACCCTTGCTAGGAGTTACTTGATGTTGCTGATTTAATTTTAATTGTGACGAGGCATTGGCAACCTTACGAGAGTCATAGTGATTCCTGGCAGTTCCTCACGAAAATATGCATTTTTTAGATACTGTGGAAAGTCTCTCCAAAGCGGTAATCCACTAGCGGTTTATCTTAAGAGAAACTGCCAGAGGTTTCTTGAAGTTCCTGAAGTGAGTCTAATTGTGACGAGGCATTGGCTACCTTAAGAGAGTCATAGTTACTCTTGCCAAATGCTCACCATAATAGACATTTTTTAGATACTGTGGCCAGTCTGCCCGAAGCGATACGCCACTAGTTGTTTAATTTAAGACAACCATCGTTACCCTTGCTAGGAGTTACTTGATGTTGCTGATTTAATTTTAATTGGGACGAGGCATTGGCAACCTTACAAGAGTCATAGTGATTCCTGGCAGTTCCTCACCAAAATACGCATTTGTTAGATATTGTGGAAAGTCTCTCCGAAGCGGTAATCCACTAGCTGCTTATCTTAAGTGAAACTGCCAGAGGTTTCTTGAAGTTGCTGATGTGAGTCTAATTGTGACGAGGCATTGGCTACCTTAAGAGAGTCATAGTGACTCTTGCCAAATGCTCACCATAATAGACATTTTTTTAGATACTGTGGCCAGTCTGCCCGAAGCGATACGCCACTAGTTGTTTAATTTAAGACAACCATCGTTACCCTAGCTAGGAGTTACTTGATGTTGCTGATTTAATTTTAATTGTGACGAGGCATTGGCAACCTTACGAGAGTCATAGTGATTCCTGGCAGTTCCTCACCAAAATACGCATTTTTTAGATACTGTGGAGAGTCTCTCCAAAGCGGTAATCCACTAGCGGTTTATCTTAAGAGAAACTGCCAGAGGTTTCTTGAAGTTCCTGAAGTGAGTCTAATTGTGACGAGGCATTGGCTACCTTAAGAGAGTCATAGTTACTCTTGCCAAATGCTCACCATAATAGACATTTTTTAGATACTGTGGCCAGTCTGCCCGAAGCGATACGCCACTAGTTGTTTAATTTAAGACAACCATCGTTACCCTTGCTAGGAGTTACTTGATGTTGCTGATTTAATTTTAATTGTGACGAGGCATTGGCAACCTTACGAGAGTCATAGTGATTCCTGGCAGTTCCTCACCAAAATACGCATTTGTTAGATATTGTGGAAAGTCTCTCCGAAGCGGTAATCCACTAGCTGCTTATCTTAAGTGAAACTGCCAGAGGTTTCTTGAAGTTGCTGATGTGAGTCTAATTGTGACGAGGCATTGGCTACCTTAAGAGAGTCATAGTGACTCTTGCCAAATGCTCACCATGATAGACATTTTTTTAGATACTGTGGCCAGTCTGCCCGAATCATTACGCAATTAGTTGTTTAATTTAAGACAACCATTGTTACTCTTGCTCGGAGTTACTTGATGTTGCTTATTTAATTTTAATTGTGATGAGGCATTGGCAACCTTACGAGAGTCGTAGTGATTCCTGGCAGTTCCTCACGAAAATACGCATTTTTTAGATACTGTGGAAAGTCTCTCCAAAGCGGTAATCCACTAGCTGCTTATCTTAAGTGAAACTGCCAGAGGTTTCTTGAAGTTGCTGATGTGAGTCTAATTGTGACGAGGCATTGGCTACCTTAAGAGATTCATAGTGACTCTTGCCAAATGCTCACCATAATAGACATTTTTTTAGATACTGTGGCGTCTGCCCGAAGCGATACGCCACTAGTTGTTTAATTTAAGATAACCATCGTTACCCTTGCTAGGAGTTACTTGATGTTGCTGATTTAATTTTAATTGTGACGAGGCATTGGCAACCTTACGAGAGTCATAGTGATTCCTGGCAGTTCCTCACCAAAATACGCATTTGTTAGATATTGTGGAAAGTCTATCCAAAGCGGTAATCCACTAGCTGCTTATCTTAAGTGAAACTGCCAGAGGTTTCTTGAAGTTGCTGATGTGAGTCTAATTGTGACGAGGCATTGGCTACCTTAAGAGAGTCATAGTTACTCTTGCCAAATGCTCACCATAATAGACATTTTTTAGATACTGTGGCCAGTCTGCCCGAAGCGATACGCCACTAGTTGTTTAATTTAAGACAACCATCGTTACCCTTGCTAGGAGTTACTTGATGTTGCTGATTTAATTTTAATTGTGACGAGGCATTGGCAACCTTACGAGAGTCATACTGATTCCTGGCAGTTCCTCACCAAAATACGCATTTGTTAGATATTGTGGAAAGTCTCTCCGAAGCGGTAATCCACTAGCTGCTTATCTTAAGTGAAACTGCCAGAGGTTTCTTGAAGTTGCTGATGTGAGTCTAATTGTGACGAGGCATTGGCTACCTTAAGAGAGTCATAGTGACTCTTGCCAAATGCCCACCATAATAGACATTTTTTTAGATACTGTGGCCAGTCTGCCCGAAGCGATACGCCACTAGTTGTTTAATTTAAGACAACCATCGTTACCCTTGCTAGGAGTTACTTGATGTTGCTTATTTAATTTTAATTGTGATGAGGCATTGGCAACCTTACGAGAGTCATAGTGATTCCTGGCAGTTCCTCACGAAAATATGCATTTTTTAGATACTGTGGAAAGTCTCTCCAAAGCGGTAATCCACTAGCGGTTTATCTTAAGAGAAACTGCCAGAGGTTTCTTGAAGTTCCTGAAGTGAGTCTAATTGTGACGAGGCATTGGCTACCTTAAGAGAGTCATAGTTACTCTTGCCAAATGCTCACCATAATAGACATTTTTTAGATACTGTGGCCAGTCTGCCCGAAGCGATACGCCACTAGTTGTTTAATTTAAGACAACCATCGTTACCCTTGCTAGGAGTTACTTGATGTTGCTGATTTAATTTTAATTGTGACGAGGCATTGGCAACCTTACGAGAGTCATAGTGATTCCTGGCAGTTCCTCACCAAAATACGCATTTGTTAGATATTGCGGAAAGTCTCTCCGAAGCGGTAATCCACTAGCTGCTTATCTTAAGTGAAACTGCCAGAGGTTTCTTGAAGTTGCTGATGTGAGTCTAATTGTGACGAGGCATTGGCTACCTTAAGAGAGTCATAGTGACTCTTGCCAAATGCTCACCATAATAGACATTTTTTTAGATACTGTGGCCAGTCTGCCCGAAGCGATACGCCACTAGTTGTTTAATTTAAGACAACCATCGTTACCCTTGCTAGGAGTTACTTGATGTTGCTGACTTAATTTTAATTGTGACGAGGCATTGGCAACCTTACGAGAGTCATAGTGATTCCTGGCAGTTCCTCACCAAAATACGCATTTTTTAGATACTGTGGAAAGTCTCTCCAAAGCGGTAATCCACTAGCGGTTTATCTTAAGAGAAACTGCCAGAGGTTTCTTGAAGTTCCTGAAGTGAGTCTAATTGTGACGAGGCATTGGCTACCTTAAGAGAGTCATAGTTACTCTTGCCAAATGCTCACCATAATAGACATTTTTTAGATACTGTGGCCAGTCTGCCCGAAGCGATACGCCACTAGTTGTTTAATTTAAGACAACCATCGTTACCCTTGCTAGGAGTTACTTGATGTTGCTGATTTAATTTTAATTGTGACGAGGCATTGGCAACCTTACGAGAGTCATAGTGATTCCTGGCAGTTCCTCACGAAAATATGCATTTTTTAGATACTGTGGAAAGTCTCTCCAAAGCGGTAATCCACTAGCGGTTTATCTTAAGAGAAACTGCCAGAGGTTTCTTGAAGTTCCTGAAGTGAGTCTAATTGTGACGAGGCATTGGCTACCTTAAGAGAGTCATAGTTACTCTTGCCAAATGCTCACCATAATAGACATTTTTTAGATACTGTGGCCAGTCTGCCCGAAGCGATACGCCACTAGTTGTTTAATTTAAGACAACCATCGTTACCCTTGCTAGGAGTTACTTGATGTTGCTGATTTAATTTTAATTGTGACGAGGCATTGGCAACCTTACGAGAGTCATAGTGATTCCTGGCAGTTCCTCACCAAAATACGCATTTGTTAGATATTGTGGAAAGTCTCTCCGAAGCGGTAATCCACTAGCTGCTTATCTTAAGTGAAACTGCCAGAGGTTTCTTGAAGTTGCTGATGTGAGTCTAATTGTGACGAGGCATTGGCTACCTTAAGAGAGTCATAGTGACTCTTGCCAAATGCTCACCATAATAGACATTTTTTAGATACTGTGGCCAGTCTGCCCGAAGCGATACGCCACTAGTTGTTTAATTTAAGACAACCATCGTTACCCTTGCTAGGAGTTACTTGATGTTGCTGATTTAATTTTAATTGTGACGAGGCATTGGCAACCTTACGAGAGTCATAGTGATTCCTGGCAGTTCCTCACCAAAATACGCATTTGTTAGATATTGCGGAAAGTCTCTCCGAAGCGGTAATCCACTAGCTGCTTATCTTAAGTGAAACTGCCAGAGGTTTCTTGAAGTTGCTGATGTGAGTCTAATTGTGACGAGGCATTGGCTACCTTAAGAGAGTCATAGTGACTCTTGCCAAATGCTCACCATAATAGACATTTTTTTAGATACTGTGGCCAGTCTGCCCGAAGCGATACGCCACTAGTTGTTTAATTTAAGACAACCATCGTTACCCTTGCTAGGAGTTACTTGATGTTGCTGATTTAATTTTAATTGTGACGAGGCATTGGCAACCTTACGAGAGTCATAGTGATTCCTGGCAGTTCCTCACGAAAATATGCATTTTTTAGATACTGTGGAAAGTCTCTCCAAAGCGGTAATCCACTAGCGGTTTATCTTAAGAGAAACTGCCAGAGGTTTCTTGAAGTTCCTGAAGTGAGTCTAATTGTGACGAGGCATTGGCTACCTTAAGAGAGTCATAGTTACTCTTGCCAAATGCTCACCATAATAGACATTTTTTAGATACTGTGGCCAGTCTGCCCGAAGCGATACGCCACTAGTTGTTTAATTTAAGACAACCATCGTTACCCTTGCTAGGAGTTACTTGATGTTGCTGATTTAATTTTAATTGTGACGAGGCATTGGCAACCTTACGAGAGTCATAGTGATTCCTGGCAGTTCCTCACCAAAATACGCATTTGTTAGATATTGTGGAAAGTCTCTCCGAAGCGGTAATCCACTAGCTGCTTATCTTAAGTGAAACTGCCAGAGGTTTCTTGAAGTTGCTGATGTGAGTCTAATTGTGACGAGGCATTGGCTACCTTAAGAGAGTCATAGTGACTCTTGCCAAATGCTCACCATAATAGACATTTTTTTAGATACTGTGGCCAGTCTGCCCGAAGCGATACGCCACTAGTTGTTTAATTTAAGACAACCATCGTTACCCTTGCTAGGAGTTACTTGATGTTGCTGATTTAATTTTAATTGTGACGAGGCATTGGCAACCTTACGAGAGTCATAGTGATTCCTGGCAGTTCCTCACCAAAATACGCATTTTTTAGATACTGTGGAGAGTCTCTCCAAAGCGGTAATCCACTAGCGGTTTATCTTAAGAGAAACTGCCAGAGGTTTCTTGAAGTTCCTGAAGTGAGTCTAATTGTGACGAGGCATTGGCTACCTTAAGAGAGTCATAGTTACTCTTGCCAAATGCTCACCATAATAGACATTTTTTAGATACTGTGGCCAGTCTGCCCGAAGCGATACGCCACTAGTTGTTTAATTTAAGACAACCATCGTTACCCTTGCTAGGAGTTACTTGATGTTGCTGATTTAATTTTAATTGTGACGAGGCATTGGCAACCTTACGAGAGTCATAGTGATTCCTGGCAGTTCCTCACCAAAATACGCATTTGTTAGATATTGTGGAAAGTCTCTCCGAAGCGGTAATCCACTAGCTGCTTATCTTAAGTGAAACTGCCAGAGGTTTCTTGAAGTTGCTGATGTGAGTCTAATTGTGACGAGGCATTGGCTACCTTAAGAGAGTCATAGTGACTCTTGCCAAATGCTCACCATGATAGACATTTTTTTAGATACTGTGGCCAGTCTGCCCGAATCATTACGCAATTAGTTGTTTAATTTAAGACAACCATTGTTACTCTTGCTCGGAGTTACTTGATGTTGCTTATTTAATTTTAATTGTGATGAGGCATTGGCAACCTTACGAGAGTCGTAGTGATTCCTGGCAGTTCCTCACGAAAATACGCATTTTTTAGATACTGTGGAAAGTCTCTCCAAAGCGGTAATCCACTAGCTGTTTGTCTTCAGAGAAACTGATAGAGGTTTCTTCAAGTTGCTGACGTGAGTCTAATTGTGGCGAGGCATTGGCTACCTTAAGAGAGTCATAGTTACTCTTGCCAAATGCTCACCATAATAGACATTTTTTAGATACTGTGGCCAGTCTGCCCGAAGCGATACGCCACTAGTTGTTTAATTTAAGACAACCATCGTTATCCTTGCTAGGAGTTACTTGATGTTGCTGATTTAATTTTAATTGTGACGAGGCATTGGCAACCTTACGAGAGTCATAGTGATTCCTGGCAGTTCCTCACCAAAATACGCATTTTTTAGATACTGTGGAAAGTCTCTCCAAAGCGGTAATCCACTAGCTGCTTATCTTAAGTGAAACTGCCAGAGGTTTCTTGAAGTTGCTGATGTGAGTCTAATTGTGACGAGGCATTGGCTACCTTAAGAGATTCATAGTGACTCTTGCCAAATGCTCACCATAATAGACATTTTTTTAGATACTGTGGCGTCTGCCCGAAGCGATACGCCACTAGTTGTTTAATTTAAGATAACCATCGTTACCCTTGCTAGGAGTTACTTGATGTTGCTGATTTAATTTTAATTGTGACGAGGCATTGGCAACCTTACGAGAGTCATAGTGATTCCTGGCAGTTCCTCACCAAAATACGCATTTGTTAGATATTGTGGAAAGTCTATCCAAAGCGGTAATCCACTAGCTGCTTATCTTAAGTGAAACTGCCAGAGGTTTCTTGAAGTTGCTGATGTGAGTCTAATTGTGACGAGGCATTGGCTACCTTAAGAGAGTCATAGTTACTCTTGCCAAATGCTCACCATAATAGACATTTTTTAGATACTGTGGCCAGTCTGCCCGAAGCGATACGCCACTAGTTGTTTAATTTAAGACAACCATCGTTACCCTTGCTAGGAGTTACTTGATGTTGCTGATTTAATTTTAATTGTGACGAGGCATTGGCAACCTTACGAGAGTCATACTGATTCCTGGCAGTTCCTCACCAAAATACGCATTTGTTAGATATTGTGGAAAGTCTCTCCGAAGCGGTAATCCACTAGCTGCTTATCTTAAGTGAAACTGCCAGAGGTTTCTTGAAGTTGCTGATGTGAGTCTAATTGTGACGAGGCATTGGCTACCTTAAGAGAGTCATAGTGACTCTTGCCAAATGCCCACCATAATAGACATTTTTTTAGATACTGTGGCCAGTCTGCCCGAAGCGATACGCCACTAGTTGTTTAATTTAAGACAACCATCGTTACCCTTGCTAGGAGTTACTTGATGTTGCTTATTTAATTTTAATTGTGATGAGGCATTGGCAACCTTACGAGAGTCGTAGTGATTCCTGGCAGTTCCTCACGAAAATACGCATTTTTTAGATACTGTGGAAAGTCTCTCCAAAGCGGTAATCCACTAGCTGTTTGTCTTCAGAGAAACTGATAGAGGTTTCTTCAAGTTGCTGACGTGAGTCTAATTGTGGCGAGGCATTGGCTACCTTAAGAGAGTCATAGTTACTCTTGCCAAATGCTCACCATAATAGACATTTTTTAGATACTGTGGCCAGTCTGCCCGAAGCGATACGCCACTAGTTGTTTAATTTAAGACAACCATCGTTATCCTTGCTAGGAGTTACTTGATGTTGCTGATTTAATTTTAATTGTGACGAGGCATTGGCAACCTTACGAGAGTCATAGTGATTCCTGGCAGTTCCTCACCAAAATACGCATTTTTTAGATACTGTGGAAAGTCTCTCCAAAGCGGTAATCCACTAGCGGTTTATCTTAAGAGAAACTGCCAGAGGTTTCTTGAAGTTCCTGAAGTGAGTCTAATTGTGACGAGGCATTGGCTACCTTAAGAGAGTCATAGTTACTCTTGCCAAATGCTCACCATAATAGACATTTTTTAGATACTGTGGCCAGTCTGCCCGAAGCGATACGCCACTAGTTGTTTAATTTAAGACAACCATCGTTACCCTTGCTAGGAGTTACTTGATGTTGCTGATTTAATTTTAATTGTGACGAGGCATTGGCAACCTTACGAGAGTCATAGTGATTCCTGACAGTTCCTCACCAAAATACGCATTTTTTAGATACTGTGGAAAGTCTATCCAAAGCGGTAATCCACTAGCTGCTTATCTTAAGTGAAACTGCCAGAGGTTTCCTGAAGTTGCTGATGTGAGTCTAATTGTGACGAGGCATTGGCTACCTTAAGAGAGTCATACTGACTTTTGCCAAATGCTCACCATAATAGACATTTTTTTAGATACTGTGGCCAGTCTGCCCGAAGCGATACGCCACTAGTTGTTTAATTTAAGACAACCATCGTTACCCTTGCTAGGAGTTACTTGATGTTGCTGATTTAATTTTAATTGTGACGAGGCATTGGCAACCTTACGAGAGTCATAGTGATTCCTGGCAGTTCCTCACCAAAATACGCATTTTTTAGATACTGTGGAAAGTCTCTCCAAAGCGGTAATCCACTAGCGGTTTATCTTAAGAGAAACTGCCAGAGGTTTCTTGAAGTTCCTGAAGTGAGTCTAATTGTGACGAGGCATTGGCTACCTTAAGAGAGTCATAGTTACTCTTGCCAAATGCTCACCGTAATAGACATTTTTTAGATACTGTGGCCAGTCTGCCCGAAGCGATACGCCACTAGTTGTTTAATTTAAGACAACCATCGTTACCCTTGCTAGGAGTTACTTGATGTTGCTGATTTAATTTTAATTGTGACGAGGCATTGGCAACCTTACGAGAGTCATACTGATTCCTGGCAGTTCCTCACCAAAATACGCATTTGTTAGATATTGTGGAAAGTCTCTCCGAAGCGGTAATCCACTAGCTGCTTATCTTAAGTGAAACTGCCAGAGATTTCTTGAAGTTGCTGATGTGAGTCTAATTGTGACGAGGCATTGGCTACCTTAAGAGAGTCATAGTGACTCTTGCCAAATGCCCACCATAATAGACATTTTTTTAGATACTGTGGCCAGTCTGCCCGAAGCGATACGCCACTAGTTGTTTAATTTAAGACAACCATCGTTACCCTTGCTAGGAGTTACTTGATGTTGCTTATTTAATTTTAATTGTGATGAGGCATTGGCAACCTTACGAGAGTCGTAGTGATTCCTGGCAGTTCCTCACGAAAATACGCATTTTTTAGATACTGTGGAAAGTCTCTCCAAAGCGGTAATCCACTAGCTGTTTGTCTTCAGAGAAACTGATAGAGGTTTCTTCAAGTTGCTGACGTGAGTCTAATTGTGGCGAGGCATTGGCTACCTTAAGAGAGTCATAGTTACTCTTGCCAAATGCTAACCATAATAGACATTTTTTAGATACTGTGGCCAGTCTGCCCGAAGCGATACGCCACTAGTTGTTTAATTTAAGACAACCATCGTTACCCTTGCTAGGAGTTACTTGATGTTGCTTATTTAATTTTAATTGTGATGAGGCATTGGCAACCTTACGAGAGTCGTAGTGATTCCTGGCAGTTCCTCACGAAAATACGCATTTTTTAGATACTGTGGAAAGTCTCTCCAAAGCGGTAATCCACTAGCTGTTTGTCTTCAGAGAAACTGATAGAGGTTTCTTCAAGTTGCTGACGTGAGTCTAATTGTGACGAGGCATTGGCAACCTTACGAGAGTCATAGTGATTCCTGGCAGTTCCTCACCAAAATACGCATTTTTTAGATACTGTGGAAAGTCTCTCCAAAGCGGTAATCCACTAGCTGCTTATCTTAAGTGAAACTGCCAGAGGTTTCTTGAAGATGCTGATGTGAGTCTAATTGTGACGAGGCATTGGCTACCTTAAGAGATTCATAGTTACTCTTGCCAAATGCTCACCATAATAGACATTTTTTTAGATACTGTGGCCAGTCTGCCCGAAGCGATACGACACTAGTTGTTTAATTTAAGACAACCATCGTTACCCTTGCTAGGAGTTACTTGATGTTGCTGATTTAATTTTAATTGTGACGAGGCATTGGCAACCTTACGAGAGTCATAGTGATTCCTGGCAGTTCCTCACCAAAATACGCATTTGTTAGATATTGTGGAAAGTCTCTCCGAAGCGGTAATCCACTAGCTGCTTATCTTAAGTGAAACTGCCAGAGGTTTCTTGAAGTTGCTGATGTGAGTCTAATTGTGACGAGGCATTGGCTACCTTAAGAGAGTCATAGTTACTCTTGCCAAATGCTCACCATAATAGACATTTTTTAGATACTGTGGCCAGTCTGCCCGAAGCGATACGCCACTAGTTGTTTAATTTAAGACAACCATCGTTACCCTTGCTAGGAGTTACTTGATGTTGCTGATTTAATTTTAATTGTGACGAGGCATTGGCAACCTTACGAGAGTCATAGTGATTCCTGGCAGTTCCTCACCAAAATACGCATTTTTTAGATACTGTGGAGAGTCTCTCCAAAGCGGTAATCCACTAGCGGTTTATCTTAAGAGAAACTGCCAGAGGTTTCTTGAAGTTCCTGAAGTGAGTCTAATTGTGACGAGGCATTGGCTACCTTAAGAGAGTCATAGTTACTCTTGCCAAATGCTCACCATAATAGACATTTTTTAGATACTGTGGCCAGTCTGCCCGAAGCGATACGCCACTAGTTGTTTAATTTAAGACAACCATCGTTACCCTTGCTAGGAGTTACTTGATGTTGCTGATTTAATTTTAATTGTGACGAGGCATTGGCAACCTTACGAGAGTCATAGTGATTCCTGGCAGTTCCTCACCAAAATACGCATTTGTTAGATATTGTGGAAAGTCTCTCCGAAGCGGTAATCCACTAGCTGCTTATCTTAAGTGAAACTGCCAGAGGTTTCTTGAAGTTGCTGATGTGAGTCTAATTGTGACGAGGCATTGGCTACCTTAAGAGAGTCATAGTGACTCTTGCCAAATGCTCACCATAATAGACATTTTTTTAGATACTGTGGCCAGTCTGCCCGAAGCGATACGCCACTAGTTGTTTAATTTAAGACAACCATCGTTACCCTTGCTAGGAGTTACTTGATGTTGCTGATTTAATTTTAATTGTGACGAGGCATTGGCAACCTTACGAGAGTCATAGTGATTCCTGGCAGTTCCTCACCAAAATACGCATTTTTTAGATACTGTGGGGAGTCTCTCCAAAGCGGTAATCCACTAGCGGTTTATCTTAAGAGAAACTGCCAGAGGTTTCTTGAAGTTCCTGAAGTGAGTCTAATTGTGACGAGGCATTGGCTACCTTAAGAGAGTCATAGTTACTCTTGCCAAATGCTCACCATAATAGACATTTTTTTAGATACTGTGGCCAGTCTGCCCGAAGCGATACGCCACTAGTTGTTTAATTTAAGACAACCATCGTTACCCTTGCTAGGAGTTACTTGATGTTGCTGATTTAATTTTAATTGTGACGAGGCATTGGCAACCTTACGAGAGTCATAGTGATTCCTGGCAGTTCCTCACCAAAATACGCATTTGTTAGATATTGTGGAAAGTCTCTCCGAAGCGGTAATCCACTAGCTGCTTATCTTAAGTGAAACTGCCAGAGGTTTCTTGAAGTTGCTGATGTGAGTCTAATTGTGACGAGGCATTGGCTACCTTAAGAGAGTCATAGTTACTCTTGCCAAATGCTCACCATAATAGACATTTTTTAGATACTGTGGCCAGTCTGCCCGAAGCGATACGCCACTAGTTGTTTAATTTAAGACAACCATCGTTACCCTTGCTAGGAGTTACTTGATGTTGCTGATTTAATTTTAATTGTGACGAGGCATTGGCAACCTTACGAGAGTCATAGTGATTCCTGGCAGTTCCTCACCAAAATACGCATTTTTTAGATACTGTGGAGAGTCTCTCCAAAGCGGTAATCCACTAGCGGTTTATCTTAAGAGAAACTGCCAGAGGTTTCTTGAAGTTCCTGAAGTGAGTCTAATTGTGACGAGGCATTGGCTACCTTAAGAGAGTCATAGTTACTCTTGCCAAATGCTCACCATAATAGACATTTTTTTAGATACTGTGGCCAGTCTGCCCGAAGCGATACGCCACTAGTTGTTTAATTTAAGACAACCATCGTTACCCTTGCTAGGAGTTACTTGATGTTGCTTATTTAATTTTAATTGTGATGAGGCATTGGCAACCTTACGAGAGTCGTAGTGATTCCTGGCAGTTCCTCACGAAAATACGCATTTTTTAGATACTGTGGAAAGTCTCTCCAAAGCGGTAATCCACTAGCTGTTTGTCTTCAGAGAAACTGATAGAGGTTTCTTCAAGTTGCTGACGTGAGTCTAATTGTGACGAGGCATTGGCAACCTTACGAGAGTCATAGTGATTCCTGGCAGTTCCTCACCAAAATACGCATTTTTTAGATACTGTGGAAAGTCTCTCCAAAGCGGTAATCCACTAGCTGCTTATCTTAAGTGAAACTGCCAGAGGTTTCTTGAAGATGCTGATGTGAGTCTAATTGTGACGAGGCATTGGCTACCTTAAGAGATTCATAGTTACTCTTGCCAAATGCTCACCATAATAGACATTTTTTTAGATACTGTGGCCAGTCTGCCCGAAGCGATACGACACTAGTTGTTTAATTTAAGACAACCATCGTTACCCTTGCTAGGAGTTACTTGATGTTGCTGATTTAATTTTAATTGTGACGAGGCATTGGCAACCTTACGAGAGTCATAGTGATTCCTGGCAGTTCCTCACCAAAATACGCATTTGTTAGATATTGTGGAAAGTCTCTCCGAAGCGGTAATCCACTAGCTGCTTATCTTAAGTGAAACTGCCAGAGGTTTCTTGAAGTTGCTGATGTGAGTCTAATTGTGACGAGGCATTGGCTACCTTAAGAGAGTCATAGTTACTCTTGCCAAATGCTCACCATAATAGACATTTTTTAGATACTGTGGCCAGTCTGCCCGAAGCGATACGCCACTAGTTGTTTAATTTAAGACAACCATCGTTACCCTTGCTAGGAGTTACTTGATGTTGCTGATTTAATTTTAATTGTGACGAGGCATTGGCAACCTTACGAGAGTCATAGTGATTCCTGGCAGTTCCTCACCAAAATACGCATTTTTTAGATACTGTGGAGAGTCTCTCCAAAGCGGTAATCCACTAGCGGTTTATCTTAAGAGAAACTGCCAGAGGTTTCTTGAAGTTCCTGAAGTGAGTCTAATTGTGACGAGGCATTGGCTACCTTAAGAGAGTCATAGTTACTCTTGCCAAATGCTCACCATAATAGACATTTTTTAGATACTGTGGCCAGTCTGCCCGAAGCGATACGCCACTAGTTGTTTAATTTAAGACAACCATCGTTACCCTTGCTAGGAGTTACTTGATGTTGCTGATTTAATTTTAATTGTGACGAGGCATTGGCAACCTTACGAGAGTCATAGTGATTCCTGGCAGTTCCTCACCAAAATACGCATTTGTTAGATATTGTGGAAAGTCTCTCCGAAGCGGTAATCCACTAGCTGCTTATCTTAAGTGAAACTGCCAGAGGTTTCTTGAAGTTGCTGATGTGAGTCTAATTGTGACGAGGCATTGGCTACCTTAAGAGAGTCATAGTGACTCTTGCCAAATGCTCACCATAATAGACATTTTTTTAGATACTGTGGCCAGTCTGCCCGAAGCGATACGCCACTAGTTGTTTAATTTAAGACAACCATCGTTACCCTTGCTAGGAGTTACTTGATGTTGCTGATTTAATTTTAATTGTGACGAGGCATTGGCAACCTTACGAGAGTCATAGTGATTCCTGGCAGTTCCTCACCAAAATACGCATTTTTTAGATACTGTGGGGAGTCTCTCCAAAGCGGTAATCCACTAGCGGTTTATCTTAAGAGAAACTGCCAGAGGTTTCTTGAAGTTCCTGAAGTGAGTCTAATTGTGACGAGGCATTGGCTACCTTAAGAGAGTCATACTGACTTTTGCCAAATGCTCACCATAATAGACATTTTTTTAGATACTGTGGCCAGTCTGCCCGAAGCGGTACGCCACTAGTTGTTTAATTTAAGACAACCATCGTTACCCTTGCTAGGAGTTACTTGATGTTGCTGATTTAGTTTTAATTGTGACGAGGCATTGGCAACCTTACGAGAGTCATACTGATTCCTGGCAGTTCCTCACCAAAATACGCATTTGTTAGATATTGTGGAAAGTCTCTCCGAAGCGGTAATCCACTAGCTGCTTATCTTAAGTGAAACTGCCAGAGGTTTCTTGAAGTTGCTGATGTGAGTCTAATTGTGACGAGGCATTGGCTACCTTAAGAGAGTCATAGTGACTCTTGCCAAATGCCCACCATAATAGACATTTTTTTAGATACTGTGGCCAGTCTGCCCGAAGCGATACGCCACTAGTTGTTTAATTTAAGACAACCATCGTTACCCTTGCTAGGAGTTACTTGATGTTGCTTATTTAATTTTAATTGTGATGAGGCATTGGCAACCTTACGAGAGTCGTAGTGATTCCTGGCAGTTCCTCACGAAAATACGCATTTTTTAGATACTGTGGAAAGTCTCTCCAAAGCGGTAATCCACTAGCTGTTTGTCTTCAGAGAAACTGATAGAGGTTTCTTCAAGTTGCTGACGTGAGTCTAATTGTGGCGAGGCATTGGCTACCTTAAGAGAGTCATAGTTACTCTTGCCAAATGCTCACCATAATAGACATTTTTTAGATACTGTGGCGTCTGCCCGAAGCGATACGCCACTAGTTGTTTAATTTAAGATAACCATCGTTACCCTTGCTAGGAGTTACTTGATGTTGCTGATTTAATTTTAATTGTGACGAGGCATTGGCAACCTTACGAGAGTCATAGTGATTCCTGGCAGTTCGACACCAAAATACGCATTTTTTAGATACTGTGGAAAGTCTATCCAAAGCGGTAATCCACTAGCTGCTTATCTTAAGTGAAGCTGCCAGAGGTTTCTTGAAGTTGCTGATGTGAGTCTAATTGTGACGAGGCATTGGCTACCTTAAGAGAGTCATACTGACTTTTGCCAAATGCTCACCATAATAGACATTTTTTTAGATACTGTGGCCAGTCTGCCCGAAGCGGTACGCCACTAGTTGTTTAATTTAAGACAACCATCGTTACCCTTGCTAGGAGTTACTTGATGTTGCTGATTTAGTTTTAATTGTGACGAGGCATTGGCAACCTTACGAGAGTCATACTGATTCCTGGCAGTTCCTCACCAAAATACGCATTTGTTAGATATTGTGGAAAGTCTCTCCGAAGCGGTAATCCACTAGCTGCTTATCTTAAGTGAAACTGCCAGAGGTTTCTTGAAGTTGCTGATGTGAGTCTAATTGTGACGAGGCATTGGCTACCTTAAGAGAGTCATAGTGACTCTTGCCAAATGCCCACCATAATAGACATTTTTTTAGATACTGTGGCCAGTCTGCCCGAAGCGATACGCCACTAGTTGTTTAATTTAAGACAACCATCGTTACCCTTGCTAGGAGTTACTTGATGTTGCTTATTTAATTTTAATTGTGATGAGGCATTGGCAACCTTACGAGAGTCGTAGTGATTCCTGGCAGTTCCTCACGAAAATACGCATTTTTTAGATACTGTGGAAAGTCTCTCCAAAGCGGTAATCCACTAGCTGTTTGTCTTCAGAGAAACTGATAGAGGTTTCTTCAAGTTGCTGACGTGAGTCTAATTGTGGCGAGGCATTGGCTACCTTAAGAGAGTCATAGTTACTCTTGCCAAATGCTCACCATAATAGACATTTTTTAGATACTGTGGCCAGTCTGCCCGAAGCGATACGCCACTAGTTGTTTAATTTAAGACAACCATCGTTATCCTTGCTAGGAGTTACTTGATGTTGCTGATTTAATTTTAATTGTGACGAGGCATTGGCAACCTTACGAGAGTCATAGTGATTCCTGGCAGTTCCTCACCAAAATACGCATTTTTTAGATACTGTGGAAAGTCTCTCCAAAGCGGTAATCCACTAGCTGCTTATCTTAAGTGAAACTGCCAGAGGTTTCTTGAAGTTGCTGATGTGAGTCTAATTGTGACGAGGCATTGGCTACCTTAAGAGATTCATAGTGACTCTTGCCAAATGCTCACCATAATAGACATTTTTTTAGATACTGTGGCGTCTGCCCGAAGCGATACGCCACTAGTTGTTTAATTTAAGATAACCATCGTTACCCTTGCTAGGAGTTACTTGATGTTGCTGATTTAATTTTAATTGTGACGAGGCATTGGCAACCTTACGAGAGTCATAGTGATTCCTGGCAGTTCGACACCAAAATACGCATTTTTTAGATACTGTGGAAAGTCTATCCAAAGCGGTAATCCACTAGCTGCTTATCTTAAGTGAAGCTGCCAGAGGTTTCTTGAAGTTGCTGATGTGAGTCTAATTGTGACGAGGCATTGGCTACCTTAAGAGAGTCATACTGACTTTTGCCAAATGCTCACCATAATAGACATTTTTTTAGATACTGTGGCCAGTCTGCCCGAAGCGGTACGCCACTAGTTGTTTAATTTAAGACAACCATCGTTACCCTTGCTAGGAGTTACTTGATGTTGCTGATTTAGTTTTAATTGTGACGAGGCATTGGCAACCTTACGAGAGTCATACTGATTCCTGGCAGTTCCTCACCAAAATACGCATTTGTTAGATATTGTGGAAAGTCTCTCCGAAGCGGTAATCCACTAGCTGCTTATCTTAAGTGAAACTGCCAGAGGTTTCTTGAAGTTGCTGATGTGAGTCTAATTGTGACGAGGCATTGGCTACCTTAAGAGAGTCATAGTGACTCTTGCCAAATGCCCACCATAATAGACATTTTTTTAGATACTGTGGCCAGTCTGCCCGAAGCGATACGCCACTAGTTGTTTAATTTAAGACAACCATCGTTACCCTTGCTAGGAGTTACTTGATGTTGCTTATTTAATTTTAATTGTGATGAGGCATTGGCAACCTTACGAGAGTCGTAGTGATTCCTGGCAGTTCCTCACGAAAATACGCATTTTTTAGATACTGTGGAAAGTCTCTCCAAAGCGGTAATCCACTAGCTGTTTGTCTTCAGAGAAACTGATAGAGGTTTCTTCAAGTTGCTGACGTGAGTCTAATTGTGGCGAGGCATTGGCTACCTTAAGAGAGTCATAGTTACTCTTGCCAAATGCTCACCATAATAGACATTTTTTAGATACTGTGGCCAGTCTGCCCGAAGCGATACGCCACTAGTTGTTTAATTTAAGACAACCATCGTTATCCTTGCTAGGAGTTACTTCATGTTGCTGATTTAATTTTAATTGTGACGAGGCATTGGCAACCTTACGAGAGTCATAGTGATTCCTGGCAGTTCCTCACCAAAATACGCATTTTTTAGATACTGTGGAAAGTCTCTCCAAAGCGGTAATCCACTAGCGGTTTATCTTAAGAGAAACTGCCAGAGGTTTCTTGAAGTTCCTGAAGTGAGTCTAATTGTGACGAGGCATTGGCTACCTTAAGAGAGTCATAGTTACTCTTGCCAAATGCTCACCATAATAGACATTTTTTAGATACTGTGGCCAGTCTGCCCGAAGCGATACGCCACTAGTTGTTTAATTTAAGACAACCATCGTTACCCTTGCTAGGAGTTACTTGATGTTGCTGATTTAATTTTAATTGTGACGAGGCATTGGCAACCTTACGAGAGTCATAGTGATTCCTGGCAGTTCCTCACCAAAATACGCATTTGTTAGATATTGTGGAAAGTCTCTCCGAAGCGGTAATCCACTAGCTGCTTATCTTAAGTGAAACTGCCAGAGGTTTCTTGAAGTTGCTGATGTGAGTCTAATTGTGACGAGGCATTGGCTACCTTAAGAGAGTCATAGTGACTCTTGCCAAATGCTCACCATGATAGACATTTTTTTAGATACTGTGGCCAGTCTGCCCGAATCATTACGCAATTAGTTGTTTAATTTAAGACAACCATTGTTACTCTTGCTCGGAGTTACTTGATGTTGCTTATTTAATTTTAATTGTGATGAGGCATTGGCAACCTTACGAGAGTCATAGTGATTCCTGGCAGTTCCTCACCAAAATACGCATTTTTTAGATACTGTGGAAAGTCTCTCCAAAGCGGTAATCCACTAGCTGCTTATCTTAAGTGAAACTGCCAGAGGTTTCTTGAAGTTGCTGATGTGAGTCTAATTGTGACGAGGCATTGGCTACCTTAAGAGATTCATAGTGACTCTTGCCAAATGCTCACCATAATAGACATTTTTTTAGATACTGTGGCGTCTGCCCGAAGCGATACGCCACTAGTTGTTTAATTTAAGATAACCATCGTTACCCTTGCTAGGAGTTACTTGATGTTGCTGATTTAATTTTAATTGTGACGAGGCATTGGCAACCTTACGAGAGTCATAGTGATTCCTGGCAGTTCGACACCAAAATACGCATTTTTTAGATACTGTGGAAAGTCTATCCAAAGCGGTAATCCACTAGCTGCTTATCTTAAGTGAAGCTGCCAGAGGTTTCTTGAAGTTGCTGATGTGAGTCTAATTGTGACGAGGCATTGGCTACCTTAAGAGAGTCATACTGACTTTTGCCAAATGCTCACCATAATAGACATTTTTTTAGATACTGTGGCCAGTCTGCCCGAAGCGGTACGCCACTAGTTGTTTAATTTAAGACAACCATCGTTACCCTTGCTAGGAGTTACTTGATGTTGCTGATTTAGTTTTAATTGTGACGAGGCATTGGCAACCTTACGAGAGTCATACTGATTCCTGGCAGTTCCTCACCAAAATACGCATTTGTTAGATATTGTGGAAAGTCTCTCCGAAGCGGTAATCCACTAGCTGCTTATCTTAAGTGAAACTGCCAGAGGTTTCTTGAAGTTGCTGATGTGAGTCTAATTGTGACGAGGCATTGGCTACCTTAAGAGAGTCATAGTGACTCTTGCCAAATGCCCACCATAATAGACATTTTTTTAGATACTGTGGCCAGTCTGCCCGAAGCGATACGCCACTAGTTGTTTAATTTAAGACAACCATCGTTACCCTTGCTAGGAGTTACTTGATGTTGCTTATTTAATTTTAATTGTGATGAGGCATTGGCAACCTTACGAGAGTCGTAGTGATTCCTGGCAGTTCCTCACGAAAATACGCATTTTTTAGATACTGTGGAAAGTCTCTCCAAAGCGGTAATCCACTAGCTGTTTGTCTTCAGAGGAACTGATAGAGGTTTCTTCAAGTTGCTGACGTGAGTCTAATTGTGGCGAGGCATTGGCTACCTTAAGAGAGTCATAGTTACTCTTTCCAAATGCTCACCATAATAGACATTTTTTAGATACTGTGGCCAGTCTGCCCGAAGCGATACGCCACTAGTTGTTTAATTTAAGACAACCATCGTTATCCTTGCTAGGAGTTACTTGATGTTGCTGATTTAATTTTAATTGTGACGAGGCATTGGCAACCTTACGAGAGTCATAGTGATTCCTGGCAGTTCCTCACCAAAATACGCATTTTTTAGATACTGTGGAAAGTCTCTCCAAAGCGGTAATCCACTAGCGGTTTATCTTAAGAGAAACTGCCAGAGGTTTCTTGAAGTTCCTGAAGTGAGTCTAATTGTGACGAGGCATTGGCTACCTTAAGAGAGTCATAGTTACTCTTGCCAAATGCTCACCATAATAGACATTTTTTAGATACTGTGGCCAGTCTGCCCGAAGCGATACGCCACTAGTTGTTTAATTTAAGACAACCATCGTTACCCTTGCTAGGAGTTACTTGATGTTGCTGATTTAATTTTAATTGTGACGAGGCATTGGCAACCTTACGAGAGTCATAGTGATTCCTGGCAGTTCCTCACCAAAATACGCATTTGTTAGATATTGTGGAAAGTCTCTCCGAAGCGGTAATCCACTAGCTGCTTATCTTAAGTGAAACTGCCAGAGGTTTCTTGAAGTTGCTGATGTGAGTCTAATTGTGACGAGGCATTGGCTACCTTAAGAGAGTCATAGTGACTCTTGCCAAATGCTCACCATGATAGACATTTTTTTAGATACTGTGGCCAGTCTGCCCGAATCATTACGCAATTAGTTGTTTAATTTAAGACAACCATTGTTACTCTTGCTCGGAGTTACTTGATGTTGCTTATTTAATTTTAATTGTGATGAGGCATTGGCAACCTTACGAGAGTCATAGTGATTCCTGGCAGTTCCTCACCAAAATACGCATTTTTTAGATACTGTGGAAAGTCTCTCCAAAGCGGTAATCCACTAGCTGCTTATCTTAAGTGAAACTGCCAGAGGTTTCTTGAAGTTGCTGATGTGAGTCTAATTGTGACGAGGCATTGGCTACCTTAAGAGATTCATAGTGACTCTTGCCAAATGCTCACCATAATAGACATTTTTTTAGATACTGTGGCGTCTGCCCGAAGCGATACGCCACTAGTTGTTTAATTTAAGATAACCATCGTTACCCTTGCTAGGAGTTACTTGATGTTGCTGATTTAATTTTAATTGTGACGAGGCATTGGCAACCTTACGAGAGTCATAGTGATTCCTGGCAGTTCGACACCAAAATACGCATTTTTTAGATACTGTGGAAAGTCTATCCAAAGCGGTAATCCACTAGCTGCTTATCTTAAGTGAAGCTGCCAGAGGTTTCTTGAAGTTGCTGATGTGAGTCTAATTGTGACGAGGCATTGGCTACCTTAAGAGAGTCATACTGACTTTTGCCAAATGCTCACCATAATAGACATTTTTTTAGATACTGTGGCCAGTCTGCCCGAAGCGGTACGCCACTAGTTGTTTAATTTAAGACAACCATCGTTACCCTTGCTAGGAGTTACTTGATGTTGCTGATTTAGTTTTAATTGTGACGAGGCATTGGCAACCTTACGAGAGTCATACTGATTCCTGGCAGTTCCTCACCAAAATACGCATTTGTTAGATATTGTGGAAAGTCTCTCCGAAGCGGTAATCCACTAGCTGCTTATCTTAAGTGAAACTGCCAGAGGTTTCTTGAAGTTGCTGATGTGAGTCTAATTGTGACGAGGCATTGGCTACCTTAAGAGAGTCATAGTGACTCTTGCCAAATGCCCACCATAATAGACATTTTTTTAGATACTGTGGCCAGTCTGCCCGAAGCGATACGCCACTAGTTGTTTAATTTAAGACAACCATCGTTACCCTTGCTAGGAGTTACTTGATGTTGCTTATTTAATTTTAATTGTGATGAGGCATTGGCAACCTTACGAGAGTCGTAGTGATTCCTGGCAGTTCCTCACGAAAATACGCATTTTTTAGATACTGTGGAAAGTCTCTCCAAAGCGGTAATCCACTAGCTGTTTGTCTTCAGAGGAACTGATAGAGGTTTCTTCAAGTTGCTGACGTGAGTCTAATTGTGGCGAGGCATTGGCTACCTTAAGAGAGTCATAGTTACTCTTTCCAAATGCTCACCATAATAGACATTTTTTAGATACTGTGGCCAGTCTGCCCGAAGCGATACGCCACTAGTTGTTTAATTTAAGACAACCATCGTTATCCTTGCTAGGAGTTACTTGATGTTGCTGATTTAATTTTAATTGTGACGAGGCATTGGCAACCTTACGAGAGTCATAGTGATTCCTGGCAGTTCCTCACCAAAATACGCATTTTTTAGATACTGTGGAAAGTCTCTCCAAAGCGGTAATCCACTAGCGGTTTATCTTAAGAGAAACTGCCAGAGGTTTCTTGAAGTTCCTGAAGTGAGTCTAATTGTGACGAGGCATTGGCTACCTTAAGAGAGTCATAGTTACTCTTGCCAAATGCTCACCATAATAGACATTTTTTAGATACTGTGGCCAGTCTGCCCGAAGCGATACGCCACTAGTTGTTTAATTTAAGACAACCATCGTTACCCTTGCTAGGAGTTACTTGATGTTGCTGATTTAATTTTAATTGTGACGAGGCATTGGCAACCTTACGAGAGTCATAGTGATTCCTGGCAGTTCCTCACCAAAATACGCATTTGTTAGATATTGTGGAAAGTCTCTCCGAAGCGGTAATCCACTAGCTGCTTATCTTAAGTGAAACTGCCAGAGGTTTCTTGAAGTTGCTGATGTGAGTCTAATTGTGACGAGGCATTGGCTACCTTAAGAGAGTCATAGTGACTCTTGCCAAATGCTCACCATGATAGACATTTTTTTAGATACTGTGGCCAGTCTGCCCGAATCATTACGCAATTAGTTGTTTAATTTAAGACAACCATTGTTACTCTTGCTCGGAGTTACTTGATGTTGCTTATTTAATTTTAATTGTGATGAGGCATTGGCAACCTTACGAGAGTCGTAGTGATTCCTGGCAGTTCCTCACGAAAAGACGCATTTTTTAGATACTGTGGAAAGTCTCTCCAAAGCGGTAATCCACTAGCTGTTTGTCTTCAGAGAAACTGATAGAGGTTTCTTCAAGTTGCTGACGTGAGTCTAATTGTGGCGAGGCATTGGCTACCTTAAGAGAGTCATAGATACTCTTGCCAAATGCTCACCATAATAGACATTTTTTAGATACTGTGGCCAGTCTGCCCGAAGCGATACGCCACTAGTTGTTTAATTTAAGACAACCATCGTTATCCTTGCTAGGAGTTACTTGATGTTGCTGATTTAATTTTAATTGTGACGAGGCATTGGCAACCTTACGAGAGTCATAGTGATTCCTGGCAGTTCCTCACCAAAATACGCATTTTTTAGATACTGTGGAAAGTCTCTCCAAAGCGGTAATCCACTAGCTGCTTATCTTAAGTGAAACTGCCAGAGGTTTCTTGAAGTTGCTGATGTGAGTCTAATTGTGACGAGGCATTGGCTACCTTAAGAGATTCATAGTGACTCTTGCCAAATGCTCACCATAATAGACATTTTTTTAGATACTGTGGCGTCTGCCCGAAGCGATACGCCACTAGTTGTTTAATTTAAGATAACCATCGTTACCCTTGCTAGGAGTTACTTGATGTTGCTGATTTAATTTTAATTGTGACGAGGCATTGGCAACCTTACGAGAGTCATAGTGATTCCTGGCAGTTCCTCACCAAAATACGCATTTTTTAGATACTGTGGAAAGTCTATCCAAAGCGGTAATCCACTAGCTGCTTATCTTAAGTGAAACTGCCAGAGGTTTCTTGAAGTTGCTGATGTGAGTCTAATTGTGACGAGGCATTGGCTACCTTAAGAGAGTCATACTGACTTTTGCCAAATGCTCACCATAATAGACATTTTTTTAGATACTGTGGCCAGTCTGCCCGAAGCGGTACGCCACTAGTTGTTTAATTTAAGACAACCATCGTTACCCTTGCTAGGAGTTACTTGATGTTGCTGATTTAGTTTTAATTGTGACGAGGCATTGGCAACCTTACGAGAGTCATAGTGATTCCTGGCAGTTCCTCACCAAAATACGCATTTTTTAGATACTGTGGAAAGTCTCTTTAAAGCGGTAATCCACTAGCGGTTTATCTTAAGAGAAACTGCCAGAGGTTTCTTGAAGTTCCTGAAGTGAGTCTAATTGTGACGAGGCATTGGCTACCTTAAGAGAGTCATAGTTACTCTTGCCAAATGCTCACCATAATAGACATTTTTTAGATACTGTGGCCAGTCTGCCCGAAGCGATACGCCACTAGTTGTTTAATTTAAGACAACCATCGTTACCCTTGCTAGGAGTTACTTGATGTTGCTGATTTAATTTTAATTGTGACGAGGCATTGGCAACCTTACGAGAGTCATACTGATTCCTGGCAGTTCCTCACCAAAATACGCATTTGTTAGATATTGTGGAAAGTCTCTCCGAAGCGGTAATCCACTAGCTGCTTATCTTAAGTGAAACTGCCAGAGGTTTCTTGAAGTTGCTGATGTGAGTCTAATTGTGACGAGGCATTGGCTACCTTAAGAGAGTCATAGTGACTCTTGCCAAATGCCCACCATAATAGACATTTTTTTAGATACTGTGGCCAGTCTGCCCGAAGCGATACGCCACTAGTTGTTTAATTTAAGACAACCATCGTTACCCTTGCTAGGAGTTACTTGATGTTGCTTATTTAATTTTAATTGTGATGAGGCATTGGCAACCTTACGAGAGTCGTAGTGATTCCTGGCAGTTCCTCACGAAAATACGCATTTTTTAGATACTGTGGAAAGTCTCTCCAAAGCGGTAATCCACTAGCTGTTTGTCTTCAGAGAAACTGATAGAGGTTTCTTCAAGTTGCTGACGTGAGTCTAATTGTGGCGAGGCATTGGCTACCTTAAGAGAGTCATAGTTACTCTTGCCAAATGCTCACCATAATAGACATTTTTTAGATACTGTGGCCAGTCTGCCCGAAGCGATACGCCACTAGTTGTTTAATTTAAGACAACCATCGTTATCCTTGCTAGGAGTTACTTGATGTTGCTGATTTAATTTTAATTGTGACGAGGCATTGGCAACCTTACGAGAGTCATAGTGATTCCTGGCAGTTCCTCACCAAAATACGCATTTTTTAGATACTGTGGAAAGTCTCTCCAAAGCGGTAATCCACTAGCGGTTTATCTTAAGAGAAACTGCCAGAGGTTTCTTGAAGTTCCTGAAGTGAGTCTAATTGTGACGAGGCATTGGCTACCTTAAGAGAGTCATAGTTACTCTTGCCAAATGCTCACCATAATAGACATTTTTTAGATACTGTGGCCAGTCTGCCCGAAGCGATACGCCACTAGTTGTTTAATTTAAGACAACCATCGTTACCCTTGCTAGGAGTTACTTGATGTTGCTGATTTAATTTTAATTGTGACGAGGCATTGGCAACCTTACGAGAGTCATAGTGATTCCTGACAGTTCCTCACCAAAATACGCATTTTTTAGATACTGTGGAAAGTCTATCCAAAGCGGTAATCCACTAGCTGCTTATCTTAAGTGAAACTGCCAGAGGTTTCCTGAAGTTGCTGATGTGAGTCTAATTGTGACGAGGCATTGGCTACCTTAAGAGAGTCATACTGACTTTTGCCAAATGCTCACCATAATAGACATTTTTTTAGATACTGTGGCCAGTCTGCCCGAAGCGATACGCCACTAGTTGTTTAATTTAAGACAACCATCGTTACCCTTGCTAGGAGTTACTTGATGTTGCTGATTTAATTTTAATTGTGACGAGGCATTGGCAACCTTACGAGAGTCATAGTGATTCCTGGCAGTTCCTCACGAAAATACGCATTTTTTAGATACTGTGGAAAGTCTCTCCAAAGCGGTAATCCACTAGCGGTTTATCTTAAGAGAAACTGCCAGAGGTTTCTTGAAGTTCCTGAAGTGAGTCTAATTGTGACGAGGCATTGGCTACCTTAAGAGAGTCATAGTTACTCTTGCCAAATGCTCACCGTAATAGACATTTTTTAGATACTGTGGCCAGTCTGCCCGAAGCGATACGCCACTAGTTGTTTAATTTAAGACAACCATCGTTACCCTTGCTAGGAGTTACTTGATGTTGCTGATTTAATTTTAATTGTGACGAGGCATTGGCAACCTTACGAGAGTCATACTGATTCCTGGCAGTTCCTCACCAAAATACGCATTTGTTAGATATTGTGGAAAGTCTCTCCGAAGCGGTAATCCACTAGCTGCTTATCTTAAGTGAAACTGCCAGAGATTTCTTGAAGTTGCTGATGTGAGTCTAATTGTGACGAGGCATTGGCTACCTTAAGAGAGTCATAGTTACTCTTGCCAAATGCTCACCATAATAGACATTTTTTAGATACTGTGGCCAGTCTGCCCGAAGCGATACGCCACTAGTTGTTTAATTTAAGACAACCATCGTTACCCTTGCTAGGAGTTACTTGATGTTGCTGATTTAATTTTAATTGTGACGAGGCATTGGCAACCTTACGAGAGTCATACTGATTCCTGGCAGTTCCTCACCAAAATACGCATTTGTTAGATATTGTGGAAAGTCTCTCCGAAGCGGTAATCCACTAGCTGCTTATCTTAAGTGAAACTGCCAGAGGTTTCTTGAAGTTGCTGATGTGAGTCTAATTGTGACGAGGCATTGGCTACCTTAAGAGAGTCATAGTGACTCTTGCCAAATGCCCACCATAATAGACATTTTTTTAGATACTGTGGCCAGTCTGCCCGAAGCGATACGCCACTAGTTGTTTAATTTAAGACAACCATCGTTACCCTTGCTAGGAGTTACTTGATGTTGCTTATTTAATTTTAATTGTGATGAGGCATTGGCAACCTTACGAGAGTCGTAGTGATTCCTGGCAGTTCCTCACGAAAATACGCATTTTTTAGATACTGTGGAAAGTCTCTCCAAAGCGGTAATCCACTAGCTGTTTGTCTTCAGAGAAACTGATAGAGGTTTCTTCAAGTTGCTGACGTGAGTCTAATTGTGGCGAGGCATTGGCTACCTTAAGAGAGTCATAGTTACTCTTGCCAAATGCTCACCATAATAGACATTTTTTAGATACTGTGGCCAGTCTGCCCGAAGCGATACGCCACTAGTTGTTTAATTTAAGACAACCATCGTTATCCTTGCTAGGAGTTACTTGATGTTGCTGATTTAATTTTAATTGTGACGAGGCATTGGCAACCTTACGAGAGTCATAGTGATTCCTGGCAGTTCCTCACCAAAATACGCATTTTTTAGATACTGTGGAAAGTCTCTCCAAAGCGGTAATCCACTAGCGGTTTATCTTAAGAGAAACTGCCAGAGGTTTCTTGAAGTTCCTGAAGTGAGTCTAATTGTGACGAGGCATTGGCTACCTTAAGAGAGTCATAGTTACTCTTGCCAAATGCTCACCATAATAGACATTTTTTAGATACTGTGGCCAGTCTGCCCGAAGCGATACGCCACTAGTTGTTTAATTTAAGACAACCATCGTTACCCTTGCTAGGAGTTACTTGATGTTGCTGATTTAATTTTAATTGTGACGAGGCATTGGCAACCTTACGAGAGTCATAGTGATTCCTGACAGTTCCTCACCAAAATACGCATTTTTTAGATACTGTGGAAAGTCTATCCAAAGCGGTAATCCACTAGCTGCTTATCTTAAGTGAAACTGCCAGAGGTTTCCTGAAGTTGCTGATGTGAGTCTAATTGTGACGAGGCATTGGCTACCTTAAGAGAGTCATACTGACTTTTGCCAAATGCTCACCATAATAGACATTTTTTTAGATACTGTGGCCAGTCTGCCCGAAGCGATACGCCACTAGTTGTTTAATTTAAGACAACCATCGTTACCCTTGCTAGGAGTTACTTGATGTTGCTGATTTAATTTTAATTGTGACGAGGCATTGGCAACCTTACGAGAGTCATAGTGATTCCTGGCAGTTCCTCACCAAAATACGCATTTTTTAGATACTGTGGAAAGTCTCTCCAAAGCGGTAATCCACTAGCGGTTTATCTTAAGAGAAACTGCCAGAGGTTTCTTGAAGTTCCTGAAGTGAGTCTAATTGTGACGAGGCATTGGCTACCTTAAGAGAGTCATAGTTACTCTTGCCAAATGCTCACCGTAATAGACATTTTTTAGATACTGTGGCCAGTCTGCCCGAAGCGATACGCCACTAGTTGTTTAATTTAAGACAACCATCGTTACCCTTGCTAGGAGTTACTTGATGTTGCTGATTTAATTTTAATTGTGACGAGGCATTGGCAACCTTACGAGAGTCATAGTGATTCCTGGCAGTTCCTCACCAAAATACGCATTTGTTAGATATTGTGGAAAGTCTCTCCGAAGCGGTAATCCACTAGCTGCTTATCTTAAGTGAAACTGCCAGAGATTTCTTGAAGTTGCTGATGTGAGTCTAATTGTGACGAGGCATTGGCTACCTTAAGAGAGTCATAGTGACTCTTGCCAAATGCCCACCATAATAGACATTTTTTTAGATACTGTGGCCAGTCTGCCCGAAGCGATACGCCACTAGTTGTTTAATTTAAGACAACCATCGTTACCCTTGCTAGGAGTTACTTGATGTTGCTGATTTAATTTTAATTGTGACGAGGCATTGGCAACCTTACGAGAGTCATAGTGATTCCTGACAGTTCCTCACCAAAATACGCATTTTTTAGATACTGTGGAAAGTCTATCCAAAGCGGTAATCCACTAGCTGCTTATCTTAAGTGAAACTGCCAGAGGTTTCCTGAAGTTGCTGATGTGAGTCTAATTGTGACGAGGCATTGGCTACCTTAAGAGAGTCATACTGACTTTTGCCAAATGCTCACCATAATAGACATTTTTTTAGATACTGTGGCCAGTCTGCCCGAAGCGATACGCCACTAGTTGTTTAATTTAAGACAACCATCGTTACCCTTGCTAGGAGTTACTTGATGTTGCTGATTTAATTTTAATTGTGACGAGGCATTGGCAACCTTACGAGAGTCATAGTGATTCCTGGCAGTTCCTCACCAAAATACGCATTTTTTAGATACTGTGGAAAGTCTCTCCAAAGCGGTAATCCACTAGCGGTTTATCTTAAGAGAAACTGCCAGAGGTTTCTTGAAGTTCCTGAAGTGAGTCTAATTGTGACGAGGCATTGGCTACCTTAAGAGAGTCATAGTTACTCTTGCCAAATGCTCACCGTAATAGACATTTTTTAGATACTGTGGCCAGTCTGCCCGAAGCGATACGCCACTAGTTGTTTAATTTAAGACAACCATCGTTACCCTTGCTAGGAGTTACTTGATGTTGCTGATTTAATTTTAATTGTGACGAGGCATTGGCAACCTTACGAGAGTCATACTGATTCCTGGCAGTTCCTCACCAAAATACGCATTTGTTAGATATTGTGGAAAGTCTCTCCGAAGCGGTAATCCACTAGCTGCTTATCTTAAGTGAAACTGCCAGAGATTTCTTGAAGTTGCTGATGTGAGTCTAATTGTGACGAGGCATTGGCTACCTTAAGAGAGTCATAGTGACTCTTGCCAAATGCCCACCATAATAGACATTTTTTTAGATACTGTGGCCAGTCTGCCCGAAGCGATACGCCACTAGTTGTTTAATTTAAGACAACCATCGTTACCCTTGCTAGGAGTTACTTGATGTTGCTTATTTAATTTTAATTGTGATGAGGCATTGGCAACCTTACGAGAGTCGTAGTGATTCCTGGCAGTTCCTCACGAAAATACGCATTTTTTAGATACTGTGGAAAGTCTCTCCAAAGCGGTAATCCACTAGCTGTTTGTCTTCAGAGAAACTGATAGAGGTTTCTTCAAGTTGCTGACGTGAGTCTAATTGTGGCGAGGCATTGGCAACCTTAAGAGAGTCATAGTGATTCCTGGCAGTTCCTCACCAAAATACGCATTTTTTAGATACTGTGGAAAGTCTCTCCAAAGCGGTAATCCACTAGCGGTTTATCTTAAGAGAAACTGCCAGAGGTTTCTTGAAGTTCCTGAAGTGAGTCTAATTGTGACGAGGCATTGGCTACCTTAAGAGAGTCATAGTTACTCTTGCCAAATGCTCACCATAATAGACATTTTTTAGATACTGTGGCCAGTCTGCCCGAAGCGATACGCCACTAGTTGTTTAATTTAAGACAACCATCGTTACCCTTGCTAGGAGTTACTTGATGTTGCTGATTTAATTTTAATTGTGACGAGGCATTGGCAACCTTACGAGAGTCATAGTGATTCCTGACAGTTCCTCACCAAAATACGCATTTTTTAGATACTGTGGAAAGTCTATCCAAAGCGGTAATCCACTAGCTGCTTATCTTAAGTGAAACTGCCAGAGGTTTCCTGAAGTTGCTGATGTGAGTCTAATTGTGACGAGGCATTGGCTACCTTAAGAGAGTCATACTGACTTTTGCCAAATGCTCACCATAATAGACATTTTTTTAGATACTGTGGCCAGTCTGCCCGAAGCGATACGCCACTAGTTGTTTAATTTAAGACAACCATCGTTACCCTTGCTAGGAGTTACTTGATGTTGCTGATTTAATTTTAATTGTGACGAGGCATTGGCAACCTTACGAGAGTCATAGTGATTCCTGGCAGTTCCTCACCAAAATACGCATTTTTTAGATACTGTGGAAAGTCTCTCCAAAGCGGTAATCCACTAGCGGTTTATCTTAAGAGAAACTGCCAGAGGTTTCTTGAAGTTCCTGAAGTGAGTCTAATTGTGACGAGGCATTGGCTACCTTAAGAGAGTCATAGTTACTCTTGCCAAATGCTCACCGTAATAGACATTTTTTAGATACTGTGGCCAGTCTGCCCGAAGCGATACGCCACTAGTTGTTTAATTTAAGACAACCATCGTTACCCTTGCTAGGAGTTACTTGATGTTGCTGATTTAATTTTAATTGTGACGAGGCATTGGCAACCTTACGAGAGTCATACTGATTCCTGGCAGTTCCTCACCAAAATACGCATTTGTTAGATATTGTGGAAAGTCTCTCCGAAGCGGTAATCCACTAGCTGCTTATCTTAAGTGAAACTGCCAGAGATTTCTTGAAGTTGCTGATGTGAGTCTAATTGTGACGAGGCATTGGCTACCTTAAGAGAGTCATAGTGACTCTTGCCAAATGCCCACCATAATAGACATTTTTTTACATACTGTGGCCAGTCTGCCCGAAGCGATACGCCACTAGTTGTTTAATTTAAGACAACCATCGTTACCCTTGCTAGGAGTTACTTGATGTTGCTGATTTAATTTTAATTGTGACGAGGCATTGGCAACCTTACGAGAGTCATAGTGATTCCTGACAGTTCCTCACCAAAATACGCATTTTTTAGATACTGTGGAAAGTCTATCCAAAGCGGTAATCCACTAGCTGCTTATCTTAAGTGAAACTGCCAGAGGTTTCCTGAAGTTGCTGATGTGAGTCTAATTGTGACGAGGCATTGGCTACCTTAAGAGAGTCATACTGACTTTTGCCAAATGCTCACCATAATAGACATTTTTTTAGATACTGTGGCCAGTCTGCCCGAAGCGATACGCCACTAGTTGTTTAATTTAAGACAACCATCGTTACCCTTGCTAGGAGTTACTTGATGTTGCTGATTTAATTTTAATTGTGACGAGGCATTGGCAACCTTACGAGAGTCATAGTGATTCCTGGCAGTTCCTCACCAAAATACGCATTTTTTAGATACTGTGGAAAGTCTCTTTAAAGCGGTAATCCACTAGCGGTTTATCTTAAGAGAAACTGCCAGAGGTTTCTTGAAGTTCCTGAAGTGAGTCTAATTGTGACGAGGCATTGGCTACCTTAAGAGAGTCATAGTTACTCTTGCCAAATGCTCACCATAATAGACATTTTTTAGATACTGTGGCCAGTCTGCCCGAAGCGATACGCCACTAGTTGTTTAATTTAAGACAACCATCGTTACCCTTGCTAGGAGTTACTTGATGTTGCTGATTTAATTTTAATTGTGACGAGGCATTGGCAACCTTACGAGAGTCATACTGATTCCTGGCAGTTCCTCACCAAAATACGCATTTGTTAGATATTGTGGAAAGTCTCTCCGAAGCGGTAATCCACTAGCTGCTTATCTTAAGTGAAACTGCCAGAGGTTTCTTGAAGTTGCTGATGTGAGTCTAATTGTGACGAGGCATTGGCTACCTTAAGAGAGTCATAGTGACTCTTGCCAAATGCCCACCATAATAGACATTTTTTTAGATACTGTGGCCAGTCTGCCCGAAGCGATACGCCACTAGTTGTTTAATTTAAGACAACCATCGTTACCCTTGCTAGGAGTTACTTGATGTTGCTTATTTAATTTTAATTGTGATGAGGCATTGGCAACCTTACGAGAGTCGTAGTGATTCCTGGCAGTTCCTCACGAAAATACGCATTTTTTAGATACTGTGGAAAGTCTCTCCAAAGCGGTAATCCACTAGCTGTTTGTCTTCAGAGAAACTGATAGAGGTTTCTTCAAGTTGCTGACGTGAGTCTAATTGTGGCGAGGCATTGGCTACCTTAAGAGAGTCATAGTTACTCTTGCCAAATGCTCACCATAATAGACATTTTTTAGATACTGTGGCCAGTCTGCCCGAAGCGATACGCCACTAGTTGTTTAATTTAAGACAACCATCGTTATCCTTGCTAGGAGTTACTTGATGTTGCTGATTTAATTTTAATTGTGACGAGGCATTGGCAACCTTACGAGAGTCATAGTGATTCCTGGCAGTTCCTCACCAAAATACGCATTTTTTAGATACTGTGGAAAGTCTCTCCAAAGCGGTAATCCACTAGCGGTTTATCTTAAGAGAAACTGCCAGAGGTTTCTTGAAGTTCCTGAAGTGAGTCTAATTGTGACGAGGCATTGGCTACCTTAAGAGAGTCATAGTTACTCTTGCCAAATGCTCACCATAATAGACATTTTTTAGATACTGTGGCCAGTCTGCCCGAAGCGATACGCCACTAGTTGTTTAATTTAAGACAACCATCGTTACCCTTGCTAGGAGTTACTTGATGTTGCTGATTTAATTTTAATTGTGACGAGGCATTGGCAACCTTACGAGAGTCATAGTGATTCCTGACAGTTCCTCACCAAAATACGCATTTTTTAGATACTGTGGAAAGTCTATCCAAAGCGGTAATCCACTAGCTGCTTATCTTAAGTGAAACTGCCAGAGGTTTCCTGAAGTTGCTGATGTGAGTCTAATTGTGACGAGGCATTGGCTACCTTAAGAGAGTCATACTGACTTTTGCCAAATGCTCACCATAATAGACATTTTTTTAGATACTGTGGCCAGTCTGCCCGAAGCGATACGCCACTAGTTGTTTAATTTAAGACAACCATCGTTACCCTTGCTAGGAGTTACTTGATGTTGCTGATTTAATTTTAATTGTGACGAGGCATTGGCAACCTTACGAGAGTCATAGTGATTCCTGGCAGTTCCTCACGAAAATACGCATTTTTTAGATACTGTGGAAAGTCTCTCCAAAGCGGTAATCCACTAGCGGTTTATCTTAAGAGAAACTGCCAGAGGTTTCTTGAAGTTCCTGAAGTGAGTCTAATTGTGACGAGGCATTGGCTACCTTAAGAGAGTCATAGTTACTCTTGCCAAATGCTCACCGTAATAGACATTTTTTAGATACTGTGGCCAGTCTGCCCGAAGCGATACGCCACTAGTTGTTTAATTTAAGACAACCATCGTTACCCTTGCTAGGAGTTACTTGATGTTGCTGATTTAATTTTAATTGTGACGAGGCATTGGCAACCTTACGAGAGTCATACTGATTCCTGGCAGTTCCTCACCAAAATACGCATTTGTTAGATATTGTGGAAAGTCTCTCCGAAGCGGTAATCCACTAGCTGCTTATCTTAAGTGAAACTGCCAGAGATTTCTTGAAGTTGCTGATGTGAGTCTAATTGTGACGAGGCATTGGCTACCTTAAGAGAGTCATAGTTACTCTTGCCAAATGCTCACCATAATAGACATTTTTTAGATACTGTGGCCAGTCTGCCCGAAGCGATACGCCACTAGTTGTTTAATTTAAGACAACCATCGTTACCCTTGCTAGGAGTTACTTGATGTTGCTGATTTAATTTTAATTGTGACGAGGCATTGGCAACCTTACGAGAGTCATACTGATTCCTGGCAGTTCCTCACCAAAATACGCATTTGTTAGATATTGTGGAAAGTCTCTCCGAAGCGGTAATCCACTAGCTGCTTATCTTAAGTGAAACTGCCAGAGGTTTCTTGAAGTTGCTGATGTGAGTCTAATTGTGACGAGGCATTGGCTACCTTAAGAGAGTCATAGTGACTCTTGCCAAATGCCCACCATAATAGACATTTTTTTAGATACTGTGGCCAGTCTGCCCGAAGCGATACGCCACTAGTTGTTTAATTTAAGACAACCATCGTTACCCTTGCTAGGAGTTACTTGATGTTGCTTATTTAATTTTAATTGTGATGAGGCATTGGCAACCTTACGAGAGTCGTAGTGATTCCTGGCAGTTCCTCACGAAAATACGCATTTTTTAGATACTGTGGAAAGTCTCTCCAAAGCGGTAATCCACTAGCTGTTTGTCTTCAGAGAAACTGATAGAGGTTTCTTCAAGTTGCTGACGTGAGTCTAATTGTGGCGAGGCATTGGCTACCTTAAGAGAGTCATAGTTACTCTTGCCAAATGCTCACCATAATAGACATTTTTTAGATACTGTGGCCAGTCTGCCCGAAGCGATACGCCACTAGTTGTTTAATTTAAGACAACCATCGTTATCCTTGCTAGGAGTTACTTGATGTTGCTGATTTAATTTTAATTGTGACGAGGCATTGGCAACCTTACGAGAGTCATAGTGATTCCTGGCAGTTCCTCACCAAAATACGCATTTTTTAGATACTGTGGAAAGTCTCTCCAAAGCGGTAATCCACTAGCGGTTTATCTTAAGAGAAACTGCCAGAGGTTTCTTGAAGTTCCTGAAGTGAGTCTAATTGTGACGAGGCATTGGCTACCTTAAGAGAGTCATAGTTACTCTTGCCAAATGCTCACCATAATAGACATTTTTTAGATACTGTGGCCAGTCTGCCCGAAGCGATACGCCACTAGTTGTTTAATTTAAGACAACCATCGTTACCCTTGCTAGGAGTTACTTGATGTTGCTGATTTAATTTTAATTGTGACGAGGCATTGGCAACCTTACGAGAGTCATAGTGATTCCTGACAGTTCCTCACCAAAATACGCATTTTTTAGATACTGTGGAAAGTCTATCCAAAGCGGTAATCCACTAGCTGCTTATCTTAAGTGAAACTGCCAGAGGTTTCCTGAAGTTGCTGATGTGAGTCTAATTGTGACGAGGCATTGGCTACCTTAAGAGAGTCATACTGACTTTTGCCAAATGCTCACCATAATAGACATTTTTTTAGATACTGTGGCCAGTCTGCCCGAAGCGATACGCCACTAGTTGTTTAATTTAAGACAACCATCGTTACCCTTGCTAGGAGTTACTTGATGTTGCTGATTTAATTTTAATTGTGACGAGGCATTGGCAACCTTACGAGAGTCATAGTGATTCCTGGCAGTTCCTCACCAAAATACGCATTTTTTAGATACTGTGGAAAGTCTCTCCAAAGCGGTAATCCACTAGCGGTTTATCTTAAGAGAAACTGCCAGAGGTTTCTTGAAGTTCCTGAAGTGAGTCTAATTGTGACGAGGCATTGGCTACCTTAAGAGAGTCATAGTTACTCTTGCCAAATGCTCACCGTAATAGACATTTTTTAGATACTGTGGCCAGTCTGCCCGAAGCGATACGCCACTAGTTGTTTAATTTAAGACAACCATCGTTACCCTTGCTAGGAGTTACTTGATGTTGCTGATTTAATTTTAATTGTGACGAGGCATTGGCAACCTTACGAGAGTCATAGTGATTCCTGGCAGTTCCTCACCAAAATACGCATTTGTTAGATATTGTGGAAAGTCTCTCCGAAGCGGTAATCCACTAGCTGCTTATCTTAAGTGAAACTGCCAGAGATTTCTTGAAGTTGCTGATGTGAGTCTAATTGTGACGAGGCATTGGCTACCTTAAGAGAGTCATAGTGACTCTTGCCAAATGCCCACCATAATAGACATTTTTTTAGATACTGTGGCCAGTCTGCCCGAAGCGATACGCCACTAGTTGTTTAATTTAAGACAACCATCGTTACCCTTGCTAGGAGTTACTTGATGTTGCTGATTTAATTTTAATTGTGACGAGGCATTGGCAACCTTACGAGAGTCATAGTGATTCCTGACAGTTCCTCACCAAAATACGCATTTTTTAGATACTGTGGAAAGTCTATCCAAAGCGGTAATCCACTAGCTGCTTATCTTAAGTGAAACTGCCAGAGGTTTCCTGAAGTTGCTGATGTGAGTCTAATTGTGACGAGGCATTGGCTACCTTAAGAGAGTCATACTGACTTTTGCCAAATGCTCACCATAATAGACATTTTTTTAGATACTGTGGCCAGTCTGCCCGAAGCGATACGCCACTAGTTGTTTAATTTAAGACAACCATCGTTACCCTTGCTAGGAGTTACTTGATGTTGCTGATTTAATTTTAATTGTGACGAGGCATTGGCAACCTTACGAGAGTCATAGTGATTCCTGGCAGTTCCTCACCAAAATACGCATTTTTTAGATACTGTGGAAAGTCTCTCCAAAGCGGTAATCCACTAGCGGTTTATCTTAAGAGAAACTGCCAGAGGTTTCTTGAAGTTCCTGAAGTGAGTCTAATTGTGACGAGGCATTGGCTACCTTAAGAGAGTCATAGTTACTCTTGCCAAATGCTCACCGTAATAGACATTTTTTAGATACTGTGGCCAGTCTGCCCGAAGCGATACGCCACTAGTTGTTTAATTTAAGACAACCATCGTTACCCTTGCTAGGAGTTACTTGATGTTGCTGATTTAATTTTAATTGTGACGAGGCATTGGCAACCTTACGAGAGTCATACTGATTCCTGGCAGTTCCTCACCAAAATACGCATTTGTTAGATATTGTGGAAAGTCTCTCCGAAGCGGTAATCCACTAGCTGCTTATCTTAAGTGAAACTGCCAGAGATTTCTTGAAGTTGCTGATGTGAGTCTAATTGTGACGAGGCATTGGCTACCTTAAGAGAGTCATAGTGACTCTTGCCAAATGCCCACCATAATAGACATTTTTTTAGATACTGTGGCCAGTCTGCCCGAAGCGATACGCCACTAGTTGTTTAATTTAAGACAACCATCGTTACCCTTGCTAGGAGTTACTTGATGTTGCTTATTTAATTTTAATTGTGATGAGGCATTGGCAACCTTACGAGAGTCGTAGTGATTCCTGGCAGTTCCTCACGAAAATACGCATTTTTTAGATACTGTGGAAAGTCTCTCCAAAGCGGTAATCCACTAGCTGTTTGTCTTCAGAGAAACTGATAGAGGTTTCTTCAAGTTGCTGACGTGAGTCTAATTGTGGCGAGGCATTGGCAACCTTAAGAGAGTCATAGTGATTCCTGGCAGTTCCTCACCAAAATACGCATTTTTTAGATACTGTGGAAAGTCTCTCCAAAGCGGTAATCCACTAGCGGTTTATCTTAAGAGAAACTGCCAGAGGTTTCTTGAAGTTCCTGAAGTGAGTCTAATTGTGACGAGGCATTGGCTACCTTAAGAGAGTCATAGTTACTCTTGCCAAATGCTCACCATAATAGACATTTTTTAGATACTGTGGCCAGTCTGCCCGAAGCGATACGCCACTAGTTGTTTAATTTAAGACAACCATCGTTACCCTTGCTAGGAGTTACTTGATGTTGCTGATTTAATTTTAATTGTGACGAGGCATTGGCAACCTTACGAGAGTCATAGTGATTCCTGACAGTTCCTCACCAAAATACGCATTTTTTAGATACTGTGGAAAGTCTATCCAAAGCGGTAATCCACTAGCTGCTTATCTTAAGTGAAACTGCCAGAGGTTTCCTGAAGTTGCTGATGTGAGTCTAATTGTGACGAGGCATTGGCTACCTTAAGAGAGTCATACTGACTTTTGCCAAATGCTCACCATAATAGACATTTTTTTAGATACTGTGGCCAGTCTGCCCGAAGCGATACGCCACTAGTTGTTTAATTTAAGACAACCATCGTTACCCTTGCTAGGAGTTACTTGATGTTGCTGATTTAATTTTAATTGTGACGAGGCATTGGCAACCTTACGAGAGTCATAGTGATTCCTGGCAGTTCCTCACCAAAATACGCATTTTTTAGATACTGTGGAAAGTCTCTCCAAAGCGGTAATCCACTAGCGGTTTATCTTAAGAGAAACTGCCAGAGGTTTCTTGAAGTTCCTGAAGTGAGTCTAATTGTGACGAGGCATTGGCTACCTTAAGAGAGTCATAGTTACTCTTGCCAAATGCTCACCGTAATAGACATTTTTTAGATACTGTGGCCAGTCTGCCCGAAGCGATACGCCACTAGTTGTTTAATTTAAGACAACCATCGTTACCCTTGCTAGGAGTTACTTGATGTTGCTGATTTAATTTTAATTGTGACGAGGCATTGGCAACCTTACGAGAGTCATACTGATTCCTGGCAGTTCCTCACCAAAATACGCATTTGTTAGATATTGTGGAAAGTCTCTCCGAAGCGGTAATCCACTAGCTGCTTATCTTAAGTGAAACTGCCAGAGATTTCTTGAAGTTGCTGATGTGAGTCTAATTGTGACGAGGCATTGGCTACCTTAAGAGAGTCATAGTGACTCTTGCCAAATGCCCACCATAATAGACATTTTTTTACATACTGTGGCCAGTCTGCCCGAAGCGATACGCCACTAGTTGTTTAATTTAAGACAACCATCGTTACCCTTGCTAGGAGTTACTTGATGTTGCTGATTTAATTTTAATTGTGACGAGGCATTGGCAACCTTACGAGAGTCATAGTGATTCCTGACAGTTCCTCACCAAAATACGCATTTTTTAGATACTGTGGAAAGTCTATCCAAAGCGGTAATCCACTAGCTGCTTATCTTAAGTGAAACTGCCAGAGGTTTCCTGAAGTTGCTGATGTGAGTCTAATTGTGACGAGGCATTGGCTACCTTAAGAGAGTCATACTGACTTTTGCCAAATGCTCACCATAATAGACATTTTTTTAGATACTGTGGCCAGTCTGCCCGAAGCGATACGCCACTAGTTGTTTAATTTAAGACAACCATCGTTACCCTTGCTAGGAGTTACTTGATGTTGCTGATTTAATTTTAATTGTGACGAGGCATTGGCAACCTTACGAGAGTCATAGTGATTCCTGGCAGTTCCTCACCAAAATACGCATTTTTTAGATACTGTGGAAAGTCTCTCCAAAGCGGTAATCCACTAGCGGTTTATCTTAAGAGAAACTGCCAGAGGTTTCTTGAAGTTCCTGAAGTGAGTCTAATTGTGACGAGGCATTGGCTACCTTAAGAGAGTCATAGTTACTCTTGCCAAATGCTCACCGTAATAGACATTTTTTAGATACTGTGGCCAGTCTGCCCGAAGCGATACGCCACTAGTTGTTTAATTTAAGACAACCATCGTTACCCTTGCTAGGAGTTACTTGATGTTGCTGATTTAATTTTAATTGTGACGAGGCATTGGCAACCTTACGAGAGTCATACTGATTCCTGGCAGTTCCTCACCAAAATACGCATTTGTTAGATATTGTGGAAAGTCTCTCCGAAGCGGTAATCCACTAGCTGCTTATCTTAAGTGAAACTGCCAGAGATTTCTTGAAGTTGCTGATGTGAGTCTAATTGTGACGAGGCATTGGCTACCTTAAGAGAGTCATAGTGACTCTTGCCAAATGCCCACCATAATAGACATTTTTTTAGATACTGTGGCCAGTCTGCCCGAAGCGATACGCCACTAGTTGTTTAATTTAAGACAACCATCGTTACCCTTGCTAGGAGTTACTTGATGTTGCTTATTTAATTTTAATTGTGATGAGGCATTGGCAACCTTACGAGAGTCGTAGTGATTCCTGGCAGTTCCTCACGAAAATACGCATTTTTTAGATACTGTGGAAAGTCTCTCCAAAGCGGTAATCCACTAGCTGTTTGTCTTCAGAGAAACTGATAGAGGTTTCTTCAAGTTGCTGACGTGAGTCTAATTGTGGCGAGGCATTGGCTACCTTAAGAGAGTCATAGTTACTCTTGCCAAATGCTAACCATAATAGACATTTTTTAGATACTGTGGCCAGTCTGCCCGAAGCGATACGCCACTAGTTGTTTAATTTAAGACAACCATCGTTACCCTTGCTAGGAGTTACTTGATGTTGCTTATTTAATTTTAATTGTGATGAGGCATTGGCAATCTTACGAGAGTCGTAGTGATTCCTGGCAGTTCCTCACGAAAATACGCATTTTTTAGATACTGTGGAAAGTCTCTCCAAAGCGGTAATCCACTAGCTGTTTGTCTTCAGAGAAACTGATAGAGGTTTCTTCAAGTTGCTGACGTGAGTCTAATTGTGACGAGGCATTGGCAACCTTACGAGAGTCATAGTGATTCCTGGCAGTTCCTCACCAAAATACGCATTTTTTAGATACTGTGGAAAGTCTCTCCAAAGCGGCAATCCACTAGCTGCTTATCTTAAGTGAAACTGCCAGAGGTTTCTTGAAGTTGCTGATGTGAGTCTAATTGTGACGAGGCATTGGCTACCTTAAGAGATTCATAGTTACTCTTGCCAAATGCTCACCATAATAGACATTTTTTTAGATACTGTGGCTAGTCTGCCCGAAGCGATACGACACTAGTTGTTTAATTTAAGACAACCATCGTTACCCTTGCTAGGAGTTACTTGATGTTGCTGATTTAATTTTAATTGTGACGAGGCATTGGCAACCTTACGAGAGTCATAGTGATTCCTGGCAGTTCCTCACCAAAATACGCATTTGTTAGATATTGTGGAAAGTCTCTCCGAAGCGGTAATCCACTAGCTGCTTATCTTAAGTGAAACTGCCAGAGGTTTCTTGAAGTTGCTGATGTGAGTCTAATTGTGACGAGGCATTGGCTACCTTAAGAGAGTCATAGTTACTCTTGCCAAATGCTCACCATAATAGACATTTTTTAGATACTGTGGCCAGTCTGCCCGAAGCGATACGCCACTAGTTGTTTAATTTAAGACAACCATCGTTACCCTTGCTAGGAGTTACTTGATGTTGCTGATTTAATTTTAATTGTGACGAGGCATTGGCAACCTTACGAGAGTCATAGTGATTCCTGGCAGTTCCTCACCAAAATACGCATTTTTTAGATACTGTGGAGAGTCTCTCCAAAGCGGTAATCCACTAGCGGTTTATCTTAAGAGAAACTGCCAGAGGTTTGTTGAAGTTCCTGAAGTGAGTCTAATTGTGACGAGGCATTGGCTACCTTAAGAGAGTCATAGTTACTCTTGCCAAATGCTCACCATAATAGACATTTTTTAGATACTGTGGCCAGTCTGCCCGAAGCGATACGCCACTAGTTGTTTAATTTAAGACAACCATCGTTACCCTTGCTAGGAGTTACTTGATGTTGCTGATTTAATTTTAATTGTGACGAGGCATTGGCAACCTTACGAGAGTCATAGTGATTCCTGGCAGTTCCTCACCAAAATACGCATTTGTTAGATATTGTGGAAAGTCTCTCCGAAGCGGTAATCCACTAGCTGCTTATCTTAAGTGAAACTGCCAGAGGTTTCTTGAAGTTGCTGATGTGAGTCTAATTGTGACGAGGCATTGGCTACCTTAAGAGAGTCATAGTGACTCTTGCCAAATGCTCACCATAATAGACATTTTTTTAGATACTGTGGCCAGTCTGCCCGAAGCGATACGCCACTAGTTGTTTAATTTAAGACAACCATCGTTACCCTTGCTAGGACTTACTTGATGTTGCTGATTTAATTTTAATTGTGACGAGGCATTGGCAACCTTACGAGAGTCATAGTGATTCCTGGCAGTTCCTCACCAAAATACGCATTTTTTAGATACTGTGGAGAGTCTCTCCAAAGCGGTAATCCACTAGCGGTTTATCTTAAGAGAAACTGCCAGAGGTTTCTTGAAGTTCCTGAAGTGAGTCTAATTGTGACGAGGCATTGGCTACCTTAAGAGAGTCATAGTTACTCTTGCCAAATGCTCACCATAATAGACATTTTTTAGATACTGTGGCCAGTCTGCCCGAAGCGATACGCCACTAGTTGTTTAATTTAAGACAACCATCGTTACCCTTGCTAGGAGTTACTTGATGTTGCTGATTTAATTTTAATTGTGACGAGGCATTGGCAACCTTACGAGAGTCATAGTGATTCCTGGCAGTTCCTCACCAAAATACGCATTTGTTAGATATTGTGGAAAGTCTCTCCGAAGCGGTAATCCACTAGCTGCTTATCTTAAGTGAAACTGCCAGAGGTTTCTTGAAGTTGCTGATGTGAGTCTAATTGTGACGAGGCATTGGCTACCTTAAGAGATTCATAGTGACTCTTGCCAAATGCTCACAATAATAGACATTTTTTTAGATACTGTGGCGTCTGCCCGAAGCGATACGCCACTAGTTGTTTAATTTAAGATAACCATCGTTACCCTTGCTAGGAGTTACTTGATGTTGCTGATTTAATTTTAATTGTGACGAGGCATTGGCAACCTTACGAGAGTCATAGTGATTCCTGGCAGTTCGACACCAAAATACGCATTTTTTAGATACTGTGGAAAGTCTATCCAAAGCGGTAATCCACTAGCTGCTTATCTTAAGTGAAGCTGCCAGAGGTTTCTTGAAGTTGCTGATGTGAGTCTAATTGTGACGAGGCATTGGCTACCTTAAGAGAGTCATACTGACTTTTGCCAAATGCTCACCATAATAGACATTTTTTTAGATACTGTGGCCAGTCTGCCCGAAGCGGTACGCCACTAGTTGTTTAATTTAAGACAACCATCGTTACCCTTGCTAGGAGTTACTTGATGTTGCTGATTTAGTTTTAATTGTGACGAGGCATTGGCAACCTTACGAGAGTCATACTGATTCCTGGCAGTTCCTCACCAAAATACGCATTTGTTAGATATTGTGGAAAGTCTCTCCGAAGCGGTAATCCACTAGCTGCTTATCTTAAGTGAAACTGCCAGAGGTTTCTTGAAGTTGCTGATGTGAGTCTAATTGTGACGAGGCATTGGCTACCTTAAGAGAGTCATAGTGACTCTTGCCAAATGCCCACCATAATAGACATTTTTTTAGATACTGTGGCCAGTCTGCCCGAAGCGATACGCCACTAGTTGTTTAATTTAAGACAACCATCGTTACCCTTGCTAGGAGTTACTTGATGTTGCTTATTTAATTTTAATTGTGATGAGGCATTGGCAACCTTACGAGAGTCGTAGTGATTCCTGGCAGTTCCTCACGAAAATACGCATTTTTTAGATACTGTGGAAAGTCTCTCCAAAGCGGTAATCCACTAGCTGTTTGTCTTCAGAGAAACTGATAGAGGTTTCTTCAAGTTGCTGACGTGAGTCTAATTGTGGCGAGGCATTGGCTACCTTAAGAGAGTCATAGTTACTCTTGCCAAATGCTCACCATAATAGACATTTTTTAGATACTGTGGCCAGTCTGCCCGAAGCGATACGCCACTAGTTGTTTAATTTAAGACAACCATCGTTATCCTTGCTAGGAGTTACTTGATGTTGCTGATTTAATTTTAATTGTGACGAGGCATTGGCAACCTTACGAGAGTCATAGTGATTCCTGGCAGTTCCTCACCAAAATACGCATTTTTTAGATACTGTGGAAAGTCTCTCCAAAGCGGTAATCCACTAGCGGTTTATCTTAAGAGAAACTGCCAGAGGTTTCTTGAAGTTCCTGAAGTGAGTCTAATTGTGACGAGGCATTGGCTACCTTAAGAGAGTCATAGTTACTCTTGCCAAATGCTCACCATAATAGACATTTTTTAGATACTGTGGCCAGTCTGCCTGAAGCGATACGCCACTAGTTGTTTAATTTAAGACAACCATCGTTACCCTTGCTAGGAGTTACTTGATGTTGCTGATTTAATTTTAATTGTGACGAGGCATTGGCAACCTTACGAGAGTCATAGTGATTCCTGACAGTTCCTCACCAAAATACGCATTTTTTAGATACTGTGGAAAGTCTATCCAAAGCGGTAATCCACTAGCTGCTTATCTTAAGTGAAACTGCCAGAGGTTTCCTGAAGTTGCTGATGTGAGTCTAATTGTGACGAGGCATTGGCTACCTTAAGAGAGTCATACTGACTTTTGCCAAATGCTCACCATAATAGACATTTTTTTAGATACTGTGGCCAGTCTGCCCGAAGCGATACGCCACTAGTTGTTTAATTTAAGACAACCATCGTTACCCTTGCTAGGAGTTACTTGATGTTGCTGATTTAATTTTAATTGTGACGAGGCATTGGCAACCTTACGAGAGTCATAGTAATTCCTGGCAGTTCCTCACCAAAATACGCATTTTTTAGATACTGTGGAAAGTCTCTCCAAAGCGGTAATCCACTAGCGGTTTATCTTAAGAGAAACTGCCAGAGGTTTCTTGAAGTTCCTGAAGTGAGTCTAATTGTGACGAGGCATTGGCTACCTTAAGAGAGTCATAGTTACTCTTGCCAAATGCTCACCGTAATAGACATTTTTTAGATACTGTGGCCAGTCTGCCCGAAGCGATACGCCACTAGTTGTTTAATTTAAGACAACCATCGTTACCCTTGCTAGGAGTTACTTGATGTTGCTGATTTAATTTTAATTGTGACGAGGCATTGGCAACCTTACGAGAGTCATACTGATTCCTGGCAGTTCCTCACCAAAATACGCATTTGTTAGATATTGTGGAAAGTCTCTCCGAAGCGGTAATCCACTAGCTGCTTATCTTAAGTGAAACTGCCAGAGATTTCTTGAAGTTGCTGATGTGAGTCTAATTGTGACGAGGCATTGGCTACCTTAAGAGAGTCATAGTGACTCTTGCCAAATGCCCACCATAATAGACATTTTTTTAGATACTGTGGCCAGTCTGCCCGAAGCGATACGCCACTAGTTGTTTAATTTAAGACAACCATCGTTACCCTTGCTAGGAGTTACTTGATGTTGCTTATTTAATTTTAATTGTGATGAGGCATTGGCAACCTTACGAGAGTCGTAGTGATTCCTGGCAGTTCCTCACGAAAATACGCATATTTTAGATACTGTGGAAAGTCTCTCCAAAGCGGTAATCCACTAGTTGTTTGTCTTCAGAGAAACTGATAGAGGTTTCTTCAAGTTGCTGACGTGAGTCTAATTGTGGCGAGGCATTGGCTACCTTAAGAGAGTCATAGTTACTCTTGCCAAATGCTCACCATAATAGACATTTTTTAGATACTGTGGCCAGTCTGCCCGAAGCGATACGCCACTAGTTGTTTAATTTAAGACAACCATCGTTACCCTTGCTAGGAGTTACTTGATGTTGCTTATTTAATTTTAATTGTGATGAGGCATTGGCAACCTTACGAGAGTCGTAGTGATTCCTGGCAGTTCCTCACGAAAATACGCATTTTTTAGATACTGTGGAAAGTCTCTCCAAAGCGGTAATCCACTAGCTGTTTGTCTTCAGAGAAACTGATAGAGGTTTCTTCAAGTTGCTGACGTGAGTCTAATTGTGACGAGGCATTGGCAACCTTACGAGAGTCATAGTGATTCCTGGCAGTTCCTCACCAAAATACGCATTTTTTAGATACTGTGGAAAGTCTCTCCAAAGCGGTAATCCACTAGCTGCTTATCTTAAGTGAAACTGCCAGAGGTTTCTTGAAGTTGCTGATGTGAGTCTAATTGTGACGAGGCATTGGCTACCTTAAGAGATTCATAGTGACTCTTGCCAAATGCTCACCATAATAGACATTTTTTTAGATACTGTGGCCAGTCTGCCCGAAGCGATACGACACTAGTTGTTTAATTTAAGACAACCATCGTTACCCTTGCTAGGAGTTACTTGATGTTGCTGATTTAATTTTAATTGTGACGAGGCATTGGCAACCTTACGAGAGTCATAGTGATTCCTGGCAGTTCCTCACCAAAATACGCATTTTTTAGATACTGTGGAAAGTCTATCCAAAGCGGTAATCCACTAGCTGCTTATCTTAAGTGAAACTGCCAGAGGTTTCTTGAAGTTACTGATGTGAGTCTAATTGTGACGAGGCATTGGCTACCTTAAGAGAGTCATACTGACTTTTGCCAAATGCTCACCATAATAGACATTTTTTTAGATACTGTGGCCAGTCTGCCCGAAGCGATACGCCACTAGTTGTTTAATTTAAGACAACCATCGTTACCCTTGCTAGGAGTTACTTGATGTTGCTGACTTAATTTTAATTGTGACGAGGCATTGGCAACCTTACGAGAGTCATAGTGATTCCTGGCAGTTCCTCACCAAAATACGCATTTTTTAGATACTGTGGAAAGTCTCTCCAAAGCGGTAATCCACTAGCGGTTTATCTTAAGAGAAACTGATAGAGGTTTCTTCAAGTTGCTGACGTGAGTCTAATTGTGGCGAGGCATTGGCTACCTTAAGAGAGTCATAGTTACTCTTGCCAAATGCTCACCATAATAGACATTTTTTAGATACTGTGGCCAGTCTGCCCGAAGCGATACGCCACTAGTTGTTTAATTTAAGACAACCATCGTTATCCTTGCTAGGAGTTACTTGATGTTGCTGATTTAATTTTAATTGTGACGAGGCATTGGCAACCTTACGAGAGTCATAGTGATTCCTGGCAGTTCCTCACCAAAATACGCATTTTTTAGATACTGTGGAAAGTCTCTCCAAAGCGGTAATCCACTAGCGGTTTATCTTAAGAGAAACTGCCAGAGGTTTCTTGAAGTTCCTGAAGTGAGTCTAATTGTGACGAGGCATTGGCTACCTTAAGAGAGTCATAGTTACTCTTGCCAAATGCTCACCATAATAGACATTTTTTAGATACTGTGGCCAGTCTGCCCGAAGCGATACGCCACTAGTTGTTTAATTTAAGACAACCATCGTTACCCTTGCTAGGAGTTACTTGATGTTGCTGATTTAATTTTAATTGTGACGAGGCATTGGCAACCTTACGAGAGTCATAGTGATTCCTGACAGTTCCTCACCAAAATACGCATTTTTTAGATACTGTGGAAAGTCTATCCAAAGCGGTAATCCACTAGCTGCTTATCTTAAGTGAAACTGCCAGAGGTTTCCTGAAGTTGCTGATGTGAGTCTAATTGTGACGAGGCATTGGCTACCTTAAGAGAGTCATACTGACTTTTGCCAAATGCTCACCATAATAGACATTTTTTTAGATACTGTGGCCAGTCTGCCCGAAGCGATACGCCACTAGTTGTTTAATTTAAGACAACCATCGTTACCCTTGCTAGGAGTTACTTGATGTTGCTGATTTAATTTTAATTGTGACGAGGCATTGGCAACCTTACGAGAGTCATAGTGATTCCTGGCAGTTCCTCACCAAAATACGCATTTTTTAGATACTGTGGAAAGTCTCTCCAAAGCGGTAATCCACTAGCGGTTTATCTTAAGAGAAACTGCCAGAGGTTTCTTGAAGTTCCTGAAGTGAGTCTAATTGTGACGAGGCATTGGCTACCTTAAGAGAGTCATAGTTACTCTTGCCAAATGCTCACCGTAATAGACATTTTTTAGATACTGTGGCCAGTCTGCCCGAAGCGATACGCCACTAGTTGTTTAATTTAAGACAACCATCGTTACCCTTGCTAGGAGTTACTTGATGTTGCTGATTTAATTTTAATTGTGACGAGGCATTGGCAACCTTACGAGAGTCATACTGATTCCTGGCAGTTCCTCACCAAAATACGCATTTGTTAGATATTGTGGAAAGTCTCTCCGAAGCGGTAATCCACTAGCTGCTTATCTTAAGTGAAACTGCCAGAGATTTCTTGAAGTTGCTGATGTGAGTCTAATTGTGACGAGGCATTGGCTACCTTAAGAGAGTCATAGTGACTCTTGCCAAATGCCCACCATAATAGACATTTTTTTAGATACTGTGGCCAGTCTGCCCGAAGCGATACGCCACTAGTTGTTTAATTTAAGACAACCATCGTTACCCTTGCTAGGAGTTACTTGATGTTGCTGATTTAATTTTAATTGTGACGAGGCATTGGCAACCTTACGAGAGTCATAGTGATTCCTGACAGTTCCTCACCAAAATACGCATTTTTTAGATACTGTGGAAAGTCTATCCAAAGCGGTAATCCACTAGCTGCTTATCTTAAGTGAAACTGCCAGAGGTTTCCTGAAGTTGCTGATGTGAGTCTAATTGTGACGAGGCATTGGCTACCTTAAGAGAGTCATACTGACTTTTGCCAAATGCTCACCATAATAGACATTTTTTTAGATACTGTGGCCAGTCTGCCCGAAGCGATACGCCACTAGTTGTTTAATTTAAGACAACCATCGTTACCCTTGCTAGGAGTTACTTGATGTTGCTGATTTAATTTTAATTGTGACGAGGCATTGGCAACCTTACGAGAGTCATAGTGATTCCTGGCAGTTCCTCACCAAAATACGCATTTTTTAGATACTGTGGAAAGTCTCTCCAAAGCGGTAATCCACTAGCGGTTTATCTTAAGAGAAACTGCCAGAGGTTTCTTGAAGTTCCTGAAGTGAGTCTAATTGTGACGAGGCATTGGCTACCTTAAGAGAGTCATAGTTACTCTTGCCAAATGCTCACCGTAATAGACATTTTTTAGATACTGTGGCCAGTCTGCCCGAAGCGATACGCCACTAGTTGTTTAATTTAAGACAACCATCGTTACCCTTGCTAGGAGTTACTTGATGTTGCTGATTTAATTTTAATTGTGACGAGGCATTGGCAACCTTACGAGAGTCATACTGATTCCTGGCAGTTCCTCACCAAAATACGCATTTGTTAGATATTGTGGAAAGTCTCTCCGAAGCGGTAATCCACTAGCTGCTTATCTTAAGTGAAACTGCCAGAGATTTCTTGAAGTTGCTGATGTGAGTCTAATTGTGACGAGGCATTGGCTACCTTAAGAGAGTCATAGTGACTCTTGCCAAATGCCCACCATAATAGACATTTTTTTAGATACTGTGGCCAGTCTGCCCGAAGCGATACGCCACTAGTTGTTTAATTTAAGACAACCATCGTTACCCTTGCTAGGAGTTACTTGATGTTGCTTATTTAATTTTAATTGTGATGAGGCATTGGCAACCTTACGAGAGTCGTAGTGATTCCTGGCAGTTCCTCACGAAAATACGCATTTTTTAGATACTGTGGAAAGTCTCTCCAAAGCGGTAATCCACTAGCTGTTTGTCTTCAGAGAAACTGATAGAGGTTTCTTCAAGTTGCTGACGTGAGTCTAATTGTGGCGAGGCATTGGCTACCTTAAGAGAGTCATAGTTACTCTTGCCAAATGCTAACCATAATAGACATTTTTTAGATACTGTGGCCAGTCTGCCCGAAGCGATACGCCACTAGTTGTTTAATTTAAGACAACCATCGTTACCCTTGCTAGGAGTTACTTGATGTTGCTTATTTAATTTTAATTGTGATGAGGCATTGGCAACCTTACGAGAGTCGTAGTGATTCCTGGCAGTTCCTCACGAAAATACGCATTTTTTAGATACTGTGGAAAGTCTCTCCAAAGCGGTAATCCACTAGCTGTTTGTCTTCAGAGAAACTGATAGAGGTTTCTTCAAGTTGCTGACGTGAGTCTAACTGTGACGAGGCATTGGCAACCTTACGAGAGTCATAGTGATTCCTGGCAGTTCCTCACCAAAATACGCATTTTTTAGATACTGTGGAAAGTCTCTCCAAAGCGGCAATCCACTAGCTGCTTATCTTAAGTGAAACTGCCAGAGGTTTCTTGAAGTTGCTGATGTGAGTCTAATTGTGACGAGGCATTGGCTACCTTAAGAGATTCATAGTTACTCTTGCCAAATGCTCACCATAATAGACATTTTTTTAGATACTGTGGCCAGTCTGCCCGAAGCGATACGACACTAGTTGTTTAATTTAAGACAACCATCGTTACCCTTGCTAGGAGTTACTTGATGTTGCTGATTTAATTTTAATTGTGACGAGGCATTGGCAACCTTACGAGAGTCATAGTGATTCCTGGCAGTTCCTCACCAAAATACGCATTTGTTAGATATTGTGGAAAGTCTCTCCGAAGCGGTAATCCACTAGCTGCTTATCTTAAGTGAAACTGCCAGAGGTTTCTTGAAGTTGCTGATGTGAGTCTAATTGTGACGAGGCATTGGCTACCTTAAGAGAGTCATAGTTACTCTTGCCAAATGCTCACCATAATAGACATTTTTTAGATACTGTGGCCAGTCTGCCCGAAGCGATACGCCACTAGTTGTTTAATTTAAGACAACCATCGTTACCCTTGCTAGGAGTTACTTGATGTTGCTGATTTAATTTTAATTGTGACGAGGCATTGGCAACCTTACGAGAGTCATAGTGATTCCTGGCAGTTCCTCACCAAAATACGCATTTTTTAGATACTGTGGAGAGTCTCTCCAAAGCGGTAATCCACTAGCGGTTTATCTTAAGAGAAACTGCCAGAGGTTTCTTGAAGTTCCTGAAGTGAGTCTAATTGTGACGAGGCATTGGCTACCTTAAGAGAGTCATAGTTACTCTTGCCAAATGCTCACCATAATAGACATTTTTTAGATACTGTGGCCAGTCTGCCCGAAGCGATACGCCACTAGTTGTTTAATTTAAGACAACCATCGTTACCCTTGCTAGGAGTTACTTGATGTTGCTTATTTAATTTTAATTGTGATGAGGCATTGGCAACCTTACGAGAGTCGTAGTGATTCCTGGCAGTTCCTCACGAAAATACGCATTTTTTAGATACTGTGGAAAGTCTCTCCAAAGCGGTAATCCACTAGCTGTTTGTCTTCAGAGAAACTGATAGAGGTTTCTTCAAGTTGCTGACGTGAGTCTAACTGTGACGAGGCATTGGCAACCTTACGAGAGTCATAGTGATTCCTGGCAGTTCCTCACCAAAATACGCATTTTTTAGATACTGTGGAAAGTCTCTCCAAAGCGGCAATCCACTAGCTGCTTATCTTAAGTGAAACTGCCAGAGGTTTCTTGAAGTTGCTGATGTGAGTCTAATTGTGACGAGGCATTGGCTACCTTAAGAGATTCATAGTTACTCTTGCCAAATGCTCACCATAATAGACATTTTTTTAGATACTGTGGCCAGTCTGCCCGAAGCGATACGACACTAGTTGTTTAATTTAAGACAACCATCGTTACCCTTGCTAGGAGTTACTTGATGTTGCTGATTTAATTTTAATTGTGACGAGGCATTGGCAACCTTACGAGAGTCATAGTGATTCCTGGCAGTTCCTCACCAAAATACGCATTTGTTAGATATTGTGGAAAGTCTCTCCGAAGCGGTAATCCACTAGCTGCTTATCTTAAGTGAAACTGCCAGAGGTTTCTTGAAGTTGCTGATGTGAGTCTAATTGTGACGAGGCATTGGCTACCTTAAGAGAGTCATAGTTACTCTTGCCAAATGCTCACCATAATAGACATTTTTTAGATACTGTGGCCAGTCTGCCCGAAGCGATACGCCACTAGTTGTTTAATTTAAGACAACCATCGTTACCCTTGCTATGAGTTACTTGATGTTGCTGATTTAATTTTAATTGTGACGAGGCATTGGCAACCTTACGAGAGTCATAGTGATTCCTGGCAGTTCCTCACCAAAATACGCATTTTTTAGATACTGTGGAGAGTCTCTCCAAAGCGGTAATCCACTAGCGGTTTATCTTAAGAGAAACTGCCAGAGGTTTCTTGAAGTTCCTGAAGTGAGTCTAATTGTGACGAGGCATTGGCTACCTTAAGAGAGTCATAGTTACTCTTGCCAAATGCTCACCATAATAGACATTTTTTAGATACTGTGGCCAGTCTGCCCGAAGCGATACGCCACTAGTTGTTTAATTTAAGACAACCATCGTTACCCTTGCTAGGAGTTACTTGATGTTGCTGATTTAATTTTAATTGTGACGAGGCATTGGCAACCTTACGAGAGTCATAGTGATTCCTGGCAGTTCCTCACCAAAATACGCATTTGTTAGATATTGTGGAAAGTCTCTCCGAAGCGGTAATCCACTAGCTGCTTATCTTAAGTGAAACTGCCAGAGGTTTCTTGAAGTTGCTGATGTGAGTCTAATTGTGACGAGGCATTGGCTACCTTAAGAGAGTCATAGTGACTCTTGCCAAATGCTCACCATAATAGACATTTTTTTAGATACTGTGGCCAGTCTGCCCGAAGCGATACGCCACTAGTTGTTTAATTTAAGACAACCATCGTTACCCTTGCTAGGACTTACTTGATGTTGCTGATTTAATTTTAATTGTGACGAGGCATTGGCAACCTTACGAGAGTCATAGTGATTCCTGGCAGTTCCTCACCAAAATACGCATTTTTTAGATACTGTGGAGAGTCTCTCCAAAGCGGTAATCCACTAGCGGTTTATCTTAAGAGAAACTGCCAGAGGTTTCTTGAAGTTCCTGAAGTGAGTCTAATTGTGACGAGGCATTGGCTACCTTAAGAGAGTCATAGTTACTCTTGCCAAATGCTCACCATAATAGACATTTTTTAGATACTGTGGCCAGTCTGCCCGAAGCGATACGCCACTAGTTGTTTAATTTAAGACAACCATCGTTACCCTTGCTAGGAGTTACTTGATGTTGCTGATTTAATTTTAATTGTGACGAGGCATTGGCAACCTTACGAGAGTCATAGTGATTCCTGGCAGTTCCTCACCAAAATACGCATTTGTTAGATATTGTGGAAAGTCTCTCCGAAGCGGTAATCCACTAGCTGCTTATCTTAAGTGAAACTGCCAGAGGTTTCTTGAAGTTGCTGATGTGAGTCTAATTGTGACGAGGCATTGGCTACCTTAAGAGATTCATAGTGACTCTTGCCAAATGCTCACCATAATAGACATTTTTTTAGATACTGTGGCGTCTGCCCGAAGCGATACGCCACTAGTTGTTTAATTTAAGATAACCATCGTTACCCTTGCTAGGAGTTACTTGATGTTGCTGATTTAATTTTAATTGTGACGAGGCATTGGCAACCTTACGAGAGTCATAGTGATTCCTGGCAGTTCGACACCAAAATACGCATTTTTTAGATACTGTGGAAAGTCTATCCAAAGCGGTAATCCACTAGCTGCTTATCTTAAGTGAAGCTGCCAGAGGTTTCTTGAAGTTGCTGATGTGAGTCTAATTGTGACGAGGCATTGGCTACCTTAAGAGAGTCATACTGACTTTTGCCAAATGCTCACCATAATAGACATTTTTTTAGATACTGTGGCCAGTCTGCCCGAAGCGGTACGCCACTAGTTGTTTAATTTAAGACAACCATCGTTACCCTTGCTAGGAGTTACTTGATGTTGCTGATTTAGTTTTAATTGTGACGAGGCATTGGCAACCTTACGAGAGTCATACTGATTCCTGGCAGTTCCTCACCAAAATACGCATTTGTTAGATATTGTGGAAAGTCTCTCCGAAGCGGTAATCCACTAGCTGCTTATCTTAAGTGAAACTGCCAGAGGTTTCTTGAAGTTGCTGATGTGAGTCTAATTGTGACGAGGCATTGGCTACCTTAAGAGAGTCATAGTGACTCTTGCCAAATGCCCACCATAATAGACATTTTTTTAGATACTGTGGCCAGTCTGCCCGAAGCGATACGCCACTAGTTGTTTAATTTAAGACAACCATCGTTACCCTTGCTAGGAGTTACTTGATGTTGCTTATTTAATTTTAATTGTGATGAGGCATTGGCAACCTTACGAGAGTCGTAGTGATTCCTGGCAGTTCCTCACGAAAATACGCATTTTTTAGATACTGTGGAAAGTCTCTCCAAAGCGGTAATCCACTAGCTGTTTGTCTTCAGAGAAACTGATAGAGGTTTCTTCAAGTTGCTGACGTGAGTCTAATTGTGGCGAGGCATTGGCTACCTTAAGAGAGTCATAGTTACTCTTGCCAAATGCTCACCATAATAGACATTTTTTAGATACTGTGGCCAGTCTGCCCGAAGCGATACGCCACTAGTTGTTTAATTTAAGACAACCATCGTTATCCTTGCTAGGAGTTACTTGATGTTGCTGATTTAATTTTAATTGTGACGAGGCATTGGCAACCTTACGAGAGTCATAGTGATTCCTGGCAGTTCCTCACCAAAATACGCATTTTTTAGATACTGTGGAAAGTCTCTCCAAAGCGGTAATCCACTAGCGGTTTATCTTAAGAGAAACTGCCAGAGGTTTCTTGAAGTTCCTGAAGTGAGTCTAATTGTGACGAGGCATTGGCTACCTTAAGAGAGTCATAGTTACTCTTGCCAAATGCTCACCATAATAGACATTTTTTAGATACTGTGGCCAGTCTGCCCGAAGCGATACGCCACTAGTTGTTTAATTTAAGACAACCATCGTTACCCTTGCTAGGAGTTACTTGATGTTGCTGATTTAATTTTAATTGTGACGAGGCATTGGCAACCTTACGAGAGTCATAGTGATTCCTGACAGTTCCTCACCAAAATACGCATTTTTTAGATACTGTGGAAAGTCTATCCAAAGCGGTAATCCACTAGCTGCTTATCTTAAGTGAAACTGCCAGAGGTTTCCTGAAGTTGCTGATGTGAGTCTAATTGTGACGAGGCATTGGCTACCTTAAGAGAGTCATACTGACTTTTGCCAAATGCTCACCATAATAGACATTTTTTTAGATACTGTGGCCAGTCTGCCCGAAGCGATACGCCACTAGTTGTTTAATTTAAGACAACCATCGTTACCCTTGCTAGGAGTTACTTGATGTTGCTGATTTAATTTTAATTGTGACGAGGCATTGGCAACCTTACGAGAGTCATAGTAATTCCTGGCAGTTCCTCACCAAAATACGCATTTTTTAGATACTGTGGAAAGTCTCTCCAAAGCGGTAATCCACTAGCGGTTTATCTTAAGAGAAACTGCCAGAGGTTTCTTGAAGTTCCTGAAGTGAGTCTAATTGTGACGAGGCATTGGCTACCTTAAGAGAGTCATAGTTACTCTTGCCAAATGCTCACCGTAATAGACATTTTTTAGATACTGTGGCCAGTCTGCCCGAAGCGATACGCCACTAGTTGTTTAATTTAAGACAACCATCGTTACCCTTGCTAGGAGTTACTTGATGTTGCTGATTTAATTTTAATTGTGACGAGGCATTGGCAACCTTACGAGAGTCATACTGATTCCTGGCAGTTCCTCACCAAAATACGCATTTGTTAGATATTGTGGAAAGTCTCTCCGAAGCGGTAATCCACTAGCTGCTTATCTTAAGTGAAACTGCCAGAGATTTCTTGAAGTTGCTGATGTGAGTCTAATTGTGACGAGGCATTGGCTACCTTAAGAGAGTCATAGTGACTCTTGCCAAATGCCCACCATAATAGACATTTTTTTAGATACTGTGGCCAGTCTGCCCGAAGCGATACGCCACTAGTTGTTTAATTTAAGACAACCATCGTTACCCTTGCTAGGAGTTACTTGATGTTGCTTATTTAATTTTAATTGTGATGAGGCATTGGCAACCTTACGAGAGTCGTAGTGATTCCTGGCAGTTCCTCACGAAAATACGCATATTTTAGATACTGTGGAAAGTCTCTCCAAAGCGGTAATCCACTAGTTGTTTGTCTTCAGAGAAACTGATAGAGGTTTCTTCAAGTTGCTGACGTGAGTCTAATTGTGGCGAGGCATTGGCTACCTTAAGAGAGTCATAGTTACTCTTGCCAAATGCTCACCATAATAGACATTTTTTAGATACTGTGGCCAGTCTGCCCGAAGCGATACGCCACTAGTTGTTTAATTTAAGACAACCATCGTTACCCTTGCTAGGAGTTACTTGATGTTGCTTATTTAATTTTAATTGTGATGAGGCATTGGCAACCTTACGAGAGTCGTAGTGATTCCTGGCAGTTCCTCACGAAAATACGCATTTTTTAGATACTGTGGAAAGTCTCTCCAAAGCGGTAATCCACTACCTGTTTGTCTTCAGAGAAACTGATAGAGGTTTCTTCAAGTTGCTGACGTGAGTCTAATTGTGACGAGGCATTGGCAACCTTACGAGAGTCATAGTGATTCCTGGCAGTTCCTCACCAAAATACGCATTTTTTAGATACTGTGGAAAGTCTCTCCAAAGCGGTAATCCACTAGCTGCTTATCTTAAGTGAAACTGCCAGAGGTTTCTTGAAGTTGCTGATGTGAGTCTAATTGTGACGAGGCATTGGCTACCTTAAGAGATTCATAGTGACTCTTGCCAAATGCTCACCATAATAGACATTTTTTTAGATACTGTGGCCAGTCTGCCCGAAGCGATACGACACTAGTTGTTTAATTTAAGACAACCATCGTTACCCTTGCTAGGAGTTACTTGATGTTGCTGATTTAATTTTAATTGTGACGAGGCATTGGCAACCTTACGAGAGTCATAGTGATTCCTGGCAGTTCCTCACCAAAATACGCATTTTTTAGATACTGTGGAAAGTCTATCCAAAGCGGTAATCCACTAGCTGCTTATCTTAAGTGAAACTGCCAGAGGTTTCTTGAAGTTACTGATGTGAGTCTAATTGTGACGAGGCATTGGCTACCTTAAGAGAGTCATACTGACTTTTGCCAAATGCTCACCATAATAGACATTTTTTTAGATACTGTGGCCAGTCTGCCCGAAGCGATACGCCACTAGTTGTTTAATTTAAGACAACCATCGTTACCCTTGCTAGGAGTTACTTGATGTTGCTGACTTAATTTTAATTGTGACGAGGCATTGGCAACCTTACGAGAGTCATAGTGATTCCTGGCAGTTCCTCACCAAAATACGCATTTTTTAGATACTGTGGAAAGTCTCTCCAAAGCGGTAATCCACTAGCGGTTTATCTTAAGAGAAACTGCCAGAGGTTTCTTGAAGTTCCTGAAGTGAGTCTAATTGTGACGAGGCATTGGCTACCTTAAGAGAGTCATAGTTACTCTTGCCAAATGCTCACCATAATAGACATTTTTTAGATACTGTGGCCAGTCTGCCCGAAGCGATACGCCACTAGTTGTTTAATTTAAGACAACCATCGTTACCCTGGCTAGGAGTTACTTGATGTTGCTGATTTAATTTTAATTGTGACGAGGCATTGGCAACCTTACGAGAGTCATAGTGATTCCTGGCAGTTCCTCACGAAAATATGCGTTTTTTAGATACTGTGGAAAGTCTCTCCAAAGCGGTAATCCACTAGCGGTTTATCTTAAGAGAAACTGCCAGAGGTTTCTTGAAGTTCCTGAAGTGAGTCTAATTGTGACGAGGCATTGGCTACCTTAAGAGAGTCATAGTTACTCTTGCCAAATGCTCACCATAATAGACATTTTTTAGATACTGTGGCCAGTCTGCCCGAAGCGATACGCCACTAGTTGTTTAATTTAAGACAACCATCGTTACCCTTGCTAGGAGTTACTTGATGTTGCTGATTTAATTTTAATTGTGACGAGGCATTGGCAACCTTACGAGAGTCATAGTGATTCCTGACAGTTCCTCACCAAAATACGCATTTTTTAGATACTGTGGAAAGTCTATCCAAAGCGGTAATCCACTAGCTGCTTATCTTAAGTGAAACTGCCAGAGGTTTCCTGAAGTTGCTGATGTGAGTCTAATTGTGACGAGGCATTGGCTACCTTAAGAGAGTCATACTGACTTTTGCCAAATGCTCACCATAATAGACATTTTTTTAGATACTGTGGCCAGTCTGCCCGAAGCGATACGCCACTAGTTGTTTAATTTAAGACAACCATCGTTACCCTTGCTAGGAGTTACTTGATGTTGCTGATTTAATTTTAATTGTGACGAGGCATTGGCAACCTTACGAGAGTCATAGTGATTCCTGGCAGTTCCTCACCAAAATACGCATTTTTTAGATACTGTGGAAAGTCTCTCCAAAGCGGTAATCCACTAGCGGTTTATCTTAAGAGAAACTGCCAGAGGTTTCTTGAAGTTCCTGAAGTGAGTCTAATTGTGACGAGGCATTGGCTACCTTAAGAGAGTCATAGTTACTCTTGCCAAATGCTCACCGTAATAGACATTTTTTAGATACTGTGGCCAGTCTGCCCGAAGCGATACGCCACTAGTTGTTTAATTTAAGACAACCATCGTTACCCTTGCTAGGAGTTACTTGATGTTGCTGATTTAATTTTAATTGTGACGAGGCATTGGCAACCTTACGAGAGTCATACTGATTCCTGGCAGTTCCTCACCAAAATACGCATTTGTTAGATATTGTGGAAAGTCTCTCCGAAGCGGTAATCCACTAGCTGCTTATCTTAAGTGAAACTGCCAGAGATTTCTTGAAGTTGCTGATGTGAGTCTAATTGTGACGAGGCATTGGCTACCTTAAGAGAGTCATAGTGACTCTTGCCAAATGCCCACCATAATAGACATTTTTTTAGATACTGTGGCTAGTCTGCCCGAAGCGATACGCCACTAGTTGTTTAATTTAAGACAACCATCGTTACCCTTGCTAGGAGTTACTTGATGTTGCTTATTTAATTTTAATTGTGATGAGGCATTGGCAACCTTACGAGAGTCGTAGTGATTCCTGGCAGTTCCTCACGAAAATACGCATTTTTTAGATACTGTGGAAAGTCTCTCCAAAGCGGTAATCCACTAGTTGTTTGTCTTCAGAGAAACTGATAGAGGTTTCTTCAAGTTGCTGACGTGAGTCTAATTGTGGCGAGGCATTGGCTACCTTAAGAGAGTCATAGTTACTCTTGCCAAATGCTCACCATAATAGACATTTTTTAGATACTGTGGCCAGTCTGCCCGAAGCGATACGCCACTAGTTGTTTAATTTAAGACAACCATCGTTACCCTTGCTAGGAGTTACTTGATGTTGCTTATTTAATTTTAATTGTGATGAGGCATTGGCAACCTTACGAGAGTCGTAGTGATTCCTGGCAGTTCCTCACGAAAATACGCATTTTTTAGATACTGTGGAAAGTCTCTCCAAAGCGGTAATCCACTAGCTGTTTGTCTTCAGAGAAACTGATAGAGGTTTCTTCAAGTTGCTGACGTGAGTCTAATTGTGACGAGGCATTGGCAACCTTACGAGAGTCATAGTGATTCCTGGCAGTTCCTCACCAAAATACGCATTTTTTAGATACTGTGGAAAGTCTCTCCAAAGCGGTAATCCACTAGCTGCTTATCTTAAGTGAAACTGCCAGAGGTTTCTTGAAGTTGCTGATGTGAGTCTAATTGTGACGAGGCATTGGCTACCTTAAGAGATTCATAGTGACTCTTGCCAAATGCTCACCATAATAGACATTTTTTTAGATACTGTGGCCAGTCTGCCCGAAGCGATACGACACTAGTTGTTTAATTTAAGACAACCATCGTTACCCTTGCTAGGAGTTACTTGATGTTGCTGATTTAATTTTAATTGTGACGAGGCATTGGCAACCTTACGAGAGTCATAGTGATTCCTGGCAGTTCCTCACCAAAATACGCATTTTTTAGATACTGTGGAAAGTCTATCCAAAGCGGTAATCCACTAGCTGCTTATCTTAAGTGAAACTGCCAGAGGTTTCTTGAAGTTACTGATGTGAGTCTAATTGTGACGAGGCATTGGCTACCTTAAGAGAGTCATACTGACTTTTGCCAAATGCTCACCATAATAGACATTTTTTTAGATACTGTGGCCAGTCTGCCCGAAGCGATACGCCACTAGTTGTTTAATTTAAGACAACCATCGTTACCCTTGCTAGGAGTTACTTGATGTTGCTGACTTAATTTTAATTGTGACGAGGCATTGGCAACCTTACGAGAGTCATAGTGATTCCTGGCAGTTCCTCACCAAAATACGCATTTTTTAGATACTGTGGAAAGTCTCTCCAAAGCGGTAATCCACTAGCGGTTTATCTTAAGAGAAACTGCCAGAGGTTTCTTGAAGTTCCTGAAGTGAGTCTAATTGTGACGAGGCATTGGCTACCTTAAGAGAGTCATAGTTACTCTTGCCAAATGCTCACCATAATAGACATTTTTTAGATACTGTGGCCAGTCTGCCCGAAGCGATACGCCACTAGTTGTTTAATTTAAGACAACCATCGTTACCCTGGCTAGGAGTTACTTGATGTTGCTGATTTAATTTTAATTGTGACGAGGCATTGGCAACCTTACGAGAGTCATAGTGATTCCTGGCAGTTCCTCACGAAAATATGCGTTTTTTAGATACTGTGGAAAGTCTCTCCAAAGCGGTAATCCACTAGCGGTTTATCTTAAGAGAAACTGCCAGAGGTTTCTTGAAGTTCCTGAAGTGAGTCTAATTGTGACGAGGCATTGGCTACCTTAAGAGAGTCATAGTTACTCTTGCCAAATGCTCACCATAATAGACATTTTTTAGATACTGTGGCCAGTCTGCCCGAAGCGATACGCCACTAGTTGTTTAATTTAAGACAACCATCGTTACCCTTGCTAGGAGTTACTTGATGTTGCTGATTTAATTTTAATTGTGACGAGGCATTGGCAACCTTACGAGAGTCATAGTGATTCCTGGCAGTTCCTCACCAAAATACGCATTTGTTAGATATTGTGGAAAGTCTCTCCGAAGCGGTAATCCACTAGCGGTTTATCTTAAGAGAAACTGCCAGAGGTTTCTTGAAGTTCCTGAAGTGAGTCTAATTGTGACGAGGCATTGGCTACCTTAAGAGAGTCATAGTTACTCTTGCCAAATGCTCACCATAATAGACATTTTTTAGATACTGTGGCCAGTCTGCCCGAAGTGATACGCCACTAGTTGTTTAATTTAAGACAACCATCGTTACCCTTGCTAGGAGTTACTTGATGTTGCTGATTTAATTTTAATTGTGACGAGGCATTGGCAACCTTACGAGAGTCATAGTGATTCCTGGCAGTTCCTCACCAAAATACGCATTTGTTAGATATTGTGGAAAGTCTCTCCGAAGCGGTAATCCACTAGCTGCTTATCTTAAGTGAAACTGCCAGAGGTTTCTTGAAGTTGCTGATGTGAGTCTAATTGTGACGAGGCATTGGCTACCTTAAGAGAGTCATAGTGACTCTTGCCAAATGCTCACCATGATAGACATTTTTTTAGATACTGTGGCCAGTCTGCCCGAATCATTACGCAATTAGTTGTTTAATTTAAGACAACCATTGTTACTCTTGCTCGGAGTTACTTGATGTTGCTTATTTAATTTTAATTGTGATGAGGCATTGGCAACCTTACGAGAGTCGTAGTGATTCCTGGCAGTTCCTCACGAAAATACGCATTTTTTAGATACTGTGGAAAGTCTCTCCAAAGCGGTAATCCACTAGCTGTTTGTCTTCAGAGAAACTGATAGAGGTTTCTTCAAGTTGCTGACGTGAGTCTAATTGTGGCGAGGCATTGGCTACCTTAAGAGAGTCATAGTTACTCTTGCCAAATGCTCACCATAATAGACATTTTTTAGATACTGTGGCCAGTCTGCCCGAAGCGATACGCCACTAGTTGTTTAATTTAAGACAACCATCGTTATCCTTGCTAGGAGTTACTTGATGTTGCTGATTTAATTTTAATTGTGACGAGGCATTGGCAACCTTACGAGAGTCATAGTGATTCCTGGCAGTTCCTCACCAAAATACGCATTTTTTAGATACTGTGGAAAGTCTCTCCAAAGCGGTAATCCACTAGCTGCTTATCGTAAGTGAAACTGCCAGAGGTTTCTTGAAGTTGCTGATGTGAGTCTAATTGTGACGAGGCATTGGCTACCTTAAGAGATTCATAGTGACTCTTGCCAAATGCTCACCATAATAGACATTTTTTTAGATACTGTGGCGTCTGCCCGAAGCGATACGCCACTAGTTGTTTAATTTAAGATAACCATCGTTACCCTTGCTAGGAGTTACTTGATGTTGCTGATTTAATTTTAATTGTGACGAGGCATTGGCAACCTTACGAGAGTCATAGTGATTCCTGGCAGTTCCTCACCAAAATACGCATTTTTTAGATACTGTGGAAAGTCTATCCAAAGCGGTAATCCACTAGCTGCTTATCTTAAGTGAAACTGCCAGAGGTTTCTTGAAGTTGCTGATGTGAGTCTAATTGTGACGAGGCATTGGCTACCTTAAGAGAGTCATACTGACTTTTGCCAAATGCTCACCATAATAGACATTTTTTTAGATACTGTGGCCAGTCTGCCCGAAGCGGTACGCCACTAGTTGTTTAATTTAAGACAACCATCGTTACCCTTGCTAGGAGTTACTTGATGTTGCTGATTTAATTTTAATTGTGACGAGGCATTGGCAACCTTACGAGAGTCATAGTGATTCCTGGCAGTTCCTCACCAAAATACGCATTTTTTAGATACTGTGGAAAGTCTCTTTAAAGCGGTAATCCACTAGCGGTTTATCTTAAGAGAAACTGCCAGAGGTTTCTTGAAGTTCCTGAAGTGAGTCTAATTGTGACGAGGCATTGGCTACCTTAAGAGAGTCATAGTTACTCTTGCCAAATGCTCACCATAATAGACATTTTTTAGATAATGTGGCCAGTCTGCCCGAAGCGATACGCCACTAGTTGTTTAATTTAAGACAACCATCGTTACCCTTGCTAGGAGTTACTTGATGTTGCTGATTTAATTTTAATTGTGACGAGGCATTGGCAACCTTACGAGAGTCATAGTGATTCCTGGCAGTTCCTCACCAAAATACGCATTTTTTAGATACTGTGGAAAGTCTCTCCAAAGCGGTAATCCACTAGCGGTTTATCTTAAGAGAAACTGCCAGAGGTTTCTTGAAGTTCCTGAAGTGAGTCTAATTGTGACGAGGCATTGGCTACCTTAAGAGAGTCATAGTTACTCTTGCCAAATGCTCACCATAATAGACATTTTTTAGATACTGTGGCCAGTCTGCCCGAAGCGATACGCCACTAGTTGTTTAATTTAAGACAACCATCGTTACCCTTGCTAGGAGTTACTTGATGTTGCTGATTTAATTTTAATTGTGACGAGGCATTGGCAACCTTACGAGAGTCATAGTGATTCCTGACAGTTCCTCACCAAAATACGCATTTTTTAGATACTGTGGAAAGTCTATCCAAAGCGGTAATCCACTAGCTGCTTATCTTAAGTGAAACTGCCAGAGGTTTCCTGAAGTTGCTGATGTGAGTCTAATTGTGACGAGGCATTGGCTACCTTAAGAGAGTCATACTGACTTTTACCAAATGCTCACCATAATAGACATTTTTTTAGATACTGTGGCCAGTCTGCCCGAAGCGATACGCCACTAGTTGTTTAATTTAAGACAACCATCGTTACCCTTGCTAGGAGTTACTTGATGTTGCTGATTTAATTTTAATTGTGACGAGGCATTGGCAACCTTACGAGAGTCATAGTGATTCCTGGCAGTTCCTCACCAAAATACGCATTTTTTAGATACTGTGGAAAGTCTCTCCAAAGCGGTAATCCACTAGCGGTTTATCTTAAGAGAAACTGCCAGAGGTTTCTTGAAGTTCCTGAAGTGAGTCTAATTGTGACGAGGCATTGGCTACCTTAAGAGAGTCATAGTTACTCTTGCCAAATGCTCACCGTAATAGACATTTTTTAGATACTGTGGCCAGGCTGCCCGAAGCGATACGCCACTAGTTGTTTAATTTAAGACAACCATCGTTACCCTTGCTAGGAGTTACTTGATGTTGCTGATTTAATTTTAATTGTGACGAGGCATTGGCAACCTTACGAGAGTCATACTGATTCCTGGCAGTTCCTCACCAAAATACGCATTTGTTAGATATTGTGGAAAGTCTCTCCGAAGCGGTAATCCACTAGCTGCTTATCTTAAGTGAAACTGCCAGAGATTTCTTGAAGTTGCTGATGTGAGTCTAATTGTGACGAGGCATTGGCTACCTTAAGAGAGTCATAGTGACTCTTGCCAAATGCCCACCATAATAGACATTTTTTTAGATACTGTGGCTAGTCTGCCCGAAGCGATACGCCACTAGTTGTTTAATTTAAGACAACCATCGTTACCCTTGCTAGGAGTTACTTGATGTTGCTTATTTAATTTTAATTGTGATGAGGCATTGGCAACCTTACGAGAGTCGTAGTGATTCCTGGCAGTTCCTCACGAAAATACGCATTTTTTAGATACTGTGGAAAGTCTCTCCAAAGCGGTAATCCACTAGTTGTTTGTCTTCAGAGAAACTGATAGAGGTTTCTTCAAGTTGCTGACGTGAGTCTAATTGTGGCGAGGCATTGGCTACCTTAAGAGAGTCATAGTTACTCTTGCCAAATGCTCACCATAATAGACATTTTTTAGATACTGTGGCCAGTCTGCCCGAAGCGATACGCCACTAGTTGTTTAATTTAAGACAACCATCGTTACCCTTGCTAGGAGTTACTTGATGTTGCTTATTTAATTTTAATTGTGATGAGGCATTGGCAACCTTACGAGAGTCGTAGTGATTCCTGGCAGTTCCTCACGAAAATACGCATTTTTTAGATACTGTGGAAAGTCTCTCCAAAGCGGTAATCCACTAGCTGTTTGTCTTCAGAGAAACTGATAGAGGTTTCTTCAAGTTGCTGACGTGAGTCTAATTGTGACGAGGCATTGGCAACCTTACGAGAGTCATAGTGATTCCTGGCAGTTCCTCACCAAAATACGCATTTTTTAGATACTGTGGAAAGTCTCTCCAAAGCGGTAATCCACTAGCTGCTTATCTTAAGTGAAACTGCCAGAGGTTTCTTGAAGTTGCTGATGTGAGTCTAATTGTGACGAGGCATTGGCTACCTTAAGAGATTCATAGTGACTCTTGCCAAATGCTCACCATAATAGACATTTTTTTAGATACTGTGGCCAGTCTGCCCGAAGCGATACGACACTAGTTGTTTAATTTAAGACAACCATCGTTACCCTTGCTAGGAGTTACTTGATGTTGCTGATTTAATTTTAATTGTGACGAGGCATTGGCAACCTTACGAGAGTCATAGTGATTCCTGGCAGTTCCTCACCAAAATACGCATTTTTTAGATACTGTGGAAAGTCTATCCAAAGCGGTAATCCACTAGCTGCTTATCTTAAGTGAAACTGCCAGAGGTTTCTTGAAGTTACTGATGTGAGTCTAATTGTGACGAGGCATTGGCTACCTTAAGAGAGTCATACTGACTTTTGCCAAATGCTCACCATAATAGACATTTTTTTAGATACTGTGGCCAGTCTGCCCGAAGCGATACGCCACTAGTTGTTTAATTTAAGACAACCATCGTTACCCTTGCTAGGAGTTACTTGATGTTGCTGACTTAATTTTAATTGTGACGAGGCATTGGCAACCTTACGAGAGTCATAGTGATTCCTGGCAGTTCCTCACCAAAATACGCATTTTTTAGATACTGTGGAAAGTCTCTCCAAAGCGGTAATCCACTAGCGGTTTATCTTAAGAGAAACTGCCAGAGGTTTCTTGAAGTTCCTGAAGTGAGTCTAATTGTGACGAGGCATTGGCTACCTTAAGAGAGTCATAGTTACTCTTGCCAAATGCTCACCATAATAGACATTTTTTAGATACTGTGGCCAGTCTGCCCGAAGCGATACGCCACTAGTTGTTTAATTTAAGACAACCATCGTTACCCTGGCTAGGAGTTACTTGATGTTGCTGATTTAATTTTAATTGTGACGAGGCATTGGCAACCTTACGAGAGTCATAGTGATTCCTGGCAGTTCCTCACGAAAATATGCGTTTTTTAGATACTGTGGAAAGTCTCTCCAAAGCGGTAATCCACTAGCGGTTTATCTTAAGAGAAACTGCCAGAGGTTTCTTGAAGTTCCTGAAGTGAGTCTAATTGTGACGAGGCATTGGCTACCTTAAGAGAGTCATAGTTACTCTTGCCAAATGCTCACCATAATAGACATTTTTTAGATACTGTGGCCAGTCTGCCCGAAGCGATACGCCACTAGTTGTTTAATTTAAGACAACCATCGTTACCCTTGCTAGGAGTTACTTGATGTTGCTGATTTAATTTTAATTGTGACGAGGCATTGGCAACCTTACGAGAGTCATAGTGATTCCTGGCAGTTCCTCACCAAAATACGCATTTGTTAGATATTGTGGAAAGTCTCTCCGAAGCGGTAATCCACTAGCGGTTTATCTTAAGAGAAACTGCCAGAGGTTTCTTGAAGTTCCTGAAGTGAGTCTAATTGTGACGAGGCATTGGCTACCTTAAGAGAGTCATAGTTACTCTTGCCAAATGCTCACCATAATAGACATTTTTTAGATACTGTGGCCAGTCTGCCCGAAGTGATACGCCACTAGTTGTTTAATTTAAGACAACCATCGTTACCCTTGCTAGGAGTTACTTGATGTTGCTGATTTAATTTTAATTGTGACGAGGCATTGGCAACCTTACGAGAGTCATAGTGATTCCTGGCAGTTCCTCACCAAAATACGCATTTGTTAGATATTGTGGAAAGTCTCTCCGAAGCGGTAATCCACTAGCTGCTTATCTTAAGTGAAACTGCCAGAGGTTTCTTGAAGTTGCTGATGTGAGTCTAATTGTGACGAGGCATTGGCTACCTTAAGAGAGTCATAGTGACTCTTGCCAAATGCTCACCATGATAGACATTTTTTTAGATACTGTGGCCAGTCTGCCCGAATCATTACGCAATTAGTTGTTTAATTTAAGACAACCATTGTTACTCTTGCTCGGAGTTACTTGATGTTGCTTATTTAATTTTAATTGTGATGAGGCATTGGCAACCTTACGAGAGTCGTAGTGATTCCTGGCAGTTCCTCACGAAAATACGCATTTTTTAGATACTGTGGAAAGTCTCTCCAAAGCGGTAATCCACTAGCTGTTTGTCTTCAGAGAAACTGATAGAGGTTTCTTCAAGTTGCTGACGTGAGTCTAATTGTGGCGAGGCATTGGCTACCTTAAGAGAGTCATAGTTACTCTTGCCAAATGCTCACCATAATAGACATTTTTTAGATACTGTGGCCAGTCTGCCCGAAGCGATACGCCACTAGTTGTTTAATTTAAGACAACCATCGTTATCCTTGCTAGGAGTTACTTGATGTTGCTGATTTAATTTTAATTGTGACGAGGCATTGGCAACCTTACGAGAGTCATAGTGATTCCTGGCAGTTCCTCACCAAAATACGCATTTTTTAGATACTGTGGAAAGTCTCTCCAAAGCGGTAATCCACTAGCTGCTTATCGTAAGTGAAACTGCCAGAGGTTTCTTGAAGTTGCTGATGTGAGTCTAATTGTGACGAGGCATTGGCTACCTTAAGAGATTCATAGTGACTCTTGCCAAATGCTCACCATAATAGACATTTTTTTAGATACTGTGGCGTCTGCCCGAAGCGATACGCCACTAGTTGTTTAATTTAAGATAACCATCGTTACCCTTGCTAGGAGTTACTTGATGTTGCTGATTTAATTTTAATTGTGACGAGGCATTGGCAACCTTACGAGAGTCATAGTGATTCCTGGCAGTTCCTCACCAAAATACGCATTTTTTAGATACTGTGGAAAGTCTATCCAAAGCGGTAATCCACTAGCTGCTTATCTTAAGTGAAACTGCCAGAGGTTTCTTGAAGTTGCTGATGTGAGTCTAATTGTGACGAGGCATTGGCTACCTTAAGAGAGTCATACTGACTTTTGCCAAATGCTCACCATAATAGACATTTTTTTAGATACTGTGGCCAGTCTGCCCGAAGCGGTACGCCACTAGTTGTTTAATTTAAGACAACCATCGTTACCCTTGCTAGGAGTTACTTGATGTTGCTGATTTAATTTTAATTGTGACGAGGCATTGGCAACCTTACGAGAGTCATAGTGATTCCTGGCAGTTCCTCACCAAAATACGCATTTTTTAGATACTGTGGAAAGTCTCTTTAAAGCGGTAATCCACTAGCGGTTTATCTTAAGAGAAACTGCCAGAGGTTTCTTGAAGTTCCTGAAGTGAGTCTAATTGTGACGAGGCATTGGCTACCTTAAGAGAGTCATAGTTACTCTTGCCAAATGCTCACCATAATAGACATTTTTTAGATACTGTGGCCAGTCTGCCCGAAGCGATACGCCACTAGTTGTTTAATTTAAGACAACCATCGTTATCCTTGCTAGGAGTTACTTGATGTTGCTGATTTAATTTTAATTGTGACGAGGCATTGGCAACCTTACGAGAGTCATAGTGATTCCTGGCAGTTCCTCACCAAAATACGCATTTTTTAGATACTGTGGAAAGTCTCTCCAAAGCGGTAATCCACTAGCTGCTTATCGTAAGTGAAACTGCCAGAGGTTTCTTGAAGTTGCTGATGTGAGTCTAATTGTGACGAGGCATTGGCTACCTTAAGAGATTCATAGTGACTCTTGCCAAATGCTCACCATAATAGACATTTTTTTAGATACTGTGGCGTCTGCCCGAAGCGATACGCCACTAGTTGTTTAATTTAAGATAACCATCGTTACCCTTGCTAGGAGTTACTTGATGTTGCTGATTTAATTTTAATTGTGACGAGGCATTGGCAACCTTACGAGAGTCATAGTGATTCCTGGCAGTTCCTCACCAAAATACGCATTTTTTAGATACTGTGGAAAGTCTATCCAAAGCGGTAATCCACTAGCTGCTTATCTTAAGTGAAACTGCCAGAGGTTTCTTGAAGTTGCTGATGTGAGTCTAATTGTGACGAGGCATTGGCTACCTTAAGAGAGTCATACTGACTTTTGCCAAATGCTCACCATAATAGACATTTTTTTAGATACTGTGGCCAGTCTGCCCGAAGCGGTACGCCACTAGTTGTTTAATTTAAGACAACCATCGTTACCCTTGCTAGGAGTTACTTGATGTTGCTGATTTAATTTTAATTGTGACGAGGCATTGGCAACCTTACGAGAGTCATAGTGATTCCTGGCAGTTCCTCACCAAAATACGCATTTTTTAGATACTGTGGAAAGTCTCTTTAAAGCGGTAATCCACTAGCGGTTTATCTTAAGAGAAACTGCCAGAGGTTTCTTGAAGTTCCTGAAGTGAGTCTAATTGTGACGAGGCATTGGCTACCTTAAGAGAGTCATAGTTACTCTTGCCAAATGCTCACCATAATAGACATTTTTTAGATACTGTGGCCAGTCTGCCCAAAGCGATACGCCACTAGTTGTTTAATTTAAGACAACCATCGTTACCCTTGCTAGGAGTTACTTGATGTTGCTGATTTAATTTTAATTGTGACGAGGCATTGGCAACCTTACGAGAGTCATAGTGATTCCTGGCAGTTCCTCACCAAAATACGCATTTTTTAGATACTGTGGAAAGTCTCTCCAAAGCGGTAATCCACTAGCGGTTTATCTTAAGAGAAACTGCCAGAGGTTTCTTGAAGTTCCTGAAGTGAGTCTAATTGTGACGAGGCATTGGCTACCTTAAGAGAGTCATAGTTACTCTTGCCAAATGCTCACCATAATAGACATTTTTTAGATACTGTGGCCAGTCTGCCCGAAGCGATACGCCACTAGTTGTTTAATTTAAGACAACCATCGTTACCCTTGCTAGGAGTTACTTGATGTTGCTGATTTAATTTTAATTGTGACGAGGCATTGGCAACCTTACGAGAGTCATAGTGATTCCTGACAGTTCCTCACCAAAATACGCATTTTTTAGATACTGTGGAAAGTCTATCCAAAGCGGTAATCCACTAGCTGCTTATCTTAAGTGAAACTGCCAGAGGTTTCCTGAAGTTGCTGATGTGAGTCTAATTGTGACGAGGCATTGGCTACCTTAAGAGAGTCATACTGACTTTTGCCAAATGCTCACCATAATAGACATTTTTTTAGATACTGTGGCCAGTCTGCCCGAAGCGATACGCCACTAGTTGTTTAATTTAAGACAACCATCGTTACCCTTGCTAGGAGTTACTTGATGTTGCTGATTTAATTTTAATTGTGACGAGGCATTGGCAACCTTACGAGAGTCATAGTGATTCCTTGCAGTTCCTCACCAAAATACGCATTTTTTAGATACTGTGGAAAGTCTCTCCAAAGCGGTAATCCACTAGCGGTTTATCTTAAGAGAAACTGCCAGAGGTTTCTTGAAGTTCCTGAAGTGAGTCTAATTGTGACGAGGCATTGGCTACCTTAAGAGAGTCATAGTTACTCTTGCCAAATGCTCACCGTAATAGACATTTTTTAGATACTGTGGCCAGTCTGCCCCTAGCGATACGCCACTAGTTGTTTAATTTAAGACAACCATCGTTACCCTTGCTAGGAGTTACTTGATGTTGCTGATTTAATTTTAATTGTGACGAGGCATTGGCAACCTTACGAGAGTCATACTGATTCCTGGCAGTTCCTCACCAAAATACGCATTTGTTAGATATTGTGGAAAGTCTTTCCGAAGCGGTAATCCACTAGCTGCTTATCTTAAGTGAAACTGCCAGAGATTTCTTGAAGTTGCTGATGTGAGTCTAATTGTGACGAGGCATTGGCTACCTTAAGAGAGTCATAGTGACTCTTGCCAAATGCCCACCATAATAGACATTTTTTTAGATACTGTGGCCAGTCTGCCCGAAGCGATACGCCACTAGTTGTTTAATTTAAGACAACCATCGTTACCCTTGCTAGGAGTTACTTGATGTTGCTTATTTAATTTTAATTGTGATGAGGCATTGGCAACCTTACGAGAGTCGTAGTGATTCCTGGCAGTTCCTCACGAAAATACGCATTTTTTAGATACTGTGGAAAGTCTCTCCAAAGCGGTAATCCACTAGCTGTTTGTCTTCAGAGAAACTGATAGAGGTTCCTTCAAGTTGCTGACGTGAGTCTAATTGTGGCGAGGCATTGGCTACCTTAAGAGAGTCATAGTTACTCTTGCCAAATGCTCACCATAATAGACATTTTTTAGATACTGTGGCCAGTCTGCCCGAAGCGATACGCCACTAGTTGTTTAATTTAAGACAACCATCGTTACCCTTGCTAGGAGTTACTTGATGTTGCTTATTTAATTTTAATTGTGATGAGGCATTGGCAACCTTACGAGAGTCGTAGTGATTCCTGGCAGTTCCTCACGAAAATACGCATTTTTTAGATACTGTGGAAAGTCTCTCCAAAGCGGTAATCCACTAGCTGTTTGTCTTCAGAGAAACTGATAGAGGTTTCTTCAAGTTGCTGACGTGAGTCTAATTGTGACGAGGCATTGGCAACCTTACGAGAGTCATAGTGATTCCTGGCAGTTCCTCACCAAAATACGCATTTTTTAGATACTGTGGAAAGTCTCTCCAAAGCGGTAATCCACTAGCTGCTTATCTTAAGTGGAACTGCCAGAGGTTTCTTGAAGTTGCTGATGTGAGTCTAATTGTGACGAGGCATTGGCTACCTTAAGAGATTCATAGTGACTCTTGCCAAATGCTCACCATAATAGACATTTTTTTAGATACTGTGGCCAGTCTGCCCGAAGCGATACGACACTAGTTGTTTAATTTAAGACAACCATCGTTACCCTTGCTAGGAGTTACTTGATGTTGCTGATTTAATTTTAATTGTGACGAGGCATTGGCAACCTTACGAGAGTCATAGTGATTCCTGGCAGTTCCTCACCAAAATACGCATTTTTTAGATACTGTGGAAAGTCTATCCAAAGCGGTAATCCACTAGCTGCTTATCTTAAGTGAAACTGCCAGAGGTTTCTTGAAGTTACTGATGTGAGTCTAATTGTGACGAGGCATTGGCTACCTTAAGAGAGTCATACTGACTTTTGCCAAATGCTCACCATAATAGACATTTTTTTAGATACTGTGGCCAGTCTGCCCGAAGCGATACGCCACTAGTTGTTTAATTTAAGACAACCATCGTTACCCTTGCTAGGAGTTACTTGATGTTGCTGACTTAATTTTAATTGTGACGAGGCATTGGCAACCTTACGAGAGTCATAGTGATTCCTGGCAGTTCCTCACCAAAATACGCATTTTTTAGATACTGTGGAAAGTCTCTCCAAAGCGGTAATCCACTAGCGGTTTATCTTAAGAGAAACTGCCAGAGGTTTCTTGAAGTTCCTGAAGTGAGTCTAATTGTGACGAGGCATTGGCTACCTTAAGAGAGTCATAGTTACTCTTGCCAAATGCTCACCATAATAGACATTTTTTAGATACTGTGGCCAGTCTGCCCGAAGCGATACGCCACTAGTTGTTTAATTTAAGACAACCATCGTTACCCTGGCTAGGAGTTACTTGATGTTGCTGATTTAATTTTAATTGTGACGAGGCATTGGCAACCTTACGAGAGTCATAGTGATTCCTGGCAGTTCCTCACGAAAATATGCGTTTTTTAGATACTGTGGAAAGTCTCTCCAAAGCGGTAATCCACTAGCGGTTTATCTTAAGAGAAACTGCCAGAGGTTTCTTGAAGTTCCTGAAGTGAGTCTAATTGTGACGAGGCATTGGCTACCTTAAGAGAGTCATAGTTACTCTTGCCAAATGCTCACCATAATAGACATTTTTTAGATACTGTGGCCAGTCTGCCCGAAGCGATACGCCACTAGTTGTTTAATTTAAGACAACCATCGTTACCCTTGCTAGGAGTTACTTGATGTTGCTGATTTAATTTTAATTGTGACGAGGCATTGGCAACCTTACGAGAGTCATAGTGATTCCTGGCAGTTCCTCACCAAAATACGCATTTGTTAGATATTGTGGAAAGTCTCTCCGAAGCGGTAATCCACTAGCGGTTTATCTTAAGAGAAACTGCCAGAGGTTTCTTGAAGTTCCTGAAGTGAGTCTAATTGTGACGAGGCATTGGCTACCTTAAGAGAGTCATAGTTACTCTTGCCAAATGCTCACCATAATAGACATTTTTTAGATACTGTGGCCAGTCTGCCCGAAGTGATACGCCACTAGTTGTTTAATTTAAGACAACCATCGTTACCCTTGCTAGGAGTTACTTGATGTTGCTGATTTAATTTTAATTGTGACGAGGCATTGGCAACCTTACGAGAGTCATAGTGATTCCTGGCAGTTCCTCACCAAAATACGCATTTTTTAGATACTGTGGAAAGTCTCTCCAAAGCGGTAATCCACTAGCTGTTTGTCTTCAGAGAAACTGATAGAGGTTTCTTCAAGTTGCTGACGTGAGTCTAATTGTGGCGAGGCATTGGCTACCTTAAGAGAGTCATAGTTACTCTTGCCAAATGCTCACCATAATAGACATTTTTTAGATACTGTGGCCAGTCTGCCCGAAGCGATACGCCACTAGTTGTTTAATTTAAGACAACCATCGTTATCCTTGCTAGGAGTTACTTGATGTTGCTGATTTAATTTTAATTGTGACGAGGCATTGGCAACCTTACGAGAGTCATAGTGATTCCTGGCAGTTCCTCACCAAAATACGCATTTTTTAGATACTGTGGAAAGTCTCTCCAAAGCGGTAATCCACTAGCTGCTTATCGTAAGTGAAACTGCCAGAGGTTTCTTGAAGTTGCTGATGTGAGTCTAATTGTGACGAGGCATTGGCTACCTTAAGAGATTCATAGTGACTCTTGCCAAATGCTCACCATAATAGACATTTTTTTAGATACTGTGGCGTCTGCCCGAAGCGATACGCCACTAGTTGTTTAATTTAAGATAACCATCGTTACCCTTGCTAGGAGTTACTTGATGTTGCTGATTTAATTTTAATTGTGACGAGGCATTGGCAACCTTACGAGAGTCATAGTGATTCCTGGCAGTTCCTCACCAAAATACGCATTTTTTAGATACTGTGGAAAGTCTATCCAAAGCGGTAATCCACTAGCTGCTTATCTTAAGTGAAACTGCCAGAGGTTTCTTGAAGTTGCTGATGTGAGTCTAATTGTGACGAGGCATTGGCTACCTTAAGAGAGTCATACTGACTTTTGCCAAATGCTCACCATAATAGACATTTTTTTAGATACTGTGGCCAGTCTGCCCGAAGCGGTACGCCACTAGTTGTTTAATTTAAGACAACCATCGTTACCCTTGCTAGGAGTTACTTGATGTTGCTGATTTAATTTTAATTGTGACGAGGCATTGGCAACCTTACGAGAGTCATAGTGATTCCTGGCAGTTCCTCACCAAAATACGCATTTTTTAGATACAGTGGAAAGTCTCTTTAAAGCGGTAATCCACTAGCGGTTTATCTTAAGAGAAACTGCCAGAGGTTTCTTGAAGTTCCTGAAGTGAGTCTAATTGTGACGAGGCATTGGCTACCTTAAGAGAGTCATAGTTACTCTTGCCAAATGCTCACCATAATAGACATTTTTTAGATACTGTGGCCAGTCTGCCCGAAGCGATACGCCACTAGTTGTTTAATTTAAGACAACCATCGTTACCCTTGCTAGGAGTTACTTGATGTTGCTGATTTAATTTTAATTGTGACGAGGCATTGGCAACCTTACGAGAGTCATACTGATTCCTGGCAGTTCCTCACCAAAATACGCATTTGTTAGATATTGTGGAAAGTCTCTCCGAAGCGGTAATCCACTAGCTGCTTATCTTAAGTGAAACTGCCAGAGGTTTCTTGAAGTTCCTGATGTGAGTCTAATTGTGACGAGGCATTGGCTACCTTAAGAGAGTCATAGTTACTCTTGCCAAATGCTCACCATAATAGACATTTTTTAGATACTGTGGCCAGTCTGCCCGAAGCGATACGCCACTAGTTGTTTAATTTAAGACAACCATCGTTACCCTTGCTAGGAGTTACTTGATGTTGCTGATTTAATTTTAATTGTGACGAGGCATTGGCAACCTTACGAGAGTCATAGTGATTCCTGGCAGTTCCTCACCAAAATACGCATTTGTTAGATATTGTGGAAAGTCTCTCCGAAGCGGTAATCCACTAGCTGCTTATGTTAAGTGAAACTGCCAGAGGTTTCTTGAAGTTGCTGATGTGAGTCTAATTGTGACGAGGCATTGGCTACCTTAAGAGAGTCATAGTGACTCTTGCCAAATGCTCACCATAATAGACATTTTTTTAGATACTGTGGCCAGTCTGCCCGAAGCGATACGCCACTAGTTGTTTAATTTAAGACAACCATCGTTACCCTTGCTAGGAGTTACTTGATGTTGCTGATTTAATTTTAATTGTGACGAGGCATTGGCAACCTTACGAGAGTCATAGTGATTCCTGGCAGTTCCTCACCAAAATACGCATTTTTTAGATACTGTGGAGAGTCTCTCCAAAGCGGTAATCCACTAGCGGTTTATCTTAAGAGAAACTGCCAGAGGTTTCTTGAAGTTCCTGAAGTGAGTCTAATTGTGACGAGGCATTGGCTACCTTAAGAGAGTCATAGTTACTCTTGCCAAATGCTCACCATAATAGACATTTTTTAGATACTGTGGCCAGTCTGCCCGAAGCGATACGCCACTAGTTGTTTAATTTAAGACAACCATCGTTACCCTTGCTAGGAGTTACTTGATGTTGCTGATTTAATTTTAATTGTGACGAGGCATTGGCAACCTTACGAGAGTCATAGTGATTCCTGGCAGTTCCTCACCAAAATACGCATTTGTTAGATATTGTGGAAAGTCTCTCCGAAGCGGTAATCCACTAGCTGCTTATCTTAAGTGAAACTGCCAGAGGTTTCTTGAAGTTGCTGATGTGAGTCTAATTGTGACGAGGCATTGGCTACCTTAAGAGAGTCATAGTGACTCTTGCCAAATGCTCACCATGATAGACATTTTTTTAGATACTGTGGCCAGTCTGCCCGAATCATTACGCAATTAGTTGTTTAATTTAAGACAACCATTGTTACTCTTGCTCGGAGTTACTTGATGTTGCTTATTTAATTTTAATTGTGATGAGGCATTGGCAACCTTACGAGAGTCGTAGTGATTCCTGGCAGTACCTCACGAAAATACGCATTTTTTAGATACTGTGGAAAGTCTCTCCAAAGCGGTAATACACTAGCTGTTTGTCTTCAGAGAAACTGATAGAGGTTTCTTCAAGTTGCTGACGTGAGTCTAATTGTGGCGAGGCATTGGCTACCTTAAGAGAGTCATAGTTACTCTTGCCAAATGCTCACCATAATAGACATTTTTTAGATACTGTGGCCAGTCTGCCCGAAGCGATACGCCACTAGTTGTTTAATTTAAGACAACCATCGTTACCCTGGCTAGGAGTTACTTGATGTTGCTGATTTAATTTTAATTGTGACGAGGCATTGGCAACCTTACGAGAGTCATAGTGATTCCTGGCAGTTCCTCACGAAAATATGCGTTTTTTAGATACTGTGGAAAGTCTCTCCAAAGCGGTAATCCACTAGCGGTTTATCTTAAGAGAAACTGCCAGAGGTTTCTTGAAGTTCCTGAAGTGAGTCTAATTGTGACGAGGCATTGGCTACCTTAAGAGAGTCATAGTTACTCTTGCCAAATGCTCACCATAATAGACATTTTTTAGATACTGTGGCCAGTCTGCCCGAAGCGATACGCCACTAGTTGTTTAATTTAAGACAACCATCGTTACCCTTGCTAGGAGTTACTTGATGTTGCTGATTTAATTTTAATTGTGACGAGGCATTGGCAAACTTACGAGAGTCATAGTGATTCCTGGCAGTTCCTCACCAAAATACGCATTTGTTAGATATTGTGGAAAGTCTCTCCGAAGCGGTAATCCACTAGCGGTTTATCTTAAGAGAAACTGCCAGAGGTTTCTTGAAGTTCCTGAAGTGAGTCTAATTGTGACGAGGCATTGGCTACCTTAAGAGAGTCATAGTTACTCTTGCCAAATGCTCACCATAATAGACATTTTTTAGATACTGTGGCCAGTCTGCCCGAAGTGATACGCCACTAGTTGTTTAATTTAAGACAACCATCGTTACCCTTGCTAGGAGTTACTTGATGTTGCTGATTTAATTTTAATTGTGACGAGGCATTGGCAACCTTACGAGAGTCATAGTGATTCCTGGCAGTTCCTCACCAAAATACGCATTTTTTAGATACTGTGGAAAGTCTCTCCAAAGCGGTAATCCACTAGCTGTTTGTCTTCAGAGAAACTGATAGAGGTTTCTTCAAGTTGCTGACGTGAGTCTAATTGTGGCGAGGCATTGGCTACCTTAAGAGAGTCATAGTTACTCTTGCCAAATGCTCACCATAATAGACATTTTTTAGATACTGTGGCCAGTCTGCCCGAAGCGATACGCCACTAGTTGTTTAATTTAAGACAACCATCGTTATCCTTGCTAGGAGTTACTTGATGTTGCTGATTTAATTTTAATTGTGACGAGGCATTGGCAACCTTACGAGAGTCATAGTGATTCCTGGCAGTTCCTCACCAAAATACGCATTTTTTAGATACTGTGGAAAGTCTCTCCAAAGCGGTAATCCACTAGCTGCTTATCGTAAGTGAAACTGCCAGAGGTTTCTTGAAGTTGCTGATGTGAGTCTAATTGTGACGAGGCATTGGCTACCTTAAGAGATTCATAGTGACTCTTGCCAAATGCTCACCATAATAGACATTTTTTTAGATACTGTGGCGTCTGCCCGAAGCGATACGCCACTAGTTGTTTAATTTAAGATAACCATCGTTACCCTTGCTAGGAGTTACTTGATGTTGCTGATTTAATTTTAATTGTGACGAGGCATTGGCAACCTTACGAGAGTCATAGTGATTCCTGGCAGTTCCTCACCAAAATACGCATTTTTTAGATACTGTGGAAAGTCTATCCAAAGCGGTAATCCACTAGCTGCTTATCTTAAGTGAAACTGCCAGAGGTTTCTTGAAGTTGCTGATGTGAGTCTAATTGTGACGAGGCATTGGCTACCTTAAGAGAGTCATACTGACTTTTGCCAAATGCTCACCATAATAGACATTTTTTTAGATACTGTGGCCAGTCTGCCCGAAGCGGTACGCCACTAGTTGTTTAATTTAAGACAACCATCGTTACCCTTGCTAGGAGTTACTTGATGTTGCTGATTTAATTTTAATTGTGACGAGGCATTGGCAACCTTACGAGAGTCATAGTGATTCCTGGCAGTTCCTCACCAAAATACGCATTTTTTAGATACAGTGGAAAGTCTCTTTAAAGCGGTAATCCACTAGCGGTTTATCTTAAGAGAAACTGCCAGAGGTTTCTTGAAGTTCCTGAAGTGAGTCTAATTGTGACGAGGCATTGGCTACCTTAAGAGAGTCATAGTTACTCTTGCCAAATGCTCACCATAATAGACATTTTTTAGATACTGTGGCCAGTCTGCCCGAAGCGATACGCCACTAGTTGTTTAATTTAAGACAACCATCGTTACCCTTGCTAGGAGTTACTTGATGTTGCTGATTTAATTTTAATTGTGACGAGGCATTGGCAACCTTACGAGAGTCATACTGATTCCTGGCAGTTCCTCACCAAAATACGCATTTGTTAGATATTGTGGAAAGTCTCTCCGAAGCGGTAATCCACTAGCTGCTTATCTTAAGTGAAACTGCCAGAGGTTTCTTGAAGTTCCTGATGTGAGTCTAATTGTGACGAGGCATTGGCTACCTTAAGAGAGTCATAGTTACTCTTGCCAAATGCTCACCATAATAGACATTTTTTAGATACTGTGGCCAGTCTGCCCGAAGCGATACGCCACTAGTTGTTTAATTTAAGACAACCATCGTTACCCTTGCTAGGAGTTACTTGATGTTGCTGATTTAATTTTAATTGTGACGAGGCATTGGCAACCTTACGAGAGTCATAGTGATTCCTGGCAGTTCCTCACCAAAATACGCATTTGTTAGATATTGTGGAAAGTCTCTCCAAAGCGGTAATCCACTAGCTGCTTATGTTAAGTGAAACTGCCAGAGGTTTCTTGAAGTTGCTGATGTGAGTCTAATTGTGACGAGGCATTGGCTACCTTAAGAGAGTCATAGTGACTCTTGCCAAATGCTCACCATAATAGACATTTTTTTAGATACTGTGGCCAGTCTGCCCGAAGCGATACGCCACTAGTTGTTTAATTTAAGACAACCATCGTTACCCTTGCTAGGAGTTACTTGATGTTGCTGATTTAATTTTAATTGTGACGAGGCATTGGCAACCTTACGAGAGTCATAGTGATTCCTGGCAGTTCCTCACCAAAATACGCATTTTTTAGATACTGTGGAGAGTCTCTCCAAAGCGGTAATCCACTAGCGGTTTATCTTAAGAGAAACTGCCAGAGGTTTCTTGAAGTTCCTGAAGTGAGTCTAATTGTGACGAGGCATTGGCTACCTTAAGAGAGTCATAGTTACTCTTGCCAAATGCTCACCATAATAGACATTTTTTAGATACTGTGGCCAGTCTGCCCGAAGCGATACGCCACTAGTTGTTTAATTTAAGACAACCATCGTTACCCTTGCTAGGAGTTACTTGATGTTGCTGATTTAATTTTAATTGTGACGAGGCATTGGCAACCTTACGAGAGTCATAGTGATTCCTGGCAGTTCCTCACCAAAATACGCATTTGTTAGATATTGTGGAAAGTCTCTCCGAAGCGGTAATCCACTAGCTGCTTATCTTAAGTGAAACTGCCAGAGGTTTCTTGAAGTTGCTGATGTGAGTCTAATTGTGACGAGGCATTGGCTACCTTAAGAGAGTCATAGTGACTCTTGCCAAATGCTCACCATGATAGACATTTTTTTAGATACTGTGGCCAGTCTGCCCGAATCATTACGCAATTAGTTGTTTAATTTAAGACAACCATTGTTACTCTTGCTCGGAGTTACTTGATGTTGCTTATTTAATTTTAATTGTGATGAGGCATTGGCAACCTTACGAGAGTCGTAGTGATTCCTGGCAGTACCTCACGAAAATACGCATTTTTTAGATACTGTGGAAAGTCTCTCCAAAGCGGTAATACACTAGCTGTTTGTCTTCAGAGAAACTGATAGAGGTTTCTTCAAGTTGCTGACGTGAGTCTAATTGTGGCGAGGCATTGGCTACCTTAAGAGAGTCATAGTTACTCTTGCCAAATGCTCACCATAATAGACATTTTTTAGATACTGTGGCCAGTCTGCCCGAAGCGATACGCCACTAGTTGTTTAATTTAAGACAACCATCGTTATCCTTGCTAGGAGTTACTTGATGTTGCTGATTTAATTTTAATTGTGACGAGGCATTGGCAACCTTACGAGAGTCATAGTGATTCCTGGCAGTTCCTCACCAAAATACGCATTTTTTAGATACTGTGGAAAGTCTCTCCAAAGCGATAATCCACTAGCTGCTTATCTTAAGTGAAACTGCCAGAGGTTTCTTGAAGTTGCTGATGTGAGTCTAATTGTGACGAGGCATTGGCTTCCTTAAGAGATTCATAGTGACTCTTGCCAAATGCTCACCATAATGGACATTTTTTTAGATACTGTGGCGTCTGCCCGAAGCGATACGCCACTAGTTGTTTAATTTAAGATAACCATCGTTACCCTTGCTAGGAGTTACTTGATGTTGTTGATTTAATTTTAATTGTGACGAGGCATTGGCAACCTTACGAGAGTCATAGTGATTCCTGGCAGTTCCTCACCAAAATACGCATTTTTTAGATACTGTGGAAAGTCTATCCAAAGCGGTAATCCACTAGCTGCTTATCTTAAGTGAAACTGCCAGAGGTTTCTTGAAGTTGCTGATGTGAGTCTAATTGTGACGAGGCATTGGCTACCTTAAGAGAGTCATACTGACTTTTGCCAAATGCTCACCATAATAGACATTTTTTTAGATACTGTGGCCAGTCTGCCCGAAGCGGTACGCCACTAGTTGTTTAATTTAAGACAACCATCGTTACCCTTGCTAGGAGTTACTTGATGTTGCTGATTTAATTTTAATTGTGACGAGGCATTGGCAACCTTACGAGAGTCATAGTGATTCCTGGCAGTTCCTCACCAAAATACGCATTTTTTAGATACTGTGGAAAGTCTCTTTAAAGCGGTAATCCACTAGCGGTTTATCTTAAGAGAAACTGCCAGAGGTTTCTTGAAGTTCCTGAAGTGAGTCTAATTGTGACGAGGCATTGGCTACCTTAAGAGAGTCATAGTTACTCTTGCCAAATGCTCACCATAATAGACATTTTTTAGATACTGTGGCCAGTCTGCCCGAAGCGATACGCCACTAGTTGTTTAATTTAAGACAACCATCGTTACCCTTGCTAGGAGTTACTTGATGTTGCTGATTTAATTTTAATTGTGACGAGGCATTGGCAACCTTACGAGAGTCATACTGATTCCTGGCAGTTCCTCACCAAAATACGCATTTTTTAGATACTGTGGAAAGTCTATCCAAAGCGGTAATCCACTAGCTGCTTATCTTAAGTGAAACTGCCAGAGGTTTCTTGAAGTTGCTGATGTGAGTCTAATTGTGACGAGGCATTGGCTACCTTAAGAGAGTCATACTGACTTTTGCCAAATGCTCACCATAATAGACATTTTTTTAGATACTGTGGCCAGTCTGCCCGAAGCGATACGCCACTAGTTGTTTAATTTAAGACAACCATCGTTACCCTTGCTAGGAGTTACTTGATGTTGCTGATTTAATTTTAATTGTGACGAGGCATTGGCAACCTTACGAGAGTCATAGTGATTCCTGACAGTTCCTCACCAAAATACGCATTTTTTAGATACTGTGGAAAGTCTATCCAAAGCGGTAATTCACTAGCTGCTTATCTTAACTGAAACTGCCAGAGGTTTCCTGAAGTTGCTGATGTGAGTCTAATTGTGACGAGGCATTGGCTACCTTAAGAGAGTCATACTGACTTTTGCCAAATGCTCACCATAATAGACATTTTTTTAGATACTGTGGCCAGTCTGCCCGAAGCGATACGCCACTAGTTGTTTAATTTAAGACAACCATCGTTACCCTTGCTAGGAGTTACTTGATGTTGCTGATTTGATTTTAATTGTGACAAGGCATTGGCAACCTTACGAGAGTCATAGTGATTCCTGGCAGTTCCTCACCAAAATACGCATTTTTTAGATACTGTGGAAAGTCTCTCCAAAGCGGTAATCCACTAGCGGTTTATCTTAAGAGAAACTGCCAGAGGTTTCTTGAAGTTCCTGAAGTGAGTCTAATTGTGACGAGGCATTGGCTACCTTAAGAGAGTCATAGTTACTCTTGCCAAATGCTCACCATAATAGACATTTTTTAGATACTGTGGCCAGTCTGCCCGAAGCGATACGCCACTAGTTGTTTAATTTAAGACAACCATCGTTACCCTTGCTAGGAGTTACTTGATGTTGCTGATTTAATTTTAATTGTGACGAGGCATTGGCAACCTTACGAGAGTCATAGTGATTCCTGACAGTTCCTCACCAAAATACGCATTTTTTAGATACTGTGGAAAGTCTATCCAAAGCGGTAATTCACTAGCTGCTTATCTTAACTGAAACTGCCAGAGGTTTCCTGAAGTTGCTGATGTGAGTCTAATTGTGACGAGGCATTGGCTACCTTAAGAGAGTCATACTGACTTTTGCCAAATGCTCACCATAATAGACATTTTTTTAGATACTGTGGCCAGTCTGCCCGAAGCGATACGCCACTAGTTGTTTAATTTAAGACAACCATCGTTACCCTTGCTAGGAGTTACTTGATGTTGCTGATTTGATTTTAATTGTGACAAGGCATTGGCAACCTTACGAGAGTCATAGTGATTCCTGGCAGTTCCTCACCAAAATACGCATTTTTTAGATACTGTGGAAAGTCTCTCCAAAGCGGTAATCCACTAGCGGTTTATCTTAAGAGAAACTGCCAGAGGTTTCTTGAAGTTCCTGAAGTGAGTCTAATTGTGACGAGGCATTGGCTACCTTAAGAGAGTCATAGTTACTCTTGCCAAATGCTCACCATAATAGACATTTTTTAGATACTGTGGCCAGTCTGCCCGAAGCGATACGCCACTAGTTGTTTAATTTAAGACAACCATCGTTACCCTTGCTAGGAGTTACTTGATGTTGCTGATTTAATTTTAATTGTGACGAGGCATTGGCAACCTTACGAGAGTCATACTGATTCCTGGCAGTTCCTCACCAAAATACGCATTTGTTAGATATTGTGGAAAGTCTCTCCGAAGCGGTAATCCACTAGCTGCTTATCTTAAGTGAAACTGCCAGAGATTTCTTGAAGTTGCTGATGTGAGTCTAATTGTGACGAGGCATTGGCTACCTTAAGAGAGTCATAGTGACTCTTGCCAAATGCTCACCATAATAGACATTTTTTTTATACTGTGGCCAGTCTGCCCGAAGCGATACGCCACTAGTTGTTTAATTTAAGACAACCATCGTTACCCTTGCTAGGAGTTACTTGATGTTGCTGATTTAATTTTAATTGTGACGAGGCATTGGCAACCTTACGAGAGTCATAGTGATTCCTGGCAGTTCCTCACCAAAATACGCATTTGTTAGATATTGTGGAAAGTCTCTCCAAAGCGGTAATCCACTAGCTGCTTATGTTAAGTGAAACTGCCAGAGGTTTCTTGAAGTTGCTGATGTGAGTCTAATTGTGACGAGGCATTGGCTACCTTAAGAGAGTCATAGTGACTCTTGCCAAATGCTCACCATAATAGACATTTTTTTAGATACTGTGGCCAGTCTGCCCGAAGCGATACGCCACTAGTTGTTTAATTTAAGACAACCATCGTTACCCTTGCTAGGAGTTACTTGATGTTGCTGATTTAATTTTAATTGTGACGAGGCATTGGCAACCTTACGAGAGTCATAGTGATTCCTGGCAGTTCCTCACCAAAATACGCATTTTTTAGATACTGTGGAGAGTCTCTCCAAAGCGGTAATCCACTAGCGGTTTATCTTAAGAGAAACTGCCAGAGGTTTCTTGAAGTTCCTGAAGTGAGTCTAATTGTGACGAGGCATTGGCTACCTTAAGAGAGTCATAGTTACTCTTGCCAAATGCTCACCATAATAGACATTTTTTAGATACTGTGGCCAGTCTGCCCGAAGCGATACGCCACTAGTTGTTTAATTTAAGACAACCATCGTTACCCTTGCTAGGAGTTACTTGATGTTGCTGATTTAATTTTAATTGTGACGAGGCATTGGCAACCTTACGAGAGTCATAGTGATTCCTGGCAGTTCCTCACCAAAATACGCATTTGTTAGATATTGTGGAAAGTCTCTCCGAAGCGGTAATCCACTAGCTGCTTATCTTAAGTGAAACTGCCAGAGGTTTCTTGAAGTTGCTGATGTGAGTCTAATTGTGACGAGGCATTGGCTACCTTAAGAGAGTCATAGTGACTCTTGCCAAATGCTCACCATGATAGACATTTTTTTAGATACTGTGGCCAGTCTGCCCGAATCATTACGCAATTAGTTGTTTAATTTAAGACAACCATTGTTACTCTTGCTCGGAGTTACTTGATGTTGCTTATTTAATTTTAATTGTGATGAGGCATTGGCAACCTTACGAGAGTCGTAGTGATTCCTGGCAGTACCTCACGAAAATACGCATTTTTTAGATACTGTGGAAAGTCTCTCCAAAGCGGTAATACACTAGCTGTTTGTCTTCAGAGAAACTGATAGAGGTTTCTTCAAGTTGCTGACGTGAGTCTAATTGTGGCGAGGCATTGGCTACCTTAAGAGAGTCATAGTTACTCTTGCCAAATGCTCACCATAATAGACATTTTTTAGATACTGTGGCCAGTCTGCCCGAAGCGATACGCCACTAGTTGTTTAATTTAAGACAACCATCGTTATCCTTGCTAGGAGTTACTTGATGTTGCTGATTTAATTTTAATTGTGACGAGGCATTGGCAACCTTACGAGAGTCATAGTGATTCCTGGCAGTTCCTCACCAAAATACGCATTTTTTAGATACTGTGGAAAGTCTCTCCAAAGCGATAATCCACTAGCTGCTTATCTTAAGTGAAACTGCCAGAGGTTTCTTGAAGTTGCTGATGTGAGTCTAATTGTGACGAGGCATTGGCTACCTTAAGAGATTCATAGTGACTCTTGCCAAATGCTCACCATAATAGACATTTTTTTAGATACTGTGGCGTCTGCCCGAAGCGATACGCCACTAGTTGTTTAATTTAAGATAACCATCGTTACCCTTGCTAGGAGTTACTTGATGTTGTTGATTTAATTTTAATTGTGACGAGGCATTGGCAACCTTACGAGAGTCATAGTGATTCCTGGCAGTTCCTCACCAAAATACGCATTTTTTAGATACTGTGGAAAGTCTATCCAAAGCGGTAATCCACTAGCTGCTTATCTTAAGTGAAACTGCCAGAGGTTTCTTGAAGTTGCTGATGTGAGTCTAATTGTGACGAGGCATTGGCTACCTTAAGAGAGTCATACTGACTTTTGCCAAATGCTCACCATAATAGACATTTTTTTAGATACTGTGGCCAGTCTGCCCGAAGCGGTACGCCACTAGTTGTTTAATTTAAGACAACCATCGTTACCCTTGCTAGGAGTTACTTGATGTTGCTGATTTAATTTTAATTGTGACGAGGCATTGGCAACCTTACGAGAGTCATAGTGATTCCTGGCAGTTCCTCACCAAAATACGCATTTTTTAGATACTGTGGAAAGTCTCTTTAAAGCGGTAATCCACTAGCGGTTTATCTTAAGAGAAACTGCCAGAGGTTTCTTGAAGTTCCTGAAGTGAGTCTAATTGTGACGAGGCATTGGCTACCTTAAGAGAGTCATAGTTACTCTTGCCAAATGCTCACCATAATAGACATTTTTTAGATACTGTGGCCAGTCTGCCCGAAGCGATACGCCACTAGTTGTTTAATTTAAGACAACCATCGTTACCCTTGCTAGGAGTTACTTGATGTTGCTGATTTAATTTTAATTGTGACGAGGCATTGGCAACCTTACGAGAGTCATACTGATTCCTGGCAGTTCCTCACCAAAATACGCATTTTTTAGATACTGTGGAAAGTCTATCCAAAGCGGTAATCCACTAGCTGCTTATCTTAAGTGAAACTGCCAGAGGTTTCTTGAAGTTGCTGATGTGAGTCTAATTGTGACGAGGCATTGGCTACCTTAAGAGAGTCATACTGACTTTTGCCAAATGCTCACCATAATAGACATTTTTTTAGATACTGAGGCCAGTCTGCCCGAAGCGATACGCCACTAGTTGTTTAATTTAAGACAACCATCGTTACCCTTGCTAGGAGTTACTTGATGTTGCTGATTTAATTTTAATTGTGACGAGGCATTGGCAACCTTACGAGAGTCATAGTGATTCCTGGCAGTTCCTCACCAAAATACGCATTTTTTAGATACTGTGGAGAGTCTCTCCAAAGCGGTAATCCACTAGCGGTTTATCTTAAGAGAAACTGCCAGAGATTTCTTGAAGTTCCTGAAGTGAGTCTAATTGTGACGAGGCATTGGCTACCTTAAGAGAGTCATAGTTACTCTTGCCAAATGCTCACCATAATAGACATTTTTTAGATACTGTGGCCAGTCTGCCCGAAGCGATACGCCACTAGTTGTTTAATTTAAGACAACCATCGTTACCCTTGCTAGGAGTTACTTGATGTTGCTGATTTAATTTTAATTGTGACGAGGCATTGGCAACCTTACGAGAGTCATAGTGATTCCTGGCAGTTCCTCACCAAAATACGCATTTGTTAGATATTGTGGAAAGTCTCTCCGAAGCGGTAATCCACTAGCTGCTTATCTTAAGTGAAACTGCCAGAGGTTTCTTGAAGTTGCTGATGTGAGTCTAATTGTGACGAGGCATTGGCTACCTTAAGAGAGTCATAGTGACTCTTGCCAAATGCTCACCATGATAGACATTTTTTTAGATACTGTGGCCAGTCTGCCCGAATCATTACGCAATTAGTTGTTTAATTTAAGACAACCATTGTTACTCTTGCTCGGAGTTACTTGATGTTGCTTATTTAATTTTAATTGTGATGAGGCATTGGCAACCTTACGAGAGTCGTAGTGATTCCTGGCAGTACCTCACGAAAATACGCATTTTTTAGATACTGTGGAAAGTCTCTCCAAAGCGGTAATACACTAGCTGTTTGTCTTCAGAGAAACTGATAGAGGTTTCTTCAAGTTGCTGACGTGAGTCTAATTGTGGCGAGGCATTGGCTACCTTAAGAGAGTCATAGTTACTCTTGCCAAATGCTCACCATAATAGACATTTTTTAGATACTGTGGCCAGTCTGCCCGAAGCGATACGCCACTAGTTGTTTAATTTAAGACAACCATCGTTATCCTTGCTAGGAGTTACTTGATGTTGCTGATTTAATTTTAATTGTGACGAGGCATTGGCAACCTTACGAGAGTCATAGTGATTCCTGGCAGTTCCTCACCAAAATACGCATTTTTTAGATACTGTGGAAAGTCTCTCCAAAGCGATAATCCACTAGCTGCTTATCTTAAGTGAAACTGCCAGAGGTTTCTTGAAGTTGCTGATGTGAGTCTAATTGTGACGAGGCATTGGCTACCTTAAGAGATTCATAGTGACTCTTGCCAAATGCTCACCATAATAGACATTTTTTTAGATACTGTGGCGTCTGCCCGAAGCGATACGCCACTAGTTGTTTAATTTAAGATAACCATCGTTACCCTTGCTAGGAGTTACTTGATGTTGTTGATTTAATTTTAATTGTGACGAGGCATTGGCAACCTTACGAGAGTCATAGTGATTCCTGGCAGTTCCTCACCAAAATACGCATTTTTTAGATACTGTGGAAAGTCTATCCAAAGCGGTAATCCACTAGCTGCTTATCTTAAGTGAAACTGCCAGAGGTTTCTTGAAGTTGCTGATGTGAGTCTAATTGTGACGAGGCATTGGCTACCTTAAGAGAGTCATACTGACTTTTGCCAAATGCTCACCATAATAGACATTTTTTTAGATACTGTGGCCAGTCTGCCCGAAGCGGTACGCCACTAGTTGTTTAATTTAAGACAACCATCGTTACCCTTGCTAGGAGTTACTTGATGTTGCTGATTTAATTTTAATTGTGACGAGGCATTGGCAACCTTACGAGAGTCATAGTGATTCCTGGCAGTTCCTCACCAAAATACGCATTTTTTAGATACTGTGGAAAGTCTCTTTAAAGCGGTAATCCACTAGCGGTTTATCTTAAGAGAAACTGCCAGAGGTTTCTTGAAGTTCCTGAAGTGAGTCTAATTGTGACGAGGCATTGGCTACCTTAAGAGAGTCATAGTTACTCTTGCCAAATGCTCACCATAATAGACATTTTTTAGATACTGTGGCCAGTCTGCCCGAAGCGATACGCCACTAGTTGTTTAATTTAAGACAACCATCGTTACCCTTGCTAGGAGTTACTTGATGTTGCTGATTTAATTTTAATTGTGACGAGGCATTGGCAACCTTACGAGAGTCATACTGATTCCTGGCAGTTCCTCACCAAAATACGCATTTTTTAGATACTGTGGAAAGTCTATCCAAAGCGGTAATCCACTAGCTGCTTATCTTAAGTGAAACTGCCAGAGGTTTCTTGAAGTTGCTGATGTGAGTCTAATTGTGACGAGGCATTGGCTACCTTAAGAGAGTCATACTGACTTTTGCCAAATGCTCACCATAATAGACATTTTTTTAGATACTGTGGCCAGTCTGCCCGAAGCGATACGCCACTAGTTGTTTAATTTAAGACAACCATCGTTACCCTTGCTAGGAGTTACTTGATGTTGCTGATTTAATTTTAATTGTGACGAGGCATTGGCAACCTTACGAGAGTCATAGTGATTCCTGACAGTTCCTCACCAAAATACGCATTTTTTAGATACTGTGGAAAGTCTATCCAAAGCGGTAATTCACTAGCTGCTTATCTTAACTGAAACTGCCAGAGGTTTCCTGAAGTTGCTGATGTGAGTCTAATTGTGACGAGGCATTGGCTACCTTAAGAGAGTCATACTGACTTTTGCCAAATGCTCACCATAATAGACATTTTTTTAGATACTGTGGCCAGTCTGCCCGAAGCGATACGCCACTAGTTGTTTAATTTAAGACAACCATCGTTACCCTTGCTAGGAGTTACTTGATGTTGCTGATTTGATTTTAATTGTGACAAGGCATTGGCAACCTTACGAGAGTCATAGTGATTCCTGGCAGTTCCTCACCAAAATACGCATTTTTTAGATACTGTGGAAAGTCTCTCCAAAGCGGTAATCCACTAGCGGTTTATCTTAAGAGAAACTGCCAGAGGTTTCTTGAAGTTCCTGAAGTGAGTCTAATTGTGACGAGGCATTGGCTACCTTAAGAGAGTCATAGTTACTCTTGCCAAATGCTCACCATAATAGACATTTTTTAGATACTGTGGCCAGTCTGCCCGAAGCGATACGCCACTAGTTGTTTAATTTAAGACAACCATCGTTACCCTTGCTAGGAGTTACTTGATGTTGCTGATTTAATTTTAATTGTGACGAGGCATTGGCAACCTTACGAGAGTCATACTGATTCCTGGCAGTTCCTCACCAAAATACGCATTTGTTAGATATTGTGGAAAGTCTCTCCGAAGCGGTAATCCACTAGCTGCTTATCTTAAGTGAAACTGCCAGAGATTTCTTGAAGTTGCTGATGTGAGTCTAATTGTGACGAGGCATTGGCTACATTAAGAGAGTCATAGTGACTCTTGCCAAATGCCCACCATAATAGACATTTTTTTAGATACTGTGGCCAGTCTGCCCGAATCATTACGCAATTAGTTGTTTAATTTAAGACAACCATTGTTACTCTTGCTCGGAGTTACTTGATGTTGCTTATTTAATTTTAATTGTGATGAGGCATTGGCAACCTTACGAGAGTCGTAGTGATTCCTGGCAGTTCCTCACGAAAATACGCATTTTTTAGATACTGTGGAAAGTCTCTCCAAAGCGGTAATCCACTAGCTGTTTGTCTTCAGAGAAACTGATAGAGGTTTCTTCAAGTTGCTGACGTGAGTCTAATTGTGGCGAGGCATTGGCTACCTTAAGAGAGTCATAGTTACTCTTGCCAAATGCTCACCATAATAGACATTTTTTAGATACTGTGGCCAGTCTGCCCGAAGCGATACGCCACTAGTTGTTTAATTTAAGACAACCATCGTTATCCTTGCTAGGAGTTACTTGATGTTGCTGATTTAATTTTAATTGTGACGAGGCATTGGCAACCTTACGAGAGTCATAGTGATTCCTGGCAGTTCCTCACCAAAATACGCATTTTTTAGATACTGTGGAAAGTCTCTCCAAAGCGGTAATCCACTAGCTGCTTATCTTAAGTGAAACTGCCAGAGGTTTCTTGAAGTTGCTGATGTGAGTCTAATTGTGACGAGGCATTGGCTACCTTAAGAGATTCATAGTGACTCTTGCCAAATGCTCACCATAATAGACATTTTTTTAGATACTGTGGCGTCTGCCCGAAGCGATACGCCACTAGTTGTTTAATTTAAGATAACCATCGTTACCCTTGCTAGGAGTTACTTGATGTTGCTGATTTAATTTTAATTGTGACGAGGCATTGGCAACCTTACGAGAGTCATAGTGATTCCTGGCAGTTCCTCACCAAAATACGCATTTTTTAGATACTGTGGAAAGTCTCTTTAAAGCGGTAATCCACTAGCGGTTTATCTTAAGAGAAACTGCCAGAGGTTTCTTGAAGTTCCTGAAGTGAGTCTAATTGTGACGAGGCATTGGCTACCTTAAGAGAGTCATAGTTACTCTTGCCAAATGCTCACCATAATAGACATTTTTTAGATACTGTGGCCAGTCTGCCCGAAGCGATACGCCACTAGTTGTTTAATTTAAGACAACCATCGTTACCCTTGCTAGGAGTTACTTGATGTTGCTGATTTAATTTTAATTGTGACGAGGCATTGGCAACCTTACGAGAGTCATACTGATTCCTGGCAGTTCCTCACCAAAATACGCATTTGTTAGATATTGTGGAAAGTCTCTCCGAAGCGGTAATCCACTAGCTGCTTATCTTAAGTGAAACTGCCAGAGATTTCTTGAAGTTGCTGATGTGAGTCTAATTGTGACGAGGCATTGGCTACATTAAGAGAGTCATAGTGACTCTTGCCAAATGCCCACCATAATAGACATTTTTTTAGATACTGTGGCCAGTCTGCCCGAATCATTACGCAATTAGTTGTTTAATTTAAGACAACCATTGTTACTCTTGCTCGGAGTTACTTGATGTTGCTTATTTAATTTTAATTGTGATGAGGCATTGGCAACCTTACGAGAGTCGTAGTGATTCCTGGCAGTTCCTCACGAAAATACGCATTTTTTAGATACTGTGGAAAGTCTCTCCAAAGCGGTAATCCACTAGCTGTTTGTCTTCAGAGAAACTGATAGAGGTTTCTTCAAGTTGCTGACGTGAGTCTAATTGTGGCGAGGCATTGGCTACCTTAAGAGAGTCATAGTTACTCTTGCCAAATGCTCACCATAATAGACATTTTTTAGATACTGTGGCCAGTCTGCCCGAAGCGATACGCCACTAGTTGTTTAATTTAAGACAACCATCGTTATCCTTGCTAGGAGTTACTTGATGTTGCTGATTTAATTTTAATTGTGACGAGGCATTGGCAACCTTACGAGAGTCATAGTGATTCCTGGCAGTTCCTCACCAAAATACGCATTTTTTAGATACTGTGGAAAGTCTCTCCAAAGCGGTAATCCACTAGCTGCTTATCTTAAGTGAAACTGCCAGAGGTTTCTTGAAGTTGCTGATGTGAGTCTAATTGTGACGAGGCATTGGCTACCTTAAGAGATTCATAGTGACTCTTGCCAAATGCTCACCATAATAGACATTTTTTTAGATACTGTGGCGTCTGCCCGAAGCGATACGCCACTAGTTGTTTAATTTAAGATAACCATCGTTACCCTTGCTAGGAGTTACTTGATGTTGCTGATTTAATTTTAATTGTGACGAGGCATTGGCAACCTTACGAGAGTCATAGTGATTCCTGGCAGTTCCTCACCAAAATACGCATTTTTTAGATACTGTGGAAAGTCTCTTTAAAGCGGTAATCCACTAGCGGTTTATCTTAAGAGAAACTGCCAGAGGTTTCTTGAAGTTCCTGAAGTGAGTCTAATTGTGACGAGGCATTGGCTACCTTAAGAGAGTCATAGTTACTCTTGCCAAATGCTCACCATAATAGACATTTTTTAGATACTGTGGCCAGTCTGCCCGAAGCGATACGCCACTAGTTGTTTAATTTAAGACAACCATCGTTACCCTTGCTAGGAGTTACTTGATGTTGCTGATTTAATTTTAATTGTGACGAGGCATTGGCAACCTTACGAGAGTCATACTGATTCCTGGCAGTTCCTCACCAAAATACGCATTTGTTAGATATTGTGGAAAGTCTCTCCGAAGCGGTAATCCACTAGCTGCTTATCTTAAGTGAAACTGCCAGAGGTTTCTTGAAGTTGCTGATGTGAGTCTAATTGTGACGAGGCATTGGCTACCTTAAGAGAGTCATAGTGACTCTTGCCACATGCTCACCATAATAGACATTTTTTTTATACTGTGGCCAGTCTGCCCGAAGCGATACGCCACTAGTTGTTTAATTTAAGACAACCATCGTTACCCTTGCTAGGAGTTACTTGATGTTGCTGATTTAATTTTAATTGTGACGAGGCATTGGCAACCTTACGAGAGTCATAGTGATTCCTGACAGTTCCTCACCAAAATACGCATTTTTTAGATACTGTGGAAAGTCTATCCAAAGCGGTAATTCACTAGCTGCTTATCTTAAGTGAAACTGCCAGAGATTTCTTGAAGTTGCTGATGTGAGTCTAATTGTGACGAGGCATTGGCTACCTTAAGAGAGTCATAGTGACTCTTGCCAAATGCCCACCATAATAGACATTTTTTTAGATACTGTGGCCAGTCTGCCCGAATCATTACGCAATTAGTTGTTTAATTTAAGACAACCATTGTTACTCTTGCTCGGAGTTACTTGATGTTGCTTATTTAATTTTAATTGTGATGAGGCATTGGCAACCTTACGAGAGTCGTAGTGATTCCTGGCAGTTCCTCACGAAAATACGCATTTTTTAGATACTGTGGAAAGTCTCTCCAAAGCGGTAATCCACTAGCTGTTTGTCTTCAGAGAAACTGATAGAGGTTTCTTCAAGTTGCTGACGTGAGTCTAATTGTGGCGAGGCATTGGCTACCTTAAGAGAGTCATAGTTACTCTTGCCAAATGCTCACCATAATAGACATTTTTTAGATACTGTGGCCAGTCTGCCCGAAGCGATACGCCACTAGTTGTTTAATTTAAGACAACCATCGTTATCCTTGCTAGGAGTTACTTGATGTTGCTGATTTAATTTTAATTGTGACGAGGCATTGGCAACCTTACGAGAGTCATAGTGATTCCTGGCAGTTCCTCACCAAAATACGCATTTTTTAGATACTGTGGAAAGTCTCTCCAAAGCGGTAATCCACTAGCTGCTTTTCTTAAGTGAAACTGCCAGAGGTTTCTTGAAGTTGCTGATGTGAGTCTAATTGTGACGAGGCATTGGCTACCTTAAGAGATTCATAGTGACTCTTGCCAAATGCTCACCATAATAGACATTTTTTTAGATACTGTGGCGTCTGCCCGAAGCGATACGCCGCTAGTTGTTTAATTTAAGATAACCATCGTTACCCTTGCTAGGAGTTACTTGATGTTGCTGATTTAATTTTAATTGTGACGAGGCATTGGCAACCTTACGAGAGTCATAGTGATTCCTGGCAGTTCCTCACCAAAATACGCATTTTTTAGATACTGTGGAAAGTCTATCCAAAGCGGTAATCAACCAGCTGCTTATCTTAAGTGAAACTGCCAGAGGTTTCTTGAAGTTGCTGATGTGAGTCTAATTGTGACGAGGCATTGGCTACCTTAAGAGAGTCATACTGACTTTTGCCAAATGCTCACCATAATAGACATATTTTTAGATACTGTGGCCAGTCTGCCCGAAGCGGTACGCCACTAGTTGTTTAATTTAAGACAACCATCGTTACCCTTGCTAGGAGTTACTTGATGTTGCTGATTTAATTTTAATTGTGACGAGGCATTGGCAACCTTACGAGAGTCATAGTGATTCCTGACAGTTCCTCACCAAAATACGCATTTTTTAGATACTGTGGAAAGTCTATCCAAAGCGGTAATTCACTAGCTGCTTATCTTAAGTGAAACTGCCAGAGATTTCTTGAAGTTGCTGATGTGAGTCTAATTGTGACGAGGCATTGGCTACCTTAAGAGAGTCATAGTGACTCTTGCCAAATGCCCACCATAATAGACATTTTTTTAGATACTGTGGCCAGTCTGCCCGAATCATTACGCAATTAGTTGTTTAATTTAAGACAACCATTGTTACTCTTGCTCGGAGTTACTTGATGTTGCTTATTTAATTTTAATTGTGATGAGGCATTGGCAACCTTACGAGAGTCGTAGTGATTCCTGGCAGTTCCTCACGAAAATACGCATTTTTTAGATACTGTGGAAAGTCTCTCCAAAGCGGTAATCCACTAGCTGTTTGTCTTCAGAGAAACTGATAGAGGTTTCTTCAAGTTGCTGACGTGAGTCTAATTGTGGCGAGGCATTGGCTACCTTAAGAGAGTCATAGTTACTCTTGCCAAATGCTCACCATAATAGACATTTTTTAGATACTGTGGCCAGTCTGCCCGAAGCGATACGCCACTAGTTGTTTAATTTAAGACAACCATCGTTATCCTTGCTAGGAGTTACTTGATGTTGCTGATTTAATTTTAATTGTGACGAGGCATTGGCAACCTTACGAGAGTCATAGTGATTCCTGGCAGTTCCTCACCAAAATACGCATTTTTTAGATACTGTGGAAAGTCTCTCCAAAGCGGTAATCCACTAGCTGCTTTTCTTAAGTGAAACTGCCAGAGGTTTCTTGAAGTTGCTGATGTGAGTCTAATTGTGACGAGGCATTGGCTACCTTAAGAGATTCATAGTGACTCTTGCCAAATGCTCACCATAATAGACATTTTTTTAGATACTGTGGCGTCTGCCCGAAGCGATACGCCACTAGTTGTTTAATTTAAGATAACCATCGTTACCCTTGCTAGGAGTTACTTGATGTTGCTGATTTAATTTTAATTGTGACGAGGCATTGGCAACCTTACGAGAGTCATAGTGATTCCTGGCAGTTCCTCACCAAAATACGCATTTTTTAGATACTGTGGAAAGTCTATCCAAAGCGGTAATCAACCAGCTGCTTATCTTAAGTGAAACTGCCAGAGGTTTCTTGAAGTTGCTGATGTGAGTCTAATTGTGACGAGGCATTGGCTACCTTAAGAGAGTCATACTGACTTTTGCCAAATGCTCACCATAATAGACATTTTTTTAGATACTGTGGCCAGTCTGCCCGAAGCGGTACGCCACTAGTTGTTTAATTTAAGACAACCATCGTTACCCTTGCTAGGAGTTACTTGATGTTGCTGATTTAATTTTAATTGTGACGAGGCATTGGCAACCTTACGAGAGTCATAGTGATTCCTGACAGTTCCTCACCAAAATACGCATTTTTTAGATACTGTGGAAAGTCTCTTTAAAGCGGTAATCCACTAGCGGTTTATCTTAAGTGAAACTGCCAGAGGTTTCTTGAAGTTCCTGAAGTGAGTCTAATTGTGACGAGGCATTGGCTACCTTAAGAGAGTCATAGTTACTCTTGCCAAATGCTCACCATAATAGACACTTTTTAGATACTGTGGCCAGTCTGCCCGAAGCGATACGCCACTAGTTGTTTAATTTAAGACAACCATCGTTACCCTTGCTAGGAGTTACTTGATGTTGCTGATTTAATTTTAATTGTGACGAGGCATTGGCAACCTTACGAGAGTCATACTGATTCCTGGCAGTTCCTCACCAAAATACGCATTTGTTAGATATTGTGGAAAGTCTCTCCGAAGCGGTAATCCACTAGCTGCTTATCTTAAGTGAAACTGCCAGAGGTTTCTTGAAGTTGCTGATGTGAGTCTAATTGTGACGAGGCATTGGCTACCTTAAGAGAGTCATAGTGACTCTTGCCAAATGCTCACCATAATAGACATTTTTTTTATACTGTGGCCAGTCTGCCCGAAGCGATACGCCACTAGTTGTTTAATTTAAGACAACCATCGTTACCCTTGCTAGGAGTTACTTGATGTTGCTGATTTAATTTTAATTGTGACGAGGCATTGGCAACCTTATGAGAGTCATAGTGATTCCTGACAGTTCCTCATTAAAATACGCATTTTTTAGATACTGTGGAAAGTCTATCCAAAGCGGTAATTCACTAGCTGCTTATCTTAAGTGAAACTGCCAGAGGTTTCCTGAAGTTGCTGATGTGAGTCTAATTGTGACGAGGCATTGGCTACCTTAAGAGAGTCATACTGACTTTTGCCAAATGCTCACCATAATAGACATTTTTTTAGATACTGTGGCCAGTCTGCCCGAAGCGATACGCCACTAGTTGTTTAATTTAAGACAACCATCGTTACCCTTGCTAGGAGTTACTTGATGTTGCTGATTTAATTTTAATTGTGACGAGGCATTGGCAACCTTACGAGAGTCATACTGATTCCTGGCAGTTCCTCACCAAAATACGCATTTGTTAGATATTGTGGAAAGTCTCTCCGAAGCGGTAATCCACTAGCTGCTTATCTTAAGTGAAACTGCCAGAGGTTTCTTGAAGTTGCTGATGTGAGTCTAATTGTGACGAGGCATTGGCTACCTTAAGAGAGTCATAGTGACTCTTGCCAAATGCTCACCATAATAGACATTTTTTTTATACTGTGGCCAGTCTGCCCGAAGCGATACGCCACTAGTTGTTTAATTTAAGACAACCATCGTTACCCTTGCTAGGAGTTACTTGATGTTGCTGATTTAATTTTAATTGTGACGAGGCATTGGCAACCTTATGAGAGTCATAGTGATTCCTGACAGTTCCTCATTAAAATACGCATTTTTTAGATACTGTGGAAAGTCTATCCAAAGCGGTAATTCACTAGCTGCTTATCTTAAGTGAAACTGCCAGAGGTTTCCTGAAGTTGCTGATGTGAGTCTAATTGTGACGAGGCATTGGCTACCTTAAGAGAGTCATACTGACTTTTGCCAAATGCTCACCATAATAGACATTTTTTTAGATACTGTGGCCAGTCTGCCCGAAGCGATACGCCACTAGTTGTTTAATTTAAGACAACCATCGTTACCCTTGCTAGGAGTTACTTGATGTTGCTGATTTAATTTTAATTGTGACGAGGCATTGGCAACCTTACGAGAGTCATACTGATTCCTGGCAGTTCCTCACCAAAATACGCATTTGTTGGATATTGTGGAAAGTCTCTCCGAAGCGGTAATCCACTAGCTGCTTATCTTAAGTGAAACTGCCAGAGGTTTCTTGAAGTTGCTGATGTGAGTCTAATTGTGACGAGGCATTGGCTACCTTAAGAGAGTCATAGTGACTCTTGCCAAATGCTCACCATAATAGACATTTTTTTTATACTGTGGCCAGTCTGCCCGAAGCGATACGCCACTAGTTGTTTAATTTAAGACAACCATCGTTACCCTTGCTAGGAGTTACTTGATGTTGCTGATTTAATTTTAATTGTGACGAGGCATTGGCAACCTTACGAGAGTCATAGTGATTCCTGACAGTTCCTCACCAAAATACGCATTTTTTAGATACTGTGGAAAGTCTATCCAAAGCGGTAATTCACTAGCTGCTTATCTTAAGTGAAACTGCCAGAGGTTTCCTGAAGTTGCTGATGTGAGTCTAATTGTGACGAGGCATTGGCTACCTTAAGAGAGTCATACTGACTTTTGCCAAATGCTCACCATAATAGACATTTTTTTAGATACTGTGGCCAGTCTGCCCGAAGCGATACGCCACTAGTTGTTTAATTTAAGACAACCATCGTTACCCTTGCTAGGAGTTACTTGATGTTGCTGATTTAATTTTAATTGTGACAAGGCATTGGCAACCTTACGAGAGTCATAGTGATTCCTGGCAGTTCCTCACCAAAATACGCATTTTTTAGATACTGTGGAAAGTCTCTCCAAAGCGGTAATCCACTAGCGGTTTATCTTAAGAGAAACTGCCAGAGGTTTCTTGAAGTTCCTGAAGTGAGTCTAATTGTGACGAGGCATTGGCTACCTTAAGAGAGTCATAGTTACTCTTGCCAAATGCTCACCGTAATAGACATTTTTTAGATACTGTGGCCAGTCTGCCCGAAGCGATACGCCACTAGTTGTTTAATTTAAGACAACCATCGTTACCCTTGCTAGGAGTTACTTGATGTTGCTGATTTAATTTTAATTGTGACGAGGCATTGGCAACCTTACGAGAGTCATACTGATTCCTGGCAGTTCCTCACCAAAATACGCATTTGTTAGATATTGTGGAAAGTCTCTCCGAAGCGGTAATCCACTAGCTGCTTATCTTAAGTGAAACTGCCAGAGATTTCTTGAAGTTGCTGATGTGAGTCTAATTGTGACGAGGCATTGGCTACATTAAGAGAGTCATAGTGACTCTTGCCAAATGCCCACCATAATAGACATTTTTTTAGATACTGTGGCCAGTCTGCCCGAATCATTACGCAATTAGTTGTTTAATTTAAGACAACCATTGTTACTCTTGCTCGGAGTTACTTGATGTTGCTTATTTAATTTTAATTGTGATGAGGCATTGGCAACCTTACGAGAGTCGTAGTGATTCCTGGCAGTTCCTCACGAAAATACGCATTTTTTAGATACTGTGGAAAGTCTCTCCAAAGCGGTAATCCACTAGCTGCTTATCTTAAGTGAAACTGCCAGAGGTTTCTTGAAGTTGCTGATGTGAGTCTAATTGTGACGAGGCATTGGCTACCTTAAGAGATTCATAGTGACTCTTGCCAAATGCTCACCATAATAGACATTTTTTTAGATACTGTGGCGTCTGCCCGAAGCGATACGCCACTAGTTGTTTAATTTAAGATAACCATCGTTACCCTTGCTAGGAGTTACTTGATGTTGCTGATTTAATTTTAATTGTGACGAGGCATTGGCAACCTTACGAGAGTCATATTGATTCCTGGCAGTTCCTCACCAAAATACGCATTTTTTAGATACTGTGGAAAGTCTCTTTAAAGCGGTAATCCACTAGCGGTTTATCTTAAGAGAAACTGCCAGAGGTTTCTTGAAGTTCCTGAAGTGAGTCTAATTGTGACGAGGCATTGGCTACCTTAAGAGAGTCATAGTTACTCTTGCCAAATGCTCACCATAATAGACATTTTTTAGATACTGTGGCCAGTCTGCCCGAAGCGATACGCCACTAGTTGTTTAATTTAAGACAACCATCGTTACCCTTGCTAGGAGTTACTTGATGTTGCTGATTTAATTTTAATTGTGACGAGGCATTGGCAACCTTACGAGAGTCATACTGATTCCTGGCAGTTCCTCACCAAAATACGCATTTGTTAGATATTGTGGAAAGTCTCTCCGAAGCGGTAATCCACTAGCTGCTTATCTTAAGTGAAACTGCCAGAGGTTTCTTGAAGTTGCTGATGTGAGTCTAATTGTGACGAGGCATTGGCTACCTTAAGAGAGTCATAGTGACTCTTGCCAAATGCTCACCATAATAGACATTTTTTTTATACTGTGGCCAGTCTGCCCGAAGCGATACGCCACTAGTTGTTTAATTTAAGACAACCATCGTTACCCTTGCTAGGAGTTACTTGATGTTGCTGATTTAATTTTAATTGTGACGAGGCATTGGCAACCTTACAAGAGTCATAGTGATTCCTGACAGTTCCTCACCAAAATACGCATTTTTTAGATACTGTGGAAAGTCTATCCAAAGCGGTAATTCACTAGCTGCTTATCTTAAGTGAAACTGCCAGAGATTTCTTGAAGTTGCTGATGTGAGTCTAATTGTGACGAGGCATTGGCTACCTTAAGAGAGTCATAGTGACTCTTGCCAAATGCCCACCATAATAGACATTTTTTTAGATACTGTGGCCAGTCTGCCCGAATCATTACGCAATTAGTTGTTTAATTTAAGACAACCATTGTTACTCTTGCTCGGAGTTACTTGATGTTGCATATTTAATTTTAATTGTGATGAGGCATTGGCAACCTTACGAGAGTCGTAGTGATTCCTGGCAGTTCCTCACGAAAATACGCATTTTTTAGATACTGTGGAAAGTCTCTCCAAAGCGGTAATCCACTAGCTGTTTGTCTTCAGAGAAACTGATAGAGGTTTCTTCAAGTTGCTGACGTGAGTCTAATTGTGGCGAGGCATTGGCTACCTTAAGAGAGTCATAGTTACTCTTGCCAAATGCTCACCATAATAGACATTTTTTAGATACTGTGGCCAGTCTGCCCGAAGCGATACGCCACTAGTTGTTTAATTTAAGACAACCATCGTTATCCTTGCTAGGAGTTACTTGATGTTGCTGATTTAATTTTAATTGTGACGAGGCATTGGCAACCTTACGAGAGTCATAGTGATTCCTGGCAGTTCCTCACCAAAATACGCATTTTTTAGATACTGTGGAAAGTCTCTCCAAAGCGGTAATCCACTAGCTGCTTTTCTTAAGTGAAACTGCCAGAGGTTTCTTGAAGTTGCTGATGTGAGTCTAATTGTGACGAGGCATTGGCTACCTTAAGAGATTCATAGTGACTCTTGCCAAATGCTCACCATAATAGACATTTTTTTAGATACTGTGGCGTCTGCCCGAAGCGATACGCCACTAGTTGTTTAATTTAAGATAACCATCGTTACCCTTGCTAGGAGTTACTTGATGTTGCTGATTTAATTTTAATTGTGACGAGGCATTGGCAACCTTACGAGAGTCATAGTGATTCCTGGCAGTTCCTCACCAAAATACGCATTTTTTAGATACTGTGGAAAGTCTATCCAAAGCGGTAATCAACCAGCTGCTTATCTTAAGTGAAACTGCCAGAGGTTTCTTGAAGTTGCTGATGTGAGTCTAATTGTGACGAGGCATTGGCTACCTTAAGAGAGTCATACTGACTTTTGCCAAATGCTCACCATAATAGACATTTTTTTAGATACTGTGGCCAGTCTGCCCGAAGCGGTACGCCACTAGTTGTTTAATTTAAGACAACCATCGTTACCCTTGCTAGGAGTTACTTGATGTTGCTGATTTAATTTTAATTGTGACGAGGCATTGGCAACCTTACGAGAGTCATAGTGATTCCTGGCAGTTCCTCACCAAAATACGCATTTTTTAGATACTGTGGAAAGTCTCTTTAAAGCGGTAATCCACTAGCGGTTTATCTTAAGTGAAACTGCCAGAGGTTTCTTGAAGTTCCTGAAGTGAGTCTAATTGTGACGAGGCATTGGCTACCTTAAGAGAGTCATAGTTACTCTTGCCAAATGCTCACCATAATAGACATTTTTTAGATACTGTGGCCAGTCTGCCCGAAGCGATACGCCACTAGTTGTTTAATTTAAGACAACCATCGTTACCCTTGCTAGGAGTTACTTGATGTTGCTGATTTAATTTTAATTGTGACGAGGCATTGGCAACCTTACGAGAGTCATACTGATTCCTGGCAGTTCCTCACCAAAATACGCATTTGTTAGATATTGTGGAAAGTCTCTCCGAAGCGGTAATCCACTAGCTGCTTATCTTAAGTGAAACTGCCAGAGGTTTCTTGAAGTTGCTGATGTGAGTCTAATTGTGACGAGGCATTGGCTACCTTAAGAGAGTCATAGTGACTCTTGCCAAATGCTCACCATAATAGACATTTTTTTTATACTGTGGCCAGTCTGCCCGAATCATTACGCAATTAGTTGTTTAATTTAAGACAACCATTGTTACTCTTGCTCGGAGTTACTTGATGTTGCTTATTTAATTTTAATTGTGATGAGGCATTGGCAACCTTACGAGAGTCGTAGTGATTCCTGGCAGTTCCTCACGAAAATACGCATTTTTTAGATACTGTGGAAAGTCTCTCCAAAGCGGTAATCCACTAGCTGTTTGTCTTCAGAGAAACTGATAGAGGTTTCTTCAAGTTGCTGACGTGAGTCTAATTGTGGCGAGGCATTGGCTACCTTAAGAGAGTCATAGTTACTCTTGCCAAATGCTCACCATAATAGACATTTTTTAGATACTGTGGCCAGTCTGCCCGAAGCGATACGCCACTAGTTGTTTAATTTAAGACAACCATCGTTATCCTTGCTAGGAGTTACTTGATGTTGCTGATTTAATTTTAATTGTGACGAGGCATTGGCAACCTTACGAGAGTCATAGTGATTCCTGGCAGTTCCTCACCAAAATACGCATTTTTTAGATACTGTGGAAAGTCTCTCCAAAGCGGTAATCCACTAGCTGCTTATCTTAAGTGAAACTGCCAGAGGTTTCTTGAAGTTGCTGATGTGAGTCTAATTGTGACGAGGCATTGGCTACCTTAAGAGATTCATAGTGACTCTTGCCAAATGCTCACCATAATAGACATTTTTTTAGATACTGTGGCCAGTCTGCCCGAAGCGATACGACACTAGTTGTTTAATTTAAGACAACCATCGTTACCCTTGCTAGGAGTTACTTGATGTTGCTGATTTAATTTTAATTGTGATGAGGCATTGGCAACCTTACGAGAGTCATATTGATTCCTGGCAGTTCCTCACCAAAATATGCATTTTTTAGATACTGTGGAAAGTCTATCCAAAGCGGTAATCCACTAGCTGCTTATCTTAAGTGAAACTGCCAGAGGTTTCTTGAAGTTACTGATGTGAGTCTAATTGTGACGAGGCATTGGCTACCTTAAGAGAGTCATACTGACTTTTGCCAAATGCTCACCATAATAGACATTTTTTTAGATACTGTGGCCAGTCTGCCCGAAGCGATACGCCACTAGTTGTTTAATTTAAGACAACCATCGTTACCCTTGCTAGGAGTTACTTGATGTTGCTGACTTAATTTTAATTGTGACGAGGCATTGGCAACCTTACGAGAGTCATAGTGATTCCTAGCAGTTCCTCACCAAAATACGCATTTTTTAGATACTGTGGAAAGTCTCTCCAAAGCGGTAATCCACTAGCGGTTTATCTTAAGAGAAACTGCCAGAGGTTTCTTGAAGTTCCTGAAGTGAGTCTAATTGTGACGAGGCATTGGCTACCTTAAGAGAGTCATAGTTACTCTTGCCAAATGCTCACCATAATAGACATTTTTTAGATACTGTGGCCAGTCTGCCCGAAGCGATACGCCACTAGTTGTTTAATTTAAGACAACCATCGTTACCCTTGCTAGGAGTTACTTGATAATGCTGATTTAATTTTAATTGTGACGAAGCATTGGCAACCTTACGAGAGTCATAGTGATTCCTGGCAGTTCCTCACGAAAATATGCATTTTTTAGATACTGTGGAAAGTCTCTCCAAAGCGGTAATCCACTAGCGGTTTATCTTAAGAGAAACTGCCAGAGGTTTCTTGAAGTTCCTGAAGTGAGTCTAATTGTGACGAGGCATTGGCTACCTTAAGAGAGTCATAGTTACTCTTGCCAAATGCTCACCATAATAGACATTTTTTAGATACTGTGGCCAGTCTGCCCGAAGCGATACGCCACTAGTTGTTTAATTTAAGACAACCATCGTTACCCTTGCTAGGAGTTACTTGATGTTGCTGATTTAATTTTAATTGTGACGAGGCATTGGCAACCTTACGAGAGTCATACTGATTCCTGGCAGTTCCTCACCAAAATACGCATTTGTTAGATATTGTGGAAAGTCTCTCCAAAGCGGTAATCCACTAGCTGCTTATCTTAAGTGAAACTGCCAGAGGTTTCTTGAAGTTGCTGATGTGAGTCTAATTGTGACGAGGCATTGGCTACCTTAAGAGAGTCATAGTGACTCTTGCCAAATGCTCACCATAATAGACATTTTTTTAGATACTGTGGCCAGTCTGCCCGAAGCGATACGCCACTAGTTGTTTAATTTAAGACAACCATCGTTACCCTTGCTAGGAGTTACTTGATGTTGCTGATTTAATTTTAATTGTGACGAGGCATTGGCAACCTTACGAGAGTCATAGTGATTCCTGGCAGTTTCCTCACCAAAATACGCATTTTTTAGATACTGTGGAGAGTCTCTCCAAAGCGGTAATCCACTAGCGGTTTATCTTAAGAGAAACTGCCAGAGGTTTCTTGAAGTTCCTGAAGTGAGTCTAATTGTGACGAGGCATTGGCTACCTTAAGAGAGTCATAGTTACTCTTGCCAAATGCTCACCATAATAGACATTTTTTAGATACTGTGGCCAGTCTGCCCGAAGCGATACGCCACTAGTTGTTTTAATTTAAGACAACCATCGTTACCCTTGCTAGGAGTTACTTGATGTTGCTGATTTAATTTTAATTGTGACGAGGCATTGGCAACCTTACGAGAGTCATAGTGATTCCTGGCAGTTCCTCACCAAAATACGCATTTGTTAGATATTGTGGAAAGTCTCTCCGAAGCGGTAATCCACTAGCTGCTTATCTTAAGTGAAACTGCCAGAGGTTTCTTGAAGTTGCTGATGTGAGTCTAATTGTGACGAGGCATTATCTGTCTCGCGTGTGTTAGTGACTCTTGCCAAATGCTCACCATGATAGACATTTTTTTAGATACTGTGGCCAGTCTGCCCGAAGCGATACGCCACTAGTTGTTTAATTTAAGACAACCATCGTTACCCTTGCTAGGAGTTACTTGATGTTGCTGATTTAATTTTAATTGTGACGAGGCATTGGCAACCTTACGAGAGTCATAGTGATTCCTGGCAGTTCCTCACCAAAATACGCATTTTTTAGATACTGTGGAAAGTCTCTCCAAAGCGGTAATCCACTAGCGGTTTATCTTAACAGAAACTGCCAGAGGTTTCTTGAAGTTCCTGAAGTGAGTCTAATTGTGACGAGGCATTGGCTACCTTAAGAGAGTCATAGTTACTCTTGCCAAATGCTCACCATAATAGACATTTTTTAGATACTGTGGCCAGTCTGCCCGAAGCGATACGCCACTAGTTGTTTAATTTAAGACAACCATCGTTACCCTTGCTAGGAGTTACTTGATGTTGCTGATTTAATTTTAATTGTGACGAGGCATTGGCAACCTTACGAGAGTCATACTGATTCCTGGCAGTTCCTCACCAAAATACGCATTTGTTAGATATTGTGGAAAGTCTCTCCGAAGCGGTAATCCACTAGCTGCTTATCTTAAGTGAAACTGCCAGAGATTTCTTGAAGTTGCTGATGTGAGTCTAATTGTGACGAGGCATTGGCTACCTTAAGAGAGTCATAGTGACTCTTGCCAAATGCCCACCATAATAGACATTTTTTTAGATACTGTGGCCAGTCTGCCCGAATCATTACGCAATTAGTTGTTTAATTTAAGACAACCATTGTTACTCTTGCTCGGAGTTACTTGATGTTGCTTATTTAATTTTAATTGTGATGAGGCATTGGCAACCTTACGAGAGTCGTAGTGATTCCTGGCAGTTCCTCACGAAAATACGCATTTTTTAGATACTGTGGAAAGTCTCTCCAAAGCGGTAATCCACTAGCTGTTTGTCTTCAGAGAAACTGATAGAGGTTTCTTCAAGTTGCTGACGTGAGTCTAATTGTGGCGAGGCATTGGCTACCTTAAGAGAGTCATAGTTACTCTTGCCAAATGCTCACCATAATAGACATTTTTTAGATACTGTGGCCAGTCTGCCCGAAGCGATACGCCACTAGTTGTTTAATTTAAGACAACCATCGTTATCCTTGCTAGGAGTTACTTGATGTTGCTGATTTAATTTTAATTGTGACGAGGCATTGGCAACCTTACGAGAGTCATAGTGATTCCTGGCAGTTCCTCACCAAAATACGCATTTTTTAGATACTGTGGAAAGTCTCTCCAAAGCGGTAATCCACTAGCTGCTTATCTTAAGTGAAACTGCCAGAGGTTTCTTGAAGTTGCTGATGTGAGTCTAATTGTGACGAGGCATTGGCTACCTTAAGAGATTCATAGTGACTCTTGCCAAATGCTCACCATAATAGACATTTTTTTAGATACTGTGGCCAGTCTGCCCGAAGCGATACGACACTAGTTGTTTAATTTAAGACAACCATCGTTACCCTTGCTAGGAGTTACTTGATGTTGCTGATTTAATTTTAATTGTGACGAGGCATTGGCAACCTTACGAGAGTCATATTGATTCCTGGCAGTTCCTCACCAAAATATGCATTTTTTAGATACTGTGGAAAGTCTATCCAAAGCGGTAATCCACTAGCTGCTTATCTTAAGTGAAACTGCCAGAGGTTTCTTGAAGTTACTGATGTGAGTCTAATTGTGACGAGGCATTGGCTACCTTAAGAGAGTCATACTGACTTTTGCCAAATGCTCACCATAATAGACATTTTTTTAGATACTGTGGCCAGTCTGCCCGAAGCGATACGCCACTAGTTGTTTAATTTAAGACAACCATCGTTACCCTTGCTAGGAGTTACTTGATGTTGCTGACTTAATTTTAATTGTGACGAGGCATTGGCAACCTTACGAGAGTCATAGTGATTCCTGGCAGTTCCTCACCAAAATACGCATTTTTTAGATACTGTGGAAAGTCTCTCCAAAGCGGTAATCCACTAGCGGTTTATCTTAAGAGAAACTGCCAGAGGTTTCTTGAAGTTCCTGAAGTGAGTCTAATTGTGACGAGGCATTGGCTACCTTAAGAGAGTCATAGTTACTCTTGCCAAATGCTCACCATAATAGACATTTTTTAGATACTGTGGCCAGTCTGCCCGAAGCGATACGCCACTAGTTGTTTAATTTAAGACAACCATCGTTACCCTTGCTAGGAGTTACTTGATAATGCTGATTTAATTTTAATTGTGACGAGGCATTGGCAACCTTACGAGAGTCATAGTGATTCCTGGCAGTTCCTCACGAAAATATGCATTTTTTAGATACTGTGGAAAGTCTCTCCAAAGCGGTAATCCACTAGCGGTTTATCTTAAGAGAAACTGCCAGAGGTTTCTTGAAGTTCCTGAAGTGAGTCTAATTGTGACGAGGCATTGGCTACCTTAAGAGAGTCATAGTTACTCTTGCCAAATGCTCACCATAATAGACATTTTTTAGATACTGTGGCCAGTCTGCCCGAAGCGATACGCCACTAGTTGTTTAATTTAAGACAACCATCGTTACCCTTGCTAGGAGTTACTTGATGTTGCTGATTTAATTTTAATTGTGACGAGGCATTGGCAACCTTACGAGAGTCATACTGATTCCTGGCAGTTCCTCACCAAAATACGCATTTGTTAGATATTGTGGAAAGTCTCTCCAAAGCGGTAATCCACTAGCTGCTTATCTTAAGTGAAACTGCCAGAGGTTTCTTGAAGTTGCTGATGTGAGTCTAATTGTGACGAGGCATTGGCTACCTTAAGAGAGTCATAGTGACTCTTGCCAAATGCTCACCATAATAGACATTTTTTTAGATACTGTGGCCAGTCTGCCCGAAGCGATACGCCACTAGTTGTTTAATTTAAGACAACCATCGTTACCCTTGCTAGGAGTTACTTGATGTTGCTGATTTAATTTTAATTGTGACGAGGCATTGGCAACCTTACGAGAGTCATAGTGATTCCTGGCAGTTCCTCACCAAAATACGCATTTTTTAGATACTGTGGAGAGTCTCTCCAAAGCGGTAATCCACTAGCGGTTTATCTTAAGAGAAACTGCCAGAGGTTTCTTGAAGTTCCTGAAGTGAGTCTAATTGTGACGAGGCATTGGCTACCTTAAGAGAGTCATAGTTACTCTTGCCAAATGCTCACCATAATAGACATTTTTTAGATACTGTGGCCAGTCTGCCCGAAGCGATACGCCACTAGTTGTTTAATTTAAGACAACCATCGTTACCCTTGCTAGGAGTTACTTGATGTTGCTGATTTAATTTTAATTGTGACGAGGCATTGGCAACCTTACGAGAGTCATAGTGATTCCTGGCAGTTCCTCACCAAAATACGCATTTGTTAGATATTGTGGAAAGTCTCTCCGAAGCGGTAATCCACTAGCTGCTTATCTTAAGTGAAACTGCCAGAGGTTTCTTGAAGTTGCTGATGTGAGTCTAATTGTGACGAGGCATTGGCTACCTTAAGAGAGTCATAGTGACTCTTGCCAAATGCTCACCATGATAGACATTTTTTTAGATACTGTGGCCAGTCTGCCCGAAGCGATACGCCACTAGTTGTTTAATTTAAGACAACCATCGTTACCCTTGCTAGGAGTTACTTGATGTTGCTGATTTAATTTTAATTGTGACGAGGCATTGGCAACCTTACGAGAGTCATAGTGATTCCTGGCAGTTCCTCACCAAAATACGCATTTTTTAGATACTGTGGAAAGTCTATCCAAAGCGGTAATCCACTAGCTGCTTATCTTAAGTGAAACTGCCAGAGGTTTCTTGAAGTTGCTGATGTGAGTCTAATTGTGACGAGGCATTGGCTACCTTAAGAGAGTCATACTGACTTTTGCCAAATGCTCACCATAATAGACATTTTTTAGATACTGTGGCCAGTCTGCCCGAAGCGATACGCCACTAGTTGTTTAATTTAAGACAACCATCGTTACCCTTGCTAGGAGTTACTTGATGTTGCTGATTTAATTTTAATTGTGACGAGGCATTGGCAACCTTACGAGAGTCATAGTGATTCCTGGCAGTTCCTCACCAAAATACGCATTTTTTAGATACTGTGGAAAGTCTCTTTAAAGCGGTAATCCACTAGCGGTTTATCTTAAGAGAAACTGCCAGAGGTTTCTTGAAGTTCCTGAAGTGAGTCTAATTGTGACGAGGCATTGGCTACCTTAAGAGAGTCATAGTTACTCTTGCCAAATGCTCACCATAATAGACATTTTTTAGATACTGTGGCCAGTCTGCCCGAAGCGATACGCCACTAGTTGTTTAATTTAAGACAACCATCGTTACCCTTGCTAGGAGTTACTTGATGTTGCTGATTTAATTTTAATTGTGACGAGACATTGGCAACCTTACGAGAGTCATAGTGATTCCTGGCAGTTCCTCACCAAAATACGCATTTGTTAGATATTGTGGAAAGTCTCTCCGAAGCGGTAATCCACTAGCTGCTTATCTTAAGTGAAAGTGCCAGAGGTTTCTTGAAGTTGCTGATGTGAGTCTAATTGTGACGAGGCATTGGCTACCTTAAGAGAGTCATAGTGACTCTTGCCAAATGCCCACCATAATAGACATTTTTTTAGATACTGTGGCCAGTCTGCCCGAATCATTACGCAATTAGTTGTTTAATTTAAGACAACCATTGTTACTCTTGCTCGGAGTTACTTGATGTTGCTTATTTAATTTTAATTGTGATGAGGCATTGGCAACCTTACGAGAGTCGTAGTGATTCCTGGCAGTTCCTCACCAAAATACGCATTTGTTAGGTATTGTGGAAAGTCTCTCCGAAGCGGTAATCCACTAGCTGCTTATCTTAAGTGAAACTGCCAGAGATTTCTTGAAGTTGCTGATGTGAGTCTAATTGTGACGAGGCATTGGCTACCTTAAGAGAGTCATAGTGACTCTTGCCAAATGCCCACCATAATAGACATTTTTTTAGATACTGTGGCCAGTCTGCCCGAATCATTACGCAATTAGTTGTTTAATTTAAGACAACCATTGTTACTCTTGCTCGGAGTTACTTGATGTTGCTTATTTAATTTTAATTGTGATGAGGCATTGGCAACCTTACGAGAGTCGTAGTGATTCCTGGCAGTTCCTCACGAAAATACGCATTTTTTAGATACTGTGGAAAGTCTCTCCAAAGCGGTAATCCACTAGCTGTTTGTCTTCAGAGAAACTGATAGAGGTTTCTTCAAGTTGCTGACGTGAGTCTAATTGTGGCGAGGCATTGGCTACCTTAAGAGAGTCATAGTTACTCTTGCCAAATGCTCACCATAATAGACATTTTTTAGATACTGTGGCCAGTCTGCCCGAAGCGATACGCCACTAGTTGTTTAATTTAAGACAACCATCGTTATCCTTGCTAGGAGTTACTTGATGTTGCTGATTTAATTTTAATTGTGACGAGGCATTGGCAACCTTACGAGAGTCATAGTGATTCCTGGCAGTTCCTCACCAAAATACGCATTTTTTAGATACTGTGGAAAGTCTCTCCAAAGCGGTAATCCACTAGCTGCTTATCTTAAGTGAAACTGCCAGAGGTTTCTTGAAGTTACTGATGTGAGTCTAATTGTGACGAGGCATTGGCTACCTTAAGAGAGTCATACTGACTTTTGCCAAATGCTCACCATAATAGACATTTTTTTAGATACTGTGGCCAGTCTGCCCGAAGCGATACGCCACTAGTTGTTTAATTTAAGACAACCATCGTTACCCTTGCTAGGAGTTACTTGATGTTGCTGACTTAATTTTAATTGTGACGAGGCATTGGCAACCTTACGAGAGTCATAGTGATTCCTGGCAGTTCCTCACCAAAATACGCATTTTTTAGATACTGTGGAAAGTCTCTCCAAAGCGGTAATCCACTAGCGGTTTATCTTAAGAGAAACTGCCAGAGGTTTCTTGAAGTTCCTGAAGTGAGTCTAATTGTGACGAGGCATTGGCTACCTTAAGAGAGTCATAGTTACTCTTGCCAAATGCTCACCATAATAGACATTTTTTAGATACTGTGGCCAGTCTGCCCGAAGCGATACGCCACTAGTTGTTTAATTTAAGACAACCATCGTTACCCTTGCTAGGAGTTACTTGATAATGCTGATTTAATTTTAATTGTGACGAGGCATTGGCAACCTTACGAGAGTCATAGTGATTCCTGGCAGTTCCTCACGAAAATATGCATTTTTTAGATACTGTGGAAAGTCTCTCCAAAGCGGTAATCCACTAGCGGTTTATCTTAAGAGAAACTGCCAGAGGTTTCTTGAAGTTCCTGAAGTGAGTCTAATTGTGACGAGGCATTGGCTACCTTAAGAGAGTCATAGTTACTCTTGCCAAATGCTCACCATAATAGACATTTTTTAGATACTGTGGCCAGTCTGCCCGAAGCGATACGCCACTAGTTGTTTAATTTAAGACAACCATCGTTACCCTTGCTAGGAGTTACTTGATGTTGCTGATTTAATTTTAATTGTGACGAGGCATTGGCAACCTTACGAGAGTCATACTGATTCCTGGCAGTTCCTCACCAAAATACGCATTTGTTAGATATTGTGGAAAGTCTCTCCAAAGCGGTAATCCACTAGCTGCTTATCTTAAGTGAAACTGCCAGAGGTTTCTTGAAGTTGCTGATGTGAGTCTAATTGTGACGAGGCATTGGCTACCTTAAGAGAGTCATAGTGACTCTTGCCAAATGCTCACCATAATAGACATTTTTTTAGATACTGTGGCCAGTCTGCCCGAAGCGATACGCCACTAGTTGTTTAATTTAAGACAACCATCGTTACCCTTGCTAGGAGTTACTTGATGTTGCTGATTTAATTTTAATTGTGACGAGGCATTGGCAACCTTACGAGAGTCATAGTGATTCCTGGCAGTTCCTCACCAAAATACGCATTTTTTAGATACTGTGGAGAGTCTCTCCAAAGCGGTAATCCACTAGCGGTTTATCTTAAGAGAAACTGCCAGAGGTTTCTTGAAGTTCCTGAAGTGAGTCTAATTGTGACGAGGCATTGGCTACCTTAAGAGAGTCATAGTTACTCTTGCCAAATGCTCACCATAATAGACATTTTTTAGATACTGTGGCCAGTCTGCCCGAAGCGATACGCCACTAGTTGTTTAATTTAAGACAACCATCGTTACCCTTGCTAGGAGTTACTTGATGTTGCTGATTTAATTTTAATTGTGACGAGGCATTGGCAACCTTACGAGAGTCATAGTGATTCCTGGCAGTTCCTCACCAAAATACGCATTTGTTAGATATTGTGGAAAGTCTCTCCGAAGCGGTAATCCACTAGCTGCTTATCTTAAGTGAAACTGCCAGAGGTTTCTTGAAGTTGCTGATGTGAGTCTAATTGTGACGAGGCATTGGCTACCTTAAGAGAGTCATAGTGACTCTTGCCAAATGCTCACCATGATAGACATTTTTTTAGATACTGTGGCCAGTCTGCCCGAAGCGATACGCCACTAGTTGTTTAATTTAAGACAACCATCGTTACCCTTGCTAGGAGTTACTTGATGTTGCTGATTTAATTTTAATTGTGACGAGGCATTGGCAACCTTACGAGAGTCATAGTGATTCCTGGCAGTTCCTCACCAAAATACGCATTTTTTAGATACTGTGGAAAGTCTATCCAAAGCGGTAATCCACTAGCTGCTTATCTTAAGTGAAACTGCCAGAGGTTTCTTGAAGTTGCTGATGTGAGTCTAATTGTGACGAGGCATTGGCTACCTTAAGAGAGTCATACTGACTTTTGCCAAATGCTCACCATAATAGACATTTTTTAGATACTGTGGCCAGTCTGCCCGAAGCGATACGCCACTAGTTGTTTAATTTAAGACAACCATCGTTACCCTTGCTAGGAGTTACTTGATGTTGCTGATTTAATTTTAATTGTGACGAGGCATTGGCAACCTTACGAGAGTCATAGTGATTCCTGGCAGTTCCTCACCAAAATACGCATTTTTTAGATACTGTGGAAAGTCTCTTTAAAGCGGTAATCCACTAGCGGTTTATCTTAAGAGAAACTGCCAGAGGTTTCTTGAAGTTCCTGAAGTGAGTCTAATTGTGACGAGGCATTGGCTACCTTAAGAGAGTCATAGTTACTCTTGCCAAATGCTCACCATAATAGACATTTTTTAGATACTGTGGCCAGTCTGCCCGAAGCGATACGCCACTAGTTGTTTAATTTAAGACAACCATCGTTACCCTTGCTAGGAGTTACTTGATGTTGCTGATTTAATTTTAATTGTGACGAGACATTGGCAACCTTACGAGAGTCATAGTGATTCCTGGCAGTTCCTCACCAAAATACGCATTTGTTAGATATTGTGGAAAGTCTCTCCGAAGCGGTAATCCACTAGCTGCTTATCTTAAGTGAAAGTGCCAGAGGTTTCTTGAAGTTGCTGATGTGAGTCTAATTGTGACGAGGCATTGGCTACCTTAAGAGAGTCATAGTGACTCTTGCCAAATGCTCACCATAATAGACATTTTTTTTATACTGTGGCCAGTCTGCCCGAAGCGATACGCCACTAGTTGTTTAATTTAAGACAACCATCGTTACCCTTGCTAGGAGTTACTTGATGTTGCTGATTTAATTTTAATTGTGACGAGGCATTGGCAACCTTACGAGAGTCATACTGATTCCTGGCAGTTCCTCACCAAAATACGCATTTGTTAGATATTGTGGAAAGTCTCTCCAAAGCGGTAATCCACTAGCTGCTTATCTTAAGTGAAACTGCCAGAGGTTTCTTGAAGTTGCTGATGTGAGTCTAATTGTGACGAGGCATTGGCTACCTTAAGAGAGTCATAGTGACTCTTGCCAAATGCTCACCATAATAGACATTTTTTTAGATACTGTGGCCAGTCTGCCCGAAGCGATACGCCACTAGTTGTTTAATTTAAGACAACCATCGTTACCCTTGCTAGGAGTTACTTGATGTTGCTGATTTAATTTTAATTGTGACGAGGCATTGGCAACCTTACGAGAGTCATAGTGATTCCTGGCAGTTCCTCACCAAAATACGCATTTTTTAGATACTGTGGAGAGTCTCTCCAAAGCGGTAATCCACTAGCGGTTTATCTTAAGAGAAACTGCCAGAGGTTTCTTGAAGTTCCTGAAGTGAGTCTAATTGTGACGAGGCATTGGCTACCTTAAGAGAGTCATAGTTACTCTTGCCAAATGCTCACCATAATAGACATTTTTTAGATACTGTGGCCAGTCTGCCCGAAGCGATACGCCACTAGTTGTTTAATTTAAGACAACCATCGTTACCCTTGCTAGGAGTTACTTGATGTTGCTGATTTAATTTTAATTGTGACGAGGCATTGGCAACCTTACGAGAGTCATAGTGATTCCTGGCAGTTCCTCACCAAAATACGCATTTGTTAGATATTGTGGAAAGTCTCTCCGAAGCGGTAATCCACTAGCTGCTTATCTTAAGTGAAACTGCCAGAGGTTTCTTGAAGTTGCTGATGTGAGTCTAATTGTGACGAGGCATTGGCTACCTTAAGAGAGTCATAGTGACTCTTGCCAAATGCTCACCATGATAGACATTTTTTTAGATACTGTGGCCAGTCTGCCCGAAGCGATACGCCACTAGTTGTTTAATTTAAGACAACCATCGTTACCCTTGCTAGGAGTTACTTGATGTTGCTGATTTAATTTTAATTGTGACGAGGCATTGGCAACCTTACGAGAGTCATAGTGATTCCTGGCAGTTCCTCACCAAAATACGCATTTTTTAGATACTGTGGAAAGTCTCTCCAAAGCGGTAATCCACTAGCGGTTTATCTTAAGAGAAACTGCCAGAGGTTTCTTGAAGTTCCTGAAGTGAGTCTAATTGTGACGAGGCATTGGCTACCTTAAGAGAGTCATAGTTACTCTTGCCAAATGCTCACCATAATAGACATTTTTTAGATACTGTGGCCAGTCTGCCCGAAGCGATACGCCACTAGTTGTTTAATTTAAGACAACCATCGTTACCCTTGCTAGGAGTTACTTGATGTTGCTGATTTAATTTTAATTGTGACGAGGCATTGGCAACCTTACGAGAGTCATACTGATTCCTGGCAGTTCCTCACCAAAATACGCATTTGTTAGATATTGTGGAAAGTCTCTCCGAAGCGGTAATCCACTAGCTGCTTATCTTAAGTGAAACTGCCAGAGATTTCTTGAAGTTGCTGATGTGAGTCTAATTGTGACGAGGCATTGGCTACCTTAAGAGAGTCATAGTGACTCTTGCCAAATGCCCACCATAATAGACATTTTTTTAGATACTGTGGCCAGTCTGCCCGAATCATTACGCAATTAGTTGTTTAATTTAAGACAACCATTGTTACTCTTGCTCGGAGTTACTTGATGTTGCTTATTTAATTTTAATTGTGATGAGGCATTGGCAACCTTACGAGAGTCGTAGTGATTCCTGGCAGTTCCTCACGAAAATACGCATTTTTTAGATACTGTGGAAAGTCTCTCCAAAGCGGTAATCCACTAGCTGTTTGTCTTCAGAGAAACTGATAGAGGTTTCTTCAAGTTGCTGACGTGAGTCTAATTGTGGCGAGGCATTGGCTACCTTAAGAGAGTCATAGTTACTCTTGCCAAATGCTCACCATAATAGACATTTTTTAGATACTGTGGCCAGTCTGCCCGAAGCGATACGCCACTAGTTGTTTAATTAAAGACAACCATCGTTATCCTTGCTAGGAGTTACTTGATGTTGCTGATTTAATTTTAATTGTGACGAGGCATTGGCAACCTTACGAGAGTCATAGTGATTCCTGGCAGTTCCTCACCAAAATACGCATTTTTTAGATACTGTGGAAAGTCTCTCCAAAGCGGTAATCCACTAGCTGCTTATCTTAAGTGAAACTGCCAGAGGTTTCTTGAAGTTGCTGATGTGAGTCTAATTGTGACGAGGCATTGGCTACCTTAAGAGATTCATAGTGACTCTTGCCAAATGCTCACCATAATAGACATTTTTTTAGATACTGTGGCCAGTCTGCCCGAAGCGATACGACACTAGTTGTTTAATTTAAGACAACCATCGTTACCCTTGCTAGGAGTTACTTGATGTTGCTGATTTAATTTTAATTGTGACGAGGCATTGGCAACCTTACGAGAGTCATATTGATTCCTGGCAGTTCCTCACCAAAATATGCATTTTTTAGATACTGTGGAAAGTCTATCCAAAGCGGTAATCCACTAGCTGCTTATCTTAAGTGAAACTGCCAGAGGTTTCTTGAAGTTACTGATGTGAGTCTAATTGTGACGAGGCATTGGCTACCTTAAGAGAGTCATACTGACTTTTGCCAAATGCTCACCATAATAGACATTTTTTTAGATACTGTGGCCAGTCTGCCCGAAGCGATACGCCACTAGTTGTTTAATTTAAGACAACCATCGTTACCCTTGCTAGGAGTTACTTGATGTTGCTGACTTAATTTTAATTGTGACGAGGCATTGGCAACCTTACGAGAGTCATAGTGATTCCTGGCAGTTCCTCACCAAAATACGCATTTTTTAGATACTGTGGAAAGTCTCTCCAAAGCGGTAATCCACTAGCGGTTTATCTTAAGAGAAACTGCCAGAGGTTTCTTGAAGTTCCTGAAGTGAGTCTAATTGTGACGAGGCATTGGCTACCTTAAGAGAGTCATAGTTACTCTTGCCAAATGCTCACCATAATAGACATTTTTTAGATACTGTGGCCAGTCTGCCCGAAGCGATACGCCACTAGTTGTTTAATTTAAGACAACCATCGTTACCCTTGCTAGGAGTTACTTGATAATGCTGATTTAATTTTAATTGTGACGAGGCATTGGCAACCTTACGAGAGTCATAGTGATTCCTGGCAGTTCCTCACGAAAATATGCATTTTTTAGATACTGTGGAAAGTCTCTCCAAAGCGGTAATCCACTAGCGGTTTATCTTAAGAGAAACTGCCAGAGGTTTCTTGAAGTTCCTGAAGTGAGTCTAATTGTGACGAGGCATTGGCTACCTTAAGAGAGTCATAGTTACTCTTGCCAAATGCTCACCATAATAGACATTTTTTAGATACTGTGGCCAGTCTGCCCGAAGCGATACGCCACTAGTTGTTTAATTTAAGACAACCATCGTTACCCTTGCTAGGAGTTACTTGATGTTGCTGATTTAATTTTAATTGTGACGAGGCATTGGCAACCTTACGAGAGTCATACTGATTCCTGGCAGTTCCTCACCAAAATACGCATTTGTTAGATATTGTGGAAAGTCTCTCCAAAGCGGTAATCCACTAGCTGCTTATCTTAAGTGAAACTGCCAGAGGTTTCTTGAAGTTGCTGATGTGAGTCTAATTGTGACGAGGCATTGGCTACCTTAAGAGAGTCATAGTGACTCTTGCCAAATGCTCACCATAATAGACATTTTTTTAGATACTGTGGCCAGTCTGCCCGAAGCGATACGCCACTAGTTGTTTAATTTAAGACAACCATCGTTACCCTTGCTAGGAGTTACTTGATGTTGCTGATTTAATTTTAATTGTGACGAGGCATTGGCAACCTTACGAGAGTCATAGTGATTCCTGGCAGTTCCTCACCAAAATACGCATTTTTTAGATACTGTGGAGAGTCTCTCCAAAGCGGTAATCCACTAGCGGTTTATCTTAAGAGAAACTGCCAGAGGTTTCTTGAAGTTCCTGAAGTGAGTCTAATTGTGACGAGGCATTGGCTACCTTAAGAGAGTCATAGTTACTCTTGCCAAATGCTCACCATAATAGACATTTTTTAGATACTGTGGCCAGTCTGCCCGAAGCGATACGCCACTAGTTGTTTAATTTAAGACAACCATCGTTACCCTTGCTAGGAGTTACTTGATGTTGCTGATTTAATTTTAATTGTGACGAGGCATTGGCAACCTTACGAGAGTCATAGTGATTCCTGGCAGTTCCTCACCAAAATACGCATTTGTTAGGTATTGTGGAAAGTCTCTCCGAAGCGGTAATCCACTAGCTGCTTATCTTAAGTGAAACTGCCAGAGGTTTCTTGAAGTTGCTGATGTGAGTCTAATTGTGACGAGGCATTGGCTACCTTAAGAGAGTCATAGTGACTCTTGCCAAATGCTCACCATGATAGACATTTTTTTAGATACTGTGGCCAGTCTGCCCGAAGCGATACGCCACTAGTTGTTTAATTTAAGACAACCATCGTTACCCTTGCTAGGAGTTACTTGATGTTGCTGATTTAATTTTAATTGTGACGAGGCATTGGCAACCTTACGAGAGTCATAGTGATTCCTGGCAGTTCCTCACCAAAATACGCATTTTTTAGATACTGTGGAAAGTCTATCCAAAGCGGTAATCCACTAGCTGCTTATCTTAAGTGAAACTGCCAGAGGTTTCTTGAAGTTGCTGATGTGAGTCTAATTGTGACGAGGCATTGGCTACCTTAAGAGAGTCATACTGACTTTTGCCAAATGCTCACCATAATAGACATTTTTTTAGATACTGTGGCCAGTCTGCCCGAAGCGATACGCCACTAGTTGTTTAATTTAAGACAACCATCGTTACCCTTGCTAGGAGTTACTTGATGTTGCTGATTTAATTTTAATTGTGACGAGGCATTGGCAACCTTACGAGAGTCATAGTGATTCCTGGCAGTTCCTCACCAAAATACGCATTTTTTAGATACTGTGGAAAGTCTCTTTAAAGCGGTAATCCACTAGCGGTTTATCTTAAGAGAAACTGCCAGAGGTTTCTTGAAGTTCCTGAAGTGAGTCTAATTGTGACGAGGCATTGGCTACCTTAAGAGAGTCATAGTTACTCTTGCCAAATGCTCACCATAATAGACATTTTTTAGATACTGTGGCCAGTCTGCCCGAAGCGATACGCCACTAGTTGTTTAATTTAAGACAACCATCGTTACCCTTGCTAGGAGTTACTTGATGTTGCTGATTTAATTTTAATTGTGACGAGACATTGGCAACCTTACGAGAGTCATAGTGATTCCTGGCAGTTCCTCACCAAAATACGCATTTGTTAGATATTGTGGAAAGTCTCTCCGAAGCGGTAATCCACTAGCTGCTTATCTTAAGTGAAAGTGCCAGAGGTTTCTTGAAGTTGCTGATGTGAGTCTAATTGTGACGAGGCATTGGCTACCTTAAGAGAGTCATAGTGACTCTTGCCAAATGCTCACCATAATAGACATTTTTTTTATACTGTGGCCAGTCTGCCCGAAGCGATACGCCACTAGTTGTTTAATTTAAGACAACCATCGTTACCCTTGCTAGGAGTTACTTGATGTTGCTGATTTAATTTTAATTGTGACGAGGCATTGGCAACCTTACGAGAGTCATAGTGATTCCTGGCAGTTCCTCACCAAAATACGAATTTTTTAGATACTGTGGAAAGTCTATCCAAAGCGGTAATCCACTAGCTGCTTATCTTAAGTGAAACTGCCAGAGGTTTCTTGAAGTTGCTGATGTGAGTCTAATTGTGACGAGGCATTGGCTACCTTAAGAGAGTCATACTGACTTTTGCCTAATGCTCACCATAATAGACATTTTTTTAGATACTGAGGCCAGTCTGCCCGAAGCGATACGCCACTAGTTGTTTAATTTAAGACAACCATCGTTACCCTTGCTAGGAGTTACTTGATGTTGCTGATTTAATTTTAATTGTGACGAGGCATTGGCAACCTTACGAGAGTCATAGTGATTCCTGGCAGTTCCTCACCAAAATATGCATTTTTTAGATACTGTGGAAAGTCTCTCCAAAGCGGTAATCCACTAGCGGTTTATCTTAAGAGAAACTGCCAGAGGTTTCTTGAAGTTCCTGAAGTGAGTCTAATTGTGACGAGGCATTGGCTACCTTAAGAGAGTCATAGTTACTCTTGCCAAATGCTCACCATAATAGAAATTTTTTAGATACTGTGGCCAGTCTGCCCGAAGCGATACGCCACTAGTTGTTTAACTTAAGACAACCATCGTTACCCTTGCTAGGAGTTACTTGATGTTGCTGATTTAATTTTAATTGTGACGAGGCATTGGCAACCTTACGAGTGTCATAGTGATTCCTGGCAGTTCCTCACCAAAACACGCATTTGTTAGATATTGTGGAAAGTCTCTCCGAAGCGGTAATCCACTAGCTGCTTATCTTAAGTGAAACTGCCAGAGGTTTCTTGAAGTTGCTGATGTGAGTCTAATTGTGACGAGGCATTGGCTACCTTAAGAGAGTCATAGTGACTCTTGCCAAATGCTCACCATGATAGACATTTTTTTAGATACTGTGGCCAGTCTGCCCGAAGCGATACGCCACTAGTTGTTTAATTTAAGACAACCATCGTTACCCTTGCTAGGAGTTACTTGATGTTGCTGATTTAATTTTAATTGTGACGAGGCATTGGCAACCTTACGAGAGTCATAGTGATTCCTGGCAGTTCCTCACCAAAATACGCATTTTTTAGATACTGTGGAAAGTCTATCCAAAGCGGTAATCCACTAGCTGCTTATCTTAAGTGAAACTGCCAGAGGTTTCTTGAAGTTGCTGATGTGAGTCTAATTGTGACGAGGCATTGGCTACCTTAAGAGAGTCATACTGACTTTTGCCAAATGCTCACCATAATAGACATTTTTTTAGATACTGTGGCCAGTCTGCCCGAAGCGATACGCCACTAGTTGTTTAATTTAAGACAACCATCGTTACCCTTGCTAGGAGTTACTTGATGTTGCTGATTTAATTTTAATTGTGACGAGGCATTGGCAACCTTACGAGAGTCATAGTGATTCCTGGCAGTTCCTCACCAAAATACGCATTTTTTAGATACTGTGGAAAGTCTCTTTAAAGCGGTAATCCACTAGCGGTTTATCTTAAGAGAAACTGCCAGAGGTTTCTTGAAGTTCCTGAAGTGAGTCTAATTGTGACGAGGCATTGGCTACCTTAAGAGAGTCATAGTTACTCTTGCCAAATGCTCACCATAATAGACATTTTTTAGATACTGTGGCCAGTCTGCCCGAAGCGATACGCCACTAGTTGTTTAATTTAAGACAACCATCGTTACCCTTGCTAGGAGTTACTTGATGTTGCTGATTTAATTTTAATTGTGACGAGACATTGGCAACCTTACGAGAGTCATAGTGATTCCTGGCAGTTCCTCACCAAAATACGCATTTGTTAGATATTGTGGAAAGTCTCTCCGAAGCGGTAATCCACTAGCTGCTTATCTTAAGTGAAAGTGCCAGAGGTTTCTTGAAGTTGCTGATGTGAGTCTAATTGTGACGAGGCATTGGCTACCTTAAGAGAGTCATAGTGACTCTTGCCAAATGCTCACCATAATAGACATTTTTTTTATACTGTGGCCAGTCTGCCCGAAGCGATACGTCACTAGTTGTTTAATTTAAGACAACCATCGTTACCCTTGCTAGGAGTTACTTGATGTTGCTGATTTAATTTTAATTGTGACGAGGCATTGGCAACCTTACGAGAGTCATAGTGATTCCTGGCAGTTCCTCACCAAAATACGAATTTTTTAGATACTGTGGAAAGTCTATCCAAAGCGGGAATCCACTAGCTGCTTATCTTAAGTGAAACTGCCAGAGGTTTCTTGAAGTTGCTGATGTGAGTCTAATTGTGACGAGGCATTGGCTACCTTAAGAGATTCATAGTGACTCTTGCCAAATGCTCACCATAATAGACATTTTTTTAGATACTGTGGCCAGTCTGCCCGAAGCGATACGACACTAGTTGTTTAATTTAAGACAACCATCGTTACCCTTGCTAGGAGTTACTTGATGTTGCTGATTTAATTTTAATTGTGACGAGGCATTGGCAACCTTACGAGAGTCATATTGATTCCTGGCAGTTCCTCACCAAAATATGCATTTTTTAGATACTGTGGAAAGTCTATCCAAAGCGGTAATCCACTAGCTGCTTATCTTAAGTGAAACTGCCAGAGGTTTCTTGAAGTTACTGATGTGAGTCTAATTGTGACGAGGCATTGGCTACCTTAAGAGAGTCATACTGACTTTTGCCAAATGCTCACCATAATAGACATTTTTTTAGATACTGTGGCCAGTCTGCCCGAAGCGATACGCCACTAGTTGTTTAATTTAAGACAACCATCGTTACCCTTGCTAGGAGTTACTTGATGTTGCTGACTTAATTTTAATTGTGACGAGGCATTGGCAACCTTACGAGAGTCATAGTGATTCCTGGCAGTTCCTCACCAAAATACGCATTTTTTAGATACTGTGGAAAGTCTCTCCAAAGCGGTAATCCACTAGCGGTTTATCTTAAGAGAAACTGCCAGAGGTTTCTTGAAGTTCCTGAAGTGAGTCTAATTGTGACGAGGCATTGGCTACCTTAAGAGAGTCATAGTTACTCTTGCCAAATGCTCACCATAATAGACATTTTTTAGATACTGTGGCCAGTCTGCCCGAAGCGATACGCCACTAGTTGTTTAATTTAAGACAACCATCGTTACCCTTGCTAGGAGTTACTTGATAATGCTGATTTAATTTTAATTGTGACGAGGCATTGGCAACCTTACGAGAGTCATAGTGATTCCTGGCAGTTCCTCACGAAAATATGCATTTTTTAGATACTGTGGAAAGTCTCTCCAAAGCGGTAATCCACTAGCGGTTTATCTTAAGAGAAACTGCCAGAGGTTTCTTGAAGTTCCTGAAGTGAGTCTAATTGTGACGAGGCATTGGCTACCTTAAGAGAGTCATAGTTACTCTTGCCAAATGCTCACCATAATAGACATTTTTTAGATACTGTGGCCAGTCTGCCCGAAGCGATACGCCACTAGTTGTTTAATTTAAGACAACCATCGTTACCCTTGCTAGGAGTTACTTGATGTTGCTGATTTAATTTTAATTGTGACGAGGCATTGGCAACCTTACGAGAGTCATACTGATTCCTGGCAGTTCCTCACCAAAATACGCATTTGTTAGATATTGTGGAAAGTCTCTCCAAAGCGGTAATCCACTAGCTGCTTATCTTAAGTGAAACTGCCAGAGGTTTCTTGAAGTTGCTGATGTGAGTCTAATTGTGACGAGGCATTGGCTACCTTAAGAGAGTCATAGTGACTCTTGCCAAATGCTCACCATAATAGACATTTTTTTAGATACTGTGGCCAGTCTGCCCGAAGCGATACGCCACTAGTTGTTTAATTTAAGACAACCATCGTTACCCTTGCTAGGAGTTACTTGATGTTGCTGATTTAATTTTAATTGTGACGAGGCATTGGCAACCTTACGAGAGTCATAGTGATTCCTGGCAGTTCCTCACCAAAATACGCATTTTTTAGATACTGTGGAGAGTCTCTCCAAATCGGTAATCCACTAGCGGTTTATCTTAAGAGAAACTGCCAGAGGTTTCTTGAAGTTCCTGAAGTGAGTCTAATTGTGACGAGGCATTGGCTACCTTAAGAGAGTCATAGTTACTCTTGCCAAATGCTCACCATAATAGACATTTTTTAGATACTGTGGCCAGTCTGCCCGAAGCGATACGCCACTAGTTGTTTAATTTAAGACAACCATCGTTACCCTTGCTAGGAGTTACTTGATGTTGCTGATTTAATTTTAATTGTGACGAGGCATTGGCAACCTTACGAGAGTCATAGTGATTCCTGGCAGTTCCTCACCAAAATACGCATTTGTTAGATATTGTGGAAAGTCTCTCCGAAGCGGTAATCCACTAGCTGCTTATCTTAAGTGAAACTGCCAGAGGTTTCTTGAAGTTGCTGATGTGAGTCTAATTGTGACGAGGCATTGGCTACCTTAAGAGAGTCATAGTGACTCTTGCCAAATGCTCACCATGATAGACATTTTTTTAGATACTGTGGCCAGTCTGCCCGAAGCGATACGCCACTAGTTGTTTAATTTAAGACAACCATCGTTACCCTTGCTAGGAGTTACTTGATATTGCTGATTTAATTTTAATTGTGACGAGGCATTGGCAACCTTACGAGAGTCATAGTGATTCCTGGCAGTTCCTCACCAAAATACGCATTTTTTAGATACTGTGGAAAGTCTATCCAAAGCGGTAATCCACTAGCTGCTTATCTTAAGTGAAACTGCCAGAGGTTTCTTGAAGTTGCTGATGTGAGTCTAATTGTGACGAGGCATTGGCTACCTTAAGAGAGTCATACTGACTTTTGCCAAATGCTCACCATAATAGACATTTTTTTAGATACTGTGGCCAGTCTGCCCGAAGCGATACGCCACTAGTTGTTTAATTTAAGACAACCATCGTTACCCTTGCTAGGAGTTACTTGATGTTGCTGATTTAATTTTAATTGTGACGAGGCATTGGCAACCTTACGAGAGTCATAGTGATTCCTGGCAGTTCCTCACCAAAATACGCATTTTTTAGATACTGTGGAAAGTCTCTTTAAAGCGGTAATCCACTAGCGGTTTATCTTAAGAGAAACTGCCAGAGGTTTCTTGAAGTTCCTGAAGTGAGTCTAATTGTGACGAGGCATTGGCTACCTTAAGAGAGTCATAGTTACTCTTGCCAAATGCTCACCATAATAGACATTTTTTAGATACTGTGGCCAGTCTGCCCGAAGCGATACGCCACTAGTTGTTTAATTTAAGACAACCATCGTTACCCTTGCTAGGAGTTACTTGATGTTGCTGATTTAATTTTAATTGTGACGAGACATTGGCAACCTTACGAGAGTCATAGTGATTCCTGGCAGTTCCTCACCAAAATACGCATTTGTTAGATATTGTGGAAAGTCTCTCCGAAGCGGTAATCCACTAGCTGCTTATCTTAAGTGAAAGTGCCAGAGGTTTCTTGAAGTTGCTGATGTGAGTCTAATTGTGACGAGGCATTGGCTACCTTAAGAGAGTCATAGTGACTCTTGCCAAATGCTCACCATAATAGACATTTTTTTTATACTGTGGCCAGTCTGCCCGAAGCGATACGCCACTAGTTGTTTAATTTAAGACAACCATCGTTACCCTTGCTAGGAGTTACTTGATGTTGCTGATTTAATTTTAATTGTGACGAGGCATTGGCAACCTTACGAGAGTCATAGTGATTCCTGGCAGTTCCTCACCAAAATACGAATTTTTTAGATACTGTGGAAAGTCTATCCAAAGCGGTAATCCACTAGCTGCTTATCTTAAGTGAAACTGCCAGAGGTTTCTTGAAGTTGCTGATGTGAGTCTAATTGTGACGAGGCATTGGCTACCTTAAGAGAGTCATACTGACTTTTGCCTAATGCTCACCATAATAGACATTTTTTTAGATACTGAGGCCAGTCTGCCCGAAGCGATACGCCACTAGTTGTTTAATTTAAGACAACCATCGTTACCCTTGCTAGGAGTTACTTGATGTTGCTGATTTAATTTTAATTGTGACGAGGCATTGGCAACCTTACGAGAGTCATAGTGATTCCTGGCAGTTCCTCACGAAAATATGCATTTTTTAGATACTGTGGAAAGTCTCTCCAAAGCGGTAATCCACTAGCGGTTTATCTTAAGAGAAACTGCCAGAGGTTTCTTGAAGTTCCTGAAGTGAGTCTAATTGTGACGAGGCATTGGCTACCTTAAGAGAGTCATAGTTACTCTTGCCAAATGCTCACCATAATAGAAATTTTTTAGATACTGTGGCCAGTCTGCCCGAAGCGATACGCCACTAGTTGTTTAACTTAAGACAACCATCGTTACCCTTGCTAGGAGTTACTTGATGTTGCTGATTTAATTTTAATTGTGACGAGGCATTGGCAACCTTACGAGTGTCATAGTGATTCCTGGCAGTTCCTCACCAAAACACGCATTTGTTAGATATTGTGGAAAGTCTCTCCGAAGCGGTAATCCACTAGCTGCTTATCTTAAGTGAAACTGCCAGAGGTTTCTTGAAGTTGCTGATGTGAGTCTAATTGTGACGAGGCATTGGCTACCTTAAGAGAGTCATAGTGACTCTTGCCAAATGCTCACCATGATAGACATTTTTTTAGATACTGTGGCCAGTCTGCCCGAAGCGATACGCCACTAGTTGTTTAATTTAAGACAACCATCGTTACCCTTGCTAGGAGTTACTTGATGTTGCTGATTTAATTTTAATTGTGACGAGGCATTGGCAACCTTACGAGAGTCATAGTGATTCCTGGCAGTTCCTCACCAAACTACGCATTTTTTAGATACTGTGGAAAGTCTATCCAAAGCGGTAATCCACTAGCTGCTTATCTTAAGTGAAACTGCCAGAGGTTTCTTGAAGTTGCTGATGTGAGTCTAATTGTGACGAGGCATTGGCTACCTTAAGAGAGTCATACTGACTTTTGCCAAATGCTCACCATAATAGACATTTTTTTAGATACTGTGGCCAGTCTGCCCGAAGCGATACGCCACTAGTTGTTTAATTTAAGACAACCATCGTTACCCTTGCTAGGAGTTACTTGATGTTGCTGATTTAATTTTAATTGTGACGAGGCATTGGCAACCTTACGAGAGTCATAGTGATTCCTGGCAGTTCCTCACCAAAATACGCATTTTTTAGATACTGTGGAAAGTCTCTTTAAAGCGGTAATCCACTAGCGGTTTATCTTAAGAGAAACTGCCAGAGGTTTCTTGAAGTTCCTGAAGTGAGTCTAATTGTGACGAGGCATTGGCTACCTTAAGAGAGTCATAGTTACTCTTGCCAAATGCTCACCATAATAGACATTTTTTAGATACTGTGGCCAGTCTGCCCGAAGCGATACGCCACTAGTTGTTTAATTTAAGACAACCATCGTTACCCTTGCTAGGAGTTACTTGATGTTGCTGATTTAATTTTAATTGTGACGAGACATTGGCAACCTTACGAGAGTCATAGTGATTCCTGGCAGTTCCTCACCAAAATACGCATTTGTTAGATATTGTGGAAAGTCTCTCCGAAGCGGTAATCCACTAGCTGCTTATCTTAAGTGAAAGTGCCAGAGGTTTCTTGAAGTTGCTGATGTGAGTCTAATTGTGACGAGGCATTGGCTACCTTAAGAGAGTCATAGTGACTCTTGCCAAATGCTCACCATAATAGACATTTTTTTTATACTGTGGCCAGTCTGCCCGAAGCGATACGCCACTAGTTGTTTAATTTAAGACAACCATCGTTACCCTTGCTAGGAGTTACTTGATGTTGCTGATTTAATTTTAATTGTGACGAGGCATTGGCAACCTTACGAGAGTCATAGTGATTCCTGGCAGTTCCTCACCAAAATACGAATTTTTTAGATACTGTGGAAAGTCTATCCAAAGCGGGAATCCACTAGCTGCTTATCTTAAGTGAAACTGCCAGAGGTTTCTTGAAGTTGCTGATGTGAGTCTAATTGTGACGAGGCATTGGCTACCTTAAGAGAGTCATACTGACTTTTGCCTAATGCTCACCATAATAGACATTTTTTTAGATACTGAGGCCAGTCTGCCCGAAGCGATACGCCACTAGTTGTTTAATTTAAGACAACCATCGTTACCCTTGCTAGGAGTTACTTGATGTTGCTGATTTAATTTTAATTGTGACGAGGCATTGGCAACCTTACGAGAGTCATAGTGATTCCTGGCAGTTCCTCACCAAAATACGAATTTTTTAGATACTGTGGAAAGTCTATCCAAAGCGGTAATCCACTAGCTGCTTATCTTAAGTGAAACTGCCAGAGGTTTCTTGAAGTTGCTGATGTGAGTCTAATTGTGACGAGGCATTGGCTACCTTAAGAGAGTCATACTGACTTTTGCCTAATGCTCACCATAATAGACATTTTTTTAGATACTGAGGCCAGTCTGCCCGAAGCGATACGCCACTAGTTGTTTAATTTAAGACAACCATCGTTACCCTTGCTAGGAGTTACTTGATGTTGCTGATTTAATTTTAATTGTGACGAGGCATTGGCAACCTTACGAGAGTCATAGTGATTCCTGGCAGTTCCTCACGAAAATATGCATTTTTTAGATACTGTGGAAAGTCTCTCCAAAGCGGTAATCCACTAGCGGTTTATCTTAAGAGAAACTGCCAGAGGTTTCTTGAAGTTCCTGAAGTGAGTCTAATTGTGACGAGGCATTGGCTACCTTAAGAGAGTCATAGTTACTCTTGCCAAATGCTCACCATAATAGAAATTTTTTAGATACTGTGGCCAGTCTGCCCGAAGCGATACGCCACTAGTTGTTTAACTTAAGACAACCATCGTTACCCTTGCTAGGAGTTACTTGATGTTGCTGATTTAATTTTAATTGTGACGAGGCATTGGCAACCTTACGAGAGTCATACTGATTCCTGGCAGTTCCTCACCAAAATACGCATTTGTTAGATATTGTGGAAAGTCTCTCCAAAGCGGTAATCCACTAGCTGCTTATCTTAAGTGAAACTGCCAGAGGTTTCTTGAAGTTGCTGATGTGAGTCTAATTGTGACGAGGCATTGGCTACCTTAAGAGAGTCATAGTGACTCTTGCCAAATGCTCACCATAATAGACATTTTTTTAGATACTGTGGCCAGTCTGCCCGAAGCGATACGCCACTAGTTGTTTAATTTAAGACAACCATCGTTACCCTTGCTAGGAGTTACTTGATGTTGCTGATTTAATTTTAATTGTGACGAGGCATTGGCAACCTTACGAGAGTCATAGTGATTCCTGGCAGTTCCTCACCAAAATACGCATTTTTTAGATACTGTGGAGAGTCTCTCCAAAGCGGTAATCCACTAGCGGTTTATCTTAAGAGAAACTGCCAGAGGTTTCTTGAAGTTCCTGAAGTGAGTCTAATTGTGACGAGGCATTGGCTACCTTAAGAGAGTCATAGTTACTCTTGCCAAATGCTCACCATAATAGACATGTTTTAGATACTGTGGCCAGTCTGCCCGAAGCGATACGCCACTAGTTGTTTAATTTAAGACAACCATCGTTACCCTTGCTAGGAGTTACTTGATGTTGCTGATTTAATTTTAATTGTGACGAGGCATTGGCAACCTTACGAGAGTCATAGTGATTCCTGGCAGTTCCTCACCAAAATACGCATTTGTTAGATATTGTGGAAAGTCTCTCCGAAGCGGTAATCCACTAGCTGCTTATCTTAAGTGAAACTGCCAGAGGTTTCTTGAAGTTGCTGATGTGAGTCTAATTGTGACGAGGCATTGGCTACCTTAAGAGAGTCATAGTGACTCTTGCCAAATGCTCACCATGATAGACATTTTTTTAGATACTGTGGCCAGTCTGCCCGAAGCGATACGCCACTAGTTGTTTAATTTAAGACAACCATCGTTACCCTTGCTAGGAGTTACTTGATGTTGCTGATTTAATTTTAATTGTGACGAGGCATTGGCAACCTTACGAGAGTCATAGTGATTCCTGGCAGTTCCTCACCAAAATACGCATTTTTTAGATACTGTGGAAAGTCTATCCAAAGCGGTAATCCACTAGCTGCTTATCTTAAGTGAAACTGCCAGAGGTTTCTTGAAGTTGCTGATGTGAGTCTAATTGTGACGAGGCATTGGCTACCTTAAGAGAGTCATACTGACTTTTGCCTAATGCTCACCATAATAGACATTTTTTTAGATACTGAGGCCAGTCTGCCCGAAGCGATACGCCACTAGTTGTTTAATTTAAGACAACCATCGTTACCCTTGCTAGGAGTTACTTGATGTTGCTGATTTAATTTTAATTGTGACGAGGCATTGGCAACCTTACGAGAGTCATACTGATTCCTGGCAGTTCCTCACCAAAATACGCATTTGTTAGATATTGTGGAAAGTCTCTCCAAAGCGGTAATCCACTAGCTGCTTATCTTAAGTGAAACTGCCAGAGGTTTCTTGAAGTTGCTGATGTGAGTCTAATTGTGACGAGGCATTGGCTACCTTAAGAGAGTCATAGTGACTCTTGCCAAATGCTCACCATGATAGACATTTTTTTAGATACTGTGGCCAGTCTGCCCGAAGCGATACGCCACTAGTTGTTTAATTTAAGACAACCATCGTTACCCTTGCTAGGAGTTACTTGATGTTGCTGATTTAATTTTAATTGTGACGAGGCATTGGCAACCTTACGAGAGTCATAGTGATTCCTGGCAGTTCCTCACCAAAATACGCATTTTTTAGATACTGTGGAAAGTCTATCCAAAGCGGTAATCCACTAGCTGCTTATCTTAAGTGAAACTGCCAGAGGTTTCTTGAAGTTGCTGATGTGAGTCTAATTGTGACGAGGCATTGGCTACCTTAAGAGAGTCATACTGACTTTTGCCAAATGCTCACCATAATAGACATTTTTTTAGATACTGTGGCCAGTCTGCCCGAAGCGATACGCCACTAGTTGTTTAATTTAAGACAACCATCGTTACCCTTGCTAGGAGTTACTTGATGTTGCTGATTTAATTTTAATTGTGACGAGGCATTGGCAACCTTACGAGAGTCATAGTGATTCCTGGCAGTTCCTCACCAAAATACGCATTTTTTAGATACTGTGGAAAGTCTCTTTAAAGCGGTAATCCACTAGCGGTTTATCTTAAGAGAAACTGCCAGAGGTTTCTTGAAGTTCCTGAAGTGAGTCTAATTGTGACGAGGCATTGGCTACCTTAAGAGAGTCATAGTTACTCTTGCCAAATGCTCACCATAATAGACATTTTTTAGATACTGTGGCCAGTCTGCCCGAAGCGATACGCCACTAGTTGTTTAATTTAAGACAACCATCGTTACCCTTGCTAGGAGTTACTTGATGTTGCTGATTTAATTTTAATTGTGACGAGACATTGGCAACCTTACGAGAGTCATAGTGATTCCTGGCAGTTCCTCACCAAAATACGCATTTGTTAGATATTGTGGAAAGTCTCTCCGAAGCGGTAATCCACTAGCTGCTTATCTTAAGTGAAAGTGCCAGAGGTTTCTTGAAGTTGCTGATGTGAGTCTAATTGTGACGAGGCATTGGCTACCTTAAGAGAGTCATAGTGACTCTTGCCAAATGCTCACCATAATAGACATTTTTTTTATACTGTGGCCAGTCTGCCCGAAGCGATACGCCACTAGTTGTTTAATTTAAGACAACCATCGTTACCCTTGCTAGGAGTTACTTGATGTTGCTGATTTAATTTTAATTGTGACGAGGCATTGGCAACCTTACGAGAGTCATAGTGATTCCTGGCAGTTCCTCACCAAAATACGAATTTTTTAGATACTGTGGAAAGTCTATCCAAAGCGGTAATCCACTAGCTGCTTATCTTAAGTGAAACTGCCAGAGGTTTCTTGAAGTTGCTGATGTGAGTCTAATTGTGACGAGGCATTGGCTACCTTAAGAGAGTCATACTGACTTTTGCCTAATGCTCACCATAATAGACATTTTTTTAGATACTGAGGCCAGTCTGCCCGAAGCGATACGCCACTAGTTGTTTAATTTAAGACAACCATCGTTACCCTTGCTAGGAGTTACTTGATGTTGCTGATTTAATTTTAATTGTGACGAGGCATTGGCAACCTTACGAGAGTCATAGTGATTCCTGGCAGTTCCTCACGAAAATATGCATTTTTTAGATACTGTGGAAAGTCTCTCCAAAGCGGTAATCCACTAGCGGTTTATCTTAAGAGAAACTGCCAGAGGTTTCTTGAAGTTCCTGAAGTGAGTCTAATTGTGACGAGGCATTGGCTACCTTAAGAGAGTCATAGTTACTCTTGCCAAATGCTCACCATAATAGAAATTTTTTAGATACTGTGGCCAGTCTGCCCGAAGCGATACGCCACTAGTTGTTTAACTTAAGACAACCATCGTTACCCTTGCTAGGAGTTACTTGATGTTGCTGATTTAATTTTAATTGTGACGAGGCATTGGCAACCTTACGAGTGTCATAGTGATTCCTGGCAGTTCCTCACCAAAACACGCATTTGTTAGATATTGTGGAAAGTCTCTCCGAAGCGGTAATCCACTAGCTGCTTATCTTAAGTGAAACTGCCAGAGGTTTCTTGAAGTTGCTGATGTGAGTCTAATTGTGACGAGGCATTGGCTACCTTAAGAGAGTCATAGTGACTCTTGCCAAATGCTCACCATGATAGACATTTTTTTAGATACTGTGGCCAGTCTGCCCGAAGCGATACGCCACTAGTTGTTTAATTTAAGACAACCATCGTTACCCTTGCTAGGAGTTACTTGATGTTGCTGATTTAATTTTAATTGTGACGAGGCATTGGCAACCTTACGAGAGTCATAGTGATTCCTGGCAGTTCCTCACCAAACTACGCATTTTTTAGATACTGTGGAAAGTCTATCCAAAGCGGTAATCCACTAGCTGCTTATCTTAAGTGAAACTGCCAGAGGTTTCTTGAAGTTGCTGATGTGAGTCTAATTGTGACGAGGCATTGGCTACCTTAAGAGAGTCATACTGACTTTTGCCAAATGCTCACCATAATAGACATTTTTTTAGATACTGTGGCCAGTCTGCCCGAAGCGATACGCCACTAGTTGTTTAATTTAAGACAACCATCGTTACCCTTGCTAGGAGTTACTTGATGTTGCTGATTTAATTTTAATTGTGACGAGGCATTGGCAACCTTACGAGAGTCATAGTGATTCCTGGCAGTTCCTCACCAAAATACGCATTTTTTAGATACTGTGGAAAGTCTCTTTAAAGCGGTAATCCACTAGCGGTTTATCTTAAGAGAAACTGCCAGAGGTTTCTTGAAGTTCCTGAAGTGAGTCTAATTGTGACGAGGCATTGGCTACCTTAAGAGAGTCATAGTTACTCTTGCCAAATGCTCACCATAATAGACATTTTTTAGATACTGTGGCCAGTCTGCCCGAAGCGATACGCCACTAGTTGTTTAATTTAAGACAACCATCGTTACCCTTGCTAGGAGTTACTTGATGTTGCTGATTTAATTTTAATTGTGACGAGACATTGGCAACCTTACGAGAGTCATAGTGATTCCTGGCAGTTCCTCACCAAAATACGCATTTGTTAGATATTGTGGAAAGTCTCTCCGAAGCGGTAATCCACTAGCTGCTTATCTTAAGTGAAAGTGCCAGAGGTTTCTTGAAGTTGCTGATGTGAGTCTAATTGTGACGAGGCATTGGCTACCTTAAGAGAGTCATAGTGACTCTTGCCAAATGCTCACCATAATAGACATTTTTTTTATACTGTGGCCAGTCTGCCCGAAGCGATACGCCACTAGTTGTTTAATTTAAGACAACCATCGTTACCCTTGCTAGGAGTTACTTGATGTTGCTGATTTAATTTTAATTGTGACGAGGCATTGGCAACCTTACGAGAGTCATAGTGATTCCTGGCAGTTCCTCACCAAAATACGAATTTTTTAGATACTGTGGAAAGTCTATCCAAAGCGGGAATCCACTAGCTGCTTATCTTAAGTGAAACTGCCAGAGGTTTCTTGAAGTTGCTGATGTGAGTCTAATTGTGACGAGGCATTGGCTACCTTAAGAGAGTCATACTGACTTTTGCCTAATGCTCACCATAATAGACATTTTTTTAGATACTGAGGCCAGTCTGCCCGAAGCGATACGCCACTAGTTGTTTAATTTAAGACAACCATCGTTACCCTTGCTAGGAGTTACTTGATGTTGCTGATTTAATTTTAATTGTGACGAGGCATTGGCAACCTTACGAGAGTCATAGTGATTCCTGGCAGTTCCTCACCAAAATACGAATTTTTTAGATACTGTGGAAAGTCTATCCAAAGCGGTAATCCACTAGCTGCTTATCTTAAGTGAAACTGCCAGAGGTTTCTTGAAGTTGCTGATGTGAGTCTAATTGTGACGAGGCATTGGCTACCTTAAGAGAGTCATACTGACTTTTGCCTAATGCTCACCATAATAGACATTTTTTTAGATACTGAGGCCAGTCTGCCCGAAGCGATACGCCACTAGTTGTTTAATTTAAGACAACCATCGTTACCCTTGCTAGGAGTTACTTGATGTTGCTGATTTAATTTTAATTGTGACGAGGCATTGGCAACCTTACGAGAGTCATAGTGATTCCTGGCAGTTCCTCACGAAAATATGCATTTTTTAGATACTGTGGAAAGTCTCTCCAAAGCGGTAATCCACTAGCGGTTTATCTTAAGAGAAACTGCCAGAGGTTTCTTGAAGTTCCTGAAGTGAGTCTAATTGTGACGAGGCATTGGCTACCTTAAGAGAGTCATAGTTACTCTTGCCAAATGCTCACCATAATAGAAATTTTTTAGATACTGTGGCCAGTCTGCCCGAAGCGATACGCCACTAGTTGTTTAACTTAAGACAACCATCGTTACCCTTGCTAGGAGTTACTTGATGTTGCTGATTTAATTTTAATTGTGACGAGGCATTGGCAACCTTACGAGAGTCATACTGATTCCTGGCAGTTCCTCACCAAAATACGCATTTGTTAGATATTGTGGAAAGTCTCTCCAAAGCGGTAATCCACTAGCTGCTTATCTTAAGTGAAACTGCCAGAGGTTTCTTGAAGTTGCTGATGTGAGTCTAATTGTGACGAGGCATTGGCTACCTTAAGAGAGTCATAGTGACTCTTGCCAAATGCTCACCATAATAGACATTTTTTTAGATACTGTGGCCAGTCTGCCCGAAGCGATACGCCACTAGTTGTTTAATTTAAGACAACCATCGTTACCCTTGCTAGGAGTTACTTGATGTTGCTGATTTAATTTTAATTGTGACGAGGCATTGGCAACCTTACGAGAGTCATAGTGATTCCTGGCAGTTCCTCACCAAAATACGCATTTTTTAGATACTGTGGAGAGTCTCTCCAAAGCGGTAATCCACTAGCGGTTTATCTTAAGAGAAACTGCCAGAGGTTTCTTGAAGTTCCTGAAGTGAGTCTAATTGTGACGAGGCATTGGCTACCTTAAGAGAGTCATAGTTACTCTTGCCAAATGCTCACCATAATAGACATGTTTTAGATACTGTGGCCAGTCTGCCCGAAGCGATACGCCACTAGTTGTTTAATTTAAGACAACCATCGTTACCCTTGCTAGGAGTTACTTGATGTTGCTGATTTAATTTTAATTGTGACGAGGCATTGGCAACCTTACGAGAGTCATAGTGATTCCTGGCAGTTCCTCACCAAAATACGCATTTGTTAGATATTGTGGAAAGTCTCTCCGAAGCGGTAATCCACTAGCTGCTTATCTTAAGTGAAACTGCCAGAGGTTTCTTGAAGTTGCTGATGTGAGTCTAATTGTGACGAGGCATTGGCTACCTTAAGAGAGTCATAGTGACTCTTGCCAAATGCTCACCATGATAGACATTTTTTTAGATACTGTGGCCAGTCTGCCCGAAGCGATACGCCACTAGTTGTTTAATTTAAGACAACCATCGTTACCCTTGCTAGGAGTTACTTGATGTTGCTGATTTAATTTTAATTGTGACGAGGCATTGGCAACCTTACGAGAGTCATAGTGATTCCTGGCAGTTCCTCACCAAAATACGCATTTTTTAGATACTGTGGAAAGTCTATCCAAAGCGGTAATCCACTAGCTGCTTATCTTAAGTGAAACTGCCAGAGGTTTCTTGAAGTTGCTGATGTGAGTCTAATTGTGACGAGGCATTGGCTACCTTAAGAGAGTCATACTGACTTTTGCCTAATGCTCACCATAATAGACATTTTTTTAGATACTGAGGCCAGTCTGCCCGAAGCGATACGCCACTAGTTGTTTAATTTAAGACAACCATCGTTACCCTTGCTAGGAGTTACTTGATGTTGCTGATTTAATTTTAATTGTGACGAGGCATTGGCAACCTTACGAGAGTCATACTGATTCCTGGCAGTTCCTCACCAAAATACGCATTTGTTAGATATTGTGGAAAGTCTCTCCAAAGCGGTAATCCACTAGCTGCTTATCTTAAGTGAAACTGCCAGAGGTTTCTTGAAGTTGCTGATGTGAGTCTAATTGTGACGAGGCATTGGCTACCTTAAGAGAGTCATAGTGACTCTTGCCAAATGCTCACCATAATAGACATTTTTTTAGATACTGTGGCCAGTCTGCCCGAAGCGATACGCCACTAGTTGTTTAATTTAAGACAACCATCGTTACCCTTGCTAGGAGTTACTTGATGTTGCTGATTTAATTTTAATTGTGACGAGGCATTGGCAACCTTACGAGAGTCATAGTGATTCCTGGCAGTTCCTCACCAAAATACGCATTTTTTAGATACTGTGGAGAGTCTCTCCAAAGCGGTAATCCACTAGCGGTTTATCTTAAAAGAAACTGCCAGAGGTTTCTTGAAGTTCCTGAAGTGAGTCTAATTGTGACGAGGCATTGGCTACCTTAAGAGAGTCATAGTTACTCTTGCCAAATGCTCACCATAATAGACATTTTTTAGATACTGTGGCCAGTCTGCCCGAAGCGATACGCCACTAGTTGTTTAATTTAAGACAACCATCGTTACCCTTGCTAGGAGTTACTTGATGTTGCTGATTTAATTTTAATTGTGACGAGGCATTGGCAACCTTACGAGAGTCATAGTGATTCCTGGCAGTTCCTCACCAAAATACGCATTTGTTAGATATTGTGGAAAGTCTCACCGAAGCGGTAATCCACTAGCTGCTTATCTTAAGTGAAACTGCCAGAGGTTTCTTGAAGTTGCTGATGTGAGTCTAATTGTGACGAGGCATTGGCTACCTTAAGAGAGTCATAGTGACTCTTGCCAAATGCTCACCATGATAGACATTTTTTTAGATACTGTGGCCAGTCTGCCCGAAGCGATACGCCACTAGTTGTTTAATTTAAGACAACCATCGTTACCCTTGCTAGGAGTTACTTGATGTTGCTGATTTAATTTTAATTGTGACGAGGCATTGGCAACCTTACGAGAGTCATAGTGATTCCTGGCAGTTCCTCACCAAAATACGCATTTTTTAGATACTGTGGAAAGTCTATCCAAAGCGGTAATCCACTAGCTGCTTATCTTAAGTGAAACTGCCAGAGGTTTCTTGAAGTTGCTGATGTGAGTCTAATTGTGACGAGGCATTGGCTACCTTAAGAGAGTCATACTGACTTTTGCCAAATGCTCACCATAATAGACATTTTTTTAGATACTGTGGCCAGTCTGCCCGAAGCGATACGCCACTAGTTGTTTAATTTAAGACAACCATCGTTACCCTTGCTAGGAGTTACTTGATGTTGCTGATTTAATTTTAATTGTGACGAGGCATTGGCAACCTTACGAGAGTCATAGTGATTCCTGGCAGTTCCTCACCAAAATACGAATTTTTTAGATACTGTGGAAAGTCTATCCAAAGCGGGAATCCACTAGCTGCTTATCTTAAGTGAAACTGCCAGAGGTTTCTTGAAGTTGCTGATGTGAGTCTAATTGTGACGAGGCATTGGCTACCTTAAGAGAGTCATACTGACTTTTGCCTAATGCTCACCATAATAGACATTTTTTTAGATACTGAGGCCAGTCTGCCCGAAGCGATACGCCACTAGTTGTTTAATTTAAGACAACCATCGTTACCCTTGCTAGGAGTTACTTGATGTTGCTGATTTAATTTTAATTGTGACGAGGCATTGGCAACCTTACGAGAGTCATAGTGATTCCTGGCAGTTCCTCACCAAAATACGAATTTTTTAGATACTGTGGAAAGTCTATCCAAAGCGGTAATCCACTAGCTGCTTATCTTAAGTGAAACTGCCAGAGGTTTCTTGAAGTTGCTGATGTGAGTCTAATTGTGACGAGGCATTGGCTACCTTAAGAGAGTCATACTGACTTTTGCCTAATGCTCACCATAATAGACATTTTTTTAGATACTGAGGCCAGTCTGCCCGAAGCGATACGCCACTAGTTGTTTAATTTAAGACAACCATCGTTACCCTTGCTAGGAGTTACTTGATGTTGCTGATTTAATTTTAATTGTGACGAGGCATTGGCAACCTTACGAGAGTCATAGTGATTCCTGGCAGTTCCTCACGAAAATATGCATTTTTTAGATACTGTGGAAAGTCTCTCCAAAGCGGTAATCCACTAGCGGTTTATCTTAAGAGAAACTGCCAGAGGTTTCTTGAAGTTCCTGAAGTGAGTCTAATTGTGACGAGGCATTGGCTACCTTAAGAGAGTCATAGTTACTCTTGCCAAATGCTCACCATAATAGAAATTTTTTAGATACTGTGGCCAGTCTGCCCGAAGCGATACGCCACTAGTTGTTTAACTTAAGACAACCATCGTTACCCTTGCTAGGAGTTACTTGATGTTGCTGATTTAATTTTAATTGTGACGAGGCATTGGCAACCTTACGAGAGTCATAGTGATTCCTGGCAGTTCCTCACCAAAATACGCATTTGTTAGATATTGTGGAAAGTCTCTCCAAAGCGGTAATCCACTAGCTGCTTATCTTAAGTGAAACTGCCAGAGGTTTCTTGAAGTTGCTGATGTGAGTCTAATTGTGACGAGGCATTGGCTACCTTAAGAGAGTCATAGTGACTCTTGCCAAATGCTCACCATAATAGACATTTTTTTAGATACTGTGGCCAGTCTGCCCGAAGCGATACGCCACTAGTTGTTTAATTTAAGACAACCATCGTTACCCTTGCTAGGAGTTACTTGATGTTGCTGATTTAATTTTAATTGTGACGAGGCATTGGCAACCTTACGAGAGTCATAGTGATTCCTGGCAGTTCCTCACCAAAATACGCATTTTTTAGATACTGTGGAGAGTCTCTCCAAAGCGGTAATCCACTAGCGGTTTATCTTAAGAGAAACTGCCAGAGGTTTCTTGAAGTTCCTGAAGTGAGTCTAATTGTGACGAGGCATTGGCTACCTTAAGAGAGTCATAGTTACTCTTGCCAAATGCTCACCATAATAGACATTTTTTAGATACTGTGGCCAGTCTGCCCGAAGCGATACGCCACTAGTTGTTTAATTTAAGACAACCATCGTTACCCTTGCTAGGAGTTACTTGATGTTGCTGATTTAATTTTAATTGTGACGAGGCATTGGCAACCTTACGAGAGTCATAGTGATTCCTGGCAGTTCCTCACCAAAATACGCATTTGTTAGATATTGTGGAAAGTCTCTCCGAAGCGGTAATCCACTAGCTGCTTATCTTAAGTGAAACTGCCAGAGGTTTCTTGAAGTTGCTGATGTGAGTCTAATTGTGACGAGGCATTGGCTACCTTAAGAGAGTCATAGTGACTCTTGCCAAATGCTCACCATGATAGACATTTTTTTAGATACTGTGGCCAGTCTGCCCGAAGCGATACGCCACTAGTTGTTTAATTTAAGACAACCATCGTTACCCTTGCTAGGAGTTACTTGATGTTGCTGATTTAATTTTAATTGTGACGAGGCATTGGCAACCTTACGAGAGTCATAGTGATTCCTGGCAGTTCCTCACCAAAATACGCATTTTTTAGATACTGTGGAAAGTCTATCCAAAGCGGTAATCCACTAGCTGCTTATCTTAAGTGAAACTGCCAGAGGTTTCTTGAAGTTGCTGATGTGAGTCTAATTGTGACGAGGCATTGGCTACCTTAAGAGAGTCATACTGACTTTTGCCTAATGCTCACCATAATAGACATTTTTTTAGATACTGAGGCCAGTCTGCCCGAAGCGATACGCCACTAGTTGTTTAATTTAAGACAACCATCGTTACCCTTGCTAGGAGTTACTTGATGTTGCTGATTTAATTTTAATTGTGACGAGGCATTGGCAACCTTACGAGAGTCATACTGATTCCTGGCAGTTCCTCACCAAAATACGCATTTGTTAGATATTGTGGAAAGTCTCTCCAAAGCGGTAATCCACTAGCTGCTTATCTTAAGTGAAACTGCCAGAGGTTTCTTGAAGTTGCTGATGTGAGTCTAATTGTGACGAGGCATTGGCTACCTTAAGAGAGTCATAGTGACTCTTGCCAAATGCTCACCATAATAGACATTTTTTTAGATACTGTGGCCAGTCTGCCCGAAGCGATACGCCACTAGTTGTTTAATTTAAGACAACCATCGTTACCCTTGCTAGGAGTTACTTGATGTTGCTGATTTAATTTTAATTGTGACGAGGCATTGGCAACCTTACGAGAGTCATAGTGATTCCTGGCAGTTCCTCACCAAAATACGCATTTGTTAGATATTGTGGAAAGTCTCTCCAAAGCGGTAATCCACTAGCTGCTTATCTTAAGTGAAACTGCCAGAGGTTTCTTGAAGTTGCTGATGTGAGTCTAATTGTGACGAGGCATTGGCTACCTTAAGAGAGTCATAGTGACTCTTGCCAAATGCTCACCATAATAGACATTTTTTTAGATACTGTGGCCAGTCTGCCCGAAGCGATACGCCACTAGTTGTTTAATTTAAGACAACCATCGTTACCCTTGCTAGGAGTTACTTGATGTTGCTGATTTAATTTTAATTGTGACGAGGCATTGGCAACCTTACGAGAGTCATAGTGATTCCTGGCAGTTCCTCACCAAAATACGCATTTTTTAGATACTGTGGAGAGTCTCTCCAAAGCGGTAATCCACTAGCGGTTTATCTTAAGAGAAACTGCCAGAGGTTTCTTGAAGTTCCTGAAGTGAGTCTAATTGTGACGAGGCATTGGCTACCTTAAGAGAGTCATAGTTACTCTTGCCAAATGCTCACCATAATAGACATTTTTTAGATACTGTGGCCAGTCTGCCCGAAGCGATACGCCACTAGTTGTTTAATTTAAGACAACCATCGTTACCCTTGCTAGGAGTTACTTGATGTTGCTGATTTAATTTTAATTGTGACGAGGCATTGGCAACCTTACGAGAGTCATAGTGATTCCTGGCAGTTCCTCACCAAAATACGCATTTGTTAGATATTGTGGAAAGTCTCTCCGAAGCGGTAATCCACTAGCTGCTTATCTTAAGTGAAACTGCCAGAGGTTTCTTGAAGTTGCTGATGTGAGTCTAATTGTGACGAGGCATTGGCTACCTTAAGAGAGTCATAGTGACTCTTGCCAAATGCTCACCATGATAGACATTTTTTTAGATACTGTGGCCAGTCTGCCCGAAGCGATACGCCACTAGTTGTTTAATTTAAGACAACCATCGTTACCCTTGCTAGGAGTTACTTGATGTTGCTGATTTAATTTTAATTGTGACGAGGCATTGGCAACCTTACGAGAGTCATAGTGATTCCTGGCAGTTCCTCACCAAAATACGCATTTTTTAGATACTGTGGAAAGTCTATCCAAAGCGGTAATCCACTAGCTGCTTATCTTAAGTGAAACTGCCAGAGGTTTCTTGAAGTTGCTGATGTGAGTCTAATTGTGACGAGGCATTGGCTACCTTAAGAGAGTCATACTGACTTTTGCCTAATGCTCACCATAATAGACATTTTTTTAGATACTGAGGCCAGTCTGCCCGAAGCGATACGCCACTAGTTGTTTAATTTAAGACAACCATCGTTACCCTTGCTAGGAGTTACTTGATGTTGCTGATTTAATTTTAATTGTGACGAGGCATTGGCAACCTTACGAGAGTCATACTGATTCCTGGCAGTTCCTCACCAAAATACGCATTTGTTAGATATTGTGGAAAGTCTCTCCAAAGCGGTAATCCACTAGCTGCTTATCTTAAGTGAAACTGCCAGAGGTTTCTTGAAGTTGCTGATGTGAGTCTAATTGTGACGAGGCATTGGCTACCTTAAGAGAGTCATAGTGACTCTTGCCAAATGCTCACCATAATAGACATTTTTTTAGATACTGTGGCCAGTCTGCCCGAAGCGATACGCCACTAGTTGTTTAATTTAAGACAACCATCGTTACCCTTGCTAGGAGTTACTTGATGTTGCTGATTTAATTTTAATTGTGACGAGGCATTGGCAACCTTACGAGAGTCATAGTGATTCCTGGCAGTTCCTCACCAAAATACGCATTTTTTAGATACTGTGGAGAGTCTCTCCAAAGCGGTAATCCACTAGCGGTTTATCTTAAAAGAAACTGCCAGAGGTTTCTTGAAGTTCCTGAAGTGAGTCTAATTGTGACGAGGCATTGGCTACCTTAAGAGAGTCATAGTTACTCTTGCCAAATGCTCACCATTATAGACATTTTTTAGATACTGTGGCCAGTCTGCCCGAAGCGATACGCCACTAGTTGTTTAATTTAAGACAACCATCGTTACCCTTGCTAGGAGTTACTTGATGTTGCTGATTTAATTTTAATTGTGACGAGGCATTGGCAACCTTACGAGAGTCATAGTGATTCCTGGCAGTTCCTCACCAAAATACGCATTTGTTAGATATTGTGGAAAGTCTCACCGAAGCGGTAATCCACTAGTTGCTTATCTTAAGTGAAACTGCCAGAGGTTTCTTGAAGTTGCTGATGTGAGTCTAATTGTGACGAGGCATTGGCTACCTTAAGAGAGTCATAGTGACTCTTGCCAAATGCTCACCATGATAGACATTTTTTTAGATACTGTGGCCAGTCTGCCCGAAGCGATACGCCACTAGTTGTTTAATTTAAGACAACCATCGTTACCCTTGCTAGGAGTTACTTGATGTTGCTGATTTAATTTTAATTGTGACGAGGCATTGGCAACCTTACGAGAGTCATAGTGATTCCTGGCAGTTCCTCACCAAAATACGCATTTTTTAGATACTGTGGAAAGTCTATCCAAAGCGGTAATCCACTAGCTGCTTATCTTAAGTGAAACTGCCAGAGGTTTCTTGAAGTTGCTGATGTGAGTCTAATTGTGACGAGGCATTGGCTACCTTAAGAGAGTCATACTGACTTTTGCCAAATGCTCACCATAATAGACATTTTTTTAGATACTGTGGCCAGTCTGCCCGAAGCGATACGCCACTAGTTGTTTAATTTAAGACAACCATCGTTACCCTTGCTAGGAGTTACTTGATGTTGCTGATTTAATTTTAATTGTGACGAGGCATTGGCAACCTTACGAGAGTCATAGTGATTCCTGGCAGTTCCTCACCAAAATACGCATTTTTTAGATACTGTGGAAAGTCTCTTTAAAGCGGTAATCCACTAGCGGTTTATCTTAAGAGAAACTGCCAGAGGTTTCTTGAAGTTCCTGAAGTGAGTCTAATTGTGACGAGGCATTGGCTACCTTAAGAGAGTCATAGTTACTCTTGCCAAATGCTCACCATAATAGACATTTTTTAGATACTGTGGCCAGTCTGCCCGAAGCGATACGCCACTAGTTGTTTAATTTAAGACAACCATCGTTACCCTTGCTAGGAGTTACTTGATGTTGCTGATTTAATTTTTATTGTGACGAGACATTGGCAACCTTACGAGAGTCATAGTGATTCCTGGCAGTTCCTCACCAAAATACGCATTTGTTAGATATTGTGGAAAGTCTCTCCGAAGCGGTAATCCACTAGCTGCTTATCTTAAGTGAAAGTGCCAGAGGTTTCTTGAAGTTGCTGATGTGAGTCTAATTGTGACGAGGCATTGGCTACCTTAAGAGAGTCATAGTGACTCTTGCCAAATGCTCACCATAATAGACATTTTTTTTATACTGTGGCCACTCTGCCCGAAGCGATACGCCACTAGTTGTTTAATTTAAGACAACCATCGTTACCCTTGCTAGGAGTTACTTGATGTTGCTGATTTAATTTTAATTGTGACGAGGCATTGGCAACCTTACGAGAGTCATAGTGATTCCTGGCAGTTCCTCACCAAAATACGAATTTTTTAGATACTGTGGAAAGTCTATCCAAAGCGGTAATCCACTAGCTGCTTATCTTAAGTGAAACTGCCAGAGGTTTCTTGAAGTTGCTGATGTGAGTCTAATTGTGACGAGGCATTGGCTACCTTAAGAGAGTCATACTGACTTTTGCCTAATGCTCACCATAATAGACATTTTTTTAGATACTGAGGCCAGTCTGCCCGAAGCGATACGCCACTAGTTGTTTAATTTAAGACAACCATCGTTACCCTTGCTAGGAGTTACTTGATGTTGCTGATTTAATTTTAATTGTGACGAGGCATTGGCAACCTTACGAGAGTCATAGTGATTCCTGGCAGTTCCTCACGAAAATATGCATTTTTTAGATACTGTGGAAAGTCTCTCCAAAGCGGTAATCCACTAGCGGTTTATCTTAAGAGAAACTGCCAGAGGTTTCTTGAAGTTCCTGAAGTGAGTCTAATTGTGACGAGGCATTGGCTACCTTAAGAGAGTCATAGTTACTCTTGCCAAATGCTCACCATAATAGAAATTTTTTAGATACTGTGGCCAGTCTGCCCGAAGCGATACGCCACTAGTTGTTTAACTTAAGACAACCATCGTTACCCTTGCTAGGAGTTACTTGATGTTGCTGATTTAATTTTAATTGTGACGAGGCATTGGCAACCTTACGAGAGTCATAGTGATTCCTGGCAGTTCCTCACCAATATACGCATTTGTTAGATATTGTGGAAAGTCTCTCCGAAGCGGTAATCCACTAGCTGCTTATCTTAAGTGAAACTGCAAGAGGTTTCTTGAAGTTGCTGATGTGAGTCTAATTGTGACGAGGCATTGGCTACCTTAAGAGAGTCATAGTGACTCTTGCCAAATGCTCACCATAATAGACATTTTTTTAGATACTGTGGCCAGTCTGCCCGAAGCGATACGCCACTAGTTGTTTAATTTAAGACAACCATCGTTACCCTTGCTAGGAGTTACTTGATGTTGCTGATTTAATTTTAATTGTGACGAGGCATTGGCAACCTTACGAGAGTCATAGTGATTCCTGGCAGTTCCTCACCAAAATACGCATTTTTTAGATACTGTGGAGAGTCTCTCCAAAGCGGTAATCCACTAGCGGTTTATCTTAAGAGAAACTGCCAGAGGTTTCTTGAAGTTCCTGAAGTGAGTCTAATTGTGACGAGGCATTGGCTACCTTAAGAGAGTCATAGTTACTCTTGCCAAATGCTCACCATAATAGACATTTTTTAGATACTGTGGCCAGTCTGCCCGAAGCGATACGCCACTAGTTGTTTAATTTAAGACAACCATCGTTACCCTTGCTAGGAGTTACTTGATGTTGCTGATTTAATTTTAATTGTGACGAGGCATTGGCAACCTTACGAGAGTCATAGTGATTCCTGGCAGTTCCTCACCAAAATACGCATTTGTTAGTTATTGTGGAAAGTCTCTCCGAAGCGGTAATCCACTAGCTGCTTATCTTAAGTGAAACTGCCAGAGGTTTCTTGAAGTTGCTGATGTGAGTCTAATTGTGACGAGGCATTGGCTACCTTAAGAGAGTCATAGTGACTCTTGCCAAATGCTCACCATGATAGACATTTTTTTAGATACTGTGGCCAGTCTGCCCGAAGCGATACGCCACTAGTTGTTTAATTTAAGACAACCATCGTTACCCTTGCTAGGAGTTACTTGATGTTGCTGATTTAATTTTAATTGTGACGAGGCATTGGCAACCTTACGAGAGTCATAGTGATTCCTGGCAGTTCCTCACCAAAATACGCATTTTTTAGATACTGTGGAAAGTCTATCCAAAGCGGTAATCCACTAGCTGCTTATCTTAAGTGAAACTGCCAGAGTTTTCTTGAAGTTGCTGATGTGAGTCTAATTGTGACGAGGCATTGGCTACCTTAAGAGAGTCATACTGACTTTTGCCTAATGCTCACCATAATAGACATTTTTTTAGATACTGAGGCCAGTCTGCCCGAAGCGATACGCCACTAGTTGTTTAATTTAAGACAACCATCGTTACCCTTGCTAGGAGTTACTTGATGTTGCTGATTTAATTTTAATTGTGACGAGGCATTGGCAACCTTACGAGAGTCATAGTGATTCCTGGCAGTTCCTCACGAAAATATGCATTTTTTAGATACTGTGGAAAGTTTCTCCAAAGCGGTAATCCACTAGCGGTTTATCTTAAGAGAAACTGCCAGAGGTTTCTTGAAGTTCCTGAAGTGAGTCTAATTGTGACGAGGCATTGGCTACCTTAAGAGAGTCATAGTTACTCTTGCCAAATGCTCACCATAATAGAAATTTTTTAGATACTGTGGCCAGTCTGCCCAAAGCGATACGCCACTAGTTGTTTAATTTAAGACAACCATCGTTACCCTTGCTAGGAGTTACTTGATGTTGCTGATTTAATTTTTATTGTGACGAGACATTGGCAACCTTACGAGAGTCATAGTGATTCCTGGCAGTTCCTCACCAAAATACGCATTTGTTAGATATTGTGGAAAGTCTCTCCGAAGCGGTAATCCACTAGCTGCTTATCTTAAGTGAAAGTGCCAGAGGTTTCTTGAAGTTGCTGATGTGAGTCTAATTGTGACGAGGCATTGGCTACCTTAAGAGAGTCATAGTGACTCTTGCCAAATGCTCACCATAATAGACATTTTTTTTATACTGTGGCCACTCTGCCCGAAGCGATACGCCACTAGTTGTTTAATTTAAGACAACCATCGTTACCCTTGCTAGGAGTTACTTGATGTTGCTGATTTAATTTTAATTGTGACGAGGCATTGGCAACCTTACGAGAGTCATAGTGATTCCTGGCAGTTCCTCACCAAAATACGAATTTTTTAGATACTGTGGAAAGTCTATCCAAAGCGGTAATCCACTAGCTGCTTATCTTAAGTGAAACTGCCAGAGGTTTCTTGAAGTTGCTGATGTGAGTCTAATTGTGACGAGGCATTGGCTACCTTAAGAGAGTCATACTGACTTTTGCCTAATGCTCACCATAATAGACATTTTTTTAGATACTGAGGCCAGTCTGCCCGAAGCGATACGCCACTAGTTGTTTAATTTAAGACAACCATCGTTACCCTTGCTAGGAGTTACTTGATGTTGCTGATTTAATTTTAATTGTGACGAGGCATTGGCAACCTTACGAGAGTCATAGTGATTCCTGGCAGTTCCTCACGAAAATATGCATTTTTTAGATACTGTGGAAAGTCTCTCCAAAGCGGTAATCCACTAGCGGTTTATCTTAAGAGAAACTGCCAGAGGTTTCTTGAAGTTCCTGAAGTGAGTCTAATTGTGACGAGGCATTGGCTACCTTAAGAGAGTCATAGTTACTCTTGCCAAATGCTCACCATAATAGAAATTTTTTAGATACTGTGGCCAGTCTGCCCGAAGCGATACGCCACTAGTTGTTTAACTTAAGACAACCATCGTTACCCTTGCTAGGAGTTACTTGATGTTGCTGATTTAATTTTAATTGTGACGAGGCATTGGCAACCTTACGAGAGTCATAGTGATTCCTGGCAGTTCCTCACCAAAATACGCATTTGTTAGATATTGTGGAAAGTCTCTCCGAAGCGGTAATCCACTAGCTGCTTATCTTAAGTGAAACTGCAAGAGGTTTCTTGAAGTTGCTGATGTGAGTCTAATTGTGACGAGGCATTGGCTACCTTAAGAGAGTCATAGTGACTCTTGCCAAATGCTCACCATAATAGACATTTTTTTAGATACTGTGGCCAGTCTGCCCGAAGCGATACGCCACTAGTTGTTTAATTTAAGACAACCATCGTTACCCTTGCTAGGAGTTACTTGATGTTGCTGATTTAATTTTAATTGTGACGAGGCATTGGCAACCTTACGAGAGTCATAGTGATTCCTGGCAGTTCCTCACCAAAATACGCATTTTTTAGATACTGTGGAGAGTCTCTCCAAAGCGGTAATCCACTAGCGGTTTATCTTAAGAGAAACTGCCAGAGGTTTCTTGAAGTTCCTGAAGTGAGTCTAATTGTGACGAGGCATTGGCTACCTTAAGAGAGTCATAGTTACTCTTGCCAAATGCTCACCATAATAGAAATTTTTTAGATACTGTGGCCAGTCTGCCCGAAGCGATACGCCACTAGTTGTTTAATTTAAGACAACCATCGTTACCCTTGCTAGGAGTTACTTGATGTTGCTGATTTAATTTTAATTGTGACGAGGCATTGGCAACCTTACGAGAGTCATAGTGATTCCTGGCAGTTCCTCACCAAAATACGCATTTGTTAGATATTGTGGAAAGTCTCTCCGAAGCGGTAATCCACTAGCTGCTTATCTTAAGTGAAACTGCCAGAGGTTTCTTGAAGTTGCTGATGTGAGTCTAATTGTGACGAGGCATTGGCTACCTTAAGAGAGTCATAGTGACTCTTGCCAAATGCTCACCATGATAGACATTTTTTTAGATACTGTGGCCAGTCTGCCCGAAGCGATACGCCACTAGTTGTTTAATTTAAGACAACCATCGTTACCCTTGCTAGGAATTACTTGATGTTGCTGATTTAATTTTAATTGTGACGAGGCATTGGCAACCTTACGAGAGTCATAGTGATTCCTGGCAGTTCCTCACCAAAATACGCATTTTTTAGATACTGTGGAAAGTCTATCCAAAGCGGTAATCCACTAGCTGCTTATCTTAAGTGAAACTGCCAGAGTTTTCTTGAAGTTGCTGATGTGAGTCTAATTGTGACGAGGCATTGGCTACCTTAAGAGAGTCATACTGACTTTTGCCTAATGCTCACCATAATAGACATTTTTTTAGATACTGAGGCCAGTCTGCCCGAAGCGATACGCCACTAGTTGTTTAATTTAAGACAACCATCGTTACCCTTGCTAGGAGTTACTTGATGTTGCTGATTTAATTTTAATTGTGACGAGGCATTGGCAACCTTACGAGAGTCATAGTGATTCCTGGCAGTTCCTCACGAAAATATGCATTTTTTAGATACTGTGGAAAGTTTCTCCAAAGCGGTAATCCACTAGCGGTTTATCTTAAGAGAAACTGCCAGAGGTTTCTTGAAGTTCCTGAAGTGAGTCTAATTGTGACGAGGCATTGGCTACCTTAAGAGAGTCATAGTTACTCTTGCCAAATGCTCACCATAATAGAAATTTTTTAGATACTGTGGCCAGTCTGCCCAAAGCGATACGCCACTAGTTGTTTAATTTAAGACAACCATCGTTACCCTTGCTAGGAGTTACTTGATGTTGCTGATTTAATTTTAATTGTGACGAGGCATTGGCAACCTTACGAGAGTCATAGTGATTCCTGGCAGTTCCTCACCAAAATACGCATTTGTTAGATATTGTGGAAAGTCTCTCCGAAGCGGTAATCCACTAGCTGCTTATCTTAAGTGAAACTGCCAGAGGTTTCTTGAAGTTGCTGATGTGAGTCTAATTGTGACGAGGCATTGGCTACCTTAAGAGAGTCATAGTGACTCTTGCCAAATGCTCACCATAATAGACATTTTTTTAGATACTGTGGCCAGTCTGCCCGAAGCGATACGCCACTAGTTGTTTAATTTAAGACAACCATCGTTACCCTTGCTAGGAGTTACTTGATGTTGCTGATTTAATTTTAATTGTGACGAGGCATTGGCAACCTTACGAGAGTCATAGTGATTCCTGGCAGTTCCTCACCAAAATACGCATTTGTTAGATATTGTGGAAAGTCTCTCCGAAGCGGTAACCCACTAGCTGCTTATCTTAAGTGAAACTGCCAGAGGTTTCTTGAAGTTGCTGATGTGAGTCTAATTGTGACGAGGCATTGGCTACCTTAAGAGAGTCATAGTGACTCTTGCCAAATGCTCACCATGATAGACATTTTTTTAGATACTGTGGCCAGTCTGCCCGAAGCGATACGCCACTAGTTGTTTAATTTAAGACAACCATCGTTACCCTTGCTAGGAGTTACTTGATGTTGCTGATTTAATTTTAATTGTGACGAGGCATTGGCAACCTTACGAGAGTCATAGTGATTCCTGGCAGTTCCTCACCAAAATACGCATTTTTTAGATACTGTGGAAAGTCTATCCAAAGCGGTAATCCACTAGCTGCTTATCTTAAGTGAAACTGCCAGAGGTTTCTTGAAGTTGCTGATGTGAGTCTAATTGTGACGAGGCATTGGCTACCTTAAGAGAGTCATACTGACTTTTGCCAAATGCTCACCATAATAGACATTTTTTTAGATACTGTGGCTAGTCTGCCCGAAGCGATACGCCACTAGTTGTTTGATTTAAGACAACCATCGTTAGCCTTGCTAGGAGTTACTTGATGTTGCTGATTTAATTTTAATTGTGACGAGGCATTGGCAACCTTACGAGAGTCATAGTGATTCCTGGCAGTTCCTCACCAAAATACGCATTTTTTAGATACTGTGGAAAGTCTCTTTAAAGCGGTAATCCACTAGCGGTTTATCTTAAGAGAAACTGCCAGAGGTTTCTTGAAGTTCCTGAAGTGAGTCTAATTGTGACGAGGCATTGGCTACCTTAAGAGAGTCATAGTGACTCTTGCCAAATGCTCACCATAATAGACATTTTTTTTATACTGTGGCCACTCTGCCCGAAGCGATACGCCACTAGTTGTTTAATTTAAGACAACCATCGTTACCCTTGCTAGGAGTTACTTGATGTTGCTGATTTAATTTTAATTGTGACGAGGCATTGGCAACCTTACGAGAGTCATAGTGATTCCTGGCAGTTCCTCACCAAAATACGAATTTTTTAGATACTGTGGAAAGTCTATCCAAAGCGGTAATCCACTAGCTGCTTATCTTAAGTGAAACTGCCAGAGGTTTCTTGAAGTTGCTGATGTGAGTCTAATTGTGACGAGGCATTGGCTACCTTAAGAGAGTCATACTGACTTTTGCCTAATGCTCACCATAATAGACATTTTTTTAGATACTGAGGCCAGTCTGCCCGAAGCGATACGCCACTAGTTGTTTAATTTAAGACAACCATCGTTACCCTTGCTAGGAGTTACTTGATGTTGCTGATTTAATTTTAATTGTGACGAGGCATTGGCAACCTTACGAGAGTCATAGTGATTCCTGGCAGTTCCTCACGAAAATATGCATTTTTTAGATACTGTGGAAAGTCTCTCCAAAGCGGTAATCCACTAGCGGTTTATCTTAAGAGAAACTGCCAGAGGTTTCTTGAAGTTCCTGAAGTGAGTCTAATTGTGACGAGGCATTGGCTACCTTAAGAGAGTCATAGTTACTCTTGCCAAATGCTCACCATAATAGAAATTTTTTAGATACTGTGGCCAGTCTGCCCGAAGCGATACGCCACTAGTTGTTTAACTTAAGACAACCATCGTTACCCTTGCTAGGAGTTACTTGATGTTGCTGATTTAATTTTAATTGTGACGAGGCATTGGCAACCTTACGAGAGTCATAGTGATTCCTGGCAGTTCCTCACCAAAATACGCATTTGTTAGATATTGTGGAAAGTCTCTCCGAAGCGGTAATCCACTAGCTGCTTATCTTAAGTGAAACTGCAAGAGGTTTCTTGAAGTTGCTGATGTGAGTCTAATTGTGACGAGGCATTGGCTACCTTAAGAGAGTCATAGTGACTCTTGCCAAATGCTCACCATAATAGACATTTTTTTAGATACTGTGGCCAGTCTGCCCGAAGCGATACGCCACTAGTTGTTTAATTTAAGACAACCATCGTTACCCTTGCTAGGAGTTACTTGATGTTGCTGATTTAATTTTAATTGTGACGAGGCATTGGCAACCTTACGAGAGTCATAGTGATTCCTGGCAGTTCCTCACCAAAATACGCATTTTTTAGATACTGTGGAGAGTCTCTCCAAAGCGGTAATCCACTAGCGGTTTATCTTAAGAGAAACTGCCAGAGGTTTCTTGAAGTTCCTGAAGTGAGTCTAATTGTGACGAGGCATTGGCTACCTTAAGAGAGTCATAGTTACTCTTGCCAAATGCTCACCATAATAGACATTTTTTAGATACTGTGGCCAGTCTGCCCGAAGCGATACGCCACTAGTTGTTTAATTTAAGACAACCATCGTTACCCTTGCTAGGAGTTACTTGATGTTGCTGATTTAATTTTAATTGTGACGAGGCATTGGCAACCTTACGAGAGTCATAGTGATTCCTGGCAGTTCCTCACCAAAATACGCATTTGTTAGATATTGTGGAAAGTCTCTCCGAAGCGGTAATCCACTAGCTGCTTATCTTAAGTGAAACTGCCAGAGGTTTCTTGAAGTTGCTGATGTGAGTCTAATTGTGACGAGGCATTGGCTACCTTAAGAGAGTCATAGTGACTCTTGCCAAATGCTCACCATGATAGACATTTTTTTAGATACTGTGGCCAGTCTGCCCGAAGCGATACGCCACTAGTTGTTTAATTTAAGACAACCATCGTTACCCTTGCTAGGAGTTACTTGATGTTGCTGATTTAATTTTAATTGTGACGAGGCATTGGCAACCTTACGAGAGTCATAGTGATTCCTGGCAGTTCCTCACCAAAATACGCATTTTTTAGATACTGTGGAAAGTCTATCCAAAGCGGTAATCCACTAGCTGCTTATCTTAAGTGAAACTGCCAGAGTTTTCTTGAAGTTGCTGATGTGAGTCTAATTGTGACGAGGCATTGGCTACCTTAAGAGAGTCATACTGACTTTTGCCTAATGCTCACCATAATAGACATTTTTTTAGATACTGAGGCCAGTCTGCCCGAAGCGATACGCCACTAGTTGTTTAATTTAAGACAACCATCGTTACCCTTGCTAGGAGTTACTTGATGTTGCTGATTTAATTTTAATTGTGACGAGGCATTGGCAACCTTACGAGAGTCATAGTGATTCCTGGCAGTTCCTCACGAAAATATGCATTTTTTAGATACTGTGGAAAGTTTCTCCAAAGCGGTAATCCACTAGCGGTTTATCTTAAGAGAAACTGCCAGAGGTTTCTTGAAGTTCCTGAAGTGAGTCTAATTGTGACGAGGCATTGGCTACCTTAAGAGAGTCATAGTTACTCTTGCCAAATGCTCACCATAATAGAAATTTTTTAGATACTGTGGCCAGTCTGCCCAAAGCGATACGCCACTAGTTGTTTAATTTAAGACAACCATCGTTACCCTTGCTAGGAGTTACTTGATGTTGCTGATTTAATTTTAATTGTGACGAGGCATTGGCAACCTTACGAGAGTCATAGTGATTCCTGGCAGTTCCTCACCAAAATACGCATTTGTTAGATATTGTGGAAAGTCTCTCCGAAGCGGTAATCCACTAGCTGCTTATCTTAAGTGAAACTGCCAGAGGTTTCTTGAAGTTGCTGATGTGAGTCTAATTGTGACGAGGCATTGGCTACCTTAAGAGAGTCATAGTGACTCTTGCCAAATGCTCACCATAATAGACATTTTTTTAGATACTGTGGCCAGTCTGCCCGAAGCGATACGCCACTAGTTGTTTAATTTAAGACAACCATCGTTACCCTTGCTAGGAGTTACTTGATGTTGCTGATTTAATTTTAATTGTGACGAGGCATTGGCAACCTTACGAGAGTCATAGTGATTCCTGGCAGTTCCTCACCAAAATACGCATTTGTTAGATATTGTGGAAAGTCTCTCCGAAGCGGTAACCCACTAGCTGCTTATCTTAAGTGAAACTGCCAGAGGTTTCTTGAAGTTGCTGATGTGAGTCTAATTGTGACGAGGCATTGGCTACCTTAAGAGAGTCATAGTGACTCTTGCCAAATGCTCACCATGATAGACATTTTTTTAGATACTGTGGCCAGTCTGCCCGAAGCGATACGCCACTAGTTGTTTAATTTAAGACAACCATCGTTACCCTTGCTAGGAGTTACTTGATGTTGCTGATTTAATTTTAATTGTGACGAGGCATTGGCAACCTTACGAGAGTCATAGTGATTCCTGGCAGTTCCTCACCAAAATACGCATTTTTTAGATACTGTGGAAAGTCTATCCAAAGCGGTAATCCACTAGCTGCTTATCTTAAGTGAAACTGCCAGAGGTTTCTTGAAGTTGCTGATGTGAGTCTAATTGTGACGAGGCATTGGCTACCTTAAGAGAGTCATACTGACTTTTGCCAAATGCTCACCATAATAGACATTTTTTTAGATACTGTGGCTAGTCTGCCCGAAGCGATACGCCACTAGTTGTTTGATTTAAGACAACCATCGTTAGCCTTGCTAGGAGTTACTTGATGTTGCTGATTTAATTTTAATTGTGACGAGGCATTGGCAACCTTACGAGAGTCATAGTGATTCCTGGCAGTTCCTCACCAAAATACGCATTTTTTAGATACTGTGGAAAGTCTCTTTAAAGCGGTAATCCACTAGCGGTTTATCTTAAGAGAAACTGCCAGAGGTTTCTTGAAGTTCCTGAAGTGAGTCTAATTGTGACGAGGCATTGGCTACCTTAAGAGAGTCATAGTGACTCTTGCCAAATGCTCACCATGATAGACATTTTTTTAGATACTGTGGCCAGTCTGCCCGAAGCGATACGCCACTAGTTGTTTAATTTAAGACAACCATCGTTACCCTTGCTAGGAGTTACTTGATGTTGCTGATTTAATTTTAATTGTGACGAGGCATTGGCAACCTTACGAGAGTCATAGTGATTCCAGGCAGTTCCTCACCAAAATACGCATTTTTTAGATACTGTGGAAAGTCTATCCAAAGCGGTAATCCACTAGCTGCTTATCTTAAGTGAAACTGCCAGAGGTTTCTTGAAGTTGCTGATGTGAGTCTAATTGTGACGAGGCATTGGCTACCTTAAGAGAGTCATACTGACTTTTGCCTAATGCTCACCATAATAGACATTTTTTTAGATACTGTGGCCAGTCTGCCCGAAGCGATACGCCACTAGTTGTTTAATTTAAGACAACCATCGTTACCCTTGCTAGGAGTTACTTGATGTTGCTGATTTAATTTTAATTGTGACGAGGCATTGGCAACCTTACGAGAGTCATAGTGATTCCTGGCAGTTCCTCACCAAAATACGCATTTGTTAGATATTGTGGAAAGTCTCTCCGAAGCGGTAATCCACTAGCTGCTTATCTTAAGTGAAACTGCCAGAGGTTTCTTGAAGTTGCTGATGTGAGTCTAATTGTGACGAGGCATTGGCTACCTTAAGAGAGTCATAGTGACTCTTGCCAAATGCTCACCATAATAGACATTTTTTTAGATACTGTGGCCAGTCTGCCCGAAGCGATACGCCACTAGTTGTTTAATTTAAGACAACCATCGTTACCCTTGCTAGGAGTTACTTGATGTTGCTGATTTAATTTTAATTGTGACGAGGCATTGGCAACCTTACGAGAGTCATAGTGATTCCTGGCAGTTCCTCACCAAAATACGCATTTTTTAGATACTGTGGAAAGTCTATCCAAAGCGGTAATCCACTAGCTGCTTATCTTAAGTGAAACTGCCAGAGGTTTCTTGAAGTTGCTGATGTGAGTCTAATTGTGACGAGGCATTGGCTACCTTAAGAGAGTCATACTGACTTTTGCCAAATGCTCACCATAATAGACATTTTTTTAGATACTGTGGCTAGTCTGCCCGAAGCGATACGCCACTAGTTGTTTGATTTAAGACAACCATCGTTAGCCTTGCTAGGAGTTACTTGATGTTGCTGATTTAATTTTAATTGTGACGAGGCATTGGCAACCTTACGAGAGTCATAGTGATTCCTGGCAGTTCCTCACCAAAATACGCATTTTTTAGATACTGTGGAAAGTCTCTTTAAAGCGGTAATCCACTAGCGGTTTATCTTAAGAGAAACTGCCAGAGGTTTCTTGAAGTTCCTGAAGTGAGTCTAATTGTGACGAGGCATTGGCTACCTTAAGAGAGTCATAGTTACTCTTGCCAAATGCTCACCATAATAGACATTTTTTAGATACTGTGGCCAGTCTGCCCGAAGCGATACGCCACTAGTTGTTTAATTTAAGACAACCATCGTTACCCTTGCTAGGAGTTACTTGATGTTGCTGATTTAATTTTAATTGTGACGAGGCATTGGCAACCTTACGAGAATCATAGTGATTCCTGGCAGTTCCTCACCAAAATACGCATTTGTTAGATATTGTGGAAAGTCTCTCCGAAGCGGTAATCCACTAGCTGCTTATCTTAAGTGAAACTGCCAGAGGTTTCTTGAAGTTGCTGATGTGAGTCTAATTGTGACGAGGCATTGGCTACCTTAAGAGAGTCATAGTGACTCTTGCCAAATGCTCACCATGATAGACATTTTTTTAGATACTGTGGCCAGTCTGCCCGAAGCGATACGCCACTAGTTGTTTAATTTAAGACAACCATCGTTACCCTTGCTAGGAGTTACTTGATGTTGCTGATTTAATTTTAATTGTGACGAGGCATTGGCAACCTTACGAGAGTCATAGTGATTCCAGGCAGTTCCTCACCAAAATACGCATTTTTTAGATACTGTGGAAAGTCTATCCAAAGCGGTAATCCACTAGCTGCTTATCTTAAGTGAAACTGCCAGAGGTTTCTTGAAGTTGCTGATGTGAGTCTAATTGTGACGAGGCATTGGCTACCTTAAGAGAGTCATACTGACTTTTGCCTAATGCTCACCATAATAGACATTTTTTTAGATACTGTGGCCAGTCTGCCCGAAGCGATACGCCACTAGTTGTTTAATTTAAGACAACCATCGTTACCCTTGCTAGGAGTTACTTGATGTTGCTGATTTAATTTTAATTGTGACGAGGCATTGGCAACCTTACGAGAGTCATAGTGATTCCTGGCAGTTCCTCACCAAAATACGCATTTGTTAGATATTGTGGAAAGTCTCTCCGAAGCGGTAATCCACTAGCTGCTTATCTTAAGTGAAACTGCCAGAGGTTTCTTGAAGTTGCTGATGTGAGTCTAATTGTGACGAGGCATTGGCTACCTTAAGAGAGTCATAGTGACTCTTGCCAAATGCTCACCATAATAGACATTTTTTTAGATACTGTGGCCAGTCTGCCCGAAGCGATACGCCACTAGTTGTTTAATTTAAGACAACCATCGTTACCCTTGCTAGGAGTTACTTGATGTTGCTGATTTAATTTTAATTGTGACGAGGCATTGGCAACCTTACGAGAGTCATAGTGATTCCTGGCAGTTCCTCACCAAAATACGCATTTTTTAGATACTGTGGAAAGTCTATCCAAAGCGGTAATCCACTAGCTGCTTATCTTAAGTGAAACTGCCAGAGGTTTCTTGAAGTTGCTGATGTGAGTCTAATTGTGACGAGGCATTGGCTACCTTAAGAGAGTCATACTGACTTTTGCCAAATGCTCACCATAATAGACATTTTTTTAGATACTGTGGCTAGTCTGCCCGAAGCGATACGCCACTAGTTGTTTGATTTAAGACAACCATCGTTAGCCTTGCTAGGAGTTACTTGATGTTGCTGATTTAATTTTAATTGTGACGAGGCATTGGCAACCTTACGAGAGTCATAGTGATTCCTGGCAGTTCCTCACCAAAATACGCATTTTTTAGATACTGTGGAAAGTCTCTTTAAAGCGGTAATCCACTAGCGGTTTATCTTAAGAGAAACTGCCAGAGGTTTCTTGAAGTTCCTGAAGTGAGTCTAATTGTGACGAGGCATTGGCTACCTTAAGAGAGTCATAGTTACTCTTGCCAAATGCTCACCATAATAGACATTTTTTAGATACTGTGGCCAGTCTGCCCGAAGCGATACGCCACTAGTTGTTTAATTTAAGACAACCATCGTTACCCTTGCTAGGAGTTACTTGATGTTGCTGATTTAATTTTAATTGTGACGAGGCATTGGCAACCTTACGAGAATCATAGTGATTCCTGGCAGTTCCTCACCAAAATACGCATTTGTTAGATATTGTGGAAAGTCTCTCCGAAGCGGTAATCCACTAGCTGCTTATCTTAAGTGAAACTGCCAGAGGTTTCTTGAAGTTGCTGATGTGAGTCTAATTGTGACGAGGCATTGGCTACCTTAAGAGAGTCATAGTGACTCTTGCCAAATGCTCACCATGATAGACATTTTTTTAGATACTGTGGCCAGTCTGCCCGAAGCGATACGCCACTAGTTGTTTAATTTAAGACAACCATCGTTACCCTTGCTAGGAGTTACTTGATGTTGCTGATTTAATTTTAATTGTGACGAGGCATTGGCAACCTTACGAGAGTCATAGTGATTCCTGGCAGTTCCTCACCAAAATACGCATTTTTTAGATACTGTGGAAAGTCTATCCAAAGCGGTAATCCACTAGCTGCTTATCTTAAGTGAAACTGCCAGAGGTTTCTTGAAGTTGCTGATGTGAGTCTAATTGTGACGAGGCATTGGCTACCTAAAGAGAGTCATACTGACTTTTGCCAAATGCTCACCATAATAGACATTTTTTTAGATACTGTGGCTAGTCTGCCCGAAGCGATACGCCACTAGTTGTTTAATTTAAGACAACCATCGTTACCCTTGCTAGGAGTTACTTGATGTTGCTGATTTAATTTTAATTGTGACGAGGCATTGGCAACCTTACGAGAGTCATAGTGATTCCTGGCAGTTCCTCACCAAAATACGCATTTGTTAGATATTGTGGAAAGTCTCTCCGAAGCGGTAATCCACTAGCTGCTTATCTTAAGTGAAACTGCCAGAGGTTTCTTGAAGTTGCTGATGTGAGTCTAATTGTGACGAGGCATTGGCTACCTTAAGAGAGTCATAGTGACTCTTGCCAAATGCTCACCATGATAGACATTTTTTTAGATACTGTGGCCAGTCTGCCCGAAGCGATACGCCACTAGTTGTTTAATTTAAGACAACCATCGTTACCCTTGCTAGGAGTTACTTGATGTTGCTGATTTAATTTTAATTGTGACGAGGCATTGGCAACCTTACGAGAGTCATAGTGATTCCTGGCAGTTCCTCACCAAAATACGCATTTTTTAGATACTGTGGAAAGTCTATCCAAAGCGGTAATCCACTAGCTGCTTATCTTAAGTGAAACTGCCAGAGGTTTCTTGAAGTTGCTGATGTGAGTCTAATTGTGACGAGGCATTGGCTACCTTAAGAGAGTCATACTGACTTTTGCCTAATGCTCACCATAATAGACATTTTTTTAGATACTGAGGCCAGTCTGCCCGAAGCGATACGCCACTAGTTGTTTAATTTAAGACAACCATCGTTACCCTTGCTAGGAGTTACTTGATGTTGCTGATTTAATTTTAATTGTGACGAGGCATTGGCAACCTTACGAGAGTCATAGTGATTCCTGGCAGTTCCTCACGAAAATATGCATTTTTTAGATACTGTGGAAAGTTTCTCCAAAGCGGTAATCCACTAGCGGTTTATCTTAAGAGAAACTGCCAGAGGTTTCTTGAAGTTCCTGAAGTGAGTCTAATTGTGACGAGGCATTGGCTACCTTAAGAGAGTCATAGTTACTCTTGCCAAATGCTCACCATAATAGAAATTTTTTAGATACTGTGGCCAGTCTGCCCAAAGCGATACGCCACTAGTTGTTTAATTTAAGACAACCATCGTTACCCTTGCTAGGAGTTACTTGATGTTGCTGATTTAATTTTAATTGTGACGAGGCATTGGCAACCTTACGAGAGTCATAGTGATTCCTGGCAGTTCCTCACCAAAATACGCATTTGTTAGATATTGTGGAAAGTCTCTCCGAAGCGGTAATCCACTAGCTGCTTATCTTAAGTGAAACTGCCAGAGGTTTCTTGAAGTTGCTGATGTGAGTCTAATTGTGACGAGGCATTGGCTACCTTAAGAGAGTCATAGTGACTCTTGCCAAATGCTCACCATAATAGACATTTTTTTAGATACTGTGGCCAGTCTGCCCGAAGCGATACGCCACTAGTTGTTTAATTTAAGACAACCATCGTTACCCTTGCTAGGAGTTACTTGATGTTGCTGATTTAATTTTAATTGTGACGAGGCATTGGCAACCTTACGAGAGTCATAGTGATTCCTGGCAGTTCCTCACCAAAATACGCATTTGTTAGATATTGTGGAAAGTCTCTCCGAAGCGGTAACCCACTAGCTGCTTATCTTAAGTGAAACTGCCAGAGGTTTCTTGAAGTTGCTGATGTGAGTCTAATTGTGACGAGGCATTGGCTACCTTAAGAGAGTCATAGTGACTCTTGCCAAATGCTCACCATGATAGACATTTTTTTAGATACTGTGGCCAGTCTGCCCGAAGCGATACGCCACTAGTTGTTTAATTTAAGACAACCATCGTTACCCTTGCTAGGAGTTACTTGATGTTGCTGATTTAATTTTAATTGTGACGAGGCATTGGCAACCTTACGAGAGTCATAGTGATTCCTGGCAGTTCCTCACCAAAATACGCATTTTTTAGATACTGTGGAAAGTCTATCCAAAGCGGTAATCCACTAGCTGCTTATCTTAAGTGAAACTGCCAGAGGTTTCTTGAAGTTGCTGATGTGAGTCTAATTGTGACGAGGCATTGGCTACCTTAAGAGAGTCATACTGACTTTTGCCAAATGCTCACCATAATAGACATTTTTTTAGATACTGTGGCTAGTCTGCCCGAAGCGATACGCCACTAGTTGTTTGATTTAAGACAACCATCGTTAGCCTTGCTAGGAGTTACTTGATGTTGCTGATTTAATTTTAATTGTGACGAGGCATTGGCAACCTTACGAGAGTCATAGTGATTCCTGGCAGTTCCTCACCAAAATACGCATTTTTTAGATACTGTGGAAAGTCTCTTTAAAGCGGTAATCCACTAGCGGTTTATCTTAAGAGAAACTGCCAGAGGTTTCTTGAAGTTCCTGAAGTGAGTCTAATTGTGACGAGGCATTGGCTACCTTAAGAGAGTCATAGTTACTCTTGCCAAATGCTCACCATAATAGACATTTTTTAGATACTGTGGCCAGTCTGCCCGAAGCGATACGCCACTAGTTGTTTAATTTAAGACAACCATCGTTACCCTTGCTAGGAGTTACTTGATGTTGCTGATTTAATTTTAATTGTGACGAGGCATTGGCAACCTTACGAGAATCATAGTGATTCCTGGCAGTTCCTCACCAAAATACGCATTTGTTAGATATTGTGGAAAGTCTCTCCGAAGCGGTAATCCACTAGCTGCTTATCTTAAGTGAAACTGCCAGAGGTTTCTTGAAGTTGCTGATGTGAGTCTAATTGTGACGAGGCATTGGCTACCTTAAGAGAGTCATAGTGACTCTTGCCAAATGCTCACCATGATAGACATTTTTTTAGATACTGTGGCCAGTCTGCCCGAAGCGATACGCCACTAGTTGTTTAATTTAAGACAACCATCGTTACCCTTGCTAGGAGTTACTTGATGTTGCTGATTTAATTTTAATTGTGACGAGGCATTGGCAACCTTACGAGAGTCATAGTGATTCCTGGCAGTTCCTCACCAAAATACGCATTTTTTAGATACTGTGGAAAGTCTATCCAAAGCGGTAATCCACTAGCTGCTTATCTTAAGTGAAACTGCCAGAGGTTTCTTGAAGTTGCTGATGTGAGTCTAATTGTGAGGAGGCATTGGCTACCTTAAGAGAGTCATACTGACTTTTGCCAAATGCTCACCATAATAGACATTTTTTTAGATACTGTGGCTAGTCTGCCCGAAGCGATACGCCACTAGTTGTTTAATTTAAGACAACCATCGTTACCCTTGCTAGGAGTTACTTGATGTTGCTGATTTAATTTTAATTGTGACGAGGCATTGGCAACCTTACGAGAGTCATAGTGATTCCTGGCAGTTCCTCACCAAAATACGCATTTGTTAGATATTGTGGAAAGTCTCTCCGAAGCGGTAATCCACTAGCTGCTTATCTTAAGTGAAACTGCCAGAGGTTTCTTGAAGTTGCTGATGTGAGTCTAATTGTGACGTGGCATTGGCTACCTTAAGAGAGTCATAGTTACTCTTGCCAAATGCTCACCATAATAGACATTTTTTAGATACTGTGGCCAGTCTGCCCGAAGCGATACGCCACTAGTTGTTTAATTTAAGACAACCATCGTTACCCTTGCTAGGAGTTACTTGATGTTGCTGATTTAATTTTAATTGTGACGAGGCATTGGCAACCTTACGAGAATCATAGTGATTCCTGGCAGTTCCTCACCAAAATACGCATTTGTTAGATATTGTGGAAAGTCTCTCCGAAGCGGTAATCCACTAGCTGCTTATCTTAAGTGAAACTGCCAGAGGTTTCTTGAAGTTGCTGATGTGAGTCTAATTGTGACGAGGCATTGGCTACCTTAAGAGAGTCATAGTGACTCTTGCCAAATGCTCACCATGATAGACATTTTTTTAGATACTGTGGCCAGTCTGCCCGAAGCGATACGCCACTAGTTGTTTAATTTAAGACAACCATCGTTACCCTTGCTAGGAGTTACTTGATGTTGCTGATTTAATTTTAATTGTGACGAGGCATTGGCAACCTTACGAGAGTCATAGTGATTCCTGGCAGTTCCTCACCAAAATACGCATTTTTTAGATACTGTGGAAAGTCTATCCAAAGCGGTAATCCACTAGCTGCTTATCTTAAGTGAAACTGCCAGAGGTTTCTTGAAGTTGCTGATGTGAGTCTAATTGTGACGAGGCATTGGCTACCTAAAGAGAGTCATACTGACTTTTGCCAAATGCTCACCATAATAGACATTTTTTTAGATACTGTGGCTAGTCTGCCCGAAGCGATACGCCACTAGTTGTTTAATTTAAGACAACCATCGTTACCCTTGCTAGGAGTTACTTGATGTTGCTGATTTAATTTTAATTGTGACGAGGCATTGGCAACCTTACGAGAGTCATAGTGATTCCTGGCAGTTCCTCACCAAAATACGCATTTGTTAGATATTGTGGAAAGTCTCTCCGAAGCGGTAATCCACTAGCTGCTTATCTTAAGTGAAACTGCCAGAGGTTTCTTGAAGTTGCTGATGTGAGTCTAATTGTGACGAGGCATTGGCTACCTTAAGAGAGTCATAGTGACTCTTGCCAAATGCTCACCATGATAGACATTTTTTTAGATACTGTGGCCAGTCTGCCCGAAGCGATACGCCACTAGTTGTTTAATTTAAGACAACCATCGTTACCCTTGCTAGGAGTTACTTGATGTTGCTGATTTAATTTTAATTGTGACGAGGCATTGGCAACCTTACGAGAGTCATAGTGATTCCTGGCAGTTCCTCACCAAAATACGCATTTTTTAGATACTGTGGAAAGTCTATCCAAAGCGGTAATCCACTAGCTGCTTATCTTAAGTGAAACTGCCAGAGGTTTCTTGAAGTTGCTGATGTGAGTCTAATTGTGACGAGGCATTGGCTACCTTAAGAGAGTCATACTGACTTTTGCCTAATGCTCACCATAATAGACATTTTTTTAGATACTGAGGCCAGTCTGCCCGAAGCGATACGCCACTAGTTGTTTAATTTAAGACAACCATCGTTACCCTTGCTAGGAGTTACTTGATGTTGCTGATTTAATTTTAATTGTGACGAGGCATTGGCAACCTTACGAGAGTCATAGTGATTCCTGGCAGTTCCTCACGAAAATATGCATTTTTTAGATACTGTGGAAAGTTTCTCCAAAGCGGTAATCCACTAGCGGTTTATCTTAAGAGAAACTGCCAGAGGTTTCTTGAAGTTCCTGAAGTGAGTCTAATTGTGACGAGGCATTGGCTACCTTAAGAGAGTCATAGTTACTCTTGCCAAATGCTCACCATAATAGAAATTTTTTAGATACTGTGGCCAGTCTGCCCAAAGCGATACGCCACTAGTTGTTTAATTTAAGACAACCATCGTTACCCTTGCTAGGAGTTACTTGATGTTGCTGATTTAATTTTAATTGTGACGAGGCATTGGCAACCTTACGAGAGTCATAGTGATTCCTGGCAGTTCCTCACCAAAATACGCATTTGTTAGATATTGTGGAAAGTCTCTCCGAAGCGGTAATCCACTAGCTGCTTATCTTAAGTGAAACTGCCAGAGGTTTCTTGAAGTTGCTGATGTGAGTCTAATTGTGACGAGGCATTGGCTACCTTAAGAGAGTCATAGTGACTCTTGCCAAATGCTCACCATAATAGACATTTTTTTAGATACTGTGGCCAGTCTGCCCGAAGCGATACGCCACTAGTTGTTTAATTTAAGACAACCATCGTTACCCTTGCTAGGAGTTACTTGATGTTGCTGATTTAATTTTAATTGTGACGAGGCATTGGCAACCTTACGAGAGTCATAGTGATTCCTGGCAGTTCCTCACCAAAATACGCATTTGTTAGATATTGTGGAAAGTCTCTCCGAAGCGGTAACCCACTAGCTGCTTATCTTAAGTGAAACTGCCAGAGGTTTCTTGAAGTTGCTGATGTGAGTCTAATTGTGACGAGGCATTGGCTACCTTAAGAGAGTCATAGTGACTCTTGCCAAATGCTCACCATGATAGACATTTTTTTAGATACTGTGGCCAGTCTGCCCGAAGCGATACGCCACTAGTTGTTTAATTTAAGACAACCATCGTTACCCTTGCTAGGAGTTACTTGATGTTGCTGATTTAATTTTAATTGTGACGAGGCATTGGCAACCTTACGAGAGTCATAGTGATTCCTGGCAGTTCCTCACCAAAATACGCATTTTTTAGATACTGTGGAAAGTCTATCCAAAGCGGTAATCCACTAGCTGCTTATCTTAAGTGAAACTGCCAGAGGTTTCTTGAAGTTGCTGATGTGAGTCTAATTGTGACGAGGCATTGGCTACCTTAAGAGAGTCATACTGACTTTTGCCAAATGCTCACCATAATAGACATTTTTTTAGATACTGTGGCTAGTCTGCCCGAAGCGATACGCCACTAGTTGTTTGATTTAAGACAACCATCGTTAGCCTTGCTAGGAGTTACTTGATGTTGCTGATTTAATTTTAATTGTGACGAGGCATTGGCAACCTTACGAGAGTCATAGTGATTCCTGGCAGTTCCTCACCAAAATACGCATTTTTTAGATACTGTGGAAAGTCTCTTTAAAGCGGTAATCCACTAGCGGTTTATCTTAAGAGAAACTGCCAGAGGTTTCTTGAAGTTCCTGAAGTGAGTCTAATTGTGACGAGGCATTGGCTACCTTAAGAGAGTCATAGTTACTCTTGCCAAATGCTCACCATAATAGACATTTTTTAGATACTGTGGCCAGTCTGCCCGAAGCGATACGCCACTAGTTGTTTAATTTAAGACAACCATCGTTATCCTTGCTAGGAGTTACTTGATGTTGCTGATTTAATTTTAATTGTGACGAGGCATTGGCAACCTTACGAGAATCATAGTGATTCCTGGCAGTTCCTCACCAAAATACGCATTTGTTAGATATTGTGGAAAGTCTCTCCGAAGCGGTAATCCACTAGCTGCTTATCTTAAGTGAAACTGCCAGAGGTTTCTTGAAGTTGCTGATGTGAGTCTAATTGTGACGAGGCATTGGCTACCTTAAGAGAGTCATAGTGACTCTTGCCAAATGCTCACCATGATAGACATTTTTTTAGATACTGTGGCCAGTCTGCCCGAAGCGATACGCCACTAGTTGTTTAATTTAAGACAACCATCGTTACCCTTGCTAGGAGTTACTTGATGTTGCTGATTTAATTTTAATTGTGACGAGGCATTGGCAACCTTACGAGAGTCATAGTGATTCCTGGCAGTTCCTCACCAAAATACGCATTTTTTAGATACTGTGGAAAGTCTATCCAAAGCGGTAATCCACTAGCTGCTTATCTTAAGTGAAACTGCCAGAGGTTTCTTGAAGTTGCTGATGTGAGTCTAATTGTGAGGAGGCATTGGCTACCTTAAGAGAGTCATACTGACTTTTGCCAAATGCTCACCATAATAGACATTTTTTTAGATACTGTGGCTAGTCTGCCCGAAGCGATACGCCACTAGTTGTTTAATTTAAGACAACCATCGTTACCCTTGCTAGGAGTTACTTGATGTTGCTGATTTAATTTTAATTGTGACGAGGCATTGGCAACCTTACGAGAGTCATAGTGATTCCTGGCAGTTCCTCACCAAAATACGCATTTGTTAGATATTGTGGAAAGTCTCTCCGAAGCGGTAATCCACTAGCTGCTTATCTTAAGTGAAACTGCCAGAGGTTTCTTGAAGTTGCTGATGTGAGTCTAATTGTGACGAGGCATTGGCTACCTTAAGAGAGTCATAGTGACTCTTGCCAAATGCTCACCATAATAGACATTTTTTTAGATACTGTGGCCAGTCTGCCCGAAGCGATACGCCACTAGTTGTTTAATTTAAGACAACCATCGTTACCCTTGCTAGGAGTTACTTGATGTTGCTGATTTAATTTTAATTGTGACGAGGCATTGGCAACCTTACGAGAGTCATAGTGATTCCTGGCAGTTCCTCACCAAAATACGCATTTGTTAGATATTGTGGAAAGTCTCTCCGAAGCGGTAACCCACTAGCTGCTTATCTTAAGTGAAACTGCCAGAGGTTTCTTGAAGTTGCTGATGTGAGTCTAATTGTGACGAGGCATTGGCTACCTTAAGAGAGTCATAGTGACTCTTGCCAAATGCTCACCATGATAGACATTTTTTTAGATACTGTGGCCAGTCTGCCCGAAGCGATACGCCACTAGTTGTTTAATTTAAGACAACCATCGTTACCCTTGCTAGGAGTAACTTGATGTTGCTGATTTAATTTTAATTGTGACGAGGCATTGGCAACCTTACGAGAGTCATAGTGATTCCTGGCAGTTCCTCACCAAAATACGCATTTTTTAGATACTGTGGAAAGTCTATCCAAAGCGGTAATCCACTAGCTGCTTATCTTAAGTGAAACTGCCAGAGGTTTCTTGAAGTTGCTGATGTGAGTCTAATTGTGACGAGGCATTGGCTACCTTAAGAGAGTCATACTGACTTTTGCCAAATGCTCACCATAATAGACATTTTTTTAGATACTGTGGCTAGTCTGCCCGAAGCGATACGCCACTAGTTGTTTGATTTAAGACAACCATCGTTAGCCTTGCTAGGAGTTACTTGATGTTGCTGATTTAATTTTAATTGTGACGAGGCATTGGCAACCTTACGAGAGTCATAGTGATTCCTGGCAGTTCCTCACCAAAATACGCATTTTTTAGATACTGTGGAAAGTCTCTTTAAAGCGGTAATCCACTAGCGGTTTATCTTAAGAGAAACTGCCAGAGGTTTCTTGAAGTTCCTGAAGTGAGTCTAATTGTGACGAGGCATTGGCTACCTTAAGAGAGTCATAGTTACTCTTGCCAAATGCTCACCATAATAGACATTTTTTAGATACTGTGGCCAGTCTGCCCGAAGCGATACGCCACTAGTTGTTTAATTTAAGACAACCATCGTTACCCTTGCTAGGAGTTACTTGATGTTGCTGATTTAATTTTAATTGTGACGAGGCATTGGCAACCTTACGAGAATCATAGTGATTCCTGGCAGTTCCTCACCAAAATACGCATTTGTTAGATATTGTGGAAAGTCTCTCCGAAGCGGTAATCCACTAGCTGCTTATCTTAAGTGAAACTGCCAGAGGTTTCTTGAAGTTGCTGATGTGAGTCTAATTGTGACGAGGCATTGGCTACCTTAAGAGAGTCATAGTGACTCTTGCCAAATGCTCACCATGATAGACATTTTTTTAGATACTGTGGCCAGTCTGCCCGAAGCGATACGCCACTAGTTGTTTAATTTAAGACAACCATCGTTACCCTTGCTAGGAGTTACTTGATGTTGCTGATTTAATTTTAATTGTGACGAGGCATTGGCAACCTTACGAGAGTCATAGTGATTCCTGGCAGTTCCTCACCAAAATACGCATTTTTTAGATACTGTGGAAAGTCTATCCAAAGCGGTAATCCACTAGCTGCTTATCTTAAGTGAAACTGCCAGAGGTTTCTTGAAGTTGCTGATGTGAGTCTAATTGTGACGAGGCATTGGCTACCTTAAGAGAGTCATACTGACTTTTGCCAAATGCTCACCATAATAGACATTTTTTTAGATACTGTGGCTAGTCTGCCCGAAGCGATACGCCACTAGTTGTTTAATTTAAGACAACCATCGTTACCCTTGCTAGGAGTTACTTGATGTTGCTGATTTAATTTTAATTGTGACGAGGCATTGGCAACCTTACGAGAGTCATAGTGATTCCTGGCAGTTCCTCACCAAAATACGCATTTGTTAGATATTGTGGAAAGTCTCTCCGAAGCGGTAATCCACTAGCTGCTTATCTTAAGTGAAACTGCCAGAGGTTTCTTGAAGTTGCTGATGTGAGTCTAATTGTGACGATGCATTGGCTACCTTAAGAGAGTCATAGTGACTCTTGCCAAATGCTCACCATAATAGACATTTTTTTAGATACTGTGGCCAGTCTGCCCGAAGCGATACGCCACTAGTTGTTTAATTTAAGACAACCATCGTTACCCTTGCTAGGAGTTACTTGATGTTGCTGATTTAATTTTCATTGTGACGAGGCATTGGCAACCTTACGAGAGTCATAGTGATTCCTGGCAGTTCCTCACCAAAATACGCATTTGTTAGATATTGTGGAAAGTCTCTCCGAAGCGGTAATCCACTAGCTGCTTATCTTAAGTGAAACTGCCAGAGGTTTCTTGAAGTTGCTGATGTGAGTCTAATTGTGACGAGGCATTGGCTACCTTAAGAGAGTCATAGTGACTCTTGCCAAATGCTCACCATGATAGACATTTTTTTAGATACTGTGGCCAGTCTGCCCGAAGCGATACGCCACTAGTTGTTTAATTTAAGACAACCATCGTTACCCTTGCTAGGAGTTACTTGATGTTGCTGATTTAATTTTAATTGTGACGAGGCATTGGCAACCTTACGAGAGTCATAGTGATTCCTGGCAGTTCCTCACCAAAATACGCATTTTTTAGATACTGTGGAAAGTCTATCCAAAGCGGTAATCCACTAGCTGCTTATCTTAAGTGAAACTGCCAGAGGTTTCTTGAAGTTGCTGATGTGAGTCTAATTGTGACGAGGCATTGGCTACCTTAAGAGAGTCATACTGACTTTTGCCAAATGCTCACCATAATAGACATTTTTTTAGATACTGTGGCTAGTCTGCCCGAAGCGATACGCCACTAGTTGTTTGATTTAAGACAACCATCGTTAGCCTTGCTAGGAGTTACTTGATGTTGCTGATTTAATTTTAATTGTGACGAGGCATTGGCAACCTTACGAGAGTCATAGTGATTCCTGGCAGTTCCTCACCAAAATACGCATTTTTTAGATACTGTGGAAAGTCTCTTTAAAGCGGTAATCCACTAGCGGTTTATCTTAAGAGAAACTGCCAGAGGTTTCTTGAAGTTCCTGAAGTGAGTCTAATTGTGACGAGGCATTGGCTACCTTAAGAGAGTCATAGTTACTCTTGCCAAATGCTCACCATAATAGACATTTTTTAGATACTGTGGCCAGTCTGCCCGAAGCGATACGCCACTAGTTGTTTAATTTAAGACAACCATCGTTATCCTTGCTAGGAGTTACTTGATGTTGCTGATTTAATTTTAATTGTGACGAGGCATTGGCAACCTTACGAGAATCATAGTGATTCCTGGCAGTTCCTCACCAAAATACGCATTTGTTAGATATTGTGGAAAGTCTCTCCGAAGCGGTAATCCACTAGCTGCTTATCTTAAGTGAAACTGCCAGAGGTTTCTTGAAGTTGCTGATGTGAGTCTAATTGTGACGAGGCATTGGCTACCTTAAGAGAGTCATAGTGACTCTTGCCAAATGCTCACCATGATAGACATTTTTTTAGATACTGTGGCCAGTCTGCCCGAAGCGATACGCCACTAGTTGTTTAATTTAAGACAACCATCGTTACCCTTGCTAGGAGTTACTTGATGTTGCTGATTTAATTTTAATTGTGACGAGGCATTGGCAACCTTACGAGAGTCATAGTGATTCCTGGCAGTTCCTCACCAAAATACGCATTTTTTAGATACTGTGGAAAGTCTATCCAAAGCGGTAATCCACTAGCTGCTTATCTTAAGTGAAACTGCCAGAGGTTTCTTGAAGTTGCTGATGTGAGTCTAATTGTGAGGAGGCATTGGCTACCTTAAGAGAGTCATACTGACTTTTGCCAAATGCTCACCATAATAGACATTTTTTTAGATACTGTGGCTAGTCTGCCCGAAGCGATACGCCACTAGTTGTTTAATTTAAGACAACCATCGTTACCCTTGCTAGGAGTTACTTGATGTTGCTGATTTAATTTTAATTGTGACGAGGCATTGGCAACCTTACGAGAGTCATAGTGATTCCTGGCAGTTCCTCACCAAAATACGCATTTGTTAGATATTGTGGAAAGTCTCTCCGAAGCGGTAATCCACTAGCTGCTTATCTTAAGTGAAACTGCCAGAGGTTTCTTGAAGTTGCTGATGTGAGTCTAATTGTGACGAGGCATTGGCTACCTTAAGAGAGTCATAGTGACTCTTGCCAAATGCTCACCATAATAGACATTTTTTTAGATACTGTGGCCAGTCTGCCCGAAGCGATACGCCACTAGTTGTTTAATTTAAGACAACCATCGTTACCCTTGCTAGGAGTTACTTGATGTTGCTGATTTAATTTTAATTGTGACGAGGCATTGGCAACCTTACGAGAGTCATAGTGATTCCTGGCAGTTCCTCACCAAAATACGCATTTGTTAGATATTGTGGAAAGTCTCTCCGAAGCGGTAACCCACTAGCTGCTTATCTTAAGTGAAACTGCCAGAGGTTTCTTGAAGTTGCTGATGTGAGTCTAATTGTGACGAGGCATTGGCTACCTTAAGAGAGTCATAGTGACTCTTGCCAAATGCTCACCATGATAGACATTTTTTTAGATACTGTGGCCAGTCTGCCCGAAGCGATACGCCACTAGTTGTTTAATTTAAGACAACCATCGTTACCCTTGCTAGGAGTTACTTGATGTTGCTGATTTAATTTTAATTGTGACGAGGCATTGGCAACCTTACGAGAGTCATAGTGATTCCTGGCAGTTCCTCACCAAAATACGCATTTTTTAGATACTGTGGAAAGTCTATCCAAAGCGGTAATCCACTAGCTGCTTATCTTAAGTGAAACTGCCAGAGGTTTCTTGAAGTTGCTGATGTGAGTCTAATTGTGACGAGGCATTGGCTACCTTAAGAGAGTCATACTGACTTTTGCCAAATGCTCACCATAATAGACATTTTTTTAGATACTGTGGCTAGTCTGCCCGAAGCGATACGCCACTAGTTGTTTGATTTAAGACAACCATCGTTAGCCTTGCTAGGAGTTACTTGATGTTGCTGATTTAATTTTAATTGTGACGAGGCATTGGCAACCTTACGAGAGTCATAGTGATTCCTGGCAGTTCCTCACCAAAATACGCATTTTTTAGATACTGTGGAAAGTCTCTTTAAAGCGGTAATCCACTAGCGGTTTATCTTAAGAGAAACTGCCAGAGGTTTCTTGAAGTTCCTGAAGTGAGTCTAATTGTGACGAGGCATTGGCTACCTTAAGAGAGTCATAGTTACTCTTGCCAAATGCTCACCATAATAGACATTTTTTAGATACTGTGGCCAGTCTGCCCGAAGCGATACGCCACTAGTTGTTTAATTTAAGACAACCATCGTTACCCTTGCTAGGAGTTACTTGATGTTGCTGATTTAATATTAATTGTGACGAGGCATTGGCAACCTTACGAGAATCATAGTGATTCCTGGCAGTTCCTCACCAAAATACGCATTTGTTAGATATTGTGGAAAGTCTCTCCGAAGCGGTAATCCACTAGCTGCTTATCTTAAGTGAAACTGCCAGAGGTTTCTTGAAGTTGCTGATGTGAGTCTAATTGTGACGAGGCATTGGCTACCTTAAGAGAGTCATAGTGACTCTTGCCAAATGCTCACCATGATAGACATTTTTTTAGATACTGTGGCCAGTCTGCCCGAAGCGATACGCCACTAGTTGTTTAATTTAAGACAACCATCGTTACCCTTGCTAGGAGTTACTTGATGTTGCTGATTTAATTTTAATTGTGACGAGGCATTGGCAACCTTACGAGAGTCATAGTGATTCCTGGCAGTTCCTCACCAAAATACGCATTTTTTAGATACTGTGGAAAGTCTATCCAAAGCGGTAATCCACTAGCTGCTTATCTTAAGTGAAACTGCCAGAGGTTTCTTGAAGTTGCTGATGTGAGTCTAATTGTGACGAGGCATTGGCTACCTTAAGAGAGTCATACTGACTTTTGCCAAATGCTCACCATAATAGACATTTTTTTAGATACTGTGGCTAGTCTGCCCGAAGCGATACGCCACTAGTTGTTTAATTTAAGACAACCATCGTTACCCTTGCTAGGAGTTACTTGATGTTGCTGATTTAATTTTAATTGTGACGAGGCATTGGCAACCTTACGAGAGTCATAGTGATTCCTGGCAGTTCCTCACCAAAATACGCATTTGTTAGATATTGTGGAAAGTCTCTCCGAAGCGGTAATCCACTAGCTGCTTATCTTAAGTGAAACTGCCAGAGGTTTCTTGAAGTTGCTGATGTGAGTCTAATTGTGACGAGGCATTGGCTACCTTAAGAGAGTCATAGTGACTCTTGCCAAATGCTCACCATAATAGACATTTTTTTAGATACTGTGGCCAGTCTGCCCGAAGCGATACGCCACTAGTTGTTTAATTTAAGACAACCATCGTTACCCTTGCTAGGAGTTACTTGATGTTGCTGATTTAATTTTCATTGTGACGAGGCATTGGCAACCTTACGAGAGTCATAGTGATTCCTGGCAGTTCCTCACCAAAATACGCATTTGTTAGATATTGTGGAAAGTCTCTCCGAAGCGGTAATCCACTAGCTGCTTATCTTAAGTGAAACTGCCAGAGGTTTCTTGAAGTTGCTGATGTGAGTCTAATTGTGACGAGGCATTGGCTACCTTAAGAGAGTCATAGTGACTCTTGCCAAATGCTCACCATGATAGACATTTTTTTAGATACTGTGGCCAGTCTGCCCGAAGCGATACGCCACTAGTTGTTTAATTTAAGACAACCATCGTTACCCTTGCTAGGAGTTACTTGATGTTGCTGATTTAATTTTAATTGTGACGAGGCATTGGCAACCTTACGAGAGTCATAGTGATTCCTGGCAGTTCCTCACCAAAATACGCATTTTTTAGATACTGTGGAAAGTCTATCCAAAGCGGTAATCCACTAGCTGCTTATCTTAAGTGAAACTGCCAGAGGTTTCTTGAAGTTGCTGATGTGAGTCTAATTGTGACGAGGCATTGGCTACCTTAAGAGAGTCATACTGACTTTTGCCAAATGCTCACCATAATAGACATTTTTTTAGATACTGTGGCTAGTCTGCCCGAAGCGATACGCCACTAGTTGTTTAATTTAAGACAACCATCGTTACCCTTGCTAGGAGTTACTTGATGTTGCTGATTTAATTTTAATTGTGACGAGGCATTGGCAACCTTACGAGAGTCATAGTGATTCCTGGCAGTTCCTCACCAAAATACGCATTTTTTAGATACTGTGGAAAGTCTCTTTAAAGCGGTAATCCACTAGCGGTTTATCTTAAGAGAAACTGCCAGAGGTTTCTTGAAGTTCCTGAAGTGAGTCTAATTGTGACGAGGCATTGGCTACCTTAAGAGAGTCATAGTTACTCTTGCCAAATGCTCACCATAATAGACATTTTTTAGATACTGTGGCCAGTCTGCCCGAAGCGATACGCCACTAGTTGTTTAATTTAAGACAACCATCGTTACCCTTGCTAGGAGTTACTTGATGTTGCTGATTTAATTTTAATTGTGACGAGGCATTGGCAACCTTACGAGAATCATAGTGATTCCTGGCAGTTCCTCACCAAAATACGCATTTGTTAGATATTGTGGAAAGTCTCTCCGAAGCGGTAATCCACTAGCTGCTTATCTTAAGTGAAACTGCCAGAGGTTTCTTGAAGTTGCTGATGTGAGTCTAATTGTGACGAGGCATTGGCTACCTTAAGAGAGTCATAGTGACTCTTGCCAAATGCTCACCATGATAGACATTTTTTTAGATACTGTGGCCAGTCTGCCCGAAGCGATACGCCACTAGTTGTTTAATTTAAGACAACCATCGTTACCCTTGCTAGGAGTTACTTGATGTTGCTGATTTAATTTTAATTGTGACGAGGCATTGGCAACCTTACGAGAGTCATAGTGATTCCTGGCAGTTCCTCACCAAAATACGCATTTTTTAGATACTGTGGAAAGTCTATCCAAAGCGGTAATCCACTAGCTGCTTATCTTAAGTGAAACTGCCAGAGGTTTCTTGAAGTTGCTGATGTGAGTCTAATTGTGACGAGGCATTGGCTACCTTAAGAGAGTCATAGTGACTCTTGCCAAATGCTCACCATAATAGACATTTTTTTAGATACTGTGGCGTCTGCCCGAAGCGATACGCCACTAGTTGTTTAATTTAAGACAACCATCGTTACCCTTGCTAGGAGTTACTTGATGTTGCTGATTTAATTTTAATTGTGACGAGGCATTGGCAACCTTACGAGAGTCATAGTGATTCCTGGCAGTTCCTCACCAAAATACGCATTTGTTAGATATTGTGGAAAGTCCCTCCGAAGTGGTAATCCACTAGCTGCTTATCTTAAGTGAAACTGCCAGAGGTTTCTTGAAGTTGCTGATGTGAGTCTAATTGTGACGAGGCATTGGCTAATTTAAGAGAGTCATAGTGACTCTTGCCAAATGCTCACCATGATAGACATTTTTTTAGATACTGTGGCCAGTCTGCCCGAAGCGATACGCCACTAGTTGTTTAATTTAAGACAACCATCGTTACCCTTGCTAGGAGTTACTTGATGTTGCTGATTTAATTTTAATTGTGACGAAGCATTGGCAACCTTACGAGAGTCATAGTGATTCCTGGCAGTTCCTCACCAAAATACGCATTTTTTAGATACTGTGGAAAGTCTATCCAAAGCGGTAATCCACTAGCTGCTTATCTTAAGTGAAACTGCCAGAGGTTTCTTGAAGTTGCTGATGTGAGTCTAATTGTGACGAGGCATTGGCTACCTTAAGAGAGTCATACTGACTTTTGCCAAATGCTCACCATAATAGACATTTTTTTAGATACTGTGGCTAGTCTGCCCGAAGCGATACGCCACTAGTTGTTTAATTTAAGACAACCATCGTTACCCTTGCTAGGAGTTACTTGATGTTGCTGATTTAATTTTAATTGTGACGAGGCATTGGCAACCTTACGAGAGTCATAGTGATTCCTGGCAGTTCCTCACCAAAATACGCATTTTTTAGATACTGTGGAAAGTCTCTTTAAAGCGGTAATCCACTAGCGGTTTATCTTAAGAGAAACTGCCAGAGGTTTCTTGAAGTTCCTGAAGTGAGTCTAATTGTGACGAGGCATTGGCTACCTTAAGAGAGTCATAGTTACTCTTGCCAAATGCTCACCATAATAGACATTTTTTAGATACTGTGGCCAGTCTGCCCGAAGCGATACGCCACTAGTTGTTTAATTTAAGACAACCATCGTTACCCTTGCTAGGAGTTACATGATGTTGCTGATTTAATTTTAATTGTGACGAGGCATTGGCAACCTTACGAGAATCATAGTGATTCCTGGCAGTTCCTCACCAAAATACGCATTTGTTAGATATTGTGGAAAGTCTCTCCGAAGCGGTAATCCACTAGCTGCTTATCTTAAGTGAAACTGCCAGAGGTTTCTTGAAGTTGCTGATGTGAGTCTAATTGTGACGAGGCATTGGCTACCTTAAGAGAGTCATAGTGACTCTTGCCAAATGCTCACCATGATAGACATTTTTTTAGATACTGTGGCCAGTCTGCCCGAAGCGATACGCCACTAGTTGTTTAATTTAAGACAACCATCGTTACCCTTGCTAGGAGTTACTTGATGTTGCTGATTTAATTTTAATTGTGACGAGGCATTGGCAACCTTACGAGAGTCATAGTGATTCCTGGCAGTTCCTCACCAAAATACGCATTTTTTAGATACTGTGGAAAGTCTATCCAAAGCGGTAATCCACTAGCTGCTTATCTTAAGTGAAACTGCCAGAGGTTTCTTGAAGTTGCTGATGTGAGTCTAATTGTGACGAGGCATTGGCTACCTTAAGAGAGTCATAGTGACTCTTGCCAAATGCTCACCATAATAGACATTTTTTTAGATACTGTGGCCAGTCTGCCCGAAGCGATACGCCACTAGTTGTTTAATTTAAGACAACCATCGTTACCCTTGCTAGGAGTTACTTGATGTTGCTGATTTAATTTTAATTGTGACGAGGCATTGGCAACCTTACGAGAGTCATAGTGATTCCTGGCAGTTCCTCACCAAAATACGCATTTGTTAGATATTGTGGAAAGTCCCTCCGAAGTGGTAATCCACTAGCTGCTTATCTTAAGTGAAACTGCCAGAGGTTTCTTGAAGTTGCTGATGTGAGTCTAATTGTGACGAGGCATTGGCTAATTTAAGAGAGTCATAGTGACTCTTGCCAAATGCTCACCATGATAGACATTTTTTTAGATACTGTGGCCAGTCTGCCCGAAGCGATACGCCACTAGTTGTTTAATTTAAGACAACCATCGTTACCCTTGCTAGGAGTTACTTGATGTTGCTGATTTAATTTTAATTGTGACGAAGCATTGGCAACCTTACGAGAGTCATAGTGATTCCTGGCAGTTCCTCACCAAAATACGCATTTTTTAGATACTGTGGAAAGTCTATCCAAAGCGGTAATCCACTAGCTGCTTATCTTAAGTGAAACTGCCAGAGGTTTCTTGAAGTTGCTGATGTGAGTCTAATTGTGACGAGGCATTGGCTACCTTAAGAGAGTCATACTGACTTTTGCCAAATGCTCACCATAATAGACATTTTTTTAGATACTGTGGCTAGTCTGCCCGAAGCGATACGCCACTAGTTGTTTAATTTAAGACAACCATCGTTACCCTTGCTAGGAGTTACTTGATGTTGCTGATTTAATTTTAATTGTGACGAGGCATTGGCAACCTTACGAGAGTCATAGTGATTCCTGGCAGTTCCTCACCAAAATACGCATTTTTTAGATACTGTGGAAAGTCTCTTTAAAGCGGTAATCCACTAGCGGTTTATCTTAAGAGAAACTGCCAGAGGTTTCTTGAAGTTCCTGAAGTGAGTCTAATTGTGACGAGGCATTGGCTACCTTAAGAGAGTCATAGTTACTCTTGCCAAATGCTCACCATAATAGACATTTTTTAGATACTGTGGCCAGTCTGCCCGAAGCGATACGCCACTAGTTGTTTAATTTAAGACAACCATCGTTACCCTTGCTAGGAGTTACATGATGTTGCTGATTTAATTTTAATTGTGACGAGGCATTGGCAACCTTACGAGAATCATAGTGATTCCTGGCAGTTCCTCACCAAAATACGCATTTGTTAGATATTGTGGAAAGTCTCTCCGAAGCGGTAATCCACTAGCTGCTTATCTTAAGTGAAACTGCCAGAGGTTTCTTGAAGTTGCTGATGTGAGTCTAATTGTGACGAGGCATTGGCTACCTTAAGAGAGTCATAGTGACTCTTGCCAAATGCTCACCATGATAGACATTTTTTTAGATACTGTGGCCAGTCTGCCCGAAGCGATACGCCACTAGTTGTTTAATTTAAGACAACCATCGTTACCCTTGCTAGGAGTTACTTGATGTTGCTGATTTAATTTTAATTGTGACGAGGCATTGGCAACCTTACGAGAGTCATAGTGATTCCTGGCAGTTCCTCACCAAAATACGCATTTTTTAGATACTGTGGAAAGTCTATCCAAAGCGGTAATCCACTAGCTGCTTATCTTAAGTGAAACTGCCAGAGGTTTCTTGAAGTTGCTGATGTGAGTCTAATTGTGACGAGGCATTGGCTACCTTAAGAGAGTCATAGTGACTCTTGCCAAATGCTCACCATAATAGACATTTTTTTAGATACTGTGGCCAGTCTGCCCGAAGCGATACGCCACTAGTTGTTTAATTTAAGACAACCATCGTTACCCTTGCTAGGAGTTACTTGATGTTGCTGATTTAATTTTAATTGTGACGAGGCATTGGCAACCTTACGAGAGTCATAGTGATTCCTGGCAGTTCCTCACCAAAATACGCATTTGTTAGATATTGTGGAAAGTCCCTCCGAAGTGGTAATCCACTAGCTGCTTATCTTAAGTGAAACTGCCAGAGGTTTCTTGAAGTTGCTGATGTGAGTCTAATTGTGACGAGGCATTGGCTAATTTAAGAGAGTCATAGTGACTCTTGCCAAATGCTCACCATGATAGACATTTTTTTAGATACTGTGGCCAGTCTGCCCGAAGCGATACGCCACTAGTTGTTTAATTTAAGACAACCATCGTTACCCTTGCTAGGAGTTACTTGATGTTGCTGATTTAATTTTAATTGTGACGAAGCATTGGCAACCTTACGAGAGTCATAGTGATTCCTGGCAGTTCCTCACCAAAATACGCATTTTTTAGATACTGTGGAAAGTCTATCCAAAGCGGTAATCCACTAGCTGCTTATCTTAAGTGAAACTGCCAGAGGTTTCTTGAAGTTGCTGATGTGAGTCTAATTGTGACGAGGCATTGGCTACCTTAAGAGAGTCATACTGACTTTTGCCAAATGCTCACCATAATAGACATTTTTTTAGATACTGTGGCTAGTCTGCCCGAAGCGATACGCCACTAGTTGTTTAATTTAAGACAACCATCGTTACCCTTGCTAGGAGTTACTTGATGTTGCTGATTTAATTTTAATTGTGACGAGGCATTGGCAACCTTACGAGAGTCATAGTGATTCCTGGCAGTTCCTCACCAAAATACGCATTTTTTAGATACTGTGGAAAGTCTCTTTAAAGCGGTAATCCACTAGCGGTTTATCTTAAGAGAAACTGCCAGAGGTTTCTTGAAGTTCCTGAAGTGAGTCTAATTGTGACGAGGCATTGGCTACCTTAAGAGAGTCATAGTTACTCTTGCCAAATGCTCACCATAATAGACATTTTTTAGATACTGTGGCCAGTCTGCCCGAAGCGATACGCCACTAGTTGTTTAATTTAAGACAACCATCGTTACCCTTGCTAGGAGTTACATGATGTTGCTGATTTAATTTTAATTGTGACGAGGCATTGGCAACCTTACGAGAATCATAGTGATTCCTGGCAGTTCCTCACCAAAATACGCATTTGTTAGATATTGTGGAAAGTCTCTCCGAAGCGGTAATCCACTAGCTGCTTATCTTAAGTGAAACTGCCAGAGGTTTCTTGAAGTTGCTGATGTGAGTCTAATTGTGACGAGGCATTGGCTACCTTAAGAGAGTCATAGTGACTCTTGCCAAATGCTCACCATGATAGACATTTTTTTAGATACTGTGGCCAGTCTGCCCGAAGCGATACGCCACTAGTTGTTTAATTTAAGACAACCATCGTTACCCTTGCTAGGAGTTACTTGATGTTGCTGATTTAATTTTAATTGTGACGAGGCATTGGCAACCTTACGAGAGTCATAGTGATTCCTGGCAGTTCCTCACCAAAATACGCATTTTTTAGATACTGTGGAAAGTCTATCCAAAGCGGTAATCCACTAGCTGCTTATCTTAAGTGAAACTGCCAGAGGTTTCTTGAAGTTGCTGATGTGAGTCTAATTGTGACGAGGCATTGGCTACCTTAAGAGAGTCATACTGACTTTTGCCAAATGCTCACCATAATAGACATTTTTTTAGATACTGTGGCTAGTCTGCCCGAAGCGATACGCCACTAGTTGTTTAATTTAAGACAACCATCGTTACCCTTGCTAGGAGTTACTTGATGTTGCTGATTTAATTTTAATTGTGACGAGGCATTGGCAACCTTACGAGAGTCATAGTGATTCCTGGCAGTTCCTCACCAAAATACGCATTTTTTAGATACTGTGGAAAGTCTATCCAAAGCGGTAATCCACTAGCGGTTTATCTTAAGAGAAACTGCCAGAGGTTTCTTGAAGTTCCTGAAGTGAGTCTAATTGTGACGAGGCATTGGCTACCTTAAGAGAGTCATAGTTACTCTTGCCAAATGCTCACCATAATAGACATTTTTTAGATACTGTGGCCAGTCTGCCCGAAGCGATACGCCACTAGTTGTTTAATTTAAGACAACCATCGTTACCCTTGCTAGGAGTTACTTGATGTTGCTGATTTAATTTTAATTGTGACGAGGCATTGGCAACCTTACGAGAATCATAGTGATTCCTGGCAGTTCCTCACCAAAATACGCATTTGTTAGATATTGTGGAAAGTCTCTTTGAAGCGGTAATCCACTAGCTGCTTATCTTAAGTGAAACTGCCAGAGGTTTCTTGAAGTTGCTGATGTGAGTCTAATTGTGACGAGGCATTGGCTACCTTAAGAGAGTCATAGTGACTCTTGCCAAATGCTCACCATGATAGACATTTTTTTAGATACTGTGGCCAGTCTGCCCGAAGCGATACGCCACTAGTTGTTTAATTTAAGACAACCATCGTTACCCTTGCTAGGAGTTACTTGATGTTGCTGATTTAATTTTAATTGTGACGAGGCATTGGCAACCTTACGAGAGTCATAGTGATTCCTGGCAGTTCCTCACCAAAATACGCATTTTTTAGATACTGTGGAAAGTCTATCCAAAGCGGTAATCCACTAGCTGCTTATCTTAAGTGAAACTGCCAGAGGTTTCTTGAAGTTGCTGATGTGAGTCTAATTGTGACGAGGCATTGGCTACCTTAAGAGAGTCATACTGACTTTTGCCAAATGCTCACCATAATAGACATTTTTTTAGATACTGTGGCTAGTCTGCCCGAAGCGATACGCCACTAGTTGTTTAATTTAAGACAACCATCGTTACCCTTGCTAGGAGTTACTTGATGTTGCTGATTTAATTTTAATTGTGACGAGGCATTGGCAACCTTACGAGAATCATAGTGATTCCTGGCAGTTCCTCACCAAAATACGCATTTGTTAGATATTGTGGAAAGTCTCTCCGAAGCGGTAATCCACTAGCTGCTTATCTTAAGTGAAACTGCCAGAGGTTTCTTGAAGTTGCTGATGTGAGTCTAATTGTGACGAGGCATTGGCTACCTTAAGAGAGTCATAGTGACTCTTGCCAAATGCTCACCATAATAGACATTTTTTTAGATACTGTGGCCAGTCTGCCCGAAGCGATACGCCACTAGTTGTTTAATTTAAGACAACCATCGTTACCCTTGCTAGGAGTTACTTGATGTTGCTGATTTAATTTTAATTGTGACGAGGCATTGGCAACCTTACGAGAGTCATAGTGATTCCTGGCAGTTCCTCACCAAAATACGCATTTGTTAGATATTGTGGAAAGTCTCTCCGAAGCGGTAATCCACTAGCTGCTTATCTTAAGTGAAACTGCCAGAGGTTTCTTGAAGTTGCTGAAGTGAGTCTAATTGTGACGAGGCATTGGCTACCTTAAGAGAGTCATAGTGACTCTTGCCAAATGCTCACCATGATAGACATTTTTTTAGATACTGTGGCCACTCTGCCCGAAGCGATACGCCACTAGTTGTTTAATTTAAGACAACCATCGTTACCCTTGCTAGGAGTTACTTGATGTTGCTGATTTAATTTTAATTGTGACGAGGCATTGGCAACCTTACGAGAGTCATAGTGATTCCTGGCAGTTCCTCACCAAAATACGCATTTTTTAGATACTGTGGAAAGTCTATCCAAAGCGGTAATCCACTAGCTGCTTATCTTAAGTGAAACTGCCAGAGGTTTCTTGAAGTTGCTGATGTGAGTCTAATTGTGACGAGGCATTGGCTACCTTAAGAGAGTCATACTGACTTTTGCCAAATGCTCACCATAATAGACATTTTTTTAGATACTGTGGCTAGTCTGCCCGAAGCGATACGCCACTAGTTGTTTAATTTAAGACAACCATCGTTACCCTTGCTAGGAGTTACTTGATGTTGCTGATTTAATTTTAATTGTGACGAGGCATTGGCAACCTTACGAGAGTCATAGTGATTCCTGGCAGTTCCTCACCAAAATACGCATTTTTTAGATACTGTGGAAAGTCTCTTTAAAGCGGTAATCCACTAGCGGTTTATCTTAAGAGAAACTGCCAGAGGTTTCTTGAAGTTCCTGAAGTGAGTCTAATTGTGACGAGGCATTGGCTACCTTAAGAGAGTCATAGTTACTCTTGCCAAATGCTCACCATAATAGACATTTTTTAGATACTGTGGCCAGTCTGCCCGAAGCGATACGCCACTAGTTGTTTAATTTAAGACAACCATCGTTACCCTTGCTAGGAGTTACTTGATGTTGCTGATTTAATTTTAATTGTGACGAGGCATTGGCAACCTTACGAGAATCATAGTGATTCCTGGCAGTTCCTCACCAAAATACGCATTTGTTAGATATTGTGGAAAGTCTCTCCGAAGCGGTAATCCACTAGCTGCTTATCTTAAGTGAAACTGCCAGAGGTTTCTTGAAGTTGCTGATGTGAGTCTAATTGTGACGAGGCATTGGCTACCTTAAGAGAGTCATAGTGACTCTTGCCAAATGCTCACCATGATAGACATTTTTTTAGATACTGTGGCCAGTCTGCCCGAAGCGATACGCCACTAGTTGTTTAATTTAAGACAACCATCGTTACCCTTGCTAGGAGTTACTTGATGTTGCTGATTTAATTTTAATTGTGACGAGGCATTGGCAACCTTACGAGAGTCATAGTGATTCCTGGCAGTTCCTCACCAAAATACGCATTTTTTAGATACTGTGGAAAGTCTATCCAAAGCGGTAATCCACTAGCTGCTTATCTTAAGTGAAACTGCCAGAGGTTTCTTGAAGTTGCTGATGTGAGTCTAATTGTGACGAGGCATTGGCTACCTTAAGAGAGTCATACTGACTTTTGCCAAATGCTCACCATAATAGACATTTTTTTAGATACTGTGGCTAGTCTGCCCGAAGCGATACGCCACTAGTTGTTTAATTTAAGACAACCATCGTTACCCTTGCTAGGAGTTACTTGATGTTGCTGATTTAATTTTAATTGTGACGAGGCATTGGCAACCTTACGAGAGTCATAGTGATTCCTGGCAGTTCCTCACCAAAATACGCATTTTTTAGATACTGTGGAAAGTCTCTTTAAAGCGGTAATCCACTAGCGGTTTATCTTAAGAGAAACTGCCAGAGGTTTCTTGAAGTTCCTGAAGTGAGTCTAATTGTGACGAGGCATTGGCTACCTTAAGAGAGTCATAGTTACTCTTGCCAAATGCTCACCATAATAGACATTTTTTAGATACTGTGGCCAGTCTGCCCGAAGCGATACGCCACTAGTTGTTTAATTTAAGACAACCATCGTTACCCTTGCTAGGAGTTACTTGATGTTGCTGATTTAATTTTAATTGTGACGAGGCATTGGCAACCTTACGAGAATCATAGTGATTCCTGGCAGTTCCTCACCAAAATACGCATTTGTTAGATATTGTGGAAAGTCTCTCCGAAGCGGTAATCCACTAGCTGCTTATCTTAAGTGAAACTGCCAGAGGTTTCTTGAAGTTGCTGATGTGAGTCTAATTGTGACGAGGCATTGGCTACCTTAAGAGAGTCATAGTGACTCTTGCCAAATGCTCACCATGATAGACATTTTTTTAGATACTGTGGCCAGTCTGCCCGAAGCGATACGCCACTAGTTGTTTAATTTAAGACAACCATCGTTACCCTTGCTAGGAGTTACTTGATGTTGCTGATTTAATTTTAATTGTGACGAGGCATTGGCAACCTTACGAGAGTCATAGTGATTCCTGGCAGTTCCTCACCAAAATACGCATTTTTTAGATACTGTGGAAAGTCTATCCAAAGCGGTAATCCACTAGCTGCTTATCTTAAGTGAAACTGCCAGAGGTTTCTTGAAGTTGCTGATGTGAGTCTAATTGTGACGAGGCATTGGCTACCTTAAGAGAGTCATACTGACTTTTGCCAAATGCTCACCATAATAGACATTTTTTTAGATACTGTGGCTAGTCTGCCCGAAGCGATACGCCACTAGTTGTTTAATTTAAGACAACCATCGTTACCCTTGCTAGGAGTTACTTGATGTTGCTGATTTAATTTTAATTGTGACGAGGCATTGGCAACCTTACGAGAGTCATAGTGATTCCTGGCAGTTCCTCACCAAAATACGCATTTTTTAGATACTGTGGAAAGTCTCTTTAAAGCGGTAATCCACTAGCGGTTTATCTTAAGAGAAACTGCCAGAGGTTTCTTGAAGTTCCTGAAGTGAGTCTAATTGTGACGAGGCATTGGCTACCTTAAGAGAGTCATAGTTACTCTTGCCAAATGCTCACCATAATAGACATTTTTTAGATACTGTGGCCAGTCTGCCCGAAGCGATACGCCACTAGTTGTTTAATTTAAGACAACCATCGTTACCCTTGCTAGGAGTTACTTGATGTTGCTGATTTAATTTTAATTGTGACGAGGCATTGGCAACCTTACGAGAGTCATAGTGATTCCTGGCAGTTCCTCACCAAAATACGCATTTGTTAGATATTGTGGAAAGTCTCTCCGAAGCGGTAATCCACTAGCTGCTTATCTTAAGTGAAAGTGCCAGAGGTTTCTTGAAGTTGCTGATGTGAGTCTAATTGTGACGAGGCATTGGCTACCTTAAGAGAGTCATAGTGACTCTTCCCAAATGCTCACCATAATAGACATTTTTTTTATACTGTGGCCAGTCTGCCCGAAGCGATACGCCACTAGTTGTTTAATTTAAGACAACCATCGTTACCCTTGCTAGGAGTTACTTGATGTTGCTGATTTAATTTTAATTGTGACGAGGCATTGGCAACCTTACGAGAGTCATAGTGATTCCTGGCAGTTCCTCACCAAAATACGCATTTGTTAGATACTGTGGAAAGTCTATCCAAAGCGGTAATCCACTAGCTGCTTATCTTAAGTGAAAGTGCCAGAGGTTTCTTGAAGTTGCTGATGTGAGTCTAATAGTGACGAGGCATTGGCTACCTTAAGAGAGTCATACTGACTTTTGCCTAATGCTCACCATAATAGACATTTTTTTAGATACTGAGGCCAGTCTGCCCGAAGCGATACGCCACTAGTTGTTTAATTTAAGACAACCATCGTTACCCTTGCTAGGAGTTACTTGATGTTGCTGATTTAATTTTAATTGTGACGAGGCATTGGCAACCTTACGAGACTCATAGTGATTCCTGGCAGTTCCTCACGAAAATATGCATTTTTTAGATGCTGTGGAAAGTCTCTCCAAAGCGGTAATCCACTAGCGGTTTATCTTAAGAGAAACTGCCAGAGGTTTCTTGAAGTTCCTGAAGTGAGTCTAATTGTGACGAGGCATTGGCTACCTTAAGAGAGTCATAGTTACTCTTGCCAAATGCTCACCATAATAGACATTTTTTAGATACTGTGGCCAGTCTGCCCGAAGCGATACGCCACTAGTTGTTTAATTTAAGACAACCATCGTTACCCTTGCTAGGAGTTACTTGATGTTGCTGATTTAATTTTAATTGTGACGAGGCATTGGCAACCTTACGAGAGTCATAGTGATTCCTGGCAGTTCCTCACCAAAATACGCATTTGTTAGATATTGTGGAAAGTCTCTCCGAAGCGGTAATCCACTAGCTGCTTATCTTAAGTGAAACTGCCAGAGGTTTCTTGAAGTTGCTGATGTGAGTCTAATTGTGACGAGGCATTGGCTACCTTAAGAGAGTCATAGTGACTCTTGCCAAATGCTCACCATGATAGACATTTTTTTAGATACTGTGGCCAGTCTGCCCGAAGCGATACGCCACTAGTTGTTTAATTTAAGACAACCATCGTTACCCTTGCTAGGAGTTACTTGATGTTGCTGATTTAATTTTAATTGTGACGAGGCATTGGCAACCTTACGAGAGTCATAGTGATTCCTGGCAGTTCCTCACCAAAATACGCATTTTTTAGATACTGTGGAAAGTCTATCCAAAGCGGTAATCCACTAGCTGCTTATCTTAAGTGAAACTGCCAGAGGTTTCTTGAAGTTGCTGATGTGAGTCTAATTGTGACGAGGCATTGGCTACCTTAAGAGAGTCATACTGACTTTTGCCAAATGCTCACCATAATAGACATTTTTTTAGATACTGTGGCTAGTCTGCCCGAAGCGATACGCCACTAGTTGTTTAATTTAAGACAACCATCGTTACCCTTGCTAGGAGTTACTTGATGTTGCTGATTTAATTTTAATTGTGACGAGGCATTGGCAACCTTACGAGAGTCATAGTGATTCCTGGCAGTTCCTCACCAAAATACGCATTTTTTAGATACTGTGGAAAGTCTCTTTAAAGCGGTAATCCACTAGCGGTTTATCTTAAGAGAAACTGCCAGAGGTTTCTTGAAGTTCCTGAAGTGAGTCTAATTGTGACGAGGCATTGGCTACCTTAAGAGAGTCATAGTTACTCTTGCCAAATGCTCACCATAATAGACATTTTTTAGATACTGTGGCCAGTCTGCCCGAAGCGATACGCCACTAGTTGTTTAATTTAAGACAACCATCGTTACCCTTGCTAGGAGTTACTTGATGTTGCTGATTTAATTTTAATTGTGACGAGGCATTGGCAACCTTACGAGAGTCATAGTGATTCCTGGCAGTTCCTCACCAAAATACGCATTTGTTAGATATTGTGGAAAGTCTCTCCGAAGCGGTAATCCACTAGCTGCTTATCTTAAGTGAAAGTGCCAGAGGTTTCTTGAAGTTGCTGATGTGAGTCTAATTGTGACGAGGCATTGGCTACCTTAAGAGAGTCATAGTGACTCTTCCCAAATGCTCACCATAATAGACATTTTTTTTATACTGTGGCCAGTCTGCCCGAAGCGATACGCCACTAGTTGTTTAATTTAAGACAACCATCGTTACCCTTGCTAGGAGTTACTTGATGTTGCTGATTTAATTTTAATTGTGACGAGGCATTGGCAACCTTACGAGAGTCATAGTGATTCCTGGCAGTTCCTCACCAAAATACGCATTTGTTAGATACTGTGGAAAGTCTATCCAAAGCGGTAATCCACTAGCTGCTTATCTTAAGTGAAAGTGCCAGAGGTTTCTTGAAGTTGCTGATGTGAGTCTAATTGTGACGAGGCATTGGCTACCTTAAGAGAGTCATACTGACTTTTGCCTAATGCTCACCATAATAGACATTTTTTTAGATACTGAGGCCAGTCTGCCCGAAGCGATACGCCACTAGTTGTTTAATTTAATACAACCATCGTTACCCTTGCTAGGAGTTACTTGATGTTGCTGATTTAATTTTAATTGTGACGAGGCATTGGCAACCTTACGAGACTCATAGTGATTCCTGGCAGTTCCTCACGAAAATATGCATTTTTTAGATGCTGTGGAAAGTCTCTCCAAAGCGGTAATCCACTAGCGGTTTATCTTAAGAGAAACTGCCAGATGTTTCTTGAAGTTCCTGAAGTGAGTCTAATTGTGACGAGGCATTGGCTACCTTAAGAGAGTCATAGTTACTCTTGCCAAATGCTCACCATAATAGACATTTTTTAGATACTGTGGCCAGTCTGCCCGAAGCGATACGCCACTAGTTGTTTAATTTAAGACAACCATCGTTACCCTTGCTAGGAGTTACTTGATGTTGCTGATTTAATTTTAATTGTGACGAGGCATTGGCAACCTTACGAGAGTCATAGTGATTCCTGGCAGTTCCTCACCAAAATACGCATTTGTTAGATATTGTGGAAAGTCTCTCCGAAGCGGTAATCCACTAGCTGCTTATCTTAAGTGAAACTGCCAGAGGTTTCTTGAAGTTGCTGATGTGAGTCTAATTGTGACGAGGCATTGGCTACCTTAAGAGAGTCATAGTGACTCTTGCCAAATGCTCACCATGATAGACATTTTTTTAGATACTGTGGCCAGTCTGCCCGAAGCGATACGCCACTAGTTGTTTAATTTAAGACAACCATCGTTACCCTTGCTAGGAGTTACTTGATGTTGCTGATTTAATTTTAATTGTGACGAGGCATTGGCAACCTTACGAGAGTCATAGTGATTCCTGGCAGTTCCTCACCAAAATACGCATTTTTTAGATACTGTGGAAAGTCTATCCAAAGCGGTAATCCACTAGCTGCTTATCTTAAGTGAAACTGCCAGAGGTTTCTTGAAGTTGCTGATGTGAGTCTAATTGTGACGAGGCATTGGCTACCTTAAGAGAGTCATACTGACTTTTGCCAAATGCTCACCATAATAGACATTTTTTTAGATACTGTGGCTAGTCTGCCCGAAGCGATACGCCACTAGTTGTTTAATTTAAGACAACCATCGTTACCCTTGCTAGGAGTTACTTGATGTTGCTGATTTAATTTTAATTGTGACGAGGCATTGGCAACCTTACGAGAGTCATAGTGATTCCTGGCAGTTCCTCACCAAAATACGCATTTGTTAGATATTGTGGAAAGTCTCTCCGAAGCGGTAATCCACTAGCTGCTTATCTTAAGTGAAACTGCCAGAGGTTTCTTGAAGTTGCTGATGTGAGTCTAATTGTGACGAGGCATTGGCTACCTTAAGAGAGTCATAGTGACTCTTGCCAAATGCTCACCATAATAGACATTTTTTTAGATACTGTGGCCAGTCTGCCCGAAGCGATACGCCACTAGTTGTTTAATTTAAGACAACCATCGTTACCCTTGCTAGGAGTTACTTGATGTTGCTGATTTAATTTTAATTGTGACGAGGCATTGGCAACCTTACGAGAGTCATAGTGATTCCTGGCAGTTCCTCACCAAAATACGCATTTGTTAGATATTGTGGAAAGTCTCTCCGAAGCGGTAATCCACTAGCTGCTTATCTTAAGTGAAACTGCCAGAGGTTTCTTGAAGTTGCTGATGTGAGTCTAATTGTGACGAGGCATTGGCTACCTTAAGAGAGTCATAGTGACTCTTGCCAAATGCTCACCATGATAGACATTTTTTTAGATACTGTGGCCAGTCTGCCCGAAGCGATACGCCACTAGTTGTTTAATTTAAGACAACCATCGTTACCCTTGCTAGGAGTTACTTGATGTTGCTGATTTAATTTTAATTGTGACGAGGCATTGGCAACCTTACGAGAGTCATAGTGATTCCTGGCAGTTCCTCACCAAAATACGCATTTTTTAGATACTGTGGAAAGTCTATCCAAAGCGGTTATCCACTAGCTGCTTATCTTAAGTGAAACTGCCAGAGGTTTCTTGAAGTTGCTGATGTGAGTCTAATTGTGACGAGGCATTGGCTACCTTAAGAGAGTCATACTGACTTTTGCCAAATGCTCACCATAATAGACATTTTTTTAGATACTGTGGCTAGTCTGCCCGAAGCGATACGCCACTAGTTGTTTAATTTAAGACAACCATCGTTACCCTTGCTAGGAGTTACTTGATGTTGCTGATTTAATTTTAATTGTGACGAGGCATTGGCAACCTTACGAGAGTCATAGTGATTCCTGGCAGTTCCTCACCAAAATACGCATTTTTTAGATACTGTGGAAAGTCTCTTTAAAGCGGTAATCCACTAGCGGTTTATCTTAAGAGAAACTGCCAGAGGTTTCTTGAAGTTCCTGAAGTGAGTCTAATTGTGACGAGGCATTGGCTACCTTAAGAGAGTCATAGTTACTCTTGCCAAATGCTCACCATAATAGACATTTTTTAGATACTGTGGCCAGTCTGCCCGAAGCGATACGCCACTAGTTGTTTAATTTAAGACAACCATCGTTACCCTTGCTAGGAGTTACTTGATGTTGCTGATTTAATTTTAATTGTGACGAGGCATTGGCAACCTTACGAGAATCATAGTGATTCCTTACAGTTCCTCACCAAAATACGCATTTGTTAGATATTGTGGAAAGTCTCTCCGAAGCGGTAATCCACTAGCTGCTTATCTTAAGTGAAACTGCCAGAGGTTTCTTGAAGTTGCTGATGTGAGTCTAATTGTGACGAGGCATTGGCTACCTTAAGAGAGTCATAGTGACTCTTGCCAAATGCTCACCATGATAGACATTTTTTTAGATACTGTGGCCAGTCTGCCCAAAGCGATACGCCACTAGTTGTTTAATTTAAGACAACCATCGTTACCCTTGCTAGGAGTTACTTGATGTTGCTGATTTAATTTTAATTGTGACGAGGCATTGGCAACCTTACGAGAGTCATAGTGATTCCTGGCAGTTCCTCACCAAAATACGCATTTTTTAGATACTGTGGAAAGTCTATCCAAAGCGGTAATCCACTAGCTGCTTATCTTAAGTGAAACTGCCAGAGGTTTCTTGAAGTTGCTGATGTGAGTCTAATTGTGACGAGGCATTGGCTACCTTAAGAGAGTCATACTGACTTTTGCCAAATGCTCACCATAATAGACATTTTTTTAGATACTGTGGCTAGTCTGCCCGAAGCGATACGCCACTAGTTGTTTAATTTAAGACAACCATCGTTACCCTTGCTAGGAGTTACTTGATGTTGCTGATTTAATTTTAATTGTGACGAGGCATTGGCAACCTTACGAGAGTCATAGTGATTCCTGGCAGTTCCTCACCAAAATACGCATTTGTTAGATATTGTGGAAAGTCTCTCCGAAGCGGTAATCCACTAGCTGCTTATCTTAAGTGAAACTGCCAGAGGTTTCTTGAAGTTGCTGATGTGAGTCTAATTGTGACGAGGCATTGGCTACCTTAAGAGAGTCATAGTGACTCTTGCCAAATGCTCACCATAATAGACATTTTTTTAGATACTGTGGCCAGTCTGCCCGAAGCGATACGCCACTAGTTGTTTAATTTAAGACAACCATCGTTACCCTTGCTAGGAGTTACTTGATGTTGCTGATTTAATTTTAATTGTGACGAGGCATTGGCAACCTTACGAGAGTCATAGTGATTCCTGGCAGTTCCTCACCAAAATACGCATTTGTTAGATATTGTGGAAAGTCTCTCCGAAGCGGTAATCCACTAGCTGCTTATCTTAAGTGAAACTGCCAGAGGTTTCTTGAAGTTGCTGATGTGAGTCTAATTGTGACGAGGCATTGGCTACCTTAAGAGAGTCATAGTGACTCTTGCCAAATGCTCACCATGATAGACATTTTTTTAGATACTGTGGCCAGTCTGCCCGAAGCGATACGCCACTAGTTGTTTAATTTAAGACAACCATCGTTACCCTTGCTAGGAGTTACTTGATGTTGCTGATTTAATTTTAATTGTGACGAGGCATTGGCAACCTTACGAGAGTCATAGTGATTCCTGGCAGTTCCTCACCAAAATACGCATTTTTTAGATACTGTGGAAAGTCTATCCAAAGCGGTAATCCACTAGCTGCTTATCTTAAGTGAAACTGCCAGAGGTTTCTTGAAGTTGCTGATGTGAGTCTAATTGTGACGAGGCATTGGCTACCTTAAGAGAGTCATACTGACTTTTGCCAAATGCTCACCATAATAGACATTTTTTTAGATACTGTGGCTAGTCTGCCCGAAGCGATACGCCACTAGTTGTTTAATTTAAGACAACCATCGTTACCCTTGCTAGGAGTTACTTGATGTTGCTGATTTAATTTTAATTGTGACGAGGCATTGGCAACCTTACGAGAGTCATAGTGATTCCTGGCAGTTCCTCACCAAAATACGCATTTTTTAGATACTGTGGAAAGTCTCTTTAAAGCGGTAATCCACTAGCGGTTTATCTTAAGAGAAACTGCCAGAGGTTTCTTGAAGTTCCTGAAGTGAGTCTAATTGTGACGAGGCATTGGCTACCTTAAGAGAGTCATAGTTACTCTTGCCAAATGCTCACCATAATAGACATTTTTTAGATACTGTGGCCAGTCTGCCCGAAGCGATACGCCACTAGTTGTTTAATTTAAGACAACCATCGTTACCCTTGCTAGGAGTTACTTGATGTTGCTGATTTAATTTTAATTGTGACGAGGCATTGGCAACCTTACGAGAATCATAGTGATTCCTGGCAGTTCCTCACCAAAATACGCATTTGTTAGATATTGTGGAAAGTCTCTCCGAAGCGGTAATCCACTAGCTGCTTATCTTAAGTGAAACTGCCAGAGGTTTCTTGAAGTTGCTGATGTGAGTCTAATTGTGACGAGGCATTGGCTACCTTAAGAGAGTCATAGTGACTCTTGCCAAATGCTCACCATGATAGACATTTTTTTAGATACTGTGGCCAGTCTGCCCAAAGCGATACGCCACTAGTTGTTTAATTTAAGACAACCATCGTTACCCTTGCTAGGAGTTACTTGATGTTGCTGATTTAATTTTAATTGTGACGAGGCATTGGCAACCTTACGAGAGTCATAGTGATTCCTGGCAGTTCCTCACCAAAATACGCATTTTTTAGATACTGTGGAAAGTCTATCCAAAGCGGTAATCCACTAGCTGCTTATCTTAAGTGAAACTGCCAGAGGTTTCTTGAAGTTGCTGATGTGAGTCTAATTGTGACGAGGCATTGGCTACCTTAAGAGAGTCATACTGACTTTTGCCAAATGCTCACCATAATAGACATTTTTTTAGATACTGTGGCTAGTCTGCCCGAAGCGATACGCCACTAGTTGTTTAATTTAAGACAACCATCGTTACCCTTGCTAAGAGTTACTTGATGTTGCTGATTTAATTTTAATTGTGACGAGGCATTGGCAACCTTACGAGAGTCATAGTGATTCCTGGCAGTTCCTCACCAAAATACGCATTTTTTAGATACTGTGGAAAGTCTCTTTAAAGCGGTAATCCACTAGCGGTTTATCTTAAGAGAAACTGCCAGAGGTTTCTTGAAGTTCCTGAAGTGAGTCTAATTGTGACGAGGCATTGGCTACCTTAAGAGAGTCATAGTTACTCTTGCCAAATGCTCACCATAATAGACATTTTTTAGATACTGTGGCCAGTCTGCCCGAAGCGATACGCCACTAGTTGTTTAATTTAAGACAACCATCGTTACCCTTGCTAGGAGTTACTTGATGTTGCTGATTTAATTTTAATTGTGACGAGGCATTGGCAACCTTACGAGAGTCATAGTGATTCCTGGCAGTTCCTCACCAAAATACGCATTTGTTAGATATTGTGGAAAGTCTCTCCGAAGCGGTAATCCACTAGCTGCTTATCTTAAGTGAAAGTGCCAGAGGTTTCTTGAAGTTGCTGATGTGAGTCTAATTGTGACGAGGCATTGGCTACCTTAAGAGAGTCATAGTGACTCTTGCCAAATGCTCACCATAATAGACATTTTTTTTATACTGTGGCCAGTCTGCCCGAAGCGATACGCCACTAGTTGTTTAATTTAAGACAACCATCGTTACCCTTGCTAGGAGTTACTTGATGTTGCTGATTTAATTTTAATTGTGACGAGGCATTGGCAACCTTACGAGAGTCATAGTGATTCCTGGCAGTTCCTCACCAAAATACGCATTTGTTAGATACTGTGGAAAGTCTATCCAAAGCGGTAATCCACTAGCTGCTTATCTTAAGTGAAACTGCCAGAGGTTTCTTGAAGTTGCTGATGTGAGTCTAATTGTGACGAGGCATTGGCTACCTTAAGAGAGTCATACTGACTTTTGCCTAATGCTCACCATAATAGACATTTTTTTAGATACTGAGGCCAGTCTGCCCGAAGCGATACGCCACTAGTTGTTTAATTTAAGACAACCATCGTTACCCTTGCTAGGAGTTACTTGATGTTGCTGATTTAATTTTAATTGTGACGAGGCATTGGCAACCTTACGAGAGTCATAGTGATTCCTGGCAGTTCCTCACGAAAATATGCATTTTTTAGATGCTGTGGAAAGTCTCTCCAAAGCGGTAATCCACTAGCGGTTTATCTTAAGAGAAACTGCCAGAGGTTTCTTGAAGTTCCTGAAGTGAGTCTAATTGTGACGAGGCATTGGCTACCTTAAGAGAGTCATAGTTACTCTTGCCAAATGCTCACCATAATAGACATTTTTTAGATACTGTGGCCAGTCTGCCCGAAGCGATACGCCACTAGTTGTTTAATTTAAGACAACCATCGTTACCCTTGCTAGGAGTTACTTGATGTTGCTGATTTAATTTTAATTGTGACGAGGCATTGGCAACCTTACGAGAGTCATAGTGATTCCTGGCAGTTCCTCACCAAAATACGCATTTGTTAGATATTGTGGAAAGTCTCTCCGAAGCGGTAATCCACTAGCTGCTTATCTTAAGTGAAAGTGCCAGAGGTTTCTTGAAGTTGCTGATGTGAGTCTAATTGTGACGAGGCATTGGCTACCTTAAGAGAGTCATAGTGACTCTTGCCAAATGCTCACCATAATAGACATTTTTTTTATACTGTGGCCAGTCTGCCCGAAGCGATACGCCACTAGTTGTTTAATTTAAGACAACCATCGTTACCCTTGCTAGGAGTTACTTGATGTTGCTGATTTAATTTTAATTGTGACGAGGCATTGGCAACCTTACGAGAGTCATAGTGATTCCTGGCAGTTCCTCACCAAAATACGCATTTGTTAGATACTGTGGAAAGTCTATCCAAAGCGGTAATCCACTAGCTGCTTATCTTAAGTGAAACTGCCAGAGGTTTCTTGAAGTTGCTGATGTGAGTCTAATTGTGACGAGGCATTGGCTACCTTAAGAGAGTCATAGTTACTCTTGCCAAATGCTCACCATAATAGACATTTTTTAGATACTGTGGCCAGTCTGCCCGAAGCGATACGCCACTAGTTGTTTAATTTAAGACAACCATCGTTACCCTTGCTAGGAGTTACTTGATGTTGCTGATTTAATTTTAATTGTGACGAGGCATTGGCAACCTTACGAGAGTCATAGTGATTCCTGGCAGTTCCTCACGAAAATATGCATTTTTTAGATGCTGTGGAAAGTCTCTCCAAAGCGGTAATCCACTAGCGGTTTATCTTAAGAGAAACTGCCAGAGGTTTCTTGAAGTTCCTGAAGTGAGTCTAATTGTGACGAGGCATTGGCTACCTTAAGAGAGTCATAGTTACTCTTGCCAAATGCTCACCATAATAGACATTTTTTAGATACTGTGGCCAGTCTGCCCGAAGCGATACGCCACTAGTTGTTTAATTTAAGACAACCATCGTTACCCTTGCTAGGAGTTACTTGATGTTGCTGATTTAATTTTAATTGTGACGAGGCATTGGCAACCTTACGAGAGTCATAGTGATTCCTGGCAGTTCCTCACCAAAATACGCATTTGTTAGATATTGTGGAAAGTCTCTCCGAAGCGGTAATCCACTAGCTGCTTATCTTAAGTGAAAGTGCCAGAGGTTTCTTGAAGTTGCTGATGTGAGTCTAATTGTGACGAGGCATTGGCTACCTTAAGAGAGTCATAGTGACTCTTGCCAAATGCTCACCATAATAGACATTTTTTTTATACTGTGGCCAGTCTGCCCGAAGCGATACGCCACTAGTTGTTTAATTTAAGACAACCATCGTTACCCTTGCTAGGAGTTACTTGATGTTGCTGATTTAATTTTAATTGTGACGAGGCATTGGCAACCTTACGAGAGTCATAGTGATTCCTGGCAGTTCCTCACCAAAATACGCATTTGTTAGATACTGTGGAAAGTCTATCCAAAGCGGTAATCCACTAGCTGCTTATCTTAAGTGAAACTGCCAGAGGTTTCTTGAAGTTGCTGATGTGAGTCTAATTGTGACGAGGCATTGGCTACCTTAAGAGAGTCATAGTTACTCTTGCCAAATGCTCACCATAATAGACATTTTTTAGATACTGTGGCCAGTCTGCCCGAAGCGATACGCCACTAGTTGTTTAATTTAAGACAACCATCGTTACCCTTGCTAGGAGTTACTTGATGTTGCTGATTTAATTTTAATTGTGACGAGGCATTGGCAACCTTACGAGAGTCATAGTGATTCCTGGCAGTTCCTCACGAAAATATGCATTTTTTAGATGCTGTGGAAAGTCTCTCCAAAGCGGTAATCCACTAGCGGTTTATCTTAAGAGAAACTGCCAGAGGTTTCTTGAAGTTCCTGAAGTGAAACTAATTGTGACGAGGCATTGGCTACCTTAAGAGAGTCATAGTTACTCTTGCCAAATGCTCACCATAATAGACATTTTTTAGATACTGTGGCCAGTCTGCCCGAAGCGATACGCCACTAGTTGTTTAATTTAAGACAACCATCGTTACCCTTGCTAGGAGTTACTTGATGTTGCTGATTTAATTTTAATTGTGACGAGGCATTGGCAACCTTACGAGAGTCATAGTGATTCCTGGCAGTTCCTCACCAAAATACGCATTTGTTAGATACTGTGGAAAGTCTATCCAAAGCGGTAATCCACTAGCTGCTTATCTTAAGTGAAACTGCCAGAGGTTTCTTGAAGTTGCTGATGTGAGTCTAATTGTGACGAGGCATTGGCTACCTTAAGAGAGTCATAGTTACTCTTGCCAAATGCTCACCATAATAGACATTTTTTAGATACTGTGGCCAGTCTGCCCGAAGCGATACGCCACTAGTTGTTTAATTTAAGACAACCATCGTTACCCTTGCTAGGAGTTACTTGATGTTGCTGATTTAATTTTAATTGTGACGAGGCATTGGCAACCTTACGAGAGTCATAGTGATTCCTGGCAGTTCCTCACGAAAATATGCATTTTTTAGATGCTGTGGAAAGTCTCTCCAAAGCGGTAATCCACTAGCGGTTTATCTTAAGAGAAACTGCCAGAGGTTTCTTGAAGTTCCTGAAGTGAGTCTAATTGTGACGAGGCATTGGCTACCTTAAGAGAGTCATAGTTACTCTTGCCAAATGCTCACCATAATAGACATTTTTTAGATACTGTGGCCAGTCTGCCCGAAGCGATACGCCACTAGTTGTTTAATTTAAGACAACCATCGTTACCCTTGCTAGGAGTTACTTGATGTTGCTGATTTAATTTTAATTGTGACGAGGCATTGGCAACCTTACGAGAGTCATAGTGATTCCTGGCAGTTCCTCACCAAAATACGCATTTGTTAGATATTGTGGAAAGTCTCTCCGAAGCGGTAATCCACTAGCTGCTTATCTTAAGTGAAACTGCCAGAGGTTTCTTGAAGTTGCTGATGTGAGTCTAATTGTGACGAGGCATTGGCTACCTTAAGAGAGTCATAGTGACTCTTGCCAAATGCTCACCATAATAGACATTTTTTTAGATACTGTGGCCAGTCTGCCCGAAGCGATACGCCACTAGTTGTTTAATTTAAGACAACCATCGTTACCCTTGCTAGGAGTTACTTGATGTTGCTGATTTAATTTTAATTGTGACGAGGCATTGGCAACCTTACGAGAGTCATAGTGATTCCTGGCAGTTCCTCACCAAAATACGCATTTTTTAGATACTGTGGAGAGTCTCTCCAAAGCGGTAATCCACTAGCGGTTTATCTTAAGAGAAACTGCCAGAGGTTTCTTGAAGTTCCTGAAGTGAGTCTAATTGTGACGAGGCATTGGCTACCTTAAGAGAGTCATAGTTACTCTTGCCAAATGCTCACCATAATAGACATTTTTTAGATACTGTGGCCAGTCTGCCCGAAGCGATACGCCACTAGTTGTTTAATTTAAGACAACCATCGTTACCCTTGCTAGGAGTTACTTGATGTTGCTGATTTAATTTTAATTGTGACGAGGCATTGGCAACCTTACGAGAGTCATAGTGATTCCTGGCAGTTCCTCACCAAAATACGCATTTGTTAGATATTCTGGAAAGTCTCTCCGAAGCGGTAATCCACTAGCTGCTTATCTTAAGTGAAACTGCCAGAGGTTTCTTGAAGTTGCTGATGTGAGTCTAATTGTGACGAGGCATTGGCTACCTTAAGAGAGTCATAGTGACTCTTGCCAAATGCTCACCATAATAGACATTTTTTTAGATACTGTGGCCAGTCTGCCCGAAGCGATACGCCACTAGTTGTTTAATTTAAGACAACCATCGTTACCCTTGCTAGGAGTTACTTGATGTTGCTGATTTAATTTTAATTGTGACGAGGCATTGGCAACCTTACGAGAGTCATAGTGATTCCTGGCAGTTCCTCACCAAAATACGCATTTTTTAGATACTGTGGAGAGTCTCTCCAAAGCGGTAATCCACTAGCGGTTTATCTTAAGAGAAACTGCCAGAGGTTTCTTGAAGTTCCTGAAGTGAGTCTAATTGTGACGAGGCATTGGCTACCTTAAGAGAGTCATAGTTACTCTTGCCAAATGCTCACCATAATAGACATTTTTTAGATACTGTGGCCAGTCTGCCCGAAGCGATACGCCACTAGTTGTTTAATTTAAGACAACCATCGTTACCCTTGCTAGGAGTTACTTGATGTTGCTGATTTAATTTTAATTGTGACGAGGCATTGGCAACCTTACGAGAGTCATAGTGATTCCTGGCAGTTCCTCACCAAAATACGCATTTGTTAGATATTCTGGAAAGTCTCTCCGAAGCGGTAATCCACTAGCTGCTTATCTTAAGTGAAACTGCCAGAGGTTTCTTGAAGTTGCTGATGTGAGTCTAATTGTGACGAGGCATTGGCTACCTTAAGAGAGTCATAGTGACTCTTGCCAAATGCTCACCATGATAGACATTTTTTTAGATACTGTGGCCAGTCTGCCCGAAGCGATACGCCACTAGTTGTTTAATTTAAGACAACAATCGTTACCCTTGCTAGGAGTTACTTGATGTTGCTGATTTAATTTTAATTGTGACGAGGCATTGGCAACCTTACGAGAGTCATAGTGATTCCTGGCAGTTCCTCACCAAAATACGCATTTTTTAGATACTGTGGAAAGTCTATCCAAAGCGGTAATCCACTAGCTGCTTATCTTAAGTGAAACTGCCAGAGGTTTCTTGAAGTTGCTGATGTGAGTCTAATTGTGACGAGGCATTGGCTACCTTAAGAGAGTCATACTGACTTTTGCCAAATGCTCACCATAATAGACATTTTTTTAGATACTGTGGCTAGTCTGCCCGAAGCGATACGCCACTAGTTGTTTAATTTAAGACAACCATCGTTACCCTTGCTAGGAGTTACTTGATGTTGCTGATTTAATTTTAATTGTGACGAGGCATTGGCAACCTTACGAGAGTCATAGTGATTCCTGGCAGTTCCTCACCAAAATACGCATTTTTTAGATACTGTGGAAAGTCTCTTTAAAGCGGTAATCCACTAGCGGTTTATCTTAAGAGAAACTGCCAGAGGTTTCTTGAAGTTCCTGAAGTGAGTCTAATTGTGACGAGGCATTGGCTACCTTAAGAGAGTCATAGTTACTCTTGCCAAATGCTCACCATAATAGACATTTTTTAGATACTGTGGCCAGTCTGCCCGAAGCGATACGCCACTAGTTGTTTAATTTAAGACAACCATCGTTACCCTTGCTAGGAGTTACTTGATGTTGCTGATTTAATTTTAATTGTGACGAGGCATTGGCAACCTTACGAGAGTCATAGTGATTCCTGGCAGTTCCTCACCAAAATACGCATTTGTTAGATATTGTGGAAAGTCTCTCCGAAGCGGTAATCCACTAGCTGCTTATCTTAAGTGAAAGTGCCAGAGGTTTCTTGAAGTTGCTGATGTGAGTCTAATTGTGACGAGGCATTGGCTACCTTAAGAGAGTCATAGTGACTCTTGCCAAATGCTCACCATAATAGACATTTTTTTTATACTGTGGCCAGTCTGCCCGAAGCGATACGCCACTAGTTGTTTAATTTAAGACAACCATCGTTACCCTTGCTAGGAGTTACTTGATGTTGCTGATTTAATTTTAATTGTGACGAGGCATTGGCAACCTTACGAGAGTCATAGTGATTCCTGGCAGTTCCTCACCAAAATACGCATTTTTTAGATACTGTGGAAAGTCTCTCCAAAGCGGTAATCCACTAGCGGTTTATCTTAAGAGAAACTGCCAGAGGTTTCTTGAAGTTCCTGAAGTGAGTCTAATTGTGACGAGGCATTGGCTACCTTAAGAGAGTCATAGTTACTCTTGCCAAATGCTCACCATAATAGACATTTTTTAGATACTGTGGCCAGTCTGCCCGAAGCGATACGCCACTAGTTGTTTAATTTAAGACAACCATCGTTACCCTTGCTAGGAGTTACTTGATGTTGCTGATTTAATTTTAATTGTGACGAGGCATTGGCAACCTTACGAGAGTCATACTGATTCCTGGCAGTTCCTCACCAAAATACGCATTTGTTAGATATTGTGGAAAGTCTCTCCGAAGCGGTAATCCACTAGCTGCTTATCTTAAGTCAAACTGCCAGAGGTTTCTTGAAGTTGCTGATGTGAGTCTAATTGTGACGAGGCATTGGCTACCTTAAGAGAGTCATAGTTACTCTTGCCAAATGCTCACCATAATAGACATTTTTTAGATACTGTGGCCAGTCTGCCCGAAGCGATACGCCACTAGTTGTTTAATTTAAGACAACCATCGTTACCCTTGCTAGGAGTTACTTGATGTTGCTGATTTAATTTTAATTGTGACGAGGCATTGGCAACCTTACGAGAGTCATACTGATTCCTGGCAGTTCCTCACCAAAATACGCATTTGTTAGATATTGTGGAAAGTCTCTCCGAAGCGGTAATCCACTAGCTGCTTATCTTAAGTGAAACTGCCAGAGGTTTCTTGAAGTTGCTGATGTGAGTCTAATTGTGACGAGGCATTGGCTACCTTAAGAGAGTCATAGTTACTCTTGCCAAATGCTCACCATAATAGACATTTTTTAGATACTGTGGCCAGTCTGCCCGAAGCGATACGCCACTAGTTGTTTAATTTAAGACAACCATCGTTACCCTTGCTAGGAGTTACTTGATGTTGCTGATTTAATTTTAATTGTGACGAGGCATTGGCAACCTTACGAGAGTCATAGTGATTCCTGGCAGTTCCTCACGAAAATATGCATTTTTTAGATGCTGTGGAAAGTCTCTCCAAAGCGGTAATCCACTAGCGGTTTATCTTAAGAGAAACTGCCAGAGGTTTCTTGAAGTTCCTGAAGTGAGTCTAATTGTGACGAGGCATTGGCTACCTTAAGAGAGTCATAGTTACTCTTGCCAAATGCTCACCATAATAGACATTTTTTAGATACTGTGGCCAGTCTGCCCGAAGCGATACGCCACTAGTTGTTTAATTTAAGACAACCATCGTTACCCTTGCTAGGAGTTACTTGATGTTGCTGATTTAATTTTAATTGTGACGAGGCATTGGCAACCTTACGAGAGTCATAGTGATTCCTGGCAGTTCCTCACCAAAATACGCATTTGTTAGATATTGTGGAAAGTCTCTCCGAAGCGGTAATCCACTAGCTGCTTATCTTAAGTGAAACTGCCAGAGGTTTCTTGAAGTTGCTGATGTGAGTCTAATTGTGACGAGGCATTGGCTACCTTAAGAGAGTCATAGTGACTCTTGCCAAATGCTCACCATAATAGACATTTTTTTAGATACTGTGGCCAGTCTGCCCGAAGCGATACGCCACTAGTTGTTTAATTTAAGACAACCATCGTTACCCTTGCTAGGAGTTACTTGATGTTGCTGATTTAATTTTAATTGTGACGAGGCATTGGCAACCTTACGAGAGTCATAGTGATTCCTGGCAGTTCCTCACCAAAATACGCATTTTTTAGATACTGTGGAGAGTCTCTCCAAAGCGGTAATCCACTAGCGGTTTATCTTAAGAGAAACTGCCAGAGGTTTCTTGAAGTTCCTGAAGTGAGTCTAATTGTGACGAGGCATTGGCTACCTTAAGAGAGTCATAGTTACTCTTGCCAAATGCTCACCATAATAGACATTTTTTAGATACTGTGGCCAGTCTGCCCGAAGCGATACGCCACTAGTTGTTTAATTTAAGACAACCATCGTTACCCTTGCTAGGAGTTACTTGATGTTGCTGATTTAATTTTAATTGTGACGAGGCATTGGCAACCTTACGAGAGTCATAGTGATTCCTGGCAGTTCCTCACCAAAATACGCATTTGTTAGATATTCTGGAAAGTCTCTCCGAAGCGGTAATCCACTAGCTGCTTATCTTAAGTGAAACTGCCAGAGGTTTCTTGAAGTTGCTGATGTGAGTCTAATTGTGACGAGGCATTGGCTACCTTAAGAGAGTCATAGTGACTCTTGCCAAATGCTCACCATAATAGACATTTTTTTAGATACTGTGGCCAGTCTGCCCGAAGCGATACGCCACTAGTTGTTTAATTTAAGACAACCATCGTTACCCTTGCTAGGAGTTACTTGATGTTGCTGATTTAATTTTAATTGTGACGAGGCATTGGCAACCTTACGAGAGTCATAGTGATTCCTGGCAGTTCCTCACCAAAATACGCATTTTTTAGATACTGTGGAGAGTCTCTCCAAAGCGGTAATCCACTAGCGGTTTATCTTAAGAGAAACTGCCAGAGGTTTCTTGAAGTTCCTGAAGTGAGTCTAATTGTGACGAGGCATTGGCTACCTTAAGAGAGTCATAGTTACTCTTGCCAAATGCTCACCATAATAGACATTTTTTAGATACTGTGGCCAGTCTGCCCGAAGCGATACGCCACTAGTTGTTTAATTTAAGACAACCATCGTTACCCTTGCTAGGAGTTACTTGATGTTGCTGATTTAATTTTAATTGTGACGAGGCATTGGCAACCTTACGAGAGTCATAGTGATTCCTGGCAGTTCCTCACCAAAATACGCATTTGTTAGATATTCTGGAAAGTCTCTCCGAAGCGGTAATCCACTAGCTGCTTATCTTAAGTGAAACTGCCAGAGGTTTCTTGAAGTTGCTGATGTGAGTCTAATTGTGACGAGGCATTGGCTACCTTAAGAGAGTCATAGTGACTCTTGCCAAATGCTCACCATGATAGACATTTTTTTAGATACTGTGGCCAGTCTGCCCGAAGCGATACGCCACTAGTTGTTTAATTTAAGACAACAATCGTTACCCTTGCTAGGAGTTACTTGATGTTGCTGATTTAATTTTAATTGTGACGAGGCATTGGCAACCTTACGAGAGTCATAGTGATTCCTGGCAGTTCCTCACCAAAATACGCATTTTTTAGATACTGTGGAAAGTCTATCCAAAGCGGTAATCCACTAGCTGCTTATCTTAAGTGAAACTGCCAGAGGTTTCTTGAAGTTGCTGATGTGAGTCTAATTGTGACGAGGCATTGGCTACCTTAAGAGAGTCATACTGACTTTTGCCAAATGCTCACCATAATAGACATTTTTTTAGATACTGTGGCTAGTCTGCCCGAAGCGATACGCCACTAGTTGTTTAATTTAAGACAACCATCGTTACCCTTGCTAGGAGTTACTTGATGTTGCTGATTTAATTTTAATTGTGACGAGTCATTGGCAACCTTACGAGAGTCATAGTGATTCCTGGCAGTTCCTCACCAAAATACGCATTTTTTAGATACTGTGGAAAGTCTCTTTAAAGCGGTAATCCACTAGCGGTTTATCTTAAGAGAAACTGCCAGAGGTTTCTTGAAGTTCCTGAAGTGAGTCTAATTGTGACGAGGCATTGGCTACCTTAAGAGAGTCATAGTTACTCTTGCCAAATGCTCACCATAATAGACATTTTTTAGATACTGTGGCCAGTCTGCCCGAAGCGATACGCCACTAGTTGTTTAATTTAAGACAACCATCGTTACCCTTGCTAGGAGTTACTTGATGTTGCTGATTTAATTTTAATTGTGACGAGGCATTGGCAACCTTACGAGAGTCATAGTGATTCCTGGCAGTTCCTCACCAAAATACGCATTTGTTAGATATTGTGGAAAGTCTCTCCGAAGCGGTAATCCACTAGCTGCTTATCTTAAGTGAAAGTGCCAGAGGTTTCTTGAAGTTGCTGATGTGAGTCTAATTGTGACGAGGCATTGGCTACCTTAAGAGAGTCATAGTGACTCTTGCCAAATGCTCACCATAATAGACATTTTTTTTATACTGTGGCCAGTCTGCCCGAAGCGATACGCCACTAGTTGTTTAATTTAAGACAACCATCGTTACCCTTGCTAGGAGTTACTTGATGTTGCTGATTTAATTTTAATTGTGACGAGGCATTGGCAACCTTACGAGAGTCATAGTGATTCCTGGCAGTTCCTCACCAAAATACGCATTTTTTAGATACTGTGGAAAGTCTCTCCAAAGCGGTAATCCACTAGCGGTTTATCTTAAGAGAAACTGCCAGAGGTTTCTTGAAGTTCCTGAAGTGAGTCTAATTGTGACGAGGCATTGGCTACCTTAAGAGAGTCATAGTTACTCTTGCCAAATGCTCACCATAATAGACATTTTTTAGATACTGTGGCCAGTCTGCCCGAAGCGATACGCCACTAGTTGTTTAATTTAAGACAACCATCGTTACCCTTGCTAGGAGTTACTTGATGTTGCTGATTTAATTTTAATTGTGACGAGGCATTGGCAACCTTACGAGAGTCATACTGATTCCTGGCAGTTCCTCACCAAAATACGCATTTGTTAGATATTGTGGAAAGTCTCTCCGAAGCGGTAATCCACTAGCTGCTTATCTTAAGTGAAACTGCCAGAGATTTCTTGAAGTTGCTGATGTGAGTCTAATTGTGACGAGGCATTGGCTACCTTAAGAGAGTCATAGTGACTCTTGCCAAATGCCCACCATAATAGACATTTTTTTAGATACTGTGGCCAGTCTGCCCGAATCATTACGCAATTAGTTGTTTAATTTAAGACAACCATTGTTACTCTTGCTCGGAGTTACTTGATGTTGCTTATTTAATTTTAATTGTGATGAGGCATTGGCAACCTTACGAGAGTCGTAGTGATTCCTGGCAGTTCCTCACGAAAATACGCATTTTTTAGATACTGTGGAAAGTCTCTCCAAAGAGGTAATCCACTAGCTGTTTGTCTTCAGAGAAACTGATAGAGGTTTCTTCAAGTTGCTGACGTGAGTCTAATTGTGGCGAGGCATTGGCTACCTTAAGAGAGTCATAGTTACTCTTGCCAAATGCTCACCATAATAGACATTTTTTAGATACTGTGGCCAGTCTGCCCGAAGCGATACGCCACTAGTTGTTTAATTTAAGACAACCATCGTTATCCTTGCTAGGAGTTACTTGATGTTGCTGATTTAATTTTAATTGTGACGAGGCATTGGCAACCTTACGAGAGTCATAGTGATTCCTGGCAGTTCCTCACCAAAATACGCATTTGTTAGATACTGTGGAAAGTCTATCCAAAGCGGTAATCCACTAGCTGCTTATCTTAAGTGAAACTGCCAGAGGTTTCTTGAAGTTGCTGATGTGAGTCTAATTGTGACGAGGCATTGGCTACCTTAAGAGAGTCATACTGACTTTTGCCAAATGCTCACCATAATAGACATTTTTTTAGATACTGTGGCTAGTCTGCCCGAAGCGATACGCCACTAGTTGTTTAATTTAAGACAACCATCGTTACCCTTGCTAGGAGTTACTTGATGTTGCTGATTTAATTTTAATTGTGACGAGGCATTGGCAACCTTACGAGAGTCATACTGATTCCTGGCAGTTCCTCACCAAAATACGCATTTGTTAGATATTGTGGAAAGTCTCTCCGAAGCGGTAATCCACTAGCTGCTTATCTTAAGTGAAACTGCCAGAGGTTTCTTGAAGTTGCTGATGTGAGTCTAATTGTGACGAGGCATTGGCTACCTTAAGAGAGTCATAGTTACTCTTGCCAAATGCTCACCATAATAGACATTTTTTAGATACTGTGGCCAGTCTGCCCGAAGCGATACGCCACTAGTTGTTTAATTTAAGACAACCATCGTTACCCTTGCTAGGAGTTACTTGATGTTGCTGATTTAATTTTAATTGTGACGAGGCATTGGCAACCTTACGAGAGTCATACTGATTCCTGGCAGTTCCTCACCAAAATACGCATTTGTTAGATATTGTGGAAAGTCTCTCCGAAGCGGTAATCCACTAGCTGCTTATCTTAAGTGAAACTGCCAGAGGTTTCTTGAAGTTGCTGATGTGAGTCTAATTGTGACGAGGCATTGGCTACCTTAAGAGAGTCATAGTTACTCTTGCCAAATGCTCACCATAATAGACATTTTTTAGATACTGTGGCCAGTCTGCCCGAAGCGATACGCCACTAGTTGTTTAATTTAAGACAACCATCGTTACCCTTGCTAGGAGTTACTTGATGTTGCTGATTTAATTTTAATTGTGACGAGGCATTGGCAACCTTACGAGAGTCATAGTGATTCCTGGCAGTTCCTCACGAAAATATGCATTTTTTAGATGCTGTGGAAAGTCTCTCCAAAGCGGTAATCCACTAGCGGTTTATCTTAAGAGAAACTGCCAGAGGTTTCTTGAAGTTCCTGAAGTGAGTCTAATTGTGACGAGGCATTGGCTACCTTAAGAGAGTCATAGTTACTCTTGCCAAATGCTCACCATAATAGACATTTTTTAGATACTGTGGCCAGTCTGCCCGAAGCGATACGCCACTAGTTGTTTAATTTAAGACAACCATCGTTACCCTTGCTAGGAGTTACTTGATGTTGCTGATTTAATTTTAATTGTGACGAGGCATTGGCAACCTTACGAGAGTCATAGTGATTCCTGGCAGTTCCTCACCAAAATACGCATTTGTTAGATATTGTGGAAAGTCTCTCCGAAGCGGTAATCCACTAGCTGCTTATCTTAAGTGAAACTGCCAGAGGTTTCTTGAAGTTGCTGATGTGAGTCTAATTGTGACGAGGCATTGGCTACCTTAAGAGAGTCATAGTGACTCTTGCCAAATGCTCACCATAATAGACATTTTTTTAGATACTGTGGCCAGTCTGCCCGAAGCGATACGCCACTAGTTGTTTAATTTAAGACAACCATCGTTACCCTTGCTAGGAGTTACTTGATGTTGCTGATTTAATTTTAATTGTGACGAGGCATTGGCAACCTTACGAGAGTCATAGTGATTCCTGGCAGTTCCTCACCAAAATACGCATTTTTTAGATACTGTGGAGAGTCTCTCCAAAGCGGTAATCCACTAGCGGTTTATCTTAAGAGAAACTGCCAGAGGTTTCTTGAAGTTCCTGAAGTGAGTCTAATTGTGACGAGGCATTGGCTACCTTAAGAGAGTCATAGTTACTCTTGCCAAATGCTCACCATAATAGACATTTTTTAGATACTGTGGCCAGTCTGCCCGAAGCGATACGCCACTAGTTGTTTAATTTAAGACAACCATCGTTACCCTTGCTAGGAGTTACTTGATGTTGCTGATTTAATTTTAATTGTGACGAGGCATTGGCAACCTTACGAGAGTCATAGTGATTCCTGGCAGTTCCTCACCAAAATACGCATTTGTTAGATATTCTGGAAAGTCTCTCCGAAGCGGTAATCCACTAGCTGCTTATCTTAAGTGAAACTGCCAGAGGTTTCTTGAAGTTGCTGATGTGAGTCTAATTGTGACGAGGCATTGGCTACCTTAAGAGAGTCATAGTGACTCTTGCCAAATGCTCACCATAATAGACATTTTTTTAGATACTGTGGCCAGTCTGCCCGAAGCGATACGCCACTAGTTGTTTAATTTAAGACAACCATCGTTACCCTTGCTAGGAGTTACTTGATGTTGCTGATTTAATTTTAATTGTGACGAGGCATTGGCAACCTTACGAGAGTCATAGTGATTCCTGGCAGTTCCTCACCAAAATACGCATTTTTTAGATACTGTGGAGAGTCTCTCCAAAGCGGTAATCCACTAGCGGTTTATCTTAAGAGAAACTGCCAGAGGTTTCTTGAAGTTCCTGAAGTGAGTCTAATTGTGACGAGGCATTGGCTACCTTAAGAGAGTCATAGTTACTCTTGCCAAATGCTCACCATAATAGACATTTTTTAGATACTGTGGCCAGTCTGCCCGAAGCGATACGCCACTAGTTGTTTAATTTAAGACAACCATCGTTACCCTTGCTAGGAGTTACTTGATGTTGCTGATTTAATTTTAATTGTGACGAGGCATTGGCAACCTTACGAGAGTCATAGTGATTCCTGGCAGTTCCTCACGAAAATATGCATTTTTTAGATGCTGTGGAAAGTCTCTCCAAAGCGGTAATCCACTAGCGGTTTATCTTAAGAGAAACTGCCAGAGGTTTCTTGAAGTTCCTGAAGTGAGTCTAATTGTGACGAGGCATTGGCTACCTTAAGAGAGTCATAGTTACTCTTGCCAAATGCTCACCATAATAGACATTTTTTAGATACTGTGGCCAGTCTGCCCGAAGCGATACGCCACTAGTTGTTTAATTTAAGACAACCATCGTTACCCTTGCTAGGAGTTACTTGATGTTGCTGATTTAATTTTAATTGTGACGAGGCATTGGCAACCTTACGAGAGTCATAGTGATTCCTGGCAGTTCCTCACCAAAATACGCATTTGTTAGATATTGTGGAAAGTCTCTCCGAAGCGGTAATCCACTAGCTGCTTATCTTAAGTGAAACTGCCAGAGGTTTCTTGAAGTTGCTGATGTGAGTCTAATTGTGACGAGGCATTGGCTACCTTAAGAGAGTCATAGTGACTCTTGCCAAATGCTCACCATAATAGACATTTTTTTAGATACTGTGGCCAGTCTGCCCGAAGCGATACGCCACTAGTTGTTTAATTTAAGACAACCATCGTTACCCTTGCTAGGAGTTACTTGATGTTGCTGATTTAATTTTAATTGTGACGAGGCATTGGCAACCTTACGAGAGTCATAGTGATTCCTGGCAGTTCCTCACCAAAATACGCATTTTTTAGATACTGTGGAGAGTCTCTCCAAAGCGGTAATCCACTAGCGGTTTATCTTAAGAGAAACTGCCAGAGGTTTCTTGAAGTTCCTGAAGTGAGTCTAATTGTGACGAGGCATTGGCTACCTTAAGAGAGTCATAGTTACTCTTGCCAAATGCTCACCATAATAGACATTTTTTAGATACTGTGGCCAGTCTGCCCGAAGCGATACGCCACTAGTTGTTTAATTTAAGACAACCATCGTTACCCTTGCTAGGAGTTACTTGATGTTGCTGATTTAATTTTAATTGTGACGAGGCATTGGCAACCTTACGAGAGTCATAGTGATTCCTGGCAGTTCCTCACCAAAATACGCATTTGTTAGATATTGTGGAAAGTCTCTCCGAAGCGGTAATCCACTAGCTGCTTATCTTAAGTGAAACTGCCAGAGGTTTCTTGAAGTTGCTGATGTGAGTCTAATTGTGACGAGGCATTGGCTACCTTAAGAGAGTCATAGTGACTCTTGCCAAATGCTCACCATAATAGACATTTTTTTAGATACTGTGGCCAGTCTGCCCGAAGCGATACGCCACTAGTTGTTTAATTTAAGACAACCATCGTTACCCTTGCTAGGAGTTACTTGATGTTGCTGATTTAATTTTAATTGTGACGAGGCATTGGCAACCTTACGAGAGTCATAGTGATTCCTGGCAGTTCCTCACCAAAATACGCATTTTTTAGATACTGTGGAGAGTCTCTCCAAAGCGGTAATCCACTAGCGGTTTATCTTAAGAGAAACTGCCAGAGGTTTCTTGAAGTTCCTGAAGTGAGTCTAATTGTGACGAGGCATTGGCTACCTTAAGAGAGTCATAGTTACTCTTGCCAAATGCTCACCATAATAGACATTTTTTAGATACTGTGGCCAGTCTGCCCGAAGCGATACGCCACTAGTTGTTTAATTTAAGACAACCATCGTTACCCTTGCTAGGAGTTACTTGATGTTGCTGATTTAATTTTAATTGTGACGAGGCATTGGCAACCTTACGAGAGTCATAGTGATTCCTGGCAGTTCCTCACCAAAATACGCATTTGTTAGATATTCTGGAAAGTCTCTCCGAAGCGGTAATCCACTAGCTGCTTATCTTAAGTGAAACTGCCAGAGGTTTCTTGAAGTTGCTGATGTGAGTCTAATTGTGACGAGGCATTGGCTACCTTAAGAGAGTCATAGTGACTCTTGCCAAATGCTCACCATGATAGACATTTTTTTAGATACTGTGGCCAGTCTGCCCGAAGCGATACGCCACTAGTTGTTTAATTTAAGACAACAATCGTTACCCTTGCTAGGAGTTACTTGATGTTGCTGATTTAATTTTAATTGTGACGAGGCATTGGCAACCTTACGAGAGTCATAGTGATTCCTGGCAGTTCCTCACCAAAATACGCATTTTTTAGATACTGTGGAAAGTCTATCCAAAGCGGTAATCCACTAGCTGCTTATCTTAAGTGAAACTGCCAGAGGTTTCTTGAAGTTGCTGATGTGAGTCTAATTGTGACGAGGCATTGGCTACCTTAAGAGAGTCATACTGACTTTTGCCAAATGCTCACCATAATAGACATTTTTTTAGATACTGTGGCTAGTCTGCCCGAAGCGATACGCCACTAGTTGTTTAATTTAAGACAACCATCGTTACCCTTGCTAGGAGTTACTTGATGTTGCTGATTTAATTTTAATTGTGACGAGGCATTGGCAACCTTACGAGAGTCATAGTGATTCCTGGCAGTTCCTCACCAAAATACGCATTTTTTAGATACTGTGGAAAGTCTCTTTAAAGCGGTAATCCACTAGCGGTTTATCTTAAGAGAAACTGCCAGAGGTTTCTTGAAGTTCCTGAAGTGAGTCTAATTGTGACGAGGCATTGGCTACCTTAAGAGAGTCATAGTTACTCTTGCCAAATGCTCACCATAATAGACATTTTTTAGATACTGTGGCCAGTCTGCCCGAAGCGATACGCCACTAGTTGTTTAATTTAAGACAACCATCGTTACCCTTGCTAGGAGTTACTTGATGTTGCTGATTTAATTTTAATTGTGACGAGGCATTGGCAACCTTACGAGAGTCATAGTGATTCCTGGCAGTTCCTCACCAAAATACGCATTTGTTAGATATTGTGGAAAGTCTCTCCGAAGCGGTAATCCACTAGCTGCTTATCTTAAGTGAAAGTGCCAGAGGTTTCTTGAAGTTGCTGATGTGAGTCTAATTGTGACGAGGCATTGGCTACCTTAAGAGAGTCATAGTGACTCTTGCCAAATGCTCACCATAATAGACATTTTTTTTATACTGTGGCCAGTCTGCCCGAAGCGATACGCCACTAGTTGTTTAATTTAAGACAACCATCGTTACCCTTGCTAGGAGTTACTTGATGTTGCTGATTTAATTTTAATTGTGACGAGGCATTGGCAACCTTACGAGAGTCATAGTGATTCCTGGCAGTTCCTCACCAAAATACGCATTTTTTAGATACTGTGGAAAGTCTCTCCAAAGCGGTAATCCACTAGCGGTTTATCTTAAGAGAAACTGCCAGAGGTTTCTTGAAGTTCCTGAAGTGAGTCTAATTGTGACGAGGCATTGGCTACCTTAAGAGAGTCATAGTTACTCTTGCCAAATGCTCACCATAATAGACATTTTTTAGATACTGTGGCCAGTCTGCCCGAAGCGATACGCCACTAGTTGTTTAATTTAAGACAACCATCGTTACCCTTGCTAGGAGTTACTTGATGTTGCTGATTTAATTTTAATTGTGACGAGGCATTGGCAACCTTACGAGAGTCATACTGATTCCTGGCAGTTCCTCACCAAAATACGCATTTGTTAGATATTGTGGAAAGTCTCTCCGAAGCGGTAATCCACTAGCTGCTTATCTTAAGTGAAACTGCCAGAGATTTCTTGAAGTTGCTGATGTGAGTCTAATTGTGACGAGGCATTGGCTACCTTAAGAGAGTCATAGTGACTCTTGCCAAATGCCCACCATAATAGACATTTTTTTAGATACTGTGGCCAGTCTGCCCGAATCATTACGCAATTAGTTGTTTAATTTAAGACAACCATTGTTACTCTTGCTCGGAGTTACTTGATGTTGCTTATTTAATTTTAATTGTGATGAGGCATTGGCAACCTTACGAGAGTCGTAGTGATTCCTGGCAGTTCCTCACGAAAATACGCATTTTTTAGATACTGTGGAAAGTCTCTCCAAAGAGGTAATCCACTAGCTGTTTGTCTTCAGAGAAACTGATAGAGGTTTCTTCAAGTTGCTGACGTGAGTCTAATTGTGGCGAGGCATTGGCTACCTTAAGAGAGTCATAGTTACTCTTGCCAAATGCTCACCATAATAGACATTTTTTAGATACTGTGGCCAGTCTGCCCGAAGCGATACGCCACTAGTTGTTTAATTTAAGACAACCATCGTTATCCTTGCTAGGAGTTACTTGATGTTGCTGATTTAATTTTAATTGTGACGAGGCATTGGCAACCTTACGAGAGTCATAGTGATTCCTGGCAGTTCCTCACCAAAATACGCATTTGTTAGATACTGTGGAAAGTCTATCCAAAGCGGTAATCCACTAGCTGCTTATCTTAAGTGAAACTGCCAGAGGTTTCTTGAAGTTGCTGATGTGAGTCTAATTGTGACGAGGCATTGGCTACCTTAAGAGAGTCATAGTTACTCTTGCCAAATGCTCACCATAATAGACATTTTTTAGATACTGTGGCCAGTCTGCCCGAAGCGATACGCCACTAGTTGTTTAATTTAAGACAACCATCGTTACCCTTGCTAGGAGTTACTTGATGTTGCTGATTTAATTTTAATTGTGACGAGGCATTGGCAACCTTACGAGAGTCATAGTGATTCCTGGCAGTTCCTCACGAAAATATGCATTTTTTAGATGCTGTGGAAAGTCTCTCCAAAGCGGTAATCCACTAGCGGTTTATCTTAAGAGAAACTGCCAGAGGTTTCTTGAAGTTCCTGAAGTGAAACTAATTGTGACGAGGCATTGGCTACCTTAAGAGAGTCATAGTTACTCTTGCCAAATGCTCACCATAATAGACATTTTTTAGATACTGTGGCCAGTCTGCCCGAAGCGATACGCCACTAGTTGTTTAATTTAAGACAACCATCGTTACCCTTGCTAGGAGTTACTTGATGTTGCTGATTTAATTTTAATTGTGACGAGGCATTGGCAACCTTACGAGAGTCATAGTGATTCCTGGCAGTTCCTCACCAAAATACGCATTTGTTAGATACTGTGGAAAGTCTATCCAAAGCGGTAATCCACTAGCTGCTTATCTTAAGTGAAACTGCCAGAGGTTTCTTGAAGTTGCTGATGTGAGTCTAATTGTGACGAGGCATTGGCTACCTTAAGAGAGTCATAGTTACTCTTGCCAAATGCTCACCATAATAGACATTTTTTAGATACTGTGGCCAGTCTGCCCGAAGCGATACGCCACTAGTTGTTTAATTTAAGACAACCATCGTTACCCTTGCTAGGAGTTACTTGATGTTGCTGATTTAATTTTAATTGTGACGAGGCATTGGCAACCTTACGAGAGTCATAGTGATTCCTGGCAGTTCCTCACGAAAATATGCATTTTTTAGATGCTGTGGAAAGTCTCTCCAAAGCGGTAATCCACTAGCGGTTTATCTTAAGAGAAACTGCCAGAGGTTTCTTGAAGTTCCTGAAGTGAGTCTAATTGTGACGAGGCATTGGCTACCTTAAGAGAGTCATAGTTACTCTTGCCAAATGCTCACCATAATAGACATTTTTTAGATACTGTGGCCAGTCTGCCCGAAGCGATACGCCACTAGTTGTTTAATTTAAGACAACCATCGTTACCCTTGCTAGGAGTTACTTGATGTTGCTGATTTAATTTTAATTGTGACGAGGCATTGGCAACCTTACGAGAGTCATAGTGATTCCTGGCAGTTCCTCACGAAAATATGCATTTTTTAGATGCTGTGGAAAGTCTCTCCAAAGCGGTAATCCACTAGCGGTTTATCTTAAGAGAAACTGCCAGAGGTTTCTTGAAGTTCCTGAAGTGAAACTAATTGTGACGAGGCATTGGCTACCTTAAGAGAGTCATAGTTACTCTTGCCAAATGCTCACCATAATAGACATTTTTTAGATACTGTGGCCAGTCTGCCCGAAGCGATACGCCACTAGTTGTTTAATTTAAGACAACCATCGTTACCCTTGCTAGGAGTTACTTGATGTTGCTGATTTAATTTTAATTGTGACGAGGCATTGGCAACCTTACGAGAGTCATAGTGATTCCTGGCAGTTCCTCACCAAAATACGCATTTGTTAGATACTGTGGAAAGTCTATCCAAAGCGGTAATCCACTAGCTGCTTATCTTAAGTGAAACTGCCAGAGGTTTCTTGAAGTTGCTGATGTGAGTCTAATTGTGACGAGGCATTGGCTACCTTAAGAGAGTCATAGTTACTCTTGCCAAATGCTCACCATAATAGACATTTTTTAGATACTGTGGCCAGTCTGCCCGAAGCGATACGCCACTAGTTGTTTAATTTAAGACAACCATCGTTACCCTTGCTAGGAGTTACTTGATGTTGCTGATTTAATTTTAATTGTGACGAGGCATTGGCAACCTTACGAGAGTCATAGTGATTCCTGGCAGTTCCTCACGAAAATATGCATTTTTTAGATGCTGTGGAAAGTCTCTCCAAAGCGGTAATCCACTAGCGGTTTATCTTAAGAGAAACTGCCAGAGGTTTCTTGAAGTTCCTGAAGTGAGTCTAATTGTGACGAGGCATTGGCTACCTTAAGAGAGTCATAGTTACTCTTGCCAAATGCTCACCATAATAGACATTTTTTAGATACTGTGGCCAGTCTGCCCGAAGCGATACGCCACTAGTTGTTTAATTTAAGACAACCATCGTTACCCTTGCTAGGAGTTACTTGATGTTGCTGATTTAATTTTAATTGTGACGAGGCATTGGCAACCTTACGAGAGTCATAGTGATTCCTGGCAGTTCCTCACCAAAATACGCATTTGTTAGATATTGTGGAAAGTCTCTCCGAAGCGGTAATCCACTAGCTGCTTATCTTAAGTGAAACTGCCAGAGGTTTCTTGAAGTTGCTGATGTGAGTCTAATTGTGACGAGGCATTGGCTACCTTAAGAGAGTCATAGTGACTCTTGCCAAATGCTCACCATAATAGACATTTTTTTAGATACTGTGGCCAGTCTGCCCGAAGCGATACGCCACTAGTTGTTTAATTTAAGACAACCATCGTTACCCTTGCTAGGAGTTACTTGATGTTGCTGATTTAATTTTAATTGTGACGAGGCATTGGCAACCTTACGAGAGTCATAGTGATTCCTGGCAGTTCCTCACCAAAATACGCATTTTTTAGATACTGTGGAGAGTCTCTCCAAAGCGGTAATCCACTAGCGGTTTATCTTAAGAGAAACTGCCAGAGGTTTCTTGAAGTTCCTGAAGTGAGTCTAATTGTGACGAGGCATTGGCTACCTTAAGAGAGTCATAGTTACTCTTGCCAAATGCTCACCATAATAGACATTTTTTAGATACTGTGGCCAGTCTGCCCGAAGCGATACGCCACTAGTTGTTTAATTTAAGACAACCATCGTTACCCTTGCTAGGAGTTACTTGATGTTGCTGATTTAATTTTAATTGTGACGAGGCATTGGCAACCTTACGAGAGTCATAGTGATTCCTGGCAGTTCCTCACCAAAATACGCATTTGTTAGATATTCTGGAAAGTCTCTCCGAAGCGGTAATCCACTAGCTGCTTATCTTAAGTGAAACTGCCAGAGGTTTCTTGAAGTTGCTGATGTGAGTCTAATTGTGACGAGGCATTGGCTACCTTAAGAGAGTCATAGTGACTCTTGCCAAATGCTCACCATAATAGACATTTTTTTAGATACTGTGGCCAGTCTGCCCGAAGCGATACGCCACTAGTTGTTTAATTTAAGACAACCATCGTTACCCTTGCTAGGAGTTACTTGATGTTGCTGATTTAATTTTAATTGTGACGAGGCATTGGCAACCTTACGAGAGTCATAGTGATTCCTGGCAGTTCCTCACCAAAATACGCATTTTTTAGATACTGTGGAGAGTCTCTCCAAAGCGGTAATCCACTAGCGGTTTATCTTAAGAGAAACTGCCAGAGGTTTCTTGAAGTTCCTGAAGTGAGTCTAATTGTGACGAGGCATTGGCTACCTTAAGAGAGTCATAGTTACTCTTGCCAAATGCTCACCATAATAGACATTTTTTAGATACTGTGGCCAGTCTGCCCGAAGCGATACGCCACTAGTTGTTTAATTTAAGACAACCATCGTTACCCTTGCTAGGAGTTACTTGATGTTGCTGATTTAATTTTAATTGTGACGAGGCATTGGCAACCTTACGAGAGTCATAGTGATTCCTGGCAGTTCCTCACCAAAATACGCATTTGTTAGATATTCTGGAAAGTCTCTCCGAAGCGGTAATCCACTAGCTGCTTATCTTAAGTGAAACTGCCAGAGGTTTCTTGAAGTTGCTGATGTGAGTCTAATTGTGACGAGGCATTGGCTACCTTAAGAGAGTCATAGTGACTCTTGCCAAATGCTCACCATGATAGACATTTTTTTAGATACTGTGGCCAGTCTGCCCGAAGCGATACGCCACTAGTTGTTTAATTTAAGACAACAATCGTTACCCTTGCTAGGAGTTACTTGATGTTGCTGATTTAATTTTAATTGTGACGAGGCATTGGCAACCTTACGAGAGTCATAGTGATTCCTGGCAGTTCCTCACCAAAATACGCATTTTTTAGATACTGTGGAAAGTCTATCCAAAGCGGTAATCCACTAGCTGCTTATCTTAAGTGAAACTGCCAGAGGTTTCTTGAAGTTGCTGATGTGAGTCTAATTGTGACGAGGCATTGGCTACCTTAAGAGAGTCATACTGACTTTTGCCAAATGCTCACCATAATAGACATTTTTTTAGATACTGTGGCTAGTCTGCCCGAAGCGATACGCCACTAGTTGTTTAATTTAAGACAACCATCGTTACCCTTGCTAGGAGTTACTTGATGTTGCTGATTTAATTTTAATTGTGACGAGGCATTGGCAACCTTACGAGAGTCATAGTGATTCCTGGCAGTTCCTCACCAAAATACGCATTTTTTAGATACTGTGGAAAGTCTCTTTAAAGCGGTAATCCACTAGCGGTTTATCTTAAGAGAAACTGCCAGAGGTTTCTTGAAGTTCCTGAAGTGAGTCTAATTGTGACGAGGCATTGGCTACCTTAAGAGAGTCATAGTTACTCTTGCCAAATGCTCACCATAATAGACATTTTTTAGATACTGTGGCCAGTCTGCCCGAAGCGATACGCCACTAGTTGTTTAATTTAAGACAACCATCGTTACCCTTGCTAGGAGTTACTTGATGTTGCTGATTTAATTTTAATTGTGACGAGGCATTGGCAACCTTACGAGAGTCATAGTGATTCCTGGCAGTTCCTCACCAAAATACGCATTTGTTAGATATTGTGGAAAGTCTCTCCGAAGCGGTAATCCACTAGCTGCTTATCTTAAGTGAAAGTGCCAGAGGTTTCTTGAAGTTGCTGATGTGAGTCTAATTGTGACGAGGCATTGGCTACCTTAAGAGAGTCATAGTGACTCTTGCCAAATGCTCACCATAATAGACATTTTTTTTATACTGTGGCCAGTCTGCCCGAAGCGATACGCCACTAGTTGTTTAATTTAAGACAACCATCGTTACCCTTGCTAGGAGTTACTTGATGTTGCTGATTTAATTTTAATTGTGACGAGGCATTGGCAACCTTACGAGAGTCATAGTGATTCCTGGCAGTTCCTCACCAAAATACGCATTTTTTAGATACTGTGGAAAGTCTCTCCAAAGCGGTAATCCACTAGCGGTTTATCTTAAGAGAAACTGCCAGAGGTTTCTTGAAGTTCCTGAAGTGAGTCTAATTGTGACGAGGCATTGGCTACCTTAAGAGAGTCATAGTTACTCTTGCCAAATGCTCACCATAATAGACATTTTTTAGATACTGTGGCCAGTCTGCCCGAAGCGATACGCCACTAGTTGTTTAATTTAAGACAACCATCGTTACCCTTGCTAGGAGTTACTTGATGTTGCTGATTTAATTTTAATTGTGACGAGGCATTGGCAACCTTACGAGAGTCATACTGATTCCTGGCAGTTCCTCACCAAAATACGCATTTGTTAGATATTGTGGAAAGTCTCTCCGAAGCGGTAATCCACTAGCTGCTTATCTTAAGTGAAACTGCCAGAGATTTCTTGAAGTTGCTGATGTGAGTCTAATTGTGACGAGGCATTGGCTACCTTAAGAGAGTCATAGTGACTCTTGCCAAATGCCCACCATAATAGACATTTTTTTAGATACTGTGGCCAGTCTGCCCGAATCATTACGCAATTAGTTGTTTAATTTAAGACAACCATTGTTACTCTTGCTCGGAGTTACTTGATGTTGCTTATTTAATTTTAATTGTGATGAGGCATTGGCAACCTTACGAGAGTCGTAGTGATTCCTGGCAGTTCCTCACGAAAATACGCATTTTTTAGATACTGTGGAAAGTCTCTCCAAAGAGGTAATCCACTAGCTGTTTGTCTTCAGAGAAACTGATAGAGGTTTCTTCAAGTTGCTGACGTGAGTCTAATTGTGGCGAGGCATTGGCTACCTTAAGAGAGTCATAGTTACTCTTGCCAAATGCTCACCATAATAGACATTTTTTAGATACTGTGGCCAGTCTGCCCGAAGCGATACGCCACTAGTTGTTTAATTTAAGACAACCATCGTTATCCTTGCTAGGAGTTACTTGATGTTGCTGATTTAATTTTAATTGTGACGAGGCATTGGCAACCTTACGAGAGTCATAGTGATTCCTGGCAGTTCCTCACCAAAATACGCATTTTTTAGATACTGTGGAAAGTCTCTCCAAAGCGGTAATCCACTAGCTGCTTATCTTAAGTGAAACTGCCAGAGGTTTCTTGAAGTTGCTGATGTGAGTCTAATTGTGACGAGGCATTGGCTACCTTAAGAGATTCATAGTGACTCTTGCCAAATGCTCACCATAATAGACATTTTTTTAGATACTGTGGCCAGTCTGCCCGAAGCGATACGCCACTAGTTGTTTAATTTAAGACAACCATCGTTACCCTTGCTAGGAGTTACTTGATGTTGCTGATTTAATTTTAATTGTGACGAGGCATTGGCAACCTTACGAGAGTCATAGTGATTCCTGGCAGTTCCTCACCAAAATACGCATTTTTTAGATACTGTGGAAAGTCTATCCAAAGCGGTAATCCACTAGCTGCTTATCTTAAGTGAAACTGCCAGAGGTTTCTTGAAGTTACTGATGTGAGTCTAATTGTGACGAGGCATTGGCTACCTTAAGAGAGTCATACTGACTTTTGCCAAATGCTCACCATAATAGACATTTTTTTAGATACTGTGGCCAGTCTGCCCGAAGCGATACGCCACTAGTTGTTTAATTTAAGACAACCATCGTTACCCTTGCTAGGAGTTACTTGATGTTGCTGACTTAATTTTAATTGTGACGAGGCATTGGCAACCTTACGAGAGTCATAGTGATTCCTGGCAGTTCCTCACCAAAATACGCATTTTTTAGATACTGTGGAAAGTCTCTCCAAAGCGGTAATCCACTAGCGGTTTATCTTAAGAGAAACTGCCAGAGGTTTCTTGAAGTTCCTGAAGTGAGTCTAATTGTGACGAGGCATTGGCTACCTTAAGAGAGTCATAGTTACTCTTGCCAAATGCTCACCATAATAGACATTTTTTAGATACTGTGGCCAGTCTGCCCGAAGCGATACGCCACTAGTTGTTTAATTTAAGACAACCATCGTTACCCTTGCTAGGAGTTACTTGATGTTGCTGATTTAATTTTAATTGTGACGAGGCATTGGCAACCTTACGAGAGTCATAGTGATTCCTGGCAGTTCCTCACGAAAATATGCATTTTTTAGATACTGTGGAAAGTCTCTCCAAAGCGGTAATCCACTAGCGGTTTATCTTAAGAGAAACTGCCAGAGGTTTCTTGAAGTTCCTGAAGTGAGTCTAATTGTGACGAGGCATTGGCTACCTTAAGAGAGTCATAGTTACTCTTGCCAAATGCTCACCATAATAGACATTTTTTAGATACTGTGGCCAGTCTGCCCGAAGCGATACGCCACTAGTTGTTTAATTTAAGACAACCATCGTTACCCTTGCTAGGAGTTACTTGATGTTGCTGATTTAATTTTAATTGTGACGAGGCATTGGCAACCTTACGAGAATCATAGTGATTCCTGGCAGTTCCTCACCAAAATACGCATTTGTTAGATATTGTGGAAAGTCTCTCCGAAGCGGTAATCCACTAGCTGCTTATCTTAAGTGAAACTGCCAGAGGTTTCTTGAAGTTGCTGATGTGAGTCTAATTCTGACGAGGCATTGGCTACCTTAAGAGAGTCATAGTGACTCTTGCCAAATGCTCACCATGATAGACATTTTTTTAGATACTGTGGCCAGTCTGCCCGAAGCGATACGCCACTAGTTGTTTAATTTAAGACAACCATCGTTACCCTTGCTAGGAGTTACTTGATGTTGCTGATTTAATTTTAATTGTGACGAGGCATTGGCAACCTTACGAGAGTCATAGTGATTCCTGGCAGTTCCTCACCAAAATACGCATTTTTTAGATACTGTGGAAAGTCTATCCAAAGCGGTAATCCACTAGCTGCTTATCTTAAGTGAAACTGCCAGAGGTTTCTTGAAGTTGCTGATGTGAGTCTAATTGTGACGAGGCATTGGCTACCTTAAGAGAGTCATACTGACTTTTGCCAAATGCTCACCATAATAGACATTTTTTTAGATACTGTGGCTAGTCTGCCCGAAGCGATACGCCACTAGTTGTTTAATTTAAGACAACCATCGTTACCCTTGCTAGGAGTTACTTGATGTTGCTGATTTAATTTTAATTGTGACGAGGCATTGGCAACCTTACGAGAGTCATAGTGATTCCTGGCAGTTCCTCACCAAAATACGCATTTTTTAGATACTGTGGAAAGTCTCTTTAAAGCGGTAATCCACTAGCGGTTTATCTTAAGAGAAACTGCCAGAGGTTTCTTGAAGTTCCTGAAGTGAGTCTAATTGTGACGAGGCATTGGCTACCTTAAGAGAGTCATAGTTACTCTTGCCAAATGCTCACCATAATAGACATTTTTTAGATACTGTGGCCAGTCTGCCCGAAGCGATACGCCACTAGTTGTTTAATTTAAGACAACCATCGTTACCCTTGCTAGGAGTTACTTGATGTTGCTGATTTAATTTTAATTGTGACGAGGCATTGGCAACCTTACGAGAGTCATAGTGATTCCTGGCAGTTCCTCACCAAAATACGCATTTGTTAGATATTGTGGAAAGTCTCTCCGAAGCGGTAATCCACTAGCTGCTTATCTTAAGTGAAAGTGCCAGAGGTTTCTTGAAGTTGCTGATGTGAGTCTAATTGTGACGAGGCATTGGCTACCTTAAGAGAGTCATAGTGACTCTTGCCAAATGCTCACCATAATAGATATTTTTTTTATACTGTGGCCAGTCTGCCCGAAGCGATACGCCACTAGTTGTTTAATTTAAGACAACCATCGTTACCCTTGCTAGGAGTTACTTGATGTTGCTGATTTAATTTTAATTGTGACGAGGCATTGGCAACCTTACGAGAGTCATAGTGATTCCTGGCAGTTCCTCACCAAAATACGCATTTGTTAGATACTGTGGAAAGTCTTTTCAAAGCCGTAATCCACTAGCTGCTTATCTTAAGTGAAACTGCCAGAGGTTTCTTGAAGTTGCTGATGTGAGTCTAATTGTGACGAGGCATTGGCTACCTTAAGAGAGTCATACTGACTTTTGCCTAATGCTCACCATAATAGACATTTTTTTAGATACTGAGGCCAGTCTGCCCGAAGCGATACGCCACTAGTTGTTTAATTTAAGACAACCATCGTTACCCTTGCTAGGAGTTACTTGATGTTGCTGATTTAATTTTAATTGTGACGAGGCATTGGCAACCTTACGAGAGTCATAGTGATTCCTGGCAGTTCCTCACGAAAATATGCATTTTTTAGATGCTGTGGAAAGTCTCTCCAAAGCGGTAATCCACTAGCGGTTTATCTTAAGAGAAACTGCCAGAGGTCTCTTGAAGTTCCTGAAGTGAGTCTAATTGTGACGAGGCATTGGCTACCTTAAGAGAGTCATAGTTACTCTTGCCAAATGCTCACCATAATAGACATTTTTTAGATACTGTGGCCAGTCTGCCCGAAGCGATACGCCACTAGTTGTTTAATTTAAGACAACCATCGTTACCCTTGCTAGGAGTTACTTGATGTTGCTGATTTAATTTTAATTGTGACGAGGCATTGGCAACCTTACGAGAGTCATAGTGATTCCTGGCAGTTCCTCACCAAAATACGCATTTGTTAGATATTGTGGAAAGTCTCTCCGAAGCGGTAATCCACTAGCTGCTTATCTTAAGTGAAAGTGCCAGAGGTTTCTTGAAGTTGCTGATGTGAGTCTAATTGTGACGAGGCATTGGCTACCTTAAGAGAGTCATAGTGACTCTTGCCAAATGCTCACCATAATAGACATTTTTTTTATACTGTGGCCAGTCTGCCCGAAGCGATACGCCACTAGTTGTTTAATTTAAGACAACCATCGTTACCCTTGCTAGGAGTTACTTGATGTTGCTGATTTAATTTTAATTGTGACGAGGCATTGGCAACCTTACGAGAGTCATAGTGATTCCTGGCAGTTCCTCACCAAAATACGCATTTGTTAGATACTGTGGAAAGTCTATCCAAAGCGGTAATCCACTAGCTGCTTATCTTAAGTGAAACTGCCAGAGGTTTCTTGAAGTTGCTGATGTGAGTCTAATTGTGACGAGGCATTGGCTACCTTAAGAGAGTCATACTGACTTTTGCCTAATGCTCACCATAATAGACATTTTTTTAGATACTGAGGCCAGTCTGCCCGAAGCGATACGCCACTAGTTGTTTAATTTAAGACAACCATCGTTACCCTTGCTAGGAGTTACTTGATGTTGCTGATTTAATTTTAATTGTGACGAGGCATTGGCAACCTTACGAGAGTCATAGTGATTCCTGGCAGTTCCTCACGAAAATATGCATTTTTTAGATGCTGTGGAAAGTCTCTCCAAAGCGGTAATCCACTAGCGGTTTATCTTAAGAGAAACTGCCAGAGGTTTCTTGAAGTTCCTGAAGTGAGTCTAATTGTGACGAGGCATTGGCTACCTTAAGAGAGTCATAGTTACTCTTGCCAAATGCTCACCATAATAGACATTTTTTAGATACTGTGGCCAGTCTGCCCGAAGCGATACGCCACTAGTTGTTTAATTTAAGACAACCATCGTTACCCTTGCTAGGAGTTACTTGATGTTGCTGATTTAATTTTAATTGTGACGAGGCATTGGCAACCTTACGAGAGTCATAGTGATTCCTGGCAGTTCCTCACCAAAATACGCATTTGTTAGATATTGTGGAAAGTCTCTCCGAAGCGGTAATCCACTAGCTGCTTATCTTAAGTGAAACTGCCAGAGGTTTCTTGAAGTTGCTGATGTGAGTCTAATTGTGACGAGGCATTGGCTACCTTAAGAGAGTCATAGTGACTCTTGCCAAATGCTCACCATAATAGACATTTTTTTAGATACTGTGGCCAGTCTGCCCGAAGCGATACGCCACTAGTTGTTTAATTTAAGACAACCATCGTTACCCTTGCTAGGAGTTACTTGATGTTGCTGATTTAATTTTAATTGTGACGAGGCATTGGCAACCTTACGAGAGTCATAGTGATTCCTGGCAGTTCCTCACCAAAATACGCATTTTTTAGATACTGTGGGGAGTCTCTCCAAAGCGGTAATCCACTAGCGATTTATCTTAAGAGAAACTGCCAGAGGTTTCTTGAAGTTCCTGAAGTGAGTCTAATTGTGACGAGGCATTGGCTACCTTAAGAGAGTCATAGTTACTCTTGCCAAATGCTCACCATAATAGACATTTTTTAGATACTGTGGCCAGTCTGCCCGAAGCGATACGCCACTAGTTGTTTAATTTAAGACAACCATCGTTACCCTTGCTAGGAGTTACTTGATGTTGCTGATTTAATTTTAATTGTGACGAGGCATTGGCAACCTTACAAGAGTCATAGTGATTCCTGGCAGTTCCTCACCAAAATACGCATTTGTTAGATATTGTGGAAAGTCTCTCCGAAGCGGTAATCCACTAGCTGCTTATCTTAAGTGAAACTGCCAGAGGTTTCTTGAAGTTGCTGATGTGAGTCTAATTGTGACGAGGCATTGGCTACCTTAAGAGAGTCATAGTGACTCTTGCCAAATGCTCACCATAATAGACATTTTTTTTATACTGTGGCCAGTCTGCCCGAAGCGATACGCCACTAGTTGTTTAATTTAAGACAACCATCGTTACCCTTGCTAGGAGTTACTTGATGTTGCTGATTTAATTTTAATTGTGACGAGGCATTGGCAACCTTACGAGAGTCATAGTGATTCCTGGCAGTTCCTCACCAAAATACGCATTTTTTAGATACTGTGGAAAGTCTCTCCAAAGCGGTAATCCACTAGCGGTTTATCTTAAGAGAAACTGCCAGAGGTTTCTTGAAGTTCCTGAAGTGAGTCTAATTGTGACGAGGCATTGGCTACCTTAAGAGAGTCATAGTTACTCTTGCCAAATGCTCACCATAATAGACATTTTTTAGATACTGTGGCCAGTCTGCCCGAAGCGATACGCCACTAGTTGTTTAATTTAAGACAACCATCGTTACCCTTGCTAGGAGTTACTTGATGTTGCTGATTTAATTTTAATTGTGACGAGGCATTGGCAACCTTACGAGAGTCATACTGATTCCTGGCAGTTCCTCACCAAAATACGCATTTGTTAGATATTGTGGAAAGTCTCTCCGAAGCGGTAATCCACTAGCTGCTTATCTTAAGTGAAACTGCCAGAGATTTCTTGAAGTTGCTGATGTGAGTCTAATTGTGACGAGGCATTGGCTACCTTAAGAGAGTCATAGTGACTCTTGCCAAATGCCCACCATAATAGACATTTTTTTAGATACTGTGGCCAGTCTGCCCGAATCATTACGCAATTAGTTGTTTAATTTAAGACAACCATTGTTACTCTTGCTCGGAGTTACTTGATGTTGCTTATTTAATTTTAATTGTGATGAGGCATTGGCAACCTTACGAGAGTCGTAGTGATTCCTGGCAGTTCCTCACGAAAATACGCATTTTTTAGATACTGTGGAAAGTCTCTCCAAAGAGGTAATCCACTAGCTGTTTGTCTTCAGAGAAACTGATAGAGGTTTCTTCAAGTTGCTGACGTGAGTCTAATTGTGGCGAGGCATTGGCTACCTTAAGAGAGTCATAGTTACTCTTGCCAAATGCTCACCATAATAGACATTTTTTAGATACTGTGGCCAGTCTGCCCGAAGCGATACGCCACTAGTTGTTTAATTTAAGACAACCATCGTTACCCTTGCTAGGAGTTACTTGATGTTGCTGATTTAATTTTAATTGTGACGAGGCATTGGCAACCTTACGAGAGTCATAGTGATTCCTGGCAGTTCCTCACCAAAATACGCATTTTTTAGATACTGTGGAAAGTCTATCCAAAGCGGTAATCCACTAGCTGCTTATCTTAAGTGAAACTGCCAGAGGTTTCTTGAAGTTACTGATGTGAGTCTAATTGTGACGAGGCATTGGCTACCTTAAGAGAGTCATACTGACTTTTGCCAAATGCTCACCATAATAGACATTTTTTTAGATACTGTGGCCAGTCTGCCCGAAGCGATACGCCACTAGTTGTTTAATTTAAGACAACCATCGTTACCCTTGCTAGGAGTTACTTGATGTTGCTGATTTAATTTTAATTGTGACGAGGCATTGGCAACCTTACGAGAGTCATAGTGATTCCTGGCAGTTCCTCACCAAAATACGCATTTTTTAGATACTGTGGAAAGTCTCTTTAAAGCGGTAATCCACTAGCGGTTTATCTTAAGAGAAACTGCCAGAGGTTTCTTGAAGTTCCTGAAGTGAGTCTAATTGTGACGAGGCATTGGCTACCTTAAGAGAGTCATAGTTACTCTTGCCAAATGCTCACCATAATAGACATTTTTTAGATACTGTGGCCAGTCTGCCCGAAGCGATACGCCACTAGTTGTTTAATTTAAGACAACCATCGTTACCCTTGCTAGGAGTTACTTGATGTTGCTGATTTAATTTTAATTGTGACGAGGCATTGGCAACCTTACGAGAGTCATAGTGATTCCTGGCAGTTCCTCACCAAAATACGCATTTGTTAGATATTGTGGAAAGTCTCTCCGAAGCGGTAATCCACTAGCTGCTTATCTTAAGTGAAAGTGCCAGAGGTTTCTTGAAGTTGCTGATGTGAGTCTAATTGTGACGAGGCATTGGCTACCTTAAGAGAGTCATAGTGACTCTTGCCAAATGCTCACCATAATAGATATTTTTTTTATACTGTGGCCAGTCTGCCCGAAGCGATACGCCACTAGTTGTTTAATTTAAGACAACCATCGTTACCCTTGCTAGGAGTTACTTGATGTTGCTGATTTAATTTTAATTGTGACGAGGCATTGGCAACCTTACGAGAGTCATAGTGATTCCTGGCAGTTCCTCACCAAAATACGCATTTGTTAGATACTGTGGAAAGTCTTTTCAAAGCCGTAATCCACTAGCTGCTTATCTTAAGTGAAACTGCCAGAGGTTTCTTGAAGTTGCTGATGTGAGTCTAATTGTGACGAGGCATTGGCTACCTTAAGAGAGTCATACTGACTTTTGCCTAATGCTCACCATAATAGACATTTTTTTAGATACTGAGGCCAGTCTGCCCGAAGCGATACGCCACTAGTTGTTTAATTTAAGACAACCATCGTTACCCTTGCTAGGAGTTACTTGATGTTGCTGATTTAATTTTAATTGTGACGAGGCATTGGCAACCTTACGAGAGTCATAGTGATTCCTGGCAGTTCCTCACGAAAATATGCATTTTTTAGATGCTGTGGAAAGTCTCTCCAAAGCGGTAATCCACTAGCGGTTTATCTTAAGAGAAACTGCCAGAGGTCTCTTGAAGTTCCTGAAGTGAGTCTAATTGTGACGAGGCATTGGCTACCTTAAGAGAGTCATAGTTACTCTTGCCAAATGCTCACCATAATAGACATTTTTTAGATACTGTGGCCAGTCTGCCCGAAGCGATACGCCACTAGTTGTTTAATTTAAGACAACCATCGTTACCCTTGCTAGGAGTTACTTGATGTTGCTGATTTAATTTTAATTGTGACGAGGCATTGGCAACCTTACGAGAGTCATAGTGATTCCTGGCAGTTCCTCACCAAAATACGCATTTGTTAGATATTGTGGAAAGTCTCTCCGAAGCGGTAATCCACTAGCTGCTTATCTTAAGTGAAAGTGCCAGAGGTTTCTTGAAGTTGCTGATGTGAGTCTAATTGTGACGAGGCATTGGCTACCTTAAGAGAGTCATAGTGACTCTTGCCAAATGCTCACCATAATAGACATTTTTTTTATACTGTGGCCAGTCTGCCCGAAGCGATACGCCACTAGTTGTTTAATTTAAGACAACCATCGTTACCCTTGCTAGGAGTTACTTGATGTTGCTGATTTAATTTTAATTGTGACGAGGCATTGGCAACCTTACGAGAGTCATAGTGATTCCTGGCAGTTCCTCACCAAAATACGCATTTGTTAGATACTGTGGAAAGTCTATCCAAAGCGGTAATCCACTAGCTGCTTATCTTAAGTGAAACTGCCAGAGGTTTCTTGAAGTTGCTGATGTGAGTCTAATTGTGACGAGGCATTGGCTACCTTAAGAGAGTCATACTGACTTTTGCCTAATGCTCACCATAATAGACATTTTTTTAGATACTGAGGCCAGTCTGCCCGAAGCGATACGCCACTAGTTGTTTAATTTAAGACAACCATCGTTACCCTTGCTAGGAGTTACTTGATGTTGCTGATTTAATTTTAATTGTGACGAGGCATTGGCAACCTTACGAGAGTCATAGTGATTCCTGGCAGTTCCTCACGAAAATATGCATTTTTTAGATGCTGTGGAAAGTCTCTCCAAAGCGGTAATCCACTAGCGGTTTATCTTAAGAGAAACTGCCAGAGGTCTCTTGAAGTTCCTGAAGTGAGTCTAATTGTGACGAGGCATTGGCTACCTTAAGAGAGTCATAGTTACTCTTGCCAAATGCTCACCATAATAGACATTTTTTAGATACTGTGGCCAGTCTGCCCGAAGCGATACGCCACTAGTTGTTTAATTTAAGACAACCATCGTTACCCTTGCTAGGAGTTACTTGATGTTGCTGATTTAATTTTAATTGTGACGAGGCATTGGCAACCTTACGAGAGTCATAGTGATTCCTGGCAGTTCCTCACCAAAATACGCATTTGTTAGATATTGTGGAAAGTCTCTCCGAAGCGGTAATCCACTAGCTGCTTATCTTAAGTGAAAGTGCCAGAGGTTTCTTGAAGTTGCTGATGTGAGTCTAATTGTGACGAGGCATTGGCTACCTTAAGAGAGTCATAGTGACTCTTGCCAAATGCTCACCATAATAGACATTTTTTTTATACTGTGGCCAGTCTGCCCGAAGCGATACGCCACTAGTTGTTTAATTTAAGACAACCATCGTTACCCTTGCTAGGAGTTACTTGATGTTGCTGATTTAATTTTAATTGTGACGAGGCATTGGCAACCTTACGAGAGTCATAGTGATTCCTGGCAGTTCCTCACCAAAATACGCATTTGTTAGATACTGTGGAAAGTCTATCCAAAGCGGTAATCCACTAGCTGCTTATCTTAAGTGAAACTGCCAGAGGTTTCTTGAAGTTGCTGATGTGAGTCTAATTGTGACGAGGCATTGGCTACCTTAAGAGAGTCATACTGACTTTTGCCTAATGCTCACCATAATAGACATTTTTTTAGATACTGAGGCCAGTCTGCCCGAAGCGATACGCCACTAGTTGTTTAATTTAAGACAACCATCGTTACCCTTGCTAGGAGTTACTTGATGTTGCTGATTTAATTTTAATTGTGACGAGGCATTGGCAACCTTACGAGAGTCATAGTGATTCCTGGCAGTTCCTCACCAAAATACGCATTTTTTAGATACTGTGGGGAGTCTCTCCAAAGCGGTAATCCACTAGCGATTTATCTTAAGAGAAACTGCCAGAGGTTTCTTGAAGTTCCTGAAGTGAGTCTAATTGTGACGAGGCATTGGCTACCTTAAGAGAGTCATAGTTACTCTTGCCAAATGCTCACCATAATAGACATTTTTTAGATACTGTGGCCAGTCTGCCCGAAGCGATACGCCACTAGTTGTTTAATTTAAGACAACCATCGTTACCCTTGCTAGGAGTTACTTGATGTTGCTGATTTAATTTTAATTGTGACGAGGCATTGGCAACCTTACAAGAGTCATAGTGATTCCTGGCAGTTCCTCACCAAAATACGCATTTGTTAGATATTGTGGAAAGTCTCTCCGAAGCGGTAATCCACTAGCTGCTTATCTTAAGTGAAACTGCCAGAGGTTTCTTGAAGTTGCTGATGTGAGTCTAATTGTGACGAGGCATTGGCTACCTTAAGAGAGTCATAGTGACTCTTGCCAAATGCTCACCATAATAGACATTTTTTTTATACTGTGGCCAGTCTGCCCGAAGCGATACGCCACTAGTTGTTTAATTTAAGACAACCATCGTTACCCTTGCTAGGAGTTACTTGATGTTGCTGATTTAATTTTAATTGTGACGAGGCATTGGCAACCTTACGAGAGTCATAGTGATTCCTGGCAGTTCCTCACCAAAATACGCATTTTTTAGATACTGTGGAAAGTCTCTCCAAAGCGGTAATCCACTAGCGGTTTATCTTAAGAGAAACTGCCAGAGGTTTCTTGAAGTTCCTGAAGTGAGTCTAATTGTGACGAGGCATTGGCTACCTTAAGAGAGTCATAGTTACTCTTGCCAAATGCTCACCATAATAGACATTTTTTAGATACTGTGGCCAGTCTGCCCGAAGCGATACGCCACTAGTTGTTTAATTTAAGACAACCATCGTTACCCTTGCTAGGAGTTACTTGATGTTGCTGATTTAATTTTAATTGTGACGAGGCATTGGCAACCTTACGAGAGTCATACTGATTCCTGGCAGTTCCTCACCAAAATACGCATTTGTTAGATATTGTGGAAAGTCTCTCCGAAGCGGTAATCCACTAGCTGCTTATCTTAAGTGAAACTGCCAGAGATTTCTTGAAGTTGCTGATGTGAGTCTAATTGTGACGAGGCATTGGCTACCTTAAGAGAGTCATAGTGACTCTTGCCAAATGCCCACCATAATAGACATTTTTTTAGATACTGTGGCCAGTCTGCCCGAATCATTACGCAATTAGTTGTTTAATTTAAGACAACCATTGTTACTCTTGCTCGGAGTTACTTGATGTTGCTTATTTAATTTTAATTGTGATGAGGCATTGGCAACCTTACGAGAGTCGTAGTGATTCCTGGCAGTTCCTCACGAAAATACGCATTTTTTAGATACTGTGGAAAGTCTCTCCAAAGAGGTAATCCACTAGCTGTTTGTCTTCAGAGAAACTGATAGAGGTTTCTTCAAGTTGCTGACGTGAGTCTAATTGTGGCGAGGCATTGGCTACCTTAAGAGAGTCATAGTTACTCTTGCCAAATGCTCACCATAATAGACATTTTTTAGATACTGTGGCCAGTCTGCCCGAAGCGATACGCCACTAGTTGTTTAATTTAAGACAACCATCGTTACCCTTGCTAGGAGTTACTTGATGTTGCTGATTTAATTTTAATTGTGACGAGGCATTGGCAACCTTACGAGAGTCATAGTGATTCCTGGCAGTTCCTCACCAAAATACGCATTTTTTAGATACTGTGGAAAGTCTATCCAAAGCGGTAATCCACTAGCTGCTTATCTTAAGTGAAACTGCCAGAGGTTTCTTGAAGTTACTGATGTGAGTCTAATTGTGACGAGGCATTGGCTACCTTAAGAGAGTCATACTGACTTTTGCCAAATGCTCACCATAATAGACATTTTTTTAGATACTGTGGCCAGTCTGCCCGAAGCGATACGCCACTAGTTGTTTAATTTAAGACAACCATCGTTACCCTTGCTAGGAGTTACTTGATGTTGCTGATTTAATTTTAATTGTGACGAGGCATTGGCAACCTTACGAGAGTCATAGTGATTCCTGGCAGTTCCTCACCAAAATACGCATTTTTTAGATACTGTGGAAAGTCTCTTTAAAGCGGTAATCCACTAGCGGTTTATCTTAAGAGAAACTGCCAGAGGTTTCTTGAAGTTCCTGAAGTGAGTCTAATTGTGACGAGGCATTGGCTACCTTAAGAGAGTCATAGTTACTCTTGCCAAATGCTCACCATAATAGACATTTTTTAGATACTGTGGCCAGTCTGCCCGAAGCGATACGCCACTAGTTGTTTAATTTAAGACAACCATCGTTACCCTTGCTAGGAGTTACTTGATGTTGCTGATTTAATTTTAATTGTGACGAGGCATTGGCAACCTTACGAGAGTCATAGTGATTCCTGGCAGTTCCTCACCAAAATACGCATTTGTTAGATATTGTGGAAAGTCTCTCCGAAGCGGTAATCCACTAGCTGCTTATCTTAAGTGAAAGTGCCAGAGGTTTCTTGAAGTTGCTGATGTGAGTCTAATTGTGACGAGGCATTGGCTACCTTAAGAGAGTCATAGTGACTCTTGCCAAATGCTCACCATAATAGATATTTTTTTTATACTGTGGCCAGTCTGCCCGAAGCGATACGCCACTAGTTGTTTAATTTAAGACAACCATCGTTACCCTTGCTAGGAGTTACTTGATGTTGCTGATTTAATTTTAATTGTGACGAGGCATTGGCAACCTTACGAGAGTCATAGTGATTCCTGGCAGTTCCTCACCAAAATACGCATTTGTTAGATACTGTGGAAAGTCTTTTCAAAGCCGTAATCCACTAGCTGCTTATCTTAAGTGAAACTGCCAGAGGTTTCTTGAAGTTGCTGATGTGAGTCTAATTGTGACGAGGCATTGGCTACCTTAAGAGAGTCATACTGACTTTTGCCTAATGCTCACCATAATAGACATTTTTTTAGATACTGAGGCCAGTCTGCCCGAAGCGATACGCCACTAGTTGTTTAATTTAAGACAACCATCGTTACCCTTGCTAGGAGTTACTTGATGTTGCTGATTTAATTTTAATTGTGACGAGGCATTGGCAACCTTACGAGAGTCATAGTGATTCCTGGCAGTTCCTCACGAAAATATGCATTTTTTAGATGCTGTGGAAAGTCTCTCCAAAGCGGTAATCCACTAGCGGTTTATCTTAAGAGAAACTGCCAGAGGTCTCTTGAAGTTCCTGAAGTGAGTCTAATTGTGACGAGGCATTGGCTACCTTAAGAGAGTCATAGTTACTCTTGCCAAATGCTCACCATAATAGACATTTTTTAGATACTGTGGCCAGTCTGCCCGAAGCGATACGCCACTAGTTGTTTAATTTAAGACAACCATCGTTACCCTTGCTAGGAGTTACTTGATGTTGCTGATTTAATTTTAATTGTGACGAGGCATTGGCAACCTTACGAGAGTCATAGTGATTCCTGGCAGTTCCTCACCAAAATACGCATTTGTTAGATATTGTGGAAAGTCTCTCCGAAGCGGTAATCCACTAGCTGCTTATCTTAAGTGAAAGTGCCAGAGGTTTCTTGAAGTTGCTGATGTGAGTCTAATTGTGACGAGGCATTGGCTACCTTAAGAGAGTCATAGTGACTCTTGCCAAATGCTCACCATAATAGACATTTTTTTTATACTGTGGCCAGTCTGCCCGAAGCGATACGCCACTAGTTGTTTAATTTAAGACAACCATCGTTACCCTTGCTAGGAGTTACTTGATGTTGCTGATTTAATTTTAATTGTGACGAGGCATTGGCAACCTTACGAGAGTCATAGTGATTCCTGGCAGTTCCTCACCAAAATACGCATTTGTTAGATACTGTGGAAAGTCTATCCAAAGCGGTAATCCACTAGCTGCTTATCTTAAGTGAAACTGCCAGAGGTTTCTTGAAGTTGCTGATGTGAGTCTAATTGTGACGAGGCATTGGCTACCTTAAGAGAGTCATACTGACTTTTGCCTAATGCTCACCATAATAGACATTTTTTTAGATACTGAGGCCAGTCTGCCCGAAGCGATACGCCACTAGTTGTTTAATTTAAGACAACCATCGTTACCCTTGCTAGGAGTTACTTGATGTTGCTGATTTAATTTTAATTGTGACGAGGCATTGGCAACCTTACGAGAGTCATAGTGATTCCTGGCAGTTCCTCACGAAAATATGCATTTTTTAGATGCTGTGGAAAGTCTCTCCAAAGCGGTAATCCACTAGCGGTTTATCTTAAGAGAAACTGCCAGAGGTTTCTTGAAGTTCCTGAAGTGAGTCTAATTGTGACGAGGCATTGGCTACCTTAAGAGAGTCATAGTTACTCTTGCCAAATGCTCACCATAATAGACATTTTTTAGATACTGTGGCCAGTCTGCCCGAAGCGATACGCCACTAGTTGTTTAATTTAAGACAACCATCGTTACCCTTGCTAGGAGTTACTTGATGTTGCTGATTTAATTTTAATTGTGACGAGGCATTGGCAACCTTACGAGAGTCATAGTGATTCCTGGCAGTTCCTCACCAAAATACGCATTTGTTAGATATTGTGGAAAGTCTCTCCGAAGCGGTAATCCACTAGCTGCTTATCTTAAGTGAAACTGCCAGAGGTTTCTTGAAGTTGCTGATGTGAGTCTAATTGTGACGAGGCATTGGCTACCTTAAGAGAGTCATAGTGACTCTTGCCAAATGCTCACCATAATAGACATTTTTTTAGATACTGTGGCCAGTCTGCCCGAAGCGATACGCCACTAGTTGTTTAATTTAAGACAACCATCGTTACCCTTGCTAGGAGTTACTTGATGTTGCTGATTTAATTTTAATTGTGACGAGGCATTGGCAACCTTACGAGAGTCATAGTGATTCCTGGCAGTTCCTCACCAAAATACGCATTTTTTAGATACTGTGGGGAGTCTCTCCAAAGCGGTAATCCACTAGCGATTTATCTTAAGAGAAACTGCCAGAGGTTTCTTGAAGTTCCTGAAGTGAGTCTAATTGTGACGAGGCATTGGCTACCTTAAGAGAGTCATAGTTACTCTTGCCAAATGCTCACCATAATAGACATTTTTTAGATACTGTGGCCAGTCTGCCCGAAGCGATACGCCACTAGTTGTTTAATTTAAGACAACCATCGTTACCCTTGCTAGGAGTTACTTGATGTTGCTGATTTAATTTTAATTGTGACGAGGCATTGGCAACCTTACAAGAGTCATAGTGATTCCTGGCAGTTCCTCACCAAAATACGCATTTGTTAGATATTGTGGAAAGTCTCTCCGAAGCGGTAATCCACTAGCTGCTTATCTTAAGTGAAACTGCCAGAGGTTTCTTGAAGTTGCTGATGTGAGTCTAATTGTGACGAGGCATTGGCTACCTTAAGAGAGTCATAGTGACTCTTGCCAAATGCTCACCATAATAGACATTTTTTTTATACTGTGGCCAGTCTGCCCGAAGCGATACGCCACTAGTTGTTTAATTTAAGACAACCATCGTTACCCTTGCTAGGAGTTACTTGATGTTGCTGATTTAATTTTAATTGTGACGAGGCATTGGCAACCTTACGAGAGTCATAGTGATTCCTGGCAGTTCCTCACCAAAATACGCATTTTTTAGATACTGTGGAAAGTCTCTCCAAAGCGGTAATCCACTAGCGGTTTATCTTAAGAGAAACTGCCAGAGGTTTCTTGAAGTTCCTGAAGTGAGTCTAATTGTGACGAGGCATTGGCTACCTTAAGAGAGTCATAGTTACTCTTGCCAAATGCTCACCATAATAGACATTTTTTAGATACTGTGGCCAGTCTGCCCGAAGCGATACGCCACTAGTTGTTTAATTTAAGACAACCATCGTTACCCTTGCTAGGAGTTACTTGATGTTGCTGATTTAATTTTAATTGTGACGAGGCATTGGCAACCTTACGAGAGTCATACTGATTCCTGGCAGTTCCTCACCAAAATACGCATTTGTTAGATATTGTGGAAAGTCTCTCCGAAGCGGTAATCCACTAGCTGCTTATCTTAAGTGAAACTGCCAGAGATTTCTTGAAGTTGCTGATGTGAGTCTAATTGTGACGAGGCATTGGCTACCTTAAGAGAGTCATAGTGACTCTTGCCAAATGCCCACCATAATAGACATTTTTTTAGATACTGTGGCCAGTCTGCCCGAATCATTACGCAATTAGTTGTTTAATTTAAGACAACCATTGTTACTCTTGCTCGGAGTTACTTGATGTTGCTTATTTAATTTTAATTGTGATGAGGCATTGGCAACCTTACGAGAGTCGTAGTGATTCCTGGCAGTTCCTCACGAAAATACGCATTTTTTAGATACTGTGGAAAGTCTCTCCAAAGAGGTAATCCACTAGCTGTTTGTCTTCAGAGAAACTGATAGAGGTTTCTTCAAGTTGCTGACGTGAGTCTAATTGTGGCGAGGCATTGGCTACCTTAAGAGAGTCATAGTTACTCTTGCCAAATGCTCACCATAATAGACATTTTTTAGATACTGTGGCCAGTCTGCCCGAAGCGATACGCCACTAGTTGTTTAATTTAAGACAACCATCGTTACCCTTGCTAGGAGTTACTTGATGTTGCTGATTTAATTTTAATTGTGACGAGGCATTGGCAACCTTACGAGAGTCATAGTGATTCCTGGCAGTTCCTCACCAAAATACGCATTTTTTAGATACTGTGGAAAGTCTATCCAAAGCGGTAATCCACTAGCTGCTTATCTTAAGTGAAACTGCCAGAGGTTTCTTGAAGTTACTGATGTGAGTCTAATTGTGACGAGGCATTGGCTACCTTAAGAGAGTCATACTGACTTTTGCCAAATGCTCACCATAATAGACATTTTTTTAGATACTGTGGCCAGTCTGCCCGAAGCGATACGCCACTAGTTGTTTAATTTAAGACAACCATCGTTACCCTTGCTAGGAGTTACTTGATGTTGCTGACTTAATTTTAATTGTGACGAGGCATTGGCAACCTTACGAGAGTCATAGTGATTCCTGGCAGTTCCTCACCAAAATACGCATTTTTTAGATACTGTGGAAAGTCTCTCCAAAGCGGTAATCCACTAGCGGTTTATCTTAAGAGAAACTGCCAGAGGTTTCTTGAAGTTCCTGAAGTGAGTCTAATTGTGACGAGGCATTGGCTACCTTAAGAGAGTCATAGTTACTCTTGCCAAATGCTCACCATAATAGACATTTTTTAGATACTGTGGCCAGTCTGCCCGAAGCGATACGCCACTAGTTGTTTAATTTAAGACAACCATCGTTACCCTTGCTAGGAGTTACTTGATGTTGCTGATTTAATTTTAATTGTGACGAGGCATTGGCAACCTTACGAGAGTCATAGTGATTCCTGGCAGTTCCTCACCAAAATACGCATTTGTTAGATACTGTGGAAAGTCTATCCAAAGCGGTAATCCACTAGCTGCTTATCTTAAGTGAAACTGCCAGAGGTTTCTTGAAGTTGCTGATGTGAGTCTAATTGTGACGAGGCATTGGCTACCTTAAGAGAGTCATACTGACTTTTGCCTAATGCTCACCATAATAGACATTTTTTTAGATACTGAGGCCAGTCTGCCCGAAGCGATACGCCACTAGTTGTTTAATTTAAGACAACCATCGTTACCCTTGCTAGGAGTTACTTGATGTTGCTGATTTAATTTTAATTGTGACGAGGCATTGGCAACCTTACGAGAGTCATAGTGATTCCTGGCAGTTCCTCACGAAAATATGCATTTTTTAGATGCTGTGGAAAGTCTCTCCAAAGCGGTAATCCACTAGCGGTTTATCTTAAGAGAAACTGCCAGAGGTTTCTTGAAGTTCCTGAAGTGAGTCTAATTGTGACGAGGCATTGGCTACCTTAAGAGAGTCATAGTTACTCTTGCCAAATGCTCACCATAATAGACATTTTTTAGATACTGTGGCCAGTCTGCCCGAAGCGATACGCCACTAGTTGTTTAATTTAAGACAACCATCGTTACCCTTGCTAGGAGTTACTTGATGTTGCTGATTTAATTTTAATTGTGACGAGGCATTGGCAACCTTACGAGAGTCATAGTGATTCCTGGCAGTTCCTCACCAAAATACGCATTTGTTAGATATTGTGGAAAGTCTCTCCGAAGCGGTAATCCACTAGCTGCTTATCTTAAGTGAAAGTGCCAGAGGTTTCTTGAAGTTCCTGAAGTGAGTCTAATTGTGACGAGGCATTGGCTACCTTAAGAGAGTCATAGTTACTCTTGCCAAATGCTCACCATAATAGACATTTTTTAGATACTGTGGCCAGTCTGCCCGAAGCGATACGCCACTAGTTGTTTAATTTAAGACAACCATCGTTACCCTTGCTAGGAGTTACTTGATGTTGCTGATTTAATTTTAATTGTGACGAGGCATTGGCAACCTTACGAGAGTCATAGTGATTCCTGGCAGTTCCTCACCAAAATACGCATTTGTTAGATATTGTGGAAAGTCTATCCAAAGCCGTAATCCACTAGCTGCTTATCTTAAGTGAAACTGCCAGAGGTTTCTTGAAGTTGCTGATGTGAGTCTAATTGTGACGAGGCATTGGCTACCTTAAGAGAGTCATACTGACTTTTGCCTAATGCTCACCATAATAGACATTTTTTTAGATACTGAGGCCAGTCTGCCCGAAGCGATACGCCACTAGTTGTTTAATTTAAGACAACCATCGTTACCCTTGCTAGGAGTTACTTGATGTTGCTGATTTAATTTTAATTGTGACGAGGCATTGGCAACCTTACGAGAGTCATAGTGATTCCTGGCAGTTCCTCACGAAAATATGCATTTTTTAGATGCTGTGGAAAGTCTCTTTAAAGCGGTAATCCACTAGCGGTTTATCTTAAGAGAAACTGCCAGAGGTTTCTTGAAGTTCCTGAAGTGAGTCTAATTGTGACGAGGCATTGGCTACCTTAAGAGAGTCATAGTTACTCTTGCCAAATGCTCACCATAATAGACATTTTTTAGATACTGTGGCCAGTCTGCCCGAAGCGATACGCCACTAGTTGTTTAATTTAAGACAACCATCGTTACCCTTGCTAGGAGTTACTTGATGTTGCTGATTTAATTTTAATTGTGACGAGGCATTGGCAACCTTACGAGAGTCATAGTGATTCCTGGCAGTTCCTCACCAAAATACGCATTTGTTAGATATTGTGGAAAGTCTCTCCGAAGCGGTAATCCACTAGCTGCTTATCTTAAGTGAAAGTGCCAGAGGTTTCTTGAAGTTGCTGATGTGAGTCTAGTTGTGACGAGGCATTGGCTACCTTAAGAGAGTCATAGTGACTCTTGCCAAATGCTCACCATAATAGACATTTTTTTTATACTGTGGCCAGTCTGCCCGAAGCGATACGCCACTAGTTGTTTAATTTAAGACAACCATCGTTACCCTTGCTAGGAGTTACTTGATGTTGCTGATTTAATTTTAATTGTGACGAGGCATTGGCAACCTTACGAGAGTCATAGTGATTCCTGGCAGTTCCTCACCAAAATACGCATTTGTTAGATACTGTGGAAAGTCTATCCAAAGCGGTAATCCACTAGCTGCTTATCTTAAGTGAAACTGCCAGAGGTTTCTTGAAGTTGCTGATGTGAGTCTAATTGTGACGAGGCATTGGCTACCTTAAGAGAGTCATACTGACTTTTGCCTAATGCTCACCATAATAGACATTTTTTTAGATACTGAGGCCAGTCTGCCCGAAGCGATACGCCACTAGTTGTTTAATTTAAGACAACCATCGTTACCCTTGCTAGGAGTTACTTGATGTTGCTGATTTAATTTTAATTGTGACGAGGCATTGGCAACCTTACGAGAGTCATAGTGATTCCTGGCAGTTCCTCACGAAAATATGCATTTTTTAGATGCTGTGGAAAGTCTCTCCAAAGCGGTAATCCACTAGCGGTTTATCTTAAGAGAAACTGCCAGAGGTTTCTTGAAGTTCCTGAAGTGAGTCTAATTGTGACGAGGCATTGGCTACCTTAAGAGAGTCATAGTTACTCTTGCCAAATGCTCACCATAATAGACATTTTTTAGATACTGTGGCCAGTCTGCCCGAAGCGATACGCCACTAGTTGTTTAATTTAAGACAACCATCGTTACCCTTGCTAGGAGTTACTTGATGTTGCTGATTTAATTTTAATTGTGACGAGGCATTGGCAACCTTACGAGAGTCATAGTGATTCCTGGCAGTTCCTCACCAAAATACGCATTTGTTAGATATTGTGGAAAGTCTCTCCGAAGCGGTAATCCACTAGCTGCTTATCTTAAGTGAAACTGCCAGAAGTTTCTTGAAGTTGCTGATGTGAGTCTAATTGTGACGAGGCATTGGCTACCTTAAGAGAGTCATAGTGACTCTTGCCAAATGCTCACCATAATAGACATTTTTTTAGATACTGTGGCCAGTCTGCCCGAAGCGATACGCCACTAGTTGTTTAATTTAAGACAACCATCGTTACCCTTGCTAGGAGTTACTTGATGTTGCTGATTTAATTTTAATTGTGACGAGGCATTGGCAACCTTACGAGAGTCATAGTGATTCCTGGCAGTTCCTCACCAAAATACGCATTTGTTAGATATTGTGGAAAGTCTCTCCGAAGCGGTAATCCACTAGCTGCTTATCTTAAGTGAAACTGCCAGAGGTTTCTTGAAGTTGCTGATGTGAGTCTAATTGTGACGAGGCATTGGCTACCTTAAGAGAGTCATAGTGACTCTTGCCAAATGCTCACCATGATAGACATTTTTTTAGATACTGTGGCCAGTCTGCCCGAAGCGATACGCCACTAGTTGTTTAATTTAATACAACCATCGTTACCCTTGCTAGGAGTTACTTGATGTTGCTGATTTAATTTTAATTGTGACGGGGCATTGGCAACCTTACGAGAGTCATAGTGATTCCTGGCAGTTCCTCACCAAAATACGCATTTTTTAGATACTGTGGAAAGTCTATCCAAAGCGGTAATCCACTAGCTGCTTATCTTAAGTGAAACTGCCAGAGGTTTCTTGAAGTTGCTGATGTGAGTCTAATTGTGACGAGGCATTGGCTACCTTAAGAAGTCATACTGACTTTTGCCAAATGCTCACCATAATAGACATTTTTTTAGATACTGTGGCTAGTCTGCCCGAAGCGATACGCCACTAGTTGTTTAATTTAAGACAACCATCGTTACCCTTGCTAGGAGTTACTTGATGTTGCTGATTTAATTTTAATTGTGACGAGGCATTGGCAACCTTACGAGAGTCATAGTGATTCCTGGCAGTTCCTCACCAAAATACGCATTTGTTAGATATTGTGGAAAGTCTATCCAAAGCCGTAATCCACTAGCTGCTTATCTTAAGTGAAACTGCCAGAGGTTTCTTGAAGTTGCTGATGTGAGTCTAATTGTGACGAGGCATTGGCTACCTTAAGAGAGTCATACTGACTTTTGCCTAATGCTCACCATAATAGACATTTTTTTAGATACTGAGGCCAGTCTGCCCGAAGCGATACGCCACTAGTTGTTTAATTTAAGACAACCATCGTTACCCTTGCTAGGAGTTACTTGATGTTGCTGATTTAATTTTAATTGTGACGAGGCATTGGCAACCTTACGAGAGTCATAGTGATTCCTGGCAGTTCCTCACGAAAATATGCATTTTTTAGATGCTGTGGAAAGTCTCTCCAAAGCGGTAATCCACTAGCGGTTTATCTTAAGAGAAACTGCCAGAGGTTTCTTGAAGTTCCTGAAGTGAGTCTCATTGTGACGAGGCATTGGCTACCTTAAGAGAGTCATAGTTACTCTTGCCAAATGCTCACCATAATAGACATTTTTTAGATACTGTGGCCAGTCTGCCCGAAGCGATACGCCACTAGTTGTTTAATTTAAGACAACCATCGTTACCCTTGCTAGGAGTTACTTGATGTTGCTGATTTAATTTTAATTGTGACGAGGCATTGGCAACCTTACGAGAGTCATAGTGATTCCTGGCAGTTCCTCACCAAAATACGCATTTGTTAGATATTGTGGAAAGTCTCTCCGAAGCGGTAATCCACTAGCTGCTTATCTTAAGTGAAAGTGCCAGAGGTTTCTTGAAGTTGCTGATGTGAGTCTAATTGTGACGAGGCATTGGCTACCTTAAGAGAGTCATAGTGACTCTTGCCAAATGCTCACCATAATAGACATTTTTTTTATACTGTGGCCAGTCTGCCCGAAGCGATACGCCACTAGTTGTTTAATTTAAGACAACCATCGTTACCCTTGCTAGGAGTTACTTGATGTTGCTGATTTAATTTTAATTGTGACGAGGCATTGGCAACCTTACGAGAGTCATAGTGATTCCTGGCAGTTCCTCACCAAAATACGCATTTGTTAGATACTGTGGAAAGTCTATCCAAAGCGGTAATCCACTAGCTGCTTATCTTAAGTGAAACTGCCAGAGGTTTCTTGAAGTTGCTGATGTGAGTCTAATTGTGACGAGGCATTGGCTACCTTAAGAGAGTCATACTGACTTTTGCCTAATGCTCACCATAATAGACATTTTTTTAGATACTGAGGCCAGTCTGCCCGAAGCGATACGCCACTAGTTGTTTAATTTAAGACAACCATCGTTACCCTTGCTAGGAGTTACTTGATGTTGCTGATTTAATTTTAATTGTGACGAGGCATTGGCAACCTTACGAGAGTCATAGTGATTCCTGGCAGTTCCTCACGAAAATATGCATTTTTTAGATGCTGTGGAAAGTCTCTCCAAAGCGGTAATCCACTAGCGGTTTATCTTAAGAGAAACTGCCAGAGGTTTCTTGAAGTTCCTGAAGTGAGTCTAATTGTGACGAGGCATTGGCTACCTTAAGAGAGTCATAGTTACTCTTGCCAAATGCTCACCATAATAGACATTTTTTAGATACTGTGGCCAGTCTGCCCGAAGCGATACGCCACTAGTTGTTTAATTTAAGACAACCATCGTTACCCTTGCTAGGAGTTACTTGATGTTGCTGATTTAATTTTAATTGTGACGAGGCATTGGCAACCTTACGAGAGTCATAGTGATTCCTGGCAGTTCCTCACCAAAATACGCATTTGTTAGATATTGTGGAAAGTCTCTCCGAAGCGGTAATCCACTAGCTGCTTATCTTAAGTGAAACTGCCAGAAGTTTCTTGAAGTTGCTGATGTGAGTCTAATTGTGACGAGGCATTGGCTACCTTAAGAGAGTCATAGTGACTCTTGCCAAATGCTCACCATAATAGACATTTTTTTAGATACTGTGGCCAGTCTGCCCGAAGCGATACGCCACTAGTTGTTTAATTTAAGACAACCATCGTTACCCTTGCTAGGAGTTACTTGATGTTGCTGATTTAATTTTAATTGTGACGAGGCATTGGCAACCTTACGAGAGTCATAGTGATTCCTGGCAGTTCCTCACCAAAATACGCATTTGTTAGATATTGTGGAAAGTCTCTCCGAAGCGGTAATCCACTAGCTGCTTATCTTAAGTGAAACTACCAGAGGTTTCTTGAAGTTGCTGATGTGAGTCTAATTGTGACGAGGCATTGGCTACCTTAAGAGAGTCATAGTGACTCTTGCCAAATGCTCACCATGATAGACATTTTTTTAGATACTGTGGCCAGTCTGCCCGAAGCGATACGCCACTAGTTGTTTAATTTAATACAACCATCGTTACCCTTGCTAGGAGTTACTTGATGTTGCTGATTTAATTTTAATTGTGACGAGGCATTGGCAACCTTACGAGAGTCATAGTGATTCCTGGCAGTTCCTCACCAAAATACGCATTTTTTAGATACTGTGGAAAGTCTATCCAAAGCGGTAATCCACTAGCTGCTTATCTTAAGTGAAACTGCCAGAGGTTTCTTGAAGTTGCTGATGTGAGTCTAATTGTGACGAGGCATTGGCTACCTTAAGAAGTCATACTGACTTTTGCCAAATGCTCACCATAATAGACATTTTTTTAGATACTGTGGCTAGTCTGCCCGAAGCGATACGCCACTAGTTGTTTAATTTAAGACAACCATCGTTACCCTTGCTAGGAGTTACTTGATGTTGCTGATTTAATTTTAATTGTGACGAGGCATTGGCAACCTTACGAGAGTCATAGTGATTCCTGGCAGTTCCTCACCAAAATACGCATTTGTTAGATATTGTGGAAAGTCTCTCCGAAGCGGTAATCCACTAGCTGCTTATCTTAAGTGAAACTGCCAGAGGTTTCTTGAAGTTGCTGATGTGAGTCTAATTGTGACGAGGCATTGGCTACCTTAAGAGAGTCATAGTGACTCTTGCCAAATGCTCACCATAATAGACATTTTTTTTATACTGTGGCCAGTCTGCCCGAAGCGATACGCCACTAGTTGTTTAATTTAAGACAACCATCGTTACCCTTGCTAGGAGTTACTTGATGTTGCTGATTTAATTTTAATTGTGACGAGGCATTGGCAACCTTACGAGAGTCATAGTGATTCCTGGCAGTTCCTCACCAAAATACGCATTTTTTAGATACTGTGGAAAGTCTCTCCAAAGCGGTAATCCACTAGCGGTTTATCTTAAGAGAAACTGCCAGAGGTTTCTTGAAGTTCCTGAAGTGAGTCTAATTGTGACGAGGCATTGGCTACCTTAAGAGAGTCATAGTTACTCTTGCCAAATGCTCACCATAATAGACATTTTTTAGATACTGTGGCCAGTCTGCCCGAAGCGATACGCCACTAGTTGTTTAATTTAAGACAACCATCGTTACCCTTGCTAGGAGTTACTTGATGTTGCTGATTTAATTTTAATTGTGACGAGGCATTGGCAACCTTACGAGAGTCATAGTGATTCCTGGCAGTTCCTCACCAAAATACGCATTTGTTAGATATTGTGGAAAGTCTCTCCGAAGCGGTAATCCACTAGCTGCTTATCTTAAGTGAAACTGCCAGAGGTTTCTTGAAGTTGCTGATGTGAGTCTAATTGTGACGAGGCATTGGCTACCTTAAGAGAGTCATAGTGACTCTTGCCAAATGCTCACCATAATAGACATTTTTTTAGATACTGTGGCCAGTCTGCCCGAAGCGATACGCCACTAGTTGTTTAATTTAAGACAACCATCGTTACCCTTGCTAGGAGTTACTTGATGTTGCTGATTTTATTTTAATTGTGACGAGGCATTGGCAACCTTACGAGAGTCATAGTGATTCCTGGCAGTTCCTCACCAAAATACTCATTTTTTAGGTACTGTGGAGAGTCTCTCCAAAGCGGTAATCCACTAGCGGTTTATCTTAAGAGAAACTGCCAGAGGTTTCTTGAAGTTCCTGAAGTGAGTCTAATTGTGACGAGGCATTGGCTACCTTAAGAGAGTCATAGTTACTCTTGCCAAATGCTCACCATAATAGACATTTTTTAGATACTGTGGCCAGTCTGCCCGAAGCGATACGCCACTAGTTGTTTAATTTAAGACAACCATCGTTACCCTTGCTAGGAGTTACTTGATGTTGCTGATTTAATTTTAATTGTGACGAGGCATTGGCAACCTTACGAGAGTCATAGTGATTCCTGGCAGTTCCTCACCAAAATACGCATTTGTTAGATATTGTGGAAAGTCTCTCCGAAGCGGTAATCCACTAGCTGCTTATCTTAAGTGAAACTGCCAGAGGTTTCTTGAAGTTGCTGATGTGAGTCTAATTGTGACGAGGCATTGGCTACCTTAAGAGAGTCATAGTGACTCTTGCCAAATGCTCACCATGATAGACATTTTTTTAGATACTGTGGCCAGTCTGCCCGAAGCGATACGCCACTAGTTGTTTAATTTAAGACAACCATCGTTACCCTTGCTAGGAGTTACTTGATGTTGCTGATTTAATTTTAATTGTGACGAGGCATTGGCAACCTTACGAGAGTCATAGTGATTCCTGGCAGTTCCTCACCAAAATACGCATTTGTTAGATATTGTGGAAAGTCTCTCCGAAGCGGTAATCCACTAGCTGCTTATCTTAAGTGAAACTGCCAGAGGTTTCTTGAAGTTGCTGATGTGAGTCTAATTGTGACGAGGCATTGGCTACCTTAAGAGAGTCATAGTGACTCTTGCCAAATGCTCACCATAATAGACATTTTTTTAGATACTGTGGCCAGTCTGCCCGAAGCGATACGCCACTAGTTGTTTAATTTAAGACAACCATCGTTACCCTTGCTAGGAGTTACTTGATGTTGCTGATTTTATTTTAATTGTGACGAGGCATTGGCAACCTTACGAGAGTCATAGTGATTCCTGGCAGTTCCTCAACAAAATACTCATTTTTTGGGTACTGTGGAGAGTCTCTCCAAAGCGGTAATCCACTAGCGGTTTATCTTAAGAGAAACTGCCAGAGGTTTCTTGAAGTTCCTGAAGTGAGTCTAATTGTGACGAGGCATTGGCTACCTTAAGAGAGTCATAGTTACTCTTGCCAAATGCTCACCATAATAGACATTTTTTAGATACTGTGGCCAGTCTGCCCGAAGCGATACGCCACTAGTTGTTTAATTTAAGACAACCATCGTTACCCTTGCTAGGAGTTACTTGATGTTGCTGATTTAATTTTAATTGTGACGAGGCATTGGCAACCTTACGAGAGTCATAGTGATTCCTGGCAGTTCCTCACCAAAATACGCATTTTTTAGATATTGTGGAAAGTCTCTCCGAAGCGGTAATCCACTAGCTGCTTATCTTAAGTGAAACTGCCAGAGGTTTCTTGAAGTTGCTGATGTGAGTCTAATTGTGACGAGGCATTGGCTACCTTAAGAGAGTCATAGTGACTCTTGCCAAATGCTCACCATGATAGACATTTTTTTAGATACTGTGGCCAGTCTGCCCGAAGCGATACGCCACTAGTTGTTTAATTTAAGACAACCATCGTTACCCTTGCTAGGAGTTACTTGATGTTGCTGATTTAATTTTAATTGTGACGAGGCATTGGCAACCTTACGAGAGTCATAGTGATTCCTGGCAGTTCCTCACCAAAATACGCATTTTTTAGATACTGTGGAAAGTCTATCCAAAGCGGTAATCCACTAGCTGCTTATCTTAAGTGAAACTGCCAGAGGTTTCTTGAAGTTGCTGATGTGAGTCTAATTGTGACGAGGCATTGGCTACCTTAAGAGAGTCATACTGACTTTTGCCAAATGCTCACCATAATAGACATTTTTTTAGATACTGTGGCCAGTCTGCCCGAAGCGATACGCCACTAGTTGTTTAATTTAAGACAACCATCGTTACCCTTGCTAGGAGTTACTTGATGTTGCTGATTTAATTTTAATTGTGACGAGGCATTGGCAACCTTACGAGAGTCATAGTGATTCCTGGCAGTTCCTCACCAAAATACGCATTTTTTAGATACTGTGGAAAGTCTCTTTAAAGCGGTAATCCACTAGCGGTTTATCTTAAGAGAAACTGCCAGAGGTTTCTTGAAGTTCCTGAAGTGAGTCTAATTGTGACGAGGCATTGGCTACCTTAAGAGAGTCATAGTTACTCTTGCCAAATGCTCACCATAATAGACATTTTTTAGATACTGTGGCCAGTCTGCCCGAAGCGATACGCCACTAGTTGTTTAATTTAAGACAACCATCGTTACCCTTGCTAGGAGTTACTTGATGTTGCTGATTTTATTTTAATTGTGACGAGGCATTGGCAACCTTACGAGAGTCATAGTGATTCCTGGCAGTTCCTCACCAAAATACTCAATTTTTAGATACTGTGGAGAGTCTCTCCAAAGCGGTAATCCACTAGCGGTTTATCTTAAGAGAAACTGCCAGAGGTTTCTTGAAGTTCCTGAAGTGAGTCTAATTGTGACGAGGCATTGGCTACCTTAAGAGAGTCATAGTTACTCTTGCCAAATGCTCACCATAATAGACATTTTTTAGATACTGTGGCCAGTCTGCCCGAAGCGATACGCCACTAGTTGTTTAATTTAAGACAACCATCGTTACCCTTGCTAGGAGTTACTTGATGTTGCTGATTTAATTTTAATTGTGACGAGGCATTGGCAACCTTACGAGAGTCATAGTGATTCCTGGCAGTTCCTCACCAAAATACGCATTTGTTAGATATTGTGGAAAGTCTCTCCGAAGCGGTAATCCACTAGCTGCTTATCTTAAGTGAAACTGCCAGAGGTTTCTTGAAGTTGCTGATGTGAGTCTAATTGTGACGAGGCATTGGCTACCTTAAGAGAGTCATAGTGACTCTTGCCAAATGCTCACCATGATAGACATTTTTTTAGATACTGTGGCCAGTCTGCCCGAAGCGATACGCCACTAGTTGTTTAATTTAAGACAACCATCGTTACCCTTGCTAGGAGTTACTTGATGTTGCTGATTTAATTTTAATTGTGACGAGGCATTGGCAACCTTACGAGAGTCATAGTGATTCCTGGCAGTTCCTCACCAAAATACGCATTTTTTAGATACTGTGGAAAGTCTCTCCAAAGCGGTAATCCACTAGCGGTTTATCTTAAGAGAAACTGCCAGAGGTTTCTTGAAGTTCCTGAAGTCAGTCTAATTGTGACGAGGCATTGGCTACCTTAAGAGAGTCATAGTTACTCTTGCCAAATGCTCACCATAATAGACATTTTTTAGATACTGTGGCCAGTCTGCCCGAAGCGATACGCCACTAGTTGTTTAATTTAAGACAACCATCGTTACCCTTGCTAGGAGTTACTTGATGTTGCTGATTTAATTTTAATTGTGACGAGGCATTGGCAACCTTACGAGAGTCATAGTGATTCCTGGCAGTTCCTCACGAAAATATGCATTTTTTAGATACTGTGGAAAGTCTCTCCAAAGCGGTAATCCACTAGCGGTTTATCTTAAGAGAAACTGCCAGAGGTTTCTTGAAGTTCCTGAAGTGAGTCTAATTGTGACGAGGCATTGGCTACCTTAAGAGAGTCATAGTTACTCTTGCCAAATGCTCACCATAATAGACATTTTTTAGATACTGTGGCCAGTCTGCCCGAAGCGATACGCCACTAGTTGTTTAATTTAAGACAACCATCGTTACCCTTGCTAGGAGTTACTTGATGTTGCTGATTTAATTTTAATTGTGACGAGGCATTGGCAACCTTACGAGAGTCATAGTGATTCCTGGCAGTTCCTCACCAAAATACGCATTTGTTAGATATTGTGGAAAGTCTCTCCGAAGCGGTAATCCACTAGCTGCTTATCTTAAGTGAAACTGCCAGAGGTTTCTTGAAGTTGCTGATGTGAGTCTAATTGTGACGAGGCATTGGCTACCTTAAGAGAGTCATAGTGACTCTTGCCAAATGCTCACCATAATAGACATTTTTTTAGATACTGTGGCCAGTCTGCCCGAAGCGATACGCCACTAGTTGTTTAATTTAAGACAACCATCGTTACCCTTGCTAGGAGTTACTTGATGTTGCTGATTTTATTTTAATTGTGACAAGGCATTGGCAACCTTACGAGAGTCATAGTGATTCCTGGCAGTTCCTCACCAAAATACTCATTTTTTGGGTACTGTGGAGAGTCTCTCCAAAGCGGTAATCCACTAGCGGTTTATCTTAAGAGAAACTGCCAGAGGTTTCTTGAAGTTCCTGAAGTGAGTCTAATTGTGACGAGGCATTGGCTACCTTAAGAGAGTCATAGTTACTCTTGCCAAATGCTCACAATAATAGACATTTTTTAGATACTGTGGCCAGTCTGCCCGAAGCGATACGCCACTAGTTGTTTAATTTAAGACAACCATCGTTACCCTTGCTAGGAGTTACTTGATGTTGCTGATTTAATTTTAATTGTGACGAGGCATTGGCAACCTTACGAGAGTCATAGTGATTCCTGGCAGTTCCTCACCAAAATACGCATTTTTTAGATATTGTGGAAAGTCTCTCCGAAGCGGTAATCCACTAGCTGCTTATCTTAAGTGAAACTGCCAGAGGTTTCTTGAAGTTGCTGATGTGAGTCTAATTGTGACGAGGCATTGGCTACCTTAAGAGAGTCATAGTGACTCTTGCCAAATGCTCACCATGATAGACATTTTTTTAGATACTGTGGCCAGTCTGCCCGAAGCGATACGCCACTAGTTGTTTAATTTAAGACAACCATCGTTACCCTTGCTAGGAGTTACTTGATGTTGCTGATTTAATTTTAATTGTGACGAGGCATTGGCAACCTTACGAGAGTCATAGTGATTCCTGGCAGTTCCTCACCAAAATACGCATTTTTTAGATACTGTGGAAAGTCTATCCAAAGCGGTAATCCACTAGCTGCTTATCTTAAGTGAAACTGCCAGAGGTTTCTTGAAGTTGCTGATGTGAGTCTAATTGTGACGAGGCATTGGCTACCTTAAGAGAGTCATACTGACTTTTGCCAAATGCTCACCATAATAGACATTTTTTTAGATACTGTGGCCAGTCTGCCCGAAGCGATACGCCACTAGTTGTTTAATTTAAGACAACCATCGTTACCCTTGCTAGGAGTTACTTGATGTTGCTGATTTAATTTTAATTGTGACGAGGCATTGGCAACCTTACGAGAGTCATAGTGATTCCTGGCAGTTCCTCACCAAAATACGCATTTTTTAGATACTGTGGAAAGTCTCTTTAAAGCGGTAATCCACTAGCGGTTTATCTTAAGAGAAACTGCCAGAGGTTTCTTGAAGTTCCTGAAGTGAGTCTAATTGTGACGAGGCATTGGCTACCTTAAGAGAGTCATAGTTACTCTTGCCAAATGCTCACCATAATAGACATTTTTTAGATACTGTGGCCAGTCTGCCCGAAGCGATACGCCACTAGTTGTTTAATTTAAGACAACCATCGTTACCCTTGCTAGGAGTTACTTGATGTTGCTGATTTTATTTTAATTGTGACGAGGCATTGGCAACCTTACGAGAGTCATAGTGATTCCTGGCAGTTCCTCACCAAAATACTCAATTTTTAGATACTGTGGAGAGTCTCTCCAAAGCGGTAATCCACTAGCGGTTTATCTTAAGAGAAACTGCCAGAGGTTTCTTGAAGTTCCTGAAGTGAGTCTAATTGTGACGAGGCATTGGCTACCTTAAGAGAGTCATAGTTACTCTTGCCAAATGCTCACCATAATAGACATTTTTTAGATACTGTGGCCAGTCTGCCCGAAGCGATACGCCACTAGTTGTTTAATTTAAGACAACCATCGTTACCCTTGCTAGGAGTTACTTGATGTTGCTGATTTAATTTTAATTGTGACGAGGCATTGGCAACCTTACGAGAGTCATAGTGATTCCTGGCAGTTCCTCACCAAAATACGCATTTGTTAGATATTGTGGAAAGTCTCTCCGAAGCGGTAATCCACTAGCTGCTTATCTTAAGTGAAACTGCCAGAGGTTTCTTGAAGTTGCTGATGTGAGTCTAATTGTGACGAGGCATTGGCTACCTTAAGAGAGTCATAGTGACTCTTGCCAAATGCTCACCATGATAGACATTTTTTTAGATACTGTGGCCAGTCTGCCCGAAGCGATACGCCACTAGTTGTTTAATTTAAGACAACCATCGTTACCCTTGCTAGGAGTTACTTGATGTTGCTGATTTAATTTTAATTGTGACGAGGCATTGGCAACCTTACGAGAGTCATAGTGATTCCTGGCAGTTCCTCACCAAAATACGCATTTTTTAGATACTGTGGAAAGTCTCTCCAAAGCGGTAATCCACTAGCGGTTTATCTTAAGAGAAACTGCCAGAGGTTTCTTGAAGTTCCTGAAGTCAGTCTAATTGTGACGAGGCATTGGCTACCTTAAGAGAGTCATAGTTACTCTTGCCAAATGCTCACCATAATAGACATTTTTTAGATACTGTGGCCAGTCTGCCCGAAGCGATACGCCACTAGTTGTTTAATTTAAGACAACCATCGTTACCCTTGCTAGGAGTTACTTGATGTTGCTGATTTAATTTTAATTGTGACGAGGCATTGGCAACCTTACGAGAGTCATAGTGATTCCTGGCAGTTCCTCACGAAAATATGCATTTTTTAGATACTGTGGAAAGTCTCTCCAAAGCGGTAATCCACTAGCGGTTTATCTTAAGAGAAACTGCCAGAGGTTTCTTGAAGTTCCTGAAGTGAGTCTAATTGTGACGAGGCATTGGCTACCTTAAGAGAGTCATAGTTACTCTTGCCAAATGCTCACCATAATAGACATTTTTTAGATACTGTGGCCAGTCTGCCCGAAGCGATACGCCACTAGTTGTTTAATTTAAGACAACCATCGTTACCCTTGCTAGGAGTTACTTGATGTTGCTGATTTAATTTTAATTGTGACGAGGCATTGGCAACCTTACGAGAGTCATAGTGATTCCTGGCAGTTCCTCACCAAAATACGCATTTGTTAGATATTGTGGAAAGTCTCTCCGAAGCGGTAATCCACTAGCTGCTTATCTTAAGTGAAACTGCCAGAGGTTTCTTGAAGTTGCTGATGTGAGTCTAATTGTGACGAGGCATTGGCTACCTTAAGAGAGTCATAGTGACTCTTGCCAAATGCTCACCATAATAGACATTTTTTTAGATACTGTGGCCAGTCTGCCCGAAGCGATACGCCACTAGTTGTTTAATTTAAGACAACCATCGTTACCCTTGCTAGGAGTTACTTGATGTTGCTGATTTTATTTTAATTGTGACAAGGCATTGGCAACCTTACGAGAGTCATAGTGATTCCTGGCAGTTCCTCACCAAAATACTCATTTTTTGGGTACTGTGGAGAGTCTCTCCAAAGCGGTAATCCACTAGCGGTTTATCTTAAGAGAAACTGCCAGAGGTTTCTTGAAGTTCCTGAAGTGAGTCTAATTGTGACGAGGCATTGGCTACCTTAAGAGAGTCATAGTTACTCTTGCCAAATGCTCACAATAATAGACATTTTTTAGATACTGTGGCCAGTCTGCCCGAAGCGATACGCCACTAGTTGTTTAATTTAAGACAACCATCGTTACCCTTGCTAGGAGTTACTTGATGTTGCTGATTTAATTTTAATTGTGACGAGGCATTGGCAACCTTACGAGAGTCATAGTGATTCCTGGCAGTTCCTCACCAAAATACGCATTTTTTAGATATTGTGGAAAGTCTCTCCGAAGCGGTAATCCACTAGCTGCTTATCTTAAGTGAAACTGCCAGAGGTTTCTTGAAGTTGCTGATGTGAGTCTAATTGTGACGAGGCATTGGCTACCTTAAGAGAGTCATAGTGACTCTTGCCAAATGCTCACCATGATAGACATTTTTTTAGATACTGTGGCCAGTCTGCCCGAAGCGATACGCCACTAGTTGTTTAATTTAAGACAACCATCGTTACCCTTGCTAGGAGTTACTTGATGTTGCTGATTTAATTTTAATTGTGACGAGGCATTGGCAACCTTACGAGAGTCATAGTGATTCCTGGCAGTTCCTCACCAAAATACGCATTTTTTAGATACTGTGGAAAGTCTATCCAAAGCGGTAATCCACTAGCTGCTTATCTTAAGTGAAACTGCCAGAGGTTTCTTGAAGTTGCTGATGTGAGTCTAATTGTGACGAGGCATTGGCTACCTTAAGAGAGTCATACTGACTTTTGCCAAATGCTCACCATAATAGACATTTTTTTAGATACTGTGGCCAGTCTGCCCGAAGCGATACGCCACTAGTTGTTTAATTTAAGACAACCATCGTTACCCTTGCTAGGAGTTACTTGATGTTGCTGATTTAATTTTAATTGTGACGAGGCATTGGCAACCTTACGAGAGTCATAGTGATTCCTGGCAGTTCCTCACCAAAATACGCATTTTTTAGATACTGTGGAAAGTCTCTTTAAAGCGGTAATCCACTAGCGGTTTATCTTAAGAGAAACTGCCAGAGGTTTCTTGAAGTTCCTGAAGTGAGTCTAATTGTGACGAGGCATTGGCTACCTTAAGAGAGTCATAGTTACTCTTGCCAAATGCTCACCATAATAGACATTTTTTAGATACTGTGGCCAGTCTGCCCGAAGCGATACGCCACTAGTTGTTTAATTTAAGACAACCATCGTTACCCTTGCTAGGAGTTACTTGATGTTGCTGATTTTATTTTAATTGTGACGAGGCATTGGCAACCTTACGAGAGTCATAGTGATTCCTGGCAGTTCCTCACCAAAATACTCATTTTTTAGATACTGTGGAGAGTCTCTCCAAAGCGGTAATCCACTAGCGGTTTATCTTAAGAGAAACTGCCAGAGGTTTCTTGAAGTTCCTGAAGTGAGTCTAATTGTGACGAGGCATTGGCTACCTTAAGAGAGTCATAGTTACTCTTGCCAAATGCTCACCATAATAGACATTTTTTAGATACTGTGGCCAGTCTGCCCGAAGCGATACGCCACTAGTTGTTTAATTTAAGACAACCATCGTTACCCTTGCTAGGAGTTACTTGATGTTGCTGATTTAATTTTAATTGTGACGAGGCATTGGCAACCTTACGAGAGTCATAGTGATTCCTGGCAGTTCCTCACCAAAATACGCATTTGTTAGATATTGTGGAAAGTCTCTCCGAAGCGGTAATCCACTAGCTGCTTATCTTAAGTGAAACTGCCAGAGGTTTCTTGAAGTTGCTGATGTGAGTCTAATTGTGACGAGGCATTGGTTACCTTAAGAGAGTCATAGTGACTCTTGCCAAATGCTCACCATGATAGACATTTTTTTAGATACTGTGGCCAGTCTGCCCGAAGCGATACGCCACTAGTTGTTTAATTTAAGACAACCATCGTTACCCTTGCTAGGAGTTACTTGATGTTGCTGATTTAATTTTAATTGTGACGAGGCATTGGCAACCTTACGAGAGTCATAGTGATTCCTGGCAGTTCCTCACCAAAATACGCATTTTTTAGATACTGTGGAAAGTCTATCCAAAGCGGTAATCCACTAGCTGCTTATCTTAAGTGAAACTGCCAGAGGTTTCTTGAAGTTGCTGATGTGAGTCTAATTGTGACGAGGCATTGGCTACCTTAAGAGAGTCATACTGACTTTTGCCAAATGCTCACCATAATAGACATTTTTTTAGATACTGTGGCCAGTCTGCCCGAAGCGATACGCCACTAGTTGTTTAATTTAAGACAACCATCGTTACCCTTGCTAGGAGTTACTTGATGTTGCTGATTTAATTTTAATTGTGACGAGGCATTGGCAACCTTACGAGAGTCATAGTGATTCCTGGCAGTTCCTCACCAAAATACGCATTTTTTAGATACTGTGGAAAGTCTCTTTAAAGCGGTAATCCACTAGCGGTTTATCTTAAGAGAAACTGCCAGAGGTTTCTTGAAGTTCCTGAAGTGAGTCTAATTGTGACGAGGCATTGGCTACCTTAAGAGAGTCATAGTTACTCTTGCCAAATGCTCACCATAATAGACATTTTTTAGATACTGTGGCCAGTCTGCCCGAAGCGATACGCCACTAGTTGTTTAATTTAAGACAACCATCGTTACCCTTGCTAGGAGTTACTTGATGTTGCTGATTTTATTTTAATTGTGACGAGGCATTGGCAACCTTACGAGAGTCATAGTGATTCCTGGCAGTTCCTCACCAAAATACTCATTTTTTAGATACTGTGGAGAGTCTCTCCAAAGCGGTAATCCACTAGCGGTTTATCTTAAGAGAAACTGCCAGAGGTTTCTTGAAGTTCCTGAAGTGAGTCTAATTGTGACGAGGCATTGGCTACCTTAAGAGAGTCATAGTTACTCTTGCCAAATGCTCACCATAATAGACATTTTTTAGATACTGTGGCCAGTCTGCCCGAAGCGATACGCCACTAGTTGTTTAATTTAAGACAACCATCGTTACCCTTGCTAGGAGTTACTTGATGTTGCTGATTTAATTTTAATTGTGACGAGGCATTGGCAACCTTACGAGAGTCATAGTGATTCCTGGCAGTTCCTCACCAAAATACGCATTTGTTAGATATTGTGGAAAGTCTCTCCGAAGCGGTAATCCACTAGCTGCTTATCTTAAGTGAAACTGCCAGAGGTTTCTTGAAGTTGCTGATGTGAGTCTAATTGTGACGAGGCATTGGTTACCTTAAGAGAGTCATAGTGACTCTTGCCAAATGCTCACCATGATAGACATTTTTTTAGATACTGTGGCCAGTCTGCCCGAAGCGATACGCCACTAGTTGTTTAATTTAAGACAACCATCGTTACCCTTGCTAGGAGTTACTTGATGTTGCTGATTTAATTTTAATTGTGACGAGGCATTGGCAACCTTACGAGAGTCATAGTGATTCCTGGCAGTTCCTCACCAAAATACGCATTTTTTAGATACTGTGGAAAGTCTATCCAAAGCGGTAATCCACTAGCTGCTTATCTTAAGTGAAACTGCCAGAGGTTTCTTGAAGTTGCTGATGTGAGTCTAATTGTGACGAGGCATTGGCTACCTTAAGAGAGTCATACTGACTTTTGCCAAATGCTCACCATAATAGACATTTTTTTAGATACTGTGGCCAGTCTGCCCGAAGCGATACGCCACTAGTTGTTTAATTTAAGACAACCATCGTTACCCTTGCTAGGAGTTACTTGATGTTGCTGATTTAATTTTAATTGTGACGAGGCATTGGCAACCTTACGAGAGTCATAGTGATTCCTGGCAGTTCCTCACCAAAATACGCATTTTTTAGATACTGTGGAAAGTCTATCCAAAGCGGTAATCCACTAGCTGCTTATCTTAAGTGAAACTGCCAGAGGTTTCTTGAAGTTACTGATGTGAGTCTAATTGTGACGAGGCATTGGCTACCTTAAGAGAGTCATACTGACTTTTGCCAAATGCTCACCATAATAGACATTTTTTTAGATACAGTGGCCAGTCTGCCCGAAGCGATACGCCACTAGTTGTTTAATTTAAGACAACCATCGTTACCCTTGCTAGGAGTTACTTGATGTTGCTGACTTAATTTTAATTGTGACGAGGCATTGGCAACCTTACGAGAGTCATAGTGATTCCTGGCAGTTCCTCACCAAAATACGCATTTTTTAGATACTGTGGAAAGTCTCTCCAAAGCGGTAATCCACTAGCGGTTTATCTTAAGAGAAACTGCCAGAGGTTTCTTGAAGTTCCTGAAGTGAGTCTAATTGTGACGAGGCATTGGCTACCTTAAGAGAGTCATAGTTACTCTTGCCAAATGCTCACCATAATAGACATTTTTTAGATACTGTGGCCAGTCTGCCCGAAGCGATACGCCACTAGTTGTTTAATTTAAGACAACCATCGTTACCCTTGCTAGGAGTTACTTGATGTTGCTGATTTAATTTTAATTGTGACGAGGCATTGGCAACCTTACGAGAGTCATAGTGATTCCTGGCAGTTCCTCACCAAAATACGCATTTTTTAGATACTGTGGAAAGTCTCTCCAAAGCGGTAATCCACTAGCGGTTTATCTTAAGAGAAACTGCCAGAGGTTTCTTGAAGTTCCTGAAGTGAGTCTAATTGTGACGAGGCATTGGCTACCTTAAGAGAGTCATAGTTACTCTTGCCAAATGCTCACCATAATAGACATTTTTTAGATACTGTGGCCAGTCTGCCCGAAGCGATACGCCACTAGTTGTTTAATTTAAGACAACCATCGTTACCCTTGCTAGGAGTTACTTGATGTTGCTGATTTAATTTTAATTGTGACGAGGCATTGGCAACCTTACGAGAGTCATAGTGATTCCTGGCAGTTCCTCACCAAAATACGCATTTGTTAGATATTGTGGAAAGTCTCTCCGAAGCGGTAATCCACTAGCTGCTTATCTTAAGTGAAACTGCCAGAGGTTTCTTGAAGTTGCTGATGTGAGTCTAATTGTGACGAGGCATTGGTTACCTTAAGAGAGTCATAGTGACTCTTGCCAAATGCTCACCATGATAGACATTTTTTTAGATACTGTGGCCAGTCTGCCCGAAGCGATACGCCACTAGTTGTTTAATTTAAGACAACCATCGTTACCCTTGCTAGGAGTTACTTGATGTTGCTGATTTAATTTTAATTGTGACGAGGCATTGGCAACCTTACGAGAGTCATAGTGATTCCTGGCAGTTCCTCACCAAAATACGCATTTTTTAGATACTGTGGAAAGTCTATCCAAAGCGGTAATCCACTAGCTGCTTATCTTAAGTGAAACTGCCAGAGGTTTCTTGAAGTTGCTGATGTGAGTCTAATTGTGACGAGGCATTGGCTACCTTAAGAGAGTCATACTGACTTTTGCCAAATGCTCACCATAATAGACATTTTTTTAGATACTGTGGCCAGTCTGCCCGAAGCGATACGCCACTAGTTGTTTAATTTAAGACAACCATCGTTACCCTTGCTAGGAGTTACTTGATGTTGCTGATTTAATTTTAATTGTGACGAGGCATTGGCAACCTTACGAGAGTCATAGTGATTCCTGGCAGTTCCTCACCAAAATACGCATTTTTTAGATACTGTGGAAAGTCTATCCAAAGCGGTAATCCACTAGCTGCTTATCTTAAGTGAAACTGCCAGAGGTTTCTTGAAGTTACTGATGTGAGTCTAATTGTGACGAGGCATTGGCTACCTTAAGAGAGTCATACTGACTTTTGCCAAATGCTCACCATAATAGACATTTTTTTAGATACAGTGGCCAGTCTGCCCGAAGCGATACGCCACTAGTTGTTTAATTTAAGACAACCATCGTTACCCTTGCTAGGAGTTACTTGATGTTGCTGACTTAATTTTAATTGTGACGAGGCATTGGCAACCTTACGAGAGTCATAGTGATTCCTGGCAGTTCCTCACCAAAATACGCATTTTTTAGATACTGTGGAAAGTCTCTCCAAAGCGGTAATCCACTAGCGGTTTATCTTAAGAGAAACTGCCAGAGGTTTCTTGAAGTTCCTGAAGTGAGTCTAATTGTGACGAGGCATTGGCTACCTTAAGAGAGTCATAGTTACTCTTGCCAAATGCTCACCATAATAGACATTTTTTAGATACTGTGGCCAGTCTGCCCGAAGCGATACGCCACTAGTTGTTTAATTTAAGACAACCATCGTTACCCTTGCTAGGAGTTACTTGATGTTGCTGATTTAATTTTAATTGTGACGAGGCATTGGCAACCTTACGAGAGTCATAGTGATTCCTGGCAGTTCCTCACCAAAATACGCATTTGTTAGATATTGTGGAAAGTCTCTCCGAAGCGGTAATCCACTAGCTGCTTATCTTAAGTGAAACTGCCAGAGGTTTCTTGAAGTTGCTGATGTGAGTCTAATTGTGACGAGGCATTGGCTACCTTAAGAGAGTCATAGTGACTCTTGCCAAATGCTCACCATAATAGACATTTTTTTAGATACTGTGGCCAGTCTGCCCGAAGCGATACGCCACTAGTTGTTTAATTTAAGACAACCATCGTTACCCTTGCTAGGAGTTACTTGATGTTGCTGATTTAATTTTAATTGTGACGAGGCATTGGCAACCTTACGAGAGTCATAGTGATTCCTGGCAGTTCCTCACCAAAATACTCATTTTTTAGGTACTGTGGAGAGTCTCTCCAAAGCGGTAATCCACTAGCGGTTTATCTTAAGAGAAACTGCCAGAGGTTTCTTGAAGTTCCTGAAGTGAGTCTAATTGTGGCGAGACATTGGCTACCTCAAGAGAGTCATAGTTACTCTTGCCAAATGCTCACCATAATAGACATTTTTTAGATACTGTGGCCAGTCTGCCCGAAGCGATACGCCACTAGTTGTTTAATTTAAGACAACCATCGTTACCCTTGCTAGGAGTTACTTGATGTTGCTGATTTTATTTTAATTGTGACGAGGCATTGGCAACCTTACGAGAGTCATAGTGATTCCTGGCAGTTCCTCACCAAAATACTCATTTTTTGGGTACTGTGGAGAGTCTCTCCAAAGCGGTAATCCACTAGCGGTTTATCTTAAGAGAAACTGCCAGAGGTTTCTTGAAGTTCCTGAAGTGAGTCTAATTGTGACGAGGCATTGGCTACCTTAAGAGAGTCATAGTTACTCTTGCCAAATGCTCACCATAATAGACATTTTTTAGATACTGTGGCCAGTCTGCCCGAAGCGATACGCCACTAGTTGTTTAATTTAAGACAACCATCGTTACCCTTGCTAGGAGTTACTTGATGTTGCTGATTTAATTTTAATTGTGACGAGGCATTGGCAACCTTACGAGAGTCATAGTGATTCCTGGCAGTTCCTCACCAAAATACGCATTTTTTAGATATTGTGGAAAGTCTCTCCGAAGCGGTAATCCACTAGCTGCTTATCTTAAGTGAAACTGCCAGAGGTTTCTTGAAGTTGCTGATGTGAGTCTAATTGTGACGAGGCATTGGCTACCTTAAGAGAGTCATAGTGACTCTTGCCAAATGCTCACCATGATAGACATTTTTTTAGATACTGTGGCCAGTCTGCCCGAAGCGATACGCCACTAGTTGTTTAATTTAAGACAACCATCGTTACCCTTGCTAGGAGTTACTTGATGTTGCTGATTTAATTTTAATTGTGACGAGGCATTGGCAACCTTACGAGAGTCATAGTGATTCCTGGCAGTTCCTCACCAAAATACGCATTTTTTAGATACTGTGGAAAGTCTATCCAAAGCGGTAATCCACTAGCTGCTTATCTTAAGTGAAACTGCCAGAGGTTTCTTGAAGTTGCTGATGTGAGTCTAATTGTGACGAGGCATTGGCTACCTTAAGAGAGTCATACTGACTTTTGCCAAATGCTCACCATAATAGACATTTTTTTAGATACTGTGGCCAGTCTGCCCGAAGCGATACGCCACTAGTTGTTTAATTTAAGACAACCATCGTTACCCTTGCTAGGAGTTACTTGATGTTGCTGATTTAATTTTAATTGTGACGAGGCATTGGCAACCTTACGAGAGTCATAGTGATTCCTGGCAGTTCCTCACCAAAATACGCATTTTTTAGATACTGTGGAAAGTCTCTTTAAAGCGGTAATCCACTAGCGGTTTATCTTAAGAGAAACTGCCAGAGGTTTCTTGAAGTTCCTGAAGTGAGTCTAATTGTGACGAGGCATTGGCTACCTTAAGAGAGTCATAGTTACTCTTGCCAAATGCTCACCATAATAGACATTTTTTAGATACTGTGGCCAGTCTGCCCGAAGCGATACGCCACTAGTTGTTTAATTTAAGACAACCATCGTTACCCTTGCTAGGAGTTACTTGATGTTGCTGATTTTATTTTAATTGTGACGAGGCATTGGCAACCTTACGAGAGTCATAGTGATTCCTGGCAGTTCCTCACCAAAATACTCATTTTTTAGATACTGTGGAGAGTCTCTCCAAAGCGGTAATCCACTAGCGGTTTATCTTAAGAGAAACTGCCAGAGGTTTCTTGAAGTTCCTGAAGTGAGTCTAATTGTGACGAGGCATTGGCTACCTTAAGAGAGTCATAGTTACTCTTGCCAAATGCTCACCATAATAGACATTTTTTAGATACTGTGGCCAGTCTGCCCGAAGCGATACGCCACTAGTTGTTTAATTTAAGACAACCATCGTTACCCTTGCTAGGAGTTACTTGATGTTGCTGATTTAATTTTAATTGTGACGAGGCATTGGCAACCTTACGAGAGTCATAGTGATTCCTGGCAGTTCCTCACCAAAATACGCATTTGTTAGATATTGTGGAAAGTCTCTCCGAAGCGGTAATCCACTAGCTGCTTATCTTAAGTGAAACTGCCAGAGGTTTCTTGAAGTTGCTGATGTGAGTCTAATTGTGACGAGGCATTGGTTACCTTAAGAGAGTCATAGTGACTCTTGCCAAATGCTCACCATGATAGACATTTTTTTAGATACTGTGGCCAGTCTGCCCGAAGCGATACGCCACTAGTTGTTTAATTTAAGACAACCATCGTTACCCTTGCTAGGAGTTACTTGATGTTGCTGATTTAATTTTAATTGTGACGAGGCATTGGCAACCTTACGAGAGTCATAGTGATTCCTGGCAGTTCCTCACCAAAATACGCATTTTTTAGATACTGTGGAAAGTCTATCCAAAGCGGTAATCCACTAGCTGCTTATCTTAAGTGAAACTGCCAGAGGTTTCTTGAAGTTGCTGATGTGAGTCTAATTGTGACGAGGCATTGGCTACCTTAAGAGAGTCATACTGACTTTTGCCAAATGCTCACCATAATAGACATTTTTTTAGATACTGTGGCCAGTCTGCCCGAAGCGATACGCCACTAGTTGTTTAATTTAAGACAACCATCGTTACCCTTGCTAGGAGTTACTTGATGTTGCTGATTTAATTTTAATTGTGACGAGGCATTGGCAACCTTACGAGAGTCATAGTGATTCCTGGCAGTTCCTCACCAAAATACGCATTTTTTAGATACTGTGGAAAGTCTATCCAAAGCGGTAATCCACTAGCTGCTTATCTTAAGTGAAACTGCCAGAGGTTTCTTGAAGTTACTGATGTGAGTCTAATTGTGACGAGGCATTGGCTACCTTAAGAGAGTCATACTGACTTTTGCCAAATGCTCACCATAATAGACATTTTTTTAGATACAGTGGCCAGTCTGCCCGAAGCGATACGCCACTAGTTGTTTAATTTAAGACAACCATTGTTACCCTTGCTAGGAGTTACTTGATGTTGCTGACTTAATTTTAATTGTGACGAGGCATTGGCAACCTTACGAGAGTCATAGTGATTCCTGGCAGTTCCTCACCAAAATACGCATTTTTTAGATACTGTGGAAAGTCTCTTCAAAGCGGTAATCCACTAGCGGTTTATCTTAAGAGAAACTGCCAGAGGTTTCTTGAAGTTCCTGAAGTGAGTCTAATTGTGACGAGGCATTGGCTACCTTAAGAGAGTCATAGTTACTCTTGCCAAATGCTCACCATAATAGACATTTTTTAGATACTGTGGCCAGTCTGCCCGAAGCGATACGCCACTAGTTGTTTAATTTAAGACAACCATCGTTACCCTTGCTAGGAGTTACTTGATGTTGCTGATTTAATTTTAATTGTGACGAGGCATTGGCAACCTTACGAGAGTCATAGTGATTCCTGGCAGTTCCTCACCAAAATACGCATTTTTTAGATACTGTGGAAAGTCTCTCCAAAGCGGTAATCCACTAGCGGTTTATCTTAAGAGAAACTGCCAGAGGTTTCTTGAAGTTCCTGAAGTGAGTCTAATTGTGACGAGGCATTGGCTACCTTAAGAGAGTCATAGTTACTCTTGCCAAATGCTCACCATAATAGACATTTTTTAGATACTGTGGCCAGTCTGCCCGAAGCGATACGCCACTAGTTGTTTAATTTAAGACAACCATCGTTACCCTTGCTAGGAGTTACTTGATGTTGCTGATTTAATTTTAATTGTGACGAGGCATTGGCAACCTTACGAGAGTCATAGTGATTCCTGGCAGTTCCTCACCAAAATACGCATTTGTTAGATATTGTGGAAAGTCTCTCCGAAGCGGTAATCCACTAGCTGCTTATCTTAAGTGAAACTGCCAGAGGTTTCTTGAAGTTGCTGATGTGAGTCTAATTGTGACGAGGCATTGGTTACCTTAAGAGAGTCATAGTGACTCTTGCCAAATGCTCACCATGATAGACATTTTTTTAGATACTGTGGCCAGTCTGCCCGAAGCGATACGCCACTAGTTGTTTAATTTAAGACAACCATCGTTACCCTTGCTAGGAGTTACTTGATGTTGCTGATTTAATTTTAATTGTGACGAGGCATTGGCAACCTTACGAGAGTCATAGTGATTCCTGGCAGTTCCTCACCAAAATACGCATTTTTTAGATACTGTGGAAAGTCTATCCAAAGCGGTAATCCACTAGCTGCTTATCTTAAGTGAAACTGCCAGAGGTTTCTTGAAGTTGCTGATGTGAGTCTAATTGTGACGAGGCATTGGCTACCTTAAGAGAGTCATACTGACTTTTGCCAAATGCTCACCATAATAGACATTTTTTTAGATACTGTGGCCAGTCTGCCCGAAGCGATACGCCACTAGTTGTTTAATTTAAGACAACCATCGTTACCCTTGCTAGGAGTTACTTGATGTTGCTGATTTAATTTTAATTGTGACGAGGCATTGGCAACCTTACGAGAGTCATAGTGATTCCTGGCAGTTCCTCACCAAAATACGCATTTTTTAGATACTGTGGAAAGTCTATCCAAAGCGGTAATCCACTAGCTGCTTATCTTAAGTGAAACTGCCAGAGGTTTCTTGAAGTTACTGATGTGAGTCTAATTGTGACGAGGCATTGGCTACCTTAAGAGAGTCATACTGACTTTTGCCAAATGCTCACCATAATAGACATTTTTTTAGATACAGTGGCCAGTCTGCCCGAAGCGATACGCCACTAGTTGTTTAATTTAAGACAACCATCGTTACCCTTGCTAGGAGTTACTTGATGTTGCTGACTTAATTTTAATTGTGACGAGGCATTGGCAACCTTACGAGAGTCATAGTGATTCCTGGCAGTTCCTCACCAAAATACGCATTTTTTAGATACTGTGGAAAGTCTCTCCAAAGCGGTAATCCACTAGCGGTTTATCTTAAGAGAAACTGCCAGAGGTTTCTTGAAGTTCCTGAAGTGAGTCTAATTGTGACGAGGCATTGGCTACCTTAAGAGAGTCATAGTTACTCTTGCCAAATGCTCACCATAATAGACATTTTTTAGATACTGTGGCCAGTCTGCCCGAAGCGATACGCCACTAGTTGTTTAATTTAAGACAACCATCGTTACCCTTGCTAGGAGTTACTTGATGTTGCTGATTTAATTTTAATTGTGACGAGGCATTGGCAACCTTACGAGAGTCATAGTGATTCCTGGCAGTTCCTCACCAAAATACGCATTTGTTAGATATTGTGGAAAGTCTCTCCGAAGCGGTAATCCACTAGCTGCTTATCTTAAGTGAAACTGCCAGAGGTTTCTTGAAGTTGCTGATGTGAGTCTAATTGTGACGAGGCATTGGCTACCTTAAGAGAGTCATAGTGACTCTTGCCAAATGCTCACCATAATAGACATTTTTTTAGATACTGTGGCCAGTCTGCCCGAAGCGATACGCCACTAGTTGTTTAATTTAAGACAACCATCGTTACCCTTGCTAGGAGTTACTTGATGTTGCTGATTTTATTTTAATTGTGACGAGGCATTGGCAACCTTACGAGAGTCATAGTGATTCCTGGCAGTTCCTCACCAAAATACTCATTTTTTAGGTACTGTGGAGAGTCTCTCCAAAGCGGTAATCCACTAGCGGTTTATCTTAAGAGAAACTGCCAGAGGTTTCTTGAAGTTCCTGAAGTGAGTCTAATTGTGACGAGGCATTGGCTACCTTAAGAGAGTCATAGTTACTCTTGCCAAATGCTCACCATAATAGACATTTTTTAGATACTGTGGCCAGTCTGCCCGAAGCGATACGCCACTAGTTGTTTAATTTAAGACAACCATCGTTACCCTTGCTAGGAGTTACTTGATGTTGCTGATTTAATTTTAATTGTGACGAGGCATTGGCAACCTTACGAGAGTCATAGTGATTCCTGGCAGTTCCTCACCAAAATACGCATTTTTTAGATATTGTGGAAAGTCTCTCCGAAGCGGTAATCCACTAGCTGCTTATCTTAAGTGAAACTGCCAGAGGTTTCTTGAAGTTGCTGATGTGAGTCTAATTGTGACGAGGCATTGGCTACCTTAAGAGAGTCATAGTGACTCTTGCCAAATGCTCACCATGATAGACATTTTTTTAGATACTGTGGCCAGTCTGCCCGAAGCGATACGCCACTAGTTGTTTAATTTAAGACAACCATCGTTACCCTTGCTAGGAGTTACTTGATGTTGCTGATTTAATTTTAATTGTGACGAGGCATTGGCAACCTTACGAGAGTCATAGTGATTCCTGGCAGTTCCTCACCAAAATACGCATTTTTTAGATACTGTGGAAAGTCTATCCAAAGCGGTAATCCACTAGCTGCTTATCTTAAGTGAAACTGCCAGAGGTTTCTTGAAGTTGCTGATGTGAGTCTAATTGTGACGAGGCATTGGCTACCTTAAGAGAGTCATACTGACTTTTGCCAAATGCTCACCATAATAGACATTTTTTTAGATACTGTGGCCAGTCTGCCCGAAGCGATACGCCACTAGTTGTTTAATTTAAGACAACCATCGTTACCCTTGCTAGGAGTTACTTGATGTTGCTGATTTAATTTTAATTGTGACGAGGCATTGGCAACCTTACGAGAGTCATAGTGATTCCTGGCAGTTCCTCACCAAAATACGCATTTTTTAGATACTGTGGAAAGTCTCTTTAAAGCGGTAATCCACTAGCGGTTTATCTTAAGAGAAACTGCCAGAGGTTTCTTGAAGTTCCTGAAGTGAGTCTAATTGTGACGAGGCATTGGCTACCTTAAGAGAGTCATAGTTACTCTTGCCAAATGCTCACCATAATAGACATTTTTTAGATACTGTGGCCAGTCTGCCCGAAGCGATACGCCACTAGTTGTTTAATTTAAGACAACCATCGTTACCCTTGCTAGGAGTTACTTGATGTTGCTGATTTAATTTTAATTGTGACGAGGCATTGGCAACCTTACGAGAGTCATAGTGATTCCTGGCAGTTCCTCACCAAAATACGCATTTTTTAGATACTGTGGAAAGTCTATCCAAAGCGGTAATCCACTAGCTGCTTATCTTAAGTGAAACTGCCAGAGGTTTCTTGAAGTTGCTGATGTGAGTCTAATTGTGACGAGGCATTGGCTACCTTAAGAGAGTCATACTGACTTTTGCCAAATGCTCACCATAATAGACATTTTTTTAGATACTGTGGCCAGTCTGCCCGAAGCGATACGCCACTAGTTGTTTAATTTAAGACAACCATCGTTACCCTTGCTAGGAGTTACTTGATGTTGCTGATTTAATTTTAATTGTGACGAGGCATTGGCAACCTTACGAGAGTCATAGTGATTCCTGGCAGTTCCTCACCAAAATACGCATTTTTTAGATACTGTGGAAAGTCTATCCAAAGCGGTAATCCACTAGCTGCTTATCTTAAGTGAAACTGCCAGAGGTTTCTTGAAGTTACTGATGTGAGTCTAATTGTGACGAGGCATTGGCTACCTTAAGAGAGTCATACTGACTTTTGCCAAATGCTCACCATAATAGACATTTTTTTAGATACAGTGGCCAGTCTGCCCGAAGCGATACGCCACTAGTTGTTTAATTTAAGACAACCATCGTTACCCTTGCTAGGAGTTACTTGATGTTGCTGACTTAATTTTAATTGTGACGAGGCATTGGCAACCTTACGAGAGTCATAGTGATTCCTGGCAGTTCCTCACCAAAATACGCATTTTTTAGATACTGTGGAAAGTCTCTCCAAAGCGGTAATCCACTAGCGGTTTATCTTAAGAGAAACTGCCAGAGGTTTCTTGAAGTTCCTGAAGTGAGTCTAATTGTGACGAGGCATTGGCTACCTTAAGAGAGTCATAGTTACTCTTGCCAAATGCTCACCATAATAGACATTTTTTAGATACTGTGGCCAGTCTGCCCGAAGCGATACGCCACTAGTTGTTTAATTTAAGACAACCATCGTTACCCTTGCTAGGAGTTACTTGATGTTGCTGATTTAATTTTAATTGTGACGAGGCATTGGCAACCTTACGAGAGTCATAGTGATTCCTGGCAGTTCCTCACCAAAATACGCATTTGTTAGATATTGTGGAAAGTCTCTCCGAAGCGGTAATCCACTAGCTGCTTATCTTAAGTGAAACTGCCAGAGGTTTCTTGAAGTTGCTGATGTGAGTCTAATTGTGACGAGGCATTGGCTACCTTAAGAGAGTCATAGTGACTCTTGCCAAATGCTCACCATAATAGACATTTTTTTAGATACTGTGGCCAGTCTGCCCGAAGCGATACGCCACTAGTTGTTTAATTTAAGACAACCATCGTTACCCTTGCTAGGAGTTACTTGATGTTGCTGATTTTATTTTAATTGTGACGAGGCATTGGCAACCTTACGAGAGTCATAGTGATTCCTGGCAGTTCCTCACCAAAATACTCATTTTTTAGGTACTGTGGAGAGTCTCTCCAAAGCGGTAATCCACTAGCGGTTTATCTTAAGAGAAACTGCCAGAGGTTTCTTGAAGTTCCTGAAGTGAGTCTAATTGTGACGAGGCATTGGCTACCTTAAGAGAGTCATAGTTACTCTTGCCAAATGCTCACCATAATAGACATTTTTTAGATACTGTGGCCAGTCTGCCCGAAGCGATACGCCACTAGTTGTTTAATTTAAGACAACCATCGTTACCCTTGCTAGGAGTTACTTGATGTTGCTGATTTAATTTTAATTGTGACGAGGCATTGGCAACCTTACGAGAGTCATAGTGATTCCTGGCAGTTCCTCACCAAAATACGCATTTTTTAGATATTGTGGAAAGTCTCTCCGAAGCGGTAATCCACTAGCTGCTTATCTTAAGTGAAACTGCCAGAGGTTTCTTGAAGTTGCTGATGTGAGTCTAATTGTGACGAGGCATTGGCTACCTTAAGAGAGTCATAGTGACTCTTGCCAAATGCTCACCATGATAGACATTTTTTTAGATACTGTGGCCAGTCTGCCCGAAGCGATACGCCACTAGTTGTTTAATTTAAGACAACCATCGTTACCCTTGCTAGGAGTTACTTGATGTTGCTGATTTAATTTTAATTGTGACGAGGCATTGGCAACCTTACGAGAGTCATAGTGATTCCTGGCAGTTCCTCACCAAAATACGCATTTTTTAGATACTGTGGAAAGTCTATCCAAAGCGGTAATCCACTAGCTGCTTATCTTAAGTGAAACTGCCAGAGGTTTCTTGAAGTTGCTGATGTGAGTCTAATTGTGACGAGGCATTGGCTACCTTAAGAGAGTCATACTGACTTTTGCCAAATGCTCACCATAATAGACATTTTTTTAGATACTGTGGCCAGTCTGCCCGAAGCGATACGCCACTAGTTGTTTAATTTAAGACAACCATCGTTACCCTTGCTAGGAGTTACTTGATGTTGCTGATTTAATTTTAATTGTGACGAGGCATTGGCAACCTTACGAGAGTCATAGTGATTCCTGGCAGTTCCTCACCAAAATACGCATTTTTTAGATACTGTGGAAAGTCTCTTTAAAGCGGTAATCCACTAGCGGTTTATCTTAAGAGAAACTGCCAGAGGTTTCTTGAAGTTCCTGAAGTGAGTCTAATTGTGACGAGGCATTGGCTACCTTAAGAGAGTCATAGTTACTCTTGCCAAATGCTCACCATAATAGACATTTTTTAGATACTGTGGCCAGTCTGCCCGAAGCGATACGCCACTAGTTGTTTAATTTAAGACAACCATCGTTACCCTTGCTAGGAGTTACTTGATGTTGCTGATTTTATTTTAATTGTGACGAGGCATTGGCAACCTTACGAGAGTCATAGTGATTCCTGGCAGTTCCTCACCAAAATACTCATTTTTTAGATACTGTGGAGAGTCTCTCCAAAGCGGTAATCCACTAGCGGTTTATCTTAAGAGAAACTTCCAGAGGTTTCTTGAAGTTCCTGAAGTGAGTCTAATTGTGACGAGGCATTGGCTACCTTAAGAGAGTCATAGTTACTCTTGCCAAATGCTCACCATAATAGACATTTTTTAGATACTGTGGCCAGTCTGCCCGAAGCGATACGCCACTAGTTGTTTAATTTAAGACAACCATCGTTACCCTTGCTAGGAGTTACTTGATGTTGCTGATTTAATTTTAATTGTGACGAGGCATTGGCAACCTTACGAGAGTCATAGTGATTCCTGGCAGCTCCTCACCAAAATACGCATTTGTTAGATATTGTGGAAAGTCTCTCCGAAGCGGTAATCCACTAGCTGCTTATCTTAAGTGAAACTGCCAGAGGTTTCTTGAAGTTGCTGATGTGAGTCTAATTGTGACGAGGCATTGGCTACCTTAAGAGAGTCATAGTGACTCTTGCCAAATGCTCACCATGATAGACATTTTTTTAGATACTGTGGCCAGTCTGCCCGAAGCGATACGCCACTAGTTGTTTAATTTAAGACAACCATCGTTACCCTTGCTAGGAGTTACTTGATGTTGCTGATTTAATTTTAATTGTGACGAGGCATTGGCAACCTTACGAGAGTCATAGTGATTCCTGGCAGTTCCTCACCAAAATACGCATTTTTTAGATACTGTGGAAAGTCTATCCAAAGCGGTAATCCACTAGCTGCTTATCTTAAGTGAAACTGCCAGAGGTTTCTTGAAGTTGCTGATGTGAGTCTAATTGTGACGAGGCATTGGCTACCTTAAGAGAGTCATACTGACTTTTGCCAAATGCTCACCATAATAGACATTTTTTTAGATACTGTGGCCAGTCTGCCCGAAGCGATACGCCACTAGTTGTTTAATTTAAGACAACCATCGTTACCCTTGCTAGGAGTTACTTGATGTTGCTGATTTAATTTTAATTGTGACGAGGCATTGGCAACCTTACGAGAGTCATAGTGATTCCTGGCAGTTCCTCACCAAAATACGCATTTTTTAGATACTGTGGAAAGTCTCTTTAAAGCGGTAATCCACTAGCGGTTTATCTTAAGAGAAACTGCCAGTGGTTTCTTGAAGTTCCTGAAGTGAGTCTAATTGTGACGAGGCATTGGCTACCTTAAGAGAGTCATAGTTACTCTTGCCAAATGCTCACCATAATAGACATTTTTTAGATACTGTGGCCAGTCTGCCCGAAGCGATACGCCACTAGTTGTTTAATTTAAGACAACCATCGTTACCCTTGCTAGGAGTTACTTGATGTTGCTGATTTAATTTTAATTGTGACGAGGCATTGGCAACCTTACGAGAGTCATAGTGATTCCTGGCAGTTCCTCACCAAAATACGCATTTGTTAGATATTGTGGAAAGTCTCTCCGAAGCGGTAATCCACTAGCTGCTTATCTTAAGTGAAAGTGCCAGAGGTTTCTTGAAGTTGCTGATGTGAGTCTAATTGTGACGAGGCATTGGCTACCTTAAGAGAGTCATAGTGACTCTTGCCAAATGCTCACCATAATAGACATTTTTTTTATACTGTGGCCAGTCTGCCCGAAGCGATACGCCACTAGTTGTTTAATTTAAGACAACCATCGTTACCCTTGCTAGGAGTTACTTGATGTTGCTGATTTAATTTTAATTGTGACGAGGCATTGGCAACCTTACGAGAGTCATAGTGATTCCTGGCAGTTCCTCACCAAAATACGCATTTGTTAGATACTGTGGAAAGTCTATCCAAAGCGGTAATCCACTAGCTGCTTATCTTAAGTGAAACTGCCAGAGGTTTCTTGAAGTTGCTGATGTGAGTCTAATTGTGACGAGGCATTGGCTACCTTAAGAGAGTCATACTGACTTTTGCCTAATGCTCACCATAATAGACATTTTTTTAGATACTGAGGCCAGTCTGCCCGAAGCGATACGCCACTAGTTGTTTAATTTAAGACAACCATCGTTACCCTTGCTAGGAGTTACTTGATGTTGCTGATTTAATTTTAATTGTGACGAGGCATTGGCAACCTTACGAGAGTCATAGTGATTCCTGGCAGTTCCTCACGAAAATATGCATTTTTTAGATACTGTGGAAAGTCTCTCCAAAGCGGTAATCCACTAGCGGTTTATCTTAAGAGAAACTGCCAGAGGTTTCTTGAAGTTCCTGAAGTGAGTCTAATTGTGACGAGGCATTGGCTACCTTAAGAGAGTCATAGTTACTCTTGCCAAATGCTCACCATAATAGAAATTTTTTAGATACTGTGGCCAGTCTGCCCGAAGCGATACGCCACTAGTTGTTTAATTTAAGACAACCATCGTTACCCTTGCTAGGAGTTACTTGATGTTGCTGATTTAATTTTTATTGTGACGAGGCATTGGCAACCTTACGAGAGTCATAGTGATTCCTGGCAGTTCCTCACCAAAATACGCATTTGTTAGATATTGTGGAAAGTCTCTCCGAAGCGGTAATCCACTAGCTGCTTATCTTAAGTGAAACTGCCAGAGGTTTCTTGAAGTTGCTGATGTGAGTCTAATTGTGACGAGGCATTGGCTACCTTAAGAGAGTCATAGTGACTCTTGCCAAATGCTCACCATAATAGACATTTTTTTAGATACTGTGGCCAGTCTGCCCGAAGCGATACGCCACTAGTTGTTTAATTTAAGACAACCATCGTTACCCTTGCTAGGAGTTACTTGATGTTGCTGATTTAATTTTAATTGTGACGAGGCATTGGCAACCTTACGAGAGTCATAGTGATTCCTGGCAGTTCCTCACCAAAATACGCATTTTTTAGATACTGTGGAGAGTCTCTCCAAAGCGGTAATCCACTAGCGGTTTATCTTAAGAGAAACTGCCAGAGGTTTCTTGAAGTTCCTGAAGTGAGTCTAATTGTGACGAGGCATTGGCTACCTTAAGAGAGTCATAGTTACTCTTGACAAATGCTCACCATAATAGACATTTTTTAGATACTGTGGCCAGTCTGCCCGAAGCGATACGCCACTAGTTGTTTAATTTAAGACAACCATCGTTACCCTTGCTAGGAGTTACTTGATGTTGCTGATTTAATTTTAATTGTGACGAGGCATTGGCAACCTTACGAGAGTCATAGTGATTCCTGGCAGTTCCTCACCAAAATACGCATTTGTTAGATATTGTGGAAAGTCTCTCCGAAGCGGTAATCCACTAGCTGCTTATCTTAAGTGAAAGTGCCAGAGGTTTCTTGAAGTTGCTGATGTGAGTCTAATTGTGACGAGGCATTGGCTACCTTAAGAGAGTCATAGTGACTCTTGCCAAATGCTCACCATAATAGACATTTTTTTTATACTGTGGCCAGTCTGCCCGAAGCGATACGCCACTAGTTGTTTAATTTAAGACAACCATCGTTACCCTTGCTAGGAGTTACTTGATGTTGCTGATTTAATTTTAATTGTGACGAGGCATTGGCAACCTTACGAGAGTCATAGTGATTCCTGGCAGTTCCTCACCAAAATACGCATTTGTTAGATACTGTGGAAAGTCTATCCAAAGCGGTAATCCACTAGCTGCTTATCTTAAGTGAAACTGCCAGAGGTTTCTTGAAGTTGCTGATGTGAGTCTAATTGTGACGAGGCATTGGCTACCTTAAGAGAGTCATACTGACTTTTGCCTAATGCTCACCATAATAGACATTTTTTTAGATACTGAGGCCAGTCTGCCCGAAGCGATACGCCACTAGTTGTTTAATTTAAGACAACCATCGTTACCCTTGCTAGGAGTTACTTGATGTTGCTGATTTAATTTTAATTGTGACGAGGCATTGGCAACCTTACGAGAGTCATAGTGATTCCTGGCAGTTCCTCACGAAAATATGCATTTTTTAGATACTGTGGAAAGTCTCTCCAAAGCGGTAATCCACTAGCGGTTTATCTTAAGAGAAACTGCCAGAGGTTTCTTGAAGTTCCTGAAGTGAGTCTAATTGTGACGAGGCATTGGCTACCTTAAGAGAGTCATAGTTACTCTTGCCAAATGCTCACCATAATAGAAATTTTTTAGATACTGTGGCCAGTCTGCCCGAAGCGATACGCCACTAGTTGTTTAATTTAAGACAACCATCGTTACCCTTGCTAGGAGTTACTTGATGTTGCTGATTTAATTTTTATTGTGACGAGGCATTGGCAACCTTACGAGAGTCATAGTGATTCCTGGCAGTTCCTCACCAAAATACGCATTTGTTAGATATTGTGGAAAGTCTCTCCGAAGCGGTAATCCACTAGCTGCTTATCTTAAGTGAAAGTGCCAGAGGTTTCTTGAAGTTGCTGATGTGAGTCTAATTGTGACGAGGCATTGGCTACCTTAAGAGAGTCATAGTTACTCTTGCCAAATGCTCACCATAATAGAAATTTTTTAGATACTGTGGCCAGTCTGCCCGAAGCGATACGCCACTAGTTGTTTAATTTAAGACAACCATCGTTACCCTTGCTAGGAGTTACTTGATGTTGCTGATTTAATTTTTATTGTGACGAGGCATTGGCAACCTTACGAGAGTCATAGTGATTCCTGGCAGTTCCTCACCAAAATACGCATTTGTTAGATATTGTGGAAAGTCTCTCCGAAGCGGTAATCCACTAGCTGCTTATCTTAAGTGAAACTGCCAGAGGTTTCTTGAAGTTGCTGATGTGAGTCTAATTGTGACGAGGCATTGGCTACCTTAAGAGAGTCATAGTGACTCTTGCCAAATGCTCACCATAATAGACATTTTTTTAGATACTGTGGCCAGTCTGCCCGAAGCGATACGCCACTAGTTGTTTAATTTAAGACAACCATCGTTACCCTTGCTAGGAGTTACTTGATGTTGCTGATTTAATTTTAATTGTGACGAGGCATTGGCAACCTTACGAGAGTCATAGTGATTCCTGGCAGTTCCTCACCAAAATACGCATTTTTTAGATACTGTGGAGAGTCTCTCCAAAGCGGTAATCCACTAGCGGTTTATCTTAAGAGAAACTGCCAGAGGTTTCTTGAAGTTCCTGAAGTGAGTCTAATTGTGACGAGGCATTGGCTACCTTAAGAGAGTCATAGTTACTCTTGACAAATGCTCACCATAATAGACATTTTTTAGATACTGTGGCCAGTCTGCCCGAAGCGATACGCCACTAGTTGTTTAATTTAAGACAACCATCGTTACCCTTGCTAGGAGTTACTTGATGTTGCTGATTTAATTTTAATTGTGACGAGGCATTGGCAACCTTACGAGAGTCATAGTGATTCCTGGCAGTTCCTCACCAAAATACGCATTTGTTAGATATTGTGGAAAGTCTCTCCGAAGCGGTAATCCACTAGCTGCTTATCTTAAGTGAAAGTGCCAGAGGTTTCTTGAAGTTGCTGATGTGAGTCTAATTGTGACGAGGCATTGGCTACCTTAAGAGAGTCATAGTGACTCTTGCCAAATGCTCACCATAATAGACATTTTTTTTATACTGTGGCCAGTCTGCCCGAAGCGATACGCCACTAGTTGTTTAATTGAAGACAACCATCGTTACCCTTGCTAGGAGTTACTTGATGTTGCTGATTTAATTTTAATTGTGACGAGGCATTGGCAACCTTACGAGAGTCATAGTGATTCCTGGCAGTTCCTCACCAAAATACGCATTTGTTAGATACTGTGGAAAGTCTATCCAAAGCGGTAATCCACTAGCTGCTTATCTTAAGTGAAACTGCCAGAGGTTTCTTGAAGTTGCTGATGTGAGTCTAATTGTGACGAGGCATTGGCTACCTTAAGAGAGTCATACTGACTTTTGCCAAATGCTCACCATAATAGACATTTTTTTAGGTACTGTGGCTAGTCTGCCCGAAGCGATACGCCACTAGTTGTTTAATTTAAGACAACCATCGTTACCCTTGCTAGGAGTTACTTGATGTTGCTGATTTAATTTTAATTGTGACGAGGCATTGGCAACCTTACGAGAGTCATAGTGATTCCTGGCAGTTCCTCACCAAAATACGCATTTTTTAGATACTGTGGAAAGTCTCTTTAAAGCGGTAATCCACTAGCGGTTTATCTTAAGAGAAACTGCCAGAGGTTTCTTGAAGTTCCTGAAGTGAGTCTAATTGTGACGAGGCATTGGCTACCTTAAGAGAGTCATAGTTACTCTTGCCAAATGCTCACCATAATAGACATTTTTTAGATACTGTGGCCAGTCTGCCCGAAGCGATACGCCACTAGTTGTTTAATTTAAGACAACCATCGTTACCCTTGCTAGGAGTTACTTGATGTTGCTGATTTAATTTTAATTGTGACGAGGCATTGGCAACCTTACGAGAGTCATAGTGATTCCTGGCAGTTCCTCACCAAAATACGCATTTGTTAGATATTGTGGAAAGTCTCTCCGAAGCGGTAATCCACTAGCTGCTTATCTTAAGTGAAAGTGCCAGAGGTTTCTTGAAGTTGCTGATGTGAGTCTAATTGTGACGAGGCATTGGCTACCTTAAGAGAGTCATAGTGACTCTTGCCAAATGCTCACCATAATAGACATTTTTTTTTATACTGTGGCCAGTCTGCCCGAAGCGATACGCCACTAGTTGTTTAATTTAAGACAACCATCGTTACCCTTGCTAGGAGTTACTTGATGTTGCTGATTTAATTTTAATTGTGACGAGGCATTGGCAACCTTACGAGAGTCATAGTGATTCCTGGCAGTTCCTCACCAAAATACGCATTTGTTAGATACTGTGGAAAGTCTATCCAAAGCGGTAATCCACTAGCTGCTTATCTTAAGTGAAACTGCCAGAGGTTTCTCGAAGTTGCTGATGTGAGTCTAATTGTGACGAGGCATTGGCTACCTTAAGAGAGTCATACTGACTTTTGCCTAATGCTCACCATAATAGACATTTTTTTAGATACTGAGGCCAGTCTGCCCGAAGCGATACGCCACTAGTTGTTTAATTTAAGACAACCATCGTTACCCTTGCTAGGAGTTACTTGATGTTGCTGATTTAATTTTAATTGTGACGAGGCATTGGCAACCTTACGAGAGTCATAGTGATTCCTGGCAGTTCCTCACGAAAATATGCATTTTTTAGATGCTGTGGAAAGTCTCTCCAAAGCGGTAATCCACTAGCGGTTTATCTTAAGAGAAACTGCCAGAGGTTTCTTGAAGTTCCTGAAGTGAGTCTAATTGTGACGAGGCATTGGCTACCTTAAGAGAGTCATAGTTACTCTTGCCAAATGCTCACCATAATAGACATTTTTTAGATACTGTGGCCAGTCTGCCCGAAGCGATACGCCACTAGTTGTTTAATTTAAGACAACCATCGTTACCCTTGCTAGGAGTTACTTGATGTTGCTGATTTAATTTTAATTGTGACGAGGCATTGGCAACCTTACGAGAGTCATAGTGATTCCTGGCAGTTCCTCACGAAAATATGCATTTTTTAGATACTGTGGAAAGTCTCTCCAAAGCGGTAATCCACTAGCGGTTTATCTTAAGAGAAACTGCCAGAGGTTTCTTGAAGTTCCTGAAGTGAGTCTAATTGTGACGAGGCATTGGCTACCTTAAGAGAGTCATAGTTACTCTTGCCAAATGCTCACCATAATAGAAATTTTTTAGATACTGTGGCCAGTCTGCCCGAAGCGATACGCCACTAGTTGTTTAATTTAAGACAACCATCGTTACCCTTGCTAGGAGTTACTTGATGTTGCTGATTTAATTTTTATTGTGACGAGGCATTGGCAACCTTACGAGAGTCATAGTGATTCCTGGCAGTTCCTCACCAAAATACGCATTTGTTAGATATTGTGGAAAGTCTCTCCGAAGCGGTAATCCACTAGCTGCTTATCTTAAGTGAAACTGCCAGAGGTTTCTTGAAGTTGCTGATGTGAGTCTAATTGTGACGAGGCATTGGCTACCTTAAGAGAGTCATAGTGACTCTTGCCAAATGCTCACCATAATAGACATTTTTTTAGATACTGAGGCCAGTCTGCCTGAAGCGATACGCCACTAGTTGTTTAATTTAAGACAACCATCGTTACCCTTGCTAGGAGTTACTTGATGTTGCTGATTTAATTTTAATTGTGACGAGGCATTGGCAACCTTACGAGAGTCATAGTGATTCCTGGCAGTTCCTCACGAAAATATGCATTTTTTAGATACTGTGGAAAGTCTCTCCAAAGCGGTAATCCACTAGCGGTTTATCTTAAGAGAAACTGCCAGAGGTTTCTTGAAGTTCCTGAAGTGAGTCTAATTGTGACGAGGCATTGGCTACCTTAAGAGAGTCATAGTTACTCTTGCCAAATGCTCACCATAATAGAAATTTTTTAGATACTGTGGCCAGTCTGCCCGAAGCGATACGCCACTAGTTGTTTAATTTAAGACAACCATCGTTACCCTTGCTAGGAGTTACTTGATGTTGCTGATTTAATTTTTATTGTGACGAGGCATTGGCAACCTTACGAGAGTCATAGTGATTCCTGGCAGTTCCTCACCAAAATACGCATTTGTTAGATATTGTGGAAAGTCTCTCCGAAGCGGTAATCCACTAGCTGCTTATCTTAAGTGAAACTGCCAGAGGTTTCTTGAAGTTGCTGATGTGAGTCTAATTGTGACGAGGCATTGGCTACCTTAAGAGAGTCATAGTGACTCTTGCCAAATGCTCACCATAATAGACATTTTTTTAGATACTGTGGCCAGTCTGCCCGAAGCGATACGCCACTAGTTGTTTAATTTAAGACAACCATCGTTACCCTTGCTAGGAGTTACTTGATGTTGCTGATTTAATTTTAATTGTGACGAGGCATTGGCAACCTTACGAGAGTCATAGTGATTCCTGGCAGTTCCTCACCAAAATACGCATTTTTTAGATACTGTGGAGAGTCTCTCCAAAGCGGTAATCCACAAGCGGTTTATCTTAAGAGAAACTGCCAGAGGTTTCTTGAAGTTCCTGAAGTGAGTCTAATTGTGACGAGGCATTGGCTACCTTAAGAGAGTCATAGTTACTCTTGACAAATGCTCACCATAATAGACATTTTTTAGATACTGTGGCCAGTCTGCCCGAAGCGATACGCCACTAGTTGTTTAATTTAAGACAACCATCGTTACCCTTGCTAGGAGTTACTTGATGTTGCTGATTTAATTTTAATTGTGACGAGGCATTGGCAACCTTACGAGAGTCATAGTGATTCCTGGCAGTTCCTCACCAAAATACGCATTTGTTAGATATTGTGGAAAGTCTCTCCGAAGCGGTAATCCACTAGCTGCTTATCTTAAGTGAAAGTGCCAGAGGTTTCTTGAAGTTGCTGATGTGAGTCTAATTGTGACGAGGCATTGGCTACCTTAAGAGAGTCATAGTGACTCTTGCCAAATGCTCACCATAATAGACATTTTTTTTATACTGTGGCCAGTCTGCCCGAAGCGATACGCCACTAGTTGTTTAATTTAAGACAACCATCGTTACCCTTGCTAGGAGTTACTTGATGTTGCTGATTTAATTTTAATTGTGACGAGGCATTGGCAACCTTACGAGAGTCATAGTGATTCCTGGCAGTTCCTCACCAAAATACGCATTTGTTAGATACTGTGGAAAGTCTATCCAAAGCGGTAATCCACTAGCTGCTTATCTTAAGTGAAACTGCCAGAGGTTTCTTGAAGTTGCTGATGTGAGTCTAATTGTGACGAGGCATTGGCTACCTTAAGAGAGTCATACTGACTTTTGCCTAATGCTCACCATAATAGACATTTTTTTAGATACTGAGGCCAGTCTGCCCGAAGCGATACGCCACTAGTTGTTTAATTTAAGACAACCATCGTTACCCTTGCTAGGAGTTACTTGATGTTGCTGATTTAATTTTAATTGTGACGAGGCATTGGCAACCTTACGAGAGTCATAGTGATTCCTGGCAGTTCCTCACGAAAATATGCATTTTTTAGATACTGTGGAAAGTCTCTCCAAAGCGGTAATCCACTAGCGGTTTATCTTAAGAGAAACTGCCAGAGGTTTCTTGAAGTTCCTGAAGTGAGTCTAATTGTGACGAGGCATTGGCTACCTTAAGAGAGTCATAGTTACTCTTGCCAAATGCTCACCATAATAGAAATTTTTTAGATACTGTGGCCAGTCTGCCCGAAGCGATACGCCACTAGTTGTTTAATTTAAGACAACCATCGTTACCCTTGCTAGGAGTTACTTGATGTTGCTGATTTAATTTTTATTGTGACGAGGCATTGGCAACCTTACGAGAGTCATAGTGATTCCTGGCAGTTCCTCACCAAAATACGCATTTGTTAGATATTGTGGAAAGTCTCTCCGAAGCGGTAATCCACTAGCTGCTTATCTTAAGTGAAACTGCCAGAGGTTTCTTGAAGTTGCTGATGTGAGTCTAATTGTGACGAGGCATTGGCTACCTTAAGAGAGTCATAGTTACTCTTGCCAAATGCTCACCATAATAGAAATTTTTTAGATACTGTGGCCAGTCTGCCCGAAGCGATACGCCACTAGTTGTTTAATTTAAGACAACCATCGTTACCCTTGCTAGGAGTTACTTGATGTTGCTGATTTAATTTTTATTGTGACGAGGCATTGGCAACCTTACGAGAGTCATAGTGATTCCTGGCAGTTCCTCACCAAAATACGCATTTGTTAGATATTGTGGAAAGTCTCTCCGAAGCGGTAATCCACTAGCTGCTTATCTTAAGTGAAACTGCCAGAGGTTTCTTGAAGTTGCTGATGTGAGTCTAATTGTGACGAGGCATTGGCTACCTTAAGAGAGTCATAGTGACTCTTGCCAAATGCTCACCATAATAGACATTTTTTTAGATACTGTGGCCAGTCTGCCCGAAGCGATACGCCACTAGTTGTTTAATTTAAGACAACCATCGTTACCCTTGCTAGGAGTTACTTGATGTTGCTGATTTAATTTTAATTGTGACGAGGCATTGGCAACCTTACGAGAGTCATAGTGATTCCTGGCAGTTCCTCACCAAAATACGCATTTTTTAGATACTGTGGAGAGTCTCTCCAAAGCGGTAATCCACTAGCGGTTTATCTTAAGAGAAACTGCCAGAGGTTTCTTGAAGTTCCTGAAGTGAGTCTAATTGTGACGAGGCATTGGCTACCTTAAGAGAGTCATAGTTACTCTTGACAAATGCTCACCATAATAGACATTTTTTAGATACTGTGGCCAGTCTGCCCGAAGCGATACGCCACTAGTTGTTTAATTTAAGACAACCATCGTTACCCTTGCTAGGAGTTACTTGATGTTGCTGATTTAATTTTAATTGTGACGAGGCATTGGCAACCTTACGAGAGTCATAGTGATTCCTGGCAGTTCCTCACCAAAATACGCATTTGTTAGATATTGTGGAAAGTCTCTCCGAAGCGGTAATCCACTAGCTGCTTATCTTAAGTGAAAGTGCCAGAGGTTTCTTGAAGTTGCTGATGTGAGTCTAATTGTGACGAGGCATTGGCTACCTTAAGAGAGTCATAGTGACTCTTGCCAAATGCTCACCATAATAGACATTTTTTTTATACTGTGGCCAGTCTGCCCGAAGCGATACGCCACTAGTTGTTTAATTGAAGACAACCATCGTTACCCTTGCTAGGAGTTACTTGATGTTGCTGATTTAATTTTAATTGTGACGAGGCATTGGCAACCTTACGAGAGTCATAGTGATTCCTGGCAGTTCCTCACCAAAATACGCATTTGTTAGATACTGTGGAAAGTCTATCCAAAGCGGTAATCCACTAGCTGCTTATCTTAAGTGAAACTGCCAGAGGTTTCTTGAAGTTGCTGATGTGAGTCTAATTGTGACGAGGCATTGGCTACCTTAAGAGAGTCATACTGACTTTTGCCAAATGCTCACCATAATAGACATTTTTTTAGGTACTGTGGCTAGTCTGCCCGAAGCGATACGCCACTAGTTGTTTAATTTAAGACAACCATCGTTACCCTTGCTAGGAGTTACTTGATGTTGCTGATTTAATTTTAATTGTGACGAGGCATTGGCAACCTTACGAGAGTCATAGTGATTCCTGGCAGTTCCTCACCAAAATACGCATTTTTTAGATACTGTGGAAAGTCTCTTTAAAGCGGTAATCCACTAGCGGTTTATCTTAAGAGAAACTGCCAGAGGTTTCTTGAAGTTCCTGAAGTGAGTCTAATTGTGACGAGGCATTGGCTACCTTAAGAGAGTCATAGTTACTCTTGCCAAATGCTCACCATAATAGACATTTTTTAGATACTGTGGCCAGTCTGCCCGAAGCGATACGCCACTAGTTGTTTAATTTAAGACAACCATCGTTACCCTTGCTAGGAGTTACTTGATGTTGCTGATTTAATTTTAATTGTGACGAGGCATTGGCAACCTTACGAGAGTCATAGTGATTCCTGGCAGTTCCTCACCAAAATACGCATTTGTTAGATATTGTGGAAAGTCTCTCCGAAGCGGTAATCCACTAGCTGCTTGTCTTAAGTGAAAGTGCCAGAGGTTTCTTGAAGTTGCTGATGTGAGTCTAATTGTGACGAGGCATTGGCTACCTTAAGAGAGTCATAGTGACTCTTGCCAAATGCTCACCATAATAGACATTTTTTTTTATACTGTGGCCAGTCTGCCCGAAGCGATACGCCACTAGTTGTTTAATTTAAGACAACCATCGTTACCCTTGCTAGGAGTTACTTGATGTTGCTGATTTAATTTTAATTGTGACGAGGCATTGGCAACCTTACGAGAGTCATAGTGATTCCTGGCAGTTCCTCACCAAAATACGCATTTGTTAGATACTGTGGAAAGTCTATCCAAAGCGGTAATCCACTAGCTGCTTATCTTAAGTGAAACTGCCAGAGGTTTCTCGAAGTTGCTGATGTGAGTCTAATTGTGACGAGGCATTGGCTACCTTAAGAGAGTCATACTGACTTTTGCCTAATGCTCACCATAATAGACATTTTTTTAGATACTGAGGCCAGTCTGCCCGAAGCGATACGCCACTAGTTGTTTAATTTAAGACAACCATCGTTACCCTTGCTAGGAGTTACTTGATGTTGCTGATTTAATTTTAATTGTGACGAGGCATTGGCAACCTTACGAGAGTCATAGTGATTCCTGGCAGTTCCTCACGAAAATATGCATTTTTTAGATGCTGTGGAAAGTCTCTCCAAAGCGGTAATCCACTAGCGGTTTATCTTAAGAGAAACTGCCAGAGGTTTCTTGAAGTTCCTGAAGTGAGTCTAATTGTGACGAGGCATTGGCTACCTTAAGAGAGTCATAGTTACTCTTGCCAAATGCTCACCATAATAGACATTTTTTAGATACTGTGGCCAGTCTGCCCGAAGCGATACGCCACTAGTTGTTTAATTTAAGACAACCATCGTTACCCTTGCTAGGAGTTACTTGATGTTGCTGATTTAATTTTAATTGTGACGAGGCATTGGCAACCTTACGAGAGTCATAGTGATTCCTGGCAGTTCCTCACCAAAATACGCATTTGTTAGATATTGTGGAAAGTCTCTCCGAAGCGGTAATCCACTAGCTGCTTATCTTAAGTGAAAGTGCCAGAGGTTTCTTGAAGTTGCTGATGTGAGTCTAATTGTGACGAGGCATTGGCTACCTTAAGAGAGTCATAGTGACTCTTGCCAAATGCTCACCATAATAGACATTTTTTTTATACTGTGGCCAGTCTGCCCGAAGCGATACGCCACTAGTTGTTTAATTTAAGACAACCATCGTTACCCTTGCTAGGAGTTACTTGATGTTGCTGATTTAATTTTAATTGTGACGAGGCATTGGCAACCTTACGAGAGTCATAGTGATTCCTGGCAGTTCCTCACCAAAATACGCATTTGTTAGATACTGTGGAAAGTCTATCCAAAGCGGTAATCCACTAGCTGCTTATCTTAAGTGAAACTGCCAGAGGTTTCTTGAAGTTGCTGATGTGAGTCTAATTGTGACGAGGCATTGGCTACCTTAAGAGAGTCATACTGACTTTTGCCTAATGCTCACCATAATAGACATTTTTTTAGATACTGAGGCCAGTCTGCCCGAAGCGATACGCCACTAGTTGTTTAATTTAAGACAACCATCGTTACCCTTGCTAGGAGTTACTTGATGTTGCTGATTTAATTTTAATTGTGACGAGGCATTGGCAACCTTACGAGAGTCATAGTGATTCCTGGCAGTTCCTCACGAAAATATGCATTTTTTAGATACTGTGGAAAGTCTCTCCAAAGCGGTAATCCACTAGCGGTTTATCTTAAGAGAAACTGCCAGAGGTTTCTTGAAGTTCCTGAAGTGAGTCTAATTGTGACGAGGCATTGGCTACCTTAAGAGAGTCATAGTGACTCTTGCCAAATGCTCACCATAATAGACATTTTTTTAGATACTGTGGCCAGTCTGCCCGAAGCGATACGCCACTAGTTGTTTAATTTAAGACAACCATCGTTACCCTTGCTAGGAGTTACTTGATGTTGCTGATTTAATTTTAATTGTGACGAGGCATTGGCAACCTTACGAGAGTCATAGTGATTCCTGGCAGTTCCTCACCAAAATACGCATTTTTTAGATACTGTGGAAAGTCTCTTTAAAGCGGTAATCCACTAGCGGTTTATCTTAAGAGAAACTGCCAGAGGTTTCTTGAAGTTCCTGAAGTGAGTCTAATTGTGACGAGGCATTGGCTACCTTAAGAGAGTCATAGTTACTCTTGCCAAATGCTCACCATAATAGACATTTTTTAGATACTGTGGCCAGTCTGCCCGAAGCGATACGCCACTAGTTGTTTAATTTAAGACAACCATCGTTACCCTTGCTAGGAGTTACTTGATGTTGCTGATTTAATTTTAATTGTGACGAGGCATTGGCAACCTTACGAGAGTCATAGTGATTCCTGGCAGTTCCTCACCAAAATACGCATTTGTTAGATATTGTGGAAAGTCTCTCCGAAGCGGTAATCCACTAGCTGCTTGTCTTAAGTGAAAGTGCCAGAGGTTTCTTGAAGTTGCTGATGTGAGTCTAATTGTGACGAGGCATTGGCTACCTTAAGAGAGTCATAGTGACTCTTGCCAAATGCTCACCATAATAGACATTTTTTTTTATACTGTGGCCAGTCTGCCCGAAGCGATACGCCACTAGTTGTTTAATTTAAGACAACCATCGTTACCCTTGCTAGGAGTTACTTGATGTTGCTGATTTAATTTTAATTGTGACGAGGCATTGGCAACCTTACGAGAGTCATAGTGATTCCTGGCAGTTCCTCACCAAAATACGCATTTGTTAGATACTGTGGAAAGTCTATCCAAAGCGGTAATCCACTAGCTGCTTATCTTAAGTGAAACTGCCAGAGGTTTCTCGAAGTTGCTGATGTGAGTCTAATTGTGACGAGGCATTGGCTACCTTAAGAGAGTCATACTGACTTTTGCCTAATGCTCACCATAATAGACATTTTTTTAGATACTGAGGCCAGTCTGCCCGAAGCGATACGCCACTAGTTGTTTAATTTAAGACAACCATCGTTACCCTTGCTAGGAGTTACTTGATGTTGCTGATTTAATTTTAATTGTGACGAGGCATTGGCAACCTTACGAGAGTCATAGTGATTCCTGGCAGTTCCTCACGAAAATATGCATTTTTTAGATGCTGTGGAATGTCTCTCCAAAGCGGTAATCCACTAGCGGTTTATCTTAAGAGAAACTGCCAGAGGTTTCTTGAAGTTCCTGAAGTGAGTCTAATTGTGACGAGGCATTGGCTACCTTAAGAGAGTCATAGTTACTCTTGCCAAATGCTCACCATAATAGACATTTTTTAGATACTGTGGCCAGTCTGCCCGAAGCGATACGCCACTAGTTGTTTAATTTAAGACAACCATCGTTACCCTTGCTAGGAGTTACTTGATGTTGCTGATTTAATTTTAATTGTGACGAGGCATTGGCAACCTTACGAGAGTCATAGTGATTCCTGGCAGTTCCTCACCAAAATACGCATTTGTTAGATATTGTGGAAAGTCTCTCCGAAGCGGTAATCCACTAGCTGCTTATCTTAAGTGAAAGTGCCAGAGGTTTCTTGAAGTTGCTGATGTGAGTCTAATTGTGACGAGGCATTGGCTACCTTAAGAGAGTCATAGTGACTCTTGCCAAATGCTCACCATAATAGACATTTTTTTTATACTGTGGCCAGTCTGCCCGAAGCGATACGCCACTAGTTGTTTAATTTAAGACAACCATCGTTACCCTTGCTAGGAGTTACTTGATGTTGCTGATTTAATTTTAATTGTGACGAGGCATTGGCAACCTTACGAGAGTCATAGTGATTCCTGGCAGTTCCTCACCAAAATACGCATTTGTTAGATACTGTGGAAAGTCTATCCAAAGCGGTAATCCACTAGCTGCTTATCTTAAGTGAAACTGCCAGAGGTTTCTTGAAGTTGCTGATGTGAGTCTAATTGTGACGAGGCATTGGCTACCTTAAGAGAGTCATACTGACTTTTGCCTAATGCTCACCATAATAGACATTTTTTTAGATACTGAGGCCAGTCTGCCCGAAGCGATACGCCACTAGTTGTTTAATTTAAGACAACCATCGTTACCCTTGCTAGGAGTTACTTGATGTTGCTGATTTAATTTTAATTGTGACGAGGCATTGGCAACCTTACGAGAGTCATAGTGATTCCTGGCAGTTCCTCACGAAAATATGCATTTTTTAGATACTGTGGAAAGTCTCTCCAAAGCGGTAATCCACTAGCGGTTTATCTTAAGAGAAACTGCCAGAGGTTTCTTGAAGTTCCTGAAGTGAGTCTAATTGTGACGAGGCATTGGCTACCTTAAGAGAGTCATAGTGACTCTTGCCAAATGCTCACCATAATAGACATTTTTTTAGATACTGTGGCCAGTCTGCCCGAAGCGATACGCCACTAGTTGTTTAATTTAAGACAACCATCGTTACCCTTGCTAGGAGTTACTTGATGTTGCTGATTTAATTTTAATTGTGACGAGGCATTGGCAACCTTACGAGAGTCATAGTGATTCCTGGCAGTTCCTCACCAAAATACGCATTTTTTAGATACTGTGGAGAGTCTCTCCAAAGCGGTAATCCACTAGCGGTTTATCTTAAGAGAAACTGCCAGAGGTTTCTTGAAGTTCCTGAAGTGAGTCTAATTGTGACGAGGCATTGGCTACCTTAAGAGAGTCATAGTTACTCTTGCCAAATGCTCACCATAATAGACATTTTTTAGATACTGTGGCCAGTCTGCCCGAAGCGATACGCCACTAGTTGTTTAATTTAAGACAACCATCGTTACCCTTGCTAGGAGTTACTTGATGTTGCTGATTTAATTTTAATTGTGACGAGGCATTGGCAACCTTACGAGAGTCATAGTGATTCCTGGCAGTTCCTCACGAAAATATGCATTTTTTAGATGCTGTGGAAAGTCTCTCCAAAGCGGTAATCCACTAGCGGTTTATCTTAAGAGAAACTGCCAGAGGTTTCTTGAAGTTCCTGAAGTGAGTCTAATTGTGACGAGGCATTGGCTACCTTAAGAGAGTCATAGTTACTCTTGCCAAATGCTCACCATAATAGACATTTTTTAGATACTGTGGCCAGTCTGCCCGAAGCGATACGCCACTAGTTGTTTAATTTAAGACAACCATCGTTACCCTTGCTAGGAGTTACTTGATGTTGCTGATTTAATTTTAATTGTGACGAGGCATTGGCAACCTTACGAGAGTCATAGTGATTCCTGGCAGTTCCTCACCAAAATACGCATTTGTTAGATATTGTGGAAAGTCTCTCCGAAGCGGTAATCCACTAGCTGCTTATCTTAAGTGAAAGTGCCAGAGGTTTCTTGAAGTTGCTGATGTGAGTCTAATTGTGACGAGGCATTGGCTACCTTAAGAGAGTCATAGTGACTCTTGCCAAATGCTCACCATAATAGACATTTTTTTTATACTGTGGCCAGTCTGCCCGAAGCGATACGCCACTAGTTGTTTAATTTAAGACAACCATCGTTACCCTTGCTAGGAGTTACTTGATGTTGCTGATTTAATTTTAATTGTGACGAGGCATTGGCAACCTTACGAGAGTCATAGTGATTCCTGGCAGTTCCTCACCAAAATACGCATTTGTTAGATACTGTGGAAAGTCTATCCAAAGCGGTAATCCACTAGCTGCTTATCTTAAGTGAAACTGCCAGAGGTTTCTTGAAGTTGCTGATGTGAGTCTAATTGTGACGAGGCATTGGCTACCTTAAGAGAGTCATACTGACTTTTGCCTAATGCTCACCATAATAGACATTTTTTTAGATACTGAGGCCAGTCTGCCCGAAGCGATACGCCACTAGTTGTTTAATTTAAGACAACCATCGTTACCCTTGCTAGGAGTTACTTGATGTTGCTGATTTAATTTTAATTGTGACGAGGCATTGGCAACCTTACGAGAGTCATAGTGATTCCTGGCAGTTCCTCACGAAAATATGCATTTTTTAGATACTGTGGAAAGTCTCTCCAAAGCGGTAATCCACTAGCGGTTTATCTTAAGAGAAACTGCCAGAGGTTTCTTGAAGTTCCTGAAGTGAGTCTAATTGTGACGAGGCATTGGCTACCTTAAGAGAGTCATAGTGACTCTTGCCAAATGCTCACCATAATAGACATTTTTTTAGATACTGTGGCCAGTCTGCCCGAAGCGATACGCCACTAGTTGTTTAATTTAAGACAACCATCGTTACCCTTGCTAGGAGTTACTTGATGTTGCTGATTTAATTTTAATTGTGACGAGGCATTGGCAACCTTACGAGAGTCATAGTGATTCCTGGCAGTTCCTCACCAAAATACGCATTTTTTAGATACTGTGGAGAGTCTCTCCAAAGCGGTAATCCACTAGCGGTTTATCTTAAGAGAAACTGCCAGAGGTTTCTTGAAGTTCCTGAAGTGAGTCTAATTGTGACGAGGCATTGGCTACCTTAAGAGAGTCATAGTTACTCTTGCCAAATGCTCACCATAATAGACATTTTTTAGATACTGTGGCCAGTCTGCCCGAAGCGATACGCCACTAGTTGTTTAATTTAAGACAACCATCGTTACCCTTGCTAGGAGTTACTTGATGTTGCTGATTTAATTTTAATTGTGACGAGGCATTGGCAACCTTACGAGAGTCATAGTGATTCCTGGCAGTTCCTCACCAAAATACGCATTTTTTAGATACTGTGGAAAGTCTCTTTAAAGCGGTAATCCACTAGCGGTTTATCTTAAGAGAAACTGCCAGAGGTTTCTTGAAGTTCCTGAAGTGAGTCTAATTGTGACGAGGCATTGGCTACCTTAAGAGAGTCATAGTTACTCTTGCCAAATGCTCACCATAATAGACATTTTTTAGATACTGTGGCCAGTCTGCCCGAAGCGATACGCCACTAGTTGTTTAATTTAAGACAACCATCGTTACCCTTGCTAGGAGTTACTTGATGTTGCTGATTTAATTTTAATTGTGACGAGGCATTGGCAACCTTACGAGAGTCATAGTGATTCCTGGCAGTTCCTCACCAAAATACGCATTTGTTAGATATTGTGGAAAGTCTCTCCGAAGCGGTAATCCACTAGCTGCTTATCTTAAGTGAAAGTGCCAGAGGTTTCTTGAAGTTGCTGATGTGAGTCTAATTGTGACGAGGCATTGGCTACCTTAAGAGAGTCATAGTGACTCTTGCCAAATGCTCACCATAATAGACATTTTTTTTATACTGTGGCCAGTCTGCCCGAAGCGATACGCCACTAGTTGTTTAATTTAAGACAACCATCGTTACCCTTGCTAGGAGTTACTTGATGTTGCTGATTTAATTTTAATTGTGACGAGGCATTGGCAACCTTACGAGAGTCATAGTGATTCCTGGCAGTTCCTCACCAAAATACGCATTTGTTAGATACTGTGGAAAGTCTATCCAAAGCGGTAATCCACTAGCTGCTTATCTTAAGTGAAACTGCCAGAGGTTTCTTGAAGTTGCTGATGTGAGTCTAATTGTGACGAGGCATTGGCTACCTTAAGAGAGTCATACTGACTTTTGCCAAATGCTCACCATAATAGACATTTTTTTAGGTACTGTGGCTAGTCTGCCCGAAGCGATACGCCACTAGTTGTTTAATTTAAGACAACCATCGTTACCCTTGCTAGGAGTTACTTGATGTTGCTGATTTAATTTTAATTGTGACGAGGCATTGGCAACCTTACGAGAGTCATAGTGATTCCTGGCAGTTCCTCACCAAAATACGCATTTTTTAGATACTGTGGAAAGTCTCTTTAAAGCGGTAATCCACTAGCGGTTTATCTTAAGAGAAACTGCCAGAGGTTTCTTGAAGTTCCTGAAGTGAGTCTAATTGTGACGAGGCATTGGCTACCTTAAGAGAGTCATAGTTACTCTTGCCAAATGCTCACCATAATAGACATTTTTTAGATACTGTGGCCAGTCTGCCCGAAGCGATACGCCACTAGTTGTTTAATTTAAGACAACCATCGTTACCCTTGCTAGGAGTTACTTGATGTTGCTGATTTAATTTTAATTGTGACGAGGCATTGGCAACCTTACGAGAGTCATAGTGATTCCTGGCAGTTCCTCACCAAAATACGCATTTGTTAGATATTGTGGAAAGTCTCTCCGAAGCGGTAATCCACTAGCTGCTTATCTTAAGTGAAAGTGCCAGAGGTTTCTTGAAGTTGCTGATGTGAGTCTAATTGTGACGAGGCATTGGCTACCTTAAGAGAGTCATAGTGACTCTTGCCAAATGCTCACCATAATAGACATTTTTTTTTATACTGTGGCCAGTCTGCCCGAAGCGATACGCCACTAGTTGTTTAATTTAAGACAACCATCGTTACCCTTGCTAGGAGTTACTTGATGTTGCTGATTTAATTTTAATTGTGACGAGGCATTGGCAACCTTACGAGAGTCATAGTGATTCCTGGCAGTTCCTCACCAAAATACGCATTTGTTAGATACTGTGGAAAGTCTATCCAAAGCGGTAATCCACTAGCTGCTTATCTTAAGTGAAACTGCCAGAGGTTTCTCGAAGTTGCTGATGTGAGTCTAATTGTGACGAGGCATTGGCTACCTTAAGAGAGTCATACTGACTTTTGCCTAATGCTCACCATAATAGACATTTTTTTAGATACTGAGGCCAGTCTGCCCGAAGCGATACGCCACTAGTTGTTTAATTTAAGACAACCATCGTTACCCTTGCTAGGAGTTACTTGATGTTGCTGATTTAATTTTAATTGTGACGAGGCATTGGCAACCTTACGAGAGTCATAGTGATTCCTGGCAGTTCCTCACGAAAATATGCATTTTTTAGATGCTGTGGAAAGTCTCTCCAAAGCGGTAATCCACTAGCGGTTTATCTTAAGAGAAACTGCCAGAGGTTTCTTGAAGTTCCTGAAGTGAGTCTAATTGTGACGAGGCATTGGCTACCTTAAGAGAGTCATAGTTACTCTTGCCAAATGCTCACCATAATAGACATTTTTTAGATACTGTGGCCAGTCTGCCCGAAGCGATACGCCACTAGTTGTTTAATTTAAGACAACCATCGTTACCCTTGCTAGGAGTTACTTGATGTTGCTGATTTAATTTTAATTGTGACGAGGCATTGGCAACCTTACGAGAGTCATAGTGATTCCTGGCAGTTCCTCACCAAAATACGCATTTGTTAGATATTGTGGAAAGTCTCTCCGAAGCGGTAATCCACTAGCTGCTTATCTTAAGTGAAACTGCCAGAGGTTTCTTGAAGTTGCTGATGTGAGTCTAATTGTGACGAGGCATTGGCTACCTTAAGAGAGTCATAGTGACTCTTGCCAAATGCTCACCATAATAGACATTTTTTTAGATACTGTGGCCAGTCTGCCCGAAGCGATACGCCACTAGTTGTTTAATTTAAGACAACCATCGTTACCCTTGCTAGGAGTTACTTGATGTTGCTGATTTAATTTTAATTGTGACGAGGCATTGGCAACCTTACGAGAGTCATAGTGATTCCTGGCAGTTCCTCACCAAAATACGCATTTTTTAGATACTGTGGAGAGTCTCTCCAAAGCGGTAATCCACTAGCGGTTTATCTTAAGAGAAACTGCCAGAGGTTTCTTGAAGTTCCTGAAGTGAGTCTAATTGTGACGAGGCATTGGCTACCTTAAGAGAGTCATAGTTACTCTTGCCAAATGCTCACCATAATAGACATTTTTTAGATACTGTGGCCAGTCTGCCCGAAGCGATACGCCACTAGTTGTTTAATTTAAGACAACCATCGTTACCCTTGCTAGGAGTTACTTGATGTTGCTGATTTAATTTTAATTGTGACGAGGCATTGGCAACCTTACGAGAGTCATAGTGATTCCTGGCAGTTCCTCACCAAAATACGCATTTGTTAGATATTGTGGAAAGTCTCTCCGAAGCGGTAATCCACTAGCTGCTTATCTTAAGTGAAAGTGCCAGAGGTTTCTTGAAGTTGCTGATGTGAGTCTAATTGTGACGAGGCATTGGCTACCTTAAGAGAGTCATAGTGACTCTTGCCAAATGCTCACCATAATAGACATTTTTTTTATACTGTGGCCAGTCTGCCCGAAGCGATACGCCACTAGTTGTTTAATTTAAGACAACCATCGTTACCCTTGCTAGGAGTTACTTGATGTTGCTGATTTAATTTTAATTGTGACGAGGCATTGGCAACCTTACGAGAGTCATAGTGATTCCTGGCAGTTCCTCACCAAAATACGCATTTGTTAGATACTGTGGAAAGTCTATCCAAAGCGGTAATCCACTAGCTGCTTATCTTAAGTGAAACTGCCAGAGGTTTCTTGAAGTTGCTGATGTGAGTCTAATTGTGACGAGGCATTGGCTACCTTAAGAGAGTCATACTGACTTTTGCCAAATGCTCACCATAATAGACATTTTTTTAGGTACTGTGGCTAGTCTGCCCGAAGCGATACGCCACTAGTTGTTTAATTTAAGACAACCATCGTTACCCTTGCTAGGAGTTACTTGATGTTGCTGATTTAATTTTAATTGTGACGAGGCATTGGCAACCTTACGAGAGTCATAGTGATTCCTGGCAGTTCCTCACCAAAATACGCATTTTTTAGATACTGTGGAAAGTCTCTTTAAAGCGGTAATCCACTAGCGGTTTATCTTAAGAGAAACTGCCAGAGGTTTCTTGAAGTTCCTGAAGTGAGTCTAATTGTGACGAGGCATTGGCTACCTTAAGAGAGTCATAGTTACTCTTGCCAAATGCTCACCATAATAGACCTTTTTTAGATACTGTGGCCAGTCTGCCCGAAGCGATACGCCACTAGTTGTTTAATTTAAGACAACCATCGTTACCCTTGCTAGGAGTTACTTGATGTTGCTGATTTAATTTTAATTGTGACGAGGCATTGGCAACCTTACGAGAGTCATAGTGATTCCTGGCAGTTCCTCACCAAAATACGCATTTGTTAGATATTGTGGAAAGTCTCTCCGAAGCGGTAATCCACTAGCTGCTTATCTTAAGTGAAAGTGCCAGAGGTTTCTTGAAGTTGCTGATGTGAGTCTAATTGTGACGAGGCATTGGCTACCTTAAGAGAGTCATAGTGACTCTTGCCAAATGCTCACCATAATAGACATTTTTTTTTATACTGTGGCCAGTCTGCCCGAAGCGATACGCCACTAGTTGTTTAATTTAAGACAACCATCGTTACCCTTGCTAGGAGTTACTTGATGTTGCTGATTTAATTTTAATTGTGACGAGGCATTGGCAACCTTACGAGAGTCATAGTGATTCCTGGCAGTTCCTCACCAAAATACGCATTTGTTAGATATTGTGGAAAGTCTCTCCGAAGCGGTAATCCACTAGCTGCTTATCTTAAGTGAAACTGCCAGAGGTTTCTTGAAGTTGCTGATGTGAGTCTAATTGTGACGAGGCATTGGCTACCTTAAGAGAGTCATAGTGACTCTTGCCAAATGCTCACCATAATAGACATTTTTTTAGATACTGTGGCCAGTCTGCCCGAAGCGATACGCCACTAGTTGTTTAATTTAAGACAACCATCGTTACCCTTGCTAGGAGTTACTTGATGTTGCTGATTTAATTTTAATTGTGACGAGGCATTGGCAACCTTACGAGAGTCATAGTGATTCCTGGCAGTTCCTCACCAAAATACGCATTTTTTAGATACTGTGGAGAGTCTCTCCAAAGCGGTAATCCACTAGCGGTTTATCTTAAGAGAAACTGCCAGAGGTTTCTTGAAGTTCCTGAAGTGAGTCTAATTGTGACGAGGCATTGGCTACCTTAAGAGAGTCATAGTTACTCTTGCCAAATGCTCACCATAATAGACATTTTTTAGATACTGTGGCCAGTCTGCCCGAAGCGATACGCCACTAGTTGTTTAATTTAAGACAACCATCGTTACCCTTGCTAGGAGTTACTTGATGTTGCTGATTTAATTTTAATTGTGACGAGGCATTGGCAACCTTACGAGAGTCATAGTGATTCCTGGCAGTTCCTCACCAAAATACGCATTTGTTAGATATTGTGGAAAGTCTCTCCGAAGCGGTAATCCACTAGCTGCTTATCTTAAGTGAAAGTGCCAGAGGTTTCTTGAAGTTGCTGATGTGAGTCTAATTGTGACGAGGCATTGGCTACCTTAAGAGAGTCATAGTGACTCTTGCCAAATGCTCACCATAATAGACATTTTTTTTATACTGTGGCCAGTCTGCCCGAAGCGATACGCCACTAGTTGTTTAATTTAAGACAACCATCGTTACCCTTGCTAGGAGTTACTTGATGTTGCTGATTTAATTTTAATTGTGACGAGGCATTGGCAACCTTACGAGAGTCATAGTGATTCCTGGCAGTTCCTCACCAAAATACGCATTTGTTAGATACTGTGGAAAGTCTATCCAAAGCGGTAATCCACTAGCTGCTTATCTTAAGTGAAACTGCCAGAGGTTTCTTGAAGTTGCTGATGTGAGTCTAATTGTGACGAGGCATTGGCTACCTTAAGAGAGTCATACTGACTTTTGCCAAATGCTCACCATAATAGACATTTTTTTAGGTACTGTGGCTAGTCTGCCCGAAGCGATACGCCACTAGTTGTTTAATTTAAGACAACCATCGTTACCCTTGCTAGGAGTTACTTGATGTTGCTGATTTAATTTTAATTGTGACGAGGCATTGGCAACCTTACGAGAGTCATAGTGATTCCTGGCAGTTCCTCACCAAAATACGCATTTTTTAGATACTGTGGAAAGTCTCTTTAAAGCGGTAATCCACTAGCGGTTTATCTTAAGAGAAACTGCCAGAGGTTTCTTGAAGTTCCTGAAGTGAGTCTAATTGTGACGAGGCATTGGCTACCTTAAGAGAGTCATAGTTACTCTTGCCAAATGCTCACCATAATAGACATTTTTTAGATACTGTGGCCAGTCTGCCCGAAGCGATACGCCACTAGTTGTTTAATTTAAGACAACCATCGTTACCCTTGCTAGGAGTTACTTGATGTTGCTGATTTAATTTTAATTGTGACGAGGCATTGGCAACCTTACGAGAGTCATAGTGATTCCTGGCAGTTCCTCACCAAAATACGCATTTGTTAGATATTGTGGAAAGTCTCTCCGAAGCGGTAATCCACTAGCTGCTTATCTTAAGTGAAAGTGCCAGAGGTTTCTTGAAGTTGCTGATGTGAGTCTAATTGTGACGAGGCATTGGCTACCTTAAGAGAGTCATAGTGACTCTTGCCAAATGCTCACCATAATAGACATTTTTTTTTATACTGTGGCCAGTCTGCCCGAAGCGATACGCCACTAGTTGTTTAATTTAAGACAACCATCGTTACCCTTGCTAGGAGTTACTTGATGTTGCTGATTTAATTTTAATTGTGACGAGGCATTGGCAACCTTACGAGAGTCATAGTGATTCCTGGCAGTTCCTCACCAAAATACGCATTTGTTAGATACTGTGGAAAGTCTATCCAAAGCGGTAATCCACTAGCTGCTTATCTTAAGTGAAACTGCCAGAGGTTTCTCGAAGTTGCTGATGTGAGTCTAATTGTGACGAGGCATTGGCTACCTTAAGAGAGTCATACTGACTTTTGCCTAATGCTCACCATAATAGACATTTTTTTAGATACTGAGGCCAGTCTGCCCGAAGCGATACGCCACTAGTTGTTTAATTTAAGACAACCATCGTTACCCTTGCTAGGAGTTACTTGATGTTGCTGATTTAATTTTAATTGTGACGAGGCATTGGCAACCTTACGAGAGTCATAGTGATTCCTGGCAGTTCCTCACGAAAATATGCATTTTTTAGATGCTGTGGAAAGTCTCTCCAAAGCGGTAATCCACTAGCGGTTTATCTTCAGAGAAACTGCCAGAGGTTTCTTGAAGTTCCTGAAGTGAGTCTAATTGTGACGAGGCATTGGCTACCTTAAGAGAGTCATAGTTACTCTTGCCAAATGCTCACCATAATAGACATTTTTTAGATACTGTGGCCAGTCTGCCCGAAGCGATACGCCACTAGTTGTTTAATTTAAGACAACCATCGTTACCCTTGCTAGGAGTTACTTGATGTTGCTGATTTAATTTTAATTGTGACGAGGCATTGGCAACCTTACGAGAGTCATAGTGATTCCTGGCAGTTCCTCACCAAAATACGCATTTGTTAGATATTGTGGAAAGTCTCTCCGAAGCGGTAATCCACTAGCTGCTTATCTTAAGTGAAACTGCCAGAGGTTTCTTGAAGTTGCTGATGTGAGTCTAATTGTGACGAGGCATTGGCTACCTTAAGAGAGTCATAGTGACTCTTGCCAAATGCTCACCATAATAGACATTTTTTTAGATACTGTGGCCAGTCTGCCCGAAGCGATACGCCACTAGTTGTTTAATTTAAGACAACCATCGTTACCCTTGCTAGGAGTTACTTGATGTTGCTGATTTAATTTTAATTGTGACGAGGCATTGGCAACCTTACGAGAGTCATAGTGATTCCTGGCAGTTCCTCACCAAAATACGCATTTTTTAGATACTGTGGAGAGTCTCTCCAAAGCGGTAATCCACTAGCGGTTTATCTTAAGAGAAACTGCCAGAGGTTTCTTGAAGTTCCTGAAGTGAGTCTAATTGTGACGAGGCATTGGCTACCTTAAGAGAGTCATAGTTACTCTTGCCAAATGCTCACCATAATAGACATTTTTTAGATGCTGTGGCCAGTCTGCCCGAAGCGATACGCCACTAGTTGTTTAATTTAAGACAACCATCGTTACCCTTGCTAGGAGTTACTTGATGTTGCTGATTTAATTTTAATTGTGACGAGGCATTGGCAACCTTACGAGAGTCATAGTGATTCCTGGCAGTTCCTCACCAAAATACGCATTTGTTAGATATTGTGGAAAGTCTCTCCGAAGCGGTAATCCACTAGCTGCTTATCTTAAGTGAAACTGCCAGAGGTTTCTTGAAGTTGCTGATGTGAGTCTAATTGTGACGAGGCATTGGCTACCTTAAGAGAGTCATAGTGACTCTTGCCAAATGCTCACCATGATAGACATTTTTTTAGATACTGTGGCCAGTCTGCCCGAAGCGATACGCCACTAGTTGTTTAATTTAAGACAACCATCGTTACCCTTGCTAGGAGTTACTTGATGTTGCTGATTTAATTTTAATTGTGACGAGGCATTGGCAACCTTACGAGAGTCATAGTGATTCCTGGCAGTTCCTCACCAAAATACGCATTTTTTAGATACTGTGGAAAGTCTATCCAAAGCGGTAATCCACTAGCTGCTTATCTTAAGTGAAACTGCCAGAGGTTTCTCGAAGTTGCTGATGTGAGTCTAATTGTGACGAGGCATTGGCTACCTTAAGAGAGTCATACTGACTTTTGCCTAATGCTCACCATAATAGACATTTTTTTAGATACTGAGGCCAGTCTGCCCGAAGCGATACGCCACTAGTTGTTTAATTTAAGACAACCATCGTTACCCTTGCTAGGAGTTACTTGATGTTGCTGATTTAATTTTAATTGTGATGAGGCATTGGCAACCTTACGAGAGTCATAGTGATTCCTGGCAGTTCCTCACGAAAATATGCATTTTTTAGATGCTGTGGAAAGTCTCTCCAAAGCGGTAATCCACTAGCGGTTTATCTTCAGAGAAACTGCCAGAGGTTTCTTGAAGTTCCTGAAGTGAGTCTAATTGTGACGAGGCATTGGCTACCTTAAGAGAGTCATAGTTACTCTTGCCAAATGCTCACCATAATAGACATTTTTTAGATACTGTGGCCAGTCTGCCCGAAGCGATACGCCACTAGTTGTTTAATTTAAGACAACCATCGTTACCCTTGCTAGGAGTTACTTGATGTTGCTGATTTAATTTTAATTGTGACGAGGCATTGGCAACCTTACGAGAGTCATAGTGATTCCTGGCAGTTCCTCACCAAAATACGCATTTGTTAGATATTGTGGAAAGTCTCTCCGAAGCGGTAATCCACTAGCTGCTTATCTTAAGTGAAACTGCCAGAGGTTTCTTGAAGTTGCTGATGTGAGTCTAATTGTGACGAGGCATTGGCTACCTTAAGAGAGTCATAGTGACTCTTGCCAAATGCTCACCATAATAGACATTTTTTTAGATACTGTGGCCAGTCTGCCCGAAGCGATACGCCACTAGTTGTTTAATTTAAGACAACCATCGTTACCCTTGCTAGGAGTTACTTGATGTTGCTGATTTAATTTTAATTGTGACGAGGCATTGGCAACCTTACGAGAGTCATAGTGATTCCTGGCAGTTCCTCACCAAAATACGCATTTTTTAGATACTGTGGAGAGTCTCTCCAAAGCGGTAATCCACTAGCGGTTTATCTTAAGAGAAACTGCCAGAGGTTTCTTGAAGTTCCTGAAGTGAGTCTAATTGTGACGAGGCATTGGCTACCTTAAGAGAGTCATAGTTACTCTTGCCAAATGCTCACCATAATAGACATTTTTTAGATGCTGTGGCCAGTCTGCCCGAAGCGATACGCCACTAGTTGTTTAATTTAAGACAACCATCGTTACCCTTGCTAGGAGTTACTTGATGTTGCTGATTTAATTTTAATTGTGACGAGGCATTGGCAACCTTACGAGAGTCATAGTGATTCCTGGCAGTTCCTCACCAAAATACGCATTTGTTAGATATTGTGGAAAGTCTCTCCGAAGCGGTAATCCACTAGCTGCTTATCTTAAGTGAAACTGCCAGAGGTTTCTTGAAGTTGCTGATGTGAGTCTAATTGTGACGAGGCATTGGCTACCTTAAGAGAGTCATAGTGACTCTTGCCAAATGCTCACCATGATAGACATTTTTTTAGATACTGTGGCCAGTCTGCCCGAAGCGATACGCCACTAGTTGTTTAATTTAAGACAACCATCGTTACCCTTGCTAGGAGTTACTTGATGTTGCTGATTTAATTTTAATTGTGACGAGGCATTGGCAACCTTACGAGAGTCATAGTGATTCCTGGCAGTTCCTCACCAAAATACGCATTTTTTAGATACTGTGGAAAGTCTATCCAAAGCGGTAATCCACTAGCTGCTTATCTTAAGTGAAACTGCCAGAGGTTTCTTGAAGTTGCTGATGTGAGTCTAATTGTGACGAGGCATTGGCTACCTTAAGAGAGTCATACTGACTTTTGCCAAATGCTCACCATAATAGACATTTTTTTAGATACTGTGGCTAGTCTGCCCGAAGCGATACGCCACTAGTTGTTTAATTTAAGACAACCATCGTTACCCTTGCTAGGAGTTACTTGATGTTGCTGATTTAATTTTAATTGTGACGAGGCATTGGCAACCTTACGAGAGTCATAGTGATTCCTGGCAGTTCCTCACCAAAATACGCATTTGTTAGATACTGTGGAAAGTCTATCCAAAGCGGTAATCCACTAGCTGCTTATCTTAAGTGAAACTGCCAGAGGTTTCTCGAAGTTGCTGATGTGAGTCTAATTGTGACGAGGCATTGGCTACCTTAAGAGAGTCATACTGACTTTTGCCTAATGCTCACCATAATAGACATTTTTTTAGATACTGAGGCCAGTCTGCCCGAAGCGATACGCCACTAGTTGTTTAATTTAAGACAACCATCGTTACCCTTGCTAGGAGTTACTTGATGTTGCTGATTTAATTTTAATTGTGACGAGGCATTGGCAACCTTACGAGAGTCATAGTGATTCCTGGCAGTTCCTCACGAAAATATGCATTTTTTAGATGCTGTGGAAAGTCTCTCCAAAGCGGTAATCCACTAGCGGTTTATCTTAAGAGAAACTGCCAGAGGTTTCTTGAAGTTCCTGAAGTGAGTCTAATTGTGACGAGGCATTGGCTACCTTAAGAGAGTCATAGTTACTCTTGCCAAATGCTCACCATAATAGACATTTTTTAGATACTGTGGCCAGTCTGCCCGAAGCGATACGCCACTAGTTGTTTAATTTAAGACAACCATCGTTACCCTTGCTAGGAGTTACTTGATGTTGCTGATTTAATTTTAATTGTGACGAGGCATTGGCAACCTTACGAGAGTCATAGTGATTCCTGGCAGTTCCTCACCAAAATACGCATTTGTTAGATATTGTGGAAAGTCTCTCCGAAGCGGTAATCCACTAGCTGCTTATCTTAAGTGAAAGTGCCAGAGGTTTCTTGAAGTTGCTGATGTGAGTCTAATTGTGACGAGGCATTGGCTACCTTAAGAGAGTCATAGTGACTCTTGCCAAATGCTCACCATAATAGACATTTTTTTTATACTGTGGCCAGTCTGCCCGAAGCGATACGCCACTAGTTGTTTAATTTAAGACAACCATCGTTACCCTTGCTAGGAGTTACTTGATGTTGCTGATTTAATTTTAATTGTGACGAGGCATTGGCAACCTTACGAGAGTCATAGTGATTCCTGGCAGTTCCTCACCAAAATACGCATTTGTTAGATACTGTGGAAAGTCTATCCAAAGCGGTAATCCACTAGCTGCTTATCTTAAGTGAAACTGCCAGAGGTTTCTTGAAGTTGCTGATGTGAGTCTAATTGTGACGAGGCATTGGCTACCTTAAGAGAGTCATACTGACTTTTGCCTAATGCTCACCATAATAGACATTTTTTTAGATACTGAGGCCAGTCTGCCCGAAGCGATACGCCACTAGTTGTTTAATTTAAGACAACCATCGTTACCCTTGCTAGGAGTTACTTGATGTTGCTGATTTAATTTTAATTGTGACGAGGCATTGGCAACCTTACGAGAGTCATAGTGATTCCTGGCAGTTCCTCACGAAAATATGCATTTTTTAGATACTGTGGAAAGTCTCTCCAAAGCGGTAATCCACTAGCGGTTTATCTTAAGAGAAACTGCCAGAGGTTTCTTGAAGTTCCTGAAGTGAGTCTAATTGTGACGAGGCATTGGCTACCTTAAGAGAGTCATAGTGACTCTTGCCAAATGCTCACCATAATAGACATTTTTTTAGATACTGTGGCCAGTCTGCCCGAAGCGATACGCCACTAGTTGTTTAATTTAAGACAACCATCGTTACCCTTGCTAGGAGTTACTTGATGTTGCTGATTTAATTTTAATTGTGACGAGGCATTGGCAACCTTACGAGAGTCATAGTGATTCCTGGCAGTTCCTCACCAAAATACGCATTTTTTAGATACTGTGGAGAGTCTCTCCAAAGCGGTAATCCACTAGCGGTTTATCTTAAGAGAAACTGCCAGAGGTTTCTTGAAGTTCCTGAAGTGAGTCTAATTGTGACGAGGCATTGGCTACCTTAAGAGAGTCATAGTTACTCTTGCCAAATGCTCACCATAATAGACATTTTTTAGATACTGTGGCCAGTCTGCCCGAAGCGATACGCCACTAGTTGTTTAATTTAAGACAACCATCGTTACCCTTGCTAGGAGTTACTTGATGTTGCTGATTTAATTTTAATTGTGACGAGGCATTGGCAACCTTACGAGAGTCATAGTGATTCCTGGCAGTTCCTCACCAAAATACGCATTTTTTAGATACTGTGGAAAGTCTCTTTAAAGCGGTAATCCACTAGCGGTTTATCTTAAGAGAAACTGCCAGAGGTTTCTTGAAGTTCCTGAAGTGAGTCTAATTGTGACGAGGCATTGGCTACCTTAAGAGAGTCATAGTTACTCTTGCCAAATGCTCACCATAATAGACATTTTTTAGATACTGTGGCCAGTCTGCCCGAAGCGATACGCCACTAGTTGTTTAATTTAAGACAACCATCGTTACCCTTGCTAGGAGTTACTTGATGTTGCTGATTTAATTTTAATTGTGACGAGGCATTGGCAACCTTACGAGAGTCATAGTGATTCCTGGCAGTTCCTCACCAAAATACGCATTTGTTAGATATTGTGGAAAGTCTCTCCGAAGCGGTAATCCACTAGCTGCTTATCTTAAGTGAAAGTGCCAGAGGTTTCTTGAAGTTGCTGATGTGAGTCTAATTGTGACGAGGCATTGGCTACCTTAAGAGAGTCATAGTGACTCTTGCCAAATGCTCACCATAATAGACATTTTTTTTATACTGTGGCCAGTCTGCCCGAAGCGATACGCCACTAGTTGTTTAATTTAAGACAACCATCGTTACCCTTGCTAGGAGTTACTTGATGTTGCTGATTTAATTTTAATTGTGACGAGGCATTGGCAACCTTACGAGAGTCATAGTGATTCCTGGCAGTTCCTCACCAAAATACGCATTTGTTAGATACTGTGGAAAGTCTATCCAAAGCGGTAATCCACTAGCTGCTTATCTTAAGTGAAACTGCCAGAGGTTTCTTGAAGTTGCTGATGTGAGTCTAATTGTGACGAGGCATTGGCTACCTTAAGAGAGTCATACTGACTTTTGCCAAATGCTCACCATAATAGACATTTTTTTAGGTACTGTGGCTAGTCTGCCCGAAGCGATACGCCACTAGTTGTTTAATTTAAGACAACCATCGTTACCCTTGCTAGGAGTTACTTGATGTTGCTGATTTAATTTTAATTGTGACGAGGCATTGGCAACCTTACGAGAGTCATAGTGATTCCTGGCAGTTCCTCACCAAAATACGCATTTTTTAGATACTGTGGAAAGTCTCTTTAAAGCGGTAATCCACTAGCGGTTTATCTTAAGAGAAACTGCCAGAGGTTTCTTGAAGTTCCTGAAGTGAGTCTAATTGTGACGAGGCATTGGCTACCTTAAGAGAGTCATAGTTACTCTTGCCAAATGCTCACCATAATAGACATTTTTTAGATACTGTGGCCAGTCTGCCCGAAGCGATACGCCACTAGTTGTTTAATTTAAGACAACCATCGTTACCCTTGCTAGGAGTTACTTGATGTTGCTGATTTAATTTTAATTGTGACGAGGCATTGGCAACCTTACGAGAGTCATAGTGATTCCTGGCAGTTCCTCACCAAAATACGCATTTGTTAGATATTGTGGAAAGTCTCTCCGAAGCGGTAATCCACTAGCTGCTTATCTTAAGTGAAAGTGCCAGAGGTTTCTTGAAGTTGCTGATGTGAGTCTAATTGTGACGAGGCATTGGCTACCTTAAGAGAGTCATAGTGACTCTTGCCAAATGCTCACCATAATAGACATTTTTTTTTATACTGTGGCCAGTCTGCCCGAAGCGATACGCCACTAGTTGTTTAATTTAAGACAACCATCGTTACCCTTGCTAGGAGTTACTTGATGTTGCTGATTTAATTTTAATTGTGACGAGGCATTGGCAACCTTACGAGAGTCATAGTGATTCCTGGCAGTTCCTCACCAAAATACGCATTTGTTAGATACTGTGGAAAGTCTATCCAAAGCGGTAATCCACTAGCTGCTTATCTTAAGTGAAACTGCCAGAGGTTTCTCGAAGTTGCTGAAGTGAGTCTAATTGTGACGAGGCATTGGCTACCTTAAGAGAGTCATACTGACTTTTGCCTAATGCTCACCATAATAGACATTTTTTTAGATACTGAGGCCAGTCTGCCCGAAGCGATACGCCACTAGTTGTTTAATTTAAGACAACCATCGTTACCCTTGCTAGGAGTTACTTGATGTTGCTGATTTAATTTTAATTGTGACGAGGCATTGGCAACCTTACGAGAGTCATAGTGATTCCTGGCAGTTCCTCACGAAAATATGCATTTTTTAGATGCTGTGGAAAGTCTCTCCAAAGCGGTAATCCACTAGCGGTTTATCTTAAGAGAAACTGCCAGAGGTTTCTTGAAGTTCCTGAAGTGAGTCTAATTGTGACGAGGCATTGGCTACCTTAAGAGAGTCATAGTTACTCTTGCCAAATGCTCACCATAATAGACATTTTTTAGATACTGTGGCCAGTCTGCCCGAAGCGATACGCCACTAGTTGTTTAATTTAAGACAACCATCGTTACCCTTGCTAGGAGTTACTTGATGTTGCTGATTTAATTTTAATTGTGACGAGGCATTGGCAACCTTACGAGAGTCATAGTGATTCCTGGCAGTTCCTCACCAAAATACGCATTTGTTAGATATTGTGGAAAGTCTCTCCGAAGCGGTAATCCACTAGCTGCTTATCTTAAGTGAAACTGCCAGAGGTTTCTTGAAGTTGCTGATGTGAGTCTAATTGTGACGAGGCATTGGCTACCTTAAGAGAGTCATAGTGACTCTTGCCAAATGCTCACCATAATAGACATTTTTTTAGATACTGTGGCCAGTCTGCCCGAAGCGATACGCCACTAGTTGTTTAATTTAAGACAACCATCGTTACCCTTGCTAGGAGTTACTTGATGTTGCTGATTTAATTTTAATTGTGACGAGGCATTGGCAACCTTACGAGAGTCATAGTGATTCCTGGCAGTTCCTCACCAAAATACGCATTTTTTAGATACTGTGGAGAGTCTCTCCAAAGCGGTAATCCACTAGCGGTTTATCTTAAGAGAAACTGCCAGAGGTTTCTTGAAGTTCCTGAAGTGAGTCTAATTGTGACGAGGCATTGGCTACCTTAAGAGAGTCATAGTTACTCTTGCCAAATGCTCACCATAATAGACATTTTTTAGATGCTGTGGCCAGTCTGCCCGAAGCGATACGCCACTAGTTGTTTAATTTAAGACAACCATCGTTACCCTTGCTAGGAGTTACTTGATGTTGCTGATTTAATTTTAATTGTGACGAGGCATTGGCAACCTTACGAGAGTCATAGTGATTCCTGGCAGTTCCTCACCAAAATACGCATTTGTTAGATATTGTGGAAAGTCTCTCCGAAGCGGTAATCCACTAGCTGCTTATCTTAAGTGAAACTGCCAGAGGTTTCTTGAAGTTGCTGATGTGAGTCTAATTGTGACGAGGCATTGGCTACCTTAAGAGAGTCATAGTGACTCTTGCCAAATGCTCACCATGATAGACATTTTTTTAGATACTGTGGCCAGTCTGCCCGAAGCGATACGCCACTAGTTGTTTAATTTAAGACAACCATCGTTACCCTTGCTAGGAGTTACTTGATGTTGCTGATTTAATTTTAATTGTGACGAGGCATTGGCAACCTTACGAGAGTCATAGTGATTCCTGGCAGTTCCTCACCAAAATACGCATTTTTTAGATACTGTGGAAAGTCTATCCAAAGCGGTAATCCACTAGCTGCTTATCTTAAGTGAAACTGCCAGAGGTTTCTCGAAGTTGCTGATGTGAGTCTAATTGTGACGAGGCATTGGCTACCTTAAGAGAGTCATACTGACTTTTGCCTAATGCTCACCATAATAGACATTTTTTTAGATACTGAGGCCAGTCTGCCCGAAGCGATACGCCACTAGTTGTTTAATTTAAGACAACCATCGTTACCCTTGCTAGGAGTTACTTGATGTTGCTGATTTAATTTTAATTGTGACGAGGCATTGGCAACCTTACGAGAGTCATAGTGATTCCTGGCAGTTCCTCACGAAAATATGCATTTTTTAGATGCTGTGGAAAGTCTCTCCAAAGCGGTAATCCACTAGCGGTTTATCTTCAGAGAAACTGCCAGAGGTTTCTTGAAGTTCCTGAAGTGAGTCTAATTGTGACGAGGCATTGGCTACCTTAAGAGAGTCATAGTTACTCTTGCCAAATGCTCACCATAATAGACATTTTTTAGATACTGTGGCCAGTCTGCCCGAAGCGATACGCCACTAGTTGTTTAATTTAAGACAACCATCGTTACCCTTGCTAGGAGTTACTTGATGTTGCTGATTTAATTTTAATTGTGACGAGGCATTGGCAACCTTACGAGAGTCATAGTGATTCCTGGCAGTTCCTCACCAAAATACGCATTTGTTAGATATTGTGGAAAGTCTCTCCGAAGCGGTAATCCACTAGCTGCTTATCTTAAGTGAAACTGCCAGAGGTTTCTTGAAGTTGCTGATGTGAGTCTAATTGTGACGAGGCATTGGCTACCTTAAGAGAGTCATAGTGACTCTTGCCAAATGCTCACCATAATAGACATTTTTTTAGATACTGTGGCCAGTCTGCCCGAAGCGATACGCCACTAGTTGTTTAATTTAAGACAACCATCGTTACCCTTGCTAGGAGTTACTTGATGTTGCTGATTTAATTTTAATTGTGACGAGGCATTGGCAACCTTACGAGAGTCATAGTGATTCCTGGCAGTTCCTCACCAAAATACGCATTTTTTAGATACTGTGGAGAGTCTCTCCAAAGCGGTAATCCACTAGCGGTTTATCTTAAGAGAAACTGCCAGAGGTTTCTTGAAGTTCCTGAAGTGAGTCTAATTGTGACGAGGCATTGGCTACCTTAAGAGAGTCATAGTTACTCTTGCCAAATGCTCACCATAATAGACATTTTTTAGATGCTGTGGCCAGTCTGCCCGAAGCGATACGCCACTAGTTGTTTAATTTAAGACAACCATCGTTACCCTTGCTAGGAGTTACTTGATGTTGCTGATTTAATTTTAATTGTGACGAGGCATTGGCAACCTTACGAGAGTCATAGTGATTCCTGGCAGTTCCTCACCAAAATACGCATTTGTTAGATATTGTGGAAAGTCTCTCCGAAGCGGTAATCCACTAGCTGCTTATCTTAAGTGAAACTGCCAGAGGTTTCTTGAAGTTGCTGATGTGAGTCTAATTGTGACGAGGCATTGGCTACCTTAAGAGAGTCATAGTGACTCTTGCCAAATGCTCACCATGATAGACATTTTTTTAGATACTGTGGCCAGTCTGCCCGAAGCGATACGCCACTAGTTGTTTAATTTAAGACAACCATCGTTACCCTTGCTAGGAGTTACTTGATGTTGCTGATTTAATTTTAATTGTGACGAGGCATTGGCAACCTTACGAGAGTCATAGTGATTCCTGGCAGTTCCTCACCAAAATACGCATTTTTTAGATACTGTGGAAAGTCTATCCAAAGCGGTAATCCACTAGCTGCTTATCTTAAGTGAAACTGCCAGAGGTTTCTTGAAGTTGCTGATGTGAGTCTAATTGTGACGAGGCATTGGCTACCTTAAGAGAGTCATACTGACTTTTGCCAAATGCTCACCATAATAGACATTTTTTTAGATACTGTGGCTAGTCTGCCCGAAGCGATACGCCACTAGTTGTTTAATTTAAGACAACCATCGTTACCCTTGCTAGGAGTTACTTGATGTTGCTGATTTAATTTTAATTGTGACGAGGCATTGTCAACCTTACGAGAGTCATAGTGATTCCTGGCAGTTCCTCACCAAAATACGCATTTTTTAGATACTGTGGAAAGTCTCTCCAAAGCGGTAATCCACTAGCGGTTTATCTTAAGAGAAACTGCCAGAGGTTTCTTGAAGTTCCTGAAGTGAGTCTAATTGTGACGAGGCATTGGCTACCTTAAGAGAGTCATAGTTACTCTTGCCAAATGCTCACCATAATAGACATTTTTTAGATACTGTGGCCAGTCTGCCCGAAGCGATACGCCACTAGTTGTTTAATTTAAGACAACCATCGTTACCCTTGCTAGGAGTTACTTGATGTTGCTGATTTAATTTTAATTGTGACGAGGCATTGGCAACCTTACGAGAGTCATACTGATTCCTTGCAGTTCCTCACCAAAATACGCATTTGTTAGATATTGTGGAAAGTCTCTCCGAAGCGGTAATCCACTAGCTGCTTATCTTAAGTGAAACTGCCAGAGATTTCTTGAAGTTGCTGATGTGAGTCTAATTGTGACGAGGCATTGGCTACCTTAAGAGAGTCATAGTGACTCTTGCCAAATGCCCACCATAATAGACATTTTTTTAGATACTGTGGCCAGTCTGCCCGAATCATTACGCAATTAGTTGTTTAATTTAAGACAACCATTGTTACTCTTGCTCGGAGTTACTTGATGTTGCTTATTTAATTTTAATTGTGATGAGGCATTGGCAACGTTACGAGAGTCGTAGTGATTCCTGGCAGTTCCTCACGAAAATACGCATTTTTTAGATACTGTGGAAAGTCTCTCCAAAGAGGTAATCCACTAGCTGTTTGTCTTCAGAGAAACTGATAGAGGTTTCTTCAAGTTGCTGACGTGAGTCTAATTGTGGCGAGGCATTGGCTACCTTAAGAGAGTCATAGTTACTCTTGCCAAATGCTCACCATAATAGACATTTTTTAGATACTGTGGCCAGTCTGCCCGAAGCGATACGCCACTAGTTGTTTAATTTAAGACAACCATCGTTATCCTTGCTAGGAGTTACTTGATGTTGCTGATTTAATTTTAATTGTGACGAGGCATTGGCAACCTTACGAGAGTCATAGTGATTCCTGGCAGTTCCTCACCAAAATACGCATTTTTTAGATACTGTGGAAAGTCTCTCCGAAGCGGTAATCCACTAGCTGCTTATCTTAAGTGAAACTGCCAGAGGTTTCTTGAAGTTGCTGATGTGAGTCTAATTGTGACGAGGCATTGGCTACCTTAAGAGATTCATAGTGACTCTTGCCAAATGCTCACCATAATAGACATTTTTTTAGATACTGTGGCCAGTCTGCCCGAAGCGATACGCCACTAGTTGTTTAATTTAAGACAACCATCGTTACCCTTGCTAGGAGTTACTTGATGTTGCTGATTTAATTTTAATTGTGACGAGGCATTGGCAACCTTACGAGAGTCATAGTGATTCCTGGCAGTTCCTCACCAAAATACGAATTTTTTAGATACTGTGGAAAGTCTATCCAAAGCGGTAATCCACTAGCTGCTTATCTTAAGTGAAACTGCCAGAGGTTTCTTGAAGTTGCTGATGTGAGTCTAATTGTGACGAGGCATTGGCTACCTTAAGAGAGTCATACTGACTTTTGCCAAATGCTCACCATAATAGACATTTTTTTAGATACTGTGGCTAGTCTGCCCGAAGCGATACGCCACTAGTTGTTTAATTTAAGACAACCATCGTTACCCTTGCTAGGAGTTACTTGATTTTGCTGATTTAATTTTAATTGTGACGAGGCATTGTCAACCTTACGAGAGTCATAGTGATTCCTGGCAGTTCCTCACCAAAATACGCATTTTTTAGATACTGTGGAAAGTCTCTCCAAAGCGGTAATCCACTAGCGGTTTATCTTAAGAGAAACTGCCAGAGGTTTCTTGAAGTTCCTGAAGTGAGTCTAATTGTGACGAGGCATTGGCTACCTTAAGAGAGTCATAGTTACTCTTGCCAAATGCTCACCATAATAGACATTTTTTAGATACTGTGGCCAGTCTGCCCGAAGCGATACGCCACTAGTTGTTTAATTTAAGACAACCATCGTTACCCTTGCTAGGAGTTACTTGATGTTGCTGATTTAATTTTAATTGTGACGAGGCATTGGCAACCTTACGAGAGTCATACTGATTCCTTGCAGTTCCTCACCAAAATACGCATTTGTTAGATATTGTGGAAAGTCCCTCCGAAGCGGTAATCCACTAGCTGCTTATCTTAAGTGAAACTGCCAGAGATTTCTTGAAGTTGCTGATGTGAGTCTAATTGTGACGAGGCATTGGCTACCTTAAGAGAGTCATAGTGACTCTTGCCAAATGCCCACCATAATAGACATTTTTTTAGATACTGTGGCCAGTCTGCCCGAATCATTACGCAATTAGTTGTTTAATTTAAGACAACCATTGTTACTCTTGCTCGGAGTTACTTGATGTTGCTTATTTAATTTTAATTGTGATGAGGCATTGGCAACCTTACGAGAGTCGTAGTGATTCCTGGCAGTTCCTCACGAAAATACGCATTTTTTAGATACTGTGGAAAGTCTCTCCAAAGAGGTAATCCACTAGCTGTTTGTCTTCAGAGAAACTGATAGAGGTTTCTTCAAGTTGCTGACGTGAGTCTAATTGTGGCGAGGCATTGGCTACCTTAAGAGAGTCATAGTTACTCTTGCCAAATGCTCACCATAATAGACATTTTTTAGATACTGTGGCCAGTCTGCCCGAAGCGATACGCCACTAGTTGTTTAATTTAAGACAACCATCGTTATCCTTGCTAGGAGTTACTTGATGTTGCTGATTTAATTTTAATTGTGACGAGGCATTGGCAACCTTACGAGAGTCATAGTGATTCCTGGCAGTTCCTCACCAAAATACGCATTTTTTAGATACTGTGGAAAGTCTCTCCGAAGCGGTAATCCACTAGCTGCTTATCTTAAGTGAAACTGCCAGAGGTTTCTTGAAGTTGCTGATGTGAGTCTAATTGTGACGAGGCATTGGCTACCTTAAGAGATTCATAGTGACTCTTGCCAAATGCTCACCATAATAGACATTTTTTTAGATACTGTGGCCAGTCTGCCCGAAGCGATACGCCACTAGTTGTTTAATTTAAGACAACCATCGTTACCCTTGCTAGGAGTTACTTGATGTTGCTGATTTAATTTTAATTGTGACGAGGCATTGGCAACCTTACGAGAGTCATAGTGATTCCTGGCAGTTCCTCACCAAAATACGAATTTTTTAGATACTGTGGAAAGTCTATCCAAAGCGGTAATCCACTAGCTGCTTATCTTAAGTGAAACTGCCAGAGGTTTCTTGAAGTTGCTGATGTGAGTCTAATTGTGACGAGGCATTGGCTACCTTAAGAGAGTCATACTGACTTTTGCCAAATGCTCACCATAATAGACATTTTTTTAGATACTGTGGCTAGTCTGCCCGAAGCGATACGCCACTAGTTGTTTAATTTAAGACAACCATCGTTACCCTTGCTAGGAGTTACTTGATTTTGCTGATTTAATTTTAATTGTGACGAGGCATTGTCAACCTTACGAGAGTCATAGTGATTCCTGGCAGTTCCTCACCAAAATACGCATTTTTTAGATACTGTGGAAAGTCTCTCCAAAGCGGTAATCCACTAGCGGTTTATCTTAAGAGAAACTGCCAGAGGTTTCTTGAAGTTCCTGAAGTGAGTCTAATTGTGACGAGGCATTGGCTACCTTAAGAGAGTCATAGTTACTCTTGCCAAATGCTCACCATAATAGACATTTTTTAGATACTGTGGCCAGTCTGCCCGAAGCGATACGCCACTAGTTGTTTAATTTAAGACAACCATCGTTACCCTTGCTAGGAGTTACTTGATGTTGCTGATTTAATTTTAATTGTGACGAGGCATTGGCAACCTTACGAGAGTCATACTGATTCCTTGCAGTTCCTCACCAAAATACGCATTTGTTAGATATTGTGGAAAGTCCCTCCGAAGCGGTAATCCACTAGCTGCTTATCTTAAGTGAAACTGCCAGAGATTTCTTGAAGTTGCTGATGTGAGTCTAATTGTGACGAGGCATTGGCTACCTTAAGAGAGTCATAGTGACTCTTGCCAAATGCCCACCATAATAGACATTTTTTTAGATACTGTGGCCAGTCTGCCCGAATCATTACGCAATTAGTTGTTTAATTTAAGACAACCATTGTTACTCTTGCTCGGAGTTACTTGATGTTGCTTATTTAATTTTAATTGTGATGAGGCATTGGCAACCTTACGAGAGTCGTAGTGATTCCTGGCAGTTCCTCACGAAAATACGCATTTTTTAGATACTGTGGAAAGTCTCTCCAAAGAGGTAATCCACTAGCTGTTTGTCTTCAGAGAAACTGATAGAGGTTTCTTCAAGTTGCTGACGTGAGTCTAATTGTGGCGAGGCATTGGCTACCTTAAGAGAGTCATAGTTACTCTTGCCAAATGCTCACCATAATAGACATTTTTTAGATACTGTGGCCAGTCTGCCCGAAGCGATACGCCACTAGTTGTTTAATTTAAAACAACCATCGTTATCCTTGCTAGGAGTTACTTGATGTTGCTGATTTAATTTTAATTGTGACGAGGCATTGGCAACCTTACGAGAGTCATAGTGATTCCTGGCAGTTCCTCACCAAAATACGCATTTTTTAGATACTGTGGAAAGTCTCTCCAAAGCGGTAATCCACTAGCTGCTTATCTTAAGTGAAACTGCCAGAGGTTTCTTGAAGTTGCTGATGTGAGTCTAATTGTGACGAGGCATTGGCTACCTTAAGAGATTCATAGTGACTCTTGCCAAATGCTCACCATAATAGACATTTTTTTAGATACTGTGGCCAGTCTGCCCGAAGCGATACGCCACTAGTTGTTTAATTTAAGACAACCATCGTTACCCTTGCTAGGAGTTACTTGATGTTGCTGATTTAATTTTAATTGTGACGAGGCATTGGCAACCTTACGAGAGTCATAGTGATTCCTGGCAGTTCCTCACCAAAATACGCATTTTTTAGATACTGTGGAAAGTCTATCCAAAGCGGTAATCCACTAGCTGCTTATCTTAAGTGAAACTGCCAGAGGTTTCTTGAAGTTCCTGAAGTGAGTCTAATTGTGACGAGGCATTGGCTACCTTAAGAGAGTCATAGTTACTCTTGCCAAATGCTCACCATAATAGACATTTTTTAGATACTGTGGCCAGTCTGCCCGAAGCGATACGCCACTAGTTGTTTAATTTAAGACAACCATCGTTACCCTTGTTAGGAGTTACTTGATGTTGCTGATTTAATTTTAATTGTGACGAGGCATTGGCAACCTTACGAGAGTCATAGTGATTCCTGGCAGTTCCTCACCAAAATACGCATTTTTTAGATACTGTGGAAAGTCTATCCAAAGCGGTAATCCACTAGCTGCTTATCTTAAGTGAAACTGCCAGAGGTTTCTTGAAGTTGCTGATGTGAGTCTAATTGTGACGAGGCATTGGCTACCTTAAGAGAGTCATACTGACTTTTGCCTAATGCTCACCATAATAGACATTTTTTTAGATACTGAGGCCAGTCTGCCCGAAGCGATACGCCACTAGTTGTTTAATTTAAGACAACCATCGTTACCCTTGCTAGGAGTTACTTGATGTTGCTGATTTAATTTTAATTGTGACGCGGCATTGGCAACCTTACGAGAGTCATAGTGATTCCTGGCAGTTCCTCACCAAAATACGCATTTTTTAGATACTGTGGAAAGTCTCTCCAAAGCGGTAATCCACTAGCGGTTTATCTTAAGAGAAACTGCCAGAGGTTTCTTGAAGTTCCTGAAGTGAGTCTAATTGTGACGAGGCATTGGCTACCTTAAGAGAGTCATAGTTACTCTTGCCAAATGCTCACCATAATAGACATTTTTTAGATACTGTGGCCAGTCTGCCCGAAGCGATACGCCACTAGTTGTTTAATTTAAGACAACCATCGTTACCCTTGCTAGGAGTTACTTGATGTTGCTGATTTAATTTTAATTGTGACGAGGCATTGGCAACCTTACGAGAGTCATACTGATTCCTCGCAGTTCCTCACCAAAATACGCATTTGTTAGATATTGTGGAAAGTCTCTCCGAAGCGGTAATCCACTAGCTGCTTATCTTAAGTGAAACTGCCAGAGATTTCTTGAAGTTGCTGATGTGAGTCTAATTGTGACGAGGCATTGGCTACCTTAAGAGAGTCATAGTGACTCTTGCCAAATGCCCACCATAATAGACATTTTTTTAGATACTGTGGCCAGTCTGCCCGAATCATTACGCAATTAGTTGTTTAATTTAAGACAACCATTGTTACTCTTGCTCGGAGTTACTTGATGTTGCTTATTTAATTTTAATTGTGATGAGGCATTGGCAACCTTACGAGAGTCGTAGTGATTCCTGGCAGTTCCTCACGAAAATACGCATTTTTTAGATACTGTGGAAAGTCTCTCCAAAGAGGTAATCCACTAGCTGTTTGTCTTCAGAGAAACTGATAGAGGTTTCTTCAAGTTGCTGACGTGAGTCTAATTGTGGCGAGGCATTGGCTACCTTAAGAGAGTCATAGTTACTCTTGCCAAATGCTCACCATAATAGACATTTTTTAGATACTGTGGCCAGTCTGCCCGAAGCGATACGCCACTAGTTGTTTAATTTAAGACAACCATCGTTATCCTTGCTAGGAGTTACTTGATGTTGCTGATTTAATTTTAATTGTGACGAGGCATTGGCAACCTTACGAGAGTCATAGTGATTCCTGGCAGTTCCTCACCAAAATACGCATTTTTTAGATATTGTGGAAAGTCTCTCCAAAGCGGTAATCCACTAGCTGCTTATCTTAAGTGAAACTGCCAGAGGTTTCTTGAAGTTGCTGATGTGAGTCTAATTGTGACGAGGCATTGGCTACCTTAAGAGATTCATAGTGACTCTTGCCAAATGCTCACCATAATAGACATTTTTTTAGATACTGTGGCCAGTCTGCCCGAAGCGATACGCCACTAGTTGTTTAATTTAAGACAACCATCGTTACCCTTGCTAGGAGTTACTTGATGTTGCTGATTTAATTTTAATTGTGACGAGGCATTGGCAACCTTACGAGAGTCATAGTGATTCCTGGCAGTTCCTCACCAAAATACGCATTTTTTAGATACTGTGGAAAGTCTATCCAAAGCGGTAATCCACTAGCTGCTTATCTTAAGTGAAACTGCCAGAGGTTTCTTGAAGTTCCTGAAGTGAGTCTAATTGTGACGAGGCATTGGCTACCTTAAGAGAGTCATAGTTACTCTTGCCAAATGCTCACCATAATAGACATTTTTTAGATACTGTGGCCAGTCTGCCCGAAGCGATACGCCACTAGTTGTTTAATTTAAGACAACCATCGTTACCCTTGCTAGGAGTTACTTGATGTTGCTGATTTAATTTTAATTGTGACGAGGCATTGGCAACCTTACGAGAGTCATAGTGATTCCTGGCAGTTCCTCACCAAAATACGCATTTTTTAGATACTGTGGAAAGTCTATCCAAAGCGGTAATCCACTAGCTGCTTATCTTAAGTGAAACTGCCAGAGATTTCTTGAAGTTGCTGATGTGAGTCTAATTGTGACGAGGCATTGGCTACCTTAAGAGAGTCATAGTGACTCTTGCCAAATGCCCACCATAATAGACATTTTTTTAGATACTGTGGCCAGTCTGCCCGAATCATTACGCAATTAGTTGTTTAATTTAAGACAACCATTGTTACTCTTGCTCGGAGTTACTTGATGTTGCTTATTTAATTTTAATTGTGATGAGGCATTGGCAACCTTACGAGAGTCATACTGATTCCTTGCAGTTCCTCACCAAAATACGCATTTGTTAGATATTGTGGAAAGTCTCTCCGAAGCGGTAATCCACTAGCTGCTTATCTTAAGTGAAACTGCCAGAGATTTCTTGAAGTTGCTGATGTGAGTCTAATTGTGACGAGGCATTGGCTACCTTAAGAGAGTCATAGTGACTCTTGCCAAATGCCCACCATAATAGACATTTTTTTAGATACTGTGGCCAGTCTGCCCGAATCATTACGCAATTAGTTGTTTAATTTAAGACAACCATTGTTACTCTTGCTCGGAGTTACTTGATGTTGCTTATTTAATTTTAATTGTGATGAGGCATTGGCAACGTTACGAGAGTCGTAGTGATTCCTGGCAGTTCCTCACGAAAATACGCATTTTTTAGATACTGTGGAAAGTCTCTCCAAAGAGGTAATCCACTAGCTGTTTGTCTTCAGAGAAACTGATAGAGGTTTCTTCAAGTTGCTGACGTGAGTCTAATTGTGGCGAGGCATTGGCTACCTTAAGAGAGTCATAGTTACTCTTGCCAAATGCTCACCATAATAGACATTTTTTAGATACTGTGGCCAGTCTGCCCGAAGCGATACGCCACTAGTTGTTTAATTTAAGACAACCATCGTTATCCTTGCTAGGAGTTACTTGATGTTGCTGATTTAATTTTAATTGTGACGAGGCATTGGCAACCTTACGAGAGTCATAGTGATTCCTGGCAGTTCCTCACCAAAGTACGCATTTTTTAGATACTGTGGAAAGTCTCTCCGAAGCGGTAATCCACTAGCTGCTTATCTTAAGTGAAACTGCCAGAGGTTTCTTGAAGTTGCTGATGTGAGTCTAATTGTGACGAGGCATTGGCTACCTTAAGAGATTCATAGTGACTCTTGCCAAATGCTCACCATAATAGACATTTTTTTAGATACTGTGGCCAGTCTGCCCGAAGCGATACGCCACTAGTTGTTTAATTTAAGACAACCATCGTTACCCTTGCTGGGAGTTACTTGATGTTGCTGATTTAATTTTAATTGTGACGAGGCATTGGCAACCTTACGAGAGTCATAGTGATTCCTGGCAGTTCCTCACCAAAATACGCATTTTTTAGATACTGTGGAAAGTCTATCCAAAGCGGTAATCCACTAGCTGCTTATCTTAAGTGAAACTGCCAGAGGTTTCTTGAAGTTGCTGATGTGAGTCTAATTGTGACGAGGCATTGGCTACCTTAAGGGATTCATAGTGACTCTTGCCAAATGCTCACCATAATAGACATTTTTTTAGATACTGTGGCCAGTCTGCCCGAAGCGATACGCCACTAGTTGTTTAATTTAAGACAACCATCGTTACCCTTGCTAGGAGTTACTTGATGTTGCTGATTTAATTTTAATTGTGACGAGGCATTGGCAACCTTACGAGAGTCATACTGATTCCTTGCAGTTCCTCACCAAAATACGCATTTGTTAGATATTGTGGAAAGTCTCTCCGAAGCGGTAATCCACTAGCTGCTTATCTTAAGTGAAACTGCCAGAGATTTCTTGAAGTTGCTGATGTGAGTCTAATTGTGACGAGGCATTGGCTACCTTAAGAGAGTCATAGTGACTCTTGCCAAATGCCCACCATAATAGACATTTTTTTAGATACTGTGGCCAGTCTGCCCGAATCATTACGCAATTAGTTGTTTAATTTAAGACAACCATTGTTACTCTTGCTCGGAGTTACTTGATGTTGCTTATTTAATTTTAATTGTGATGAGGCATTGGCAACCTTACGAGAGTCGTAGTGATTCCTGGCAGTTCCTCACGAAAATACGCATTTTTTAGATACTGTGGAAAGTCTCTCCAAAGAGGTAATCCACTAGCTGTTTGTCTTCAGAGAAACTGATAGAGGTTTCTTCAAGTTGCTGACGTGAGTCTAATTGTGGCGAGGCATTGGCTACCTTAAGAGAGTCATAGTTACTCTTGCCAAATGCTCACCATAATAGACATTTTTTAGATACTGTGGCCAGTCTGCCCGAAGCGATACGCCACTAGTTGTTTAATTTAAGACAACCATCGTTATCCTTGCTAGGAGTTACTTGATGTTGCTGATTTAATTTTAATTGTGACGAGGCATTGGCCACCTTACGAGAGTCATAGTGATTCCTGGCAGTTCCTCACCAAAATACGCATTTTTTAGATACTGTGGAAAGTCTCTCCAAAGCGGTAATCCACTAGCTGCTTATCTTAAGTGAAACTGCCAGAGGTTTCTTGAAGTTGCTGATGTGAGTCTAATTGTGACGAGGCATTGGCTACCTTAAGAGATTCATAGTGACTCTTGCCAAATGCTCACCATAATAGACATTTTTTTAGATACTGTGGCCAGTCTGCCCGAAGCGATACGCCACTAGTTGTTTAATTTAAGACAACCATCGTTACCCTTGCTAGGAGTTACTTGATGTTGCTGATTTAATTTTAATTGTGACGAGGCATTGGCAACCTTACGAGAGTCATAGTGATTCCTGGCAGTTCCTCACCAAAATACGCATTTTTTAGATACTGTGGAAAGTCTATCCAAAGCGGTAATCCACTAGCTGCTTATCTTAAGTGAAACTGCCAGAGGTTTCTTGAAGTTCCTGAAGTGAGTCTAATTGTGACGAGGCATTGGCTACCTTAAGAGAGTCATAGTTACTCTTGCCAAATGCTCACCATAATAGACATTTTTTAGATACTGTGGCCAGTCTGCCCGAAGCGATACGCCACTAGTTGTTTAATTTAAGACAACCATCGTTACCCTTTCTAGGAGTTACTTGATGTTGCTGATTTAATTTTAATTGTGACGAGGCATTGGCAACCTTACGAGAGTCATAGTGATTCCTGGCAGTTCCTCACCAAAATACGCATTTTTTAGATACTGTGGAAAGTCTATCCAAAGCGGTAATCCACTAGCTGCTTATCTTAAGTGAAACTGCCAGAGGTTTCTTGAAGTTGCTGATGTGAGTCTAATTGTGACGAGGCATTGGCTACCTTAAGAGAGTCATACTGACTTTTGCCTAATGCTCACCATAATAGACATTTTTTTAGATACTGAGGCCAGTCTGCCCGAAGCGATACGCCACTAGTTGTTTAATTTAAGACAACCATCGTTACCCTTGCTAGGAGTTACTTGATGTTGCTGATTTAATTTTAATTGTGACGCGGCATTGGCAACCTTACGAGAGTCATAGTGATTCCTGGCAGTTCCTCACCAAAATACGCATTTTTTAGATACTGTGGAAAGTCTCTCCAAAGCGGTAATCCACTAGCGGTTTATCTTAAGAGAAACTGCCAGAGGTTTCTTGAAGTTCCTGAAGTGAGTCTAATTGTGACGAGGCATTGGCTACCTTAAGAGAGTCATAGTTACTCTTGCCAAATGCTCACCATAATAGACATTTTTTAGATACTGTGGCCAGTCTGCCCGAAGCGATACGCCACTAGTTGTTTAATTTAAGACAACCATCGTTACCCTTGCTAGGAGTTACTTGATGTTGCTGATTTAATTTTAATTGTGACGAGGCATTGGCAACCTTACGAGAGTCATACTGATTCCTTGCAGTTCCTCACCAAAATACGCATTTGTTAGATATTGTGGAAAGTCTCTCCGAAGCGGTAATCCACTAGCTGCTTATCTTAAGTGAAACTGCCAGAGATTTCTTGAAGTTGCTGATGTGAGTCTAATTGTGACGAGGCATTGGCTACCTTAAGAGAGTCATAGTGACTCTTGCCAAATGCCCACCATAATAGACATTTTTTTAGATACTGTGGCCAGTCTGCCCGAATCATTACGCAATTAGTTGTTTAATTTAAGACAACCATTGTTACTCTTGCTCGGAGTTACTTGATGTTGCTTATTTAATTTTAATTGTGATGAGGCATTGGCAACCTTACGAGAGTCGTAGTGATTCCTGGCAGTTCCTCACGAAAATACGCATTTTTTAGATACTGTGGAAAGTCTCTCCAAAGAGGTAATCCACTAGCTGTTTGTCTTCAGAGAAACTGATAGAGGTTTCTTCAAGTTGCTGACGTGAGTCTAATTGTGGCGAGGCATTGGCTACCTTAAGAGAGTCATAGTTACTCTTGCCAAATGCTCACCATAATAGACATTTTTTAGATACTGTGGCCAGTCTGCCCGAAGCGATACGCCACTAGTTGTTTAATTTAAGACAACCATCGTTATCCTTGCTAGGAGTTACTTGATGTTGCTGATTTAATTTTAATTGTGACGAGGCATTGGCAACCTTACGAGAGTCATAGTGATTCCTGGCAGTTCCTCACCAAAATACGCATTTTTTAGATACTGTGGAAAGTCTCTCCAAAGCGGTAATCCACTAGCTGCTTATCTTAAGTGAAACTGCCAGAGGTTTCTTGAAGTTGCTGATGTGAGTCTAATTGTGACGAGGCATTGGCTACCTTAAGAGATTCATAGTGACTCTTGCCAAATGCTCACCATAATAGACATTTTTTTAGATACTGTGGCCAGTCTGCCCGAAGCGATACGCCACTAGTTGTTTAATTTAAGACAACCATCGTTACCCTTGCTAGGAGTTACTTGATGTTGCTGATTTAATTTTAATTGTGACGAGGCATTGGCAACCTTACGAGAGTCATAGTGATTCCTGGCAGTTCCTCACCAAAATACGCATTTTTTAGATACTGTGGAAAGTCTATCCAAAGCGGTAATCCACTAGCTGCTTATCTTAAGTGAAACTGCCAGAGGTTTCTTGAAGTTCCTGAAGTGAGTCTAATTGTGACGAGGCATTGGCTACCTTAAGAGAGTCATAGTTACTCTTGCCAAATGCTCACCATAATAGACATTTTTTAGATACTGTGGCCAGTCTGCCCGAAGCGATACGCCACTAGTTGTTTAATTTAAGACAACCATCGTTACCCTTGCTAGGAGTTACTTGATGTTGCTGATTTAATTTTAATTGTGACGAGGCATTGGCAACCTTACGAGAGTCATAGTGATTCCTGGCAGTTCCTCACCAAAATACGCATTTTTTAGATACTGTGGAAAGTCTATCCAAAGCGGTAATCCACTAGCTGCTTATCTTAAGTGAAACTGCCAGAGATTTCTTGAAGTTGCTGATGTGAGTCTAATTGTGACGAGGCATTGGCTACCTTAAGAGAGTCATAGTGACTCTTGCCAAATGCCCACCATAATAGACATTTTTTTAGATACTGTGGCCAGTCTGCCCGAATCATTACGCAATTAGTTGTTTAATTTAAGACAACCATTGTTACTCTTGCTCGGAGTTACTTGATGTTGCTTATTTAATTTTAATTGTGATGAGGCATTGGCAACCTTACGAGAGTCATACTGATTCCTTGCAGTTCCTCACCAAAATACGCATTTGTTAGATATTGTGGAAAGTCTCTCCGAAGCGGTAATCCACTAGCTGCTTATCTTAAGTGAAACTGCCAGAGATTTCTTGAAGTTGCTGATGTGAGTCTAATTGTGACGAGGCATTGGCTACCTTAAGAGAGTCATAGTGACTCTTGCCAAATGCCCACCATAATAGACATTTTTTAGATACTGTGGCCAGTCTGCCCGAAGCGATACGCCACTAGTTGTTTAATTTAAGACAACCATCGTTACCCTTGCTAGGAGTTACTTGATGTTGCTGATTTAATTTTAATTGTGACGAGGCATTGGCAACCTTACGAGAGTCATACTGATTCCTTGCAGTTCCTCACCAAAATACGCATTTGTTAGATATTGTGGAAAGTCTCTCCGAAGCGGTAATCCAGTAGCTGCTTATCTTAAGTGAAACTGCCAGAGATTTCTTGAAGTTGCTGATGTGAGTCTAATTGTGACGAGGCATTGGCTACCTTAAGAGAGTCATACTGACTTTTGCCTAATGCTCACCATAATAGACATTTTTTTAGATACTGAGGCCAGTCTGCCCGAAGCGATACGCCACTAGTTGTTTAATTTAAGACAACCATCGTTACCCTTGCTAGGAGTTACTTGATGTTGCTGATTTAATTTTAATTGTGACGCGGCATTGGCAACCTTACGAGAGTCATAGTGATTCCTGGCAGTTCCTCACCAAAATACGCATTTTTTAGATACTGTGGAAAGTCTCTCCAAAGCGGTAATCCACTAGCGGTTTATCTTAAGAGAAACTGCCAGAGGTTTCTTGAAGTTCCTGAAGTGAGTCTAATTGTGACGAGGCATTGGCTACCTTAAGAGAGTCATAGTTACTCTTGCCAAATGCTCACCATAATAGACATTTTTTAGATACTGTGGCCAGTCTGCCCGAAGCGATACGCCACTAGTTGTTTAATTTAAGACAACCATCGTTACCCTTGCTAGGAGTTACTTGATGTTGCTGATTTAATTTTAATTGTGACGAGGCATTGGCAACCTTACGAGAGTCATACTGATTCCTTGCAGTTCCTCACCAAAATACGCATTTGTTAGATATTGTGGAAAGTCTCTCCGAAGCGGTAATCCACTAGCTGCTTATCTTAAGTGAAACTGCCAGAGATTTCTTGAAGTTGCTGATGTGAGTCTAATTGTGACGAGGCATTGGCTACCTTAAGAGAGTCATAGTTACTCTTGCCAAATGCTCACCATAATAGACATTTTTTAGATACTGTGGCCAGTCTGCCCGAAGCGATACGCCACTAGTTGTTTAATTTAAGACAACCATCGTTACCCTTGCTAGGAGTTACTTGATGTTGCTGATTTAATTTTAATTGTGACGAGGCATTGGCAACCTTACGAGAGTCATACTGATTCCTTGCAGTTCCTCACCAAAATACGCATTTGTTAGATATTGTGGAAAGTCTCTCCGAAGCGGTAATCCAGTAGCTGCTTATCTTAAGTGAAACTGCCAGAGATTTCTTGAAGTTGCTGATGTGAGTCTAATTGTGACGAGGCATTGGCTACCTTAAGAGAGTCATACTGACTTTTGCCTAATGCTCACCATAATAGACATTTTTTTAGATACTGAGGCCAGTCTGCCCGAAGCGATACGCCACTAGTTGTTTAATTTAAGACAACCATCGTTACCCTTGCTAGGAGTTACTTGATGTTGCTGATTTAATTTTAATTGTGACGCGGCATTGGCAACCTTACGAGAGTCATAGTGATTCCTGGCAGTTCCTCACCAAAATACGCATTTTTTAGATACTGTGGAAAGTCTCTCCAAAGCGGTAATCCACTAGCGGTTTATCTTAAGAGAAACTGCCAGAGGTTTCTTGAAGTTCCTGAAGTGAGTCTAATTGTGACGAGGCATTGGCTACCTTAAGAGAGTCATAGTTACTCTTGCCAAATGCTCACCATAATAGACATTTTTTAGATACTGTGGCCAGTCTGCCCGAAGCGATACGCCACTAGTTGTTTAATTTAAGACAACCATCGTTACCCTTGCTAGGAGTTACTTGATGTTGCTGATTTAATTTTAATTGTGACGAGGCATTGGCAACCTTACGAGAGTCATAGTGATTCCTGGCAGTTCCTCACCAAAATACGCATTTTTTAGATACTGTGGAAAGTCTATCCAAAGCGGTAATCCACTAGCTGCTTATCTTAAGTGAAACTGCCAGAGGTTTCTTGAAGTTCCTGAAGTGAGTCTAATTGTGACGAGGCATTGGCTACCTTAAGAGAGTCATAGTTACTCTTGCCAAATGCTCACCATAATAGACATTTTTTAGATACTGTGGCCAGTCTGCCCGAAGCGATACGCCACTAGTTGTTTAATTTAAGACAACCATCGTTACCCTTGCTAGGAGTTACTTGATGTTGCTGATTTAATTTTAATTGTGACGAGGCATTGGCAACCTTACGAGAGTCATAGTGATTCCTGGCAGTTCCTCACCAAAATACGCATTTTTTAGATACTGTGGAAAGTCTATCCAAAGCGGTAATCCACTAGCTGCTTATCTTAAGTGAAACTGCCAGAGATTTCTTGAAGTTGCTGATGTGAGTCTAATTGTGACGAGGCATTGGCTACCTTAAGAGAGTCATAGTGACTCTTGCCAAATGCCCACCATAATAGACATTTTTTTAGATACTGTGGCCAGTCTGCCCGAATCATTACGCAATTAGTTGTTTAATTTAAGACAACCATTGTTACTCTTGCTCGGAGTTACTTGATGTTGCTTATTTAATTTTAATTGTGATGAGGCATTGGCAACCTTACGAGAGTCATACTGATTCCTTGCAGTTCCTCACCAAAATACGCATTTGTTAGATATTGTGGAAAGTCTCTCCGAAGCGGTAATCCACTAGCTGCTTATCTTAAGTGAAACTGCCAGAGATTTCTTGAAGTTGCTGATGTGAGTCTAATTGTGACGAGGCATTGGCTACCTTAAGAGAGTCATAGTGACTCTTGCCAAATGCCCACCATAATAGACATTTTTTAGATACTGTGGCCAGTCTGCCCGAAGCGATACGCCACTAGTTGTTTAATTTAAGACAACCATCGTTACCCTTGCTAGGAGTTACTTGATGTTGCTGATTTAATTTTAATTGTGACGAGGCATTGGCAACCTTACGAGAGTCATACTGATTCCTTGCAGTTCCTCACCAAAATACGCATTTGTTAGATATTGTGGAAAGTCTCTCCGAAGCGGTAATCCAGTAGCTGCTTATCTTAAGTGAAACTGCCAGAGATTTCTTGAAGTTGCTGATGTGAGTCTAATTGTGACGAGGCATTGGCTACCTTAAGAGAGTCATACTGACTTTTGCCTAATGCTCACCATAATAGACATTTTTTTAGATACTGAGGCCAGTCTGCCCGAAGCGATACGCCACTAGTTGTTTAATTTAAGACAACCATCGTTACCCTTGCTAGGAGTTACTTGATGTTGCTGATTTAATTTTAATTGTGACGCGGCATTGGCAACCTTACGAGAGTCATAGTGATTCCTGGCAGTTCCTCACCAAAATACGCATTTTTTAGATACTGTGGAAAGTCTCTCCAAAGCGGTAATCCACTAGCGGTTTATCTTAAGAGAAACTGCCAGAGGTTTCTTGAAGTTCCTGAAGTGAGTCTAATTGTGACGAGGCATTGGCTACCTTAAGAGAGTCATAGTTACTCTTGCCAAATGCTCACCATAATAGACATTTTTTAGATACTGTGGCCAGTCTGCCCGAAGCGATACGCCACTAGTTGTTTAATTTAAGACAACCATCGTTACCCTTGCTAGGAGTTACTTGATGTTGCTGATTTAATTTTAATTGTGACGAGGCATTGGCAACCTTACGAGAGTCATACTGATTCCTTGCAGTTCCTCACCAAAATACGCATTTGTTAGATATTGTGGAAAGTCTCTCCGAAGCGGTAATCCACTAGCTGCTTATCTTAAGTGAAACTGCCAGAGATTTCTTGAAGTTGCTGATGTGAGTCTAATTGTGACGAGGCATTGGCTACCTTAAGAGAGTCATAGTGACTCTTGCCAAATGCCCACCATAATAGACATTTTTTTAGATACTGTGGCCAGTCTGCCCGAATCATTACGCAATTAGTTGTTTAATTTAAGACAACCATTGTTACTCTTGCTCGGAGTTACTTGATGTTGCTTATTTAATTTTAATTGTGATGAGGCATTGGCAACCTTACGAGAGTCGTAGTGATTCCTGGCAGTTCCTCACGAAAATACGCCTTTTTTAGATACTGTGGAAAGTCTCTCCAAAGAGGTAATCCACTAGCTGTTTGTCTTCAGAGAAACTGATAGAGGTTTCTTCAAGTTGCTGACGTGAGTCTAATTGTGGCGAGGCATTGGCTACCTTAAGAGAGTCATAGTTACTCTTGCCAAATGCTCACCATAATAGACATTTTTTAGATACTGTGGCCAGTCTGCCCGAAGCGATACGCCACTAGTTGTTTAATTTAAGACAACCATCGTTATCCTTGCTAGGAGTTACTTGATGTTGCTGATTTAATTTTAATTGTGACGAGGCATTGGCAACCTTACGAGAGTCATAGTGATTCCTGGCAGTTCCTCACCAAAATACGCATTTTTTAGATACTGTGGAAAGTCTCTCCAAAGCGGTAATCCACTAGCTGCTTATCTTAAGTGAAACTGCCAGAGGTTTCTTGAAGTTGCTGATGTGAGTCTAATTGTGACGAGGCATTGGCTACCTTAAGAGATTCATAGTGACTCTTGCCAAATGCTCACCATAATAGACATTTTTTTAGATACTGTGGCCAGTCTGCCCGAAGCGATACGCCACTAGTTGTTTAATTTAAGACAACCATCGTTACCCTTGCTAGGAGTTACTTGATGTTGCTGATTTAATTTTAATTGTGACGAGGCATTGGCAACCTTACGAGAGTCATAGTGATTCCTGGCAGTTCCTCACCAAAATACGCATTTTTTAGATACTGTGGAAAGTCTATCCAAAGCGGTAATCCACTAGCTGCTTATCTTAAGTGAAACTGCCAGAGGTTTCTTGAAGTTCCTGAAGTGAGTCTAATTGTGACGAGGCATTGGCTACCTTAAGAGAGTCATAGTTACTCTTGCCAAATGCTCACCATAATAGACATTTTTTAGATACTGTGGCCAGTCTGCCCGAAGCGATACGCCACTAGTTGTTTAATTTAAGACAACCATCGTTACCCTTGCTAGGAGTTACTTGATGTTGCTGATTTAATTTTAATTGTGGCGAGGCATTGGCAACCTTACGAGAGTCATAGTGATTCCTGGCAGTTCCTCACCAAAATACGCATTTTTTAGATACTGTGGAAAGTCTATCCAAAGCGGTAATCCACTAGCTGCTTATCTTAAGTGAAACTGCCAGAGATTTCTTGAAGTTGCTGATGTGAGTCTAATTGTGACGAGGCATTGGCTACCTTAAGAGAGTCATAGTGACTCTTGCCAAATGCCCACCATAATAGACATTTTTTTAGATACTGTGGCCAGTCTGCCCGAATCATTACGCAATTAGTTGTTTAATTTAAGACAACCATTGTTACTCTTGCTCGGAGTTACTTGATGTTGCTTATTTAATTTTAATTGTGATGAGGCATTGGCAACGTTACGAGAGTCGTAGTGATTCCTGGCAGTTCCTCACGAAAATACGCATTTTTTAGATACTGTGGAAAGTCTCTCCAAAGAGGTAATCCACTAGCTGTTTGTCTTCAGAGAAACTGATAGAGGTTTCTTCAAGTTGCTGACGTGAGTCTAATTGTGGCGAGGCATTGGCTACCTTAAGAGAGTCATAGTTACTCTTGCCAAATGCTCACCATAATAGACATTTTTTAGATACTGTGGCCAGTCTGCCCGAAGCGATACGCCACTAGTTGTTTAATTTAAGACAACCATCGTTATCCTTGCTAGGAGTTACTTGATGTTGCTGATTTAATTTTAATTGTGACGAGGCATTGGAAACCTTACGAGAGTCATAGTGATTCCTGGCAGTTCCTCACCAAAATACGCATTTTTTAGATACTGTGGAAAGTCTCTCCGAAGCGGTAATCCACTAGCTGCTTATCTTAAGTGAAACTGCCAGAGGTTTCTTGAAGTTGCTGATGTGAGTCTAATTGTGACGAGGCATTGGCTACCTTAAGAGATTCATAGTGACTCTTGCCAAATGCTCACCATAATAGACATTTTTTTAGATACTGTGGCCAGTCTGCCCGAAGCGATACGCCACTAGTTGTTTAATTTAAGACAACCATCGTTACCCTTGCTGGGAGTTACTTGATGTTGCTGATTTAATTTTAATTGTGACGAGGCATTGGCAACCTTACGAGAGTCATAGTGATTCCTGGCAGTTCCTCACCAAAATACGCATTTTTTAGATACTGTGGAAAGTCTATCCAAAGCGGTAATCCACTAGCTGCTTATCTTAAGTGAAACTGCCAGAGGTTTCTTGAAGTTGCTGATGTGAGTCTAATTGTGACGAGGCATTGGCTACCTTAAGAGAGTCATACTGACTTTTGCCAAATGCTCACCATAATAGACATTTTTTTAGATACTGTGGCTAGTCTGCCCGAAGCGATACGCCACTAGTTGTTTAATTTAAGACAACCATCGTTACCCTTGCTAGGAGTTACTTGATTTTGCTGATTTAATTTTAATTGTGACGAGGCATTGTCAACCTTACGAGAGTCATAGTGATTCCTGGCAGTTCCTCACCAAAATACGCATTTTTTAGATACTGTGGAAAGTCTCTCCAAAGCGGTAATCCACTAGCGGTTTATCTTAAGAGAAACTGCCAGAGGTTTCTTGAAGTTCCTGAAGTGAGTCTAATTGTGACGAGGCATTGGCTACCTTAAGAGAGTCATAGTTACTCTTGCCAAATGCTCACCATAATAGACATTTTTTAGATACTGTGGCCAGTCTGCCCGAAGCGATACGCCACTAGTTGTTTAATTTAAGACAACCATCGTTACCCTTGCTAGGAGTTACTTGATGTTGCTGATTTAATTTTAATTGTGACGAGGCATTGGCAACCTTACGAGAGTCATACTGATTCCTTGCAGTTCCTCACCAAAATACGCATTTGTTAGATATTGTGGAAAGTCTCTCCGAAGCGGTAATCCACTAGCTGCTTATCTTAAGTGAAACTGCCAGAGATTTCTTGAAGTTGCTGATGTGAGTCTAATTGTGACGAGGCATTGGCTACCTTAAGAGAGTCATAGTGACTCTTGCCAAATGCCCACCATAATAGACATTTTTTTAGATACTGTGGCCAGTCTGCCCGAATCATTACGCAATTAGTTGTTTAATTTAAGACAACCATTGTTACTCTTGCTCGGAGTTACTTGATGTTGCTTATTTAATTTTAATTGTGATGAGGCATTGGCAACCTTACGAGAGTCGTAGTGATTCCTGGCAGTTCCTCACGAAAATACGCATTTTTTAGATCCTGTGGAAAGTCTCTCCAAAGAGGTAATCCACTAGCTGTTTGTCTTCAGAGAAACTGATAGAGGTTTCTTCAAGTTGCTGACGTGAGTCTAATTGTGGCGAGGCATTGGCTACCTTAAGAGAGTCATAGTTACTCTTGCCAAATGCTCACCATAATAGACATTTTTTAGATACTGTGGCCAGTCTGCCCGAAGCGATACGCCACTAGTTGTTTAATTTAAGACAACCATCGTTATCCTTGCTAGGAGTTACTTGATGTTGCTGATTTAATTTTAATTGTGACGAGGCATTGGCAACCTTACGAGAGTCATAGTGATTCCTGGCAGTTCCTCACCAAAATACGCATTTTTTAGATACTGTGGAAAGTCTCTCCAAAGCGGTAATCCACTAGCTGCTTATCTTAAGTGAAACTGCCAGAGGTTTCTTGAAGTTGCTGATGTGAGTCTAATTGTGACGAGGCATTGGCTACCTTAAGAGATTCATAGTGACTCTTGCCAAATGCTCACCATAATAGACATTTTTTTAGATACTGTGGCCAGTCTGCCCGAAGCGATACGCCACTAGTTGTTTAATTTAAGACAACCATCGTTACCCTTGCTAGGAGTTACTTGATGTTGCTGATTTAATTTTAATTGTGACGAGGCATTGGCAACCTTACGATAGTCATAGTGATTCCTGGCAGTTCCTCACCAAAATACGCATTTTTTAGATACTGTGGAAAGTCTATCCAAAGCGGTAATCCACTAGCTGCTTATCTTAAGTGAAACTGCCAGAGGTTTCTTGAAGTTCCTGAAGTGAGTCTAATTGTGACGAGGCATTGGCTACCTTAAGAGAGTCATAGTTACTCTTGCCAAATGCTCACCATAATAGACATTTTATAGATACTGTGGCCAGTCTGCCCGAAGCGATACGCCACTAGTTGTTTAATTTAAGACAACCATCGTTACCCTTGCTAGGAGTTACTTGATGTTGCTGATTTAATTTTAATTGTGACGAGGCATTGTCAACCTTACGAGAGTCATAGTGATTCCTGGCAGTTCCTCACCAAAATACGCATTTTTTAGATACTGTGGAAAGTCTATCCAAAGCGGTAATCCACTAGCTGCTTATCTTAAGTGAAACTGCCAGAGGTTTCTTGAAGTTGCTGATGTGAGTCTAATTGTGACGAGGCATTGGCTACCTTAAGAGAGTCATACTGACTTTTGCCTAATGCTCACCATAATAGACATTTTTTTAGATACTGAGGCCAGTCTGCCCGAAGCGATACGCCACTAGTTGTTTAATTTAAGACAACCATCGTTACCCTTGCTAGGAGTTACTTGATGTTGCTGATTTAATTTTAATTGTGACGAGGCATTGGCAACCTTACGAGAGTCATACTGATTCCTTGCAGTTCCTCACCAAAATACGCATTTGTTAGATATTGTGGAAAGTCTCTCCGAAGCGGTAATCCACTAGCTGCTTATCTTAAGTGAAACTGCCAGAGATTTCTTGAAGTTGCTGATGTGAGTCTAATTGTGACGAGGCATTGGCTACCTTAAGAGAGTCATAGTGACTCTTGCCAAATGCCCACCATAATAGACATTTTTTTAGATACTGTGGCCAGTCTGCCCGAAGCGATACGCCACTAGTTGTTTAATTTAAGACAACCATCGTTACCCTTGCTAGGAGTTACTTGATGTTGCTGATTTAATTTTAATTGTGACGAGGCATTGGCAACCTTACGAGAGTCATACTGATTCCTTGCAGTTCCTCACCAAAATACGCATTTGTTAGATATTGTGGAAAGTCTCTCCGAAGCGGTAATCCACTAGCTGCTTATCTTAAGTGAAACTGCCAGAGATTTCTTGAAGTTGCTGATGTGAGTCTAATTGTGACGAGGCATTGGCTACCTTAAGAGAGTCATAGTGACTCTTGCCAAATGCCCACCATAATAGACATTTTTTTAGATACTGTGGCCAGTCTGCCCGAATCATTACGCAATTAGTTGTTTAATTTAAGACAACCATTGTTACTCTTGCTCGGAGTTACTTGATGTTGCTTATTTAATTTTAATTGTGATGAGGCATTGGCAACCTCACGAGAGTCGTAGTGATTCCTGGCAGTTCCTCACGAAAATACGCATTTTTTAGATACTGTGGAAAGTCTCTCCAAAGAGGTAATCCACTAGCTGTTTGTCTTCAGAGAAACTGATAGAGGTTTCTTCAAGTTGCTGACGTGAGTCTAATTGTGGCGAGGCATTGGCTACCTTAAGAGAGTCATAGTTACTCTTGCCAAATGCTCACCATAATAGACATTTTTTAGATACTGTGGCCAGTCTGCCCGAAGCGATACGCCACTAGTTGTTTAATTTAAGACAACCATCGTTATCCTTGCTAGGAGTTACTTGATGTTGCTGATTTAATTTTAATTGTGACGAGGCATTGGCAACCTTACGAGAGTCATAGTGATTCCTGGCAGTTCCTCACCAAAATACGCATTTTTTAGATACTGTGGAAAGTCTCTCCAAAGCGGTAATCCACTAGCTGCTTATCTTAAGTGAAACTGCCAGAGGTTTCTTGAAGTTGCTGATGTGAGTCTAATTGTGACGAGGCATTGGCTACCTTAAGAGATTCATAGTGACTCTTGCCAAATGCTCACCATAATTGACATTTTTTTAGATACTGTGGCCAGTCTGCCCGAAGCGATACGCCACTAGTTGTTTAATTTAAGACAACCATCGTTACCCTTGCTAGGAGTTACTTGATGTTGCTGATTTAATTTTAATTGTGACGAGGCATTGGCAACCTTACGAGAGTCATAGTGATTCCTGGCAGTTCCTCACCAAAATACGCATTTTTTAGATACTGTGGAAAGTCTATCCAAAGCGGTAATCCACTAGCTGCTTATCTTAAGTGAAACTGCCAGAGGTTTCTTGAAGTTGCTGATGTGAGTCTAATTGTGACGAGGCATTGGCTACCTTAAGAGAGTCATACTGACTTTTGCCTAATGCTCACCATAATAGACATTTTTTTAGATACTGAGGCCAGTCTGCCCGAAGCGATACGCCACTAGTTGTTTAATTTAAGACAACCATCGTTACCCTTGCTAGGAGTTACTTGATGTTGCTGATTTAATTTTAATTGTGACGCGGCATTGGCAACCTTACGAGAGTCATAGTGATTCCTGGCAGTTCCTCACCAAAATACGCATTTTTTAGATACTGTGGAAAGTCTCTCCAAAGCGGTAATCCACTAGCGGTTTATCTTAAGAGAAACTGCCAGAGGTTTCTTGAAGTTCCTGAAGTGAGTCTAATTGTGACGAGGCATTGGCTACCTTAAGAGAGTCATAGTTACTCTTGCCAAATGCTCACCATAATAGACATTTTTTAGATACTGTGGCCAGTCTGCCCGAAGCGATACGCCACTAGTTGTTTAATTTAAGACAACCATCGTTACCCTTGCTAGGAGTTACTTGATGTTGCTGATTTAATTTTAATTGTGACGAGGCATTGGAAACCTTACGAGAGTCATACTGATTCCTTGCAGTTCCTCACCAAAATACGCATTTGTTAGATATTGTGGAAAGTCTCTCCGAAGCGGTAATCCACTAGCTGCTTATCTTAAGTGAAACTGCCAGAGATTTCTTGAAGTTGCTGATGTGAGTCTAATTGTGACGAGGCATTGGCTACCTTAAGAGAGTCATAGTGACTCTTGCCAAATGCCCACCATAATAGACATTTTTTTAGATACTGTGGCCAGTCTGCCCGAATCATTACGCAATTAGTTGTTTAATTTAAGACAACCATTGTTACTCTTGCTCGGAGTTACTTGATGTTGCTTATTTAATTTTAATTGTGATGAGGCATTGGCAACCTTACGAGAGTCGTAGTGATTCCTGGCAGTTCCTCACGAAAATACGCATTTTTTAGATACTGTGGAAAGTCTCTCCAAAGAGGTAATCCACTAGCTGTTTATCTTCAGAGAAACTGATAGAGGTTTCTTCAAGTTGCTGACGTGAGTCTAATTGTGGCGAGGCATTGGCTACCTTAAGAGAGTCATAGTTACTCTTGCCGAATGCTCACCATAATAGACATTTTTTAGATACTGTGGCCAGTCTGCCCGAAGCGATACGCCACTAGTTGTTTAATTTAAGACAACCATCGTTATCCTTGCTAGGAGTTACTTGATGTTGCTGATTTAATTTTAATTGTGACGAGGCATTGGCAACCTTACGAGAGTCATAGTGATTCCTGGCAGTTCCTCACCAAAATACGCATTTTTTAGATACTGTGGAAAGTCTCTCCAAAGCGGTAATCCACTAGCTGCTTATCTTAAGTGAAACTGCCAGAGGTTTCTTGAAGTTGCTGATGTGAGTCTAATTGTGACGAGGCATTGGCTACCTTAAGAGATTCATAGTGACTCTTGCCAAATGCTCACCATAATAGACATTTTTTTAGATACTGTGGCCAGTCTGCCCGAAGCGATACGCCACTAGTTGTTTAATTTAAGACAACCATCGTTACCCTTGCTAGGAGTTACTTGATGTTGCTGATTTAATTTTAATTGTGACGAGGCATTGGCAACCTTACGAGAGTCATAGTGATTCCTGGCAGTTCCTCACCAAAATACGCATTTTTTAGATACTGTGGAAAGTCTATCCAAAGCGGTAATCCACTAGCTGCTTATCTTAAGTGAAACTGCCAGAGGTTTCTTGAAGTTCCTGAAGTGAGTCTAATTGTGACGAGGCATTGGCTACCTTAAGAGAGTCATAGTTACTCTTGCCAAATGCTCACCATAATAGACATTTTTTAGATACTGTGGCCAGTCTGCCCGAAGCGATACGCCACTAGTTGTTTAATTTAAGACAACCATCGTTACCCTTGCTAGGAGTTACTTGATGTTGCTGATTTAATTTTAATTGTGACGAGGCATTGGCAACCTTACGAGAGTCATAGTGATTCCTGGCAGTTCCTCACCAAAATACGCATTTTTTAGATACTGTGGAAAGTCTATCCAAAGCGGTAATCCACTAGCTGCTTATCTTAAGTGAAACTGCCAGAGGTTTCTTGAAGTTGCTGATGTGAGTCTAATTGTGACGAGGCATTGGCTACCTTAAGAGAGTCATACTGACTTTTGCCTAATGCTCACCATAATAGACATTTTTTTAGATACTGAGGCCAGTCTGCCCGAAGCGATACGCCACTAGTTGTTTAATTTAAGACAACCATCGTTACCCTTGCTAGGAGTTACTTGATGTTGCTGATTTAATTTTAATTGTGACGCGGCATTGGCAACCTTACGAGAGTCATAGTGATTCCTGGCAGTTCCTCACCAAAATACGCATTTTTTAGATACTGTGGAAAGTCTCTCCAAAGCGGTAATCCACTAGCGGTTTATCTTAAGAGAAACTGCCAGAGGTTTCTTGAAGTTCCTGAAGTGAGTCTAATTGTGACGAGGCATTGGCTACCTTAAGAGAGTCATAGTTACTCTTGCCAAATGCTCACCATAATAGACATTTTTTAGATACTGTGGCCAGTCTGCCCGAAGCGATACGCCACTAGTTGTTTAATTTAAGACAACCATCGTTACCCTTGCTAGGAGTTACTTGATGTTGCTGATTTAATTTTAATTGTGACGAGGCATTGGCAACCTTACGAGAGTCATAGTGATTCCTGGCAGTTCCTCACCAAAATACGCATTTGTTAGATATTGTGGAAAGTCTCTCCGAAGCGGTAATCCACTAGCTGCTTATCTTAAGTGAAACTGCCAGAGATTTCTTGAAGTTGCTGATGTGAGTCTAATTGTGACGAGGCATTGGCTACCTTAAGAGAGTCATAGTGACTCTTGCCAAATGCCCACCATAATAGACATTTTTTTAGATACTGTGGCCAGTTTGCCCGAATCATTACGCAATTAGTTGTTTAATTTAAGACAACCATTGTTACTCTTGCTCGGAGTTACTTGATGTTGCTTATTTAATTTTAATTGTGATGAGGCATTGGCAACCTTACGAGAGTCGTAGTGATTCCTGGCAGTTCCTCACCAAAATACGCATTTTTTAGATACTGTGGAAAGTCTCTCCAAAGCGGTAATCCACTAGCTGTTTGTCTTCAGAGAAACTGATAGAGGTTTCTTCAAGTTGCTGACGTGAGTCTAATTGTGGCGAGGCATTGGCTACCTTAAGAGAGTCATAGTTACTCTTGCCAAATGCTCACCATAATAGACATTTTTTAGATACTGTGGCCAGTCTGCCCGAAGCGATACGCCACTAGTTGTTTAATTTAAGACAACCATCGTTACCCTTGCTAGGAGTTACTTGATGTTGCTGATTTAATTTTAATTGTGACGAGGCATTGGCAACCTTACGAGAGTCATAGTGATTCCTGGCAGTTCCTCACCAAAATACGCATTTTTTAGATACTGTGGAAAGTCTATCCAAAGCGGTAATCCACTAGCTGCTTATCTTAAGTGAAACTGCCAGAGGATTCTTGAAGTTGCTGATGTGAGTCTAATTGTGACGAGGCATTGGCTACCTTAAGAGAGTCATACTGACTTTTGCCAAATGCTCACCATAATAGACATTTTTTTAGATACTGTGGCCAGTCTGCCCGAAGCGATACGCCACTAGTTGTTTAATTTAAGACAACCATCGTTACCCTTGCAAGGAGTTACTTGATGTTGCTGATTTAATTTTAATTGTGACGAGGCATTGGCAACCTTACGAGAGTCATAGTGATTCCTGGCAGTTCCTCACCAAAATACGCATTTTTTAGATACTGTGGAAAGTCTCTTTAAAGCGGTAATCCACTAGCGGTTTATCTTAAGAGAAACTGCCAGAGGTTTCTTGAAGTTCCTGAAGTGAGTCTAATTGTGACGAGGCATTGGCTACCTTAAGAGAGTCATAGTTACTCTTGCCAAATGCTCACCATAATAGACATTTTTTAGATACTGTGGCCAGTCTGCCCGAAGCGATACGCCACTAGTTGTTTAATTTAAGACAACCATCGTTACCCTTGCTAGGAGTTACTTGATGTTGCTGATTTAATTTTAATTGTGACGAGGCATTGGCAACCTTACGAGAGTCATAGTCATTCCTGGCAGTTCCTCACCAAAATACGCATTTGTTAGATATTGTGGAAAGTCTCTCCGAAGCGGTAATCCACTAGCTGCTTATCTTAAGTGAAAGTGCCAGAGGTTTCTTGAAGTTGCTGATGTGAGTCTAATTGTGACGAGGCATTGGCTACCTTAAGAGAGTCATAGTGACTCTTGCCAAATGCTCACCATAATAGACATTTTTTTTATACTGTGGCAAGTCTGCCCGAAGCGATACGCCACTAGTTGTTTAATTTAAGACAACCATCGTTACCCTTGCTAGGAGTTACTTGATGTTGCTGATTTAATTTTAATTGTGACGAGGCATTGGCAACCTTACGAGAGTCATAGTGATTCCTGGGAGTTCCTCACCAAAATACGCATTTTTTAGATACTGTGGAAAGTCTATCCAAAGCGGTAATCCACTAGCTGCTTATAATAAGTGAAACTGCCAGAGGTTTCTTGAAGTTGCTGATGTGAGTCTAATTGTGACGAGGCATTGGCTACCTTAAGAGAGTCAGTTTGACTTTTGCCTAATGCTCACCATAATAGACATTTTTTTAGATACTGAGGCCAGTCTGCCCGAAGCGATACGCCACTAGTTGTTTAATTTAAGACAACCATCGTTACCCTTGCTAGGAGTTACTTGATGTTGCTGATTTAATTTTAATTGTGATGAGGCATTGGCAACCTTACGAGAGTCATAGTGATTCCTGGCAGTTCCTCACCAAAATACGCATTTTTTAGATACTGTGGAAAGTCTCTCCAAAGCGGTAATCCACTAGCAGTTTATCTTAAGAGAAACTGCCAGAGGTTTCTTGAAGTTCCTGAAGTGAGTCTAATTGTGACGAGGCATTGGCTACCTTAAGAGAGTCATACTGACTTTTGCCTAATGCTCACCATAATAGACATTTTTTAGATACTGAGGCCAGTCTGCCCGAAGCGATACGCCACTAGTTGTTTAATTTAAGACAACCATCGTTACCCTTGCTAGGAGTTACTTGATGTTGCTGATTTAATTTTAATTGTGACGAGGCATTGGCAACCTTACGAGAGTCATAGTGATTCCTGGCAGTTCCTCACCAAAATACGCATTTTTTAGATACTGTGGAAAGTCTCTCCAAAGCGGTAATCCACTAGCGGTTTATCTTAAGAGAAACTGCCAGAGGTTTCTTGAAGTTCCTGAAGTGAGTCTAATTGTGACGAGGCATTGGCTACCTTAAGAGAGTCATAGTTACTCTTGCCAAATGCTCACCATAATAGACATTTTTTAGATACTGTGGCCAGTCTGACCGAAGCGATACGCCACTAGTTGTTTAATTTAAGACAACCATCGTTACCCTTGCTAGGAGTTACTTGATGTTGCTGATTTAATTTTAATTGTGACGAGGCATTGGCAACCTTACGAGAGTCATAGTGATTCCTGGCAGTTCCTCACCAAAATACGCATTTGTTAGATATTGTGGAAAGTCTCTCCGAAGCGGTAATCCACTAGCTGCTTATCTTAAGTGAAACTGCCAGAGATTTCTTGAAGTTGCTGATGTGAGTCTAATTGTGACGAGGCATTGGCTACCTTAAGAGAGTCATAGTGACTCTTGCCAAATGCCCACCATAATAGACATTTTTTTAGATACTGTGGCCAGTTTGCCCGAATCATTACGCAATTAGTTGTTTAATTTAAGACAACCATTGTTACTCTTGCTTGGAGTTACTTGATGTTGCTTATTTAATTTTAATTGTGATGAGGCATTGGCAACCTTACGAGAGTCGTAGTGATTCCTGGCAGTTCCTCACGAAAATACGCATTTTTTAGATACTGTGGAAAGTCTCTCCAAAGCGGTAATCCACTAGCTGTTTGTCTTCAGAGAAACTGATAGAGGTTTCTTCAAGTTGCTGACGTGAGTCTAATTGTGGCGAGGCATTGGCTACCTTAAGAGAGTCATAGTTACTCTTGCCAAATGCTCACCATAATAGACATTTTTTAGATACTGTGGCCAGTCTGCCCGAAGCGATACGCCACTAGTTGTTTAATTTAAGACAACCATCGTTATCCTTGCTAGGAGTTACTTGATGTTGCTGATTTAATTTTAATTGTGACGAGGCATTGGCAACCTTACGAGAGTCATAGTGATTCCTGGCAGTTCCTCACCAAAATACGCATTTTTTAGATACTGTGGAAAGTCTCTCCAAAGCGGTAATCCACTAGCTGCTTATCTTAAGTGAAACTGCCAGAGGTTTCTTGAAGTTGCTGATGTGAGTCTAATTGTGACGAGGCATTGGCTACCTTAAGAGATTCATAGTGACTCTTGCCAAATGCTCACCATAATAGACATTTTTTTAGATACTGTGGCGAGTCTGCCCGAAGCGATACGCCACTAGTTGTTTAATTTAAGACAACCATCGTTACCCTTGCTAGGAGTTACTTGATGTTGCTGATTTAATTTTAATTGTGACGAGGCATTGGCAACCTTACGAGAGTCATAGTGATTCCTGGCAGTTCCTCACCAAAATACGCATTTTTTAGATACTGTGGAAAGTCTATCCAAAGCGGTAATCCACTAGCTGCTTATCTTAAGTGAAACTGCCAGAGGATTCTTGAAGTTGCTGATGTGAGTCTAATTGTGACGAGGCATTGGCTACCTTAAGAGAGTCATACTGACTTTTGCCAAATGCTCACCATAATAGACATTTTTTTAGATACTGTGGCCAGTCTGCCCGAAGCGATACGCCACTAGTTGTTTAATTTAAGACAACCATCGTTACCCTTGCAAGGAGTTACTTGATGTTGCTGATTTAATTTTAATTGTGACGAGGCATTGGCAACCTTACGAGAGTCATAGTGATTCCTGGCAGTTCCTCACCAAAATACGCATTTTTTAGATACTGTGGAAAGTCTCTTTAAAGCGGTAATCCACTAGCGGTTTATCTTAAGAGAAACTGCCAGAGGTTTCTTGAAGTTCCTGAAGTGAGTCTAATTGTGACGAGGCATTGGCTACCTTAAGAGAGTCATAGTTACTCTTGCCAAATGCTCACCATAATAGACATTTTTTAGATACTGTGGCCAGTCTGCCCGAAGCGATACGCCACTAGTTGTTTAATTTAAGACAACCATCGTTACCCTTGCTAGGAGTTACTTGATGTTGCTGATTTAATTTTAATTGTGACGAGGCATTGGCAACCTTACGAGAGTCATAGTCATTCCTGGCAGTTCCTCACCAAAATACGCATTTGTTAGATATTGTGGAAAGTCTCTCCGAAGCGGTAATCCACTAGCTGCTTATCTTAAGTGTAAGTGCCAGAGGTTTCTTGAAGTTGCTGATGTGAGTCTAATTGTGACGAGGCATTGGCTACCTTAAGAGAGTCATAGTGACTCTTGCCAAATGCTCACCATAATAGACATTTTTTTTATACTGTGGCAAGTCTGCCCGAAGCGATACGCCACTAGTTGTTTAATTTAAGACAACCATCGTTACCCTTGCTAGGAGTTACTTGATGTTGCTGATTTAATTTTAATTGTGACGAGGCATTGGCAACCTTACGAGAGTCATAGTGATTCCTGGGAGTTCCTCACCAAAATACGCATTTTTTAGATACTGTGGAAAGTCTATCCAAAGCGGTAATCCACTAGCTGCTTATCTTAAGTGAAACTGCCAGAGGTTTCTTGAAGTTGCTGATGTGAGTCTAATTGTGACGAGGCATTGGCTACCTTAAGAGAGTCATACTGACTTTTGCCTAATGCTCACCATAATAGACATTTTTTTAGATACTGAGGCCAGTCTGCCCGAAGCGATACGCCACTAGTTGTTTAATTTAAGACAACCATCGTTACCCTTGCTAGGAGTTACTTGATGTTGCTGATTTAATTTTAATTGTGACGAGGCATTGTCAACCTTACGAGAGTCATAGTGATTCCTGGCAGTTCCTCACCAAAATACGCATTTTTTAGATACTGTGGAAAGTCTCTCCAAAGCGGTAATCCACTAGCAGTTTATCTTAAGAGAAACTGCCAGAGGTTTCTTGAAGTTCCTGAAGTGAGTCTAATTGTGACGAGGCATTGGCTACCTTAAGAGAGTCATAGTTACTCTTGCCAAATGCTCACCATAATAGACATTTTTTAGATACTGTGACCAGTCTGCCCGAAGCGATACGCCACTAGTTGTTTAATTTAAGACAACCATCGTTACCCTTGCTAGGAGTTACTTGATGTTGCTGATTTAATTTTAATTGTGACGAGGCATTGGCAACCTTACGAGAGTCATACTGATTCCTGGCAGTTCCTCACCAAAATACGCATTTGTTAGATATTGTGGAAAGTCTCTCCGAAGCGGTAATCCACTAGCTGCTTATCTTAAGTGAAACTGCCAGAGATTTCTTGAAGTTGCTGATGTGAGTCTAATTGTGACGAGGCATTGGCTACCTTAAGAGAGTCATAGTGACTCTTGCCAAATGCCCACCATAATAGACATTTTTTTAGATACTGTGGCCAGTCTGCCCGAATCATTACGCAATTAGTTGTTTAATTTAAGACAACCATTGTTACTCTTGCTCGGAGTTACTTGATGTTGCTTATTTAATTTTAATTGTTATGAGGCATTGGCAACCTTACGAGAGTCGTAGTGATTCCTGGCAGTTCCTCACGAAAATACGCATTTTTTAGATACTGTGGAAAGTCTCTCCAAAGCGGTAATCCACTAGCTGTTTGTCTTCAGAGAAACTGATAGAGGTTTCTTCAAGTTGCTGACGTGAGTCTAATTGTGGCGAGGCATTGGCTACCTTAAGAGAGTCATAGTTACTCTTGCCAAATGCTCACCATAATAGACATTTTTTAGATACTGTGGCCAGTCTGCCCGAAGCGATACGCCACTAGTTGTTTAATTTAAGACAACCATCGTTATCCTTGCTAGGAGTTACTTGATGTTGCTGATTTAATTTTAATTGTGACGAGGCATTGGCAACCTTACGAGAGTCATAGTGATTCCTGGCAGTTCCTCACCAAAATACGCATTTTTTAGATACTGTGGAAAGTCTCTCCAAAGCGGTAATCCACTAGCTGCTTATCTTAAGTGAAACTGCCAGAGGTTTCTTGAAGTTGCTGATGTGAGTCTAATTGTGACGAGGCATTGGCTACCTTAAGAGATTCATAGTGACTCTTGCCAAATGCTCACCATAATAGACATTTTTTTAGATACTGTGGCCAGTCTGCCCGAAGCGATACGCCACTAGTTGTTTAATTTAAGACAACCATCGTTACCCTTGCTAGGAGTTACTTGATGTTGCTGATTTAATTTTAATTGTGACGAGGCATTGGCAACCTTACGAGAGTCATAGTGATTCCTGGCAGTTCCTCACCAAAATACGCATTTTTTAGATACTGTGGAAAGTCTATCCAAAGCGGTAATCCACTAGCTGCTTATCTTAAGTGAAACTGCCAGAGGTTTCTTGAAGTTGCTGATGTGAGTCTAATTGTGACGAGGCATTGGCTACCTTAAGAGAGTCATACTGACTTTTGCCAAATGCTCACCATAATAGACATTTTTTTAGATACTGTGGCCAGTCTGCCCGAAGCGATACGCCACTAGTTGTTTAATTTAAGACAACCATCGTTACCCTTGCTAGGAGTTACTTGATGTTGCTGATTTAATTTTAATTGTGACGAGGCATTGGCAACCTTACGAGAGTCATAGTGATTCCTGGCAGTTCCTCACCAAAATACGCATTTTTTAGATACTGTGGAAAGTCTCTTTAAAGCGGTAATCCACTAGCGGTTTATCTTAAGAGAAACTGCCAGAGGTTTCTTGAAGTTCCTGAAGTGAGTCTAATTGTGACGAGGCATTGGCTACCTTAAGAGAGTCATAGTTACTCTTGCCAAATGCTCACCATAATAGACATTTTTTAGATACTGTGGCCAGTCTGCCCGAAGCGATACGCCACTAGTTGTTTAATTTAAGACAACCATCGTTACCCTTGCTAGGAGTTACTTGATGTTGCTGATTTAATTTTAATTGTGACGAGGCATTGGCAACCTTACGAGAGTCATAGTGATTCCTGGCAGTTCCTCACCAAAATACGCATTTGTTAGATATTGTGGAAAGTCTCTCCGAAGCGGTAATCCACTAGCTGCTTATCTTAAGTGAAACTGCCAGAGGTTTCTTGAAGTTGCTGATGTGAGTCTAATTGTGACGAGGCATTGGCTACCTTAAGAGAGTCATAGTGACTCTTGCCAAATGCTCACCATAATAGACATTTTTTTTATACTGTGGCCAGTCTGCCCGAAGCGATACGCCACTAGTTGTTTAATTTAAGACAACCATCGTTACCCTTACTAGGAGTTACTTGATGTTGCTGATTTAATTTTAATTGTGACGAGGCATTGGCAACCTTACGAGAGTCATAGTGATTCCTGACAGTTCCTCACCAAAATACGCATTTTTTAGATACTGTGGAAAGTCTATCCAAAGCGGTAATCCACTAGCTGCTTATCTTAAGTGAAACTGCCAGAGGTTTCCTGAAGTTGCTGATGTGAGTCTAATTGTGACGAGGCATTGGCTACCTTAAGAGAGTCATACTGACTTTTGCCAAATGCTCACCATAATAGACATTTTTTTAGATACTGTGGCCAGTCTGCCCGAAGCGATACGCCACTAGTTGTTTAATTTAAGACAACCATCGTTACCCTTGCTAGGAGTTACTTGATGTTGCTGATTTAATTTTAATTGTGACGAGGCATTGGCAACCTTACGAGAGTCGTAGTGATTCCTGGCAGTTCCTCACGAAAATACGCATTTTTTAGATACTGTGGAAAGTCTCTCCAAAGCGGTAATCCACTAGCTGTTTGTCTTCAGAGAAACTGATAGAGGTTTCTTCAAGTTGCTGACGTGAGTCTAATTGTGGCGAGGCATTGGCTACCTTAAGAGAGTCATAGTTACTCTTGCCAAATGCTCACCATAATAGACATTTTTTAGATACTGTGGCCAGTCTGCCCGAAGCGATACGCCACTAGTTGTTTAATTTAAGACAACCATCGTTATCCTTGCTAGGAGTTACTTGATGTTGCTGATTTAATTTTAATTGTGACGAGGCATTGGCAACCTTACGAGAGTCATAGTGATTCCTGGCAGTTCCTCACCAAAATACGCATTTTTTAGATACTGTGGAAAGTCTCTCCAAAGCGGTAATCCACTAGCTGCTTATCTTAAGTGAAACTGCCAGAGGTTTCTTGAAGTTGCTGATGTGAGTCTAATTGTGACGAGGCATTGGCTACCTTAAGAGATTCATAGTGACTCTTGCCAAATGCTCACCATAATAGACATTTTTTTAGATACTGTGGCGAGTCTGCCCGAAGCGATACGCCACTAGTTGTTTAATTTAAGACAACCATCGTTACCCTTGCTAGGAGTTACTTGATGTTGCTGATTTAATTTTAATTGTGACGAGGCATTGGCAACCTTACGAGAGTCATAGTGATTCCTGGCAGTTCCTCACCAAAATACGCATTTTTTAGATACTGTGGAAAGTCTATCCAAAGCGGTAATCCACTAGCTGCTTATCTTAAGTGAAACTGCCAGAGGATTCTTGAAGTTGCTGATGTGAGTCTAATTGTGACGAGGCATTGGCTACCTTAAGAGAGTCATACTGACTTTTGCCAAATGCTCACCATAATAGACATTTTTTTAGATACTGTGGCCAGTCTGCCCGAAGCGATACGCCACTAGTTGTTTAATTTAAGACAACCATCGTTACCCTTGCAAGGAGTTACTTGATGTTGCTGATTTAATTTTAATTGTGACGAGGCATTGGCAACCTTACGAGAGTCATAGTGATTCCTGGCAGTTCCTCACCAAAATACGCATTTTTTAGATACTGTGGAAAGTCTCTTTAAAGCGGTAATCCACTAGCGGTTTATCTTAAGAGAAACTGCCAGAGGTTTCTTGAAGTTCCTGAAGTGAGTCTAATTGTGACGAGGCATTGGCTACCTTAAGAGAGTCATAGTTACTCTTGCCAAATGCTCACCATAATAGACATTTTTTAGATACTGTGGCCAGTCTGCCCGAAGCGATACGCCACTAGTTGTTTAATTTAAGACAACCATCGTTACCCTTGCTAGGAGTTACTTGATGTTGCTGATTTAATTTTAATTGTGACGAGGCATTGGCAACCTTACGAGAGTCATAGTCATTCCTGGCAGTTCCTCACCAAAATACGCATTTGTTAGATATTGTGGAAAGTCTCTCCGAAGCGGTAATCCACTAGCTGCTTATCTTAAGTGTAAGTGCCAGAGGTTTCTTGAAGTTGCTGATGTGAGTCTAATTGTGACGAGGCATTGGCTACCTTAAGAGAGTCATAGTGACTCTTGCCAAATGCTCACCATAATAGACATTTTTTTTATACTGTGGCAAGTCTGCCCGAAGCGATACGCCACTAGTTGTTTAATTTAAGACAACCATCGTTACCCTTGCTAGGAGTTACTTGATGTTGCTGATTTAATTTTAATTGTGACGAGGCATTGGCAACCTTACGAGAGTCATAGTGATTCCTGGGAGTTCCTCACCAAAATACGCATTTTTTAGATACTGTGGAAAGTCTATCCAAAGCGGTAATCCACTAGCTGCTTATCTTAAGTGAAACTGCCAGAGGTTTCTTGAAGTTGCTGATGTGAGTCTAATTGTGACGAGGCATTGGCTACCTTAAGAGAGTCATACTGACTTTTGCCTAATGCTCACCATAATAGACATTTTTTTAGATACTGAGGCCAGTCTGCCCGAAGCGATACGCCACTAGTTGTTTAATTTAAGACAACCATCGTTACCCTTGCTAGGAGTTACTTGATGTTGCTGATTTAATTTTAATTGTGACGAGGCATTGTCAACCTTACGAGAGTCATAGTGATTCCTGGCAGTTCCTCACCAAAATACGCATTTTTTTGGTACTGTGGAAAGTCTCTCCAAAGCGGTAATCCACTAGCAGTTTATCTTAAGAGAAACTGCCAGAGGTTTCTTGAAGTTCCTGAAGTGAGTCTAATTGTGACGAGGCATTGGCTACCTTAAGAGAGTCATAGTTACTCTTGCCAAATGCTCACCATAATAGACATTTTTTAGATACTGTGACCAGTCTGCCCGAAGCGATACGCCACTAGTTGTTTAATTTAAGACAACCATCGTTACCCTTGCTAGGAGTTACTTGATGTTGCTGATTTAATTTTAATTGTGACGAGGCATTGGCAACCTTACGAGAGTCATACTGATTCCTGGCAGTTCCTCACCAAAATACGCATTTGTTAGATATTGTGGAAAGTCTCTCCGAAGCGGTAATCCACTAGCTGCTTATCTTAAGTGAAACTGCCAGAGATTTCTTGAAGTTGCTGATGTGAGTCTAATTGTGACGAGGCATTGGCTACCTTAAGAGAGTCATAGTGACTCTTGCCAAATGCCCACCATAATAGACATTTTTTTAGATACTGTGGCCAGTCTGCCCGAATCATTACGCAATTAGTTGTTTAATTTAAGACAACCATTGTTACTCTTGCTCGGAGTTACTTGATGTTGCTTATTTAATTTTAATTGTTATGAGGCATTGGCAACCTTACGAGAGTCGTAGTGATTCCTGGCAGTTCCTCACGAAAATACGCATTTTTTAGATACTGTGGAAAGTCTCTCCAAAGCGGTAATCCACTAGCTGTTTGTCTTCAGAGAAACTGATAGAGGTTTCTTCAAGTTGCTGACGTGAGTCTAATTGTGGCGAGGCATTGGCTACCTTAAGAGAGTCATAGTTACTCTTGCCAAATGCTCACCATAATAGACATTTTTTAGATACTGTGGCCAGTCTGCCCGAAGCGATACGCCACTAGTTGTTTAATTTAAGACAACCATCGTTATCCTTGCTAGGAGTTACTTGATGTTGCTGATTTAATTTTAATTGTGACGAGGCATTGGCAACCTTACGAGAGTCATAGTGATTCCTGGCAGTTCCTCACCAAAATACGCATTTTTTAGATACTGTGGAAAGTCTCTCCAAAGCGGTAATCCACTAGCTGCTTATCTTAAGTGAAACTGCCAGAGGTTTCTTGAAGTTGCTGATGTGAGTCTAATTGTGACGAGGCATTGGCTACCTTAAGAGATTCATAGTGACTCTTGCCAAATGCTCACCATAATAGACATTTTTTTAGATACTGTGGCCAGTCTGCCCGAAGCGATACGCCACTAGTTGTTTAATTTAAGACAACCATCGTTACCCTTGCTAGGAGTTACTTGATGTTGCTGATTTAATTTTAATTGTGACGAGGCATTGGCAACCTTACGAGAGTCATAGTGATTCCTGGCAGTTCCTCACCAAAATACGCATTTTTTAGATACTGTGGAAAGTCTATCCAAAGCGGTAATCCACTAGCTGCTTATCTTAAGTGAAACTGCCAGAGGTTTCTTGAAGTTGCTGATGTGAGTCTAATTGTGACGAGGCATTGGCTACCTTAAGAGAGTCATACTGACTTTTGCCAAATGCTCACCATAATAGACATTTTTTTAGATACTGTGGCCAGTCTGCCCGAAGCGATACGCCACTAGTTGTTTAATTTAAGACAACCATCGTTACCCTTGCTAGGAGTTACTTGATGTTGCTGATTTAATTTTAATTGTGACGAGGCATTGGCAACCTTACGAGAGTCATAGTGATTCCTGGCAGTTCCTCACCAAAATACGCATTTTTTAGATACTGTGGAAAGTCTCTTTAAAGCGGTAATCCACTAGCGGTTTATCTTAAGAGAAACTGCCAGAGGTTTCTTGAAGTTCCTGAAGTGAGTCTAATTGTGACGAGGCATTGGCTACCTTAAGAGAGTCATAGTTACTCTTGCCAAATGCTCACCATAATAGACATTTTTTAGATACTGTGGCCAGTCTGCCCGAAGCGATACGCCACTAGTTGTTTAATTTAAGACAACCATCGTTACCCTTGCTAGGAGTTACTTGATGTTGCTGATTTAATTTTAATTGTGACGAGGCATTGGCAACCTTACGAGAGTCATAGTGATTCCTGGCAGTTCCTCACCAAAATACGCATTTGTTAGATATTGTGGAAAGTCTCTCCGAAGCGGTAATCCACTAGCTGCTTATCTTAAGTGAAACTGCCAGAGGTTTCTTGAAGTTGCTGATGTGAGTCTAATTGTGACGAGGCATTGGCTACCTTAAGAGAGTCATAGTGACTCTTGCCAAATGCTCACCATAATAGACATTTTTTTTATACTGTGGCCAGTCTGCCCGAAGCGATACGCCACTAGTTGTTTAATTTAAGACAACCATCGTTACCCTTACTAGGAGTTACTTGATGTTGCTGATTTAATTTTAATTGTGACGAGGCATTGGCAACCTTACGAGAGTCATAGTGATTCCTGACAGTTCCTCACCAAAATACGCATTTTTTAGATACTGTGGAAAGTCTATCCAAAGCGGTAATCCACTAGCTGCTTATCTTAAGTGAAACTGCCAGAGGTTTCCTGAAGTTGCTGATGTGAGTCTAATTGTGACGAGGCATTGGCTACCTTAAGAGAGTCATACTGACTTTTGCCAAATGCTCACCATAATAGACATTTTTTTAGATACTGTGGCCAGTCTGCCCGAAGCGATACGCCACTAGTTGTTTAATTTAAGACAACCATCGTTACCCTTGCTAGGAGTTACTTGATGTTGCTGATTTAATTTTAATTGTGACGAGGCATTGGCAACCTTACGAGAGTCATAGTGATTCCTGGCAGTTCCTCACCAAAATACGCATTTTTTAGATACTGTGGAAAGTCTCTCCAAAGCGGTAATCCACTAGCGGTTTATCTTAAGAGAAACTGCCAGAGGTTTCTTGAAGTTCCTGAAGTGAGTCTAATTGTGACGAGGCATTGGCTACCTTAAGAGAGTCATAGTTACTCTTGCCAAATGCTCACCATAATAGACATTTTTTAGATACTGTGGCCAGTCTGCCCGAAGCGATACGCCACTAGTTGTTTAATTTAAGACAACCATCGTTACCCTTGCTAGGAGTTACTTGATGTTGCTGATTTAATTTTAATTGTGACGAGGCATTGGCAACCTTACGAGAGTCATAGTGATTCCTGGCAGTTCCTCACCAAAATACGCATTTGTTAGATATTGTGGAAAGTCTCTCCGAAGCGGTAATCCACTAGCTGCTTATCTTAAGTGAAACTGCCAGAGGTTTCTTGAAGTTGCTGATGTGAGTCTAATTGTGACGAGGCATTGGCTACCTTAAGAGAGTCATAGTGACTCTTGCCAAATGCTCACCATAATAGACATTTTTTTTATACTGTGGCCAGTCTGCCCGAAGCGATACGCCACTAGTTGTTTAATTTAAGACAACCATCGTTACCCTTACTAGGAGTTACTTGATGTTGCTGATTTAATTTTAATTGTGACGAGGCATTGGCAACCTTACGAGAGTCATAGTGATTCCTGACAGTTCCTCACCAAAATACGCATTTTTTAGATACTGTGGAAAGTCTATCCAAAGCGGTAATCCACTAGCTGCTTATCTTAAGTGAAACTGCCAGAGGTTTCCTGAAGTTGCTGATGTGAGTCTAATTGTGACGAGGCATTGGCTGCCTTAAGAGAGTCATACTGACTTTTGCCAAATGCTCACCATAATAGACATTTTTTTAGATACTGTGGCCAGTCTGCCCGAAGCGATACGCCACTAGTTGTTTAATTTAAGACAACCATCGTTACCCTTGCTAGGAGTTACTTGATGTTGCTGATTTAATTTTAATTGTGACGAGGCATTGGCAACCTTACGAGAGTCATAGTGATTCCTGGCAGTTCCTCACCAAAATACGCATTTTTTAGATACTGTGGAAAGTCTCTCCAAAGCGGTAATCCACTAGCGGTTTATCTTAAGAGAAACTGCCAGAGGTTTCTTGAAGTTCCTGAAGTGAGTCTAATTGTGACGAGGCATTGGCTACCTTAAGAGAGTCATAGTTACTCTTGCCAAATGCTCACCATAATAGACATTTTTTAGATACTGTGGCCAGTCTGCCCGAAGCGATACGCCACTAGTTGTTTAATTTAAGACAACCATCGTTACCCTTGCTAGGAGTTACTTGATGTTGCTGATTTAATTTTAATTGTGACGAGGCATTGGCAACCTTACGAGAGTCATACTGATTCCTGGCAGTTCCTCACCAAAATACGCATTTGTTAGATATTGTGGAAAGTCTCTCCGAAGCGGTAATCCACTAGCTGCTTATCTTAAGTGAAACTGCCAGAGATTTCTTGAAGTTGCTGATGTGAGTCTAATTGTGACGAGGCATTGGCTACCTTAAGAGAGTCATAGTGACTCTTGCCAAATGCCCACCATAATAGACATTTTTTTAGATACTGTGGCCAGTCTGCCCGAATCATTACGCAATTAGTTGTTTAATTTAAGACAACCATTGTTACTCTTGCTCGGAGTTACTTGATGTTGCTTATTTAATTTTAATTGTGATGAGGCATTGGCAACCTTACGAGAGTCGTAGTGATTCCTGGCAGTTCCTCACGAAAATACGCATTTTTTAGATACTGTGGAAAGTCTCTCCAAAGCGGTAATAAACTAGCTGTTTGTCTTCAGAGAAACTGATAGAGGTTTCTTCAAGTTGCTGACGTGAGTCTAATTGTGGCGAGGCATTGGCTACCTTAAGAGAGTCATAGTTACTCTTGCCAAATGCTCACCATAATAGACATTTTTTAGATACTGTGGCCAGTCTGCCCGAAGCGATACGCCACTAGTTGTTTAATTTAAGACAACCATCGTTATCCTTGCTAGGAGTTACTTGATGTTGCTGATTTAATTTTAAATGTGACGAGGCATTGGCAACCTTACGAGAGTCATAGTGATTCCTGGCAGTTCCTCACCAAAATACGCATTTTTTAGATACTGTGGAAAGTCTCTCCAAAGCGGTAATCCACTAGCTGCTTATCTTAAGTGAAACTGCCAGAGGTTTCTTGAAGTTGCTGATGTGAGTCTAATTGTGACGAGGCATTGGCTACCTTAAGAGATTCATAGTGACTCTTGCCAAATGCTCACCATAATAGACATTTTTTTAGATACTGTGGCCAGTCTGCCCGAAGCGATACGCCACTAGTTGTTTAATTTAAGACAACCATCGTTACCCTTGCTAGGAGTTACTTGATGTTGCTTATTTAATTTTAATTGTGATGAGGCATTGGCAACCTTACGAGAGTCATAGTGATTCCTGGCAGTTCCTCACCAAAATACGCATTTTTTAGATACTGTGGAAAGTCTATCCAACGCGGTAATCCACTAGCTGCTTATCTTAAGTGAAACTGCCAGAGGTTTCTTGAAGTTGCTGATGTGAGTCTAATTGTGACGAGGCATTGGCTACCTTAAGAGAGTCATAGTGACTCTTGCCAAATGCCCACCATAATAGACATTTTTTTAGATACTGTGGCCAGTCTGCCCGAATCATTACGCAATTAGTTGTTTAATTTAAGACAACCATTGTTACTCTTGCTCGGAGTTACTTGATGTTGCTTATTTAATTTTAATTGTGATGACGCATTGGCAACCTTACGAGAGTCGTAGTGATTCCTGGCAGTTCCTCACCAAAATACGCATTTTTTAGATACTGTGGAAAGTCTCTTTAAAGCGGTAATCCACTAGCGGTTTATCTTAAGAGAAACTGCCAGAGGTTTCTTGAAGTTCCTGAAGTGAGTCTAATTGTGACGAGGCATTGGCTACCTTAAGAGAGTCATAGTTACTCTTGCCAAATGCTCACCATAATAGACATTTTTTAGATACTGTGGCCAGTCTGCCCGAAGCGATACGCCACTAGTTGTTTAATTTAAGACAACCATCGTTACCCTTGCTAGGAGTTACTTGATGTTGCTGATTTAATTTTAATTGTGACGAGGCATTGGCAACCTTACGAGAGTCATAGTGATTCCTGGCAGTTCCTCACCAAAATACGCATTTTTTAGATACTGTGGAAAGTCTATCCAAAGCGGTAATCCACTAGCTGCTTATCTTAAGTGAAACTGCCAGAGGTTTCTTGAAGTTGCTGATGTGAGTCTAATTGTGACGAGGCATTGGCTACCTTAAGAGAGTCATACTGACTTTTGCCAAATGCTCACCATAATAGACATTTTTTTAGATACTGTGGCCAGTCTGCCCGAAGCGATACGCCACTAGTTGTTTAATTTAAGACAACCATCGTTACCCTTGCTAGGAGTTACTTGATGTTGCTGATTTAATTTTAATTGTGACGAGGCATTGGCAGCCTTACGAGAGTCATAGTGATTCCTGGCAGTTCCTCACCAAAATACGCATTTTTTAGATACTGTGGAAAGTCTCTCCAAAGCGGTAATCCACTAGCTGATATCTTAAGTGAAACTGCCAGAGGTTTCTTGAAGTTGCTGATGTGAGTCTAATTGTGACGAGGCATTGGCTACCTTAAGAGAGTCATACTGACTTTTGCCAAATGCTCACCATAATAGACATTTTTTTAGATACTGTGGCCAGTCTGCCCGAAGCGATACGCCACTAGTTGTTTAATTTAAGACAACCATCGTTACCCTTGCTAGGAGTTACTTGATGTTGCTGATTTAATTTTAATTGTGACGAGGCATTGGCAACCTTACGAGAGTCATAGTGATTCCTGGCAGTTCCTCACCAAAATACGCATTTTTTAGATACTGTGGAAAGTCTCTTTAAAGCGGTAATCCACTAGCGGTTTATCTTAAGAGAAACTGCCAGAGGTTTCTTGAAGTTCCTGAAGTGAGTCTAATTGTGACGAGGCATTGGCTACCTTAAGAGAGTCATAGTTACTCTTGCCAAATGCTCACCATAATAGCCATTTTTTAGATACTGTGGCCAGTCTGCCCGAAGCGATACGCCACTAGTTGTTTAATTTAAGACAACCATCGTTACCCTTGCTAGGAGTTACTTGATGTTGCTGATTTAATTTTAATTGTGACGAGGCATTGGCAACCTTACGAGAGTCATAGTGATTCCTGGCAGTTCCTCACCAAAATACGCATTTTTTAGATACTGTGGAAAGTCTATCCAAAGCGGTAATCCACTAGCTGCTTATCTTAAGTGAAACTGCCAGAGGTTTCTTGAAGTTGCTGATGTGAGTCTAATTGTGACGAGGCATTGGCTACCTTAAGAGAGTCATACTGACTTTTGCCAAATGCTCACCATAATAGACATTTTTTTAGATACTGTGGCCAGTCTGCCCGAAGCGATACGCCACTAGTTGTTTAATTTAAGACAACCATCGTTACCCTTGCTAGGAGTTACTTGATGTTGCTGATTTAATTTTAATTGTGACGAGGCATTGGCAACCTTACGAGAGTCATAGTGATTCCTGGCAGTTCCTCACCAAAATACGCATTTTTTAGATACTGTGGAAAGTCTCTTTAAAGCGGTAATCCACTAGCGGTTTATCTTAAGAGAAACTGCCAGAGGTTTCTTGAAGTTCCTGAAGTGAGTCTAATTGTGACGAGGCATTGGCTACCTTAAGAGAGTCATAGTTACTCTTGCCAAATGCTCACCATAATAGACATTTTTTAGATACTGTGGCCAGTCTGCCCGAAGCGATACGCCACTAGTTGTTTAATTTAAGACAACCATCGTTACCCTTGCTAGGAGTTACTTGATGTTGCTGATTTAATTTTAATTGTGACGAGGCATTGGCAACCTTACGAGAGTCATAGTGATTCCTGGCAGTTCCTCACCATAATACGCATTTTTTAGATACTGTGGAAAGTCTATCCAAAGCGGTAATCCACTAGCTGATATCTTAAGTGAAACTGCCAGAGGTTTCTTGAAGTTGCTGATGTGAGTCTAATTGTGACGAGGCATTGGCTACCTTAAGAGAGTCATACTGACTTTTGCCAAATGCTCACCATAATAGACATTTTTTTAGATACTGTGGCCAGTCTGCCCGAAGCGATACGCCACTAGTTGTTTAATTTAAGACAACCATCGTTACCCTTGCTAGGAGTTACTTGATGTTGCTGATTTAATTTTAATTGTGACGAGGCATTGGCAACCTTACGAGAGTCATAGTGATTCCTGGCAGTTCCTCACCAAAATACGCATTTTTTAGATACTGTGGAAAGTCTCTTTAAAGCGGTAATCCACTAGCGGTTTATCTTAAGAGAAACTGCCAGAGGTTTCTTGAAGTTCCTGAAGTGAGTCTAATTGTGACGAGGCATTGGCTACCTTAAGAGAGTCATAGTTACTCTTGCCAAATGCTCACCATAATAGACATTTTTTAGATACTGTGGCCAGTCTGCCCGAAGCGATACGCCACTAGTTGTTTAATTTAAGACAACCATCGTTACCCTTGCTAGGAGTTACTTGATGTTGCTGATTTAATTTTAATTGTGACGAGGCATTGGCAACCTTACGAGAGTCATAGTGATTCCTGGCAGTTCCTCACCAAAATACGCATTTGTTAGATATTGTGGAAAGTCTCTCCAAAGCGGTAATCCACTAGCTGTTTGTCTTCAGAGAAACTGATAGAGGTTTCTTCAAGTTGCTGACGTGAGTCTAATTGTGGCGAGGCATTGGCTACCTTAAGAGAGTCATAGTTACTCTTGCCAAATGCTCACCATAATAGACATTTTTTAGATACTGTGGGCAGTCTGCCCGAAGCGATACGCCACTAGTTGTTTAATTTAAGACAACCATCGTTATCCTTGCTAGGAGTTACTTGATGTTGCTGATTTAATTTTAATTGTGACGAGGCATTGGCAACCTTACGAGAGTCATAGTGATTCCTGGCAGTTCCTCACCAAAATACGCATTTTTTAGATACTGTGGAAAGTCTCTCCAAAGCGGTAATCCACTAGCTGCTTATCTTAAGTGAAACTGCCAGAGGTTTCTTGAAGTTGCTGATGTGAGTCTAATTGTGAGGAGGCATTGGCTACCTTAAGAGATTCATAGTGACTCTTGCCAAATGCTCACCATAATAGACATTTTTTTAGATACTGTGGCCAGTCTGCCCAAAGCGATACGCCACTAGTTGTTTAATTTAAGACAACCATCGTTACCCTTGCTAGGAGTTACTTGATGTTGCTGATTTAATTTTAATTGTGACGAGGCATTGGCAACCTTACGAGAGTCATAGTGATTCCTGGCAGTTCCTCACCAAAATACGCATTTTTTAGATACTGTGGAAAGTCTATCCAACGCGGTAATCCACTAGCTGCTTATCTTAAGTGAAACTGCCAGAGGTTTCTTGAAGTTCCTGATGTGAGTCTAATTGTGACGAGGCATTGGCTACCTTAAGAGAGTCATAGTGACTCTTGCCAAATGAACACCATAATAGACATTTTTTTAGATACTGTGGCCAGTCTGCCCGAATCATTACGCAATTAGTTGTTTAATTTAAGACAACCATTGTTACTCTTGCTCGGAGTTACTTGATGTTGCTTATTTAATTTTAATTGTGATGACGCATTGGCAACCTTACGAGAGTCGTAGTGATTCCTGGCAGTTCCTCACCAAAATACGCATTTTTTAGATACTGTGGAAAGCCTCTTTAAAGTGGTAATCCACTAGCGGTTTATCTTAAGAGAAACTGCCAGAGGTTTCTTGAAGTTCCTGAAGTGAGTCTAATTGTGACGAGGCATTGGCTACCTTAAGAGAGTCATAGTTACTCTTGCCAAATGCTCACCATAATAGACATTTTTTAGATACTGTGGCCAGTCTGCCCGAAACGATACGCCACTAGTTGTTTAATTTAAGACAACCATCGTTACCCTTGCTAGGAGTTACTTGATGTTGCTGATTTAATTTTAATTGTGACGAGGCATTGGCAACCTTACGAGAGTCATAGTGATTCCTGGCAGTTCCTCACCAAAATACGCATTTTTTAGATACTGTGGAAAGTCTATCCAAAGCGGTAATCCACTAGCTGCTTATCTTAAGTGAAACTGCCAGAGGTTTCTTGAAGTTGCTGATGTGAGTCTAATTGTGACGAGGCATTGGCTACCTTAAGAGAGTCATACTGACTTTTGCCAAATGCTCACCATAATAGACATTTTTTTAGATACTGTGGCCAGTCTGCCCGAAGCGATACGCCACTAGTTGTTTAATTTAAGACAACCATCGTTACCCTTGCTAGGAGTTACTTGATGTTGCTGATTTAATTTTAATTGTGACGAGGCATTGGCAACCTTACGAGAGTCATAGTGATTCCTGGCAGTTCCTCACCAAAATACGCATTTTTTAGATACTGTGGAAAGTCTCTTTAAAGCGGTAATCCACTAGCGGTTTATCTTAAGAGAAACTGCCAGAGGTTTCTTGAAGTTCCTGAAGTGAGTCTAATTGTGACGAGGCATTGGCAACCTTACGAGAGTCATAGTGATTCCTGGCAGTTCCTCACCAAAATACGCATTTGTTAGATATTGTGGAAAGTCTCTCCAAAGCGGTAATCCACTAGCTGTTTGTCTTCAGAGAAACTGATAGAGGTTTCTTCAAGTTGCTGACGTGAGTCTAATTGTGGCGAGGCATTGGCTACCTTAAGAGAGTCATAGTTACTCTTGCCAAATGCTCACCATAATAGACATTTTTTAGATACTGTGGGCAGTCTGCCCGAAGCGATACGCCACTAGTTGTTTAATTTAAGACAACCATCGTTATCCTTGCTAGGAGTTACTTGATGTTGCTGATTTAATTTTAATTGTGACGAGGCATTGGCAACCTTACGAGAGTCATAGTGATTCCTGGCAGTTCCTCACCAAAATACGCATTTTTTAGATACTGTGGAAAGTCTCTCCAAAGCGGTAATCCACTAGCTGCTTATCTTAAGTGAAACTGCCAGAGGTTTCTTGAAGTTGCTGATGTGAGTCTAATTGTGACGAGGCATTGGCTACCTTAAGAGATTCATAGTGACTCTTGCCAAATGCTCACCATAATAGACATTTTTTTAGATACTGTGGCCAGTCTGCCCGAAGCGATACGCCACTAGTTGTTTAATTTAAGACAACCATCGTTACCCTTGCTAGGAGTTACTTGATGTTGCTGATTTAATTTTAATTGTGACGAGGCATTGGCAACCTTACGAGAGTCATAGTGATTCCTGGCAGTTCCTCACCAAAATACGCATTTTTTAGATACTGTGGAAAGTCTCTTTAAAGCGGTAATCCACTAGCGGTTTATCTTAAGAGAAACTGCCAGAGGTTTCTTGAAGTTCCTGAAGTGAGTCTAATTGTGACGAGGCATTGGCAACCTTACGAGAGTCATAGTGATTCCTGGCAGTTCCTCACCAAAATACGCATTTGTTAGATATTGTGGAAAGTCTCTCCAAAGCGGTAATCCACTAGCTGTTTGTCTTCAGAGAAACTGATAGAGGTTTCTTCAAGTTGCTGACGTGAGTCTAATTGTGGCGAGGCATTGGCTACCTTAAGAGAGTCATAGTTACTCTTGCCAAATGCTCACCATAATAGACATTTTTTAGATACTGTGGGCAGTCTGCCCGAAGCGATACGCCACTAGTTGTTTAATTTAAGACAACCATCGTTATCCTTGCTAGGAGTTACTTGATGTTGCTGATTTAATTTTAATTGTGACGAGGCATTGGCAACCTTACGAGAGTCATAGTGATTCCTGGCAGTTCCTCACCAAAATACGCATTTTTTAGATACTGTGGAAAGTCTCTCCAAAGCGGTAATCCACTAGCTGCTTATCTTAAGTGAAACTGCCAGAGGTTTCTTGAAGTTGCTGATGTGAGTCTAATTGTGACGAGGCATTGGCTACCTTAAGAGATTCATAGTGACTCTTGCCAAATGCTCACCATAATAGACATTTTTTTAGATACTGTGGCCAGTCTGCCCGAAGCGATACGCCACTAGTTGTTTAATTTAAGACAACCATCGTTACCCTTGCTAGGAGTTACTTGATGTTGCTGATTTAATTTTAATTGTGACGAGGCATTGGCAACCTTACGAGAGTCATAGTGATTCCTGGCAGTTCCTCACCAAAATACGCATTTTTTAGATACTGTGGAAAGTCTATCCAACGCGGTAATCCACTAGCTGCTTATCTTAAGTGAAACTGCCAGAGGTTTCTTGAAGTTGCTGATGTGAGTCTAATTGTGACGAGGCATTGGCTACCTTAAGAGAGTCATAGTGACTCTTGCCAAATGCCCACCATAATAGACATTTTTTTAGATACTGTGGCCAGTCTGCCCGAATCATTACGCAATTAGTTGTTTAATTTAAGACAACCATTGTTACTCTTGCTCGGAGTTACTTGATGTTGCTTATTTAATTTTAATTGTGATGACGCATTGGCAACCTTACGAGAGTCGTAGTGATTCCTGGCAGTTCCTCACCAAAATACCCATTTTTTAGATACTGTGGAAAGTCTCTTTAAAGCGGTAATCCACTAGCGGTTTATCTTAAGAGAAACTGCCAGAGGTTTCTTGAAGTTCCTGAAGTGAGTCTAATTGTGACGAGGCATTGGCTACCTTAAGAGAGTCATAGTTACTCTTGCCAAATGCTCACCATAATAGACATTTTTTAGATACTGTGGCCAGTCTGCCCGAAGCGATACGCCACTAGTTGTTTAATTTAAGACAACCATCGTTACCCTTGCTAGGAGTTACTTGATGTTGCTGATTTAATTTTAATTGTGACGAGGCATTGGCAACCTTACGAGAGTCATAGTGATTCCTGGCAGTTCCTCACCAAAATACGCATTTTTTAGATACTGTGGAAAGTCTATCCAAAGCGGTAATCCACTAGCTGCTTATCTTAAGTGAAACTGCCAGAGGTTTCTTGAAGTTGCTGATGTGAGTCTAATTGTGACGAGGCATTGGCTACCTTAAGAGAGTCATACTGACTTTTGCCAAATGCTCACCATAATAGACATTTTTTTAGATACTGTGGCCAGTCTGCCTGAAGCGATACGCCACTAGTTGTTTAATTTAAGACAACCATCGTTACCCTTGCTAGGAGTTACTTGATGTTGCTGATTTAATTTTAATTGTGACGAGGCATTGGCAACCTTACGAGAGTCATAGTGATTCCTGGCAGTTCCTCACCAAAATACGCATTTTTTAGATACTGTGGAAAGTCTCTTTAAAGCGGTAATCCACTAGCGGTTTATCTTAAGAGAAACTGCCAGAGGTTTCTTGAAGTTCCTGAAGTGAGTCTAATTGTGACGAGGCATTGGCTACCTTAAGAGAGTCATAGTTACTCTTGCCAAATGCTCACCATAATAGACATTTTTTAGATACTGTGGCCAGTCTGCCCGAAGCGATACGCCACTAGTTGTTTAATTTAAGACAACCATCGTTACCCTTGCTAGGAGTTACTTGATGTTGCTGATTTAATTTTAATTGTGACGAGGCATTGGCAACCTTACGAGAGTCATAGTGATTCCTGGCAGTTCCTCACCAAAATACGCATTTTTTAGATACTGTGGAAAGTCTATCCAAAGCGGTAATCCACTAGCTGATATCTTAAGTGAAACTGCCAGAGGTTTCTTGAAGTTGCTGATGTGAGTCTAATTGTGACGAGGCATTGGCTACCTTAAGAGAGTCATACTGACTTTTGCCAAATGCTCACCATAATAGACATTTTTTTAGATACTGTGGCCAGTCTGCCCGAAGCGATACGCCACTAGTTGTTTAATTTAAGACAACCATCGTTACCCTTGCTAGGAGTTACTTGATGTTGCTGATTTAATTTTAATTGTGACGAGGCATTGGCAACCTTACGAGAGTCATAGTGATTCCTGGCAGTTCCTCACCAAAATACGCATTTTTTAGATACTGTGGAAAGTCTCTTTAAAGCGGTAATCCACTAGCGGTTTATCTTAAGAGAAACTGCCAGAGGTTTCTTGAAGTTCCTGAAGTGAGTCTAATTGTGACGAGGCATTGGCTACCTTAAGAGAGTCATAGTTACTCTTGCCAAATGCTCACCATAATAGACATTTTTTAGATACTGTGGCCAGTCTGCCCGAAGCGATACGCCACTAGTTGTTTAATTTAAGACAACCATCGTTACCCTTGCTAGGAGTTACTTGATGTTGCTGATTTAATTTTAATTGTGACGAGGCATTGGCAACCTTACGAGAGTCATAGTGATTCCTGGCAGTTCCTCACCAAAATACGCATTTTTTAGATACTGTGGAAAGTCTATCCAAAGCGGTAATCCACTAGCTGATATCTTAAGTGAAACTGCCAGAGGTTTCTTGAAGTTGCTGATGTGAGTCTAATTGTGACGAGGCATTGGCTACCTTAAGAGAGTCATACTGACTTTTGCCAAATGCTCACCATAATAGACATTTTTTTAGATACTGTGGCCAGTCTGCCCGAAGCGATACGCCACTAGTTGTTTAATTTAAGACAACCATCGTTACCCTTGCTAGGAGTTACTTGATGTTGCTGATTTAATTTTAATTGTGACGAGGCATTGGCAACCTTACGAGAGTCATAGTGATTCCTGGCAGTTCCTCACCAAAATACGCATTTTTTAGATACTGTGGAAAGTCTCTTTAAAGCGGTAATCCACTAGCGGTTTATCTTAAGAGAAACTGCCAGAGGTTTCTTGAAGTTCCTGAAGTGAGTCTAATTGTGACGAGGCATTGGCTACCTTAAGAGAGTCATAGTTACTCTTGCCAAATGCTCACCATAATAGACATTTTTTAGATACTGTGGCCAGTCTGCCCGAAGCGATACGCCACTAGTTGTTTAATTTAAGACAACCATCGTTATCCTTGCTAGGAGTTACTTGATGTTGCTGATTTAATTTTAATTGTGACGAGGCATTGGCAACCTTACGAGAGTCATAGTGATTCCTGGCAGTTCCTCACCAAAATACGCATTTTTTAGATACTGTGGAAAGTCTCTCCAAAGCGGTAATCCACTAGCTGCTTATCTTAAGTGAAACTGCCAGAGGTTTCTTGAAGTTGCTGATGTGAGTCTAATTGTGACGAGGCATTGGCTACCTTAAGAGATTCATAGTGACTCTTGCCAAATGCTCACCATAATAGACATTTTTTTAGATACTGTGGCCAGTCTGCCCGAAGCGATACGCCACTAGTTGTTTAATTTAAGACAACCATCGTTACCCTTGCTAGGAGTTACTTGATGTTGCTGATTTAATTTTAATTGTGACGAGGCATTGGCAACCTTACGAGAGTCATAGTGATTCCTGGCAGTTCCTCACCAAAATACGCATTTTTTAGATACTGTGGAAAGTCTATCCAACGCGGTAATCCACTAGCTGCTTATCTTAAGTGAAACTGCCAGAGGTTTCTTGAAGTTGCTGATGTGAGTCTAATTGTGACGAGGCATTGGCTACCTTAAGAGAGTCATAGTGACTCTTGCCAAATGCCCACCATAATAGACATTTTTTTAGATACTGTGGCCAGTCTGCCCGAATCATTACGCAATTAGTTGTTTAATTTAAGACAACCATTGTTACTCTTGCTCGGAGTTACTTGATGTTGCTTATTTAATTTTAATTGTGATGACGCATTGGCAACCTTACGAGAGTCGTAGTGATTCCTGGCAGTTCCTCACCAAAATACGCATTTTTTAGATACTGTGGAAAGTCTCTTTAAAGCGGTAATCCACTAGCGGTTTATCTTAAGAGAAACTGCCAGAGGTTTCTTGAAGTTCCTGAAGTGAGTCTAATTGTGACGAGGCATTGGCTACCTTAAGAGAGTCATAGTTACTCTTGCCAAATGCTCACCATAATAGACATTTTTTAGATACTGTGGCCAGTCTGCCCGAAGCGATACGCCACTAGTTGTTTAATTTAAGACAACCATCGTTACCCTTGCTAGGAGTTACTTGATGTTGCTGATTTAATTTTAATTGTGACGAGGCATTGGCAACCTTACGAGAGTCATAGTGATTCCTGGCAGTTCCTCACCAAAATACGCATTTTTTAGATACTGTGGAAAGTCTCTTTAAAGCGGTAATCCACTAGCGGTTTATCTTAAGAGAAACTGCCAGAGGTTTCTTGAAGTTCCTGAAGTGAGTCTAATTGTGACGAGGCATTGGCAACCTTACGAGAGTCATAGTGATTCCTGGCAGTTCCTCACCAAAATACGCATTTGTTAGATATTGTGGAAAGTCTCTCCAAAGCGGTAATCCACTAGCTGTTTGTCTTCAGAGAAACTGATAGAGGTTTCTTCAAGTTGCTGACGTGAGTCTAATTGTGGCGAGGCATTGGCTACCTTAAGAGAGTCATAGTTACTCTTGCCAAATGCTCACCATAATAGACATTTTTTAGATACTGTGGGCAGTCTGCCCGAAGCGATACGCCACTAGTTGTTTAATTTAAGACAACCATCGTTATCCTTGCTAGGAGTTACTTGATGTTGCTGATTTAATTTTAATTGTGACGAGGCATTGGCAACCTTACGAGAGTCATAGTGATTCCTGGCAGTTCCTCACCAAAATACGCATTTTTTAGATACTGTGGAAAGTCTCTCCAAAGCGGTAATCCACTAGCTGCTTATCTTAAGTGAAACTGCCAGAGGTTTCTTGAAGTTGCTGATGTGAGTCTAATTGTGACGAGGCATTGGCTACCTTAAGAGATTCATAGTGACTCTTGCCAAATGCTCACCATAATAGACATTTTTTTAGATACTGTGGCCAGTCTGCCCGAAGCGATACGCCACTAGTTGTTTAATTTAAGACAACCATCGTTACCCTTGCTAGGAGTTACTTGATGTTGCTGATTTAATTTTAATTGTGACGAGGCATTGGCAACCTTACGAGAGTCATAGTGATTCCTGGCAGTTCCTCACCAAAATACGCATTTTTTAGATACTGTGGAAAGTCTATCCAACGCGGTAATCCACTAGCTGCTTATCTTAAGTGAAACTGCCAGAGGTTTCTTGAAGTTGCTGATGTGAGTCTAATTGTGACGAGGCATTGGCTACCTTAAGAGATTCATAGTGACTCTTGCCAAATGCTCACCATAATAGACATTTTTTTAGATACTGTGGCCAGTCTGCCCGAAGCGATACGCCACTAGTTGTTTAATTTAAGACAACCATCGTTACCCTTGCTAGGAGTTACTTGATGTTGCTGATTTAATTTTAATTGTGACGAGGCATTGGCAACCTTACGAGAGTCATAGTGATTCCTGGCAGTTCCTCACCAAAATACGCATTTTTTAGATACTGTGGAAAGTCTATCCAACGCGGTAATCCACTAGCTGCTTATCTTAAGTGAAACTGCCAGAGGTTTCTTGAAGTTGCTGATGTGAGTCTAATTGTGACGAGGCATTGGCTACCTTAAGAGAGTCATACTGACTTTTGCCAAATGCTCACCATAATAGACATTTTTTTAGATACTGTGGCCAGTCTGCCCGAAGCGATACGCCACTAGTTGTTTAATTTAAGACAACCATCGTTACCCTTGCTAGGAGTTACTTGATGTTGCTGATTTAATTTTAATTGTGACGAGGCATTGGCAACCTTACGAGAGTCATAGTGATTCCTGGCAGTTCCTCACCAAAATACGCATTTTTTAGATACTGTGGAAAGTCTCTTTAAAGCGGTAATCCACTAGCGGTTTATCTTAAGAGAAACTGCCAGAGGTTTCTTGAAGTTCCTGAAGTGAGTCTAATTGTGACGAGGCATTGGCTACCTTAAGAGAGTCATAGTTACTCTTGCCAAATGCTCACCATAATAGACATTTTTTAGATACTGTGGCCAGTCTGCCCGAAGCGATACGCCACTAGTTGTTTAATTTAAGACAACCATCGTTACCCTTGCTAGGAGTTACTTGATGTTGCTGATTTAATTTTAATTGTGACGAGGCATTGGCAACCTTACGAGAGTCATAGTGATTCCTGGCAGTTCCTCACCAAAATACGCATTTTTTAGATACTGTGGAAAGTCTATCCAAAGCGGTAATCCACTAGCTGATATCTTAAGTGAAACTGCCAGAGGTTTCTTGAAGTTGCTGATGTGAGTCTAATTGTGACGAGGCATTGGCTACCTTAAGAGAGTCATACTGACTTTTGCCAAATGCTCACCATAATAGACATTTTTTTAGATACTGTGGCCAGTCTGCCCGAAGCGATACGCCACTAGTTGTTTAATTTAAGACAACCATCGTTACCCTTGCTAGGAGTTACTTGATGTTGCTGATTTAATTTTAATTGTGACGAGGCATTGGCAACCTTACGAGAGTCATAGTGATTCCTGGCAGTTCCTCACCAAAATACGCATTTTTTAGATACTGTGGAAAGTCTCTTTAAAGCGGTAATCCACTAGCGGTTTATCTTAAGAGAAACTGCCAGAGGTTTCTTGAAGTTCCTGAAGTGAGTCTAATTGTGACGAGGCATTGGCTACCTTAAGAGAGTCATAGTTACTCTTGCCAAATGCTCACCATAATAGACATTTTTTAGATACTGTGGCCAGTCTGCCCGAAGCGATACGCCACTAGTTGTTTAATTTAAGACAACCATCGTTATCCTTGCTAGGAGTTACTTGATGTTGCTGATTTAATTTTAATTGTGACGAGGCATTGGCAACCTTACGAGAGTCATAGTGATTCCTGGCAGTTCCTCACCAAAATACGCATTTTTTAGATACTGTGGAAAGTCTCTCCAAAGCGGTAATCCACTAGCTGCTTATCTTAAGTGAAACTGCCAGAGGTTTCTTGAAGTTGCTGATGTGAGTCTAATTGTGACGAGGCATTGGCTACCTTAAGAGATTCATAGTGACTCTTGCCAAATGCTCACCATAATAGACATTTTTTTAGATACTGTGGCCAGTCTGCCCGAAGCGATACGCCACTAGTTGTTTAATTTAAGACAACCATCGTTACCCTTGCTAGGAGTTACTTGATGTTGCTGATTTAATTTTAATTGTGACGAGGCATTGGCAACCTTACGAGAGTCATAGTGATTCCTGGCAGTTCCTCACCAAAATACGCATTTTTTAGATACTGTGGAAAGTCTATCCAACGCGGTAATCCACTAGCTGCTTATCTTAAGTGAAACTGCCAGAGGTTTCTTGAAGTTGCTGATGTGAGTCTAATTGTGACGAGGCATTGGCTACCTTAAGAGAGTCATAGTGACTCTTGCCAAATGCCCACCATAATAGACATTTTTTTAGATACTGTGGCCAGTCTGCCCGAATCATTACGCAATTAGTTGTTTAATTTAAGACAACCATTGTTACTCTTGCTCGGAGTTACTTGATGTTGCTTATTTAATTTTAATTGTGATGACGCATTGGCAACCTTACGAGAGTCGTAGTGATTCCTGGCAGTTCCTCACCAAAATACGCATTTTTTAGATACTGTGGAAAGTCTCTTTAAAGCGGTAATCCACTAGCGGTTTATCTTAAGAGAAACTGCCAGAGGTTTCTTGAAGTTCCTGAAGTGAGTCTAATTGTGACGAGGCATTGGCTACCTTAAGAGAGTCATAGTTACTCTTGCCAAATGCTCACCATAATAGACATTTTTTAGATACTGTGGCCAGTCTGCCCGAAGCGATACGCCACTAGTTGTTTAATTTAAGACAACCATCGTTACCCTTGCTAGGAGTTACTTGATGTTGCTGATTTAATTTTAATTGTGACGAGGCATTGGCAACCTTACGAGAGTCATAGTGATTCCTGGCAGTTCCTCACCAAAATACGCATTTTTTAGATACTGTGGAAAGTCTCTTTAAAGCGGTAATCCACTAGCGGTTTATCTTAAGAGAAACTGCCAGAGGTTTCTTGAAGTTCCTGAAGTGAGTCTAATTGTGACGAGGCATTGGCAACCTTACGAGAGTCATAGTGATTCCTGGCAGTTCCTCACCAAAATACGCATTTGTTAGATATTGTGGAAAGTCTCTCCAAAGCGGTAATCCACTAGCTGTTTGTCTTCAGAGAAACTGATAGAGGTTTCTTCAAGTTGCTGACGTGAGTCTAATTGTGGCGAGGCATTGGCTACCTTAAGAGAGTCATAGTTACTCTTGCCAAATGCTCACCATAATAGACATTTTTTAGATACTGTGGGCAGTCTGCCCGAAGCGATACGCCACTAGTTGTTTAATTTAAGACAACCATCGTTATCCTTGCTAGGAGTTACTTGATGTTGCTGATTTAATTTTAATTGTGACGAGGCATTGGCAACCTTACGAGAGTCATAGTGATTCCTGGCAGTTCCTCACCAAAATACGCATTTTTTAGATACTGTGGAAAGTCTCTCCAAAGCGGTAATCCACTAGCTGCTTATCTTAAGTGAAACTGCCAGAGGTTTCTTGAAGTTGCTGATGTGAGTCTAATTGTGACGAGGCATTGGCTACCTTAAGAGATTCATAGTGACTCTTGCCAAATGCTCACCATAATAGACATTTTTTTAGATACTGTGGCCAGTCTGCCCGAAGCGATACGCCACTAGTTGTTTAATTTAAGACAACCATCGTTACCCTTGCTAGGAGTTACTTGATGTTGCTGATTTAATTTTAATTGTGACGAGGCATTGGCAACCTTACGAGAGTCATAGTGATTCCTGGCAGTTCCTCACCAAAATACGCATTTTTTAGATACTGTGGAAAGTCTATCCAACGCGGTAATCCACTAGCTGCTTATCTTAAGTGAAACTGCCAGAGGTTTCTTGAAGTTGCTGATGTGAGTCTAATTGTGACGAGGCATTGGCTACCTTAAGAGAGTCATAGTGACTCTTGCCAAATGCCCACCATAATAGACATTTTTTTAGATACTGTGGCCAGTCTGCCCGAATCATTACGCAATTAGTTGTTTAATTTAAGACAACCATTGTTACTCTTGCTCGGAGTTACTTGATGTTGCTTATTTAATTTTAATTGTGATGACGCATTGGCAACCTTACGAGAGTCGTAGTGATTCCTGGCAGTTCCTCACCAAAATACGCATTTTTTAGATACTGTGGAAAGTCTCTTTAAAGCGGTAATCCACTAGCGGTTTATCTTAAGAGAAACTGCCAGAGGTTTCTTGAAGTTCCTGAAGTGAGTCTAATTGTGACGAGGCATTGGCTACCTTAAGAGAGTCATAGTTACTCTTGCCAAATGCTCACCATAATAGACATTTTTTAGATACTGTGGCCAGTCTGCCCGAAGCGATACGCCACTAGTTGTTTAATTTAAGACAACCATCGTTACCCTTGCTAGGAGTTACTTGATGTTGCTGATTTAATTTTAATTGTGACGAGGCATTGGCAACCTTACGAGAGTCATAGTGATTCCTGGCAGTTCCTCACCAAAATACGCATTTTTTAGATACTGTGGAAAGTCTATCCAAAGCGGTAATCCACTAGCTGCTTATCTTAAGTGAAACTGCCAGAGGTTTCTTGAAGTTGCTGATGTGAGTCTAATTGTGACGAGGCATTGGCTACCTTAAGAGAGTCATACTGACTTTTGCCAAATGCTCACCATAATAGACATTTTTTTAGATACTGTGGCCAGTCTGCCCGAAGCGATACGCCACTAGTTGTTTAATTTAAGACAACCATCGTTACCCTTGCTAGGAGTTACTTGATGTTGCTGATTTAATTTTAATTGTGACGAGGCATTGGCAACCTTACGAGAGTCATAGTGATTCCTGGCAGTTCCTCACCAAAATACGCATTTTTTAGATACTGTGGAAAGTCTCTTTAAAGCGGTAATCCACTAGCGGTTTATCTTAAGAGAAACTGCCAGAGGTTTCTTGAAGTTCCTGAAGTGAGTCTAATTGTGACGAGGCATTGGCAACCTTACGAGAGTCATAGTGATTCCTGGCAGTTCCTCACCAAAATACGCATTTGTTAGATATTGTGGAAAGTCTCTCCAAAGCGGTAATCCACTAGCTGTTTGTCTTCAGAGAAACTGATAGAGGTTTCTTCAAGTTGCTGACGTGAGTCTAATTGTGGCGAGGCATTGGCTACCTTAAGAGAGTCATAGTTACTCTTGCCAAATGCTCACCATAATAGACATTTTTTAGATACTGTGGGCAGTCTGCCCGAAGCGATACGCCACTAGTTGTTTAATTTAAGACAACCATCGTTATCCTTGCTAGGAGTTACTTGATGTTGCTGATTTAATTTTAATTGTGACGAGGCATTGGCAACCTTACGAGAGTCATAGTGATTCCTGGCAGTTCCTCACCAAAATACGCATTTTTTAGATACTGTGGAAAGTCTCTCCAAAGCGGTAATCCACTAGCTGCTTATCTTAAGTGAAACTGCCAGAGGTTTCTTGAAGTTGCTGATGTGAGTCTAATTGTGACGAGGCATTGGCTACCTTAAGAGATTCATAGTGACTCTTGCCAAATGCTCACCATAATAGACATTTTTTTAGATACTGTGGCCAGTCTGCCCGAAGCGATACGCCACTAGTTGTTTAATTTAAGACAACCATCGTTACCCTTGCTAGGAGTTACTTGATGTTGCTGATTTAATTTTAATTGTGACGAGGCATTGGCAACCTTACGAGAGTCATAGTGATTCCTGGCAGTTCCTCACCAAAATACGCATTTTTTAGATACTGTGGAAAGTCTATCCAACGCGGTAATCCACTAGCTGCTTATCTTAAGTGAAACTGCCAGAGGTTTCTTGAAGTTGCTGATGTGAGTCTAATTGTGACGAGGCATTGGCTACCTTAAGAGAGTCATAGTGACTCTTGCCAAATGCCCACCATAATAGACATTTTTTTAGATACTGTGGCCAGTCTGCCCGAATCATTACGCAATTAGTTGTTTAATTTAAGACAACCATTGTTACTCTTGCTCGGAGTTACTTGATGTTGCTTATTTAATTTTAATTGTGATGACGCATTGGCAACCTTACGAGAGTCGTAGTGATTCCTGGCAGTTCCTCACCAAAATACGCATTTTTTAGATACTGTGGAAAGTCTCTTTAAAGCGGTAATCCACTAGCGGTTTATCTTAAGAGAAACTGCCAGAGGTTTCTTGAAGTTCCTGAAGTGAGTCTAATTGTGACGAGGCATTGGCTACCTTAAGAGAGTCATAGTTACTCTTGCCAAATGCTCACCATAATAGACATTTTTTAGATACTGTGGCCAGTCTGCCCGAAGCGATACGCCACTAGTTGTTTAATTTAAGACAACCATCGTTACCCTTGCTAGGAGTTACTTGATGTTGCTGATTTAATTTTAATTGTGACGAGGCATTGGCAACCTTACGAGAGTCATAGTGATTCCTGGCAGTTCCTCACCAAAATACGCATTTTTTAGATACTGTGGAAAGTCTATCCAAAGCGGTAATCCACTAGCTGCTTATCTTAAGTGAAACTGCCAGAGGTTTCTTGAAGTTGCTGATGTGAGTCTAATTGTGACGAGGCATTGGCTACCTTAAGAGAGTCATACTGACTTTTGCCAAATGCTCACCATAATAGACATTTTTTTAGATACTGTGGCCAGTCTGCCCGAAGCGATACGCCACTAGTTGTTTAATTTAAGACAACCATCGTTACCCTTGCTAGGAGTTACTTGATGTTGCTGATTTAATTTTAATTGTGACGAGGCATTGGCAACCTTACGAGAGTCATAGTGATTCCTGGCAGTTCCTCACCAAAATACGCATTTTTTAGATACTGTGGAAAGTCTCTTTAAAGCGGTAATCCACTAGCGGTTTATCTTAAGAGAAACTGCCAGAGGTTTCTTGAAGTTCCTGAAGTGAGTCTAATTGTGACGAGGCATTGGCTACCTTAAGAGAGTCATAGTTACTCTTGCCAAATGCTCACCATAATAGACATTTTTTAGATACTGTGGCCAGTCTGCCCGAAGCGATACGCCACTAGTTGTTTAATTTAAGACAACCATCGTTATCCTTGCTAGGAGTTACTTGATGTTGCTGATTTAATTTTAATTGTGACGAGGCATTGGCAACCTTACGAGAGTCATAGTGATTCCTGGCAGTTCCTCACCAAAATACGCATTTTTTAGATACTGTGGAAAGTCTCTCCAAAGCGGTAATCCACTAGCTGCTTATCTTAAGTGAAACTGCCAGAGGTTTCTTGAAGTTGCTGATGTGAGTCTAATTGTGACGAGGCATTGGCTACCTTAAGAGATTCATAGTGACTCTTGCCAAATGCTCACCATAATAGACATTTTTTTAGATACTGTGGCCAGTCTGCCCGAAGCGATACGCCACTAGTTGTTTAATTTAAGACAACCATCGTTACCCTTGCTAGGAGTTACTTGATGTTGCTGATTTAATTTTAATTGTGACGAGGCATTGGCAACCTTACGAGAGTCATAGTGATTCCTGGCAGTTCCTCACCAAAATACGCATTTTTTAGATACTGTGGAAAGTCTATCCAACGCGGTAATCCACTAGCTGCTTATCTTAAGTGAAACTGCCAGAGGTTTCTTGAAGTTGCTGATGTGAGTCTAATTGTGACGAGGCATTGGCTACCTTAAGAGAGTCATAGTGACTCTTGCCAAATGCCCACCATAATAGACATTTTTTTAGATACTGTGGCCAGTCTGCCCGAATCATTACGCAATTAGTTGTTTAATTTAAGACAACCATTGTTACTCTTGCTCGGAGTTACTTGATGTTGCTTATTTAATTTTAATTGTGATGACGCATTGGCAACCTTACGAGAGTCGTAGTGATTCCTGGCAGTTCCTCACCAAAATACGCATTTTTTAGATACTGTGGAAAGTCTCTTTAAAGCGGTAATCCACTAGCGGTTTATCTTAAGAGAAACTGCCAGAGGTTTCTTGAAGTTCCTGAAGTGAGTCTAATTGTGACGAGGCATTGGCTACCTTAAGAGAGTCATAGTTACTCTTGCCAAATGCTCACCATAATAGACATTTTTTAGATACTGTGGCCAGTCTGCCCGAAGCGATACGCCACTAGTTGTTTAATTTAAGACAACCATCGTTACCCTTGCTAGGAGTTACTTGATGTTGCTGATTTAATTTTAATTGTGACGAGGCATTGGCAACCTTACGAGAGTCATAGTGATTCCTGCCAGTTCCTCACCAAAATACGCATTTTTTAGATACTGTGGAAAGTCTATCCAAAGCGGTAATCCACTAGCTGCTTATCTTAAGTGAAACTGCCAGAGGTTTCTTGAAGTTGCTGATGTGAGTCTAATTGTGACGAGGCATTGGCTACCTTAAGAGAGTCATACTGACTTTTGCCAAATGCTCACCATAATAGACATTTTTTTAGATACTGTGGCCAGTCTGCCCGAAGCGATACGCCACTAGTTGTTTAATTTAAGACAACCATCGTTACCCTTGCTAGGAGTTACTTGATGTTGCTGATTTAATTTTAATTGTGACGAGGCATTGGCAACCTTACGAGAGTCATAGTGATTCCTGGCAGTTCCTCACCAAAATACGCATTTTTTAGATACTGTGGAAAGTCTCTTTAAAGCGGTAATCCACTAGCGGTTTATCTTAAGAGAAACTGCCAGAGGTTTCTTGAAGTTCCTGAAGTGAGTCTAATTGTGACGAGGCATTGGCAACCTTACGAGAGTCATAGTGATTCCTGGCAGTTCCTCACCAAAATACGCATTTGTTAGATATTGTGGAAAGTCTCTCCAAAGCGGTAATCCACTAGCTGTTTGTCTTCAGAGAAACTGATAGAGGTTTCTTCAAGTTGCTGACGTGAGTCTAATTGTGGCGAGGCATTGGCTACCTTAAGAGAGTCATAGTTACTCTTGCCAAATGCTCACCATAATAGACATTTTTTAGATACTGTGGGCAGTCTGCCCGAAGCGATACGCCACTAGTTGTTTAATTTAAGACAACCATCGTTATCCTTGCTAGGAGTTACTTGATGTTGCTGATTTAATTTTAATTGTGACGAGGCATTGGCAACCTTACGAGAGTCATAGTGATTCCTGGCAGTTCCTCACCAAAATACGCATTTTTTAGATACTGTGGAAAGTCTCTCCAAAGCGGTAATCCACTAGCTGCTTATCTTAAGTGAAACTGCCAGAGGTTTCTTGAAGTTGCTGATGTGAGTCTAATTGTGACGAGGCATTGGCTACCTTAAGAGATTCATAGTGACTCTTGCCAAATGCTCACCATAATAGACATTTTTTTAGATACTGTGGCCAGTCTGCCCGAAGCGATACGCCACTAGTTGTTTAATTTAAGACAACCATCGTTACCCTTGCTAGGAGTTACTTGATGTTGCTGATTTAATTTTAATTGTGACGAGGCATTGGCAACCTTACGAGAGTCATAGTGATTCCTGGCAGTTCCTCACCAAAATACGCATTTTTTAGATACTGTGGAAAGTCTATCCAACGCGGTAATCCACTAGCTGCTTATCTTAAGTGAAACTGCCAGAGGTTTCTTGAAGTTGCTGATGTGAGTCTAATTGTGACGAGGCATTGGCTACCTTAAGAGAGTCATAGTGACTCTTGCCAAATGCCCACCATAATAGACATTTTTTTAGATACTGTGGCCAGTCTGCCCGAATCATTACGCAATTAGTTGTTTAATTTAAGACAACCATTGTTACTCTTGCTCGGAGTTACTTGATGTTGCTTATTTAATTTTAATTGTGATGACGCATTGGCAACCTTACGAGAGTCGTAGTGATTCCTGGCAGTTCCTCACCAAAATACGCATTTTTTAGATACTGTGGAAAGTCTCTTTAAAGCGGTAATCCACTAGCGGTTTATCTTAAGAGAAACTGCCAGAGGTTTCTTGAAGTTCCTGAAGTGAGTCTAATTGTGACGAGGCATTGGCTACCTTAAGAGAGTCATAGTTACTCTTGCCAAATGCTCACCATAATAGACATTTTTTAGATACTGTGGCCAGTCTGCCCGAAGCGATACGCCACTAGTTGTTTAATTTAAGACAACCATCGTTACCCTTGCTAGGAGTTACTTGATGTTGCTGATTTAATTTTAATTGTGACGAGGCATTGGCAACCTTACGAGAGTCATAGTGATTCCTGGCAGTTCCTCACCAAAATACGCATTTTTTAGATACTGTGGAAAGTCTATCCAAAGCGGTAATCCACTAGCTGCTTATCTTAAGTGAAACTGCCAGAGGTTTCTTGAAGTTGCTGATGTGAGTCTAATTGTGACGAGGCATTGGCTACCTTAAGAGAGTCATACTGACTTTTGCCAAATGCTCACCATAATAGACATTTTTTTAGATACTGTGGCCAGTCTGCCCGAAGCGATACGCCACTAGTTGTTTAATTTAAGACAACCATCGTTACCCTTGCTAGGAGTTACTTGATGTTGCTGATTTAATTTTAATTGTGACGAGGCATTGGCAACCTTACGAGAGTCATAGTGATTCCTGGCAGTTCCTCACCAAAATACGCATTTTTTAGATACTGTGGAAAGTCTCTTTAAAGCGGTAATCCACTAGCGGTTTATCTTAAGAGAAACTGCCAGAGGTTTCTTGAAGTTCCTGAAGTGAGTCTAATTGTGACGAGGCATTGGCTACCTTAAGAGAGTCATAGTTACTCTTGCCAAATGCTCACCATAATAGACATTTTTTAGATACTGTGGCCAGTCTGCCCGAAGCGATACGCCACTAGTTGTTTAATTTAAGACAACCATCGTTATCCTTGCTAGGAGTTACTTGATGTTGCTGATTTAATTTTAATTGTGACGAGGCATTGGCAACCTTACGAGAGTCATAGTGATTCCTGGCAGTTCCTCACCAAAATACGCATTTTTTAGATACTGTGGAAAGTCTCTCCAAAGCGGTAATCCACTAGCTGCTTATCTTAAGTGAAACTGCCAGAGGTTTCTTGAAGTTGCTGATGTGAGTCTAATTGTGACGAGGCATTGGCTACCTTAAGAGATTCATAGTGACTCTTGCCAAATGCTCACCATAATAGACATTTTTTTAGATACTGTGGCCAGTCTGCCCGAAGCGATACGCCACTAGTTGTTTAATTTAAGACAACCATCGTTACCCTTGCTAGGAGTTACTTGATGTTGCTGATTTAATTTTAATTGTGACGAGGCATTGGCAACCTTACGAGAGTCATAGTGATTCCTGGCAGTTCCTCACCAAAATACGCATTTTTTAGATACTGTGGAAAGTCTATCCAACGCGGTAATCCACTAGCTGCTTATCTTAAGTGAAACTGCCAGAGGTTTCTTGAAGTTGCTGATGTGAGTCTAATTGTGACGAGGCATTGGCTACCTTAAGAGAGTCATAGTGACTCTTGCCAAATGCCCACCATAATAGACATTTTTTTAGATACTGTGGCCAGTCTGCCCGAATCATTACGCAATTAGTTGTTTAATTTAAGACAACCATTGTTACTCTTGCTCGGAGTTACTTGATGTTGCTTATTTAATTTTAATTGTGATGACGCATTGGCAACCTTACGAGAGTCGTAGTGATTCCTGGCAGTTCCTCACCAAAATACGCATTTTTTAGATACTGTGGAAAGTCTCTTTAAAGCGGTAATCCACTAGCGGTTTATCTTAAGAGAAACTGCCAGAGGTTTCTTGAAGTTCCTGAAGTGAGTCTAATTGTGACGAGGCATTGGCTACCTTAAGAGAGTCGTAGTTACTCTTGCCAAATGCTCACCATAATAGACATTTTTTAGATACTGTGGCCAGTCTGCCCGAAGCGATACGCCACTAGTTGTTTAATTTAAGACAACCATCGTTACCCTTGCTAGGAGTTACTTGATGTTGCTGATTTAATTTTAATTGTGACGAGGCATTGGCAACCTTACGAGAGTCATAGTGATTCCTGGCAGTTCCTCACCAAAATACGCATTTTTTAGATACTGTGGAAAGTCTATCCAAAGCGGTAATCCACTAGCTGATATCTTAAGTGAAACTGCCAGAGGTTTCTTGAAGTTGCTGATGTGAGTCTAATTGTGACGAGGCATTGGCTACCTTAAGAGAGTCATACTGACTTTTGCCAAATGCTCACCATAATAGACATTTTTTTAGATACTGTGGCCAGTCTGCCCGAAGCGATACGCCACTAGTTGTTTAATTTAAGACAACCATCGTTACCCTTACTAGGAGTTACTTGATGTTGCTGATTTAATTTTAATTGTGACGAGGCATTGGCAACCTTACGAGAGTCATAGTGATTCCTGGCAGTTCCTCACCAAAATACGCATTTTTTAGATACTGTGGAAAGTCTCTTTAAAGCGGTAATCCACTAGCGGTTTATCTTAAGAGAAACTGCCAGAGGTTTCTTGAAGTTCCTGAAGTGAGTCTAATTGTGACGAGGCATTGGCTACCTTAAGAGAGTCATAGTTACTCTTGCCAAATGCTCACCATAATAGACATTTTTTAGATACTGTGGCCAGTCTGCCCGAAGCGATACGCCACTAGTTGTTTAATTTAAGACAACCATCGTTACCCTTGCTAGGAGTTACTTGATGTTGCTGATTTAATTTTAATTGTGACGAGGCATTGGCAACCTTACGAGAGTCATAGTGATTCCTGGCAGTTCCTCACCAAAATACGCATTTTTTAGATACTGTGGAAAGGCTATCCAAAGCGGTAATCCACTAGCTGATATCTTAAGTGAAACTGCCAGAGGTTTCTTGAAGTTGCTGATGTGAGTCTAATTGTGACGAGGCATTGGCTACCTTAAGAGAGTCATACTGACTTTTGCCAAATGCTCACCATAATAGACATTTTTTTAGATACTGTGGCCAGTCTGCCCGAAGCGATACGCCACTAGTTGTTTAATTTAAGACAACCATCGTTACCCTTGCTAGGAGTTACTTGATGTTGCTGATTTAATTTTAATTGTGACGAGGCATTGGCAACCTTACGAGAGTCATAGTGATTCCTGGCAGTTCCTCACCAAAATACGCATTTTTTAGATACTGTGGAAAGTCTCTTTAAAGCGGTAATCCACTAGCGGTTTATCTTAAGAGAAACTGCCAGAGGTTTCTTGAAGTTCCTGAAGTGAGTCTAATTGTGACGAGGCATTGGCTACCTTAAGAGAGTCATAGTTACTCTTGCCAAATGCTCACCATAATAGACATTTTTTAGATACTGTGGCCAGTCTGCCCGAAGCGATACGCCACTAGTTGTTTAATTTAAGACAACCATCGTTACCCTTGCTAGGAGTTACTTGATGTTGCTGATTTAATTTTAATTGTGACGAGGCATTGGCAACCTTACGAGAGTCATAGTGATTCCTGGCAGTTCCTCACCAAAATACGCATTTGTTAGATATTGTGGAAAGTCTCTCCGAAGCGGTAATCCACTAGCTGCTTATCTTAAGTGAAACTGCCAGAGGTTTCTTGAAGTTGCTGATGTGAGTCTAATTGTGACGAGGCATTGGCTACCTTAAGAGAGTCATAGTGAATCTTGCCAAATGCTCACCATAATAGACATTTTTTTTATACTGTGGCCAGTCTGCCCGAAGCGATACGCCACTAGTTGTTTAATTTAAGACAACCATCGTTACCCTTGCTAGGAGTTACTTGATGTTGCTGATTTAATTTTAATTGTGACGAGGCATTGGCAACCTTACGAGAGTCATAGTGATTCCTGGCAGTTCCTCACCAAAATACGCATTTTTTAGATACTGTGGAAAGTCTATCCAAAGCGGTAATCCACTAGCTGCTTATCTTAAGTGAAACTGCCAGAGGTTTCCTGAAGTTGCTGATGTGAGTCTAATTGTGACGAGGCATTGGCTGCCTTAAGAGAGTCATACTGACTTTTGCCAAATGCTCACCATAATAGACATTTTTTTAGATACTGTGGCCAGTCTGCCCGAAGCGATACGCCACTAGTTGTTTAATTTAAGACAACCATCGTTACCCTTGCTAGGAGTTACTTGATGTTGCTGATTTAATTTTAATTGTGACGAGGCATTGGCAACCTTACGAGAGTCATAGTGATTCCTGGCAGTTCCTCACCAAAATACGCATTTTTTAGATACTGTGGAAAGTCTCTTTAAAGCGGTAATCCACTAGCGGTTTATCTTAAGAGAAACTGCCAGAGGTTTCTTGAAGTTCCTGAAGTGAGTCTAATTGTGACGAGGCATTGGCTACCTTAAGAGAGTCATAGTTACTCTTGCCAAATGCTCACCATAATAGACATTTTTTAGATACTGTGGCCAGTCTGCCCGAAGCGATACGCCACTAGTTGTTTAATTTAAGACAACCATCGTTACCCTTGCTAGGAGTTACTTGATGTTGCTGATTTAATTTTAATTGTGACGAGGCATTGGCAACCTTACGAGAGTCATAGTGATTCCTGGCAGTTCCTCACCAAAATACGCATTTTTTAGATACTGTGGAAAGTCTCTTTAAAGCGGTAATCCACTAGCGGTTTATCTTAAGAGAAACTGCCAGAGGTTTCTTGAAGTTCCTGAAGTGAGTCTAATTGTGACGAGGCATTGGCTACCTTAAGAGAGTCATAGTTACTCTTGCCAAATGCTCACCATAATAGACATTTTTTAGATACTGTGGCCAGTCTGCCCGAAGCGATACGCCACTAGTTGTTTAATTTAAGACAACCATCGTTACCCTTGCTAGGAGTTACTTGATGTTGCTGATTTAATTTTAATTGTGACGAGGCATTGGCAACCTTACGAGAGTCATAGTGATTCCTGGCAGTTCCTCACCAAAATACGCATTTTTTAGATACTGTGGAAAGTCTATCCAAAGCGGTAATCCACTAGCTGATATCTTAAGTGAAACTGCCAGAGGTTTCTTGAAGTTGCTGATGTGAGTCTAATTGTGACGAGGCATTGGCTACCTTAAGAGAGTCATACTGACTTTTGCCAAATGCTCACCATAATAGACATTTTTTTAGATACTGTGGCCAGTCTGCCCGAAGCGATACGCCACTAGTTGTTTAATTTAAGACAACCATCGTTACCCTTGCTAGGAGTTACTTGATGTTGCTGATTTAATTTTAATTGTGACGAGGCATTGGCAACCTTACGAGAGTCATAGTGATTCCTGGCAGTTCCTCACCAAAATACGCATTTTTTAGATACTGTGGAAAGTCTCTTTAAAGCGGTAATCCACTAGCGGTTTATCTTAAGAGAAACTGCCAGAGGTTTCTTGAAGTTCCTGAAGTGAGTCTAATTGTGACGAGGCATTGGCTACCTTAAGAGAGTCATAGTTACTCTTGCCAAATGCTCACCATAATAGACATTTTTTAGATACTGTGGCCAGTCTGCCCGAAGCGATACGCCACTAGTTGTTTAATTTAAGACAACCATCGTTACCCTTGCTAGGAGTTACTTGATGTTGCTGATTTAATTTTAATTGTGACGAGGCATTGGCAACCTTACGAGAGTCATAGTGATTCCTGGCAGTTCCTCACCAAAATACGCATTTTTTAGATACTGTGGAAAGTCTATCCAAAGCGGTAATCCACTAGCTGATATCTTAAGTGAAACTGCCAGAGGTTTCTTGAAGTTGCTGATGTGAGTCTAATTGTGACGAGGCATTGGCTACCTTAAGAGAGTCATACTGACTTTTGCCAAATGCTCACCATAATAGACATTTTTTTAGATACTGTGGCCAGTCTGCCCGAAGCGATACGCCACTAGTTGTTTAATTTAAGACAACCATCGTTACCCTTGCTAGGAGTTACTTGATGTTGCTGATTTAATTTTAATTGTGACGAGGCATTGGCAACCTTACGAGAGTCATAGTGATTCCTGGCAGTTCCTCACCAAAATACGCATTTTTTAGATACTGTGGAAAGTCTCTTTAAAGCGGTAATCCACTAGCGGTTTATCTTAAGAGAAACTGCCAGAGGTTTCTTGAAGTTCCTGAAGTGAGTCTAATTGTGACGAGGCATTGGCTACCTTAAGAGAGTCATAGTTACTCTTGCCAAATGCTCACCATAATAGACATTTTTTAGATACTGTGGCCAGTCTGCCCGAAGCGATACGCCACTAGTTGTTTAATTTAAGACAACCATCGTTACCCTTGCTAGGAGTTACTTGATGTTGCTGATTTAATTTTAATTGTGACGAGGCTTTGGCAACCTTACGAGAGTCATAGTGATTCCTGGCAGTTCCTCACCAAAATACGCATTTGTTAGATATTGTGGAAAGTCTCTCCGAAGCGGTAATCCACTAGCTGCTTATCTTAAGTGAAACTGCCAGAGGTTTCTTGAAGTTGCTGATGTGAGTCTAATTGTGACGAGGCATTGGCTACCTTAAGAGAGTCATAGTGAATCTTGCCAAATGCTCACCATAATAGACATTTTTTTTATACTGTGGCCAGTCTGCCCGAAGCGATACGCCACTAGTTGTTTAATTTAAGACAACCATCGTTACCCTTGCTAGGAGTTACTTGATGTTGCTGATTTAATTTTAATTGTGACGAGGCATTGGCAACCTTACGAGAGTCATAGTGATTCCTGGCAGTTCCTCACCAAAATACGCATTTTTTAGATACTGTGGAAAGTCTCTTTAAAGCGGTAATCCACTAGCGGTTTATCTTAAGAGAAACTGCCAGAGGTTTCTTGAAGTTCCTGAAGTGAGTCTAATTGTGACGAGGCATTGGCTACCTTAAGAGAGTCATAGTTACTCTTGCCAAATGCTCACCATAATAGACATTTTTTAGATACTGTGGCCAGTCTGCCCGAAGCGATACGCCACTAGTTGTTTAATTTAAGACAACCATCGTTACCCTTGCTAGGAGTTACTTGATGTTGCTGATTTAATTTTAATTGTGACGAGGCATTGGCAACCTTACGAGAGTCATAGTGATTCCTGGCAGTTCCTCACCAAAATACGCATTTTTTAGATACTGTGGAAAGTCTCTTTAAAGCGGTAATCCACTAGCGGTTTATCTTAAGAGAAACTGCCAGAGGTTTCTTGAAGTTCCTGAAGTGAGTCTAATTGTGACGAGGCATTGGCTACCTTAAGAGAGTCATAGTTACTCTTGCCAAATGCTCACCATAATAGACATTTTTTAGATACTGTGGCCAGTCTGCCCGAAGCGATACGCCACTAGTTGTTTAATTTAAGACAACCATCGTTACCCTTGCTAGGAGTTACTTGATGTTGCTGATTTAATTTTAATTGTGACGAGGCATTGGCAACCTTACGAGAGTCATAGTGATTCCTGGCAGTTCCTCACCAAAATACGCATCTTTTAGATACTGTGGAAAGTCTCTTTAAAGCGGTAATCCACTAGCGGTTTATCTTAAGAGAAACTGCCAGAGGTTTCTTGAAGTTCCTGAAGTGAGTCTAATTGTGACGAGGCATTGGCTACCTTAAGAGAGTCATAGTTACTCTTGCCAAATGCTCACCATAATAGACATTTTTTAGATACTGTGGCCAGTCTGCCCGAAGCGATACGCCACTAGTTGTTTAATTTAAGACAACCATCGTTACCCTTGCTAGGAGTTACTTGATGTTGCTGATTTAATTTTAATTGTGACGAGGCATTGGCAACCTTACGAGAGTCATAGTGATTCCTGGCAGTTCCTCACCAAAATACGCATTTTTTAGATACTGTGGAAAGTCTATCCAAAGCGGTAATCCACTAGCTGATATCTTAAGTGAAACTGCCAGAGGTTTCTTGAAGTTGCTGATGTGAGTCTAATTGTGACGAGGCATTGGCTACCTTAAGAGAGTCATACTGACTTTTGCCAAATGCTCACCATAATAGACATTTTTTTAGATACTGTGGCCAGTCTGCCCGAAGCGATACGCCACTAGTTGTTTAATTTAAGACAACCATCGTTACCCTTGCTAGGAGTTACTTGATGTTGCTGATTTAATTTTAATTGTGACGAGGCATTGGCAACCTTACGAGAGTCATAGTGATTCCTGGCAGTTCCTCACCAAAATACGCATTTTTTAGATACTGTGGAAAGTCTCTTTAAAGCGGTAATCCACTAGCGGTTTATCTTAAGAGAAACTGCCAGAGGTTTCTTGAAGTTCCTGAAGTGAGTCTAATTGTGACGAGGCATTGGCTACCTTAAGAGAGTCATAGTTACTCTTGCCAAATGCTCACCATAATAGACATTTTTTAGATACTGTGGCCAGTCTGCCCGAAGCGATACGCCACTAGTTGTTTAATTTAAGACAACCATCGTTACCCTTGCTAGGAGTTACTTGATGTTGCTGATTTAATTTTAATTGTGACGAGGCATTGGCAACCTTACGAGAGTCATAGTGATTCCTGGCAGTTCCTCACCAAAATACGCATTTGTTAGATATTGTGGAAAGTCTCTCCGAAGCGGTAATCCACTAGCTGCTTATCTTAAGTGAAACTGCCAGAGGTTTCTTGAAGTTGCTGATGTGAGTCTAATTGTGACGAGGCATTGGCTACGTTAAGAGAGTCATAGTGAATCTTGCCAAATGCTCACCATAATAGACATTTTTTTTATACTGTGGCCAGTCTGCCCGAAGCGATACGCCACTAGTTGTTTAATTTAAGACAACCATCGTTACCCTTGCTAGGAGTTACTTGATGTTGCTGATTTAATTTTAATTGTGACGAGGCATTGGCAACCTTACGAGAGTCATAGTGATTCCTGGCAGTTCCTCACCAAAATACGCATTTTTTAGATACTGTGGAAAGTCTATCCAAAGCGGTAATCCACTAGCTGCTTATCTTAAGTGAAACTGCCAGAGGTTTCCTGAAGTTGCTGATGTGAGTCTAATTGTGACGAGGCATTGGCTACCTTAAGAGAGTCATACTGACTTTTGCCAAATGCTCACCATAATAGACATTTTTTTAGATACTGTGGCCAGTCTGCCCGAAGCGATACGCCACTAGTTGTTTAATTTAAGACAACCATCGTTACCCTTGCTAGGAGTTACTTGATGTTGCTGATTTAATTTTAATTGTGACGAGGCATTGGCAACCTTACGAGAGTCATAGTGATTCCTGGCAGTTCCTCACCAAAATACGCATTTTTTAGATACTGTGGAAAGTCTCTTTAAAGCGGTAATCCACTAGCGGTTTATCTTAAGAGAAACTGCCAGAGGTTTCTTGAAGTTCCTGAAGTGAGTCTAATTGTGACGAGGCATTGGCTACCTTAAGAGAGTCATAGTGAATCTTGCCAAATGCTCACCATAATAGACATTTTTTAGATACTGTGGCCAGTCTGCCCGAAGCGATACGCCACTAGTTGTTTAATTTAAGACAACCATCGTTACCCTTGCTAGGAGTTACTTGATGTTGCTGATTTAATTTTAATTGTGACGAGGCATTGGCAACCTTACGAGAGTCATAGTGATTCCTGGCAGTTCCTCACCAAAATACGCATTTTTTAGATACTGTGGAAAGTCTATCCAAAGCGGTAATCCACTAGCTGCTTATCTTAAGTGAAACTGCCAGAGGTTTCCTGAAGTTGCTGATGTGAGTCTAATTGTGACGAGGCATTGGCTACCTTAAGAGAGTCATACTGACTTTTGCCAAATGCTCACCATAATAGACATTTTTTTAGATACTGTGGCCAGTCTGCCCGAAGCGATACGCCACTAGTTGTTTAATTTAAGACAACCATCGTTACCCTTGCTAGGAGTTACTTGATGTTGCTGATTTAATTTTAATTGTGACGAGGCATTGGCAACCTTACGAGAGTCATAGTGATTCCTGGCAGTTCCTCACCAAAATACGCATTTTTTAGATACTGTGGAAAGTCTCTTTAAAGCGGTAATCCACTAGCGGTTTATCTTAAGAGAAACTGCCAGAGGTTTCTTGAAGTTCCTGAAGTGAGTCTAATTGTGACGAGGCATTGGCTACCTTAAGAGAGTCATAGTTACTCTTGCCAAATGCTCACCATAATAGACATTTTTTAGATACTGTGGCCAGTCTGCCCGAAGCGATACGCCACTAGTTGTTTAATTTAAGACAACCATCGTTACCCTTGCTAGGAGTTACTTGATGTTGCTGATTTAATTTTAATTGTGACGAGGCATTGGCAACCTTACGAGAGTCATAGTGATTCCTGGCAGTTCCTCACCAAAATACGCATTTGTTAGATATTGTGGAAAGTCTCTCCGAAGCGGTAATCCACTAGCTGCTTATCTTAAGTGAAACTGCCAGAGGTTTCTTGAAGTTGCTGATGTGAGTCTAATTGTGACGAGGCATTGGCTACCTTAAGAGAGTCATAGTGAATCTTGCCAAATGCTCACCATAATAGACATTTTTTTTATACTGTGGCCCGTCTGCCCGAAGCGATACGCCACTAGTTGTTTAATTTAAGACAACCATCGTTACCCTTGCTAGGAGTTACTTGATGTTGCTGATTTAATTTTAATTGTGACGAGGCATTGGCAACCTTACGAGAGTCATAGTGATTACTGGCAGTTCCTCACCAAAATACGCATTTTTTAGATACTGTGGAAAGTCTATCCAAAGCGGTAATCCACTAGCTGCTTATCTTAAGTGAAACTGCCAGAGGTTTCCTGAAGTTGCTGATGTGAGTCTAATTGTGACGAGGCATTGGCTACCTTAAGAGAGTCATACTGACTTTTGCCAAATGCTCACCATAATAGACATTTTTTTAGATACTGTGGCCAGTCTGCCCGAAGCGATACGCCACTAGTTGTTTAATTTAAGACAACCATCGTTACCCTTGCTAGGAGTTACTTGATGTTGCTGATTTAATTTTAATTGTGACGAGGCATTGGCAACCTTACGAGAGTCATAGTGATTCCTGGCAGTTCCTCACCAAAATACGCATTTTTTAGATACTGTGGAAAGTCTCTTTAAAGCGGTAATCCACTAGCGGTTTATCTTAAGAGAAACTGCCAGAGGTTTCTTGAAGTTCCTGAAGTGAGTCTAATTGTGACGAGGCATTGGCTACCTTAAGAGAGTCATAGTGAATCTTGCCAAATGCTCACCATAATAGACATTTTTTTTATACTGTGGCCAGTCTGCCCGAAGCGATACGCCACTAGTTGTTTAATTTAAGACAACCATCGTTACCCTTGCTAGGAGTTACTTGATGTTGCTGATTTAATTTTAATTGTGACGAGGCATTGGCAACCTTACGAGAGTCATAGTGATTCCTGGCAGTTCCTCACCAAAATACGCATTTTTTAGATACTGTGGAAAGTCTATCCAAAGCGGTAATCCACTAGCGGTTTATCTTAAGAGAAACTGCCAGAGGTTTCTTGAAGTTCCTGATGTGAGTCTAATTGTGACGAGGCATTGGCTACCTTAAGAGAGTCATACTGACTTTTGCCAAATGCTCACCATAATAGACAATTTTTTAGATACTGTGGCCAGTCTGCCCGAAGCGATACGCCACTAGTTGTTTAATTTAAGACAACCATCGTTACCCTTGCTAGGAGTTACTTGATGTTGCTGATTTAATTTTAATTGTGACGAGGCATTGGCAACCTTACGAGAGTCATAGTGATTCCTGGCAGTTCCTCACCAAAATACGCATTTTTTAGATACTGTGGAAAGTCTCTTTAAAGCGGTAATCCACTAGCGGTTTATCTTAAGAGAAACTGCCAGAGGTTTCTTGAAGTTCCTGAAGTGAGTCTAATTGTGACGAGGCATTGGCTACCTTAAGAGAGTCATAGTTACTCTTGCCAAATGCTCACCATAATAGACATTTTTTAGATACTGTGGCCAGTCTGCCCGAAGCGATACGCCACTAGTTGTTTAATTTAAGACAACCATCGTTACCCTTGCTAGGAGTTACTTGATGTTGCTGATTTAATTTTAATTGTGACGAGGCATTGGCAACCTTACGAGAGTCATAGTGATTCCTGGCAGTTCCTCACCAAAATACGCATTTTTTAGATACTGTGGAAAGTCTCTTTAAAGCGGTAATCCACTAGCGGTTTATCTTAAGAGAAACTGAAAGAGGTTTCTTGAAGTTCCTGAAGTGAGTCTAATTGTGACGAGGCATTGGCTACCTTAAGAGAGTCATAGTTACTCTTGCCAAATGCTCACCATAATAGACATTTTTTAGATACTGTGGCCAGTCTGCCCGAAGCGATACGCCACTAGTTGTTTAATTTAAGACAACCATCGTTACCCTTGCTAGGAGTTACTTGATGTTGCTGATTTAATTTTAATTGTGACGAGGCATTGGCAACCTTACGAGAGTCATAGTGATTCCTGGCAGTTCCTCACCAAAATACGCATTTTTTAGATACTGTGGAAAGTCTATCCAAAGCGGTAATCCACTAGCTGATATCTTAAGTGAAACTGCCAGAGGTTTCTTGAAGTTGCTGATGTGAATCTAATTGTGACGAGGCATTGGCTACCTTAAGAGAGTCATACTGACTTTTGCCAAATGCTCACCATAATAGACATTTTTTTAGATACTGTGGCCAGTCTGCCCGAAGCGATACGCCACTAGTTGTTTAATTTAAGACAACCATCGTTACCCTTGCTAGGAGTTACTTGATGTTGCTGATTTAATTTTAATTGTGACGAGGCATTGGCAACCTTACGAGAGTCATAGTGATTCCTGGCAGTTCCTCACCAAAATACGCATTTTTTAGATACTGTGGAAAGTCTCTTTAAAGCGGTAATCCACTAGCGGTTTATCTTAAGAGAAACTGCCAGAGGTTTCTTGAAGTTCCTGAAGTGAGTCTAATTGTGACGAGGCATTGGCTACCTTAAGAGAGTCATAGTTACTCTTGCCAAATGCTCACCATAATAGACATTTTTTAGATACTGTGGCCAGTCTGCCCGAAGCGATACGCCACTAGTTGTTTAATTTAAGAGAACCATCGTTACCCTTGCTAGGAGTTACTTGATGTTGCTGATTTAATTTTAATTGTGACGAGGCATTGGCAACCTTACGAGAGTCATAGTGATTCCTGGCAGTTCCTCACCAAAATACGCATTTTTTAGATACTGTGGAAAGTCTATCCAAAGCGGTAATCCACTAGCTGATATCTTAAGTGAAACTGCCAGAGGTTCTTGAAGTTGCTGATGTGAGTCTAATTGTGACGAGGCATTGGCTACCTTAAGAGAGTCATACTGACTTTTGCCAAATGCTCACCATAATAGACATTTTTTTAGATACTGTGGCCAGTCTGCCCGAAGCGATACGCCACTAGTTGTTTAATTTAAGACAACCATCGTTACCCTTGCTAGGAGTTACTTGATGTTGCTGATTTAATTTTAATTGTGACGAGGCATTGGCAACCTTACGAGAGTCATAGTGATTCCTGGCAGTTCCTCACCAAAATACGCATTTTTTAGATACTGTGGAAAGTCTCTTTAAAGCGGTAATCCACTAGCGGTTTATCTTAAGAGAAACTGCCAGAGGTTTCTTGAAGTTCCTGAAGTGAGTCTAATTGTGACGAGGCATTGGCTACCTTAAGAGAGTCATAGTTACTCTTGCCAAATGCTCACCATAATAGACATTTTCTAGATACTGTGGCCAGTCTGCCCGAAGCGATACGCCACTAGTTGTTTAATTTAAGACAACCATCGTTACCCTTGCTAGGAGTTACTTGATGTTGCTGATTTAATTTTAATTGTGACGAGGCATTGGCAACCTTACGAGAGTCATAGTGATTCCTGGCAGTTCCTCACCAAAATACGCATTTGTTAGATATTGTGGAAAGTCTCTCCGAAGCGGTAATCCACTAGCTGCTTATCTTAAGTGAAACTGCCAGAGGTTTCTTGAAGTTGCTGATGTGAGTCTAATTGTGACGAGGCATTGGCTACGTTAAGAGAGTCATAGTGAATCTTGCCAAATGCTCACCATAATAGACATTTTTTTTATACTGTGGCCAGTCTGCCCGAAGCGATATGCCACTAGTTGTTTAATTTAAGACAACCATCGTTACCCTTGCTAGGAGTTACTTGATGTTGCTGATTTAATTTTAATTGTGACGAGGCATTGGCAACCTTACGAGAGTCATAGTGATTCCTGCCAGTTCCTCACCAAAATACGCATTTTTTAGATACTGTGGAAAGTCTATCCAAAGCGGTAATCCACTAGCTGCTTATCTTAAGTGAAACTGCCAGAGGTTTCCTGAAGTTGCTGATGTGAGTCTAATTGTGACGAGGCATTGGCTACCTTAAGAGAGTCATACTGACTTTTGCCAAATGCTCACCATAATAGACATTTTTTTATATACTGTGGCCAGTCTGCCCGAAGCGATACGCCACTAGTTGTTTAATTTAAGACAACCATCGTTACCCTTGCTAGGAGTTACTTGATGTTGCTGATTTAATTTTAATTGTGACGAGGCATTGGCAACCTTACGAGAGTCATAGTGATTCCTGGCAGTTCCTCACCAAAATACGCATTTTTTAGATACTGTGGAAAGTCTCTTTAAAGCGGTAATCCACTAGCGGTTTATCTTAAGAGAAACTGCCAGAGGTTTCTTGAAGTTCCTGAAGTGAGTCTAATTGTGACGAGGCATTGGCTACCTTAAGAGAGTCATAGTTACTCTTGCCAAATGCTCACCATAATAGACATTTTTTAAATACTGTGGCCAGTCTGCCCGAAGCGATACGCCACTAGTTGTTTAATTTAAGAGAACCATCGTTACCCTTGCTAGGAGTTACTTGATGTTGCTGATTTAATTTTAATTGTGACGAGGCATTGGCAACCTTACGAGAGTCATAGTGATTCCTGGCAGTTCCTCACCAAAATACGCATTTTTTAGATACTGTGGAAAGTCTATCCAAAGCGGTAATCCACTAGCTGATATCTTAAGTGAAACTGCCAGAGGTTCTTGAAGTTGCTGATGTGAGTCTAATTGTGACGAGGCATTGGTTACCTTAAGAGAGTCATACTGACTTTTGCCAAATGCTCACCATAATAGACATTTTTTTAGATACTGTGGCCAGTCTGCCCGAAGCGATACGCCACTAGTTGTTTAATTTAAGACAACCATCGTTACCCTTGCTAGGAGTTACTTGATGTTGCTGATTTAATTTTAATTGTGACGAGGCATTGGCAACCTTACGAGAGTCATAGTGATTCCTGGCAGTTCCTCACCAAAATACGCATTTTTTAGATACTGTGGAAAGTCTCTTTAAAGCGGTAATCCACTAGCGGTTTATCTTAAGAGAAACTGCCAGAGGTTTCTTGAAGTTCCTGAAGTGAGTCTAATTGTGACGAGGCATTGGCTACCTTAAGAGAGTCATAGTTACTCTTGCCAAATGCTCACCATAATAGACATTTTTTAGATACTGTGGCCAGTCTGCCCGAAGCGATACGCCACTAGTTGTTTAATTTAAGACAACCATCGTTACCCTTGCTAGGAGTTACTTGATGTTGCTGATTTAATTTTAATTGTGACGAGGCATTGGCAACCTTACGAGAGTCATAGTGATTCCTGGCAGTTCCTCACCAAAATACGCATTTGTTAGATATTGTGGAAAGTCTCTCCAAAGCGGTAATCCACTAGCTGCTTATCTTAAGTGAAACTGCCAGAGGTTTCTTGAAGTTGCTGATGTGAGTCTAATTGTGACGAGGCATTGGCTACCTTAAGAGAGTCATAGTGAATCTTGCCAAATGCTCACCATAATAGACATTTTTTTTATACTGTGGCCAGTCTGCCCGAAGCGATACGCCACTAGTTGTTTAATTTAAGACAACCATCGTTACCCTTGCTAGGAGTTACTTGATGTTGCTGATTTAATTTTAATTGTGACGAGGCATTGGCAACCTTACGAGAGTCATAGTGATTCCTGCCAGTTCCTCACCAAAATACGCATTTTTTAGATACTGTGGAAAGTCTATCCAAAGCGGTAATCCACTAGCTGCTTATCTTAAGTGAAACTGCCAGAGGTTTCCTGAAGTTGCTGATGTGAGTCTAATTGTGACGAGGCATTGGCTACCTTAAGAGAGTCATACTGACTTTTGCCAAATGCTCACCATAATAGACATTTTTTTAGATACTGTGGCCAGTCTGCCCGAAGCGATACGCCACTAGTTGTTTAATTTAAGACAACCATCGTTACCCTTGCTAGGAGTTACTTGATGTTGCTGATTTAATTTTAATTGTGACGAGGCATTGGCAACCTTACGAGAGTCATAGTGATTCCTGGCAGTTCCTCACCAAAATACGCATTTTTTAGATACTGTGGAAAGTCTCTTTAAAGCGGTAATCCACTAGCGGTTTATCTTAAGAGAAACTGCCAGAGGTTTCTTGAAGTTCCTGAAGTGAGTCTAATTGTGACGAGGCATTGGCTACCTTAAGAGAGTCATAGTTACTCTTGCCAAATGCTCACCATAATAGACATTTTTTAGATACTGTGGCCAGTCTGCCCGAAGCGATACGCCACTAGTTGTTTAATTTAAGACAACCATCGTTACCCTTGCTAGGAGTTACTTGATGTTGCTGATTTAATTTTAATTGTGACGAGGCATTGGCAACCTTACGAGAGTCATAGTGATTCCTGGCAGTTCCTCACCAAAATACGCATTTGTTAGATATTGTGGAAAGTCTCTCCGAAGCGGTAATCCACTAGCTGCTTATCTTAAGTGAAACTGCCAGAGGTTTCTTGAAGTTGCTGATGTGAGTCTAATTGTGACGAGGCATTGGCTACCTTAAGAGAGTCATAGTGAATCTTGCCAAATGCTCACCATAATAGACATTTTTTTTATACTGTGGCCAGTCTGCCCGAAGCGATACGCCACTAGTTGTTTAATTTAAGACAACCATCGTTACCCTTGCTAGGAGTTACTTGATGTTGCTGATTTAATTTTAATTGTGACGAGGCATTGGCAACCTTACGAGAGTCATAGTGATTCCTGGCAGTTCCTCACCAAAATACGCATTTTTTAGATACTGTGGAAAGTCTATCCAAAGCGGTAATCCACTAGCTGCTTATCTTAAGTGAAGCTGCCAGAGGTTTCCTGAAGTTGCTGATGTGAGTCTAATTGTGACGAGGCATTGGCTGCCTTAAGAGAGTCATACTGACTTTTGCCAAATGCTCACCATAATAGACATTTTTTTAGATACTGTGGCCAGTCTGCCCGAAGCGATACGCCACTAGTTGTTTAATTTAAGACAACCATCGTTACCCTTGCTAGGAGTTACTTGATGTTGCTAATTTAATTTTAATTGTGACGAGGCATTGGCAACCTTACGAGAGTCATAGTGATTCCTGGCAGTTCCTCACCAAAATACGCATTTTTTAGATACTGTGGAAAGTCTCTTTAAAGCGGTAATCCACTAGCGGTTTATCTTAAGAGAAACTGCCAGAGGTTTCTTGAAGTTCCTGAAGTGAGTCTAATTGTGACGAGGCATTGGCTACCTTAAGAGAGTCATAGTTACTCTTGCCAAATGCTCACCATAATAGACATTTTTTAGATACTGTGGCCAGTCTGCCCGAAGCGATACGCCACTAGTTGTTTAATTTAATACAACCATCGTTACCCTTGCTAGGAGTTACTTGATGTTGCTGATTTAATTTTAATTGTGACGAGGCATTGGCAACCTTACGAGAGTCATAGTGATTCCTGGCAGTTCCTCACCAAAATACGCATTTTTTAGATACTGTGGAAAGTCTCTTTAAAGCGGTAATCCACTAGCGGTTTATCTTAAGAGAAACTGCCAGAGGTTTCTTGAAGTTCCTGAAGTGAGTCTAATTGTGACGAGGCATTGGCTACCTTAAGAGAGTCATAGTTACTCTTGCCAAATGCTAACCATAATAGACATTTTTTAGATACTGTGGCCAGTCTGCCCGAAGCGATACGCCACTAGTTGTTTAATTTAAGACAACCATCGTTACCCTTGCTAGGAGTTACTTGATGTTGCTGATTTAATTTTAATTGTGACGAGGCATTGGCAACCTTACGAGAGTCATAGTGATTCCTGGCAGTTCCTCACCAAAATACGCATTTTTTAGATACTGTGGAAAGTCTATCCAAAGCGGTAATCCACTAGCGGTTTATCTTAAGAGAAACTGCCAGAGGTTTCTTGAAGTTGCTGATGTGAGTCTAATTGTGACGAGGCATTGGCTACCTTAAGAGAGTCATAGTGAATCTTGCCAAATGCTCACCATAATAGACATTTTTTAGATACTGTGGCCAGTCTGCCCGAAGCGATACGCCACTAGTTGTTTAATTTAAGACAACCATCGTTACCCTTGCTAGGAGTTACTTGATGTTGCTGATTTAATTTTAATTGTGACGAGGCATTGGCAACCTTACGAGAGTCATAGTGATTCCTGGCAGTTCCTCACCAAAATACGCATTTGTTAGATATTGTGGAAAGTCTCTCCGAAGCGGTAATCCACTAGCGGTTTATCTTAAGAGAAACTGCCAGAGGTTTCTTGAAGTTCCTGAAGTGAGTCTAATTGTGACGAGGCATTGGCTACCTTAAGAGAGTCATAGTTACTCTTGCCAAATGCTCACCATAATAGACATTTTTTTTATACTGTGGCCAGTCTGCCCGAAGCGATACGCCACTAGTTGTTTAATTTAAGACAACCATCGTTACCCTTGCTAGGAGTTACTTGATGTTGCTGATTTAATTTTAATTGTGACGAGGCATTGGCAACCTTACGAGAGTCATAGTGATTCCTGGCAGTTCCTCACCAAAATACGCATTTTTTAGATACTGTGGAAAGTCTATCCAAAGCGGTAATCCACTAGCGGTTTATCTTAAGAGAAACTGCCAGAGGTTTCTTGAAGTTCCTGAAGTGAGTCTAATTGTGACGAGGCATTGGCTACCTTAAGAGAGTCATAGTTACTCTTGCCAAATGCTCACCATAATAGACATTTTTTAGATACTGTGGCCAGTCTGCCCGAAGCGATACGCCACTAGTTGTTTAATTTAAGACAACCATCGTTACCCTTGCTAGGAGTTACTTGATGTTGCTGATTTAATTTTAATTGTGACGAGGCATTGGCAACCTTACGAGAGTCATAGTGATTCCTGGCAGTTCCTCACCAAAATACGCATTTGTTAGATATTGTGGAAAGTCTCTCCGAAGCGGTAATCCACTAGCTGCTTATCTTAAGTGAAACTGCCAGAGGTTTCTTGAAGTTGCTGATGTGAGTCTAATTGTGACGAGGCATTGGCTACCTTAAGAGAGTCATAGTGAATCTTGCCAAATGCTCACCATAATAGACATTTTTTTTATACTGTGGCCAGTCTGCCCGAAGCGATACGCCACTAGTTGTTTAATTTAAGACAACCATCGTTACCCTTGCTAGGAGTTACTTGATGTTGCTGATTTAATTTTAATTGTGACGAGGCATTGGCAACCTTACGAGAGTCATAGTGATTCCTGGCAGTTCCTCACCAAAATACGCATTTTTTAGATACTGTGGAAAGTCTATCCAAAGCGGTAATCCACTAGCTGCTTATCTTAAGTGAAACAGCCAGAGGTTTCCTGAAGTTGCTGATGTGAGTCTAATTGTGACGAGGCATTGGCTGCCTTAAGAGAGTCATACTGACTTTTGCCAAATGCTCACCATAATAGACATTTTTTTAGATACTGTGGCCAGTCTGCCCGAAGCGATACGCCACTAGTTGTTTAATTTAAGACAACCATCGTTACCCTTGCTAGGAGTTACTTGATGTTGCTGATTTAATTTTAATTGTGACGAGGCATTGGCAACCTTACGAGAGTCATAGTGATTCCTGGCAGTTCCTCACCAAAATACGCATTTTTTAGATACTGTGGAAAGTCTCTTTAAAGCGGTAATCCACTAGCGGTTTATCTTAAGAGAAACTGCCAGAGGTTTCTTGAAGTTCCTGAAGTGAGTCTAATTGTGACGAGGCATTGGCTACCTTAAGAGAGTCATAGTTACTCTTGCCAAATGCTCACCATAATAGACATTTTTTAGATACTGTGGCCAGTCTGCCCGAAGCGATACGCCACTAGTTGTTTAATTTAAGACAACCATCGTTACCCTTGCTAGGAGTTACTTGATGTTGCTGATTTAATTTTAATTGTGACGAGGCATTGGCAACCTTACGAGAGTCATAGTGATTCCTGGCAGTTCCTCACCAAAATACGCATTTTTTAGATACTGTGGAAAGTCTATCCAAAGCGGTAATCCACTAGCTGATATCTTAAGTGAAACTGCCAGAGGTTTCTTGAAGTTGCTGATGTGAGTCTAATTGTGACGAGGCATTGGCTACCTTAAGAGAGTCATACTGACTTTTGCCAAATGCTCACCATAATAGACATTTTTTTAGATACTGTGGCCAGTCTGCCCGAAGCGATACGCCACTAGTTGTTTAATTTAAGACAACCATCGTTACCCTTGCTAGGAGTTACTTGATGTTGCTGATTTAATTTTAATTGTGACGAGGCATTGGCAACCTTACGAGAGTCATAGTGATTCCTGGCAGTTCCTCACCAAAATACGCATTTTTTAGATACTGTGGAAAGTCTCTTTAAAGCGGTAATCCACTAGCGGTTTATCTTAAGAGAAACTGCCAGAGGTTTCTTGAAGTTCCTGAAGTGAGTCTAATTGTGACGAGGCATTGGCTACCTTAAGAGAGTCATAGTTACTCTTGCCAAATGCTCACCATAATAGACATTTTTTAGATACTGTGGCCAGTCTGCCCGAAGCGATACGCCACTAGTTGTTTAATTTAAGACAACCATCGTTACCCTTGCTAGGAGTTACTTGATGTTGCTGATTTAATTTTAATTGTGACGAGGCATTGGCAACCTTACGAGAGTCATAGTGATTCCTGGCAGTTCCTCACCAAAATACGCATTTGTTAGATATTGTGGAAAGTCTCTCCGAAGCGGTAATCCACTAGCTGCTTATCTTAAGTGAAACTGCCAGAGGTTTCTTGAAGTTGCTGATGTGAGTCTAATTGTGACGAGGCATTGGCTACCTTAAGAGAGTCATAGTGAATCTTGCCAAATGCTCACCATAATAGACATTTTTTTTATACTGTGGCCAGTCTGCCCGAAGCGATACGCCACTAGTTGTTTAATTTAAGACAACCATCGTTACCCTTGCTAGGAGTTACTTGATGTTGCTGATTTAATTTTAATTGTGACGAGGCATTGGCAACCTTACGAGAGTCATAGTGATTCCTGGCAGTTCCTCACCAAAATACGCATTTTTTAGATACTGTGGAAAGTCTATCCAAAGCGGTAATCCACTAGCTGCTTATCTTAAGTGAAACTGCCAGAGGTTTCCTGAAGTTGCTGATGTGAGTCTAATTGTGACGAGGCATTGGCTACCTTAAGAGAGTCATACTGACTTTTGCCAAATGCTCACCATAATAGACATTTTTTTAGATACTGTGGCCAGTCTGCCCGAAGCGATACGCCACTAGTTGTTTAATTTAAGACAACCATCGTTACCCTTGCTAGGAGTTACTTGATGTTGCTGATTTAATTTTAATTGTGACGAGGCATTGGCAACCTTACGAGAGTCATAGTGATTCCTGGCAGTTCCTCACCAAAATACGCATGTTTTAGATACTGTGGAAAGTCTCTTTAAAGCGGTAATCCACTAGCGGTTTATCTTAAGAGAAACTGCCAGAGGTTTCTTGAAGTTCCTGAAGTGAGTCTAATTGTGACGAGGCATTGGCTACCTTAAGAGAGTCATAGTTACTCTTGCCAAATGCTCACCATAATAGACATTTTTTAGATACTGTGGCCAGTCTGCCCGAAGCGATACGCCACTAGTTGTTTAATTTAAGAGAACCATCGTTACCCTTGCTAGGAGTTACTTGATGTTGCTGATTTAATTTTAATTGTGACGAGGCATTGGCAACCTTACGAGAGTCATAGTGATTCCTGGCAGTTCCTCACCAAAATACGCATTTTTTAGATACTGTGGAAAGTCTATCCAAAGCGGTAATCCACTAGCTGATATCTTAAGTGAAACTGCCAGAGGTTCTTGAAGTTGCTGATGTGAGTCTAATTGTGACGAGGCATTGGCTACCTTAAGAGAGTCATACTGACTTTTGCCAAATGCTCACCATAATAGACATTTTTTTAGATACTGTGGCCAGTCTGCCCGAAGCGATACGCCACTAGTTGTTTAATTTAAGACAACCATCGTTACCCTTGCTAGGAGTTACTTGATGTTGCTGATTTAATTTTAATTGTGACGAGGCATTGGCAACCTTACGAGAGTCATAGTGATTCCTGGCAGTTCCTCACCAAAATACGCATTTTTTAGATACTGTGGAAAGTCTCTTTAAAGCGGTAATCCACTAGCGGTTTATCTTAAGAGAAACTGCCAGAGGTTTCTTGAAGTTCCTGAAGTGAGTCTAATTGTGACGAGGCATTGGCTACCTTAAGAGAGTCATAGTTACTCTTGCCAAATGCTCACCATAATAGACATTTTTTTTATACTGTGGCCAGTCTGCCCGAAGCGATACGCCACTAGTTGTTTAATTTAAGACAACCATCGTTACCCTTGCTAGGAGTTACTTGATGTTGCTGATTTAATTTTAATTGTGACGAGGCATTGGCAACCTTACGAGATTCATAGTGATTCCTGGCAGTTCCTCACCAAAATACGCATTTGTTAGATATTGTGGAAAGTCTCTCCGAAGCGGTAATCCACTAGCTGCTTATCTTAAGTGAAACTGCCAGAGGTTTCTTGAAGTTGCTGATGTGAGTCTAATTGTGACGAGGCATTGGCTACCTTAAGAGAGTCATAGTGAATCTTGCCAAATGCTCACCATAATAGACATTTTTTTTATACTGTGGCCAGTCTGCCCGAAGCGATACGCCACTAGTTGTTTAATTTAAGACAACCATCGTTACCCTTGCTAGGAGTTACTTGATGTTGCTGATTTAATTTTAATTGTGACGAGGCATTGGCAACCTTACGAGAGTCATAGTGATTCCTGGCAGTTCCTCACCAAAATACGCATTTTTTAGATACTGTGGAAAGTCTATCCAAAGCGGTAATCCACTAGCTGCTTATCTTAAGTGAAACTGCCAGAGGTTTCTTGAAGTTCCTGAAGTGAGTCTAATTGTGACGAGGCATTGGCTACCTTAAGAGAGTCATAGTTACTCTTGCCAAATGCTCACCATAATAGACATTTTTTAGATACTGTGGCCAGTCTGCCCGAAGCGATACGCCACTAGTTGTTTAATTTAAGACAACCATCGTTACCCTTGCTAGGAGTTACTTGATGTTGCTGATTTAATTTTAATTGTGACGAGGCATTGGCAACCTTACGAGAGTCATAGTGATTCCTGGCAGTTCCTCACCAAAATACGCATTTTTTAGATAATGTGGAAAGTCTCTTTAAAGCGGTAATCCACTAGCGGTTTATCTTAAGAGAAACTGCCAGAGGTTTCTTGAAGTTCCTGAAGTGAGTCTAATTGTGACGAGGCATTGGCTACCTTAAGAGAGTCATAGTTACTCTTGCCAAATGCTCACCATAATAGACATTTTTTAGATACTGTGGCCAGTCTGCCCGAAGCGATACGCCACTAGTTGTTTAATTTAAGACAACCATCGTTACCCTTGCTAGGAGTTACTTGATGTTGCTGATTTAATTTTAATTGTGACGAGGCATTGGCAACCTTACGAGAGTCATAGTGATTCCTGGCAGTTCCTCACCAAAATACGCATTTTTTAGATACTGTGGAAAGTCTATCCAAAGCGGTAATCCACTAGCTGCTTATCTTAAGTGAAACTGCCAGAGGTTTCTTGAAGTTGCTGATGTGAGTCTAATTGTGACGAGGCATTGGCTACCTTAAGAGAGTCATACTGACTTTTGCCAAATGCTCACCATAATAGACATTTTTTAGATACTGTGGCCAGTCTGCCCGAAGCGATACGCCACTAGTTGTTTAATTTAAGACAACCATCGTTACCCTTGCTAGGAGTTACTTGATGTTGCTGATTTAATTTTAATTGTGACGAGGCATTGGCAACCTTACGAGAGTCATAGTGATTCCTGGCAGTTCCTCACCAAAATACGCATTTTTTAGATACTGTGGAAAGTCTATCCAAAGCGGTAATCCACTAGCTGATATCTTAAGTGAAACTGCCAGAGGTTCTTGAAGTTGCTGATGTGAGTCTAATTGTGACGAGGCATTGGCTACCTTAAGAGAGTCATACTGACTTTTGCCAAATGCTCACCATAATAGACATTTTTTTAGATACTGTGGCCAGTCTGCCCGAAGCGATACGCCACTAGTTGTTTAATTTAAGACAACCATCGTTACCCTTGCTAGGAGTTACTTGATGTTGCTGATTTAATTTTAATTGTGACGAGGCATTGGCAACCTTACGAGAGTCATAGTGATTCCTGGCAGTTCCTCACCAAAATACGCATTTTTTAGATAATGTGGAAAGTCTCTTTAAAGCGGTAATCCACTAGCGGTTTATCTTAAGAGAAACTGCCAGAGGTTTCTTGAAGTTCCTGAAGTGAGTCTAATTGTGACGAGGCATTGGCTACCTTAAGAGAGTCATAGTTACTCTTGCCAAATGCTCACCATAATAGACATTTTTTAGATACTGTGGCCAGTCTGCCCGAAGCGATACGCCACTAGTTGTTTAATTTAAGACAACCATCGTTACCCTTGCTAGGAGTTACTTGATGTTGCTGATTTAATTTTAATTGTGACGAGGCATTGGCAACCTTACGAGAGTCATAGTGATTCCTGGCAGTTCCTCACCAAAATACGCATTTGTTAGATATTGTGGAAAGTCTCTCCGAAGTGGTAATCCACTAGCTGCTTATCTTAAGTGAAACTGCCAGAGGTTTCCTGAAGTTGCTGATGTGAGTCTAATTGTGACGAGGCATTGGCTACCTTAAGAGAGTCATACTGACTTTTGCCAAATGCTCACCATAATAGACATTTTTTTAGATACTGTGGCCAGTCTGCCCGAAGCGATACGCCACTAGTTGTTTAATTTAAGACAACCATCGTTACCCTTGCTAGGAGTTACTTGATGTTGCTGATTTAATTTTAATTGTGACGAGGCATTGGCAACCTTACGAGAGTCATAGTGATTCCTGGCAGTTCCTCACCAAAATACGCATTTTTTAGATACTGTGGAAAGTCTCTTTAAAGCGGTAATCCACTAGCGGTTTATCTTAAGAGAAACTGCCACAGGTTTCTTGAAGTTCCTGAAGTGAGTCTAATTGTGACGAGGCATTGGCTACCTTAAGAGAGTCATAGTTACTCTTGCCAAATGCTCACCATAATAGACATTTTTTAGATACTGTGGCCAGTCTGCCCGAAGCGATACGCCACTAGTTGTTTAATTTAAGACAACCATCGTTACCCTTGCTAGGAGTTACTTGATGTTGCTGATTTAATTTTAATTGTGACGAGGCATTGGCAACCTTACGAGAGTCATAGTGATTCCTGGCAGTTCCTCACCAAAATACGCATTTTTTAGATACTGTGGAAAGTCTCTTTAAAGCGGTAATCCACTAGCGGTTTATCTTAAGAGAAACTGCCAGAGGTTTCTTGAAGTTCCTGAAGTGAGTCTAATTGTGACGAGGCATTGGCTACCTTAAGAGAGTCATAGTTACTCTTGCCAAATGCTCACCATAATAGACATTTTTTAGATACTGTGGCCAGTCTGCCCGAAGCGATACGCCACTAGTTGTTTAATTTAAGACAACCATCGTTACCCTTGCTAGGAGTTACTTGATGTTGCTGATTTAATTTTAATTGTGACGAGGCATTGGCAACCTTACGAGAGTCATAGTGATTCCTGGCAGTTCCTCACCAAAATACGCATTTTTTAGATACTGTGGAAAGTCTATCCAAAGCGGTAATCCACTAGCTGCTTATCTTAAGTGAAACTGCCAGAGGTTTCTTGAAGTTGCTGATGTGAGTCTAATTGTGACGAGGCATTGGCTACCTTAAGAGAGTCATACTGACTTTTGCCAAATGCTCACCATAATAGACATTTTTTTAGATACTGTGGCCAGTCTGCCCGAAGCGATACGCCACTAGTTGTTTAATTTAAGACAACCATCGTTACCCTTGCTAGGAGTTACTTGATGTTGCTGATTTAATTTTAATTGTGACGAGGCATTGGCAACCTTACGAGAGTCATAGTGATTCCTGGCAGTTCCTCACCAAAATACGCATTTTTTAGATACTGTGGAAAGTCTCTTTAAAGCGGTAATCCACTAGCGGTTTATCTTAAGAGAAACTGCCAGAGGTTTCTTGAAGTTCCTGAAGTGAGTCTAATTGTGACGAGGCATTGGCTACCTTAAGAGAGTCATAGTTACTCTTGCCAAATGCTCACCATAATAGACATTTTTTAGATACTGTGGCCAGTCTGCCCGAAGCGATACGCCACTAGTTGTTTAATTTAAGACAACCATCGTTACCCTTGCTAGGAGTTACTTGATGTTGCTGATTTAATTTTAATTGTGACGAGGCATTGGCAACCTTACGAGAGTCATAGTGATTCCTGGCAGTTCCTCACCAAAATACGCATTTTTTAGATACTGTGGAAAGTCTATCCAAAGCGGTAATCCACTAGCTGATATCTTAAGTGAAACTGCCAGAGGTTCTTGAAGTTGCTGATGTGAGTCTAATTGTGACGAGGCATTGGCTACCTTAAGAGAGTCATACTGACTTTTGCCAAATGCTCACCATAATAGACATTTTTTTAGATACTGTGGCCAGTCTGCCCGAAGCGATACGCCACTAGTTGTTTAATTTAAGACAACCATCGTTACCCTTGCTAGGAGTTACTTGATGTTGCTGATTTAATTTTAATTGTGACGAGGCATTGGCAACCTTACGAGAGTCATAGTGATTCCTGGCAGTTCCTCACCAAAATACGCATTTGTTAGATATTGTGGAAAGTCTCTCCGAAGTGGTAATCCACTAGCTGCTTATCTTAAGTGAAACTGCCAGAGGTTTCTTGAAGTTGCTGATGTGAGTCTAATTGTGACGAGGCATTGGCTACCTTAAGAGAGTCATAGTGAATCTTGCCAAATGCTCACCATAATAGACATTTTTTTTATACTGTGGCCAGTCTGCCCGAAGCGATACGCCACTAGTTGTTTAATTTAAGACAACCATCGTTACCCTTGCTAGGAGTTACTTGATGTTGCTGATTTAATTTTAATTGTGACGAGGCATTGGCAACCTTACGAGAGTCATAGTGATTCCTGGCAGTTCCTCACCAAAATACGCATTTTTTAGATACTGTGGAAAGTCTATCCAAAGCGGTAATCCACTAGCTGCTTATCTTAAGTGAAACTGCCAGAGGTTTCCTGAAGTTGCTGATGTGAGTCTAATTGTGACGAGGCATTGGCTACCTTAAGAGAGTCATACTGACTTTTGCCAAATGCTCACCATAATAGACATTTTTTTAGATACTGTGGCCAGTCTGCCCGAAGCGATACGCCACTAGTTGTTTAATTTAAGACAACCATCGTTACCCTTGCTAGGAGTTACTTGATGTTGCTGATTTAATTTTAATTGTGACGAGGCATTGGCAACCTTACGAGAGTCATAGTGATTCCTGGCAGTTCCTCACCAAAATACGCATTTTTTAGATACTGTGGAAAGTCTCTTTAAAGCGGTAATCCACTAGCGGTTTATCTTAAGAGAAACTGCCAGAGGTTTCTTGAAGTTCCTGAAGTGAGTCTAATTGTGACGAGGCATTGGCTACCTTAAGAGAGTCATAGTTACTCTTGCCAAATGCTCACCATAATAGACATTTTTTAGATACTGTGGCCAGTCTGCCCGAAGCGATACGCCACTAGTTGTTTAATTTAAGACAACCATCGTTACCCTTGCTAGGAGTTACTTGATGTTGCTGATTTAATTTTAATTGTGACGAGGCATTGGCAACCTTACGAGAGTCATAGTGATTCCTGGCAGTTCCTCACCAAAATACGCATTTTTTAGATACTGTGGAAAGTCTCTTTAAAGCGGTAATCCACTAGCGGTTTATCTTAAGAGAAACTGCCAGAGGTTTCTTGAAGTTCCTGAAGTGAGTCTAATTGTGACGAGGCATTGGCTACCTTAAGAGAGTCATAGTTACTCTTGCCAAATGCTCACCATAATAGACATTTTTTAGATACTGTGGCCAGTCTGCCCGAAGCGATACGCCACTAGTTGTTTAATTTAAGACAACCATCGTTACCCTTGCTAGGAGTTACTTGATGTTGCTGATTTAATTTTAATTGTGACGAGGCATTGGCAACCTTACGAGAGTCATAGTGATTCCTGGCAGTTCCTCACCAAAATACGCATTTGTTAGATATTGTGGAAAGTCTCTCCGAAGTGGTAATCCACTAGCTGCTTATCTTAAGTGAAACTGCCAGAGGTTTCTTGAAGTTGCTGATGTGAGTCTAATTGTGACGAGGCATTGGCTACCTTAAGAGAGTCATACTGACTTTTGCCAAATGCTCACCATAATAGACATTTTTTTATATACTGTGGCCAGTCTGCCCGAAGCGATACGCCACTAGTTGTTTAATTTAAGACAACCATCGTTACCCTTGCTAGGAGTTACTTGATGTTGCTGATTTAATTTTAATTGTGACGAGGCATTGGCAACCTTACGAGAGTCATAGTGATTCCTGGCAGTTCCTCACCAAAATACGCATTTGTTAGATATTGTGGAAAGTCTCTCCGAAGCGGTAATCCACTAGCTGCTTATCTTAAGTGAAACTGCCAGAGGTTTCTTGAAGTTGCTGATGTGAGTCTAATTGTGACGAGGCATTGGCTACCTTAAGAGAGTCATAGTGAATCTTGCCAAATGCTCACCATAATAGACATTTTTTTTATACTGTGGCCAGTCTGCCCGAAGCGATACGCCACTAGTTGTTTAATTTAAGACAACCATCGTTACCCTTGCTAGGAGTTACTTGATGTTGCTGATTTAATTTTAATTGTGACGAGGCATTGGCAACCTTACGAGAGTCATAGTGATTCCTGGCAGTTCCTCACCAAAATACGCATTTTTTAGATACTGTGGAAAGTCTATCCAAAGCGGTAATCCACTAGCTGCTTATCTTAAGTGAAACTGCCAGAGGTTTCCTGAAGTTGCTGATGTGAGTCTAATTGTGACGAGGCATTGGCTACCTTAAGAGAGTCATACTGACTTTTGCCAAATGCTCACCATAATAGACATTTTTTTAGATACTGTGGCCAGTCTGCCCGAAGCGATACGCCACTAGTTGTTTAATTTAAGACAACCATCGTTACCCTTGCTAGGAGTTACTTGATGTTGCTGATTTAATTTTAATTGTGACGAGGCATTGGCAACCTTACGAGAGTCATAGTGATTCCTGGCAGTTCCTCACCAAAATACGCATTTTTTAGATACTGTGGAAAGTCTCTTTAAAGCGGTAATCCACTAGCGGTTTATCTTAAGAGAAACTGCCAGAGGTTTCTTGAAGTTCCTGAAGTGAGTCTAATTGTGACGAGGCATTGGCTACCTTAAGAGAGTCATAGTTACTCTTGCCAAATGCTCACCATAATAGACATTTTTTAGATACTGTGGCCAGTCTGCCCGAAGCGATACGCCACTAGTTGTTTAATTTAAGAGAACCATCGTTACCCTTGCTAGGAGTTACTTGATGTTGCTGATTTAATTTTAATTGTGACGAGGCATTGGCAACCTTACGAGAGTCATAGTGATTCCTGGCAGTTCCTCACCAAAATACGCATTTTTTAGATACTGTGGAAAGTCTATCCAAAGCGGTAATCCACTAGCTGATATCTTAAGTGAAACTGCCAGAGGTTCTTGAAGTTGCTGATGTGAGTCTAATTGTGACGAGGCATTGGCTACCTTAAGAGAGTCATACTGACTTTTGCCAAATGCTCACCATAATAGACATTTTTTTAGATACTGTGGCCAGTCTGCCCGAAGCGATACGCCACTAGTTGTTTAATTTAAGACAACCATCGTTACCCTTGCTAGGAGTTACTTGATGTTGCTGATTTAATTTTAATTGTGACGAGGCATTGGCAACCTTACGAGAGTCATAGTGATTCCTGGCAGTTCCTCACCAAAATACGCATTTTTTAGATACTGTGGAAAGTCTCTTTAAAGCGGTAATCCACTAGCGGTTTATCTTAAGAGAAACTGCCAGAGGTTTCTTGAAGTTCCTGAAGTGAGTCTAATTGTGACGAGGCATTGGCTACCTTAAGAGAGTCATAGTTACTCTTGCCAAATGCTCACCATAATAGACATTTTTTTTATACTGTGGCCAGTCTGCCCGAAGCGATACGCCACTAGTTGTTTAATTTAAGACAACCATCGTTACCCTTGCTAGGAGTTACTTGATGTTGCTGATTTAATTTTAATTGTGACGAGGCATTGGCAACCTTACGAGATTCATAGTGATTCCTGGCAGTTCCTCACCAAAATACGCATTTGTTAGATATTGTGGAAAGTCTCTCCAAAGCGGTAATCCACTAGCTGCTTATCTTAAGTGAAACTGCCAGAGGTTTCTTGAAGTTGCTGATGTGAGTCTAATTGTGACGAGGCATTGGCTACCTTAAGAGAGTCATAGTGAATCTTGCCAAATGCTCACCATAATAGACATTTTTTTTATACTGTGGCCAGTCTGCCCGAAGCGATACGCCACTAGTTGTTTAATTTAAGACAACCATCGTTACCCTTGCTAGGAGTTACTTGATGTTGCTGATTTAATTTTAATTGTGACGAGGCATTGGCAACCTTACGAGAGTCATAGTGATTCCTGGCAGTTCCTCACCAAAATACGCATTTTTTAGATACTGTGGAAAGTCTATCCAAAGCGGTAATCCACTAGCTGCTTATCTTAAGTGAAACTGCCAGAGGTTTCCTGAAGTTGCTGATGTGAGTCTAATTGTGACGAGGCATTGGCTACCTTAAGAGAGTCATACTGACTTTTGCCAAATGCTCACCATAATAGACATTTTTTTAGATACTGTGGCCAGTCTGCCCGAAGCGATACGCCACTAGTTGTTTAATTTAAGACAACCATCGTTACCCTTGCTAGGAGTTACTTGATGTTGCTGATTTAATTTTAATTGTGACGAGGCATTGGCAACCTTACGAGAGTCATAGTGATTCCTGGCAGTTCCTCACCAAAATACGCATTTTTTAGATACTGTGGAAAGTCTCTTTAAAGCGGTAATCCACTAGCGGTTTATCTTAAGAGAAACTGCCAGAGGTTTCTTGAAGTTCCTGAAGTGAGTCTAATTGTGACGAGGCATTGGCTACCTTAAGAGAGTCATAGTTACTCTTGCCAAATGCTCACCATAATAGACATTTTTTAGATACTGTGGCCAGTCTGCCCGAAGCGATACGCCACTAGTTGTTTAATTTAAGACAACCATCGTTACCCTTGCTAGGAGTTACTTGATGTTGCTGATTTAATTTTAATTGTGACGAGGCATTGGCAACCTTACGAGAGTCATAGTGATTCCTGGCAGTTCCTCACCAAAATACGCATTTTTTAGATAATGTGGAAAGTCTCTTTAAAGCGGTAATCCACTAGCGGTTTATCTTAAGAGAAACTGCCAGAGGTTTCTTGAAGTTCCTGAAGTGAGTCTAATTGTGACGAGGCATTGGCTACCTTAAGAGAGTCATAGTTACTCTTGCCAAATGCTCACCATAATAGACATTTTTTAGATACTGTGGCCAGGCTGCCCGAAGCGATACGCCACTAGTTGTTTAATTTAAGACAACCATCGTTACCCTTGCTAGGAGTTACTTGATGTTGCTGATTTAATTTTAATTGTGACGAGGCATTGGCAACCTTACGAGAGTCATAGTGATTCCTGGCAGTTCCTCACCAAAATACGCATTTTTTAGATACTGTGGAAAGTCTATCCAAAGCGGTAATCCACTAGCTGATATCTTAAGTGAAACTGCCAGAGGTTTCTTGAAGTTGCTGATGTGAGTCTAATTGTGACGAGGCATTGGCTACCTTAAGAGAGTCATACTGACTTTTGCCAAATGCTCACCATAATAGACATTTTTTTAGATACTGTGGCCAGTCTGCCCGAAGCGATACGCCACTAGTTGTTTAATTTAAGACAACCATCGTTACCCTTGCTAGGAGTTACTTGATGTTGCTGATTTAATTTTAATTGTGACGAGGCATTGGCAACCTTACGAGAGTCATAGTGATTCCTGGCAGTTCCTCACCAAAATACGCATTTTTTAGATACTGTGGAAAGTCTCTTTAAAGCGGTAATCCACTAGCGGTTTATCTTAAGAGAAACTGCCAGAGGTTTCTTGAAGTTCCTGAAGTGAGTCTAATTGTGACGAGGCATTGGCTACCTTAAGAGAGTCATAGTTACTCTTGCCAAATGCTCACCATAATAGACATTTTTTAGATACTGTGGCCAGTCTGCCCGAAGCGATACGCCACTAGTTGTTTAATTTAAGACAACCATCGTTACCCTTGCTAGGAGTTACTTGATGTTGCTGATTTAATTTTAATTGTGACGAGGCATTGGCAACCTTACGAGAGTCATAGTGATTCCTGGCAGTTCCTCACCAAAATACGCATTTTTTAGATACTGTGGAAAGTCTATCCAAAGCGGTAATCCACTAGCTGATATCTTAAGTGAAACTGCCAGAGGTTCTTGAAGTTGCTGATGTGAGTCTAATTGTGACGAGGCATTGGCTACCTTAAGAGAGTCATACTGACTTTTGCCAAATGCTCACCATAATAGACATTTTTTTAGATACTGTGGCCAGTCTGCCCGAAGCGATACGCCACTAGTTGTTTAATTTAAGACAACCATCGTTACCCTTTCTAGGAGTTACTTGATGTTGCTGATTTAATTTTAATTGTGACGAGGCATTGGCAACCTTACGAGAGTCATAGTGATTCCTGGCAGTTCCTCACCAAAATACGCATTTTTTAGATACTGTGGAAAGTCTCTTTAAAGCGGTAATCCACTAGCGGTTTATCTTAAGAGAAACTGCCAGAGGTTTCTTGAAGTTCCTGAAGTGAGTCTAATTGTGACGAGGCATTGGCTACCTTAAGAGAGTCATAGTTACTCTTGCCAAATGCTCACCATAATAGACATTTTTTAGATACTGTGGCCAGTCTGCCCGAAGCGATACGCCACTAGTTGTTTAATTTAAGACAACCATCGTTACCCTTGCTAGGAGTTACTTGATGTTGCTGATTTAATTTTAATTGTGACGAGGCATTGGCAACCTTACGAGAGTCATAGTGATTCCTGGCAGTTCCTCACCAAAATACGCATTTGTTAGATATTGTGGAAAGTCTCTCCGAAATGGTAATCCACTAGCTGCTTATCTTAAGTGAAACTGCCAGAGGTTTCTTGATGTTGCTGATGTGAGTCTAATTGTGACGAGGCATTGGCTACCTTAAGAGAGTCATAGTGAATCTTGTCAAATGCTCACCATAATAGACATTTTTTTTATACTGTGGCCAGTCTGCCCGAAGCGATACGCCACTAGTTGTTTAATTTAAGACAACCATCGTTACCCTTGCTAGGAGTTACTTGATGTTGCTGATTTAATTTTAATTGTGACGAGGCATTGGCAACCTTACGAGAGTCATAGTGATTCCTGGCAGTTCCTCACCAAAATACGCATTTTTTAGATACTGTGGAAAGTCTATCCAAAGCGGTAATCCACTAGCTGCTTATCTTAAGTGAAACTGCCAGAGGTTTCCTGAAGTTGCTGATGTGAGTCTAATTGTGACGAGGCATTGGCTACCTTAAGAGAGTCATACTGACTTTTGCCAAATGCTCACCATAATAGACATTTTTTTAGATACTGTGGCCAGTCTGCCCGAAGCGATACGCCACTAGTTGTTTAATTTAAGACAACCATCGTTACCCTTGCTAGGAGTTACTTGATGTTGCTGATTTAATTTTAATTGTGACGAGGCATTGGCAACCTTACGAGAGTCATAGTGATTCCTGGCAGTTCCTCACCAAAATACGCATTTTTTAGATACTGTGGAAAGTCTCTTTAAAGCGGTAATCCACTAGCGGTTTATCTTAAGAGAAACTGCCAGAGGTTTCTTGAAGTTCCTGAAGTGAGTCTAATTGTGACGAGGCATTGGCTACCTTAAGAGAGTCATAGTTACTCTTGCCAAATGCTCACCATAATAGACATTTTTTAGATACTGTGGCCAGTCTGCCCGAAGCGATACGCCACTAGTTGTTTAATTTAAGACAACCATCGTTACCCTTGCTAGGAGTTACTTGATGTTGCTGATTTAATTTTAATTGTGACGAGGCATTGGCAACCTTACGAGAGTCATAGTGATTCCTGGCAGTTCCTCACCAAAATACGCATTTTTTAGATACTGTGGAAAGTCTCTTTAAAGCGGTAATCCACTAGCGGTTTATCTTAAGAGAAACTGCCAGAGGTTTCTTGAAGTTCCTGAAGTGAGTCTAATTGTGACGAGGCATTGGCTACCTTAAGAGAGTCATAGTTACTCTTGCCAAATGCTCACCATAATAGACATTTTTTAGATACTGTGGCCAGTCTGCCCGAAGCGATACGCCACTAGTTGTTTAATTTAAGACAACCATCGTTACCCTTGCTAGGAGTTACTTGATGTTGCTGATTTAATTTTAATTGTGACGAGGCATTGGCAACCTTACGAGAGTCATAGTGATTCCTGGCAGTTCCTCACCAAAATACGCATTTTTTAGATACTGTGGAAAGTCTATCCAAAGCGGTAATCCACTAGCTGCTTATCTTAAGTGAAACTGCCAGAGGTTTCTTGAAGTTGCTGATGTGAGTCTAATTGTGACGAGGCATTGGCTACCTTAAGAGAGTCATACTGACTTTTGCCAAATGCTCACCATAATAGACATTTTTTTAGATACTGTGGCCAGTCTGCCCGAAGCGATACGCCACTAGTTGTTTAATTTAAGACAACCATCGTTACCCTTGCTAGGAGTTACTTGATGTTGCTGATTTAATTTTAATTGTGACGAGGCATTGGCAACCTTACGAGAGTCATAGTGATTCCTGGCAGTTCCTCACCAAAATACGCATTTTTTAGATACTGTGGAAAGTCTATCCAAAGCGGTAATCCACTAGCTGATATCTTAAGTGAAACTGCCAGAGGTTTCTTGAAGTTGCTGATGTGAGTCTAATTGTGACGAGGCATTGGCTACCTTAAGAGAGTCATACTGACTTTTGCCAAATGCTCACCATAATAGACATTTTTTTAGATACTGTGGCCAGTCTGCCCGAAGCGATACGCCACTAGTTGTTTAATTTAAGACAACCATCGTTACCCTTGCTAGGAGTTACTTGATGTTGCTGATTTAATTTTAATTGTGACGAGGCATTGGCAACCTTACGAGAGTCATAGTGATTCCTGGCAGTTCCTCACCAAAATACGCATTTTTTAGATACTGTGGAAAGTCTCTTTAAAGCGGTAATCCACTAGCGGTTTATCTTAAGAGAAACTGCCAGAGGTTTCTTGAAGTTCCTGAAGTGAGTCTAATTGTGACGAGGCATTGGCTACCTTAAGAGAGTCATAGTTACTCTTGCCAAATGCTCACCATAATAGACATTTTTTAGATACTGTGGCCAGTCTGCCCGAAGCGATACGCCACTAGTTGTTTAATTTAAGACAACCATCGTTACCCTTGCTAGGAGTTACTTGATGTTGCTGATTTAATTTTAATTGTGACGAGGCATTGGCAACCTTACGAGAGTCATAGTGATTCCTGGCAGTTCCTCACCAAAATACGCATTTTTTAGATACTGTGGAAAGTCTCTTTAAAGCGGTAATCCACTAGCGGTTTATCTTAAGAGAAACTGCCAGAGGTTTCTTGAAGTTCCTGAAGTGAGTCTAATTGTGACGAGGCATTGGCTACCTTAAGAGAGTCATAGTTACTCTTGCCAAATGCTCACCATAATAGACATTTTTTAGATACTGTGGCCAGTCTGCCCGAAGCGAATCGCCACTAGTTGTTTAATTTAAGACAACCATCGTTACCCTTGCTAGGAGTTACTTGATGTTGCTGATTTAATTTTAATTGTGACGAGGCATTGGCAACCTTACGAGAGTCATAGTGATTCCTGGCAGTTCCTCACCAAAATACGCATTTTTTAGATACTGTGGAAAGTCTATCCAAAGCGGTAATCCACTAGCTGCTTATCTTAAGTGAAACTGCCAGAGGTTTCCTGAAGTTGCTGATGTGAGTCTAATTGTGACGAGGCATTGGCTACCTTAAGAGAGTCATACTGACTTTTGCCAAATGCTCACCATAATAGACATTTTTTTAGATACTGTGGCCAGTCTGCCCGAAGCGATACGCCACTAGTTGTTTAATTTAAGACAACCATCGTTACCCTTGCTAGGAGTTACTTGATGTTGCTGATTTAATTTTAATTGTGACGAGGCATTGGCAACCTTACGAGAGTCATAGTGATTCCTGGCAGTTCCTCACCAAAATACGCATTTTTTAGATACTGTGGAAAGTCTCTTTAAAGCGGTAATCCACTAGCGGTTTATCTTAAGAGAAACTGCCAGAGGTTTCCTGAAGTTGCTGATGTGAGTCTAATTGTGACGAGGCATTGGCTACCTTAAGAGAGTCATACTGACTTTTGCCAAATGCTCACCATAATAGACATTTTTTTAGATACTGTGGCCAGTCTGCCCGAAGCGATACGCCACTAGTTGTTTAATTTAAGACAACCATCGTTACCCTTGCTAGGAGTTACTTGATGTTGCTGATTTAATTTTAATTGTGACGAGGCATTGGCAACCTTACGAGAGTCATAGTGATTCCTGGCAGTTCCTCACCAAAATACGCATTTTTTAGATACTGTGGAAAGTCTCTTTAAAGCGGTAATCCACTAGCGGTTTATCTTAAGAGAAACTGCCAGAGGTTTCTTGAAGTTCCTGAAGTGAGTCTAATTGTGACGAGGCATTGGCTACCTTAAGAGAGTCATAGTTACTCTTGCCAAATGCTCACCATAATAGACATTTTTTAGATACTGTGGCCAGTCTGCCCGAAGCGATACGCCACTAGTTGTTTAATTTAAGACAACCATCGTTACCCTTGCTAGGAGTTACTTGATGTTGCTGATTTAATTTTAATTGTGACGAGGCATTGGCAACCTTACGAGAGTCATAGTGATTCCTGGCAGTTCCTCACCAAAATACGCATTTTTTAGATACTGTGGAAAGTCTCTTTAAAGCGGTAATCCACTAGCGGTTTATCTTAAGAGAAACTGCCAGAGGTTTCTTGAAGTTCCTGAAGTGAGTCTAATTGTGACGAGGCATTGGCTACCTTAAGAGAGTCATAGTTACTCTTGCCAAATGCTCACCATAATAGACATTTTTTAGATACTGTGGCCAGTCTGCCCGAAGCGATACGCCACTAGTTGTTTAATTTAAGACAACCATCGTTACCCTTGCTAGGAGTTACTTGATGTTGCTGATTTAATTTTAATTGTGACGAGGCATTGGCAACCTTACGAGAGTCATAGTGATTCCTGGCAGTTCCTCACCAAAATACGCATTTTTTAGATACTGTGGAAAGTCTCTTTAAAGCGGTAATCCACTAGCGGTTTATCTTAAGAGAAACTGCCAGAGGTTTCTTGAAGTTCCTGAAGTGAGTCTAATTGTGACGAGGCATTGGCTACCTTAAGAGAGTCATAGTTACTCTTGCCAAATGCTCACCATAATAGACATTTTTTAGATACTGTGGCCAGTCTGCCCGAAGCGATACGCCACTAGTTGTTTAATTTAAGACAACCATCGTTACCCTTGCTAGGAGTTACTTGATGTTGCTGATTTAATTTTAATTGTGACGAGGCATTGGCAACCTTACGAGAGTCATAGTGATTCCTGGCAGTTCCTCACCAAAATACGCATTTTTTAGATACTGTGGAAAGTCTCTTTAAAGCGGTAATCCACTAGCGGTTTATCTTAAGAGAAACTGCCAGAGGTTTCTTGAAGTTCCTGAAGTGAGTCTAATTGTGACGAGGCATTGGCTACCTTAAGAGAGTCATAGTTACTCTTGCCAAATGCTCACCATAATAGACATTTTTTAGATACTGTGGCCAGTCTGCCCGAAGCGATACGCCACTAGTTGTTTAATTTAAGACAACCATCGTTACCCTTGCTAGGAGTTACTTGATGTTGCTGATTTAATTTTAATTGTGACGAGGCATTGGCAACCTTACGAGAGTCATAGTGATTCCTGGCAGTTCCTCACCAAAATACGCATTTTTTAGATACTGTGGAAAGTCTATCCAAAGCGGTAATCCACTAGCTGCTTATCTTAAGTGAAACTGCCAGAGGTTTCTTGAAGTTGCTGATGTGAGTCTAATTGTGACGAGGCATTGGCTACCTTAAGAGAGTCATACTGACTTTTGCCAAATGCTCACCATAATAGACATTTTTTTAGATACTGTGGCCAGTCTGCCCGAAGCGATACGCCACTAGTTGTTTAATTTAAGACAACCATCGTTACCCTTGCTAGGAGTTACTTGATGTTGCTGATTTAATTTTAATTGTGACGAGGCATTGGCAACCTTACGAGAGTCATAGTGATTCCTGGCAGTTCCTCACCAAAATACGCATTTTTTAGATACTGTGGAAAGTCTATCCAAAGCGGTAATCCACTAGCTGATATCTTAAGTGAAACTGCCAGAGGTTTCTTGAAGTTGCTGATGTGAGTCTAATTGTGACGAGGCATTGGCTACCTTAAGAGAGTCATACTGACTTTTGCCAAATGCTCACCATAATAGACATTTTTTTAGATACTGTGGCCAGTCTGCCCGAAGCGATACGCCACTAGTTGTTTAATTTAAGACAACCATCGTTACCCTTGCTAGGAGTTACTTGATGTTGCTGATTTAATTTTAATTGTGACGAGGCATTGGCAACCTTACGAGAGTCATAGTGATTCCTGGCAGTTCCTCACCAAAATACGCATTTTTTAGATACTGTGGAAAGTCTCTTTAAAGCAGTAATCCACTAGCGGTTTATCTTAAGAGAAACTGCCAGAGGTTTCTTGAAGTTCCTGAAGTGAGTCTAATTGTGACGAGGCATTGGCTACCTTAAGAGAGTCATAGTTACTCTTGCCAAATGCTCACCATAATAGACATTTTTTAGATACTGTGGCCAGTCTGCCCGAAGCGATACGCCACTAGTTGTTTAATTTAAGACAACCATCGTTACCCTTGCTAGGAGTTACTTGATGTTGCTGATTTAATTTTAATTGTGACGAGGCATTGGCAACCTTACGAGAGTCATAGTGATTCCTGGCAGTTCCTCACCAAAATACGCATTTTTTAGATACTGTGGAAAGTCTATCCAAAGCGGTAATCCACTAGCTGCTTATCTTAAGTGAAACTGCCAGAGGTTTCCTGAAGATGCTGATGTGAGTCTAATTGTGACGAGGCATTGGCTACCTTAAGAGAGTCATACTGACTTTTGCCAAATGCTCACCATAATAGACATTTTTTTAGATACTGTGGCCAGTCTGCCCGAAGCGATACGCCACTAGTTGTTTAATTTAAGACAACCATCGTTACCCTTGCTAGGAGTTACTTGATGTTGCTGATTTAATTTTAATTGTGACGAGGCATTGGCAACCTTACGAGAGTCATAGTGATTCCAGGCAGTTCCTCACCAAAATACGCATTTTTTAGATACTGTGGAAAGTCTCTTTAAAGCGGTAATCCACTAGCGGTTTATCTTAAGAGAAACTGCCAGAGGTTTCCTGAAGTTGCTGATGTGAGTCTAATTGTGACGAGGCATTGGCTACCTTAAGAGAGTCATACTGACTTTTGCCAAATGCTCACCATAATAGACATTTTTTTAGATACTGTGGCCAGTCTGCCCGAAGCGATACGCCACTAGTTGTTTAATTTAAGACAACCATCGTTACCCTTGCTAGGAGTTACTTGATGTTGCTGATTTAATTTTAATTGTGACGAGGCATTGGCAACCTTACGAGAGTCATAGTGATTCCTGGCAGTTCCTCACCAAAATACGCATTTTTTAGATACTGTGGAAAGTCTCTTTAAAGCGGTAATCCACTAGCGGTTTATCTTAAGAGAAACTGCCAGAGGTTTCTTGAAGTTCCTGAAGTGAGTCTAATTGTGACGAGGCATTGGCTACCTTAAGAGAGTCATAGTTACTCTTGCCAAATGCTCACCATAATAGACATTTTTTAGATACTGTGGCCAGTCTGCCCGAAGCGATACGCCACTAGTTGTTTAATTTAAGACAACCATCGTTACCCTTGCTAGGAGTTACTTGATGTTGCTGATTTAATTTTAATTGTGACGAGGCATTGGCAACCTTACGAGAGTCATAGTGATTCCTGGCAGTTCCTCACCAAAATACGCATTTTTTAGATACTGTGGAAAGTCTCTTTAAAGCGGTAATCCACTAGCGGTTTATCTTAAGAGAAACTGCCAGAGGTTTCTTGAAGTTCCTGAAGTGAGTCTAATTGTGACGAGGCATTGGCTACCTTAAGAGAGTCATAGTTACTCTTGCCAAATGCTCACCATAATAGACATTTTTTAGATACTGTGGCCAGTCTGCCCGAAGCGATACGCCACTAGTTGTTTAATTTAAGACAACCATCGTTACCCTTGCTAGGAGTTACTTGATGTTGCTGATTTAATTTTAATTGTGACGAGGCATTGGCAACCTTACGAGAGTCATAGTGATTCCTGGCAGTTCCTCACCAAAATACGCATTTTTTAGATACTGTGGAAAGTCTCTTTAAAGCGGTAATCCACTAGCGGTTTATCTTAAGAGAAACTGCCAGAGGTTTCTTGAAGTTCCTGAAGTGAGTCTAATTGTGACGAGGCATTGGCTACCTTAAGAGAGTCATAGTTACTTTTGCCAAATGCTCACCATAATAGACATTTTTTAGATACTGTGGCCAGTCTGCCCGAAGCGATACGCCACTAGTTGTTTAATTTAAGACAACCATCGTTACCCTTGCTAGGAGTTACTTGATGTTGCTGATTTAATTTTAATTGTGACGAGGCATTGGCAACCTTACGAGAGTCATAGTGATTCCTGGCAGTTCCTCACCAAAATACGCATTTTTTAGATACTGTGGAAAGTCTCTTTAAAGCGGTAATCCACTAGCGGTTTATCTTAAGAGAAACTGCCAGAGGTTTCTTGAAGTTCCTGAAGTGAGTCTAATTGTGACGAGGCATTGGCTACCTTAAGAGAGTCATAGTTACTCTTGCCAAATGCTCACCATAATAGACATTTTTTAGATACTGTGGCCAGTCTGCCCGAAGCGAATCGCCACTAGTTGTTTAATTTAAGACAACCATCGTTACCCTTGCTAGGAGTTACTTGATGTTGCTGATTTAATTTTAATTGTGACGAGGCATTGGCAACCTTACGAGAGTCATAGTGATTCCTGGCAGTTCCTCACCAAAATACGCATTTTTTAGATACTGTGGAAAGTCTATCCAAAGCGGTAATCCACTAGCTGCTTATCTTAAGTGAAACTGCCAGAGGTTTCCTGAAGTTGCTGATGTGAGTCTAATTGTGACGAGGCATTGGCTACCTTAAGAGAGTCATACTGACTTTTGCCAAATGCTCACCATAATAGACATTTTTTTAGATACTGTGGCCAGTCTGCCCGAAGCGATACGCCACTAGTTGTTTAATTTAAGACAACCATCGTTACCCTTGCTAGGAGTTACTTGATGTTGCTGATTTAATTTTAATTGTGACGAGGCATTGGCAACCTTACGAGAGTCATAGTGATTCCTGGCAGTTCCTCACCAAAATACGCATTTTTTAGATACTGTGGAAAGTCTCTTTAAAGCGGTAATCCACTAGCGGTTTATCTTAAGAGAAACTGCCAGAGGTTTCCTGAAGTTGCTGATGTGAGTCTAATTGTGACGAGGCATTGGCTACCTTAAGAGAGTCATACTGACTTTTGCCAAATGCTCACCATAATAGACATTTTTTTAGATACTGTGGCCAGTCTGCCCGAAGCGATACGCCACTAGTTGTTTAATTTAAGACAACCATCGTTACCCTTGCTAGGAGTTACTTGATGTTGCTGATTTAATTTTAATTGTGACGAGGCATTGGCAACCTTACGAGAGTCATAGTGATTCCTGGCAGTTCCTCAACAAAATACGCATTTTTTAGATACTGTGGAAAGTCTCTTTAAAGCGGTAATCCACTAGCGGTTTATCTTAAGAGAAACTGCCAGAGGTTTCTTGAAGTTCCTGAAGTGAGTCTAATTGTGACGAGGCATTGGCTACCTTAAGAGAGTCATAGTTACTCTTGCCAAATGCTCACCATAATAGACATTTTTTAGATACTGTGGCCAGTCTGCCCGAAGCGATACGCCACTAGTTGTTTAATTTAAGACAACCATCGTTACCCTTGCTAGGAGTTACTTGATGTTGCTGATTTAATTTTAATTGTGACGAGGCATTGGCAACCTTACGAGAGTCATAGTGATTCCTGGCAGTTCCTCACCAAAATACGCATTTTTTAGATACTGTGGAAAGTCTCTTTAAAGCGGTAATCCACTAGCGGTTTATCTTAAGAGAAACTGCCAGAGGTTTCTTGAAGTTCCTGAAGTGAGTCTAATTGTGACGATGCATTGGCTACCTTAAGAGAGTCATAGTTACTTTTGCCAAATGCTCACCATAATAGACATTTTTTAGATACTGTGGCCAGTCTGCCCGAAGCGATACGCCACTAGTTGTTTAATTTAAGACAACCATCGTTACCCTTGCTAGGAGTTACTTGATGTTGCTGATTTAATTTTAATTGTGACGAGGCATTGGCAACCTTACGAGAGTCATAGTGATTCCTGGCAGTTCCTCACCAAAATACGCATTTTTTAGATACTGTGGAAAGTCTATCCAAAGCGGTAATCCACTAGCTGCTTATCTTAAGTGAAACTGCCAGAGGTTTCTTGAAGTTGCTGATGTGAGTCTAATTGTGACGAGGCATTGGCTACCTTAAGAGAGTCATACTGACTTTTGCCAAATGCTCACCATAATAGACATTTTTTTAGATACTGTGGCCAGTCTGCCCGACGCGATACGCCACTAGTTGTTTAATTTAAGACAACCATCGTTACCCTTGCTAGGAGTTACTTGATGTTGCTGATTTAATTTTAATTGTGACGAGGCATTGGCAACCTTACGAGAGTCATAGTGATTCCTGGCAGTTCCTCACCAAAATACGCATTTTTTAGATACTGTGGAAAGTCTCTTTAAAGCGGTAATCCACTAGCGGTTTATCTTAAGAGAAACTGCCAGAGGTTTCTTGAAGTTCCTGAAGTGAGTCTAATTGTGACGAGGCATTGGCTACCTTAAGAGAGTCATAGTTACTCTTGCCAAATGCTCACCATAATAGACATTTTTTAGATACTGTGGCCAGTCTGCCCGAAGCGAATCGCCACTAGTTGTTTAATTTAAGACAACCATCGTTACCCTTGCTAGGAGTTACTTGATGTTGCTGATTTAATTTTAATTGTGACGAGGCATTGGCAACCTTACGAGAGTCATAGTGATTCCTGGCAGTTCCTCACCAAAATACGCATTTTTTAGATACTGTGGAAAGTCTATCCAAAGCGGTAATCCACTAGCTGCTTATCTTAAGTGAAACTGCCAGAGGTTTCCTGAAGTTGCTGATGTGAGTCTAATTGTGACGAGGCATTGGCTACCTTAAGAGAGTCATACTGACTTTTGCCAAATGCTCACCATAATAGACATTTTTTTAGATACTGTGGCCAGTCTGCCCGAAGCGATACGCCACTAGTTGTTTAATTTAAGACAACCATCGTTACCCTTGCTAGGAGTTACTTGATGTTGCTGATTTAATTTTAATTGTGACGAGGCATTGGCAACCTTACGAGAGTCATAGTGATTCCTGGCAGTTCCTCACCAAAATACGCATTTTTTAGATACTGTGGAAAGTCTCTTTAAAGCGGTAATCCACTAGCGGTTTATCTTAAGAGAAACTGCCAGAGGTTTCTTGAAGTTCCTGAAGTGAGTCTAATTGTGACGAGGCATTGGCTACCTTAAGAGAGTCATAGTTACTCTTGCCAAATGCTCACCATAATAGACATTTTTTAGATACTGTGGCCAGTCTGCCCGAAGCGATACGCCACTAGTTGTTTAATTTAAGACAACCATCGTTACCCTTGCTAGGAGTTACTTGATGTTGCTGATTTAATTTTAATTGTGACGAGGCATTGGCAACCTTACGAGAGTCATAGTGATTCCTGGCAGTTCCTCACCAAAATACGCATTTTTTAGATACTGTGGAAAGTCTCTTTAAAGCGGTAATCCACTAGCGGTTTATCTTAAGAGAAACTGCCAGAGGTTTCTTGAAGTTCCTGAAGTGAGTCTAATTGTGACGAGGCATTGGCTACCTTAAGAGAGTCATAGTTACTCTTGCCAAATGCTCACCATAATAGACATTTTTTAGATACTGTGGCCAGTCTGCCCGAAGCGATACGCCACTAGTTGTTTAATTTAAGACAACCATCGTTACCCTTGCTAGGAGTTACTTGATGTTGCTGATTTAATTTTAATTGTGACGAGGCATTGGCAACCTTACGAGAGTCATAGTGATTCCTGGCAGTTCCTCACCAAAATACGCATTTTTTAGATACTGTGGAAAGTCTCTTTAAAGCGGTAATCCACTAGCGGTTTATCTTAAGAGAAACTGCCAGAGGTTTCTTGAAGTTCCTGAAGTGAGTCTAATTGTGACGAGGCATTGGCTACCTTAAGAGAGTCATAGTTACTTTTGCCAAATGCTCACCATAATAGACATTTTTTAGATACTGTGGCCAGTCTGCCCGAAGCGATACGCCACTAGTTGTTTAATTTAAGACAACCATCGTTACCCTTGCTAGGAGTTACTTGATGTTGCTGATTTAATTTTAATTGTGACGAGGCATTGGCAACCTTACGAGAGTCATAGTGATTCCTGGCAGTTCCTCACCAAAATACGCATTTTTTAGATACTGTGGAAAGTCTCTTTAAAGCGGTAATCCACTAGCGGTTTATCTTAAGAGAAACTGCCAGAGGTTTCTTGAAGTTCCTGAAGTGAGTCTAATTGTGACGAGGCATTGGCTACCTTAAGAGAGTCATAGTTACTCTTGCCAAATGCTCACCATAATAGACATTTTTTAGATACTGTGGCCAGTCTGCCCGAAGCGAATCGCCACTAGTTGTTTAATTTAAGACAACCATCGTTACCCTTGCTAGGAGTTACTTGATGTTGCTGATTTAATTTTAATTGTGACGAGGCATTGGCAACCTTACGAGAGTCATAGTGATTCCTGGCAGTTCCTCACCAAAATACGCATTTTTTAGATACTGTGGAAAGTCTATCCAAAGCGGTAATCCACTAGCTGCTTATCTTAAGTGAAACTGCCAGAGGTTTCCTGAAGTTGCTGATGTGAGTCTAATTGTGACGAGGCATTGGCTACCTTAAGAGAGTCATACTGACTTTTGCCAAATGCTCACCATAATAGACATTTTTTTAGATACTGTGGCCAGTCTGCCCGAAGCGATACGCCACTAGTTGTTTAATTTAAGACAACCATCGTTACCCTTGCTAGGAGTTACTTGATGTTGCTGATTTAATTTTAATTGTGACGAGGCATTGGCAACCTTACGAGAGTCATAGTGATTCCTGGCAGTTCCTCACCAAAATACGCATTTTTTAGATACTGTGGAAAGTCTCTTTAAAGCGGTAATCCACTAGCGGTTTATCTTAAGAGAAACTGCCAGAGGTTTCCTGAAGTTGCTGATGTGAGTCTAATTGTGACGAGGCATTGGCTACCTTAAGAGAGTCATACTGACTTTTGCCAAATGCTCACCATAATAGACATTTTTTTAGATACTGTGGCCAGTCTGCCCGAAGCGATACGCCACTAGTTGTTTAATTTAAGACAACCATCGTTACCCTTGCTAGGAGTTACTTGATGTTGCTGATTTAATTTTAATTGTGACGAGGCATTGGCAACCTTACGAGAGTCATAGTGATTCCTGGCAGTTCCTCAACAAAATACGCATTTTTTAGATACTGTGGAAAGTCTCTTTAAAGCGGTAATCCACTAGCGGTTTATCTTAAGAGAAACTGCCAGAGGTTTCTTGAAGTTCCTGAAGTGAGTCTAATTGTGACGAGGCATTGGCTACCTTAAGAGAGTCATAGTTACTCTTGCCAAATGCTCACCATAATAGACATTTTTTAGATACTGTGGCCAGTCTGCCCGAAGCGATACGCCACTAGTTGTTTAATTTAAGACAACCATCGTTACCCTTGCTAGGAGTTACTTGATGTTGCTGATTTAATTTTAATTGTGACGAGGCATTGGCAACCTTACGAGAGTCATAGTGATTCCTGGCAGTTCCTCACCAAAATACGCATTTTTTAGATACTGTGGAAAGTCTCTTTAAAGCGGTAATCCACTAGCGGTTTATCTTAAGAGAAACTGCCAGAGGTTTCTTGAAGTTCCTGAAGTGAGTCTAATTGTGACGATGCATTGGCTACCTTAAGAGAGTCATAGTTACTTTTGCCAAATGCTCACCATAATAGACATTTTTTAGATACTGTGGCCAGTCTGCCCGAAGCGATACGCCACTAGTTGTTTAATTTAAGACAACCATCGTTACCCTTGCTAGGAGTTACTTGATGTTGCTGATTTAATTTTAATTGTGACGAGGCATTGGCAACCTTACGAGAGTCATAGTGATTCCTGGCAGTTCCTCACCAAAATACGCATTTTTTAGATACTGTGGAAAGTCTATCCAAAGCGGTAATCCACTAGCTGCTTATCTTAAGTGAAACTGCCAGAGGTTTCTTGAAGTTGCTGATGTGAGTCTAATTGTGACGAGGCATTGGCTACCTTAAGAGAGTCATACTGACTTTTGCCAAATGCTCACCATAATAGACATTTTTTTAGATACTGTGGCCAGTCTGCCCGACGCGATACGCCACTAGTTGTTTAATTTAAGACAACCATCGTTACCCTTGCTAGGAGTTACTTGATGTTGCTGATTTAATTTTAATTGTGACGAGGCATTGGCAACCTTACGAGAGTCATAGTGATTCCTGGCAGTTCCTCACCAAAATACGCATTTTTTAGATACTGTGGAAAGTCTCTTTAAAGCGGTAATCCACTAGCGGTTTATCTTAAGAGAAACTGCCAGAGGTTTCTTGAAGTTCCTGAAGTGAGTCTAATTGTGACGAGGCATTGGCTACCTTAAGAGAGTCATAGTTACTCTTGCCAAATGCTCACCATAATAGACATTTTTTAGATACTGTGGCCAGTCTGCCCGAAGCGATACGCCACTAGTTGTTTAATTTAAGACAACCATCGTTACCCTTGCTAGGAGTTACTTGATGTTGCTGATTTAATTTTAATTGTGACGAGGCATTGGCAACCTTACGAGAGTCATAGTGATTCCTGGCAGTTCCTCACCAAAATACGCATTTTTTAGATACTGTGGAAAGTCTATCCAAAGCGGTAATCCACTAGCTGATATCTTAAGTGAAACTGCCAGAGGTTTCTTGAAGTTGCTGATGTGAGTCTAATTGTGACGAGGCATTGGCTACCTTAAGAGAGTCATACTGACTTTTGCCAAATGCTCACCATAATAGACATTTTTTTAGATACTGTGGCCAGTCTGCCCGAAGCGATACGCCACTAGTTGTTTAATTTAAGACAACCATCGTTACCCTTGCTAGGAGTTACTTGATGTTGCTGATTTAATTTTAATTGTGACGAGGCATTGGCAACCTTACGAGAGTCATAGTGATTCCTGGCAGTTCCTCACCAAAATACGCATTTTTTAGATACTGTGGAAAGTCTATCCAAAGCGGTAATCCACTAGCTGATATCTTAAGTGAAACTGCCAGAGGTTTCTTGAAGTTGCTGATGTGAGTCTAATTGTGACGAGGCATTGGCTACCTTAAGAGAGTCATACTGACTTTTGCCAAATGCTCACCATAATAGACATTTTTTTAGATACTGTGGCCAGTCTGCCCGAAGCGATACGCCACTAGTTGTTTAATTTAAGACAACCATCGTTACCCTTGCTAGGAGTTACTTGATGTTGCTGATTTAATTTTAATTGTGACGAGGCATTGGCAACCTTACGAGAGTCATAGTGATTCCTGGCAGTTCCTCACCAAAATACGCATTTTTTAGATACTGTGGAAAGTCTCTTTAAAGCGGTAATCCACTAGCGGTTTATCTTAAGAGAAACTGACAGAGGTTTCTTGAAGTTCCTGAAGTGAGACTAATTGTGACGAGGCATTGGCTACCTTAAGAGAGTCATACTGACTTTTGCCAAATGCTCACCATAATAGACATTTTTTTAGATACTGTGGCCAGTCTGCCCGAAGCGATACGCCACTAGTTGTTTAATTTAAGACAACCATCGTTACCCTTGCTAGGAGTTACTTGATGTTGCTGATTTAATTTTAATTGTGACGAGGCATTGGCAACCTTACGAGAGTCATAGTGATTCCTGGCAGTTCCTCACCAAAATACGCATTTGTTAGATATTGTGGAAAGTCTCTCCGAAGCGGTAATCCACTAGCTGCTTATCTTAAGTGAAACTGCCAGAGGTTTCTTGAAGTTGCTGATGTGAGTCTAATTGTGACGAGGCATTGGCTACCTTAAGAGAGTCATAGTGAATCTTGCCAAATGCTCACCATAATAGACATTTTTTTTATACTGTGGCCAGTCTGCCCGAAGCGATACGCCACTAGTTGTTTAATTTAAGACAACCATCGTTACCCTTGCTAGGAGTTACTTGATGTTGCTGATTTAATTTTAATTGTGACGAGGCATTGGCAACCTTACGAGAGTCATAGTGATTCCTGGCAGTTCCTCACCAAAATACGCATTTTTTAGATACTGTGGAAAGTCTATCCAAAGCGGTAATCCACTAGCTGCTTATCTTAAGTGAAACTGCCAGAGGTTTCCTGAAGTTGCTGATGTGAGTCTAATTGTGACGAGGCATTGGCTACCTTAAGAGAGTCATACTGACTTTTGCCAAATGCTCACCATAATAGACATTTTTTTAGATACTGTGGCCAGTCTGCCCGAAGCGATACGCCACTAGTTGTTTAATTTAAGACAACCATCGTTACCCTTGCTAGGAGTTACTTGATGTTGCTGATTTAATTTTAATTGTGACGAGGCATTGGCAACCTTACGAGAGTCATAGTGATTCCTGGCAGTTCCTCACCAAAATACGCATTTTTTAGATACTGTGGAAAGTCTATCCAAAGCGGTAATCCACTAGCTGCTTATCTTAAGTGAAACTGCCAGAGGTTTCCTGAAGTTGCTGATGTGAGTCTAATTGTGACGAGGCATTGGCTACCTTAAGAGAGTCATACTGACTTTTGCCAAATGCTCACCATAATAGACATTTTTTTAGATACTGTGGCCAGTCTGCCCGAAGCGATACGCCACTAGTTGTTTAATTTAAGACAACCATCGTTACCCTTGCTAGGAGTTACTTGATGTTGCTGATTTAATTTTAATTGTGACGAGGCATTGGCAACCTTACGAGAGTCATAGTGATTCCTGGCAGTTCCTCACCAAAATACGCATTTTTTAGATACTGTGGAAAGTCTCTTTAAAGCGGTAATCCACTAGCGGTTTATCTTAAGAGAAACTGCCAGAGGTTTCTTGAAGTTCCTGAAGTGAGTCTAATTGTGACGAGGCATTGGCTACCTTAAGAGGGTCATAGTTACTCTTGCCAAATGCTCACCATAATAGACATTTTTTAGATACTGTGGCCAGTCTGCCCGAAGCGATACGCCACTAGTTGTTTAATTTAAGACAACCATCGTTACCCTTGCTAGGAGTTACTTGATGTTGCTGATTTAATTTTAATTGTGACGAGGCATTGGCAACCTTACGAGAGTCATAGTGATTCCTGGCAGTTCCTCACCAAAATACGCATTTTTTAGATACTGTGGAAAGTCTATCCAAAGCGGTAATCCACTAGCTGATATCTTAAGTGAAACTGCCAGAGGTTTCTTGAAGTTGCTGATGTGAGTCTAATTGTGACGAGGCATTGGCTACCTTAAGAGAGTCATACTGACTTTTGCCAAATGCTCACCATAATAGACATTTTTTTAGATACTGTGGCCAGTCTGCCCGAAGCGATACGCCACTAGTTGTTTAATTTAAGACAACCATCGTTACCCTTGCTAGGAGTTACTTGATGTTGCTGATTTAATTTTAATTGTGACGAGGCATTGGCAACCTTACGAGAGTCATAGTGATTCCTGGCAGTTCCTCACCAAAATACGCATTTTTTAGATACTGTGGAAAGTCTCTTTAAAGCGGTAATCCACTAGCGGTTTATCTTAAGAGAAACTGCCAGAGGTTTCTTGAAGTTCCTGAAGTGAGTCTAATTGTGACGAGGCATTGGCTACCTTAAGAGAGTCATAGTTACTCTTGCCAAATGCTCACCATAATAGACATTTTTTAGATACTGTGGCCAGTCTGCCCGAAGCGATACGCCACTAGTTGTTTAATTTAAGACAACCATCGTTACCCTTGCTAGGAGTTACTTGATGTTGCTGATTTAATTTTAATTGTGACGAGGCATTGGCAACCTTACGAGAGTCATAGTGATTCCTGGCAGTTCCTCACCAAAATACGCATTTGTTAGATATTGTGGAAAGTCTCTCCGAAGCGGTAATCCACTAGCTGCTTATCTTAAGTGAAACTGCCAGAGGTTTCTTGAAGTTGCTGATGTGAGTCTAATTGTGACGAGGCATTGGCTACCTTAAGAGAGTCATACTGACTTTTGCCAAATGCTCACCATAATAGACATTTTTTTAGATACTGTGGCCAGTCTGCCCGAAGCGATACGCCACTAGTTGTTTAATTTAAGACAACCATCGTTACCCTTGCTAGGAGTTACTTGATGTTGCTGATTTAATTTTAATTGTGACGAGGCATTGGCAACCTTACGAGAGTCATAGTGATTCCTGGCAGTTCCTCACCAAAATACGCATTTTTTAGATACTGTGGAAAGTCTCTTTAAAGCGGTAATCCACTAGCGGTTTATCTTAAGAGAAACTGCCAGAGGTTTCTTGAAGTTCCTGAAGTGAGTCTAATTGTGACGAGGCATTGGCTACCTTAAGAGAGTCATAGTTACTCTTGCCAAATGCTCACCATAATAGACATTTTTTAGATACTGTGGCCAGTCTGCCCGAAGCGATACGCCACTAGTTGTTTAATTTAAGACAACCATCGTTACCCTTGCTAGGAGTTACTTGATGTTGCTGATTTAATTTTAATTGTGACGAGGCATTGGCAACCTTACGAGAGTCATAGTGATTCCTGGCAGTTCCTCACCAAAATACGCATTTTTTAGATACTGTGGAAAGTCTATCCAAAGCGGTAATCCACTAGCTGATATCTTAAGTGAAACTGCCAGAGGTTTCTTGAAGTTGCTGATGTGAGTCTAATTGTGACGAGGCATTGGCTACCTTAAGAGAGTCATACTGACTTTTGCCAAATGCTCACCATAATAGACATTTTTTTAGATACTGTGGCCAGTCTGCCCGAAGCGATACGCCACTAGTTGTTTAATTTAAGACAACCATCGTTACCCTTGCTAGGCGTTACTTGATGTTGCTGATTTAATTTTAATTGTGACGAGGCATTGGCAACCTTACGAGAGTCATAGTGATTCCTGGCAGTTCCTCACCAAAATACGCATTTTTTAGATACTGTGGAAAGTCTCTCCAAAGCGGTAATCCACTAGCGGTTTATCTTAAGAGAAACTGCCAGAGGTTTCTTGAAGTTCCTGAAGTGAGTCTAATTGTGACGAGGCATTGGCTACCTTAAGAGAGTCATAGTTACTCTTGCCAAATGCTCACCATAATAGACATTTTTTAGATACTGTGGCCAGTCTGCCCGAAGCGATACGCCACTAGTTGTTTAATTTAAGACAACCATCGTTACCCTTGCTAGGAGTTACTTGATGTTGCTGATTTAATTTTAATTGTGACGAGGCATTGGCAACCTTACGAGAGTCATAGTGATTCCTGGCAGTTCCTCACCAAAATACGCATTTTTTAGATACTGTGGAAAGTCAATCCAAAGCGGTAATCCACTAGCTGCTTATCTTAAGTGAAACTGCCAGAGGTTTCCTGAGGTTGCTGATGTGAGTCTAATTGTGACGAGGCATTGGCTACCTTAAGAGAGTCATACTGACTTTTGCCAAATGCTCACCATAATAGACATTTTTTTAGATACTGTGGCCAGTCTGCCCGAAGCGATACGCCACTAGTTGTTTAATTTAAGACAACCATCGTTACCCTTGCTAGGAGTTACTTGATGTTGCTGATTTAATTTTAATTGTGACGAGGCATTGGCAACCTTACGAGAGTCATAGTGATTCCTGGCAGTTCCTCACCAAAATACGCATTTTTTAGATACTGTGGAAAGTCTCTTTAAAGCGGTAATCCACTAGCGGTTTATCTTAAGAGAAACTGCCAGAGGTTTCTTGAAGTTCCTGAAGTGAGTCTAATTGTGACGAGGCATTGGCTACCTTAAGAGAGTCATAGTTACTCTTGCCAAATGCTCACCATAATAGACATTTTTTAGATACTGTGGCCAGTCTGCCCGAAGCGATACGCCACTAGTTGTTTAATTTAAGACAACCATCGTTACCCTTGCTAGGAGTTACTTGATGTTGCTGATTTAATTTTAATTGTGACGAGGCATTGGCAACCTTACGAGAGTCATAGTGATTCCTGGCAGTTCCTCACCAAAATACGCATTTTTTAGATACTGTGGAAAGTCTATCCAAAGCGGTAATCCACTAGCTGATATCTTAAGTGAAACTGCCAGAGGTTCCTTGAAGTTGCTGATGTGAGTCTAATTGTGACGAGGCATTGGCTACCTTAAGAGAGTCATACTGACTTTTGCCAAATGCTCACCATAATAGACATTTTTTTAGATACTGTGGCCAGTCTGCCCGAAGCGATACGCCACTAGTTGTTTAATTTAAGACAACCATCGTTACCCTTGCTAGGAGTTACTTGATGTTGCTGATTTAATTTTAATTGTGACGAGGCATTGGCAACCTTACGAGAGTCATAGTGATTCCTGGCAGTTCCTCACCAAAATACGCATTTTTTAGATACTGTGGAAAGTCTCTTTAAAGCGGTAATCCACTAGCGGTTTATCTTAAGAGAAACTGCCAGAGGTTTCTTGAAGTTCCTGAAGTGAGTCTAATTGTGACGAGGCATTGGCTACCTTAAGAGAGTCATAGTTACTCTTGCCAAATGCTCACCATAATAGACATTTTTTAGATACTGTGGCCAGTCTGCCCGAAGCGATACGCCACTAGTTGTTTAATTTAAGACAACCATCGTTACCCTTGCTAGGAGTTACTTGATGTTGCTGATTTAATTTTAATTGTGACGAGGCATTGGCAACCTTACGAGAGTCATAGTGATTCCTGGCAGTTCCTCACCAAAATACGCATTTTTTAGATACTGTGGAAAGTCTATCCAAAGCGGTAATCCACTAGCTGATATCTTAAGTGAAACTGCCAGAGGTTTCTTGAAGTTGCTGATGTGAGTCTAATTGTGACGAGGCATTGGCTACCTTAAGAGAGTCATACTGACTTTTGCCAAATGCTCACCATAATAGACATTTTTTTAGATACTGTGGCCAGTCTGCCCGAAGCGATACGCCACTAGTTGTTTAATTTAAGACAACCATCGTTACCCTTGCTAGGCGTTACTTGATGTTGCTGATTTAATTTTAATTGTGACGAGGCATTGGCAACCTTACGAGAGTCATAGTGATTCCTGGCAGTTCCTCACCAAAATACGCATTTTTTAGATACTGTGGAAAGTCTCTCCAAAGCGGTAATCCACTAGCGGTTTATCTTAAGAGAAACTGCCAGAGGTTTCTTGAAGTTCCTGAAGTGAGTCTAATTGTGACGAGGCATTGGCTACCTTAAGAGAGTCATAGTTACTCTTGCCAAATGCTCACCATAATAGACATTTTTTAGATACTGTGGCCAGTCTGCCCGAAGCGATACGCCACTAGTTGTTTAATTTAAGACAACCATCGTTACCCTTGCTAGGAGTTACTTGATGTTGCTGATTTAATTTTAATTGTGACGAGGCATTGGCAACCTTACGAGAGTCATAGTGATTCCTGGCAGTTCCTCACCAAAATACGCATTTGTTAGATATTGTGGAAAGTCTCTCCGAAGCGGTAATCCACTAGCTGCTTATCTTAAGTGAAACTGCCAGAGGTTTCTTGAAGTTGCTGATGTGAGTCTAATTGTGACGAGGCATTGGCTACCTTAAGAGAGTCATAGTGAATCTTGCCAAATGCTCACCATAATAGACATTTTTTTTATACTGTGGCCAGTCTGCCCGAAGCGATACGCCACTAGTTGTTTAATTTAAGACAACCATCGTTACCCTTGCTAGGAGTTACTTGATGTTGCTGATTTAATTTTAATTGTGACGAGGCATTGGCAACCTTACGAGAGTCATAGTGATTCCTGGCAGTTCCTCACCAAAATACGCATTTTTTAGATACTGTGGAAAGTCTATCCAAAGCGGTAATCCACTAGCTGCTTATCTTAAGTGAAACTGCCAGAGGTTTCCTGAAGTTGCTGATGTGAGTCTAATTGTGACGAGGCATTGGCTACCTTAAGAGAGTCATACTGACTTTTGCCAAATGCTCACCATAATAGACATTTTTTTAGATACTGTGGCCAGTCTGCCCGAAGCGATACGCCACTAGTTGTTTAATTTAAGACAACCATCGTTACCCTTGCTAGGAGTTACTTGATGTTGCTGATTTAATTTTAATTGTGACGAGGCATTGGCAACCTTACGAGAGTCATAGTGATTCCTGGCAGTTCCTCACCAAAATACGCATTTTTTAGATACTGTGGAAAGTCTATCCAAAGCGGTAATCCACTAGCGGTTTATCTTAAGAGAAACTGCCAGAGGTTTCTTGAAGTTCCTGAAGTGAGTCTAATTGTGACGAGGCATTGGCTACCTTAAGAGAGTCATAGTTACTCTTGCCAAATGCTCACCATAATAGACATTTTTTAGATACTGTGGCCAGTCTGCCCGAAGCGATACGCCACTAGTTGTTTAATTTAAGACAACCATCGTTACCCTTGCTAGGAGTTACTTGATGTTGCTGATTTAATTTTAATTGTGACGAGGCATTGGCAACCTTACGAGAGTCATAGTGATTCCTGGCAGTTCCTCACCAAAATACGCATTTTTTAGATACTGTGGAAAGTCTATCCAAAGCGGTAATCCACTAGCTGATATCTTAAGTGAAACTGCCAGAGGTTTCTTGAAGTTGCTGATGTGAGTCTAATTGTGACGAGGCATTGGCTACCTTAAGAGAGTCATACTGACTTTTGCCAAATGCTCACCATAATAGACATTTTTTTAGATACTGTGGCCAGTCTGCCCGAAGCGATACGCCACTAGTTGTTTAATTTAAGACAACCATCGTTACCCTTGCTAGGAGTTACTTGATGTTGCTGATTTAATTTTAATTGTGACGAGGCATTGGCAACCTTACGAGAGTCATAGTGATTCCTGGCAGTTCCTCACCAAAATACGCATTTTTTAGATACTGTGGAAAGTCTCTTTAAAGCGGTAATCCACTAGCGGTTTATCTTAAGAGAAACTGCCAGAGGTTTCTTGAAGTTCCTGAAGTGAGTCTAATTGTGACGAGGCATTGGCTACCTTAAGAGAGTCATAGTTACTCTTGCCAAATGCTCACCATAATAGACATTTTTTAGATACTGTGGCCAGTCTGCCCGAAGCGATACGCCACTAGTTGTTTAATTTAAGACAACCATCGTTACCCTTGCTAGGAGTTACTTGATGTTGCTGATTTAATTTTAATTGTGACGAGGCATTGGCAACCTTACGAGAGTCATAGTGATTCCTGGCAGTTCCTCACCAAAATACGCATTTTTTAGATACTGTGGAAAGTCTATCCAAAGCGGTAATCCACTAGCTGATATCTTAAGTGAAACTGCCAGAGGTTTCTTGAAGTTGCTGATGTGAGTCTAATTGTGACGAGGCATTGGCTACCTTAAGAGAGTCATACTGACTTTTGCCAAATGCTCACCATAATAGACATTTTTTTAGATACTGTGGCCAGTCTGCCCGAAGCGATACGCCACTAGTTGTTTAATTTAAGACAACCATCGTTACCCTTGCTAGGCGTTACTTGATGTTGCTGATTTAATTTTAATTGTGACGAGGCATTGGCAACCTTACGAGAGTCATAGTGATTCCTGGCAGTTCCTCACCAAAATACGCATTTTTTAGATACTGTGGAAAGTCTCTCCAAAGCGGTAATCCACTAGCGGTTTATCTTAAGAGAAACTGCCAGAGGTTTCTTGAAGTTCCTGAAGTGAGTCTAATTGTGACGAGGCATTGGCTACCTTAAGAGAGTCATAGTTACTCTTGCCAAATGCTCACCATAATAGACATTTTTTAGATACTGTGGCCAGTCTGCCCGAAGCGATACGCCACTAGTTGTTTAATTTAAGACAACCATCGTTACCCTTGCTAGGAGTTACTTGATGTTGCTGATTTAATTTTAATTGTGACGAGGCATTGGCAACCTTACGAGAGTCATAGTGATTCCTGGCAGTTCCTCACGAAAATATGCATTTTTTAGATACTGTGGAAAGTCTCTCCAAAGCGGTAATCCACTAGCGGTTTATCTTAAGAGAAACTGCCAGAGGTTTCTTGAAGTTCCTGAAGTGAGTCTAATTGTGACGAGGCATTGGCTACCTTAAGAGAGTCATAGTTACTCTTGCCAAATGCTCACCATAATAGACATTTTTTTTATACTGTGGCCAGTCTGCCCGAAGCGATACGCCACTAGTTGTTTAATTTAAGACAACCATCGTTACCCTTGCTAGGAGTTACTTGATGTTGCTGATTTAATTTTAATTGTGACGAGGCATTGGCAACCTTACGAGAGTCATAGTGATTCCTGGCAGTTCCTCACCAAAATACGCATTTTTTAGATACTGTGGAAAGTCTATCCAAAGCGGTAATCCACTAGCTGCTTATCTTAAGTGAAACTGCCAGAGGTTTCCTGAAGTTGCTGATGTGAGTCTAATTGTGACGAGGCATTGGCTACCTTAAGAGAGTCATACTGACTTTTGCCAAATGCTCACCATAATAGACATTTTTTTAGATACTGTGGCCAGTCTGCCCGAAGCGATACGCCACTAGTTGTTTAATTTAAGACAACCATCGTTACCCTTGCTAGGAGTTACTTGATGTTGCTGATTTAATTTTAATTGTGACGAGGCATTGGCAACCTTACGAGAGTCATAGTGATTCCTGGCAGTTCCTCACCAAAATACGCATTTTTTAGATACTGTGGAAAGTCTATCCAAAGCGGTAATCCACTAGCGGTTTATCTTAAGAGAAACTGCCAGAGGTTTCTTGAAGTTCCTGAAGTGAGTCTAATTGTGACGAGGCATTGGCTACCTTAAGAGAGTCATAGTTACTCTTGCCAAATGCTCACCATAATAGACATTTTTTAGATACTGTGGCCAGTCTGCCCGAAGCGATACGCCACTAGTTGTTTAATTTAAGACAACCATCGTTACCCTTGCTAGGAGTTACTTGATGTTGCTGATTTAATTTTAATTGTGACGAGGCATTGGCAACCTTACGAGAGTCATAGTGATTCCTGGCAGTTCCTCACCAAAATACGCATTTTTTAGATACTGTGGAAAGTCTATCCAAAGCGGTAATCCACTAGCTGATATCTTAAGTGAAACTGCCAGAGGTTTCTTGAAGTTGCTGATGTGAGTCTAATTGTGACGAGGCATTGGCTACCTTAAGAGAGTCATACTGACTTTTGCCAAATGCTCACCATAATAGACATTTTTTTAGATACTGTGGCCAGTCTGCCCGAAGCGATACGCCACTAGTTGTTTAATTTAAGACAACCATCGTTACCCTTGCTAGGAGTTACTTGATGTTGCTGATTTAATTTTAATTGTGACGAGGCATTGGCAACCTTACGAGAGTCATAGTGATTCCTGGCAGTTCCTCACCAAAATACGCATTTTTTAGATACTGTGGAAAGTCTCTTTAAAGCGGTAATCCACTAGCGGTTTATCTTAAGAGAAACTGCCAGAGGTTTCTTGAAGTTCCTGAAGTGAGTCTAATTGTGACGAGGCATTGGCTACCTTAAGAGAGTCATAGTTACTCTTGCCAAATGCTCACCATAATAGACATTTTTTAGATACTGTGGCCAGTCTGCCCGAAGCGATACGCCACTAGTTGTTTAATTTAAGACAACCATCGTTACCCTTGCTAGGAGTTACTTGATGTTGCTGATTTAATTTTAATTGTGACGAGGCATTGGCAACCTTACGAGAGTCATAGTGATTCCTGGCAGTTCCTCACCAAAATACGCATTTTTTAGATACTGTGGAAAGTCTATCCAAAGCGGTAATCCACTAGCTGATATCTTAAGTGAAACTGCCAGAGGTTTCTTGAAGTTGCTGATGTGAGTCTAATTGTGACGAGGCATTGGCTACCTTAAGAGAGTCATACTGACTTTTGCCAAATGCTCACCATAATAGACATTTTTTTAGATACTGTGGCCAGTCTGCCCGAAGCGATACGCCACTAGTTGTTTAATTTAAGACAACCATCGTTACCCTTGCTAGGCGTTACTTGATGTTGCTGATTTAATTTTAATTGTGACGAGGCATTGGCAACCTTACGAGAGTCATAGTGATTCCTGGCAGTTCCTCACCAAAATACGCATTTTTTAGATACTGTGGAAAGTCTCTCCAAAGCGGTAATCCACTAGCGGTTTATCTTAAGAGAAACTGCCAGAGGTTTCTTGAAGTTCCTGAAGTGAGTCTAATTGTGACGAGGCATTGGCTACCTTAAGAGAGTCATAGTTACTCTTGCCAAATGCTCACCATAATAGACATTTTTTAGATACTGTGGCCAGTCTGCCCGAAGCGATACGCCACTAGTTGTTTAATTTAAGACAACCATCGTTACCCTTGCTAGGAGTTACTTGATGTTGCTGATTTAATTTTAATTGTGACGAGGCATTGGCAACCTTACGAGAGTCATAGTGATTCCTGGCAGTTCCTCACCAAAATACGCATTTGTTAGATATTGTGGAAAGTCTCTCCGAAGCGGTAATCCACTAGCTGCTTATCTTAAGTGAAACTGCCAGAGGTTTCTTGAAGTTGCTGATGTGAGTCTAATTGTGACGAGGCATTGGCTACCTTAAGAGAGTCATAGTGAATCTTGCCAAATGCTCACCATAATAGACATTTTTTTTATACTGTGGCCAGTCTGCCCGAAGCGATACGCCACTAGTTGTTTAATTTAAGACAACCATCGTTACCCTTGCTAGGAGTTACTTGATGTTGCTGATTTAATTTTAATTGTGACGAGGCATTGGCAACCTTACGAGAGTCATAGTGATTCCTGGCAGTTCCTCACCAAAATACGCATTTTTTAGATACTGTGGAAAGTCTATCCAAAGCGGTAATCCACTAGCTGCTTATCTTAAGTGAAACTGCCAGAGGTTTCCTGAAGTTGCTGATGTGAGTCTAATTGTGACGAGGCATTGGCTACCTTAAGAGAGTCATACTGACTTTTGCCAAATGCTCACCATAATAGACATTTTTTTAGATACTGTGGCCAGTCTGCCCGAAGCGATACGCCACTAGTTGTTTAATTTAAGACAACCATCGTTACCCTTGCTAGGAGTTACTTGATGTTGCTGATTTAATTTTAATTGTGACGAGGCATTGGCAACCTTACGAGAGTCATAGTGATTCCTGGCAGTTCCTCACCAAAATACGCATTTTTTAGATACTGTGGAAAGTCTATCCAAAGCGGTAATCCACTAGCGGTTTATCTTAAGAGAAACTGCCAGAGGTTTCTTGAAGTTCCTGAAGTGAGTCTAATTGTGACGAGGCATTGGCTACCTTAAGAGAGTCATAGTTACTCTTGCCAAATGCTCACCATAATAGACATTTTTTAGATACTGTGGCCAGTCTGCCCGAAGCGATACGCCACTAGTTGTTTAATTTAAGACAACCATCGTTACCCTTGCTAGGAGTTACTTGATGTTGCTGATTTAATTTTAATTGTGACGAGGCATTGGCAACCTTACGAGAGTCATAGTGATTCCTGGCAGTTCCTCACCAAAATACGCATTTTTTAGATACTGTGGAAAGTCTATCCAAAGCGGTAATCCACTAGCTGATATCTTAAGTGAAACTGCCAGAGGTTTCTTGAAGTTGCTGATGTGAGTCTAATTGTGACGAGGCATTGGCTACCTTAAGAGAGTCATACTGACTTTTGCCAAATGCTCACCATAATAGACATTTTTTTAGATACTGTGGCCAGTCTGCCCGAAGCGATACGCCACTAGTTGTTTAATTTAAGACAACCATCGTTACCCTTGCTAGGAGTTACTTGATGTTGCTGATTTAATTTTAATTGTGACGAGGCATTGGCAACCTTACGAGAGTCATAGTGATTCCTGGCAGTTCCTCACCAAAATACGCATTTTTTAGATACTGTGGAAAGTCTCTTTAAAGCGGTAATCCACTAGCGGTTTATCTTAAGAGAAACTGCCAGAGGTTTCTTGAAGTTCCTGAAGTGAGTCTAATTGTGACGAGGCATTGGCTACCTTAAGAGAGTCATAGTTACTCTTGCCAAATGCTCACCATAATAGACATTTTTTAGATACTGTGGCCAGTCTGCCCGAAGCGATACGCCACTAGTTGTTTAATTTAAGACAACCATCGTTACCCTTGCTAGGAGTTACTTGATGTTGCTGATTTAATTTTAATTGTGACGAGGCATTGGCAACCTTACGAGAGTCATAGTGATTCCTGGCAGTTCCTCACCAAAATACGCATTTGTTAGATATTGTGGAAAGTCTCTCCGAAGCGGTAATCCACTAGCTGCTTATCTTAAGTGAAACTGCCAGAGGTTTCTTGAAGTTGCTGATGTGAGTCTAATTGTGACGAGGCATTGGCTACCTTAAGAGAGTCATAGTGAATCTTGCCAAATGCTCACCATAATAGACATTTTTTTTATACTGTGGCCAGTCTGCCCGAAGCGATACGCCACTAGTTGTTTAATTTAAGACAACCATCGTTACCCTTGCTAGGAGTTACTTGATGTTGCTGATTTAATTTTAATTGTGACGAGGCATTGGCAACCTTACGAGAGTCATAGTGATTCCTGGCAGTTCCTCACCAAAATACGCATTTTTTAGATACTGTGGAAAGTCTCTTTAAAGCGGTAATCCACTAGCGGTTTATCTTAAGAGAAACTGCCAGAGGTTTCTTGAAGTTCCTGAAGTGAGTCTAATTGTGACGAGGCATTGGCTACCTTAAGAGAGTCATAGTGAATCTTGCCAAATGCTCACCATAATAGACATTTTTTTTATACTGTGGCCAGTCTGCCCGAAGCGATACGCCACTAGTTGTTTAATTTAAGACAACCATCGTTACCCTTGCTAGGAGTTACTTGATGTTGCTGATTTAATTTTAATTGTGACGAGGCATTGGCAACCTTACGAGAGTCATAGTGATTCCTGGCAGTTCCTCACCAAAATACGCATTTTTTAGATACTGTGGAAAGTCTATCCAAAGCGGTAATCCACTAGCTGCTTATCTTAAGTGAAACTGCCAGAGGTTTCCTGAAGTTGCTGATGTGAGTCTAATTGTGACGAGGCATTGGCTACCTTAAGAGAGTCATACTGACTTTTGCCAAATGCTCACCATAATAGACATTTTTTTAGATACTGTGGCCAGTCTGCCCGAAGCGATACGCCACTAGTTGTTTAATTTAAGACAACCGTCGTTACCCTTGCTAGGAGTTACTTGATGTTGCTGATTTAATTTTAATTGTGACGAGGCATTGGCAACCTTACGAGAGTCATAGTGATTCCTGGCAGTTCCTCACCAAAATACGCATTTTTTAGATACTGTGGAAAGTCTCTTTAAAGCGGTAATCCACTAGCGGTTTATCTTAAGAGAAACTGCCAGAGGTTTCTTGAAGTTCCTGAAGTGAGTCTAATTGTGACGAGGCATTGGCTACCTTAAGAGAGTCATAGTTACTCTTGCCAAATGCTCACCATAATAGACATTTTTTAGATACTGTGGCCAGTCTGCCCGAAGCGATACGCCACTAGTTGTTTAATTTAAGACAACCATCGTTACCCTTGCTAGGAGTTACTTGATGTTGCTGATTTAATTTTAATTGTGACGAGGCATTGGCAACCTTACGAGAGTCATAGTGATTCCTGGCAGTTCCTCACCAAAATACGCATTTTTTAGATACTGTGGAAAGTCTATCCAAAGCGGTAATCCACTAGCTGATATCTTAAGTGAAACTGCCAGAGGTTTCTTGAAGTTGCTGATGTGAGTCTAATTGTGACGAGGCATTGGCTACCTTAAGAGAGTCATACTGACTTTTGCCAAATGCTCACCATAATAGACATTTTTTTAGATACTGTGGCCAGTCTGCCCGAAGCGATACGCCACTAGTTGTTTAATTTAAGACAACCATCGTTACCCTTGCTAGGAGTTACTTGATGTTGCTGATTTAATTTTAATTGTGACGAGGCATTGGCAACCTTACGAGAGTCATAGTGATTCCTGGCAGTTCCTCACCAAAATACGCATTTTTTAGATACTGTGGAAAGTCTCTCCAAAGCGGTAATCCACTAGCGGTTTATCTTAAGAGAAACTGCCAGAGGTTTCTTGAAGTTCCTGAAGTGAGTCTAATTGTGACGAGGCATTGGCTACCTTAAGAGAGTCATAGTTACTCTTGCCAAATGCTCACCATAATAGACATTTTTTAGATACTGTGGCCAGTCTGCCCGAAGCGATACGCCACTAGTTGTTTAATTTAAGACAACCATCGTTACCCTTGCTAGGAGTTACTTGATGTTGCTGATTTAATTTTAATTGTGACGAGGCATTGGCAACCTTACGAGAGTCATAGTGATTCCTGGCAGTTCCTCACCAAAATACGCATTTTTTAGATACTGTGGAAAGTCTATCCAAAGCGGTAATCCACTAGCTGATATCTTAAGTGAAACTGCCAGAGGTTTCTTGAAGTTGCTGATGTGAGTCTAATTGTGACGAGGCATTGGCTACCTTAAGAGAGTCATACTGACTTTTGCCAAATGCTCACCATAATAGACATTTTTTTAGATACTGTGGCCAGTCTGCCCGAAGCGATACGCCACTAGTTGTTTAATTTAAGACAACCATCGTTACCCTTGCTAGGAGTTACTTGATGTTGCTGATTTAATTTTAATTGTGACGAGGCATTGGCAACCTTACGAGAGTCATAGTGATTCCTGGCAGTTCCTCACCAAAATACGCATTTTTTAGATACTGTGGAAAGTCTCTTTAAAGCGGTAATCCACTAGCTGTTTATCTTAAGAGAAACTGCCAGAGGTTTCTTGAAGTTCCTGAAGTGAGTCTAATTGTGACGAGGCATTGGCTACCTTAAGAGAGTCATAGTTACTCTTGCCAAATGCTCACCATAATAGACATTTTTTAGATACTGTGGCCAGTCTGCCCGAAGCGATACGCCACTAGTTGTTTAATTTAAGACAACCATCGTTACCCTTGCTAGGAGTTACTTGATGTTGCTGATTTAATTTTAATTGTGACGAGGCATTGGCAACCTTACGAGAGTCATAGTGATTCCTGGCAGTTCCTCACCAAAATACGCATTTTTTAGATACTGTGGAAAGTCTATCCAAAGCGGTAATCCACTAGCTGATATCTTAAGTGAAACTGCCAGAGGTTTCTTGAAGTTGCTGATGTGAGTCTAATTGTGACGAGGCATTGGCTACCTTAAGAGAGTCATACTGACTTTTGCCAAATGCTCACCATAATAGACATTTTTTAGATACTGTGGCCAGTCTGCCCGAAGCGATACGCCACTAGTTGTTTAATTTAAGACAACCATCGTTACCCTTGCTAGGAGTTACTTGATGTTGCTGATTTAATTTTAATTGTGACGAGGCATTGGCAACCTTACGAGAGTCATAGTGATTCCTGGCAGTTCCTCACCAAAATACGCATTTTTTAGATACTGTGGAAAGTCTCTTTAAAGCGGTAATCCACTAGCGGTTTATCTTAAGAGAAACTGCCAGAGGTTTCTTGAAGTTCCTGAAGTGAGTCTAATTGTGACGAGGCATTGGCTACCTTAAGAGAGTCATAGTGAATCTTGCCAAATGCTCACCATAATAGACATTTTTTTTATACTGTGGCCAGTCTGCCCGAAGCGATACGCCACTAGTTGTTTAATTTAAGACAACCATCGTTACCCTTGCTAGGAGTTACTTGATGTTGCTGATTTAATTTTAATTGTGACGAGGCATTGGCAACCTTACGAGAGTCATAGTGATTCCTGGCAGTTCCTCACCAAAATACGCATTTTTTAGATACTGTGGAAAGTCTATCCAAAGCGGTAATCCACTAGCTGATATCTTAAGTGAAACTGCCAGAGGTTTCTTGAAGTTGCTGATGTGAGTCTAATTGTGACGAGGCATTGGCTACCTTAAGAGAGTCATACTGACTTTTGCCAAATGCTCACCATAATAGACATTTTTTTAGATACTGTGGCCAGTCTGCCCGAAGCGATACGCCACTAGTTGTTTAATTTAAGACAACCATCGTTACCCTTGCTAGGAGTTACTTGATGTTGCTGATTTAATTTTAATTGTGACGAGGCATTGGCAACCTTACGAGAGTCATAGTGATTCCTGGCAGTTCCTCACCAAAATACGCATTTTTTAGATACTGTGGAAAGTCTCTCCAAAGCGGTAATCCACTAGCGGTTTATCTTAAGAGAAACTGCCAGAGGTTTCTTGAAGTTCCTGAAGTGAGTCTAATTGTGACGAGGCATTGGCTACCTTAAGAGAGTCATAGTTACTCTTGCCAAATGCTCACCATAATAGACATTTTTTAGATACTGTGGCCAGTCTGCCCGAAGCGATACGCCACTAGTTGTTTAATTTAAGACAACCATCGTTACCCTTGCTAGGAGTTACTTGATGTTGCTGATTTAATTTTAATTGTGACGAGGCATTGGCAACCTTACGAGAGTCATAGTGATTCCTGGCAGTTCCTCACCAAAATACGCATTTTTTAGATACTGTGGAAAGTCTATCCAAAGCGGTAATCCACTAGCTGATATCTTAAGTGAAACTGCCAGAGGTTTCTTGAAGTTGCTGATGTGAGTCTAATTGTGACGAGGCATTGGCTACCTTAAGAGAGTCATACTGACTTTTGCCAAATGCTCACCATAATAGACATTTTTTTAGATACTGTGGCCAGTCTGCCCGAAGCGATACGCCACTAGTTGTTTAATTTAAGACAACCATCGTTACCCTTGCTAGGAGTTACTTGATGTTGCTGATTTAATTTTAATTGTGACGAGGCATTGGCAACCTTACGAGAGTCATAGTGATTCCTGGCAGTTCCTCACCAAAATACGCATTTTTTAGATACTGTGGAAAGTCTCTTTAAAGCGGTAATCCACTAGCTGTTTATCTTAAGAGAAACTGCCAGAGGTTTCTTGAAGTTCCTGAAGTGAGTCTAATTGTGACGAGGCATTGGCTACCTTAAGAGAGTCATAGTTACTCTTGCCAAATGCTCACCATAATAGACATTTTTTAGATACTGTGGCCAGTCTGCCCGAAGCGATACGCCACTAGTTGTTTAATTTAAGACAACCATCGTTACCCTTGCTAGGAGTTACTTGATGTTGCTGATTTAATTTTAATTGTGACGAGGCATTGGCAACCTTACGAGAGTCATAGTGATTCCTGGCAGTTCCTCACCAAAATACGCATTTTTTAGATACTGTGGAAAGTCTATCCAAAGCGGTAATCCACTAGCTGATATCTTAAGTGAAACTGCCAGAGGTTTCTTGAAGTTGCTGATGTGAGTCTAATTGTGACGAGGCATTGGCTACCTTAAGAGAGTCATACTGACTTTTGCCAAATGCTCACCATAATAGACATTTTTTTAGATACTGTGGCCAGTCTGCCCGAAGCGATACGCCACTAGTTGTTTAATTTAAGACAACCATCGTTACCCTTGCTAGGAGTTACTTGATGTTGCTGATTTAATTTTAATTGTGACGAGGCATTGGCAACCTTACGAGAGTCATAGTGATTCCTGGCAGTTCCTCACCAAAATACGCATTTTTTAGATACTGTGGAAAGTCTCTTTAAAGCGGTAATCCACTAGCTGTTTATCTTAAGAGAAACTGCCAGAGGTTTCTTGAAGTTCCTGAAGTGAGTCTAATTGTGACGAGGCATTGGCTACCTTAAGAGAGTCATAGTTACTCTTGCCAAATGCTCACCATAATAGACATTTTTTAGATACTGTGGCCAGTCTGCCCGAAGCGATACGCCACTAGTTGTTTAATTTAAGACAACCATCGTTACCCTTGCTAGGAGTTACTTGATGTTGCTGATTTAATTTTAATTGTGACGAGGCATTGGCAACCTTACGAGAGTCATAGTGATTCCTGGCAGTTCCTCACCAAAATACGCATTTTTTAGATACTGTGGAAAGTCTATCCAAAGCGGTAATCCACTAGCTGATATCTTAAGTGAAACTGCCAGAGGTTTCTTGAAGTTGCTGATGTGAGTCTAATTGTGACGAGGCATTGGCTACCTTAAGAGAGTCATACTGACTTTTGCCAAATGCTCACCATAATAGACATTTTTTTAGATACTGTGGCCAGTCTGCCCGAAGCGATACGCCACTAGTTGTTTAATTTAAGACAACCATCGTTACCCTTGCTAGGAGTTACTTGATGTTGCTGATTTAATTTTAATTGTGACGAGGCATTGGCAACCTTACGAGAGTCATAGTGATTCCTGGCAGTTCCTCACCAAAATACGCATTTTTTAGATACTGTGGAAAGTCTCTCCAAAGCGGTAATCCACTAGCGGTTTATCTTAAGAGAAACTGCCAGAGGTTTCTTGAAGTTCCTGAAGTGAGTCTAATTGTGACGAGGCATTGGCTACCTTAAGAGAGTCATAGTTACTCTTGCCAAATGCTCACCATAATAGACATTTTTTAGATACTGTGGCCAGTCTGCCCGAAGCGATACGCCACTAGTTGTTTAATTTAAGACAACCATCGTTACCCTTGCTAGGAGTTACTTGATGTTGCTGATTTAATTTTAATTGTGACGAGGCATTGGCAACCTTACGAGAGTCATAGTGATTCCTGGCAGTTCCTCACCAAAATACGCATTTTTTAGATACTGTGGAAAGTCTATCCAAAGCGGTAATCCACTAGCTGATATCTTAAGTGAAACTGCCAGAGGTTTCTTGAAGTTGCTGATGTGAGTCTAATTGTGACGAGGCATTGGCTACCTTAAGAGAGTCATACTGACTTTTGCCAAATGCTCACCATAATAGACATTTTTTTAGATACTGTGGCCAGTCTGCCCGAAGCGATACGCCACTAGTTGTTTAATTTAAGACAACCATCGTTACCCTTGCTAGGAGTTACTTGATGTTGCTGATTTAATTTTAATTGTGACGAGGCATTGGCAACCTTACGAGAGTCATAGTGATTCCTGGCAGTTCCTCACCAAAATACGCATTTTTTAGATACTGTGGAAAGTCTCTTTAAAGCGGTAATCCACTAGCGGTTTATCTTAAGAGAAACTGCCAGAGGTTTCTTGAAGTTCCTGAAGTGAGTCTAATTGTGACGAGGCATTGGCTACCTTAAGAGAGTCATAGTTACTCTTGCCAAATGCTCACCATAATAGACATTTTTTAGATACTGTGGCCAGTCTGCCCGAAGCGATACGCCACTAGTTGTTTAATTTAAGACAACCATCGTTACCCTTGCTAGGAGTTACTTGATGTTGCTGATTTAATTTTAATTGTGACGAGGCATTGGCAACCTTACGAGAGTCATAGTGATTCCTGGCAGTTCCTCACCAAAATACGCATTTGTTAGATATTGTGGAAAGTCTCTCCGAAGCGGTAATCCACTAGCTGCTTATCTTAAGTGAAACTGCCAGAGGTTTCTTGAAGTTGCTGATGTGAGTCTAATTGTGACGAGGCATTGGCTACCTTAAGAGAGTCATAGTGAATCTTGCCAAATGCTCACCATAACAGACATTTTTTAGATACTGTGGCCAGTCTGCCCGAAGCGATACGCCACTAGTTGTTTAATTTAAGACAACCATCGTTACCCTTGCTAGGAGTTACTTGATGTTGCTGATTTAATTTTAATTGTGACGAGGCATTGGCAACCTTACGAGAGTCATAGTGATTCCTGGCAGTTCCTCACCAAAATACGCATTTTTTAGATACTGTGGAAAGTCTATCCAAAGCGGTAATCCACTAGCTGCTTATCTTAAGTGAAACTGCCAGAGGTTTCCTGAAGTTGCTGATGTGAGTCTAATTGTGACGAGGCATTGGCTACCTTAAGAGAGTCATACTGACTTTTGCCAAATGCTCACCATAATAGACATTTTTTTTATACTGTGGCCAGTCTGCCCGAAGCGATACGCCACTAGTTGTTTAATTTAAGACAACCATCGTTACCCTTGCTAGGAGTTACTTGATGTTGCTGATTTAATTTTAATTGTGACGAGGCATTGGCAACCTTACGAGAGTCATAGTGATTCCTGGCAGTTCCTCACCAAAATACGCATTTTTTAGATACTGTGGAAAGTCTCTTTAAAGCGGTAATCCACTAGCGGTTTATCTTAAGAGAAACTGCCAGAGGTTTCTTGAAGTTCCTGAAGTGAGTCTAATTGTGACGAGGCATTGGCTACCTTAAGAGAGTCATAGTTACTCTTGCCAAATGCTCACCATAATAGACATTTTTTAGATACTGTGGCCAGTCTGCCCGAAGCGATACGCCACTAGTTGTTTAATTTAAGACAACCATCGTTACCCTTGCTAGGAGTTACTTGATGTTGCTGATTTAATTTTAATTGTGACGAGGCATTGGCAACCTTACGAGAGTCATAGTGATTCCTGGCAGTTCCTCACCAAAATACGCATTTGTTAGATATTGTGGAAAGTCTCTCCGAAGCGGTAATCCACTAGCTGCTTATCTTAAGTGAAACTGCCAGAGGTTTCTTGAAGTTGCTGATGTGAGTCTAATTGTGACGAGGCATTGGCTACCTTAAGAGAGTCATAGTGAATCTTGCCAAATGCTCACCATAATAGACATTTTTTTTATACTGTGGCCAGTCTGCCCGAAGCGATACGCCACTAGTTGTTTAATTTAAGACAACCATCGTTACCCTTGCTAGGAGTTACTTGATGTTGCTGATTTAATTTTAATTGTGACGAGGCATTGGCAACCTTACGAGAGTCATACTGATTCCTGGCAGTTCCTCACCAAAATACGCATTTGTTAGATATTGTGGAAAGTCTCTCCGAAGCGGTAATCCACTAGCTGCTTATCTTAAGTGAAACTGCCAGAGATTTCTTGAAGTTGCTGATGTGAGTCTAATTGTGACGAGGCATTGGCTACCTTAAGAGAGTCATAGTGACTCTTGCCAAATGCCCACCATAATAGACATTTTTTTAGATACTGTGGCCAGTCTGCCCGAATCATTACGCAATTAGTTGTTTAATTTAAGACAACCATTGTTACTCTTGCTCGGAGTTACTTGATGTTGCTTATTTAATTTTAATTGTGATGAGGCATTGGCAACCTTACGAGAGTCGTAGTGATTCCTGGCAGTTCCTCACGAAAATACGCATTTTTTAGATACTGTGGAAAGTCTCTCCAAAGCGGTAATCCACTAGCTGTTTGTCTTCAGAGAAACTGATAGAGGTTTCTTCAAGTTGCTGACGTGAGTCTAATTGTGGCGAGGCATTGGCTACCTTAAGAGAGTCATAGTTACTCTTGCCAAATGCTCACCATAATAGACATTTTTTAGATACTGTGGCCAGTCTGCCCGAAGCGATACGCCACTAGTTGTTTAATTTAAGACAACCATCGTTATCCTTGCTAGGAGTTACTTGATGTTGCTGATTTAATTTTAATTGTGACGAGGCATTGGCAACCTTACGAGAGTCATAGTGATTCCTGGCAGTTCCTCACCAAAATACGCATTTTTTAGATACTGTGGAAAGTCTCTCCAAAGCGGTAATCCACTAGCTGCTTATCTTAAGTGAAACTGCCAGAGGTTTCCTGAAGTTGCTGATGTGAGTCTAATTGTGACGAGGCATTGGCTACCTTAAGAGAGTCATACTGACTTTTGCCAAATGCTCACCATAATAGACATTTTTTTTATACTGTGGCCAGTCTGCCCGAAGCGATACGCCACTAGTTGTTTAATTTAAGACAACCATCGTTACCCTTGCTAGGAGTTACTTGATGTTGCTGATTTAATTTTAATTGTGACGAGGCATTGGCAACCTTACGAGAGTCATAGTGATTCCTGGCAGTTCCTCACCAAAATACGAATTTTTTAGATACTGTGGAAAGTCTATCCAAAGCGGTAATCCACTAGCTGCTTATCTTAAGTGAAACTGCCAGAGGTTTCCTGAAGTTGCTGATGTGAGTCTAATTGTGACGAGGCATTGGCTACCTTAAGAGAGTCATACTGACTTTTGCCAAATGCTCACCATAATAGACATTTTTTTAGATACTGTGGCCAGTCTGCCCGAAGCGATACGCCACTAGTTGTTTAATTTAAGACAACCATCGTTACCCTTGCTAGGAGTTACTTGATGTTGCTGATTTAATTTTAATTGTGACGAGGCATTGGCAACCTTACGAGAGTCATAGTGATTCCTGGCAGTTCCTCACCAAAATACGCATTTTTTAGATACTGTGGAAAGTCTCTTTAAAGCGGTAATCCACTAGCGGTTTATCTTAAGAGAAACTGCCAGAGGTTTCTTGAAGTTCCTGAAGTGAGTCTAATTGTGACGAGGCATTGGCTACCTTAAGAGAGTCATAGTTACTCTTGCCAAATGCTCACCATAATAGACATTTTTTAGATACTGTGGCCAGTCTGCCCGAAGCGATACGCCACTAGTTGTTTAATTTAAGACAACCATCGTTACCCTTGCTAGGAGTTACTTGATGTTGCTGATTTAATTTTAATTGTGACGAGGCATTGGCAACCTTACGAGAGTCATAGTGATTCCTGGCAGTTCCTCACCAAAATACGCATTTTTTAGATACTGTGGAAAGTCTCTTTAAAGCGGTAATCCACTAGCGGTTTATCTTAAGAGAAACTGCCAGAGGTTTCTTGAAGTTCCTGAAGTGAGTCTAATTGTGACGAGGCATTGGCTACCTTAAGAGAGTCATAGTTACTCTTGCCAAATGCTCACCATAATAGACATTTTTTAGATACTGTGGCCAGTCTGCCCGAAGCGATACGCCACTAGTTGTTTAATTTAAGACAACCATCGTTACCCTTGCTAGGAGTTACTTGATGTTGCTGATTTAATTTTAATTGTGACGAGGCATTGGCAACCTTACGAGAGTCATAGTGATTCCTGGCAGTTCCTCACCAAAATACGCATTTGTTAGATATTGTGGAAAGTCTCTCCGAAGCGGTAATCCACTAGCTGCTTATCTTAAGTGAAACTGCCAGAGGTTTCTTGAAGTTGCTGATGTGAGTCTAATTGTGACGAGGCATTGGCTACCTTAAGAGAGTCATAGTGAATCTTGCCAAATGCTCACCATAATAGACATTTTTTTTATACTGTGGCCAGTCTGCCCGAAGCGATACGCCACTAGTTGTTTAATTTAAGACAACCATCGTTACCCTTGCTAGGAGTTACTTGATGTTGCTGATTTAATTTTAATTGTGACGAGGCATTGGCAACCTTACGAGAGTCATACTGATTCCTGGCAGTTCCTCACCAAAATACGCATTTGTTAGATATTGTGGAAAGTCTCTCCGAAGCGGTAATCCACTAGCTGCTTATCTTAAGTGAAACTGCCAGAGATTTCTTGAAGTTGCTGATGTGAGTCTAATTGTGACGAGGCATTGGCTACCTTAAGAGAGTCATAGTGACTCTTGCCAAATGCCCACCATAATAGACATTTTTTTAGATACTGTGGCCAGTCTGCCCGAATCATTACGCAATTAGTTGTTTAATTTAAGACAACCATCGTTATCCTTGCTAGGAGTTACTTGATGTTGCTGATTTAATTTTAATTGTGACGAGGCATTGGCAACCTTACGAGAGTCATAGTGATTCCTGGCAGTTCCTCACCAAAATACGCATTTTTTAGATACTGTGGAAAGTCTCTCCAAAGCGGTAATCCACTAGCTGCTTATCTTAAGTGAAACTGCCAGAGGTTTCCTGAAGTTGCTGATGTGAGTCTAATTGTGACGAGGCATTGGCTACCTTAAGAGAGTCATAGTGAATCTTGCCAAATGCTCACCATAATAGACATTTTTTTTATACTGTGGCCAGTCTGCCCGAAGCGATACGCCACTAGTTGTTTAATTTAAGACAACCATCGTTACCCTTGCTAGGAGTTACTTGATGTTGCTGATTTAATTTTAATTGTGACGAGGCATTGGCAACCTTACGAGAGTCATACTGATTCCTGGCAGTTCCTCACCAAAATACGCATTTGTTAGATATTGTGGAAAGTCTCTCCGAAGCGGTAATCCACTAGCTGCTTATCTTAAGTGAAACTGCCAGAGATTTCTTGAAGTTGCTGATGTGAGTCTAATTGTGACGAGGCATTGGCTACCTTAAGAGAGTCATACTGACTTTTGCCAAATGCTCACCATAATAGACATTTTTTTAGATACTGTGGCCAGTCTGCCCGAAGCGATACGCCACTAGTTGTTTAATTTAAGACAACCATCGTTACCCTTGCTAGGAGTTACTTGATGTTGCTGATTTAATTTTAATTGTGACGAGGCAATCTGTCTCGCGTGTGTGTCATAGTGATTCCTGGCAGTTCCTCACCAAAATACGCATTTTTTAGATACTGTGGAAAGTCTCTTTAAAGCGGTAATCCACTAGCGGTTTATCTTAAGAGAAACTGCCAGAGGTTTCTTGAAGTTCCTGAAGTGAGTCTAATTGTGACGAGGCATTGGCTACCTTAAGAGAGTCATAGTTACTCTTGCCAAATGCTCACCATAATAGACATTTTTTAGATACTGTGGCCAGTCTGCCCGAAGCGATACGCCACTAGTTGTTTAATTTAAGACAACCATCGTTACCCTTGCTAGGAGTTACTTGATGTTGCTGATTTAATTTTAATTGTGACGAGGCATTGGCAACCTTACGAGAGTCATAGTGATTCCTGGCAGTTCCTCACCAAAATACGCATTTTTTAGATACTGTGGAAAGTCTCTTTAAAGCGGTAATCCACTAGCGGTTTATCTTAAGAGAAACTGCCAGAGGTTTCTTGAAGTTCCTGAAGTGAGTCTAATTGTGACGAGGCATTGGCTACCTTAAGAGAGTCATAGTTACTCTTGCCAAATGCTCACCATAATAGACATTTTTTAGATACTGTGGCCAGTCTGCCCGAAGCGATACGCCACTAGTTGTTTAATTTAAGACAACCATCGTTACCCTTGCTAGGAGTTACTTGATGTTGCTGATTTAATTTTAATTGTGACGAGGCATTGGCAACCTTACGAGAGTCATAGTGATTCCTGGCAGTTCCTCACCAAAATACGCATTTGTTAGATATTGTGGAAAGTCTCTCCGAAGCGGTAATCCACTAGCTGCTTATCTTAAGTGAAACTGCCAGAGGTTTCTTGAAGTTGCTGATGTGAGTCTAATTGTGACGAGGCATTGGCTACCTTAAGAGAGTCATAGTGAATCTTGCCAAATGCTCACCATAATAGACATTTTTTTTATACTGTGGCCAGTCTGCCCGAAGCGATACGCCACTAGTTGTTTAATTTAAGACAACCATCGTTACCCTTGCTAGGAGTTACTTGATGTTGCTGATTTAATTTTAATTGTGACGAGGCATTGGCAACCTTACGAGAGTCATACTGATTCCTGGCAGTTCCTCACCAAAATACGCATTTGTTAGATATTGTGGAAAGTCTCTCCGAAGCGGTAATCCACTAGCTGCTTATCTTAAGTGAAACTGCCAGAGATTTCTTGAAGTTGCTGATGTGAGTCTAATTGTGACGAGGCATTGGCTACCTTAAGAGAGTCATAGTGACTCTTGCCAAATGCCCACCATAATAGACATTTTTTTAGATACTGTGGCCAGTCTGCCCGAATCATTACGCAATTAGTTGTTTAATTTAAGACAACCATCGTTATCCTTGCTAGGAGTTACTTGATGTTGCTGATTTAATTTTAATTGTGACGAGGCATTGGCAACCTTACGAGAGTCATAGTGATTCCTGGCAGTTCCTCACCAAAATACGCATTTTTTAGATACTGTGGAAAGTCTCTCCAAAGCGGTAATCCACTAGCTGCTTATCTTAAGTGAAACTGCCAGAGGTTTCCTGAAGTTGCTGATGTGAGTCTAATTGTGACGAGGCATTGGCTACCTTAAGAGAGTCATACTGACTTTTGCCAAATGCTCACCATAATAGACATTTTTTTTATACTGTGGCCAGTCTGCCCGAAGCGATACGCCACTAGTTGTTTAATTTAAGACAACCATCGTTACCCTTGCTAGGAGTTACTTGATGTTGCTGATTTAATTTTAATTGTGACGAGGCATTGGCAACCTTACGAGAGTCATAGTGATTCCTGGCAGTTCCTCACCAAAATACGAATTTTTTAGATACTGTGGAAAGTCTATCCAAAGCGGTAATCCACTAGCTGCTTATCTTAAGTGAAACTGCCAGAGGTTTCCTGAAGTTGCTGATGTGAGTCTAATTGTGACGAGGCATTGGCTACCTTAAGAGAGTCATACTGACTTTTGCCAAATGCTCACCATAATAGACATTTTTTTAGATACTGTGGCCAGTCTGCCCGAAGCGATACGCCACTAGTTGTTTAATTTAAGACAACCATCGTTACCCTTGCTAGGAGTTACTTGATGTTGCTGATTTAATTTTAATTGTGACGAGGCATTGGCAACCTTACGAGAGTCATAGTGATTCCTGGCAGTTCCTCACCAAAATACGCATTTTTTAGATACTGTGGAAAGTCTCTTTAAAGCGGTAATCCACTAGCGGTTTATCTTAAGAGAAACTGCCAGAGGTTTCTTTAAGTTCCTGAAGTGAGTCTAATTGTGACGAGGCATTGGCTACCTTAAGAGAGTCATAGTTACTCTTGCCAAATGCTCACCATAATAGACATTTTTTAGATACTGTGGCCAGTCTGCCCGAAGCGATACGCCACTAGTTGTTTAATTTAAGACAACCATCGTTACCCTTGCTAGGAGTTACTTGATGTTGCTGATTTAATTTTAATTGTGACGAGGCATTGGCAACCTTACGAGAGTCATAGTGATTCCTGGCAGTTCCTCACCAAAATACGCATTTGTTAGATATTGTGGAAAGTCTCTCCGAAGCGGTAATCCACTAGCTGCTTATCTTAAGTGAAACTGCCAGAGGTTTCTTGAAGTTGCTGATGTGAGTCTAATTGTGATGAGGCATTGGCTACCTTAAGAGAGTCATAGTGAATCTTGCCAAATGCTCACCATAATAGACATTTTTTTTATACTGTGGCCAGTCTGCCCGAAGCGATACGCCACTAGTTGTTTAATTTAAGACAACCATCGTTACCCTTGCTAGGAGTTACTTGATGTTGCTGATTTAATTTTAATTGTGACGAGGCATTGGCAACCTTACGAGAGTCATAGTGATTCCTGGCAGTTCCTCACCAAAATACGCATTTTTTAGATACTGTGGAAAGTCTATCCAAAGCGGTAATCCACTAGCTGCTTATCTTAAGTGAAACTGCCAGAGGTTTCCTGAAGTTGCTGATGTGAGTCTAATTGTGACGAGGCATTGGCTACCTTAAGAGAGTCATACTGACTTTTGCCAAATGCTCACCATAATAGACATTTTTTTAGATACTGTGGCCAGTCCGCCCGAAGCGATACGCCACTAGTTGTTTAATTTAAGACAACCATCGTTACCCTTGCTAGGAGTTACTTGATGTTGCTGATTTAATTTTAATTGTGACGAGGCATTGGCAACCTTACGAGAGTCATAGTGATTCCTGGCAGTTCCTCACCAAAATACGCATTTTTTAGATACTGTGGAAAGTCTCTTTAAAGCGGTAATCCACTAGCGGTTTATCTTAAGAGAAACTGCCAGAGGTTTCTTGAAGTTGCTGAAGTGAGTCTAATTGTGACGAGGCATTGGCTACCTTAAGAGAGTCATAGTTACTCTTGCCAAATGCTCACCATAATAGACATTTTTTAGATACTGTGGCCAGTCTGCCCGAAGCGATACGCCACTAGTTGTTTAATTTAAGACAACCATCGTTACCCTTGCTAGGAGTTACTTGATGTTGCTGATTTAATTTTAATTGTGACGAGGCATTGGCAACCTTACGAGAGTCATAGTGATTCCTGGCAGTTCCTCACCAAAATACGCATTTGTTAGATATTGTGGAAAGTCTCTCCGAAGCGGTAATCCACTAGCTGCTTATCTTAAGTGAAACTGCCAGAGGTTTCTTGAAGTTGCTGATGTGAGTCTAATTGTGATGAGGCATTGGCTACCTTAAGAGAGTCATAGTGAATCTTGCCAAATGCTCACCATAATAGACATTTTTTTTATACTGTGGCCAGTCTGCCCGAAGCGATACGCCACTAGTTGTTTAATTTAAGACAACCATCGTTACCCTTGCTAGGAGTTACTTGATGTTGCTGATTTAATTTTAATTGTGACGAGGCATTGGCAACCTTACGAGAGTCATAGTGATTCCTGGCAGTTCCTCACCAAAATACGCATTTTTTAGATACTGTGGAAAGTCTATCCAAAGCGGTAATCCACTAGCTGCTTATCTTAAGTGAAACTGCCAGAGGTTTCCTGAAGTTGCTGATGTGAGTCTAATTGTGACGAGGCATTGGCTACCTTAAGAGAGTCATACTGACTTTTGCCAAATGCTCACCATAATAGACATTTTTTTAGATACTGTGGCCAGTCCGCCCGAAGCGATACGCCACTAGTTGTTTAATTTAAGACAACCATCGTTACCCTTGCTAGGAGTTACTTGATGTTGCTGATTTAATTTTAATTGTGACGAGGCATTGGCAACCTTACGAGAGTCATAGTGATTCCTGGCAGTTCCTCACCAAAATACGCATTTTTTAGATACTGTGGAAAGTCTCTTTAAAGCGGTAATCCACTAGCGGTTTATCTTAAGAGAAACTGCCAGAGGTTTCTTGAAGTTCCTGAAGTGAGTCTAATTGTGACGAGGCATTGGCTACCTTAAGAGAGTCATAGTTACTCTTGCCAAATGCTCACCATAATAGACATTTTTTAGATACTGTGGCCAGTCTGCCCGAAGCGATACGCCACTAGTTGTTTAATTTAAGACAACCATCGTTACCCTTGCTAGGAGTTACTTGATGTTGCTGATTTAATTTTAATTGTGACGAGGCATTGGCAACCTTACGAGAGTCATAGTGATTCCTGGCAGTTCCTCACCAAAATACGCATTTTTTAGATACTGTGGAAAGTCTATCCAAAGCGGTAATCCACTAGCTGATATCTTAAGTGAAACTGCCAGAGGTTTCTTGAAGTTGCTGATGTGAGTCTAATTGTGACGAGGCATTGGCTACCTTAAGAGAGTCATACTGACTTTTGCCAAATGCTCACCATAATAGACATTTTTTTAGATACTGTGGCCAGTCTGCCCGAAGCGATACGCCACTAGTTGTTTAATTTAAGACAACCATCGTTACCCTTGCTAGGAGTTACTTGATGTTGCTGATTTAATTTTAATTGTGACGAGGCATTGGCAACCTTACGAGAGTCATAGTGATTCCTGGCAGTTCCTCACCAAAATACGCATTTTTTAGATACTGTGGAAAGTCTCTTTAAAGCGGTAATCCACTAGCGGTTTATCTTAAGAGAAACTGCCAGAGGTTTCTTGAAGTTCCTGAAGTGAGTCTAATTGTGACGAGGCATTGGCTACCTTAAGAGAGTCATAGTTACTCTTGCCAAATGCTCACCATAATAGACATTTTTTAGATACTGTGGCCAGTCTGCCCGAAGCGATACGCCACTAGTTGTTTAATTTAAGACAACCATCGTTACCCTTGCTAGGAGTTACTTGATGTTGCTGATTTAATTTTAATTGTGACGAGGCATTGGCAACCTTACGAGAGTCATAGTGATTCCTGGCAGTTCCTCAACAAAATACGCATTTTTTAGATACTGTGGAAAGTCTATCCAAAGCGGTAATCCACTAGCTGATATCTTAAGGGAAACTGCCAGAGGTTTCTTGAAGTTGCTGATGTGAGTCTAATTGTGACGAGGCATTGGCTACCTTAAGAGAGTCATACTGACTTTTGCCAAATGCTGACCATAATAGACATTTTTTTAGATACTGTGGCCAGTCTGCCCGAAGCGATACGCCACTAGTTGTTTAATTTAAGACAACCATCGTTACCCTTGCTAGGAGTTACTTGATGTTGCTGATTTAATTTTAATTGTGACGAGGCATTGGCAACCTTACGAGAGTCATACTGATTCCTGGCAGTTCCTCACCAAAATACGCATTTGTTAGATATTGTGGAAAGTCTCTCCGAAGCGGTAATCCACTAGCTGCTTATCTTAAGTGAAACTGCCAGAGATTTCTTGAAGTTGCTGATGTGAGTCTAATTGTGACGAGGCATTGGCTACCTTAAGAGAGTCATAGTGACTCTTGCCAAATGCCCACCATAATAGACATTTTTTTAGATACTGTGGCCAGTCTGCCCGAATCATTACGCAATTAGTTGTTTAATTTAAGACAACCATCGTTATCCTTGCTAGGAGTTACTTGATGTTGCTGATTTAATTTTAATTGTGACGAGGCATTGGCAACCTTACGAGAGTCATAGTGATTCCTGGCAGTTCCTCACCAAAATACGCATTTTTTAGATACTGTGGAAAGTCTCTCCAAAGCGGTAATCCACTAGCTGCTTATCTTAAGTGAAACTGCCAGAGGTTTCCTGAAGTTGCTGATGTGAGTCTAATTGTGACGAGGCATTGGCTACCTTAAGAGAGTCATACTGACTTTTGCCAAATGCTCACCATAATAGACATTTTTTTTATACTGTGGCCAGTCTGCCCGAAGCGATACGCCACTAGTTGTTTAATTTAAGACAACCATCGTTACCCTTGCTAGGAGTTACTTGATGTTGCTGATTTAATTTTAATTGTGACGAGGCATTGGCAACCTTACGAGAGTCATAGTGATTCCTGGCAGTTCCTCACCAAAATACGAATTTTTTAGATACTGTGGAAAGTCTATCCAAAGCGGTAATCCACTAGCTGCTTATCTTAAGTGAAACTGCCAGAGGTTTCCTGAAGTTGCTGATGTGAGTCTAATTGTGACGAGGCATTGGCTACCTTAAGAGAGTCATACTGACTTTTGCCAAATGCTCACCATAATAGACATTTTTTTAGATACTGTGGCCAGTCTGCCCGAAGCGATACGCCACTAGTTGTTTAATTTAAGACAACCATCGTTACCCTTGCTAGGAGTTACTTGATGTTGCTGATTTAATTTTAATTGTGACGAGGCATTGGCAACCTTACGAGAGTCATAGTGATTCCTGGCAGTTCCTCACCAAAATACGCATTTTTTAGATACTGTGGAAAGTCTCTTTAAAGCGGTAATCCACTAGCGGTTTATCTTAAGAGAAACTGCCAGAGGTTTCTTTAAGTTCCTGAAGTGAGTCTAATTGTGACGAGGCATTGGCTACCTTAAGAGAGTCATAGTTACTCTTGCCAAATGCTCACCATAATAGACATTTTTTAGATACTGTGGCCAGTCTGCCCGAAGCGATACGCCACTAGTTGTTTAATTTAAGACAACCATCGTTACCCTTGCTAGGAGTTACTTGATGTTGCTGATTTAATTTTAATTGTGACGAGGCATTGGCAACCTTACGAGAGTCATAGTGATTCCTGGCAGTTCCTCACCAAAATACGCATTTGTTAGATATTGTGGAAAGTCTCTCCGAAGCGGTAATCCACTAGCTGCTTATCTTAAGTGAAACTGCCAGAGGTTTCTTGAAGTTGCTGATGTGAGTCTAATTGTGATGAGGCATTGGCTACCTTAAGAGAGTCATAGTGAATCTTGCCAAATGCTCACCATAATAGACATTTTTTTTATACTGTGGCCAGTCTGCCCGAAGCGATACGCCACTAGTTGTTTAATTTAAGACAACCATCGTTACCCTTGCTAGGAGTTACTTGATGTTGCTGATTTAATTTTAATTGTGACGAGGCATTGGCAACCTTACGAGAGTCATAGTGATTCCTGGCAGTTCCTCACCAAAATACGCATTTTTTAGATACTGTGGAAAGTCTATCCAAAGCGGTAATCCAATAGCTGCTTATCTTAAGTGAAACTGCCAGAGGTTTCCTGAAGTTGCTGATGTGAGTCTAATTGTGACGAGGCATTGGCTACCTTAAGAGAGTCATACTGACTTTTGCCAAATGCTCACCATAATAGACATTTTTTTAGATACTGTGGCCAGTCCGCCCGAAGCGATACGCCACTAGTTGTTTAATTTAAGACAACCATCGTTACCCTTGCTAGGAGTTACTTGATGTTGCTGATTTAATTTTAATTGTGACGAGGCATTGGCAACCTTACGAGAGTCATAGTGATTCCTGGCAGTTCCTCACCAAAATACGCATTTTTTAGATACTGTGGAAAGTCTCTTTAAAGCGGTAATCCACTAGCGGTTTATCTTAAGAGAAACTGCCAGAGGTTTCTTGAAGTTGCTGAAGTGAGTCTAATTGTGACGAGGCATTGGCTACCTTAAGAGAGTCATAGTTACTCTTGCCAAATGCTCACCATAATAGACATTTTTTAGATACTGTGGCCAGTCTGCCCGAAGCGATACGCCACTAGTTGTTTAATTTAAGACAACCATCGTTACCCTTGCTAGGAGTTACTTGATGTTGCTGATTTAATTTTAATTGTGACGAGGCATTGGCAACCTTACGAGAGTCATAGTGATTCCTGGCAGTTCCTCACCAAAATACGCATTTGTTAGATATTGTGGAAAGTCTCTCCGAAGCGGTAATCCACTAGCTGCTTATCTTAAGTGAAACTGCCAGAGGTTTCTTGAAGTTGCTGATGTGAGTCTAATTGTGATGAGGCATTGGCTACCTTAAGAGAGTCATAGTGAATCTTGCCAAATGCTCACCATAATAGACATTTTTTTTATACTGTGGCCAGTCTGCCCGAAGCGATACGCCACTAGTTGTTTAATTTAAGACAACCATCGTTACCCTTGCTAGGAGTTACTTGATGTTGCTGATTTAATTTTAATTGTGACGAGGCATTGGCAACCTTACGAGAGTCATAGTGATTCCTGGCAGTTCCTCACCAAAATACGCATTTTTTAGATACTGTGGAAAGTCTATCCAAAGCGGTAATCCACTAGCTGCTTATCTTAAGTGAAACTGCCAGAGGTTTCCTGAAGTTGCTGATGTGAGTCTAATTGTGACGAGGCATTGGCTACCTTAAGAGAGTCATACTGACTTTTGCCAAATGCTCACCATAATAGACATTTTTTTAGATACTGTGGCCAGTCCGCCCGAAGCGATACGCCACTAGTTGTTTAATTTAAGACAACCATCGTTACCCTTGCTAGGAGTTACTTGATGTTGCTGATTTAATTTTAATTGTGACGAGGCATTGGCAACCTTACGAGAGTCATAGTGATTCCTGGCAGTTCCTCACCAAAATACGCATTTTTTAGATACTGTGGAAAGTCTCTTTAAAGCGGTAATCCACTAGCGGTTTATCTTAAGAGAAACTGCCAGAGGTTTCTTGAAGTTCCTGAAGTGAGTCTAATTGTGACGAGGCATTGGCTACCTTAAGAGAGTCATAGTTACTCTTGCCAAATGCTCACCATAATAGACATTTTTTAGATACTGTGGCCAGTCTGCCCGAAGCGATACGCCACTAGTTGTTTAATTTAAGACAACCATCGTTACCCTTGCTAGGAGTTACTTGATGTTGCTGATTTAATTTTAATTGTGACGAGGCATTGGCAACCTTACGAGAGTCATAGTGATTCCTGGCAGTTCCTCACCAAAATACGCATTTTTTAGATACTGTGGAAAGTCTATCCAAAGCGGTAATCCACTAGCTGATATCTTAAGTGAAACTGCCAGAGGTTTCTTGAAGTTGCTGATGTGAGTCTAATTGTGACGAGGCATTGGCTACCTTAAGAGAGTCATACTGACTTTTGCCAAATGCTCACCATAATAGACATTTTTTTAGATACTGTGGCCAGTCTGCCCGAAGCGATACGCCACTAGTTGTTTAATTTAAGACAACCATCGTTACCCTTGCTAGGAGTTACTTGATGTTGCTGATTTAATTTTAATTGTGACGAGGCATTGGCAACCTTACGAGAGTCATAGTGATTCCTGGCAGTTCCTCACCAAAATACGCATTTTTTAGATACTGTGGAAAGTCTCTTTAAAGCGGTAATCCACTAGCGGTTTATCTTAAGAGAAACTGCCAGAGGTTTCTTGAAGTTCCTGAAGTGAGTCTAATTGTGACGAGGCATTGGCTACCTTAAGAGAGTCATAGTTACTCTTGCCAAATGCTCACCATAATAGACATTTTTTAGATACTGTGGCCAGTCTGCCCGAAGCGATACGCCACTAGTTGTTTAATTTAAGACAACCATCGTTACCCTTGCTAGGAGTTACTTGATGTTGCTGATTTAATTTTAATTGTGACGAGGCATTGGCAACCTTACGAGAGTCATAGTGATTCCTGGCAGTTCCTCAACAAAATACGCATTTTTTAGATACTGTGGAAAGTCTATCCAAAGCGGTAATCCACTAGCTGATATCTTAAGGAAAACTGCCAGAGGTTTCTTGAAGTTGCTGATGTGAGTCTAATTGTGACGAGGCATTGGCTACCTTAAGAGAGTCATACTGACTTTTGCCAAATGCTCACCATAATAGACATTTTTTTAGATACTGTGGCCAGTCTGCCCGAAGCGATACGCCACTAGTTGTTTAATTTAAGACAACCATCGTTACCCTTGCTAGGAGTTACTTGATGTTGCTGATTTAATTTTAATTGTGACGAGGCATTGGCAACCTTACGAGAGTCATAGTGATTCCTGGCAGTTCCTCACCAAAATACGCATTTTTTAGATACTGTGGAAAGTCTCTTTAAAGCGGTAATCCACTAGCGGTTTATCTTAAGAGAAACTGCCAGAGGTTTCTTGAAGTTCCTGAAGTGAGTCTAATTGTGACGAGGCATTGGCTACCTTAAGAGAGTCATAGTTACTCTTGCCAAATGCTCACCATAATAGACATTTTTTAGATACTGTGGCCAGTCTGCCCGAAGCGATACGCCACTAGTTGTTTAATTTAAGACAACCATCGTTACCCTTGCTAGGAGTTACTTGATGTTGCTGATTTAATTTTAATTGTGACGAGGCATTGGCAACCTTACGAGAGTCATAGTGATTCCTGGCAGTTCCTCACCAAAATACGCATTTGTTAGATATTGTGGAAAGTCTCTCCGAAGCGGTAATCCACTAGCTGCTTATCTTAAGTGAAACTGCCAGAGGTTTCTTGAAGTTGCTGATGTGAGTCTAATTGTGACGAGGCATTGGCTACCTTAAGAGAGTCATAGTGAATCTTGCCAAATGCTCACCATAATAGACATTTTTTTTATACTGTGGCCAGTCTGCCCGAAGCGATACGCCACTAGTTGTTTAATTTAAGACAACCATCGTTACCCTTGCTAGGAGTTACTTGATGTTGCTGATTTAATTTTAATTGTGACGAGGCATTGGCAACCTTACGAGAGTCATACTGATTCCTGGCAGTTCCTCACCAAAATACGCATTTTTTAGATACTGTGGAAAGTCTATCCAAAGCGGTAATCCACTAGCTGCTTATCTTAAGTGAAACTGCCAGAGGTTTCCTGAAGTTGCTGATGTGAGTCTAATTGTGACGAGGCATTGGCTACCTTAAGAGAGTCATACTGACTTTTGCCAAATGCTCACCATAATAGACATTTTTTTAGATACTGTGGCCAGTCTGCCCGAAGCGATACGCCACTAGTTGTTTAATTTAAGACAACCATCGTTACCCTTGCTAGGAGTTACTTGATGTTGCTGATTTAATTTTAATTGTGACGAGGCATTGGCAACCTTACGAGAGTCATAGTGATTCCTGGCAGTTCCTCACCAAAATACGCATTTTTTAGATACTGTGGAAAGTCTCTTTAAAGCGGTAATCCACTAGCGGTTTATCTTAAGAGAAACTGCCAGAGGTTTCTTGAAGTTCCTGAAGTGAGTCTAATTGTGACGAGGCATTGGCTACCTTAAGAGAGTCATAGTTACTCTTGCCAAATGCTCACCATAATAGACATTTTTTAGATACTGTGGCCAGTCTGCCCGAAGCGATACGCCACTAGTTGTTTAATTTAAGACAACCATCGTTACCCTTGCTAGGAGTTACTTGATGTTGCTGATTTAATTTTAATTGTGACGAGGCATTGGCAACCTTACGAGAGTCATAGTGATTCCTGGCAGTTCCTCACCATAATACGCATTTTTTAGATACTGTGGAAAGTCTATCCAAAGCGGTAATCCACTAGCTGATATCTTAAGTGAAACTGCCAGAGGTTTCTTGAAGTTGCTGATGTGAGTCTAATTGTGACGAGGCATTGGCTACCTTAAGAGAGTCATACTGACTTTTGCCAAATGCTCACCATAATAGACATTTTTTTAGATACTGTGGCCAGTCTGCCCGAAGCGATACGCCACTAGTTGTTTAATTTAAGACAACCATCGTTACCCTTGCTAGGAGTTACTTGATGTTGCTGATTTAATTTTAATTGTGACGAGGCATTGGCAACCTTACGAGAGTCATAGTGATTCCTGGCAGTTCCTCACCAAAATACGCATTTTTTAGATACTGTGGAAAGTCTCTTTAAAGCGGTAATCCACTAGCGGTTTATCTTAAGAGAAACTGCCAGAGGTTTCTTGAAGTTCCTGAAGTGAGTCTAATTGTGACGAGGCATTGGCTACCTTAAGAGAGTCATAGTTACTCTTGCCAAATGCTCACCATAATAGACATTTTTTAGATACTGTGGCCAGTCTGCCCGAAGCGATACGCCACTAGTTGTTTAATTTAAGACAACCATCGTTACCCTTGCTAGGAGTTACTTGATGTTGCTGATTTAATTTTAATTGTGACGAGGCATTGGCAACCTTACGAGAGTCATAGTGATTCCTGGCAGTTCCTCACCAAAATACGCATTTGTTAGATATTGTGGAAAGTCTCTCCGAAGCGGTAATCCACTAGCTGCTTATCTTAAGTGAAACTGCCAGAGGTTTCTTGAAGTTGCTGATGTGAGTCTAATTGTGACGAGGCATTGGCTACCTTAAGATAGTCATAGTGAATCTTGCCAAATGCTCACCATAATAGACATTTTTTTTATACTGTGGCCAGTCTGCCCGAAGCGATACGCCACTAGTTGTTTAATTTAAGACAACCATCGTTACCCTTGCTAGGAGTTACTTGATGTTGCTGATTTAATTTTAATTGTGACGAGGCATTGGCAACCTTACGAGAGTCATAGTGATTCCTGGCAGTTCCTCACCAAAATACGCATTTTTTAGATACTGTGGAAAGTCTATCCAAAGCGGTAATCCACTAGCTGCTTATCTTAAGTGAAACTGCCAGAGGTTTCCTGAAGTTGCTGATGTGAGTCTAATTGTGACGAGGCATTGGCTACCTTAAGAGAGTCATACTGACTTTTGCCAAATGCTCACCATAATAGACATTTTTTTAGATACTGTGGCCAGTCTGCCCGAAGCGATACGCCACTAGTTGTTTAATTTAAGACAACCATCGTTACCCTTGCTAGGAGTTACTTGATGTTGCTGATTTAATTTTAATTGTGACGAGGCATTGGCAACCTTACGAGAGTCATAGTGATTCCTGGCAGTTCCTCACCAAAATACGCATTTTTTAGATACTGTGGAAAGTCTCTTTAAAGCGGTAATCCACTAGCGGTTTATCTTAAGAGAAACTGCCAGAGGTTTCTTGAAGTTCCTGAAGTGAGTCTAATTGTGACGAGGCATTGGCTACCTTAAGAGAGTCATAGTTACTCTTGCCAAATGCTCACCATAATAGACATTTTTTAGATACTGTGGCCAGTCTGCCCGAAGCGATACGCCACTAGTTGTTTAATTTAAGACAACCATCGTTACCCTTGCTAGGAGTTACTTGATGTTGCTGATTTAATTTTAATTGTGACGAGGCATTGGCAACCTTACGAGAGTCATAGTGATTCCTGGCAGTTCCTCACCAAAATACGCATTTGTTAGATATTGTGGAAAGTCTCTCCGAAGCGGTAATCCACTAGCTGCTTATCTTAAGTGAAACTGCCAGAGGTTTCTTGAAGTTGCTGATGTGAGTCTAATTGTGACGAGGCATTGGCTACCTTAAGAGAGTCATAGTGAATCTTGCCAAATGCTCACCATAATAGACATTTTTTTTATACTGTGGCCAGTCTGCCCGAAGCGATACGCCACTAGTTGTTTAATTTAAGACAACCATCGTTACCCTTGCTAGGAGTTACTTGATGTTGCTGATTTAATTTTAATTGTGACGAGGCATTGGCAACCTTACGAGAGTCATAGTGATTCCTGGCAGTTCCTCACCAAAATACGCATTTGTTAGATATTGTGGAAAGTCTCTCCGAAGCGGTAATCCACTAGCTGCTTATCTTAAGTGAAACTGCCAGAGATTTCTTGAAGTTGCTGATGTGAGTCTAATTGTGACGAGGCATTGGCTACCTTAAGAGAGTCATAGTGACTCTTGCCAAATGCCCACCATAATAGACATTTTTTTAGATACTGTGGCCAGTCTGCCCGAATCATTACGCAATTAGTTGTTTAATTTAAGACAACCATTGTTACTCTTGCTCGGAGTTACTTGATGTTGCTTATTTAATTTTAATTGTGATGAGGCATTGGCAACCTTACGAGAGTCGTAGTGATTCCTGGCAGTTCCTCACGAAAATACGCATTTTTTAGATACTGTGGAAAGTCTCTCCAAAGCGGTAATCCACTAGCTGTTTGTCTTCAGAGAAACTGATAGAGGTTTCTTCAAGTTGCTGACGTGAGTCTAATTGTGGCGAGGCATTGGCTACCTTAAGAGAGTCATAGTTACTCTTGCCAAATGCTCACCATAATAGACATTTTTTAGATACTGTGGCCAGTCTGCCCGAAGCGATACGCCACTAGTTGTTTAATTTAAGACAACCATCGTTACCCTTGCTAGGAGTTACTTGATGTTGCTGATTTAATTTTAATTGTGACGAGGCATTGGCAACCTTACGAGAGTCATAGTGATTCCTGGCAGTTCCTCACCATAATACGCATTTTTTAGATACTGTGGAAAGTCTATCCAAAGCGGTAATCCACTAGCTGATATCTTAAGTGAAACTGCCAGAGGTTTCTTGAAGTTGCTGATGTGAGTCTAATTGTGACGAGGCATTGGCTACCTTAAGAGAGTCATACTGACTTTTGCCAAATGCTCACCATAATAGACATTTTTTTAGATACTGTGGCCAGTCTGCCCGAAGCGATACGCCACTAGTTGTTTAATTTAAGACAACCATCGTTACCCTTGCTAGGAGTTACTTGATGTTGCTGATTTAATTTTAATTGTGACGAGGCATTGGCAACCTTACGAGAGTCATAGTGATTCCTGGCAGTTCCTCACCAAAATACGCATTTTTTAGATACTGTGGAAAGTCTCTTTAAAGCGGTAATCCACTAGCGGTTTATCTTAAGAGAAACTGCCAGAGGTTTCTTGAAGTTCCTGAAGTGAGTCTAATTGTGACGAGGCATTGGCTACCTTAAGAGAGTCATAGTTACTCTTGCCAAATGCTCACCATAATAGACATTTTTTAGATACTGTGGCCAGTCTGCCCGAAGCGATACGCCACTAGTTGTTTAATTTAAGACAACCATCGTTACCCTTGCTAGGAGTTACTTGATGTTGCTGATTTAATTTTAATTGTGACGAGGCATTGGCAACCTTACGAGAGTCATAGTGATTCCTGGCAGTTCCTCACCAAAATACGCATTTGTTAGATATTGTGGAAAGTCTCTCCGAAGCGGTAATCCACTAGCTGCTTATCTTAAGTGAAACTGCCAGAGGTTTCTTGAAGTTGCTGATGTGAGTCTAATTGTGACGAGGCATTGGCTACCTTAAGATAGTCATAGTGAATCTTGCCAAATGCTCACCATAATAGACATTTTTTTTATACTGTGGCCAGTCTGCCCGAAGCGATACGCCACTAGTTGTTTAATTTAAGACAACCATCGTTACCCTTGCTAGGAGTTACTTGATGTTGCTGATTTAATTTTAATTGTGACGAGGCATTGGCAACCTTACGAGAGTCATAGTGATTCCTGGCAGTTCCTCACCAAAATACGCATTTTTTAGATACTGTGGAAAGTCTATCCAAAGCGGTAATCCACTAGCTGCTTATCTTAAGTGAAACTGCCAGAGGTTTCCTGAAGTTGCTGATGTGAGTCTAATTGTGACGAGGCATTGGCTACCTTAAGAGAGTCATACTGACTTTTGCCAAATGCTCACCATAATAGACATTTTTTTAGATACTGTGGCCAGTCTGCCCGAAGCGATACGCCACTAGTTGTTTAATTTAAGACAACCATCGTTACCCTTGCTAGGAGTTACTTGATGTTGCTGATTTAATTTTAATTGTGACGAGGCATTGGCAACCTTACGAGAGTCATAGTGATTCCTGGCAGTTCCTCACCAAAATACGCATTTTTTAGATACTGTGGAAAGTCTCTTTAAAGCGGTAATCCACTAGCGGTTTATCTTAAGAGAAACTGCCAGAGGTTTCTTGAAGTTCCTGAAGTGAGTCTAATTGTGACGAGGCATTGGCTACCTTAAGAGAGTCATAGTTACTCTTGCCAAATGCTCACCATAATAGACATTTTTTAGATACTGTGGCCAGTCTGCCCGAAGCGATACGCCACTAGTTGTTTAATTTAAGACAACCATCGTTACCCTTGCTAGGAGTTACTTGATGTTGCTGATTTAATTTTAATTGTGACGAGGCATTGGCAACCTTACGAGAGTCATAGTGATTCCTGGCAGTTCCTCACCAAAATACGCATTTGTTAGATATTGTGGAAAGTCTCTCCGAAGCGGTAATCCACTAGCTGCTTATCTTAAGTGAAACTGCCAGAGGTTTCTTGAAGTTGCTGATGTGAGTCTAATTGTGACGAGGCATTGGCTACCTTAAGAGAGTCATAGTGAATCTTGCCAAATGCTCACCATAATAGACATTTTTTTTATACTGTGGCCAGTCTGCCCGAAGCGATACGCCACTAGTTGTTTAATTTAAGACAACCATCGTTACCCTTGCTAGGAGTTACTTGATGTTGCTGATTTAATTTTAATTGTGACGAGGCATTGGCAACCTTACGAGAGTCATAGTGATTCCTGGCAGTTCCTCACCAAAATACGCATTTGTTAGATATTGTGGAAAGTCTCTCCGAAGCGGTAATCCACTAGCTGCTTATCTTAAGTGAAACTGCCAGAGATTTCTTGAAGTTGCTGATGTGAGTCTAATTGTGACGAGGCATTGGCTACCTTAAGAGAGTCATAGTGACTCTTGCCAAATGCCCACCATAATAGACATTTTTTTAGATACTGTGGCCAGTCTGCCCGAATCATTACGCAATTAGTTGTTTAATTTAAGACAACCATTGTTACTCTTGCTCGGAGTTACTTGATGTTGCTTATTTAATTTTAATTGTGATGAGGCATTGGCAACCTTACGAGAGTCGTAGTGATTCCTGGCAGTTCCTCACGAAAATACGCATTTTTTAGATACTGTGGAAAGTCTCTCCAAAGCGGTAATCCACTAGCTGTTTGTCTTCAGAGAAACTGATAGAGGTTTCTTCAAGTTGCTGACGTGAGTCTAATTGTGGCGAGGCATTGGCTACCTTAAGAGAGTCATAGTTACTCTTGCCAAATGCTCACCATAATAGACATTTTTTAGATACTGTGGCCAGTCTGCCCGAAGCGATACGCCACTAGTTGTTTAATTTAAGACAACCATCGTTATCCTTGCTAGGAGTTACTTGATGTTGCTGATTTAATTTTAATTGTGACGAGGCATTGGCAACCTTACGAGAGTCATAGTGATTCCTGGCAGTTCCTCACCAAAATACGCATTTTTTAGATACTGTGGAAAGTCTCTCCAAAGCGGTAATCCACTAGCTGCTTATCTTAAGTGAAACTGCCAGAGGTTTCCTGAAGTTGCTGATGTGAGTCTAATTGTGACGAGGCATTGGCTACCTTAAGAGAGTCATACTGACTTTTGCCAAATGCTCACCATAATAGACATTTTTTTTATACTGTGGCCAGTCTGCCCGAAGCGATACGCCACTAGTTGTTTAATTTAAGACAACCATCGTTACCCTTGCTAGGAGTTACTTGATGTTGCTGATTTAATTTTAATTGTGACGAGGCATTGGCAACCTTACGAGAGTCATAGTGATTCCTGGCAGTTCCTCACCAAAATACGCATTTTTTAGATACTGTGGAAAGTCTATCCAAAGCGGTAATCCACTAGCTGCTTATCTTAAGTGAAACTGCCAGAGGTTTCCTGAAGTTGCTGATGTGAGTCTAATTGTGACGAGGCATTGGCTACCTTAAGAGAGTCATACTGACTTTTGCCAAATGCTCACCATAATAGACATTTTTTTAGATACTGTGGCCAGTCTGCCCGAAGCGATACGCCACTAGTTGTTTAATTTAAGACAACCATCGTTACCCTTGCTAGGAGTTACTTGATGTTGCTGATTTAATTTTAATTGTGACGAGGCATTGGCAACCTTACGAGAGTCATAGTGATTCCTGGCAGTTCCTCACCAAAATACGCATTTTTTAGATACTGTGGAAAGTCTCTTTAAAGCGGTAATCCACTAGCGGTTTATCTTAAGAGAAACTGCCAGAGGTTTCTTGAAGTTCCTGAAGTGAGTCTAATTGTGACGAGGCATTGGCTACCTTAAGAGAGTCATAGTTACTCTTGCCAAATGCTCACCTTAATAGACATTTTTTAGATACTGTGGCCAGTCTGCCCGAAGCGATACGCCACTAGTTGTTTAATTTAAGACAACCATCGTTACCCTTGCTAGGAGTTACTTGATGTTGCTGATTTAATTTTAATTGTGACGAGGCATTGGCAACCTTACGAGAGTCATAGTGATTCCTGGCAGTTCCTCACCAAAATACGCATTTGTTAGATATTGTGGAAAGTCTCTCCGAAGCGGTAATCCACTAGCTGCTTATCTTAAGTGAAACTGCCAGAGATTTCTTGAAGTTGCTGATGTGAGTCTAATTGTGACGAGGCATTGGCTACCTTAAGAGAGTCATAGTGACTCTTGCCAAATGCCCACCATAATAGACATTTTTTTAGATACTGTGGCCAGTCTGCCCGAATCATTACGCAATTAGTTGTTTAATTTAAGACAACCATTGTTACTCTTGCTCGGAGTTACTTGATGTTGCTTATTTAATTTTAATTGTGATGAGGCATTGGCAACCTTACGAGAGTCGTAGTGATTCCTGGCAGTTCCTCACGAAAATACGCATTTTTTAGATACTGTGGAAAGTCTCTCCAAAGCGGTAATCCACTAGCTGTTTGTCTTCAGAGAAACTGATAGAGGTTTCTTCAAGTTGCTGACGTGAGTCTAATTGTGACGAGGCATTGGCTACCTTAAGAGAGTCATACTGACTTTTGCCAAATGCTCACCATAATAGACATTTTTTTTATACTGTGGCCAGTCTGCCCGAAGCGATACGCCACTAGTTGTTTAATTTAAGACAACCATCGTTACCCTTGCTAGGAGTTACTTGATGTTGCTGATTTAATTTTAATTGTGACGAGGCATTGGCAACCTTACGAGAGTCATAGTGATTCCTGGCAGTTCCTCACCAAAATACGCATTTTTTAGATACTGTGGAAAGTCTATCCAAAGCGGTAATCCACTAGCTGCTTATCTTAAGTGAAACTGCCAGAGGTTTCCTGAAGTTGCTGATGTGAGTCTAATTGTGACGAGGCATTGGCTACCTTAAGAGAGTCATACTGACTTTTGCCAAATGCTCACCATAATAGACATTTTTTTAGATACTGTGGCCAGTCTGCCCGAAGCGATACGCCACTAGTTGTTTAATTTAAGACAACCATCGTTACCCTTGCTAGGAGTTACTTGATGTTGCTGATTTAATTTTAATTGTGACGAGGCATTGGCAACCTTACGAGAGTCATAGTGATTCCTGGCAGTTCCTCACCAAAATACGCATTTTTTAGATACTGTGGAAAGTCTCTTTAAAGCGGTAATCCACTAGCGGTTTATCTTAAGAGAAACTGCCAGAGGTTTCTTGAAGTTCCTGAAGTGAGTCTAATTGTGACGAGGCATTGGCTACCTTAAGAGAGTCATAGTTACTCTTGCCAAATGCTCACCTTAATAGACATTTTTTAGATACTGTGGCCAGTCTGCCCGAAGCGATACGCCACTAGTTGTTTAATTTAAGACAACCATCGTTACCCTTGCTAGGAGTTACTTGATGTTGCTGATTTAATTTTAATTGTGACGAGGCATTGGCAACCTTACGAGAGTCATAGTGATTCCTGGCAGTTCCTCACCAAAATACGCATTTGTTAGATATTGTGGAAAGTCTCTCCGAAGCGGTAATCCACTAGCTGCTTATCTTAAGTGAAACTGCCAGAGATTTCTTGAAGTTGCTGATGTGAGTCTAATTGTGACGAGGCATTGGCTACCTTAAGAGAGTCATAGTGACTCTTGCCAAATGCCCACCATAATAGACATTTTTTTAGATACTGTGGCCAGTCTGCCCGAATCATTACGCAATTAGTTGTTTAATTTAAGACAACCATTGTTACTCTTGCTCGGAGTTACTTGATGTTGCTTATTTAATTTTAATTGTGATGAGGCATTGGCAACCTTACGAGAGTCGTAGTGATTCCTGGCAGTTCCTCACGAAAATACGCATTTTTTAGATACTGTGGAAAGTCTCTCCAAAGCGGTAATCCACTAGCTGTTTGTCTTCAGAGAAACTGATAGAGGTTTCTTCAAGTTGCTGACGTGAGTCTAATTGTGGCGAGGCATTGGCTACCTTAAGAGAGTCATAGTTACTCTTGCCAAATGCTCACCATAATAGACATTTTTTAGATACTGTGGCCAGTCTGCCCGAAGCGATACGCCACTAGTTGTTTAATTTAAGACAACCATCGTTATCCTTGCTAGGAGTTACTTGATGTTGCTGATTTAATTTTAATTGTGACGAGGCATTGGCAACCTTACGAGAGTCATAGTGATTCCTGGCAGTTCCTCACCAAAATACGCATTTTTTAGATACTGTGGAAAGTCTCTCCAAAGCGGTAATCCACTAGCTGCTTATCTTAAGTGAAACTGCCAGAGGTTTCCTGAAGTTGCTGATGTGAGTCTAATTGTGACGAGGCATTGGCTACCTTAAGAGAGTCATACTGACTTTTGCCAAATGCTCACCATAATAGACATTTTTTTTATACTGTGGCCAGTCTGCCCGAAGCGATACGCCACTAGTTGTTTAATTTAAGACAACCATCGTTACCCTTGCTAGGAGTTACTTGATGTTGCTGATTTAATTTTAATTGTGACGAGGCATTGGCAACCTTACGAGAGTCATAGTGATTCCTGGCAGTTCCTCACCAAAATACGCATTTTTTAGATACTGTGGAAAGTCTCTCCAAAGCGGTAATCCACTAGCTGCTTATCTTAAGTGAAACTGCCAGAGGTTTCCTGAAGTTGCTGATGTGAGTCTAATTGTGACGAGGCATTGGCTACCTTAAGAGAGTCATACTGACTTTTGCCAAATGCTCACCATAATAGACATTTTTTTTATACTGTGGCCAGTCTGCCCGAAGCGATACGCCACTAGTTGTTTAATTTAAGACAACCATCGTTACCCTTGCTAGGAGTTACTTGATGTTGCTGATTTAATTTTAATTGTGACGAGGCATTGGCAACCTTACGAGAGTCATAGTGATTCCTGGCAGTTCCTCACCAAAATACGCATTTTTTAGATACTGTGGAAAGTCTATCCAAAGCGGTAATCCACTAGCTGCTTATCTTAAGTGAAACTGCCAGAGGTTTCCTGAAGTTGCTGATGTGAGTCTAATTGTGACGAGGCATTGGCTACCTTAAGAGAGTCATACTGACTTTTGCCAAATGCTCACCATAATAGACATTTTTTTAGATACTTTGGCCAGTCTGCCCGAAGCGATACGCCACTAGTTGTTTAATTTAAGACAACCATCGTTACCCTTGCTAGGAGTTACTTGATGTTGCTGATTTAATTTTAATTGTGACGAGGCATTGGCAACCTTACGAGAGTCATAGTGATTCCTGGCAGTTCCTCACCAAAATACGCATTTTTTAGATACTGTGGAAAGTCTCTTTAAAGCGGTAATCCACTAGCGGTTTATCTTAAGAGAAACTGCCAGAGGTTTCTTGAAGTTCCTGAAGTGAGTCTAATTGTGACGAGGCATTGGCTACCTTAAGAGAGTCATAGTTACTCTTGCCAAATGCTCACCTTAATAGACATTTTTTAGATACTGTGGCCAGTCTGCCCGAAGCGATACGCCACTAGTTGTTTAATTTAAGACAACCATCGTTACCCTTGCTAGGAGTTACTTGATGTTGCTGATTTAATTTTAATTGTGACGAGGCATTGGCAACCTTACGAGAGTCATAGTGATTCCTGGCAGTTCCTCACCAAAATACGCATTTGTTAGATATTGTGGAAAGTCTCTCCGAAGCGGTAATCCACTAGCTGCTTATCTTAAGTGAAACTGCCAGAGGTTTCTTGAAGTTGCTGATGTGAGTCTAATTGTGACGAGGCATTGGCTACCTTAAGAGAGTCATAGTGAATCTTGCCAAATGCTCACCATAATAGACATTTTTTTTATACTGTGGCCAGTCTGCCCGAAGCGATACGCCACTAGTTGTTTAATTTAAGACAACCATCGTTACCCTTGCTAGGAGTTACTTGATGTTGCTGATTTAATTTTAATTGTGACGAGGCATTGGCAACCTTACGAGAGTCATAGTGATTCCTGGCAGTTCCTCACCAAAATACGCATTTTTTAGATACTGTGGAAAGTCTCTTTAAAGCGGTAATCCACTAGCGGTTTATCTTAAGAGAAACTGCCAGAGGTTTCTTGAAGTTCCTGAAGTGAGTCTAATTGTGACGAGGCATTGGCTACCTTAAGAGAGTCATAGTTACTCTTGCCAAATGCTCACCATAATAGACATTTTTTAGATACTGTGGCCAGTCTGCCCGAAGCGATACGCCACTAGTTGTTTAATTTAAGACAACCATCGTTACCCTTGCTAGGAGTTACTTGATGTTGCTGATTTAATTTTAATTGTGACGAGGCATTGGCAACCTTACGAGAGTCATAGTGATTCCTGGCAGTTCCTCACCAAAATACGCATTTTTTAGATACTGTGGAAAGTCTATCCAAAGCGGTAATCCACTAGCTGATATCTTAAGTGAAACTGCCAGAGGTTTCTTGAAGTTGCTGATGTGAGTCTAATTGTGACGAGGCATTGGCTACCTTAAGAGAGTCATACTGACTTTTGCCAAATGCTCACCATAATAGACATTTTTTTAGATACTGTGGCCAGTCTGCCCGAAGCGATACGCCACTAGTTGTTTAATTTAAGACAACCATCGTTACCCTTGCTAGGAGTTACTTGATGTTGCTGATTTAATTTTAATTGTGACGAGGCATTGGCAACCTTACGAGAGTCATAGTGATTCCTGGCAGTTCCTCACCAAAATACGCATTTTTTAGATACTGTGGAAAGTCTCTTTAAAGCGGTAATCCACTAGCGGTTTATCTTAAGAGAAACTGCCAGAGGTTTCTTGAAGTTCCTGAAGTGAGTCTAATTGTGACGAGGCATTGGCTACCTTAAGAGAGTCATAGTTACTCTTGCCAAATGCTCACCATAATAGACATTTTTTAGATACTGTGGCCAGTCTGCCCGAAGCGATACGCCACTAGTTGTTTAATTTAAGACAACCATCGTTACCCTTGCTAGGAGTTACTTGATGTTGCTGATTTAATTTTAATTGTGACGAGGCATTGGCAACCTTACGAGAGTCATAGTGATTCCTGGCAGTTCCTCACCAAAATACGCATTTTTTAGATACTGTGGAAAGTCTCTCCAAAGCGGTAATCCACTAGCGGTTTATCTTAAGAGAAACTGCCAGAGGTTTCTTGAAGTTCCTGAAGTGAGTCTAATTGTGACGAGGCATTGGCTACCTTAAGAGAGTCATAGTTACTCTTGCCAAATGCTCACCATAATAGACATTTTTTAGATACTGTGGCCAGTCTGCCCGAAGCGATACGCCACTAGTTGTTTAATTTAAGACAACCATCGTTACCCTTGCTAGGAGTTACTTGATGTTGCTGATTTAATTTTAATTGTGACGAGGCATTGGCAACCTTACGAGAGTCATAGTGATTCCTGGCAGTTCCTCACCAAAATACGCATTTTTTAGATACTGTGGAAAGTCTATCCAAAGCGGTAATCCACTAGCTGCTTATCTTAAGTGAAACTGCCAGAGGTTTCCTGAAGTTGCTGATGTGAGTCTAATTGTGACGAGGCATTGGCTACCTTAAGAGAGTCATACTGACTTTTGCCAAATGCTCACCATAATAGACATTTTTTTAGATACTGTGGCCAGTCTTCCCGAAGCGATACGCCACTAGTTGTTTAATTTAAGACAACCATCGTTACCCTTGCTAGGAGTTACTTGATGTTGCTGATTTAATTTTAATTGTGACGAGGCATTGGCAACCTTACGAGAGTCATAGAGATTCCTGGCAGTTCCTCACCAAAATACGCATTTTTTAGATACTGTGGAAAGTCTCTTTAAAGCGGTAATCCACTAGCGGTTTATCTTAAGAGAAACTGCCAGAGGTTTCTTGAAGTTCCTGAAGTGAGTCTAATTGTGACGAGGCATTGGCTACCTTAAGAGAGTCATAGTTACTCTTGCCAAATGCTCACCATAATAGACATTTTTTAGATACTGTGGCCAGTCTGCCCGAAGCGATACGCCACTAGTTGATTAATTTAAGACAACCATCGTTACCCTTGCTAGGAGTTACTTGATGTTGCTGATTTAATTTTAATTGTGACGAGGCATTGGCAACCTTACGAGAGTCATAGTGATTCCTGGCAGTTCCACACCAAAATACGCATTTTTTAGATACTGTGGAAAGTCTATCCAAAGCGGTAATCCACTAGCTGATATCTTAAGTGAAACTGCCAGAGGTTTCTTGAAGTTGCTGATGTGAGTCTAATTGTGACGAGGCATTGGCTACCTTAAGAGAGTCATACTGACTTTTGCCAAATGCTCACCATAATAGACATTTTTTTAGATACTGTGGCCAGTCTGCCCGAAGCGATACGCCACTAGTTGTTTAATTTAAGACAACCATCGTTACCCTTGCTAGGAGTTACTTGATGTTGCTGATTTAATTTTAATTGTGACGAGGCATTGGCAACCTTACGAGAGTCATAGTGATTCCTGGCAGTTCCTCACCAAAATACGCATTTTTTAGATACTGTGGAAAGTCTCTTTAAAGCGGTAATCCACTAGCGGTTTATCTTAAGAGAAACTGCCAGAGGTTTCTTGAAGTTCCTGAAGTGAGTCTAATTGTGACGAGGCATTGGCTACCTTAAGAGAGTCATAGTTACTCTTGCCAAATGCTCACCATAATAGACATTTTTTAGATACTGTGGCCAGTCTGCCCGAAGCGATACGCCACTAGTTGTTTAATTTAAGACAACCATCGTTACCCTTGCTAGGAGTTACTTGATGTTGCTGATTTAATTTTAATTGTGACGAGGCATTGGCAACCTTACGAGAGTCATAGTGATTCCTGGCAGTTCCTCACCAAAATACGCATTTTTTAGATACTGTGGAAAGTCTCTCCAAAGCGGTAATCCACTAGCGGTTTATCTTAAGAGAAACTGCCAGAGGTTTCTTGAAGTTCCTGAAGTGAGTCTAATTGTGACGAGGCATTGGCTACCTTAAGAGAGTCATAGTTACTCTTGCCAAATGCTCACCATAATAGACATTTTTTAGATACTGTGGCCAGTCTGCCCGAAGCGATACGCCACTAGTTGTTTAATTTAAGACAACCATCGTTACCCTTGCTAGGAGTTACTTGATGTTGCTGATTTAATTTTAATTGTGACGAGGCATTGGCAACCTTACGAGAGTCATAGTGATTCCTGGCAGTTCCTCACCAAAATACGCATTTTTTAGATACTGTGGAAAGTCTCTTTAAAGCGGTAATCCACTAGCGGTTTATCTTAAGAGAAACTGCCAGAGGTTTCTTGAAGTTCCTGAAGTGAGTCTAATTGTGACGAGGCATTGGCTACCTTAAGAGAGTCATAGTTACTCTTGCCAAATGCTCACCATAATAGACATTTTTTAGATACTGTGGCCAGTCTGCCCGAAGCGATACGCCACTAGTTGTTTAATTTAAGACAACCATCGTTACCCTTGCTAGGAGTTACTTGATGTTGCTGATTTAATTTTAATTGTGACGAGGCATTGGCAACCTTACGAGAGTCATAGTGATTCCTGGCAGTTCCTCACCAAAATACGCATTTTTTAGATACTGTGGAAAGTCTCTCCAAAGCGGTAATCCACTAGCGGTTTATCTTAAGAGAAACTGCCAGAGGTTTCTTGAAGTTCCTGAAGTGAGTCTAATTGTGACGAGGCATTGGCTACCTTAAGAGAGTCATAGTTACTCTTGCCAAATGCTCACCATAATAGACATTTTTTAGATACTGTGGCCAGTCTGCCCGAAGCGATACGCCACTAGTTGTTTAATTTAAGACAACCATCGTTACCCTTGCTAGGAGTTACTTGATGTTGCTGATTTAATTTTAATTGTGACGAGGCATTGGCAACCTTACGAGAGTCATAGTGATTCCTGGCAGTTCCTCACCAAAATACGCATTTTTTAGATACTGTGGAAAGTCTCTTTAAAGCGGTAATCCACTAGCGGTTTATCTTAAGAGAAACTGCCAGAGGTTTCTTGAAGTTCCTGAAGTGAGTCTAATTGTGACGAGGCATTGGCTACCTTAAGAGAGTCATAGTTACTCTTGCCAAATGCTCACCATAATAGACATTTTTTAGATACTGTGGCCAGTCTGCCCGAAGCGATACGCCACTAGTTGTTTAATTTAAGACAACCATCGTTACCCTTGCTAGGAGTTACTTGATGTTGCTGATTTAATTTTAATTGTGACGAGGCATTGGCAACCTTACGAGAGTCATAGTGATTCCTGGCAGTTCCTCACCAAAATACGCATTTGTTAGATATTGTGGAAAGTCTCTCCGAAGCGGTAATCCACTAGCTGCTTATCCTAAGTGAAACTGCCAGAGGTTTCTTGAAGTTGCTGATGTGAGTCTAATTGTGACGAGGCATTGGCTACCTTAAGAGAGTCATAGTGAATCTTGCCAAATGCTCACCATAATAGACATTTTTTTTTATACTGTGGCCAGTCTGCCCGAAGCGATACGCCACTAGTTGTTTAATTTAAGACAACCATCGTTACCCTTGCTAGGAGTTACTTGATGTTGCTGATTTAATTTTAATTGTGACGAGGCATTGGCAACCTTACGAGAGTCATAGTGATTCCTGGCAGTTCCTCACCAAAATACGCATTTTTTAGATACTGTGGTAAGTCTATCCAAAGCGGTAATCCACTAGCTGCTTATCTTAAGTGAAACTGCCAGAGGTTTCCTGAAGTTGCTGATGTGAGTCTAATTGTGACGAGGCATTGGCTACCTTAAGAGAGTCATACTGACTTTTGCCAAATGCTCACCATAATAGACATTTTTTTAGATACTGTGGCCAGTCTGCCCGAAGCGATACGCCACTAGTTGTTTAATTTAAGACAACCATCGTTACCCTTGCTAGGAGTTACTTGATGTTGCTGATTTAATTTTAATTGTGACGAGGCATTGGCAACCTTACGAGAGTCATAGTGATTCCTGGCAGTTCCTCACCAAAATACGCATTTTTTAGATACTGTGGAAAGTCTCTTTAAAGCGGTAATCCACTAGCGGTTTATCTTAAGAGAAACTGCCAGAGGTTTCTTGAAGTTCCTGAAGTGAGTCTAATTGTGACGAGGCATTGGCTACCTTAAGAGAGTCATAGTTACTCTTGCCAAATGCTCACCATAATAGACATTTTTTAGATACTGTGGCCAGTCTGCCCGAAGCGATACGCCACTAGTTGTTTAATTTAAGACAACCATCGTTACCCTTGCTAGGAGTTACTTGATGTTGCTGATTTAATTTTAATTGTGACGAGGCATTGGCAACCTTACGAGAGTCATAGTGATTCCTGGCAGTTCCTCACCAAAATACGCATTTTTTAGATACTGTGGAAAGTCTATCCAAAGCGGTAATCCACTAGCTGATATCTTAAGTGAAACTGCCAGAGGTTTCTTGAAGTTGCTGATGTGAGTCTAATTGTGACGAGGCATTGGCTACCTTAAGAGAGTCATACTGACTTTTGCCAAATGCTCACCATAATAGACATTTTTTTAGATACTGTGGCCAGTCTGCCCGAAGCGATACGCCACTAGTTGTTTAATTTAAGACAACCATCGTTACCCTTGCTAGGAGTTACTTGATGTTGCTGATTTAATTTTAATTGTGACGAGGCATTGGCAACCTTACGAGAGTCATAGTGATTCCTGGCAGTTCCTCACCAAAATACGCATTTTTTAGATACTGTGGAAAGTCTCTTTAAAGCGGTAATCCACTAGCGGTTTATCTTAAGAGAAACTGCCAGAGGTTTCTTGAAGTTCCTGAAGTGAGTCTAATTGTGACGAGGCATTGGCTACCTTAAGAGAGTCATAGTTACTCTTGCCAAATGCTCACCATAATAGACATTTTTTAGATACTGTGGCCAGTCTGCCCGAAGCGATACGCCACTAGTTGTTTAATTTAAGACAACCATCGTTACCCTTGCTAGGAGTTACTTGATGTTGCTGATTTAATTTTAATTGTGACGAGGCATTGGCAACCTTACGAGAGTCATAGTGATTCCTGGCAGTTCCTCACCAAAATACGCATTTTTTAGATACTGTGGAAAGTCTCTCCAAAGCGGTAATCCACTAGCGGTTTATCTTAAGAGAAACTGCCAGAGGTTTCTTGAAGTTCCTGAAGTGAGTCTAATTGTGACGAGGCATTGGCTACCTTAAGAGAGTCATAGTTACTCTTGCCAAATGCTCACCATAATAGACATTTTTTAGATACTGTGGCCAGTCTGCCCGAAGCGATACGCCACTAGTTGTTTAATTTAAGACAACCATCGTTACCCTTGCTAGGAGTTACTTGATGTTGCTGATTTAATTTTAATTGTGACGAGGCATTGGCAACCTTACGAGAGTCATAGTGATTCCTGGCAGTTCCTCACCAAAATACGCATTTTTTAGATACTGTGGAAAGTCTATCCAAAGCGGTAATCCACTAGCTGCTTATCTTAAGTGAAACTGCCAGAGGTTTCCTGAAGTTGCTGATGTGAGTCTAATTGTGACGAGGCATTGGCTACCTTAAGAGAGTCATACTGACTTTTGCCAAATGCTCACCATAATAGACATTTTTTTAGATACTGTGGCCAGTCTTCCCGAAGCGATACGCCACTAGTTGTTTAATTTAAGACAACCATCGTTACCCTTGCTAGGAGTTACTTGATGTTGCTGATTTAATTTTAATTGTGACGAGGCATTGGCAACCTTACGAGAGTCATAGAGATTCCTGGCAGTTCCTCACCAAAATACGCATTTTTTAGATACTGTGGAAAGTCTCTTTAAAGCGGTAATCCACTAGCGGTTTATCTTAAGAGAAACTGCCAGAGGTTTCTTGAAGTTCCTGAAGTGAGTCTAATTGTGACGAGGCATTGGCTACCTTAAGAGAGTCATAGTTACTCTTGCCAAATGCTCACCATAATAGACATTTTTTAGATACTGTGGCCAGTCTGCCCGAAGCGATACGCCACTAGTTGTTTAATTTAAGACAACCATCGTTACCCTTGCTAGGAGTTACTTGATGTTGCTGATTTAATTTTAATTGTGACGAGGCATTGGCAACCTTACGAGAGTCATAGTGATTCCTGGCAGTTCCTCACCAAAATACGCATTTTTTAGATACTGTGGAAAGTCTATCCAAAGCGGTAATCCACTAGCTGATATCTTAAGTGAAACTGCCAGAGGTTTCTTGAAGTTGCTGATGTGAGTCTAATTGTGACGAGGCATTGGCTACCTTAAGAGAGTCATACTGACTTTTGCCAAATGCTCACCATAATAGACATTTTTTTAGATACTGTGGCCAGTCTGCCCGAAGCGATACGCCACTAGTTGTTTAATTTAAGACAACCATCGTTACCCTTGCTAGGAGTTACTTGATGTTGCTGATTTAATTTTAATTGTGACGAGGCATTGGCAACCTTACGAGAGTCATAGTGATTCCTGGCAGTTCCTCACCAAAATACGCATTTTTTAGATACTGTGGAAAGTCTCTTTAAAGCGGTAATCCACTAGCGGTTTATCTTAAGAGAAACTGCCAGAGGTTTCTTGAAGTTCCTGAAGTGAGTCTAATTGTGACGAGGCATTGGCTACCTTAAGAGAGTCATAGTTACTCTTGCCAAATGCTCACCATAATAGACATTTTTTAGATACTGTGGCCAGTCTGCCCGAAGCGATACGCCACTAGTTGTTTAATTTAAGACAACCATCGTTACCCTTGCTAGGAGTTACTTGATGTTGCTGATTTAATTTTAATTGTGACGAGGCATTGGCAACCTTACGAGAGTCATAGTGATTCCTGGCAGTTCCTCACCAAAATACGCATTTTTTAGATACTGTGGAAAGTCTCTCCAAAGCGGTAATCCACTAGCGGTTTATCTTAAGAGAAACTGCCAGAGGTTTCTTGAAGTTCCTGAAGTGAGTCTAATTGTGACGAGGCATTGGCTACCTTAAGAGAGTCATAGTTACTCTTGCCAAATGCTCACCATAATAGACATTTTTTAGATACTGTGGCCAGTCTGCCCGAAGCGATACGCCACTAGTTGTTTAATTTAAGACAACCATCGTTACCCTTGCTAGGAGTTACTTGATGTTGCTGATTTAATTTTAATTGTGACGAGGCATTGGCAACCTTACGAGAGTCATAGTGATTCCTGGCAGTTCCTCACCAAAATACGCATTTTTTAGATACTGTGGAAAGTCTATCCAAAGCGGTAATCCACTAGCTGCTTATCTTAAGTGAAACTGCCAGAGGTTTCCTGAAGTTGCTGATGTGAGTCTAATTGTGACGAGGCATTGGCTACCTTAAGAGAGTCATACTGACTTTTGCCAAATGCTCACCATAATAGACATTTTTTTAGATACTGTGGCCAGTCTTCCCGAAGCGATACGCCACTAGTTGTTTAATTTAAGACAACCATCGTTACCCTTGCTAGGAGTTACTTGATGTTGCTGATTTAATTTTAATTGTGACGAGGCATTGGCAACCTTACGAGAGTCATAGAGATTCCTGGCAGTTCCTCACCAAAATACGCATTTTTTAGATACTGTGGAAAGTCTCTTTAAAGCGGTAATCCACTAGCGGTTTATCTTAAGAGAAACTGCCAGAGGTTTCTTGAAGTTCCTGAAGTGAGTCTAATTGTGACGAGGCATTGGCTACCTTAAGAGAGTCATAGTTACTCTTGCCAAATGCTCACCATAATAGACATTTTTTAGATACTGTGGCCAGTCTGCCCGAAGCGATACGCCACTAGTTGATTAATTTAAGACAACCATCGTTACCCTTGCTAGGAGTTACTTGATGTTGCTGATTTAATTTTAATTGTGACGAGGCATTGGCAACCTTACGAGAGTCATAGTGATTCCTGGCAGTTCCTCACCAAAATACGCATTTTTTAGATACTGTGGAAAGTCTATCCAAAGCGGTAATCCACTAGCTGATATCTTAAGTGAAACTGCCAGAGGTTTCTTGAAGTTGCTGATGTGAGTCTAATTGTGACGAGGCATTGGCTACCTTAAGAGAGTCATACTGACTTTTGCCAAATGCTCACCATAATAGACATTTTTTTAGATACTGTGGCCAGTCTGCCCGAAGCGATACGCCACTAGTTGTTTAATTTAAGACAACCATCGTTACCCTTGCTAGGAGTTACTTGATGTTGCTGATTTAATTTTAATTGTGACGAGGCATTGGCAACCTTACGAGAGTCATAGTGATTCCTGGCAGTTCCTCACCAAAATACGCATTTTTTAGATACTGTGGAAAGTCTCTTTAAAGCGGTAATCCACTAGCGGTTTATCTTAAGAGAAACTGCCAGAGGTTTCTTGAAGTTCCTGAAGTGAGTCTAATTGTGACGAGGCATTGGCTACCTTAAGAGAGTCATAGTTACTCTTGCCAAATGCTCACCATAATAGACATTTTTTAGATACTGTGGCCAGTCTGCCCGAAGCGATACGCCACTAGTTGTTTAATTTAAGACAACCATCGTTACCCTTGCTAGGAGTTACTTGATGTTGCTGATTTAATTTTAATTGTGACGAGGCATTGGCAACCTTACGAGAGTCATAGTGATTCCTGGCAGTTCCTCACCAAAATACGCATTTTTTAGATACTGTGGAAAGTCTCTCCAAAGCGGTAATCCACTAGCGGTTTATCTTAAGAGAAACTGCCAGAGGTTTCTTGAAGTTCCTGAAGTGAGTCTAATTGTGACGAGGCATTGGCTACCTTAAGAGAGTCATAGTTACTCTTGCCAAATGCTCACCATAATAGACATTTTTTAGATACTGTGGCCAGTCTGCCCGAAGCGATACGCCACTAGTTGTTTAATTTAAGACAACCATCGTTACCCTTGCTAGGAGTTACTTGATGTTGCTGATTTAATTTTAATTGTGACGAGGCATTGGCAACCTTACGAGAGTCATAGTGATTCCTGGCAGTTCCTCACCAAAATACGCATTTTTTAGATACTGTGGAAAGTCTATCCAAAGCGGTAATCCACTAGCTGCTTATCTTAAGTGAAACTGCCAGAGGTTTCCTGAAGTTGCTGATGTGAGTCTAATTGTGACGAGGCATTGGCTACCTTAAGAGAGTCATACTGACTTTTGCCAAATGCTCACCATAATAGACATTTTTTTAGATACTGTGGCCAGTCTGCCCGAAGCGATACGCCACTAGTTGTTTAATTTAAGACAACCATCGTTACCCTTGCTAGGAGTTACTTGATGTTGCTGATTTAATTTTAATTGTGACGAGGCATTGGCAACCTTACGAGAGTCATAGTGATTCCTGGCAGTTCCTCACCAAAATACGCATTTTTTAGATACTGTGGAAAGTCTCTTTAAAGCGGTAATCCACTAGCGGTTTATCTTAAGAGAAACTGCCAGAGGTTTCTTGAAGTTCCTGAAGTGAGTCTAATTGTGACGAGGCATTGGCTACCTTAAGAGAGTCATAGTTACTCTTGCCAAATGCTCACCATAATAGACATTTTTTAGATACTGTGGCCAGTCTGCCCGAAGCGATACGCCACTAGTTGTTTAATTTAAGACAACCATCGTTACCCTTGCTAGGAGTTACTTGATGTTGCTGATTTAATTTTAATTGTGACGAGGCATTGGCAACCTTACGAGAGTCATAGTGATTCCTGGCAGTTCCTCACCAAAATACGCATTTTTTAGATACTGTGGAAAGTCTATCCAAAGCGGTAATCCACTAGCTGATATCTTAAGTGAAACTGCCAGAGGTTTCTTGAAGTTGCTGATGTGAGTCTAATTGTGACGAGGCATTGGCTACCTTAAGAGAGTCATACTGACTTTTGCCAAATGCTCACCATAATAGACATTTTTTTAGATACTGTGGCCAGTCTGCCCGAAGCGATACGCCACTAGTTGTTTAATTTAAGACAACCATCGTTACCCTTGCTAGGAGTTACTTGATGTTGCTGATTTAATTTTAATTGTGACGAGGCATTGGCAACCTTACGAGAGTCATAGTGATTCCTGGCAGTTCCTCACCAAAATACGCATTTTTTAGATACTGTGGAAAGTCTCTTTAAAGCGGTAATCCACTAGCGGTTTATCTTAAGAGAAACTGCCAGAGGTTTCTTGAAGTTCCTGAAGTGAGTCTAATTGTGACGAGGCATTGGCTACCTTAAGAGAGTCATAGTTACTCTTGCCAAATGCTCACCATAATAGACATTTTTTAGATACTGTGGCCAGTCTGCCCGAAGCGATACGCCACTAGTTGTTTAATTTAAGACAACCATCGTTACCCTTGCTAGGAGTTACTTGATGTTGCTGATTTAATTTTAATTGTGACGAGGCATTGGCAACCTTACGAGAGTCATAGTGATTCCTGGCAGTTCCTCACCAAAATACGCATTTGTTAGATATTGTGGAAAGTCTCTCCGAAGCGGTAATCCACTAGCTGCTTATCCTAAGTGAAACTGCCAGAGGTTTCTTGAAGTTGCTGATGTGAGTCTAATTGTGACGAGGCATTGGCTACCTTAAGAGAGTCATAGTGAATCTTGCCAAATGCTCACCATAATAGACATTTTTTTTATACTGTGGCCAGTCTGCCCGAAGCGATACGCCACTAGTTGTTTAATTTAAGACAACCATCGTTACCCTTGCTAGGAGTTACTTGATGTTGCTGATTTAATTTTAATTGTGACGAGGCATTGGCAACCTTACGAGAGTCATAGTGATTCCTGGCAGTTCCTCACCAAAATACGCATTTTTTAGATACTGTGGTAAGTCTATCCAAAGCGGTAATCCACTAGCTGCTTATCTTAAGTGAAACTGCCAGAGGTTTCCTGAAGTTGCTGATGTGAGTCTAATTGTGACGAGGCATTGGCTACCTTAAGAGAGTCATACTGACTTTTGCCAAATGCTCACCATAATAGACATTTTTTTAGATACTGTGGCCAGTCTGCCCGAAGCGATACGCCACTAGTTGTTTAATTTAAGACAACCATCGTTACCCTTGCTAGGATTTACTTGATGTTGCTGATTTAATTTTAATTGTGACGAGGCATTGGCAACCTTACGAGAGTCATAGTGATTCCTGGCAGTTCCTCACCAAAATACGCATTTTTTAGATACTGTGGAAAGTCTCTTTAAAGCGGTAATCCACTAGCGGTTTATCTTAAGAGAAACTGCCAGAGGTTTCTTGAAGTTCCTGAAGTGAGTCTAATTGTGACGAGGCATTGGCTACCTTAAGAGAGTCATAGTTACTCTTGCCAAATGCTCACCATAATAGACATTTTTTAGATACTGTGGCCAGTCTGCCCGAAGCGATACGCCACTAGTTGTTTAATTTAAGACAACCATCGTTACCCTTGCTAGGAGTTACTTGATGTTGCTGATTTAATTTTAATTGTGACGAGGCATTGGCAACCTTACGAGAGTCATAGTGATTCCTGGCAGTTCCTCACCAAAATACGCATTTTTTAGATACTGTGGAAAGTCTATCCAAAGCGGTAATCCACTAGCTGATATCTTAAGTGAAACTGCCAGAGGTTTCTTGAAGTTGCTGATGTGAGTCTAATTGTGACGAGGCATTGGCTACCTTAAGAAAGTCATACTGACTTTTGCCAAATGCTCACCATAATAGACATTTTTTTAGATACTGTGGCCAGTCTGCCCGAAGCGATACGCCACTAGTTGTTTAATTTAAGACAACCATCGTTACCCTTGCTAGGAGTTACTTGATGTTGCTGATTTAATTTTAATTGTGACGAGGCATTGGCAACCTTACGAGAGTCATAGTGATTCCTGGCAGTTCCTCACCAAAATACGCATTTGTTAGATATTGTGGAAAGTCTCTCCGAAGCGGTAATCCACTAGCTGCTTATCTTAAGTGAAACTGCCAGAGGTTTCTTGAAGTTGCTGATGTGAGTCTAATTGTGACGAGGCATTGGCTACCTTAAGAGAGTCATAGTGAATCTTGCCAAATGCTCAACATAATAGACATTTTTTTTATACTGTGGCCAGTCTGCCCGAAGCGATACGCCACTAGTTGTTTAATTTAAGACAACCATCGTTACCCTTGCTAGGAGTTACTTGATGTTGCTGATTTAATTTTAATTGTGACGAGGCATTGGCAACCTTACGAGAGTCATAGTGATTCCTGGCAGTTCCTCACCAAAATACGCATTTTTTAGATACTGTGGAAAGTCTATCCAAAGCGGTAATCCACTAGCTGCTTATCTTAAGTGAAACTGCCAGAGGTTTCCTGAAGTTGCTGATGTGAGTCTAATTGTGACGAGGCATTGGCTACCTTAAGAGAGTCATACTGACTTTTGCCAAATGCTCACCATAATAGACATTTTTTTAGATACTGTGGCCAGTCAGCCCGAAGCGATACGCCACTAGTTGTTTAATTTAAGACAACCATCGTTACCCTTGCTAGGAGTTACTTGATGTTGCTGATTTAATTTTAATTGTGACGAGGCATTGGCAACCTTACGAGAGTCATAGTGATTCCTGGCAGTTCCTCACCAAAATACGCATTTTTTAGATACTGTGGAAAGTCTCTTTAAAGCGGTAATCCACTAGCGGTTTATCTTAAGAGAAACTGCCAGAGGTTTCTTGAAGTTCCTGAAGTGAGTCTAATTGTGACGAGGCATTGGCTACCTTAAGAGAGTCATAGTTACTCTTGCCAAATGCTCACCATAATAGACATTTTTTAGATACTGTGGCCAGTCTGCCCGAAGCGATACGCCACTAGTTGTTTAATTTAAGACAACCATCGTTACCCTTGCTAGGAGTTACTTGATGTTGCTGATTTAATTTTAATTGTGACGAGGCATTGGCAACCTTACGAGAGTCATAGTGATTCCTGGCAGTTCCTCACCAAAATACGCATTTTTTAGATACTGTGGAAAGTCTATCCAAAGCGGTAATCCACTAGCTGCTTATCTTAAGTGAAACTGCCAGAGGTTTCCTGAAGTTGCTGATGTGAGTCTAATTGTGACGAGGCATTGGCTACCTTAAGAGAGTCATACTGACTTTTGCCAAATGCTCACCATAATAGACATTTTTTTAGATACTGTGGCCAGTCTGCCCGAAGCGATACGCCACTAGTTGTTTAATTTAAGACAACCATCGTTACCCTTGCTAGGAGTTACTTGATGTTGCTGATTTAATTTTAATTGTGACGAGGCATTGGCAACCTTACGAGAGTCATAGTGATTCCTGGCAGTTCCTCACCAAAATACGCATTTTTTAGATACTGTGGAAAGTCTCTTTAAAGCGGTAATCCACTAGCGGTTTATCTTAAGAGAAACTGCCAGAGGTTTCTTGAAGTTCCTGAAGTGAGTCTAATTGTGACGAGGCATTGGCTACCTTAAGAGAGTCATAGTTACTCTTGCCAAATGCTCACCATAATAGACATTTTTTAGATACTGTGGCCAGTCTGCCCGAAGCGATACGCCACTAGTTGTTTAATTTAAGACAACCATCGTTACCCTTGCTAGGAGTTACTTGATGTTGCTGATTTAATTTTAATTGTGACGAGGCATTGGCAACCTTACGAGAGTCATAGTGATTCCTGGCAGTTCCTCACCAAAATACGCATTTTTTAGATACTGTGGAAAGTCTATCCAAAGCGGTAATCCACTAGCTGATATCTTAAGTGAAACTGCCAGAGGTTTCTTGAAGTTGCTGATGTGAGTCTAATTGTGACGAGGCATTGGCTACCTTAAGAGAGTCATACTGACTTTTGCCAAATGCTCACCATAATAGACATTTTTTTAGATACTGTGGCCAGTCTGCCCGAAGCGATACGCCACTAGTTATTTAATTTAAGACAACCATCGTTACCCTTGCTAGGAGTTACTTGATGTTGCTGATTTAATTTTAATTGTGACGAGGCATTGGCAACCTTACGAGAGTCATAGTGATTCCTGGCAGTTCCTCACCAAAATACGCATTTTTTAGATACTGTGGAAAGTCTCTTTAAAGCGGTAATCCACTAGCGGTTTATCTTAAGAGAAACTGCCAGAGGTTTCTTGAAGTTCCTGAAGTGAGTCTAATTGTGACGAGGCATTGGCTACCTTAAGAGAGTCATAGTTACTCTTGCCAAATGCTCACCATAATAGACATTTTTTAGATACTGTGGCCAGTCTGCCCGAAGCGATACGCCACTAGTTGTTTAATTTAAGACAACCATCGTTACCCTTGCTAGGAGTTACTTGATGTTGCTGATTTAATTTTAATTGTGACGAGGCATTGGCAACCTTACGAGAGTCATAGTGATTCCTGGCAGTTCCTCACCAAAATACGCATTTGTTAGATATTGTGGAAAGTCTCTCCGAAGCGGTAATCCACTAGCTGCTTATCTTAAGTGAAACTGCCAGAGGTTTCTTGAAGTTGCTGATGTGAGTCTAATTGTGACGAGGCATTGGCTACCTTAAGAGAGTCATAGTGAATCTTGCCAAATGCTCACCATAATAGACATTTTTTTTATACTGTGGCCAGTCTGCCCGAAGCGATACGCCACTAGTTGTTTAATTTAAGACAACCATCGTTACCCTTGCTAGGAGTTACTTGATGTTGCTGATTTAATTTTAATTGTGACGAGGCATTGGCAACCTTACGAGAGTCATAGTGATTCCTGGCAGTTCCTCACCAAAATACGCATTTTTTAGATACTGTGGAAAGTCTATCCAAAGCGGTAATCCACTAGATGCTTATCTTAAGTGAAACTGCCAGAGGTTTCCTGAAGTTGCTGATGTGAGTCTAATTGTGACGAGGCATTGGCTACCTTAAGAGAGTCATACTGACTTTTGCCAAATGCTCACCATAATAGACATTTTTTTAGATACTGTGGCCAGTCTGCCCGAAGCGATACGCCACTAGTTGTTTAATTTAAGACAACCATCGTTACCCTTGCTAGGAGTTACTTGATGTTGCTGATTTAATTTTAATTGTGACGAGGCATTGGCAACCTTACGAGAGTCATAGTGATTCCTGGCAGTTCCTCACCAAAATACGCATTTTTTAGATACTGTGGAAAGTCTCTTTAAAGCGGTAATCCACTAGCGGTTTATCTTAAGAGAAACTGCCAGAGGTTTCTTGAAGTTCCTGAAGTGAGTCTAATTGTGACGAGGCATTGGCTACCTTAAGAGAGTCATAGTTACTCTTGCCAAATGCTCACCATAATAGACATTTTTTAGATACTGTGGCCAGTCTGCCCGAAGCGATACGCCACTAGTTGTTTAATTTAAGACAACCATCGTTACCCTTGCTAGGAGTTACTTGATGTTGCTGATTTAATTTTAATTGTGACGAGGCATTGGCAACCTTACGAGAGTCATAGTGATTCCTGGCAGTTCCTCACCAAAATACGCATTTGTTAGATATTGTGGAAAGTCTCTCCGAAGCGGTAATCCACTAGCTGCTTATCTTAAGTGAAACTGCCAGAGGTTTCTTGAAGTTGCTGATGTGAGTCTAATTGTGACGAGGCATTGGCTACCTTAAGAGAGTCATAGTGAATCTTGCCAAATGCTCACCATAATAGACATTTTTTTTATACTGTGGCCAGTCTGCCCGAAGCGATACGCCACTAGTTGTTTAATTTAAGACAACCATCGTTACCCTTGCTAGGAGTTACTTGATGTTGCTGATTTAATTTTAATTGTGACGAGGCATTGGCAACCTTACGAGAGTCATACTGATTCCTGGCAGTTCCTCACCAAAATACGCATTTGTTGGATATTGTGGAAAGTCTCTCCGAAGCGGTAATCCACTAGCTGCTTATCTTAAGTGAAACTGCCAGAGATTTCTTGAAGTTGCTGATGTGAGTCTAATTGTGACGAGGCATTGGCTACCTTAAGAGAGTCATAGTGACTCTTGCCAAATGCCCACCATAATAGACATTTTTTTAGATACTGTGGCCAGTCTGCCCGAATCATTACGCAATTAGTTGTTTAATTTAAGACAACCATTGTTACTCTTGCTCGGAGTTACTTGATGTTGCTTATTTAATTTTAATTGTGATGAGGCATTGGCAACCTTACGAGAGTCGTAGTGATTCCTGGCAGTTCCTCACGAAAATACGCATTTTTTAGATACTGTGGAAAGTCTCTCCAAAGCGGTAATCCACTAGCTGTTTGTCTTCAGAGAAACTGATAGAGGTTTCTTCAAGTTGCTGACGTGAGTCTAATTGTGGCGAGGCATTGGCTACCTTAAGAGAGTCATAGTTACTCTTGCCAAATGCTCACCATAATAGACATTTTTTAGATACTGTGGCCAGTCTGCCCGAAGCGATACGCCACTAGTTGTTTAATTTAAGACAACATCGTTATCCTTGCTAGGAGTTACTTGATGTTGCTGATTTAATTTTAATTGTGACGAGGCATTGGCAACCTTACGAGAGTCATAGTGATTCCTGGCAGTTCCTCACCAAAATACGCATTTTTTAGATACTGTGGAAAGTCTATCCAAAGCGGTAATCCACTAGCTGCTTATCTTAAGTGAAACTGCCAGAGGTTTCTTGAAGTTGCTGATGTGAGTCTAATTGTGACGAGGCATTGGCTACCTTAAGAGAGTCATACTGACTTTTGCCAAATGCTCACCATAATAGACATTTTTTTAGATACTGTGGCCAGTCTGCCCGAAGCGATACGCCACTAGTTGTTTAATTTAAGACAACCATCGTTACCCTTGCTAGGAGTTACTTGATGTTGCTGATTTAATTTTAATTGTGACGAGGCATTGGCAACCTTACGAGAGTCATAGTGATTCCTGGCAGTTCCTCACCAAAATACCCATTTTTTAGATACTGTGGAAAGTCTCTTTAAAGCGGTAATCCACTAGCGGTTTATCTTAAGAGAAACTGCCAGAGGTTTCTTGAAGTTCCTGAAGTGAGTCTAATTGTGACGAGGCATTGGCTACCTTAAGAGAGTCATAGTTACTCTTGCCAAATGCTCACCATAATAGACATTTTTTAGATACTGTGGCCAGTCTGCCCGAAGCGATACGCCACTAGTTGTTTAATTTAAGACAACCATCGTTACCCTTGCTAGGAGTTACTTGATGTTGCTGATTTAATTTTAATTGTGACGAGGCATTGGCAACCTTACGAGAGTCATAGTGATTCCTGGCAGTTCCTCACCAAAATACGCATTTTTTAGATACTGTGGAAAGTCTCTTTAAAGCGGTAATCCACTAGCGGTTTATCTTAAGAGAAACTGCCAGAGGTTTCTTGAAGTTCCTGAAGTGAGTCTAATTGTGACGAGGCATTGGCTACCTTAAGAGAGTCATAGTTACTCTTGCCAAATGCTCACCATAATAGACATTTTTTAGATACTGTGGCCAGTCTGCCCGAAGCGATACGCCACTAGTTGTTTAATTTAAGACAACCATCGTTACCCTTGCTAGGAGTTACTTGATGTTGCTGATTTAATTTTAATTGTGACGAGGCATTGGCAACCTTACGAGAGTCATAGTGATTCCTGGCAGTTCCTCACCAAAATACGCATTTTTTAGATACTGTGGAAAGTCTATCCAAAGCGGTAATCCACTAGCTGCTTATCTTAAGTGAAACTGCCAGAGGTTTCCTGAAGTTGCTGATGTGAGTCTAATTGTGACGAGGCATTGGCTACCTTAAGAGAGTCATACTGACTTTTGCCAAATGCTCACCATAATAGACATTTTTTTAGATACTGTGGCCAGTCTGCCCGAAGCGATACGCCACTAGTTGTTTAATTTAAGACAACCATCGTTACCCTTGCTAGGAGTTACTTGATGTTGCTGATTTAATTTTAATTGTGACGAGGCATTGGCAACCTTACGAGAGTCATAGTGATTCCTGGCAGTTCCTCACCAAAATACGCATTTTTTAGATACTGTGGAAAGTCTCTTTAAAGCGGTAATCCACTAGCGGTTTATCTTAAGAGAAACTGCCAGAGGTTTCTTGAAGTTCCTGAAGTGAGTCTAATTGTGACGAGGCATTGGCTACCTTAAGAGAGTCATAGTTACTCTTGCCAAATGCTCACCATAATAGACATTTTTTAGATACTGTGGCCAGTCTGCCCGAAGCGATACGCCACTAGTTGTTTAATTTAAGACAACCATCGTTACCCTTGCTAGGAGTTACTTGATGTTGCTGATTTAATTTTAATTGTGACGAGGCATTGGCAACCTTACGAGAGTCATAGTGATTCCTGGCAGTTCCTCACCAAAATACGCATTTGTTAGATATTGTGGAAAGTCTCTCCGAAGCGGTAATCCACTAGCTGCTTATCTTAAGTGAAACTGCCAGAGGTTTCTTGAAGTTGCTGATGTGAGTCTAATTGTGACGAGGCATTGGCTACCTTAAGAGAGTCATAGTGAATCTTGCCAAATGCTCACCATAATAGACATTTTTTTTATACTGTGGCCAGTCTGCCCGAAGCGATACGCCACTAGTTGTTTAATTTAAGACAACCATCGTTACCCTTGCTAGGAGTTACTTGATGTTGCTGATTTAATTTTAATTGTGACGAGGCATTGGCAACCTTACGAGAGTCATACTGATTCCTGGCAGTTCCTCACCAAAATACGCATTTGTTAGATATTGTGGAAAGTCTCTCCGAAGCGGTAATCCACTAGCTGCTTATCTTAAGTGAAACTGCCAGAGATTTCTTGAAGTTGCTGATGTGAGTCTAATTGTGACGAGGCATTGGCTACCTTAAGAGAGTCATAGTGACTCTTGCCAAATGCCCACCATAATAGACATTTTTTTAGATACTGTGGCCAGTCTGCCCGAATCATTACGCAATTAGTTGTTTAATTTAAGACAACCATTGTTACTCTTGCTCGGAGTTACTTGATGTTGCTTATTTAATTTTAATTGTGATGAGGCATTGGCAACCTTACGAGAGTCGTAGTGATTCCTGGCAGTTCCTCACGAAAATACGCATTTTTTAGATACTGTGGAAAGTCTCTCCAAAGCGGTAATCCACTAGCTGTTTGTCTTCAGAGAAACTGATAGAGGTTTCTTCAAGTTGCTGACGTGAGTCTAATTGTGGCGAGGCATTGGCTACCTTAAGAGAGTCATAGTTACTCTTGCCAAATGCTCACCATAATAGACATTTTTTAGATACTGTGGCCAGTCTGCCCGAAGCGATACGCCACTAGTTGTTTAATTTAAGACAACCATCGTTATCCTTGCTAGGAGTTACTTGATGTTGCTGATTTAATTTTAATTGTGACGAGGCATTGGCAACCTTACGAGAGTCATAGTGATTCCTGGCAGTTCCTCACCAAAATACGCATTTTTTAGATACTGTGGAAAGTCTATCCAAAGCGGTAATCCACTAGCTGCTTATCTTAAGTGAAACTGCCAGAGGTTTCTTGAAGTTGCTGATGTGAGTCTAATTGTGACGAGGCATTGGCTACCTTAAGAGAGTCATACTGACTTTTGCCAAATGCTCACCATAATAGACATTTTTTTAGATACTGTGGCCAGTCTGCCCGAAGCGATACGCCACTAGTTGTTTAATTTAAGACAACCATCGTTACCCTTGCTAGGAGTTACTTGATGTTGCTGATTTAATTTTAATTGTGACGAGGCATTGGCAACCTTACGAGAGTCATAGTGATTCCTGGCAGTTCCTCACCAAAATACGCATTTTTTAGATACTGTGGAAAGTCTCTTTAAAGCGGTAATCCACTAGCGGTTTATCTTAAGAGAAACTGCCAGAGGTTTCTTGAAGTTCCTGAAGTGAGTCTAATTGTGACGAGGCATTGGCTACCTTAAGAGAGTCATAGTTACTCTTGCCAAATGCTCACCATAATAGACATTTTTTAGATACTGTGGCCAGTCTGCCCGAAGCGATACGCCACTAGTTGTTTAATTTAAGACAACCATCGTTACCCTTGCTAGGAGTTACTTGATGTTGCTGATTTAATTTTAATTGTGACGAGGCATTGGCAACCTTACGAGAGTCATAGTGATTCCTGGCAGTTCCTCACCAAAATACGCATTTTTTAGATACTGTGGAAAGTCTCTTTAAAGCGGTAATCCACTAGCGGTTTATCTTAAGAGAAACTGCCAGAGGTTTCTTGAAGTTCCTGAAGTGAGTCTAATTGTGACGAGGCATTGGCTACCTTAAGAGAGTCATAGTTACTCTTGCCAAATGCTCACCATAATAGACATTTTTTAGATACTGTGGCCAGTCTGCCCGAAGCGATACGCCACTAGTTGTTTAATTTAAGACAACCATCGTTACCCTTGCTAGGAGTTACTTGATGTTGCTGATTTAATTTTAATTGTGACGAGGCATTGGCAACCTTACGAGAGTCATAGTGATTCCTGGCAGTTCCTCACCAAAATACGCATTTTTTAGATACTGTGGAAAGTCTATCCAAAGCGGTAATCCACTAGCTGCTTATCTTAAGTGAAACTGCCAGAGGTTTCTTGAAGTTGCTGATGTGAGTCTAATTGTGACGAGGCATTGGCTACCTTAAGAGAGTCATACTGGCTTTTGCCAAATGCTCACCATAATAGACATTTTTTTAGATACTGTGGCCAGTCTGCCCGAAGCGATACGCCACTAGTTGTTTAATTTAAGACAACCATCGTTACCCTTGCTAGGAGTTACTTGATGTTGCTGATTTAATTTTAATTGTGACGAGGCATTGGCAACCTTACGAGAGTCATAGTGATTCCTGGCAGTTCCTCACCAAAATACGCATTTTTTAGATACTGTGGAAAGTCTCTCCAAAGCGGTAATCCACTAGCGGTTTATCTTAAGAGAAACTGCCAGAGGTTTCTTGAAGTTCCTGAAGTGAGTCTAATTGTGACGAGGCATTGGCTACCTTAAGAGAGTCATAGTTACTCTTGCCAAATGCTCACCATAATAGATATTTTTTAGATACTGTGGCCAGTCTGCCCGAAGCGATACGCCACTAGTTGTTTAATTTAAGACAACCATCGTTACCGTTGCTAGGAGTTACTTGATGTTGCTGATTTAATTTTAATTGTGACGAGGCATTGGCAACCTTACGAGAGTCATACTGATTCCTGGCAGTTCCTCACCAAAATACGCATTTGTTAGATATTGTGGAAAGTCTCTCCGAAGCGGTAATCCACTAGCTGCTTATCTTAAGTGAAACTGCCAGAGATTTCTTGAAGTTGCTGATGTGAGTCTAATTGTGACGAGGCATTGGCTACCTTAAGAGAGTCATAGTGACTCTTGCCAAATGCCCACCATAATAGACATTTTTTTAGATACTGTGGCCAGTCTGCCCGAATCATTACGCAATTAGTTGTTTAATTTAAGACAACCATTGTTACTCTTGCTCGGAGTTACTTGATGTTGCTTATTTAATTTTAATTGTGATGAGGCATTGGCAACCTTACGAGAGTCGTAGTGATTCCTGGCAGTTCCTCACGAAAATACGCATTTTTTAGATACTGTGGAAAGTCTCTCCAAAGCGGTAATCCACTAGCTGTTTGTCTTCAGAGAAACTGATAGAGGTTTCTTCAAGTTGCTGACGTGAGTCTAATTGTGGCGAGGCATTGGCTACCTTAAGAGAGTCATAGTTACTCTTGCCAAATGCTCACCATAATAGACATTTTTTAGATACTGTGGCCAGTCTGCCCGAAGCGATACGCCACTAGTTGTTTAATTTAAGACAACCATCGTTATCCTTGCTAGGAGTTACTTGATGTTGCTGATTTAATTTTAATTGTGACGAGGCATTGGCAACCTTACGAGAGTCATAGTGATTCCTGGCAGTTCCTCACCAAAATACGCATTTTTTAGATACTGTGGAAAGTCTCTCCAAAGCGGTAATCCACTAGCTGCTTATCTTAAGTGAAACTGCCAGAGGTTTCTTGAAGTTGCTGATGTGAGTCTAATTGTGACGAGGCATTGGCTACCTTAAGAGATTCATAGTGACTCTTGCCAAATGCTCACCATAATAGACATTTTTTTAGATACTGTGGCCAGTCTGCCCGAAGCGATACGCCACTAGTTGTTTAATTTAAGACAACCATCGTTACCCTTGCTAGGAGTTACTTGATGTTGCTCATTTAATTTTAATTGTGACGAGGCATTGGCAACCTTACGAGAGTCATAGTGATTCCTGGCAGTTCCTCACCAAAATACGCATTTTTTAGATACTGTGGAAAGTCTATCCAAAGCGGTAATCCACTAGCTGCTTATCTTAAGTGAAACTGCCAGAGGTTTCTTGAAGTTGCTGATGTGAGTCTAATTGTGACGAGGCATTGGCTACCTTAAGAGAGTCATACTGACTTTTGCCAAATGCTCACCATAATAGACATTTTTTTAGATACTGTGGCCAGTCTGCCCGAAGCGATACGCCACTAGTTGTTTAATTTAAGACAACCATCGTTACCCTTGCTAGGAGTTACTTGATGTTGCTGATTTAATTTTAATTGTGACGAGGCATTGGCAACCTTACGAGAGTCATAGTGATTCCTGGCAGTTCCTCACCAAAATACGCATTTTTTAGATACTGTGGAAAGTCTCTTTAAAGCGGTAATCCACTAGCGGTTTATCTTAAGAGAAACTGCCAGAGGTTTCTTGAAGTTCCTGAAGTGAGTCTAATTGTGACGAGGCATTGGCTACCTTAAGAGAGTCATAGTTACTCTTGCCAAATGCTCACCATAATAGACATTTTTTAGATACTGTGGCCAGTCTGCCCGAAGCGATACGCCACTAGTTGTTTAATTTAAGACAACCATCGTTACCCTTGCTAGGAGTTACTTGATGTTGCTGATTTAATTTTAATTGTGACGAGGCATTGGCAACCTTACGAGAGTCATAGTGATTCCTGGCAGTTCCTCACCAAAATACGCATTTTTTAGATACTGTGGAAAGTCTCTTTAAAGCGGTAATCCACTAGCGGTTTATCTTAAGAGAAACTGCCAGAGGTTTCTTGAAGTTCCTGAAGTGAGTCTAATTGTGACGAGGCATTGGCTACCTTAAGAGAGTCATAGTTACTCTTGCCAAATGCTCACCATAATAGACATTTTTTAGATACTGTGGCCAGTCTGCCCGAAGCGATACGCCACTAGTTGTTTAATTTAAGACAACCATCGTTACCCTTGCTAGGAGTTACTTGATGTTGCTGATTTAATTTTAATTGTGACGAGGCATTGGCAACCTTACGAGAGTCATAGTGATTCCTGGCAGTTCCTCACCAAAATACGCATTTTTTAGATACTGTGGAAAGTCTATCCAAAGCGGTAATCCACTAGCTGCTTATCTTAAGTGAAACTGCCAGAGGTTTCTTGAAGTTGCTGATGTGAGTCTAATTGTGACGAGGCATTGGCTACCTTAAGAGAGTCATACTGGCTTTTGCCAAATGCTCACCATAATAGAAATTTTTTTAGATACTGTGGCCAGTCTGCCCGAAGCGATACGCCACTAGTTGTTTAATTTAAGACAACCATCGTTACCCTTGCTAGGAGTTACTTGATGTTGCTGATTTAATTTTAATTGTGACGAGGCATTGGCAACCTTACGAGAGTCATAGTGATTCCTGGCAGTTCCTCACCAAAATACGCATTTGTTAGATATTGTGGAAAGTCTCTCCGAAGCGGTAATCCACTAGCTGCTTATCTTAAGTGAAACTGCCAGAGGTTTCTTGAAGTTGCTGATGTGAGTCTAATTGTGACGAGGCATTGGCTACCTTAAGAGAGTCATAGTGAATCTTGCCAAATGCTCACCATAATAGACATTTTTTTTATACTGTGGCCAGTCTGCCCGAAGCGATACGCCACTAGTTGTTTAATTTAAGACAACCATCGTTACCCTTGCTAGGAGTTACTTGATGTTGCTGATTTAATTTTAATTGTGACGAGGCATTGGCAACCTTACGAGAGTCATAGTGATTCCTGGCAGTTCCTCACCAAAATACGCATTTTTTAGATACTGTGGAAAGTCTCTTTAAAGCGGTAATCCACTAGCGGTTTATCTTAAGAGAAACTGCCAGAGGTTTCTTGAAGTTCCTGAAGTGAGTCTAATTGTGACGAGGCATTGGCTACCTTAAGAGAGTCATAGTTACTCTTGCCAAATGCTCACCATAATAGACATTTTTTAGATACTGTGGCCAGTCTGCCCGAAGCGATACGCCACTAGTTGTTTAATTTAAGACAACCATCGTTACCCTTGCTAGGAGTTACTTGATGTTGCTGATTTAATTTTAATTGTGACGAGGCATTGGCAACCTTACGAGAGTCATAGTGATTCCTGGCAGTTCCTCACCAAAATACGCATTTTTTAGATACTGTGGAAAGTCTATCCAAAGCGGTAATCCACTAGCTGCTTATCTTAAGTGAAACTGCCAGAGGTTTCTTGAAGTTGCTGATGTGAGTCTAATTGTGACGAGGCATTGGCTACCTTAAGAGAGTCATACTGGCTTTTGCCAAATGCTCACCATAATAGACATTTTTTTAGATACTGTGGCCAGTCTGCCCGAAGCGATACGCCACTAGTTGTTTAATTTAAGACAACCATCGTTACCCTTGCTAGGAGTTACTTGATGTTGCTGATTTAATTTTAATTGTGACGAGGCATTGGCAACCTTACGAGAGTCATAGTGATTCCTGGCAGTTCCTCACCAAAATACGCATTTTTTAGATACTGTGGAAAGTCTCTCCAAAGCGGTAATCCACTAGCGGTTTATCTTAAGAGAAACTGCCAGAGGTTTCTTGAAGTTCCTGAAGTGAGTCTAATTGTGACGAGGCATTGGCTACCTTAAGAGAGTCATAGTTACTCTTGCCAAATGCTCACCATAATAGATATTTTTTAGATACTGTGGCCAGTCTGCCCGAAGCGATACGCCACTAGTTGTTTAATTTAAGACAACCATCGTTACCGTTGCTAGGAGTTACTTGATGTTGCTGATTTAATTTTAATTGTGACGAGGCATTGGCAACCTTACGAGGGTCATACTGATTCCTGGCAGTTCCTCACCAAAATACGCATTTGTTAGATATTGTGGAAAGTCTCTCCGAAGCGGTAATCCACTAGCTGCTTATCTTAAGTGAAACTGCCAGAGATTTCTTGAAGTTGCTGATGTGAGTCTAATTGTGACGAGGCATTGGCTACCTTAAGAGAGTCATAGTGACTCTTGCCAAATGCCCACCATAATAGACATTTTTTTAGATACTGTGGCCAGTCTGCCCGAATCATTACGCAATTAGTTGTTTAATTTAAGACAACCATTGTTACTCTTGCTCGGAGTTACTTGATGTTGCTTATTTAATTTTAATTGTGATGAGGCATTGGCAACCTTACGAGAGTCGTAGTGATTCCTGGCAGTTCCTCACGAAAATACGCATTTTTTAGATACTGTGGAAAGTCTCTCCAAAGCGGTAATCCACTAGCTGTTTGTCTTCAGAGAAACTGATAGAGGTTTCTTCAAGTTGCTGACGTGAGTCTAATTGTGGCGAGGCATTGGCTACCTTAAGAGAGTCATAGTTACTCTTGCCAAATGCTCACCATAATAGACATTTTTTAGATACTGTGGAAAGTCTCTTTAAAGCGGTAATCCACTAGCGGTTTATCTTAAGAGAAACTGCCAGAGGTTTCTTGAAGTTCCTGAAGTGAGTCTAATTGTGACGAGGCATTGGCTACCTTAAGAGAGTCATAGTTACTCTTGCCAAATGCTCACCATAATAGACATTTTTTAGATACTGTGGCCAGTCTGCCCGAAGCGATACGCCACTAGTTGTTTAATTTAAGACAACCATCGTTACCCTTGCTAGGAGTTACTTGATGTTGCTGATTTAATTTTAATTGTGACGAGGCATTGGCAACCTTACGAGAGTCATAGTGATTCCTGGCAGTTCCTCACCAAAATACGCATTTTTTAGATACTGTGGAAAGTCTATCCAAAGCGGTAATCCACTAGCTGCTTATCTTAAGTGAAACTGCCAGAGGTTTCTTGAAGTTGCTGATGTGAGTCTAATTGTGACGAGGCATTGGCTACCTTAAGAGAGTCATACTGGCTTTTGCCAAATGCTCACCATAATAGACATTTTTTTAGATACTGTGGCCAGTCTGCCCGAAGCGATACGCCACTAGTTGTTTAATTTAAGACAACCATCGTTACCCTTGCTAGGAGTTACTTGATGTTGCTGATTTAATTTTAATTGTGACGAGGCATTGGCAACCTTACGAGAGTCATAGTGATTCCTGGCAGTTCCTCACCAAAATACGCATTTTTTAGATACTGTGGAAAGTCTCTCCAAAGCGGTAATCCACTAGCGGTTTATCTTAAGAGAAACTGCCAGAGGTTTCTTGAAGTTCCTGAAGTGAGTCTAATTGTGACGAGGCATTGGCTACCTTAAGAGAGTCATAGTTACTCTTGCCAAATGCTCACCATAATAGATATTTTTTAGATACTGTGGCCAGTCTGCCCGAAGCGATACGCCACTAGTTGTTTAATTTAAGACAACCATCGTTACCGTTGCTAGGAGTTACTTGATGTTGCTGATTTAATTTTAATTGTGACGAGGCATTGGCAACCTTACGAGAGTCATACTGATTCCTGGCAGTTCCTCACCAAAATACGCATTTGTTAGATATTGTGGAAAGTCTCTCCGAAGCGGTAATCCACTAGCTGCTTATCTTAAGTGAAACTGCCAGAGATTTCTTGAAGTTGCTGATGTGAGTCTAATTGTGACGAGGCATTGGCTACCTTAAGAGAGTCATAGTGACTCTTGCCAAATGCCCACCATAATAGACATTTTTTTAGATACTGTGGCCAGTCTGCCCGAATCATTACGCAATTAGTTGTTTAATTTAAGACAACCATTGTTACTCTTGCTCGGAGTTACTTGATGTTGCTTATTTAATTTTAATTGTGATGAGGCATTGGCAACCTTACGAGAGTCGTAGTGATTCCTGGCAGTTCCTCACGAAAATACGCATTTTTTAGATACTGTGGAAAGTCTCTCCAAAGCGGTAATCCACTAGCTGTTTGTCTTCAGAGAAACTGATAGAGGTTTCTTCAAGTTGCTGACGTGAGTCTAATTGTGGCGAGGCATTGGCTACCTTAAGAGAGTCATAGTTACTCTTGCCAAATGCTCACCATAATAGACATTTTTTAGATACTGTGGCCAGTCTGCCCGAAGCGATACGCCACTAGTTGTTTAATTTAAGACAACCATCGTTATCCTTGCTAGGAGTTACTTGATGTTGCTGATTTAATTTTAATTGTGACGAGGCATTGGCAACCTTACGAGAGTCATAGTGATTCCTGGCAGTTCCTCACCAAAATACGCATTTTTTAGATACTGTGGAAAGTCTCTCCAAAGCGGTAATCCACTAGCTGCTTATCTTAAGTGAAACTGCCAGAGGTTTCTTGAAGTTGCTGATGTGAGTCTAATTGTGACGAGGCATTGGCTACCTTAAGAGATTCATAGTGACTCTTGCCAAATGCTCACCATAATAGACATTTTTTTAGATACTGTGGCCAGTCTGCCCGAAGCGATACGCCACTAGTTGTTTAATTTAAGACAACCATCGTTACCCTTGCTAGGAGTTACTTGATGTTGCTCATTTAATTTTAATTGTGACGAGGCATTGGCAACCTTACGAGAGTCATAGTGATTCCTGGCAGTTCCTCACCAAAATACGCATTTTTTAGATACTGTGGAAAGTCTATCCAAAGCGGTAATCCACTAGCTGCTTATCTTAAGTGAAACTGCCAGAGGTTTCTTGAAGTTGCTGATGTGAGTCTAATTGTGACGAGGCATTGGCTACCTTAAGAGAGTCATACTGACTTTTGCCAAATGCTCACCATAATAGACATTTTTTTAGATACTGTGGCCAGTCTGCCCGAAGCGATACGCCACTAGTTGTTTAATTTAAGACAACCATCGTTACCCTTGCTAGGAGTTACTTGATGTTGCTGATTTAATTTTAATTGTGACGAGGCATTGGCAACCTTACGAGAGTCATAGTGATTCCTGGCAGTTCCTCACCAAAATACGCATTTTTTAGATACTGTGGAAAGTCTCTTTAAAGCGGTAATCCACTAGCGGTTTATCTTAAGAGAAACTGCCAGAGGTTTCTTGAAGTTCCTGAAGTGAGTCTAATTGTGACGAGGCATTGGCTACCTTAAGAGAGTCATAGTTACTCTTGCCAAATGCTCACCATAATAGACATTTTTTAGATACTGTGGCCAGTCTGCCCGAAGCGATACGCCACTAGTTGTTTAATTTAAGACAACCATCGTTACCCTTGCTAGGAGTTACTTGATGTTGCTGATTTAATTTTAATTGTGACGAGGCATTGGCAACCTTACGAGAGTCATAGTGATTCCTGGCAGTTCCTCACCAAAATACGCATTTTTTAGATACTGTGGAAAGTCTCTTTAAAGCGGTAATCCACTAGCGGTTTATCTTAAGAGAAACTGCCAGAGGTTTCTTGAAGTTCCTGAAGTGAGTCTAATTGTGACGAGGCATTGGCTACCTTAAGAGAGTCATAGTTACTCTTGCCAAATGCTCACCATAATAGACATTTTTTAGATACTGTGGCCAGTCTGCCCGAAGCGATACGCCACTAGTTGTTTAATTTAAGACAACCATCGTTACCCTTGCTAGGAGTTACTTGATGTTGCTGATTTAATTTTAATTGTGACGAGGCATTGGCAACCTTACGAGAGTCATAGTGATTCCTGGCAGTTCCTCACCAAAATACGCATTTTTTAGATACTGTGGAAAGTCTATCCAAAGCGGTAATCCACTAGCTGCTTATCTTAAGTGAAACTGCCAGAGGTTTCTTGAAGTTGCTGATGTGAGTCTAATTGTGACGAGGCATTGGCTACCTTAAGAGAGTCATACTGGCTTTTGCCAAATGCTCACCATAATAGACATTTTTTTAGATACTGTGGCCAGTCTGCCCGAAGCGATACGCCACTAGTTGTTTAATTTAAGACAACCATCGTTACCCTTGCTAGGAGTTACTTGATGTTGCTGATTTAATTTTAATTGTGACGAGGCATTGGCAACCTTACGAGAGTCATAGTGATTCCTGGCAGTTCCTCACCAAAATACGCATTTTTTAGATACTGTGGAAAGTCTATCCAAAGCGGTAATCCACTAGCTGCTTATCTTAAGTGAAACTGCCAGAGGTTTCTTGAAGTTGCTGATGTGAGTCTAATTGTGACGAGGCATTGGCTACCTTAAGAGAGTCATACTGGCTTTTGCCAAATGCTCACCATAATAGACATTTTTTTAGATACTGTGGCCAGTCTGCCCGAAGCGATACGCCACTAGTTGTTTAATTTAAGACAACCATCGTTACCCTTGCTAGGAGTTACTTGATGTTGCTGATTTAATTTTAATTGTGACGAGGCATTGGCAACCTTACGAGAGTCATAGTGATTCCTGGCAGTTCCTCACCAAAATACGCATTTTTTAGATACTGTGGAAAGTCTCTCCAAAGCGGTAATCCACTAGCGGTTTATCTTAAGAGAAACTGCCAGAGATTTCTTGAAGTTCCTGAAGTGAGTCTAATTGTGACGAGGCATTGGCTACCTTAAGAGAGTCATAGTGACTCTTGCCAAATGCCCACCATAATAGACATTTTTTTAGATACTGTGGCCAGTCTGCCCGAATCATTACGCAATTAGTTGTTTAATTTAAGACAACCATTGTTACTCTTGCTCGGAGTTACTTGATGTTGCTCATTTAATTTTAATTGTGATGAGGCATTGGCAACCTTACGAGAGTCGTAGTGATTCCTGGCAGTTCCTCACGAAAATACGCATTTTTTAGATACTGTGGAAAGTCTCTCCAAAGCGGTAATCCACTAGCTGTTTGTCTTCAGAGAAACTGATAGAGGTTTCTTCAAGTTGCTGACGTGAGTCTAATTGTGGCGAGGCATTGGCTACCTTAAGAGAGTCATAGTTACTCTTGCCAAATGCTCACCATAATAGACATTTTTTAGATACTGTGGCCAGTCTGCCCGAAGCGATACGCCACTAGTTGTTTAATTTAAGACAACCATCGTTATCCTTGCTAGGAGTTACTTGATGTTGCTGATTTAATTTTAATTGTAACGAGTCATTGGCAACCTTACGAGAGTCATAGTGATTCCTGGCAGTTCCTCACCAAAATACGCATTTTTTAGATACTGTGGAAAGTCTATCCAAAGCGGTAACCCACTAGCTGCTTATCTTAAGTGAAACTGCCAGAGGTTTCTTGAAGTTGCTGATGTGAGTCTAATTGTGACGAGGCATTGGCTACCTTAAGAGATTCATAGTGACTCTTGCCAAATGCTCACCATAATAGACATTTTTTTAGATACTGTGGCCAGTCTGCCCGAAGCGATACGCCACTAGTTGTTTAATTTAAGACAACCATCGTTACCCTTGCTAGGAGTTACTTGATGTTGCTGATTTAATTTTAATTGTGACGAGGCATTGGCAACCTTACGAGAGTCATAGTGATTCCTGGCAGTTCCTCACCAAAATACGCATTTTTTAGATACTGTGGAAAGTCTATCCAAAGCGGTAATCCACTAGCGGTTTATCTTAAGAGAAACTGCCAGAGGTTTCTTGAAGTTCCTGAAGTGAGTCTAATTGTGACGAGGCATTGGCTACCTTAAGAGAGTCATAGTTACTCTTGCCAAATGCTCACCATAATAGACATTTTTTAGATACTGTGGCCAGTCTGCCCGAAGCGATACGCCACTAGTTGTTTAATTTAAGACAACCATCGTTACCCTTGCTAGGAGTTACTTGATGTTGCTGATTTAATTTTAATTGTGACGAGGCATTGGCAACCTTACGAGAGTCATAGTGATTCCTGGCAGTTCCTCACCAAAATACGCATTTTTTAGATACTGTGGAAAGTCTATCCAAAGCGGTAATCCACTAGCTGCTTATCTTAAGTGAAACTGCCAGAGGTTTCTTGAAGTTGCTGATGTGAGTCTAATTGTGACGAGGCATTGGCTACCTTAAGAGAGTCATACTGACTTTTGCCAAATGCTCACCATAATAGACATTTTTTTAGATACTGTGGCCAGTCTGCCCGAAGCGATACGCCACTAGTTGTTTAATTTAAGACAACCATCGTTACCCTTGCTAGGAGTTACTTGATGTTGCTGATTTAATTTTAATTGTGACGAGGCATTGGCAACCTTACGAGAGTCATAGTGATTCCTGGCAGTTCCTCACCAAAATACGCATTTTTTAGATACTGTGGAAAGTCTCTTTAAAGCGGTAATCCACTAGCGGTTTATCTTAAGAGAAACTGCCAGAGGTTTCTTGAAGTTCCTGAAGTGAGTCTAATTGTGACGAGGCATTGGCTACCTTAAGAGAGTCATAGTTACTCTTGCCAAATGCTCACCATAATAGACATTTTTTAGATACTGTGGCCAGTCTGCCCGAAGCGATACGCCACTAGTTGTTTAATTTAAGACAACCATCGTTACCCTTGCTAGGAGTTACTTGATGTTGCTGATTTAATTTTAATTGTGACGAGGCATTGGCAACCTTACGAGAGTCATAGTGATTCCTGGCAGTTCCTCACCAAAATACGCATTTTTTAGATACTGTGGAAAGTCTATCCAAAGCGGTAATCCACTAGCTGCTTATCTTAAGTGAAACTGCCAGAGGTTTCTTGAAGTTGCTGATGTGAGTCTAATTGTGACGAGGCATTGGCTACCTTAAGAGAGTCATACTGGCTTTTGCCAAATGCTCACCATAATAGACATTTTTTTAGATACTGTGGCCAGTCTGCCCGAAGCGATACGCCACTAGTTGTTTAATTTAAGACAACCATCGTTACCCTTGCTAGGAGTTACTTGATGTTGCTGATTTAATTTTAATTGTGACGAGGCATTGGCAACCTTACGAGAGTCATAGTGATTCCTGGCAGTTCCTCACCAAAATACGCATTTTTTAGATACTGTGGAAAGTCTCTCCAAAGCGGTAATCCACTAGCGGTTTATCTTAAGAGAAACTGCCAGAGGTTTCTTGAAGTTCCTGAAGTGAGTCTAATTGTGACGAGGCATTGGCTACCTTAAGAGAGTCATAGTTACTCTTGCCAAATGCTCACCATAATAGATATTTTTTAGATACTGTGGCCAGTCTGCCCGAAGCGATACGCCACTAGTTGTTTAATTTAAGACAACCATCGTTACCGTTGCTAGGAGTTACTTGATGTTGCTGATTTAATTTTAATTGTGACGAGGCATTGGCAACCTTACGAGAGTCATACTGATTCCTGGCAGTTCCTCACCAAAATACGCATTTGTTAGATATTGTGGAAAGTCTCTCCGAAGCGGTAATCCACTAGCTGCTTATCTTAAGTGAAACTGCCAGAGATTTCTTGAAGTTGCTGATGTGAGTCTAATTGTGACGAGGCATTGGCTACCTTAAGAGAGTCATAGTGACTCTTGCCAAATGCCCACCATAATAGACATTTTTTTAGATACTGTGGCCAGTCTGCCCGAATCATTACGCAATTAGTTGTTTAATTTAAGACAACCATTGTTACTCTTGCTCGGAGTTACTTGATGTTGCTCATTTAATTTTAATTGTGATGAGGCATTGGCAACCTTACGAGAGTCGTAGTGATTCCTGGCAGTTCCTCACCAAAATACGCATTTTTTAGATACTGTGGAAAGTCTCTCCAAAGCGGTAATCCACTAGCTGTTTGTCTTCAGAGAAACTGATAGAGGTTTCTTCAAGTTGCTGACGTGAGTCTAATTGTGGCGAGGCATTGGCTACCTTAAGAGAGTCATAGTTACTCTTGCCAAATGCTCACCATAATAGACATTTTTTAGATACTGTGGCCAGTCTGCCCGAAGCGATACGCCACTAGTTGTTTAATTTAAGACAACCATCGTTATCCTTGCTAGGAGTTACTTGATGTTGCTGATTTAATTTTAATTGTAACGAGTCATTGGCAACCTTACGAGAGTCATAGTGATTCCTGGCAGTTCCTCACCAAAATACGCATTTTTTAGATACTGTGGAAAGTCTATCCAAAGCGGTAACCCACTAGCTGCTTATCTTAAGTGAAACTGCCAGAGGTTTCTTGAAGTTGCTGATGTGAGTCTAATTGTGACGAGGCATTGGCTACCTTAAGAGATTCATAGTGACTCTTGCCAAATGCTCACCATAATAGACATTTTTTTAGATACTGTGGCCAGTCTGCCCGAAGCGATACGCCACTAGTTGTTTAATTTAAGACAACCATCGTTACCCTTGCTAGGAGTTACTTGATGTTGCTGATTTAATTTTAATTGTGACGAGGCATTGGCAACCTTACGAGAGTCATAGTGATTCCTGGCAGTTCCTCACCAAAATACGCATTTTTTAGATACTGTGGAAAGTCTATCCAAAGCGGTAATCCACTAGCGGTTTATCTTAAGAGAAACTGCCAGAGGTTTCTTGAAGTTCCTGAAGTGAGTCTAATTGTGACGAGGCATTGGCTACCTTAAGAGAGTCATAGTTACTCTTGCCAAATGCTCACCATAATAGACATTTTTTAGATACTGTGGCCAGTCTGCCCGAAGCGATACGCCACTAGTTGTTTAATTTAAGACAACCATCGTTACCCTTGCTAGGAGTTACTTGATGTTGCTGATTTAATTTTAATTGTGACGAGGCATTGGCAACCTTACGAGAGTCATAGTGATTCCTGGCAGTTCCTCACCAAAATACGCATTTTTTAGATACTGTGGAAAGTCTATCCAAAGCGGTAATCCACTAGCTGCTTATCTTAAGTGAAACTGCCAGAGGTTTCTTGAAGTTGCTGATGTGAGTCTAATTGTGACGAGGCATTGGCTACCTTAAGAGAGTCATACTGACTTTTGCCAAATGCTCACCATAATAGACATTTTTTTAGATACTGTGGCCAGTCTGCCCGAAGCGATACGCCACTAGTTGTTTAATTTAAGACAACCATCGTTACCCTTGCTAGGAGTTACTTGATGTTGCTGATTTAATTTTAATTGTGACGAGGCATTGGCAACCTTACGAGAGTCATAGTGATTCCTGGCAGTTCCTCACCAAAATACGCATTTTTTAGATACTGTGGAAAGTCTCTCCAAAGCGGTAATCCACTAGCGGTTTATCTTAAGAGAAACTGCCAGAGGTTTCTTGAAGTTCCTGAAGTGAGTCTAATTGTGACGAGGCATTGGCTACCTTAAGAGAGTCATAGTTACTCTTGCCAAATGCTCACCATAACAGATATTTTTTAGATACTGTGGCCAGTCTGCCCGAAGCGATACGCCACTAGTTGTTTAATTTAAGACAACCATCGTTACCGTTGCTAGGAGTTACTTGATGTTGCTGATTTAATTTTAATTGTGACGAGGCATTGGCAACCTTACGAGAGTCATACTGATTCCTGGTAGTTCCTCACCAAAATACGCATTTGTTAGATATTGTGGAAAGTCTCTCCGAAGCGGTAATCCACTAGCTGCTTATCTTAAGTGAAACTGCCAGAGATTTCTTGAAGTTGCTGATGTGAGTCTAATTGTGACGAGGCATTGGCTACCTTAAGAGAGTCATAGTGACTCTTGCCAAATGCCCACCATAATAGACATTTTTTTAGATACTGTGGCCAGTCTGCCCGAATCATTACGCAATTAGTTGTTTAATTTAAGACAACCATTGTTACTCTTGCTCGGAGTTACTTGATGTTGCTTATTTAATTTTAATTGTGATGAGGCATTGGCAACCTTACGAGAGTCGTAGTGATTCCTGGCAGTTCCTCACGAAAATACGCATTTTTTAGATACTGTGGAAAGTCTCTCCAAAGCGGTAATCCACTAGCTGTTTGTCTTCAGAGAAACTGATAGAGGTTTCTTCAAGTTGCTGACGTGAGTCTAATTGTGGCGAGGCATTGGCTACCTTAAGAGAGTCATAGTTACTCTTGCCAAATGCTCACCATAATAGACATTTTTTAGATACTGTGGCCAGTCTGCCCGAAGCGATACGCCACTAGTTGTTTAATTTAAGACAACCATCGTTACCCTTGCTAGGAGTTACTTGATGTTGCTGATTTAATTTTAATTGTGACGAGGCATTGGCAACCTTACGAGAGTCATAGTGATTCCTGGCAGTTCCTCACCAAAATACGCATTTTTTAGATACTGTGGAAAGTCTCTCCAAAGCGGTAATCCACTAGCTGCTTATCTTAAGTGAAACTGCCAGAGGTTTCTTGAAGTTGCTGATGTGAGTCTAATTGTGACGAGGCATTGGCTACCTTAAGAGAGTCATACTGACTTTTCCCAAATGCTCACCATAATAGACATTTTTTTAGATACTGTGGCCAGTCTGCCCGAAGCGATACGCCACTAGTTGTTTAATTTAAGACAACCATCGTTACCCTTGCTAGGAGTTACTTGATGTTGCTGATTTAATTTTAATTGTGACGAGGCATTGGCAACCTTACGAGAGTCATAGTGATTCCTGGCAGTTCCTCACCAAAATACGCATTTTTTAGATACTGTGGAAAGTCTCTTTAAAGCGGTAATCCACTAGCGGTTTATCTTAAGAGAAACTGCCAGAGGTTTCTTGAAGTTCCTGAAGTGAGTCTAATTGTGACGAGGCATTGGCTACCTTAAGAGAGTCATAGTTACTCTTGCCAAATGCTCACCATAATAGACATTTTTTAGATACTGTGGCCAGTCTGCCCGAAGCGATACGCCACTAGTTGTTTAATTTAAGACAAACATCGTTACCCTTGCTTGGAGTTACTTGATGTTGCTGATTTAATTTTAATTGTGACGAGGCATTGGCAACCTTACGAGAGTCATAGTGATTCCTGGCAGTTCCTCACCAAAATACGCATTTGTTAGATATTGTGGAAAGTCTCTCTGAAGCGGTAATCCACTAGCTGCTTATCTTAAGTGAAACTGCCAGAGGTTTCTTGAAGTTGCTGATGTGAGTCTAATTGTGACAAAGCATTGGCTACCTTAAGAGAGTCATAGTGACTCTTGCCAAATGCTCACCATAATAGACATTTTTTTTATACTGTGGCCAGTCTGCCCGAAGCGATACGCCACTAGTTGTTTAATTTAAGACAACCATCGTTACCCTTGCTAGGAGTTACTTGATGTTGCTGATTTAATTTTAATTGTGACGAGGCATTGGCAACCTTACGAGAGTCATAGTGATTCCTGGCAGTTCCTCACCAAAATACGCATTTGTTAGATATTGTGGAAAGTCTCTCCGAAGCGGTAATCCACTAGCTGCTTATCTTAAGTGAAAGTGCCAGAGGTTTCTTGAAGTTGCTGATGTGAGTCTAATTGTGACGAGGCATTGGCTACCTTAAGAGAGTCATAGTGACTCTTGCCAAATGCTCACCATAATAGACATTTTTTTAGATACTGTGGCCAGTCTGCCCGAAGCGATACGCCACTAGTTGTTTAATTTAAGACAACCATCGTTACCCTTGCTAGGAGTTACTTGATGTTGCTGATTTAATTTTAATTGTGACGAGGCATTGGCAACCTTACGAGAGTCATAGTGATTCCTGGCAGTTCCTCACCAAAATACGCATTTTTTAGATACTGTGGAAAGTCTCTCCAAAGCGGTAATCCACTAGCGGTTTATCTTAAGAGAAACTGCCAGAGGTTTCTTGAAGTTCCTGAAGTGAGTCTAATTGTGACGAGGCATTGGCTACCTTAAGAGAGTCATAGTTACTCTTGCCAAATGCTCACCATAATAGACATTTTTTAGATACTGTGGCCAGTCTGCCCGAAGCGATACGCCACTAGTTGTTTAATTTAAGACAACCATCGTTACCCTTGCTAGGAGTTACTTGATGTTGCTGATTTAATTTTAATTGTGACGAGGCATTGGCAACCTTACGAGAGTCATACTGATTCCTGGCAGTTCCTCACCAAAATACGCATTTGTTAGATATTGTGGAAAGTCTCTCCGAAGCAGTAATCCACTAGCTGCTTATCTTAAGTGAAACTGCCAGAGATTTCTTGAAGTTGCTGATGTGAGTCTAATTGTGACGAGGCATTGGCTACCTTAAGAGAGTCATAGTGACTCTTGCCAAATGCTCACCATAATAGACATTTTGTTAGATACTGTGGCCAGTCTGCCCGAATCATTTCGCAATTAGTTGTTTAATTTAAGACAACCATTGTTACTCTTGCTCGGAGTTACTTGATGTTGCTTATTTAATTTTAATTGTGATGAGGCATTGGCAACCTTACGAGAGTCGTAGTGATTCCTGGCAGTTCCTCACGAAAATACGCATTTTTTAGATACTGTGGAAAGTCTCTCCAAAGCGGTAATCCACTAGCTGTTTGTCTTCAGAGAAACTGATAGAGGTTTCTTCAAGTTGCTGACGTGAGTCTAATTGTGGCGAGGCATTGGCTACCTTAAGAGAGTCATAGTTACTCTTGCCAAATGCTCACCATAATAGACATTTTTTAGATACTGTGGCCAGTCTGCCCGAAGCGATACGCCACTAGTTGTTTAATTTAAGATAACCATCGTTATCCTTGCTAGGAGTTACTTGATGTTGCTGATTTAATTTTAATTGTGACGAGGCATTGGCAACCTTACGAGAGTCATAGTGATTCCTGGCAGTTCCTCACCAAAATACGCATTTTTTAGATACTGTGGAAAGTCTCTCCAAAACGGTAATCCACTAGCTGCTTATCTTAAGTGAAACTGCCAGAGGTTTCTTGAAGTTGCGGATGTGAGTCTAATTGTGACGAGGCATTGGCTACCTTAAGAGAGTCATACTGACTTTTCCCAAATGCTCACCATAATAGACATTTTTTTAGATACTGTGGCCAGTCTGCCCGAAGCGATACGCCACTAGTTGTTTAATTTAAGACAACCATCGTTACCCTTGCTAGGAGTTACTTGATGTTGCTGATTTAATTTTAATTGTGACGAGGCATTGGCAACCTTACGAGAGTCATACTGATTCCTGGCAGTTCCTCACCAAAATACGCATTTTTTAGATACTGTGGAAAGTCTCTTTAAAGCGGTAATCCACTAGCGGTTTATCTTAAGAGAAACTGCCAGAGGTTTCTTGAAGTTCCTGAAGTGAGTCTAATTGTGACGAGGCATTGGCTACCTTAAGAGAGTCATAGTTACTCTTGCCAAATGCTCACCATAATAGACCTTTTTTAGATACTGTGGCCAGTCTGCCCGAAGCGATACGCCACTAGTTGTTTAATTTAAGACAACCATCGTTACCCTTGCTTGGAGTTACTTGATGTTGCTGATTTAATTTTAATTGTGACGAGGCATTGGCAACCTTACGAGAGTCATAGTGATTCCTGGCAGTTCCTCACCAAAATACCCATTTGTTAGATATTGTGGAAAGTCTCTCTGAAGCGGTAATCCACTAGCTGCTTATCTTAAGTGAAACTGCCAGAGGTTTCTTGAAGTTGCTGATGTGAGTCTAATTGTGACGAGGCATTGGCTACCTTAAGAGAGTCATAGTGACTCTTGCCAAATGCTCACCATAATAGACATTTTTTTTATACTGTGGCCAGTCTGCCCGAAGCGATACGCCACTAGTTGTTTAATTTAAGACAACCATCGTTACCCTTGCTAGGAGTTACTTGATGTTGCTGATTTAATTTTAATTGTGACGAGGCATTGGCAACCTTACGAGAGTCATAGTGATTCCTGGCAGTTCCTCACCAAAATACGCATTTGTTAGATATTGTGGAAAGTCTCTCTGAAGCGGTAATCCACTAGCTGCTTATCTTAAGTGAAACTGCCAGAGGTTTCTTGAAGTTGCTGATGTGAGTCTAATTGTGACGAGGCATTGGCTACCTTAAGAGAGTCATAGTGACTCTTGCCAAATGCTCACCATAATAGACATTTTTTTTATACTGTGGCCAGTCTGCCCGAAGCGATACGCCACTAGTTGTTTAATTTAAGACAACCATCGTTACCCTTGCTAGGAGTTACTTGATGTTGCTGATTTAATTTTAATTGTGACGAGGCATTGGCAACCTTACGAGAGTCATAGTGATTCTTGGCAGTTCCTCACCAAAATACGCATTTTTTAGATACTGTGGAAAGTCTCTCCAAAGCGGTAATCCACTAGCGGTTTATCTTAAGAGAAACTGCCAGAGGTTTCTTGAAGTTCCTGAAGTGAGTCTAATTGTGACGAGGCATTGGCTACCTTAAGAGAGTCATAGTTACTCTTGCCAAATGCTCACCATAATAGACATTTTTTAGATACTGTGGACAGTCTGCCCGAAGCGATACGCCACTAGTTGTTTAATTTAAGACAACCATCGTTACCCTTGCTAGGAGTTACTTGATGTTGCTGATTTAATTTTAATTGTGATGAGGCATTGGCAACCTTACGAGAGTCATAGTGATTCCTGGCAGTTCCTCACCAAAATACGCATTTGTTAGATATTGTGGAAAGTCTCTCCGAAGCGGTAATCCACTAGCTGCTTATCTTAAGTGAAACTGCCAGAGGTTTCTTGAAGTTGCTGATGTGAGTCTAATTGTGACGAGGCATTGGCTACCTTAAGAGAGTCATAGTGACTCTTGCCAAATGCTCACCATAATAGACATTTTTTTAGATACTGTGGCCAGTCTGCCCGAAGCGATACGCCACTAGTTGTTTAATTTAAGACAACCATCGTTACCCTTGCTAGGAGTTACTTGATGTTGCTGATTTAATTTTAATTGTGACGAGGCATTGGCAACCTTACGAGAGTCATAGTGATTCCTGGCAGTTCCTCACCAAAATACGCATTTTTTAGATACTGTGGAAAGTCTCTCCAAAGCGGTAATCCACTAGCTGCTTATCTTAAGTGAAACTGCCAGAGGTTTCTTGAAGTTGCTGATGTGAGTCTAATTGTGACGAGGCATTGGCTACCTTAAGAGAGTCATAGTTACTCTTGCCAAATGCTCACCATAATAGACATTTTTTAGATACTGTGGCCAGTCTGCCCGAAGCGATACGCCACTAGTTGTTTAATTTAAGACAAACATCGTTACCCTTGCTTGGAGTTACTTGATGTTGCTGATTTAATTTTAATTGTGACGAGGCATTGGCAACCTTACGAGAGTCATAGTGATTCCTGGCAGTTCCTCACCAAAATACGCATTTGTTAGATATTGTGGAAAGTCTCTCTGAAGCGGTAATCCACTAGCTGCTTATCTTAAGTGAAACTGCCAGAGGTTTCTTGAAGTTGCTGATGTGAGTCTAATTGTGACGACGCATTGGCTACCTTAAGAGAGTCATAGTGACTCTTGCCAAATGCTCACCATAATAGACATTTTTTTTATACTGTGGCCAGTCTGCCCGAAGCGATACGCCACTAGTTGTTTAATTTAAGACAACCATCGTTACCCTTGCTAGGAGTTACTTGATGTTGCTGATTTAATTTTAATTGTGACGAGGCATTGGCAACCTTACGAGAGTCATAGTGATTCCTGGCAGTTCCTCACCAAAATACGCATTTTTTAGATACTGTGGAAAGTCTCTCCAAAGCGGTAATCCACTAGCGGTTTATCTTAAGAGAAACTGCCAGAGGTTTCTTGAAGTTCCTGAAGTGAGTCTAATTGTGACGAGGCATTGGCTACCTTAAGAGAGTCATAGTTACTCTTGCCAAATGCTCACCATAATAGACATTTTTTAGATACTGTGGACAGTCTGCCCGAAGCGATACGCCACTAGTTGTTTAATTTAAGACAACCATCGTTACCCTTGCTAGGAGTTACTTGATGTTGCTGATTTAATTTTAATTGTGACGAGGCATTGGCAACCTTACGAGAGTCATAGTGATTCCTGGCAGTTCCTCACCAAAATACGCATTTGTTAGATATTGTGGAAAGTCTCTCCGAAGCGGTAATCCACTAGCTGCTTATCTTAAGTGAAACTGCCAGAGGTTTCTTGAAGTTGCTGATGTGAGTCTAATTGTGACGAGGCATTGGCTACATTAAGAGAGTCATAGTGACTCTTGCCAAATGCTCACCATAATAGACATTTTTTTAGATACTGTGGCCAGTCTGCCCGAAGCGATACGCCACTAGTTGTTTAATTTAAGACAACCATCGTTACCCTTGCTAGGAGTTACTTGATGTTGCTGATTTAATTTTAATTGTGACGAGGCATTGGCAACCTTACGAGAGTCATAGTGATTCCTGGCAGTTCCTCACCAAAATACGCATTTTTTAGATACTGTGGAAAGTCTCTCCAAAGCGGTAATCCACTAGCGGTTTATCTTAAGAGAAACTGCCAGAGGTTTCTTGAAGTTCCTGAAGTGAGTCTAATTGTGACGAGGCATTGGCTACCTTAAGAGAGTCATAGTTACTCTTGCCAAATGCTCACCATAATAGACATTTTTTAGATACTGTGGCCAGTCTGCCCGAAGCGATACGCCACTAGTTGTTTAATTTAAGACAACCATCGTTACCCTTGCTAGGAGTTACTTGATGTTGCTGATTTAATTTTAATTGTGACGAGGCATTGGCAACCTTACGAGAGTCATAGTGATTCCTGGCAGTTCCTCACCAAAATACGCATTTTTTAGATACTGTGGAAAGTCTCTCCAAAGCGGTAATCCACTAGCGGTTTATCTTAAGAGAAACTGCCAGAGGTTTCTTGAAGTTCCTGTAGTGAGTCTAATTGTGACGAGGCATTGGCTACCTTAAGAGAGTCATAGTTACTCTTGCCAAATGCTCACCATAATAGACATTTTTTAGATACTGTGGACAGTCTGCCCGAAGCGATACGCCACTAGTTGTTTAATTTAAGACAACCATCGTTACCCTTGCTAGGAGTTACTTGATGTTGCTGATTTAATTTTAATTGTGACGAGGCATTGGCAACCTTACGAGAGTCATAGTGATTCCTGGCAGTTCCTCACCAAAATACGCATTTGTTAGATATTGTGGAAAGTCTCTCCGAAGCGGTAATCCACTAGCTGCTTATCTTAAGTGAAACTGCCAGAGGTTTCTTGAAGTTGCTGATGTGAGTCTAATTGTGACGAGGCATTGGCTACCTTAAGAGAGTCATAGTGACTCTTGCCAAATGCTCACCATAATAGACATTTTTTTAGATACTGTGGCCAGTCTGCCCGAAGCGATACGCCACTAGTTGTTTAATTTAAGACAACCATCGTTACCCTTGCTAGGAGTTACTTGATGTTGCTGATTTAATTTTAATTGTGACGAGGCATTGGCAACCTTACGAGAGTCATAGTGATTCCTGGCAGTTCCTCACCAAAATACGCATTTTTTAGATACTGTGGAAAGTCTCTCCAAAGCGGTAATCCACTAGCTGCTTATCTTAAGTGAAACTGCCAGAGGTTTCTTGAAGTTGCTGATGTGAGTCTAATTGTGACGAGGCATTGGCTACCTTAAGAGAGTCATACTGACTTTTCCCAAATGCTCACCATAATAGACATTTTTTTAGATACTGTGGCCAGTCTGCCCGAAGCGATACGCCACTAGTTGTTTAATTTAAGACAACCATCGTTACCCTTGCTAGGAGTTACTTGATGTTGCTGATTTAATTTTAATTGTGACGAGGCATTGGCAGCCTTACGAGAGTCATAGTGATTCCTGGCAGTTCCTCACCAAAATACGCATTTTTTAGATACTGTGGAAAGTCTCTTTAAAGCGGTAATCCACTAGCGGTTTATCTTAAGAGAAACTGCCAGAGGTTTCTTGAAGTTCCTGAAGTGAGTCTAATTGTGACGAGGCATTGGCTACCTTAAGAGAGTCATAGTTACTCTTGCCAAATGCTCACCATAATAGACATTTTTTAGATACTGTGGCCAGTCTGCCCGAAGCGATACGCCACTAGTTGTTTAATTTAAGACAAACATCGTTACCCTTGCTTGGAGTTACTTGATGTTGCTGATTTAATTTTAATTGTGACGAGGCATTGGCAACCTTACGAGAGTCATAGTGATTCCTGGCAGTTCCTCACCAAAATACGCATTTGTTAGATATTGTGGAAAGTCTCTCTGAAGCGGTAATCCACTAGCTGCTTATCTTAAGTGAAACTGCCAGAGGTTTCTTGAAGTTGCTGATGTGAGTCTAATTGTGACAAAGCATTGGCTACCTTAAGAGAGTCATAGTGACTCTTGCCAAATGCTCACCATAATAGACATTTTTTTTATACTGTGGCCAGTCTGCCCGAAGCGATACGCCACTAGTTGTTTAATTTAAGACAACCATCGTTACCCTTGCTAGGAGTTACTTGATGTTGCTGATTTAATTTTAATTGTGACGAGGCATTGGCAACCTTACGAGAGTCATAGTGATTCCTGGCAGTTCCTCACCAAAATACGCATTTGTTAGATATTGTGGAAAGTCTCTCCGAAGCGGTAATCCACTAGCTGCTTATCTTAAGTGAAAGTGCCAGAGGTTTCTTGAAGTTGCTGATGTGAGTCTAATTGTGACGAGGCATTGGCTACCTTAAGAGAGTCATAGTGACTCTTGCCAAATGCTCACCATAATAGACATTTTTTTAGATACTGTGGCCAGTCTGCCCGAAGCGATACGCCACTAGTTGTTTAATTTAAGACAACCATCGTTACCCTTGCTAGGAGTTACTTGATGTTGCTGATTTAATTTTAATTGTGACGAGGCATTGGCAACCTTACGAGAGTCATAGTGATTCCTGGCAGTTCCTCACCAAAATACGCATTTTTTAGATACTGTGGAAAGTCTCTCCAAAGCGGTAATCCACTAGCGGTTTATCTTAAGAGAAACTGCCAGAGGTTTCTTGAAGTTCCTGAAGTGAGTCTAATTGTGACGAGGCATTGGCTACCTTAAGAGAGTCATAGTTACTCTTGCCAAATGCTCACCATAATAGACATTTTTTAGATACTGTGGCCAGTCTGCCCGAAGCGATACGCCACTAGTTGTTTAATTTAAGACAACCATCGTTACCCTTGCTAGGAGTTACTTGATGTTGCTGATTTAATTTTAATTGTGACGAGGCATTGGCAACCTTACGAGAGTCATACTGATTCCTGGCAGTTCCTCACCAAAATACGCATTTGTTAGATATTGTGGAAAGTCTCTCCGAAGCAGTAATCCACTAGCTGCTTATCTTAAGTGAAACTGCCAGAGATTTCTTGAAGTTGCTGATGTGAGTCTAATTGTGACGAGGCATTGGCTACCTTAAGAGAGTCATAGTGACTCTTGCCAAATGCTCACCATAATAGACATTTTGTTAGATACTGTGGCCAGTCTGCCCGAATCATTTCGCAATTAGTTGTTTAATTTAAGACAACCATTGTTACTCTTGCTCGGAGTTACTTGATGTTGCTTATTTAATTTTAATTGTGATGAGGCATTGGCAACCTTACGAGAGTCGTAGTGATTCCTGGCAGTTCCTCACGAAAATACGCATTTTTTAGATACTGTGGAAAGTCTCTCCAAAGCGGTAATCCACTAGCTGTTTGTCTTCAGAGAAACTGATAGAGGTTTCTTCAAGTTGCTGACGTGAGTCTAATTGTGGCGAGGCATTGGCTACCTTAAGAGAGTCATAGTTACTCTTGCCAAATGCTCACCATAATAGACATTTTTTAGATACTGTGGCCAGTCTGCCCGAAGCGATACGCCACTAGTTGTTTAATTTAAGATAACCATCGTTATCCTTGCTAGGAGTTACTTGATGTTGCTGATTTAATTTTAATTGTGACGAGGCATTGGCAACCTTACGAGAGTCATAGTGATTCCTGGCAGTTCCTCACCAAAATACGCATTTTTTAGATACTGTGGAAAGTCTCTCCAAAACGGTAATCCACTAGCTGCTTATCTTAAGTGAAACTGCCAGAGGTTTCTTGAAGTTGCGGATGTGAGTCTAATTGTGACGAGGCATTGGCTACCTTAAGAGAGTCATACTGACTTTTCCCAAATGCTCACCATAATAGACATTTTTTTAGATACTGTGGCCAGTCTGCCCGAAGCGATACGCCACTAGTTGTTTAATTTAAGACAACCATCGTTACCCTTGCTAGGAGTTACTTGATGTTGCTGATTTAATTTTAATTGTGACGAGGCATTGGCAACCTTACGAGAGTCATACTGATTCCTGGCAGTTCCTCACCAAAATACGCATTTTTTAGATACTGTGGAAAGTCTCTTTAAAGCGGTAATCCACTAGCGGTTTATCTTAAGAGAAACTGCCAGAGGTTTCTTGAAGTTCCTGAAGTGAGTCTAATTGTGACGAGGCATTGGCTACCTTAAGAGAGTCATAGTTACTCTTGCCAAATGCTCACCATAATAGACATTTTTTAGATACTGTGGACAGTCTGCCCGAAGCGATACGCCACTAGTTGTTTAATTTAAGACAACCATCGTTACCCTTGCTTGGAGTTACTTGATGTTGCTGATTTAATTTTAATTGTGACGAGGCATTGGCAACCTTACGAGACTCATAGTGATTCCTGGCAGTTCCTCACCAAAATACCCATTTGTTAGATATTGTGGAAAGTCTCTCTGAAGCGGTAATCCACTAGCTGCTTATCTTAAGTGAAACTGCCAGAGGTTTCTTGAAGTTGCTGATGTGAGTCTAATTGTGACGAGGCATTGGCTACCTTAAGAGAGTCATAGTGACTCTTGCCAAATGCTCACCATAATAGACATTTTTTTTATACTGTGGCCAGTCTGCCCGAAGCGATACGCCACTAGTTGTTTAATTTAAGACAACCATCGTTACCCTTGCTAGGAGTTACTTGATGTTGCTGATTTAATTTTAATTGTGACGAGGCATTGGCAACCTTACGAGAGTCATAGTGATTCCTGGCAGTTCCTCACCAAAATACGCATTTGTTAGATATTGTGGAAAGTCTCTCTGAAGCGGTAATCCACTAGCTGCTTATCTTAAGTGAAACTGCCAGAGGTTTCTTGAAGTTGCTGATGTGAGTCTAATTGTGACGAGGCATTGGCTACCTTAAGAGAGTCATAGTGACTCTTGCCAAATGCTCACCATAATAGACATTTTTTTTATACTGTGGCGTCTGCCCGAAGCGATACGCCACTAGTTGTTTAATTTAAGACAACCATCGTTACCCTTGCTAGGAGTTACTTGATGTTGCTGATTTAATTTTAATTGTGACGAGGCATTGGCAACCTTACGAGAGTCATAGTGATTCTTGGCAGTTCCTCACCAAAATACGCATTTTTTAGATACTGTGGAAAGTCTCTCCAAAGCGGTAATCCACTAGCGGTTTATCTTAAGAGAAACTGCCAGAGGTTTCTTGAAGTTCCTGAAGTGAGTCTAATTGTGACGAGGCATTGGCTACCTTAAGAGAGTCATAGTTACTCTTGCCAAATGCTCACCATAATAGACATTTTTTAGATACTGTGGACAGTCTGCCCGAAGCGATACGCCACTAGTTGTTTAATTTAAGACAACCATCGTTACCCTTGCTAGGAGTTACTTGATGTTGCTGATTTAATTTTAATTGTGACGAGGCATTGGCAACCTTACGAGAGTCATAGTGATTCCTGGCAGTTCCTCACCAAAATACGCATTTGTTAGATATTGTGGAAAGTCTCTCCGAAGCGGTAATCCACTAGCTGCTTATCTTAAGTGAAACTGCCAGAGGTTTCTTGAAGTTGCTGATGTGAGTCTAATTGTGACGAGGCATTGGCTACCTTAAGAGAGTCATAGTGACTCTTGCCAAATGCTCACCATAATAGACATTTTTTTAGATACTGTGGCCAGTCTGCCCGAAGCGATACGCCACTAGTTGTTTAATTTAAGACAACCATCGTTACCCTTGCTAGGAGTTACTTGATGTTGCTGATTTAATTTTAATTGTGACGAGGCATTGGCAACCTTACGAGAGTCATAGTGATTCCTGGCAGTTCCTCACCAAAATACGCATTTTTTAGATACTGTGGAAAGTCTCTCCAAAGCGGTAATCCACTAGCTGCTTATCTTAAGTGAAACTGCCAGAGGTTTCTTGAAGTTGCTGATGTGAGTCTAATTGTGACGAGGCATTGGCTACCTTAAGAGAGTCATACTGACTTTTCCCAAATGCTCACCATAATAGACATTTTTTTAGATACTGTGGCCAGTGTGCCCGAAGCGATACGCCACTAGTTGTTTAATTTAAGACAACCATCGTTACCCTTGCTAGGAGTTACTTGATGTTGCTGATTTAATTTTAATTGTGACGAGGCATTGGCAACCTTACGAGAGTCATAGTGATTCCTGGCAGTTCCTCACCAAAATACGCATTTTTTAGATACTGTGGAAAGTCTCTTTAAAGCGGTAATCCACTAGCGGTTTATCTTAAGAGAAACTGCCAGAGGTTTCTTGAAGTTCCTGAAGTGAGTCTAATTGTGACGAGGCATTGGCTACCTTAAGAGAGTCATAGTTACTCTTGCCAAATGCTCACCATAATAGACATTTTTTAGATACTGTGGCCAGTCTGCCCGAAGCGATACGCCACTAGTTGTTTAATTTAAGACAAACATCGTTACCCTTGCTTGGAGTTACTTGATGTTGCTGATTTAATTTTAATTGTGACGAGGCATTGGCAACCTTACGAGAGTCATAGTGATTCCTGGCAGTTCCTCACCAAAATACGCATTTGTTAGATATTGTGGAAAGTCTCTCTGAAGCGGTAATCCACTAGCTGCTTATCTTAAGTGAAACTGCCAGAGGTTTCTTGAAGTTGCTGATGTGAGTCTAATTGTGACGAGGCATTGGCTACCTTAAGAGAGTCATAGTGACTCTTGCCAAATGCTCACCATAATAGACATTTTTTTTATACTGTGGCCAGTCTGCCCGAAGCGATACGCCACTAGTTGTTTAATTTAAGACAACCATCGTTACCCTTGCTAGGAGTTACTTGATGTTGCTGATTTAATTTTAATTGTGACGAGGCATTGGCAACCTTACGAGAGTCATAGTGATTCCTGGCAGTTCCTCACCAAAATACGCATTTTTTAGATACTGTGGAAAGTCTCTCCAAAGCGGTAATCCACTAGCGGTTTATCTTAAGAGAAACTGCCAGAGGTTTCTTGAAGTTCCTGAAGTGAGTCTAATGGTGACGAGGCATTGGCTACCTTAAGAGAGTCATAGTTACTCTTGCCAAATGCTCACCATAATAGACATTTTTTAGATACTGTGGACAGTCTGCCCGAAGCGATACGCCACTAGTTGTTTAATTTAAGACAACCATCGTTACCCTTGCTAGGAGTTACTTGATGTTGCTGATTTAATTTTAATTGTGACGAGGCATTGGCAACCTTACGAGAGTCATAGTGATTCCTGGCAGTTCCTCACCAAAATACGCATTTGTTAGATATTGTGGAAAGTCTCTCCGAAGCGGTAATCCACTAGCTGCTTATCTTAAGTGAAACTGCCAGAGGTCTCTTGAAGTTGCTGATGTGAGTCTAATTGTGACGAGGCATTGGCTACATTAAGAGAGTCATAGTGACTCTTGCCAAATGCTCACCATAATAGACATTTTTTTAGATACTGTGGCCAGTCTGCCCGAAGCGATACGCCACTAGTTGTTTAATTTAAGACAACCATCGTTACCCTTGCTAGGAGTTACTTGATGTTGCTGATTTAATTTTAATTGTGACGAGGCATTGGCAACCTTACGAGAGTCATAGTGATTCCTGGCAGTTCCTCACCAAAATACGCATTTTTTAGATACTGTGGAAAGTCTCTCCAAAGCGGTAATCCACTAGCGGTTTATCTTAAGAGAAACTGCCAGAGGTTTCTTGAAGTTCCTGAAGTGAGTCTAATTGTGACGAGGCATTGGCTACCTTAAGAGAGTCATAGTTACTCTTGCCAAATGCTCACCATAATAGACATTTTTTAGATACTGTGGCCAGTCTGCCCGAAGCGATACGCCACTAGTTGTTTAATTTAAGACAACCATCGTTACCCTTGCTAGGAGTTACTTGATGTTGCTGATTTAATTTTAATTGTGACGAGGCATTGGCAACCTTACGAGAGTCATACTGATTCCTGGCAGTTCCTCACCAAAATACGCATTTGTTACATATTGTGGAAAGTCTCTCCGAAGCAGTAATCCACTAGCTGCTTATCTTAAGTGAAACTGCCAGAGATTTCTTGAAGTTGCTGATGTGAGTCTAATTGTGACGAGGCATTGGCTACCTTAAGAGAGTCATAGTGACTCTTGCCAAATGCTCACCATAATAGACATTTTTTTTATACTGTGGCCAGTCTGCCCGAAGCGATACGCCACTAGTTGTTTAATTTAAGACAACCATCGTTACCCTTGCTAGGAGTTACTTGATGTTGCTGATTTAATTTTAATTGTGACGAGGCATTGGCAACCTTACGAGAGTCATAGTGATTCCTGGCAGTTCCTCACCAAAATACGCATTTTTTAGATACTGTGGAAAGTCTCTCCAAAGCGGTAATCCACTAGCGGTTTATCTTAAGAGAAACTGCCAGAGGTTTCTTGAAGTTCCTGAAGTGAGTCTAATTGTGACGAGGCATTGGCTACCTTAAGAGAGTCATAGTTACTCTTGCCAAATGCTCACCATAATAGACATTTTTTAGATACTGTGGACAGTCTGCCCGAAGCGATACGCCACTAGTTGTTTAATTTAAGACAACCATCGTTACCCTTGCTAGGAGTTACTTGATGTTGCTGATTTAATTTTAATTGTGACGAGGCATTGGCAACCTTACGAGAGTCATAGTGATTCCTGGCAGTTCCTCACCAAAATACGCATTTGTTAGATATTGTGGAAAGTCTCTCCGAAGCGGTAATCCACTAGCTGCTTATCTTAAGTGAAACTGCCAGAGGTTTCTTGAAGTTGCTGATGTGAGTCTAATTGTGACGAGGCATTGGCTACCTTAAGAGAGTCATAGTGACTCTTGCCAAATGCTCACCATAATAGACATTTTTTTAGATACTGTGGCCAGTCTGCCCGAAGCGATACGCCACTAGTTGTTTAATTTAAGACAACCATCGTTACCCTTGCTAGGAGTTACTTGATGTTGCTGATTTAATTTTAATTGTGACGAGGCATTGGCAACCTTACGAGAGTCATAGTGATTCCTGGCAGTTCCTCACCAAAATACGCATTTTTTAGATACTGTGGAAAGTCTCTCCAAAGCGGTAATCCACTAGCTGCTTATCTTAAGTGAAACTGCCAGAGGTTTCTTGAAGTTGCTGATGTGAGTCTAATTGTGACGAGGCATTGGCTACCTTAAGAGAGTCATACTGACTTTTCCCAAATGCTCACCATAATAGACATTTTTTTAGATACTGTGGCCAGTGTGCCCGAAGCGATACGCCACTAGTTGTTTAATTTAAGACAACCATCGTTACCCTTGCTAGGAGTTACTTGATGTTGCTGATTTAATTTTAATTGTGACGAGGCATTGGCAACCTTACGAGAGTCATAGTGATTCCTGGCAGTTCCTCACCAAAATACGCATTTTTTAGATACTGTGGAAAGTCTATCCAAAGCGGTAATCCACTAGCTGATATCTTAAGAGAAACTGCCAGAGGTTTCTTGAAGTTCCTGAAGTGAGTCTAATTGTGACGAGGCATTGGCTACCTTAAGAGAGTCATAGTTACTCTTGCCAAATGCTCACCATAATAGACATTTTTTAGATACTGTGGCCAGTCTGCCCGAAGCGATACGCCACTAGTTGTTTAATTTAAGACAAACATCGTTACCCTTGCTTGGAGTTACTTGATGTTGCTGATTTAATTTTAATTGTGACGAGGCATTGGCAACCTTACGAGAGTCATAGTGATTCCTGGCAGTTCCTCACCAAAATACGCATTTGTTAGATATTGTGGAAAGTCTCTCTGAAGCGGTAATCCACTAGCTGCTTATCTTAAGTGAAACTGCCAGAGGTTTCTTGAAGTTGCTGATGTGAGTCTAATTGTGACGAGGCATTGGCTACCTTAAGAGAGTCATAGTGACTCTTGCCAAATGCTCACCATAATAGACATTTTTTTTATACTGTGGCCAGTCTGCCCGAAGCGATACGCCACTAGTTGTTTAATTTAAGACAACCATCGTTACCCTTGCTAGGAGTTACTTGATGTTGCTGATTTAATTTTAATTGTGACGAGGCATTGGCAACCTTACGAGAGCCATAGTGATTCCTGGCAGTTCCTCACCAAAATACGCATTTTTTAGATACTGTGGAAAGTCTCTCCAAAGCGGTAATCCACTAGCGGTTTATCTTAAGAGAAACTGCCAGAGGTTTCTTGAAGTTCCTGAAGTGAGTCTAATTGTGACGAGGCATTGGCTACCTTAAGAGAGTCATAGTTACTCTTGCCAAATGCTCACCATAATAGACATTTTTTAGATACTGTGGACAGTCTGCCCGAAGCGATACGCCACTAGTTGTTTAATTTAAGACAACCATCGTTACCCTTGCTAGGAGTTACTTGATGTTGCTGATTTAATTTTAATTGTGACGAGGCATTGGCAACCTTACGAGAGTCATAGTGATTCCTGGCAGTTCCTCACCAAAATACGCATTTGTTAGATATTGTGGAAAGTCTCTCCGAAGCGGTAATCCACTAGCTGCTTATCTTAAGTGAAACTGCCAGAGGTTTCTTGAAGTTGCTGATGTGAGTCTAATTGTGACGAGGCATTGGCTACATTAAGAGAGTCATAGTGACTCTTGCCAAATGCTCACCATAATAGACATTTTTTTAGATACTGTGGCCAGTCTGCCCGAAGCGATACGCCACTAGTTGTTTAATTTAAGACAACCATCGTTACCCTTGCTAGGAGTTACTTGATGTTGCTGATTTAATTTTAATTGTGACGAGGCATTGGCAACCTTACGAGAGTCATAGTGATTCCTGGCAGTTCCTCACCAAAATACGCATTTTTTAGATACTGTGGAAAGTCTCTCCAAAGCGGTAATCCACTAGCGGTTTATCTTAAGAGAAACTGCCAGAGGTTTCTTGAAGTTCCTGAAGTGAGTCTAATTGTGACGAGGCATTGGCTACCTTAAGAGAGTCATAGTTACTCTTGCCAAATGCTCACCATAATAGACATTTTTTAGATACTGTGGCCAGTCTGCCCGAAGCGATACGCCACTAGTTGTTTAATTTAAGACAACCATCGTTACCCTTGCTAGGAGTTACTTGATGTTGCTGATTTAATTTTAATTGTGACGAGGCATTGGCAACCTTACGAGAGTCATACTGATTCCTGGCAGTTCCTCACCAAAATACGCATTTGTTACATATTGTGGAAAGTCTCTCCGAAGCAGTAATCCACTAGCTGCTTATCTTAAGTGAAACTGCCAGAGATTTCTTGAAGTTGCTGATGTGAGTCTAATTGTGACGAGGCATTGGCTACCTTAAGAGAGTCATAGTGACTCTTGCCAAATGCTCACCATAATAGACATTTTTTTTATACTGTGGCCAGTCTGCCCGAAGCGATACGCCACTAGTTGTTTAATTTAAGACAACCATCGTTACCCTTGCTAGGAGTTACTTGATGTTGCTGATTTAATTTTAATTGTGACGAGGCATTGGCAACCTTACGAGAGTCATAGTGATTCCTGGCAGTTCCTCACCAAAATACGCATTTTTTAGATACTGTGGAAAGTCTCTCCAAAGCGGTAATCCACTAGCGGTTTATCTTAAGAGAAACTGCCAGAGGTTTCTTGAAGTTCCTGAAGTGAGTCTAATTGTGACGAGGCATTGGCTACCTTAAGAGAGTCATACTGACTTTTCCCAAATGCTCACCATAATAGACATTTTTTTAGATACTGTGGCCAGTCTGCCCGAAGCGATACGCCACTAGTTGTTTAATTTAAGACAACCATCGTTACCCTTGCTAGGAATTACTTGATGTTGCTGATTTAATTTTAATTGTGACGAGGCATTGGCAACCTTACGAGAGTCATAGTGATTCCTGGCAGTTCCTCACCAAAATACGCATTTTTTAGATACTGTGGAAAGTCTCTCCAAAGCGGTAATCCACTAGCTGCTTATCTTAAGTGAAACTGCCAGAGGTTTCTTGAAGTTGCTGATGTGAGTCTAATTGTGACGAGGCATTGGCTACCTTAAGAGAGTCATACTGACTTTTCCCAAATGCTCACCATAATAGACATTTTTTTAGATACTGTGGCCAGTGTGCCCGAAGCGATACGCCACTAGTTGTTTAATTTAAGACAACCATCGTTACCCTTGCTAGGAGTTACTTGATGTTGCTGATTTAATTTTAATTGTGACGAGGCATTGGCAACCTTACGAGAGTCATAGTGATTCCTGGCAGTTCCTCACCAAAATACGCATTTTTTAGATACTGTGGAAAGTCTCTTTAAAGCGGTAATCCACTAGCGGTTTATCTTAAGAGAAACTGCCAGAGGTTTCTTGAAGTTCCTGAAGTGAGTCTAATTGTGACGAGGCATTGGCTACCTTAAGAGAGTCATAGTTACTCTTGCCAAATGCTCACCATAATAGACATTTTTTAGATACTGTGGCCAGTCTGCCCGAAGCGATACGCCACTAGTTGTTTAATTTAAGACAAACATCGTTACCCTTGCTTGGAGTTACTTGATGTTGCTGATTTAATTTTAATTGTGACGAGGCATTGGCAACCTTACGAGAGTCATAGTGATTCCTGGCAGTTCCTCACCAAAATACGCATTTGTTAGATATTGTGGAAAGTCTCTCTGAAGCGGTAATCCACTAGCTGCTTATCTTAAGTGAAACTGCCAGAGGTTTCTTGAAGTTGCTGATGTGAGTCTAATTGTGACGAGGCATTGGCTACCTTAAGAGAGTCATAGTGACTCTTGCCAAATGCTCACCATAATAGACATTTGTTTTATACTGTGGCCAGTCTGCCCGAAGCGATACGCCACTAGTTGTTTAATTTAAGACAACCATCGTTACCCTTGCTAGGAGTTACTTGATGTTGCTGATTTAATTTTAATTGTGACGAGGCATTGGCAACCTTACGAGAGTCATAGTGATTCCTGGCAGTTCCTCACCAAAATACGCATTTTTTAGATACTGTGGAAAGTCTCTCCAAAGCGGTAATCCACTAGCGGTTTATCTTAAGAGAAACTGCCAGAGGTTTCTTGAAGTTCCTGAAGTGAGTCTAATTGTGACGAGGCATTGGCTACCTTAAGAGAGTCATAGTTACTCTTGCCAAATGCTCACCATAATAGACATTTTTTAGATACTGTGGACAGTCTGCCCGAAGCGATACGCCACTAGTTGTTTAATTTAAGACAACCATCGTTACCCTTGCTAGGAGTTACTTGATGTTGCTGATTTAATTTTAATTGTGACGAGGCATTGGCAACCTTACGAGAGTCATAGTGATTCCTGGCAGTTCCTCACCAAAATACGCATTTGTTAGATATTGTGGAAAGTCTCTCCGAAGCGGTAATCCACTAGCTGCTTATCTTAAGTGAAACTGCCAGAGGTTTCTTGAAGTTGCTGATGTGAGTCTAATTGTGACGAGGCATTGGCTACATTAAGAGAGTCATAGTGACTCTTGCCAAATGCTCACCATAATAGACATTTTTTTAGATACTGTGGCCAGTCTGCCCGAAGCGATACGCCACTAGTTGTTTAATTTAAGACAACCATCGTTACCCTTGCTAGGAGTTACTTGATGTTGCTGATTTAATTTTAATTGTGACGAGGCATTGGCAACCTTACGAGAGTCATAGTGATTCCTGGCAGTTCCTCACCAAAATACGCATTTTTTAGATACTGTGGAAAGTCTCTCCAGAGCGGTAATCCACTAGCGGTTTATCTTAAGAGAAACTGCCAGAGGTTTCTTGAAGTTCCTGAAGTGAGTCTAATTGTGACGAGGCATTGGCTACCTTAAGAGAGTCATAGTTACTCTTGCCAAATGCTCACCATAATAGACATTTTTTAGATACTGTGGCCAGTCTGCCCGAAGCGATACGCCACTAGTTGTTTAATTTAAGACAACCATCGTTACCCTTGCTAGGAGTTACTTGATGTTGCTGATTTAATTTTAATTGTGACGAGGCATTGGCAACCTTACGAGTGTCATACTGATTCCTGGCAGTTCCTCACCAAAATACGCATTTGTTACATATTGTGGAAAGTCTCTCCGAAGCAGTAATCCACTAGCTGCTTATCTTAAGTGAAACTGCCAGAGATTTCTTGAAGTTGCTGATGTGAGTCTAATTGTGACGAGGCATTGGCTACCTTAAGAGAGTCATAGTGACTCTTGCCAAATGCTCACCATAATAGACATTTTTTTTATACTGTGGCCAGTCTGCCCGAAGCGATACGCCACTAGTTGTTTAATTTAAGACAACCATCGTTACCCTTGCTAGGAGTTACTTGATGTTGCTGATTTAATTTTAATTGTGACGAGGCATTGGCAACCTTACGAGAGTCATAGTGATTCCTGGCAGTTCCTCACCAAAATACGCATTTTTTAGATACTGTGGAAAGTCTCTCCAAAGCGGTAATCCACTAGCGGTTTATCTTAAGAGAAACTGCCAGAGGTTTCTTGAAGTTCCTGAAGTGAGTCTAATTGTGACGAGGCATTGGCTACCTTAAGAGAGTCATAGTTACTCTTGCCAAATGCTCACCATAATAGACATTTTTTAGATACTGTGGACAGTCTGCCCGAAGCGATACGCCACTAGTTGTTTAATTTAAGACAACCATCGTTACCCTTGCTAGGAGTTACTTGATGTTGCTGATTTAATTTTAATTGTGACGAGGCATTGGCAACCTTACGAGAGTCATAGTGATTCCTGGCAGTTCCTCACCAAAATACGCATTTGTTAGATATTGTGGAAAGTCTCTCCGAAGCGGTAATCCACTAGCTGCTTATCTTAAGTGAAACTGCCAGAGGTTTCTTGAAGTTGCTGATGTGAGTCTAATTGTGACGAGGCATTGGCTACATTAAGAGAGTCATAGTGACTCTTGCCAAATGCTCACCATAATAGACATTTTTTTAGATACTGTGGCCAGTCTGCCCGAAGCGATACGCCACTAGTTGTTTAATTTAAGACAACCATCGTTACCCTTGCTAGGAGTTACTTGATGTTGCTGATTTAATTTTAATTGTGACGAGGCATTGGCAACCTTACGAGAGTCATAGTGATTCCTGGCAGTTCCTCACCAAAATACGCATTTTTTAGATACTGTGGAAAGTCTCTCCAAAGCGGTAATCCACTAGCGGTTTATCTTAAGAGAAACTGCCAGAGGTTTCTTGAAGTTCCTGAAGTGAGTCTAATTGTGACGAGGCATTGGCTACCTTAAGAGAGTCATAGTTACTCTTGCCAAATGCTCACCATAATAGACATTTTTTAGATACTGTGGCCAGTCTGCCCGAAGCGATACGCCACTAGTTGTTTAATTTAAGACAACCATCGTTACCCTTGCTAGGAGTTACTTGATGTTGCTGATTTAATTTTAATTGTGACGAGGCATTGGCAACCTTACGAGAGTCATACTGATTCCTGGCAGTTCCTCACCAAAATACGCATTTGTTAGATATTGTGGAAAGTCTCTCCGAAGCAGTAATCCACTAGCTGCTTATCTTAAGTGAAACTGCCAGAGATTTCTTGAAGTTGCTGATGTGAGTCTAATTGTGACGAGGCATTGGCTACCTTAAGAGAGTCATAGTGACTCTTGCCAAATGCTCACCATAATAGACATTTTTTTTATACTGTGGCCAGTCTGCCCGAAGCGATACGCCACTAGTTGTTTAATTTAAGACAACCATCGTTACCCTTGCTAGGAGTTACTTGATGTTGCTGATTTAATTTTAATTGTGACGAGGCATTGGCAACCTTACGAGAGTCATAGTGATTCCTGGCAGTTCCTCACCAAAATACGCATTTGTTAGATATTGTGGAAAGTCTCTCCGAAGCGGTAATCCACTAGCTGCTTATCTTAAGTGAAACTGCCAGAGGTTTCTTGAAGTTGCTGATGTGAGTCTAATTGTGACGAGGCATTGGCTACATTAAGAGAGTCATAGTGACTCTTGCCAAATGCTCACCATAATAGACATTTTTTTAGATACTGTGGCCAGTCTGCCCGAAGCGATACGCCACTAGTTGTTTAATTTAAGACAACCATCGTTACCCTTGCTAGGAGTTACTTGATGTTGCTGATTTAATTTTAATTGTGACGAGGCATTGGCAACCTTACGAGAGTCATAGTGATTCCTGGCAGTTCCTCACCAAAATACGCATTTTTTAGATACTGTGGAAAGTCTCTCCAAAGCGGTAATCCACTAGCGGTTTATCTTAAGAGAAACTGCCAGAGGTTTCTTGAAGTTCCTGAAGTGAGTCTAATTGTGACGAGGCATTGGCTACCTTAAGAGAGTCATAGTTACTCTTGCCAAATGCTCACCATAATAGACATTTTTTAGATACTGTGGACAGTCTGCCCGAAGCGATACGCCACTAGTTGTTTAATTTAAGACAACCATCGTTACCCTTGCTAGGAGTTACTTGATGTTGCTGATTTAATTTTAATTGTGACGAGGCATTGGCAACCTTACGAGAGTCATACTGATTCCTGGCAGTTCCTCACTAAAATACGCATTTGTTAGATATTGTGGAAAGTCTCTCCGAAGCAGTAATCCACTAGCTGCTTATCTTAAGTGAAACTGCCAGAGATTTCTTGAAGTTGCTGATGTGAGTCTAATTGTGACGAGGCATTGGCTACCTTAAGAGAGTCATAGTGACTCTTGCCAAATGCTCACCATAATAGACATTTTTTTTATACTGTGGCCAGTCTGCCCGAAGCGATACGCCACTAGTTGTTTAATTTAAGACAACCATCGTTACCCTTGCTAGGAGTTACTTGATGTTGCTGATTTAATTTTAATTGTGACGAGGCATTGGCAACCTTACGAGAGTCATAGTGATTCCTGGCAGTTCCTCACCAAAATACGCATTTGTTAGATATTGTGGAAAGTCTCTCCAAAGCGGTAATCCACTAGCTGCTTATCTTAAGTGAAACTGCCAGAGGTTTCTTGAAGTTGCTGATGTGAGTCTAATTGTGACGAGGCATTGGCTACCTTAAGAGAGTCATAGTGACTCTTGCCAAATGCTCACCATAATAGACATTTTTTTAGATACTGTGGCCAGTCTGCCCGAAGCGATACGCCACTAGTTGTTTAATTTAAGACAACCATCGTTACCCTTGCTAGGAGTTACTTGATGTTGCTGATTTAATTTTAATTGTGACGAGGCATTGGCAACCTTACGAGAGTCATAGTGATTCCTGGCAGTTCCTCACCAAAATACGCATTTTTTAGATACTGTGGAAAGTCTCTCCAAAGCGGTAATCCACTAGCGGTTTATCTTAAGAGAAACTGCCAGAGGTTTCTTGAAGTTCCTGAAGTGAGTCTAATTGTGACGAGGCATTGGCTACCTTAAGAGAGTCATAGTTACTCTTGCCAAATGCTCACCATAATAGACATTTTTTAGATACTGTGGAAAGTCTGCCCGAAGCGATACGCCACTAGTTGTTTAATTTAAGACAACCATCGTTACCCTTGCTAGGAGTTACTTGATGTTGCTGATTTAATTTTAATTGAGACGAGGCATTGGCAACCTTACGAGAGTCATACTGATTCCTGGCATTTCCTCACCAAAATACGCATTTGTTAGATATTGTGGAAAGTCTCTCCGAAGCAGTAATCCACTAGCTGCTTATCTTAAGTGAAACTGCCAGAGATTTCTTGAAGTTGCTGACGTGAGTCTAATTGTGACGAGGCATTGGCTACCTTAAGAGAGTCATAGTTACTCTTGCCAAATGCTCACCATAATAGACATTTTTTAGATACTGTGGACAGTCTGCCCGAAGCGATACGCCACTAGTTGTTTAATTTAAGACAAACATCGTTACCCTTGCTTGGAGTTACTTGATGTTGCTGATTTAATTTTAATTGTGACGAGGCATTGGCAACCTTACGAGAGTCATAGTGATTCCTGGCAGTTCCTCACCAAAATACGCATTTGTTAGATATTGTGGAAAGTCTCTCTGAAGCGGTAATCCACTAGCTGCTTATCTTAAGTGAAACTGCCAGAGGTTTCTTGAAGTTGCTGATGTGAGTCTAATTGTGACGAGGCATTAGCTACCTTAAGAGAGTCATAGTGACTCTTGCCAAATGCTCACCATAATAGACATTTTTTTTATACTGTGGCCAGTCTGCCCGAAGCGATACGCCACTAGTTGTTTAATTTAAGACAACCATCGTTACCCTTGCTAGGAGTTACTTGATGTTGCTGATTTAATTTTAATTGTGACGAGGCATTGGCAACCTTACGAGAGTCATAGTGATTCCTGGCAGTTCCTCACCAAAATACGCATTTGTTAGATATTGTGGAAAGTCTCTCCGAAGCGGTAATCCACTAGCTGCTTATCTTAAGTGAAACTGCCAGAGGTTTCTTGAAGTTGCTGATGTGAGTCTAATTGTGACGAGGCATTGGCTACCTTAAGAGAGTCATAGTGACTCTTGCCAAATGCTCACCATAATAGACATTTTTTTAGATACTGTGGCCAGTCTGCCCGAAGCGATACGCCACTAGTTGTTTAATTTAAGACAACCATCGTTACCCTTGCTAGGAGTTACTTGATGTTGCTGATTTAATTTTAATTGTGACGAGGCATTGGCAACCTTACGAGAGTCATACTGATTCCTGGCAGTTCCTCACCAAAATACGCATTTGTTACATATTGTGGAAAGTCTCTCCGAAGCAGTAATCCACTAGCTGCTTATCTTAAGTGAAACTGCCAGAGATTTCTTGAAGTTGCTGATGTGAGTCTAATTGTGACGAGGCATTGGCTACCTTAAGAGAGTCATAGTGACTCTTGCCAAATGCTCACCATAATAGACATTTTGTTAGATACTGTGGCCAGTCTGCCCGAATCATTTCGCAATTAGTTGTTTAATTTAAGACAACCATTGTTACTCTTGCTCGGAGTTACTTGATGTTGCTTATTTAATTTTAATTGTGATGAGGCATTGGCAACCTTACGAGAGTCGTAGTGATTCCTGGCAGTTCCTCACGAAAATACGCATTTTTTAGATACTGTGGAAAGTCTCTCCAAAGCGGTTATCCACTAGCTGTTTGTCTTCAGAGAAACTGATAGAGGTTTCTTCAAGTTGCTGACGTGAGTCTAATTGTGGCGAGGCATTGGCTACCTTAAGAGAGTCATAGTTACTCTTGCCAAATGCTCACCATAATAGACATTTTTTAGATACTGTGGCCAGTCTGCCCGAAGCGATACGCCACTAGTTGTTTAATTTAAGACAACCATCGTTATCCTTGCTAGGAGTTACTTGATGTTGCTGATTTAATTTTAATTGTGACGAGGCATTGGCAACCTTACGAGAGTCATAGTGATTCCTGGCAGTTCCTCACCAAAATACGCATTTTTTAGATACTGTGGAAAGTCTCTCCAAAACGGTAATCCACTAGCTGCTTATCTTAAGTGAAACTGCCAGAGGTTTCTTGAAGTTGCTGATGTGAGTCTAATTGTGACGAGGCATTGGCTACCTTAAGAGAGTCATACTGACTTTTCCCAAATGCTCACCATAATAGACATTTTTTTAGATACTGTGGCCAGTCTGCCCGAAGCGATACGCCACTAGTTGTTTAATTTAAGACAACCATCGTTACCCTTGCTAGGAGTTACTTGATGTTGCTGATTTAATTTTAATTGTGACGAGGCATTGGCAACCTTACGAGAGTCATAGTGATTCCTGGCAGTTCCTCACCAAAATACGCATTTTTTAGATACTGTGGAAAGTCTCTTTAAAGCGGTAATCCACTAGCGGTTTATCTTAAGAGAAACTGCCAGAGGTTTCTTGAAGTTCCTGAAGTGAGTCTAATTGTGACGAGGCATTGGCTACCTTAAGAGAGTCATAGTTACTCTTGCCAAATGCTCACCATAATAGACATTTTTTAGATACTGTGGCCAGTCTGCCCGAAGCGATACGCCACTAGTTGTTTAATTTAAGACAACCATCGTTACCCTTGCTTGGAGTTACTTGATGTTGCTGATTTAATTTTAATTGTGACGAGGCATTGGCAACCTTACGAGAGTCATAGTGATTCCTGGCAGTTCCTCACCAAAATACCCATTTGTTAGATATTGTGGAAAGTCTCTCTGAAGCGGTAATCCACTAGCTGCTTATCTTAAGTGAAACTGCCAGAGGTTTCTTGAAGTTGCTGATGTGAGTCTAATTGTGACGAGGCATTGGCTACCTTAAGAGAGTCATAGTGACTCTTGCCAAATGCTCACCATAATAGACATTTTTTTTATACTGTGGCCAGTCTGCCCGAAGCGATACGCCACTAGTTGTTTAATTTAAGACAACCATCGTTACCCTTGCTAGGAGTTACTTGATGTTGCTGATTTAATTTTAATTGTGACGAGGCATTGGAAACCTTACGAGAGTCATAGTGATTCCTGGCAGTTCCTCACCATAATACGCATTTTTTAGATACTGTGGAAAGTCTATCCAAAGCGGTAATCCACTAGCTGCTTATCTTAAGTGAAAGTGCCAGAGGTTTCTTGAAGTTGCTGATGTGAGTCTAATTGTGACGAGGCATTGGCTACCTTAAGAGAGTCATAGTGACTCTTGCCAAATGCTCACCATAATAGACATTTTTTTGGATACTGTGGCCAGTCTGCCCGAAGCGATACGCCACTAGTTGTTTAATTTAAGACAACCATCGTTACCCTTGCTAGGAGTTACTTGATGTTGCTGATTTAATTTTAATTGTGACGAGGCATTGGCAACCTTACGAGAGTCATAGTGATTCCTGGCAGTTCCTCACCAAAATACGCATTTTTTAGATACTGTGGAAAGTCTCTCCAAAGCGGTAATCCACTAGCGGTTTATCTTAAGAGAAACTGCCAGAGGTTTCTTGAAGTTCCTGAAGTGAGTCTAATTGTGACGAGGCATTGGCTACCTTAAGAGAGTCATAGTTACTCTTGCCAAATGCTCACCATAATAGACATTTTTTAGATACTGTGGCCAGTCTGCCCGAAGCGATACGCCACTAGTTGTTTAATTTAAGACAACCATCGTAACCCTTGCTAGGAGTTACTTGATGTTGCTGATTTAATTTTAATTGAGACGAGGCATTGGCAACCTTACGAGAGTCATACTGATTCCTGGCAGTTCCTCACCAAAATACGCATTTGTTAGATATTGTGGAAAGTCTCTCCGAAGCAGTAATCCACTAGCTGCTTATCTTAAGTGAAACTGCCAGAGATTTCTTGAAGTTGCTGACGTGAGTCTAATTGTGACGAGGCATTGGCTACCTTAAGAGAGTCATAGTTACTCTTGCCAAATGCTCACCATAATAGACATTTTTTAGATACTGTGGACAGTCTGCCCGAAGCGATACGCCACTAGTTGTTTAATTTAAGACAAACATCGTTACCCTTGCTTGGAGTTACTTGATGTTGCTGATTTAATTTTAATTGTGACGAGGCATTGGCAACCTTACGAGAGTCATAGTGATTCCTGGCAGTTCCTCACCAAAATACGCATTTGTTAGATATTGTGGAAAGTCTCTCTGAAGCGGTAATCCACTAGCTGCTTATCTTAAGTGAAACTGCCAGAGGTTTCTTGAAGTTGCTGATGTGAGTCTAATTGTGACGAGGCATTGGCTACCTTAAGAGAGTCATAGTGACTCTTGCCAAATGCTCACCATAATAGACATTTTTTTTATACTGTGGCCAGTCTGCCCGAAGCGATACGCCACTAGTTGTTTAATTTAAGACAACCATCGTTACCCTTGCTAGGAGTTACTTGATGTTGCTGATTTAATTTTAATTGTGACGAGGCATTGGCAACCTTACGAGAGTCATAGTGATTCCTGGCAGTTCCTCACCAAAATACGCATTTGTTAGATATTGTGGAAAGTCTCTCCGAAGCGGTAATCCACTAGCTGCTTATCTTAAGTGAAACTGCCAGAGGTTTCTTGAAGTTGCTGATGTGAGTCTAATTGTGACGAGGCATTGGCTACCTTAAGAGAGTCATAGTGACTCTTGCCAAATGCTCACCATAATAGACATTTTTTTAGATACTGTGGCCAGTCTGCCCGAAGCGATACGCCACTAGTTGTTTAATTTAAGACAACCATCGTTACCCTTGCTAGGAGTTACTTGATGTTGCTGATTTAATTTTAATTGTGACGAGGCATTGGCAACCTTACGAGAGTCATAGTGATTCCTGGCAGTTCCTCACCAAAATACGCATTTTTTAGATACTGTGGAAAGTCTCTCTAAAGCGGTAATCCACTAGCGGTTTATCTTAAGAGAAACTGCCAGAGGTTTCTTGAAGTTCCTGAAGTGAGTCTAATTGTGACGAGGCATTGGCTACCTTAAGAGAGTCATAGTTACTCTTGCCAAATGCTCACCATAATAGACATTTTTTAGATACTGTGGCCAGTCTGCCCGAAGCGATACGCCACTAGTTGTTTAATTTAAGACAACCATCGTTATCCTTGCTAGGAGTTACTTGATGTTGCTGATTTAATTTTAATTGTGACGAGGCATTGGCAACCTTACGAGAGTCATAGTGATTCCTGGCAGTTCCTCACCAAAATACGCATTTTTTAGATACTGTGGAAAGTCTCTCCAAAACGGTAATCCACTAGCTGCTTATCTTAAGTGAAACTGCCAGAGGTTTCTTGAAGTTGCTGATGTGAGTCTAATTGTGACGAGGCATTGGCTACCTTAAGAGAGTCATACTGACTTTTCCCAAATGCTCACCATAATAGACATTTTTTTAGATACTGTGGCCAGTCTGCCCGAAGCGATACGCCACTAGTTGTTTAATTTAAGACAACCATCGTTACCCTTGCTAGGAGTTACTTGATGTTGCTGATTTAATTTTAATTGTGACGAGGCATTGGCAACCTTACGAGAGTCATAGTGATTCCTGGCAGTTCCTCACCAAAATACGCATTTTTTAGATACTGTGGAAAGTCTCTTTAAAGCGGTAATCCACTAGCGGTTTATCTTAAGAGAAACTGCCAGAGGTTTCTTGAAGTTCCTGAAGTGAGTCTAATTGTGACGAGGCATTGGCTACCTTAAGAGAGTCATAGTTACTCTTGCCAAATGCTCACCATAATAGACATTTTTTAGATACTGTGGCCAGTCTGCCCGAAGCGATACGCCACTAGTTGTTTAATTTAAGACAACCATCGTTACCCTTGCTTGGAGTTACTTGATGTTGCTGATTTAATTTTAATTGTGACGAGGCATTGGCAACCTTACGAGAGTCATAGTGATTCCTGGCAGTTCCTCACCAAAATACCCATTTGTTAGATATTGTGGAAAGTCTCTCTGAAGCGGTAATCCACTAGCTGCTTATCTTAAGTGAAACTGCCAGAGGTTTCTTGAAGTTGCTGATGTGAGTCTAATTGTGACGAGGCATTGGCTACCTTAAGAGAGTCATAGTGACTCTTGCCAAATGCTCACCATAATAGACATTTTTTTTATACTGTGGCCAGTCTGCCCGAAGCGATACGCCACTAGTTGTTTAATTTAAGACAACCATCGTTACCCTTGCTAGGAGTTACTTGATGTTGCTGATTTAATTTTAATTGTGACGAGGCATTGGAAACCTTACGAGAGTCATAGTGATTCCTGGCAGTTCCTCACCATAATACGCATTTTTTAGATACTGTGGAAAGTCTATCCAAAGCGGTAATCCACTAGCTGCTTATCTTAAGTGAAAGTGCCAGAGGTTTCTTGAAGTTGCTGATGTGAGTCTAATTGTGACGAGGCATTGGCTACCTTAAGAGAGTCATAGTGACTCTTGCCAAATGCTCACCATAATAGACATTTTTTTGGATACTGTGGCCAGTCTGCCCGAAGCGATACGCCACTAGTTGTTTAATTTAAGACAACCATCGTTACCCTTGCTAGGAGTTACTTGATGTTGCTGATTTAATTTTAATTGTGACGAGGCATTGGCAACCTTACGAGAGTCATAGTGATTCCTGGCAGTTCCTCACCAAAATACGCATTTTTTAGATACTGTGGAAAGTCTCTCCAAAGCGGTAATCCACTAGCGGTTTATCTTAAGAGAAACTGCCAGAGGTTTCTTGAAGTTCCTGAAGTGAGTCTAATTGTGACGAGGCATTGGCTACCTTAAGAGAGTCATAGTTACTCTTGCCAAATGCTCACCATAATAGACATTTTTTAGATACTGTGGCCAGTCTGCCCGAAGCGATACGCCACTAGTTGTTTAATTTAAGACAACCATCGTAACCCTTGCTAGGAGTTACTTGATGTTGCTGATTTAATTTTAATTGAGACGAGGCATTGGCAACCTTACGAGAGTCATACTGATTCCTGGCAGTTCCTCACCAAAATACGCATTTGTTAGATATTGTGGAAAGTCTCTCCGAAGCAGTAATCCACTAGCTGCTTATCTTAAGTGAAACTGCCAGAGATTTCTTGAAGTTGCTGACGTGAGTCTAATTGTGACGAGGCATTGGCTACCTTAAGAGAGTCATAGTTACTCTTGCCAAATGCTCACCATAATAGACATTTTTTAGATACTGTGGACAGTCTGCCCGAAGCGATACGCCACTAGTTGTTTAATTTAAGACAAACATCGTTACCCTTGCTTGGAGTTACTTGATGTTGCTGATTTAATTTTAATTGTGACGAGGCATTGGCAACCTTACGAGAGTCATAGTGATTCCTGGCAGTTCCTCACCAAAATACGCATTTGTTAGATATTGTGGAAAGTCTCTCTGAAGCGGTAATCCACTAGCTGCTTATCTTAAGTGAAACTGCCAGAGGTTTCTTGAAGTTGCTGATGTGAGTCTAATTGTGACGAGGCATTGGCTACCTTAAGAGAGTCATAGTGACTCTTGCCAAATGCTCACCATAATAGACATTTTTTTTATACTGTGGCCAGTCTGCCCGAAGCGATACGCCACTAGTTGTTTAATTTAAGACAACCATCGTTACCCTTGCTAGGAGTTACTTGATGTTGCTGATTTAATTTTAATTGTGACGAGGCATTGGCAACCTTACGAGAGTCATAGTGATTCCTGGCAGTTCCTCACCAAAATACGCATTTGTTAGATATTGTGGAAAGTCTCTCCGAAGCGGTAATCCACTAGCTGCTTATCTTAAGTGAAACTGCCAGAGGTTTCTTGAAGTTGCTGATGTGAGTCTAATTGTGACGAGGCATTGGCTACCTTAAGAGAGTCATAGTGACTCTTGCCAAATGCTCACCATAATAGACATTTTTTTAGATACTGTGGCCAGTCTGCCCGAAGCGATACGCCACTAGTTGTTTAATTTAAGACAACCATCGTTACCCTTGCTAGGAGTTACTTGATGTTGCTGATTTAATTTTAATTGTGACGAGGCATTGGCAACCTTACGAGAGTCATAGTGATTCCTGGCAGTTCCTCACCAAAATACGCATTTTTTAGATACTGTGGAAAGTCTCTCTAAAGCGGTAATCCACTAGCGGTTTATCTTAAGAGAAACTGCCAGAGGTTTCTTGAAGTTCCTGAAGTGAGTCTAATTGTGACGAGGCATTGGCTACCTTAAGAGAGTCATAGTTACTCTTGCCAAATGCTCACCATAATAGACATTTTTTAGATACTGTGGCCAGTCTGCCCGAAGCGATACGCCACTAGTTGTTTAATTTAAGACAACCATCGTTACCCTTGCTAGGAGTTACTTGATGTTGCTGATTTAATTTTAATTGTGACGAGGCATTGGCAACCTTACGAGAGTCATACTGATTCCTGGCAGTTCCTCACCAAAATACGCATTTGTTAGATATTGTGGAAAGTCTCTCCGAAGCAGTAATCCACTAGCTGCTTATCTTAAGTGAAACTGCCAGAGATTTCTTGAAGTTGCTGATGTGAGTCTAATTGTGACGAGGCATTGGCTACCTTAAGAGAGTCATAGTGACTCTTGCCAAATGCTCACCATAATAGACATTTTGTTAGATACTGTGGCCAGTCTGCCCGAATCATTTCGCAATTAGTTGTTTAATTTAAGACAACCATTGTTACTCTTGCTCGGAGTTACTTGATGTTGCTTATTTAATTTTAATTGTGATGAGGCATTGGCAACCTTACGAGAGTCGTAGTGATTCCTGGCAGTTCCTCACGAAAATACGCATTTTTTAGATACTGTGGAAAGTCTCTCCAAAGCGGTAATCCACTAGCTGTTTGTCTTCAGAGAAACTGATAGAGGTTTCTTCAAGTTGCTGACGTGAGTCTAATTGTGGCGAGGCATTGGCTACCTTAAGAGAGTCATAGTTACTCTTGCCAAATGCTCACCATAATAGACATTTTTTAGATACTGTGGCCAGTCTGCCCGAAGCGATACGCCACTAGTTGTTTAATTTAAGACAACCATCGTTATCCTTGCTAGGAGTTACTTGATGTTGCTGATTTAATTTTAATTGTGACGAGGCATTGGCAACCTTACGAGAGTCATAGTGATTCCTGGCAGTTCCTCACCAAAATACGCATTTTTTAGATACTGTGGAAAGTCTCTCCAAAACGGTAATCCACTAGCTGCTTATCTTAAGTGAAACTGCCAGAGGTTTCTTGAAGTTGCTGATGTGAGTCTAATTGTGACGAGGCATTGGCTACCTTAAGAGAGTCATACTGACTTTTCCCAAATGCTCACCATAATAGACATTTTTTTAGATACTGTGGCCAGTCTGCCCGAAGCGATACGCCACTAGTTGTTTAATTTAAGACAACCATCGTTACCCTTGCTAGGAGTTACTTGATGTTGCTGATTTAATTTTAATTGTGACGAGGCATTGGCAACCTTACGAGAGTCATAGTGATTCCTGGCAGTTCCTCACCAAAATACGCATTTTTTAGATACTGTGGAAAGTCTCTTTAAAGCGGTAATCCACTAGCGGTTTATCTTAAGAGAAACTGCCAGAGGTTTCTTGAAGTTCCTGAAGTGAGTCTAATTGTGACGAGGCATTGGCTACCTTAAGAGAGTCATAGTTACTCTTGCCAAATGCTCACCATAATAGACATTTTTTAGATACTGTGGCCAGTCTGCCCGAAGCGATACGCCACTAGTTGTTTAATTTAAGACAACCATCGTTACCCTTGCTTGGAGTTACTTGATGTTGCTGATTTAATTTTAATTGTGACGAGGCATTGGCAACCTTACGAGAGTCATAGTGATTCCTGGCAGTTCCTCACCAAAATACCCATTTGTTAGATATTGTGGAAAGTCTCTCTGAAGCGGTAATCCACTAGCTGCTTATCTTAAGTGAAACTGCCAGAGGTTTCTTGAAGTTGCTGATGTGAGTCTAATTGTGACGAGGCATTGGCTACCTTAAGAGAGTCATAGTGACTCTTGCCAAATGCTCACCATAATAGACATTTTTTTTATACTGTGGCCAGTCTGCCCGAAGCGATACGCCACTAGTTGTTTAATTTAAGACAACCATCGTTACCCTTGCTAGGAGTTACTTGATGTTGCTGATTTAATTTTAATTGTGACGAGGCATTGGAAACCTTACGAGAGTCATAGTGATTCCTGGCAGTTCCTCACCAAAATACGCATTTTTTAGATACTGTGGAAAGTCTATCCAAAGCGGTAATCCACTAGCTGCTTATCTTAAGTGAAACTGCCAGAGGTTTCTTGAAGTTGCTGATGTGAGTCTAATTGTGACGAGGCATTGGCTACCTTAAGAGAGTCATACTGACTTTTGCCAAATGCTCACCATAATAGACATTTTTTTGGATACTGTGGCCAGTCTGCCCGAAGCGATACGCCACTAGTTGTTTAATTTAAGACAACCATCGTTACCCTTGCTAGGAGTTACTTGATGTTGCTGATTTAATTTTAATTGTGACGAGGCATTGGCAACCTTACGAGAGTCATAGTGATTCCTGGCAGTTCCTCACCAAAATACGCATTTTTTAGATACTGTGGAAAGTCTCTCCAAAGCGGTAATCCACTAGCGGTTTATCTTAAGAGAAACTGCCAGAGGATTCTTGAAGTTCCTGAAGTGAGTCTAATTGTGACGAGGCATTGGCTACCTTAAGAGAGTCATAGTTACTCTTGCCAAATGCTCACCATAATAGACATTTTTTAGATACTGTGGCCAGTCTGCCCGAAGCGATACGCCACTAGTTGTTTAATTTAAGACAACCATCGTTACCCTTGCTAGGAGTTACTTGATGTTGCTGATTTAATTTTAATTGAGACGAGGCATTGGCAACCTTACGAGAGTCATACTGATTCCTGGCAGTTCCTCACCAAAATACGCATTTGTTAGATATTGTGGAAAGTCTCTCCGAAGCAGTAATCCACTAGCTGCTTATCTTAAGTGAAACTGCCAGAGATTTCTTGAAGTTGCTGACGTGAGTCTAATTGTGACGAGGCATTGGCTACCTTAAGAGAGTCATAGTTACTCTTGCCAAATGCTCACCATAATAGACATTTTTTAGATACTGTGGACAGTCTGCCCGAAGCGATACGCCACTAGTTGTTTAATTTAAGACAAACATCGTTACCCTTGCTTGGAGTTACTTGATGTTGCTGATTTAATTTTAATTGTGACGAGGCATTGGCAACCTTACGAGAGTCATAGTGATTCCTGGCAGTTCCTCACCAAAATACGCATTTGTTAGATATTGTGGAAAGTCTCTCTGAAGCGGTAATCCACTAGCTGCTTATCTTAAGTGAAACTGCCAGAGGTTTCTTGAAGTTGCTGATGTGAGTCTAATTGTGACGAGGCATTGGCTACCTTAAGAGAGTCATAGTGACTCTTGCCAAATGCTCACCATAATAGACATTTTTTTTATACTGTGGCCAGTCTGCCCGAAGCGATACGCCACTAGTTGTTTAATTTAAGACAACCATCGTTACCCTTGCTAGGAGTTACTTGATGTTGCTGATTTAATTTTAATTGTGACGAGGCATTGGCAACCTTACGAGAGTCATAGTGATTCCTGGCAGTTCCTCACCAAAATACGCATTTGTTAGATATTGTGGAAAGTCTCTCCGAAGCGGTAATCCACTAGCTGCTTATCTTAAGTGAAACTGCCAGAGGTTTCTTGAAGTTGCTGATGTGAGTCTAATTGTGACGAGGCATTGGCTACCTTAAGAGAGTCATAGTGACTCTTGCCAAATGCTCACCATAATAGACATTTTTTTAGATACTGTGGCCAGTCTGCCCGAAGCGATACGCCACTAGTTGTTTAATTTAAGACAACCATCGTTACCCTTGCTAGGAGTTACTTGATGTTGCTGATTTAATTTTAATTGTGACGAGGCATTGGCAACCTTACGAGAGTCATAGTGATTCCTGGCAGTTCCTCACCAAAATACGCATTTTTTAGATACTGTGGAAAGTCTCTCCAAAGCGGTAATCCACTAGCTGCTTATCTTAAGTGAAACTGCCAGAGGTTTCTTGAAGTTGCTGATGTGAGTCTAATTGTGACGAGGCATTGGCTACCTTAAGAGAGTCATAGTGACTCTTGCCAAATGCTCACCATAATAGACATTTTTTTTATACTGTGGCCAGTCTGCCCGAAGCGATACGCCACTAGTTGTTTAATTTAAGACAACCATCGTTACCCTTGCTAGGAGTTACTTGATGTTGCTGATTTAATTTTAATTGTGACGAGGCATTGGAAACCTTACGAGAGTCATAGTGATTCCTGGCAGTTCCTCACCAAAATACGCATTTTTTAGATACTGTGGAAAGTCTATCCAAAGCGGTAATCCACTAGCTGCTTATCTTAAGTGAAACTGCCAGAGGTTTCTTGAAGTTGCTGATGTGAGTCTAATTGTGACGAGGCATTGGCTACCTTAAGAGAGTCATACTGACTTTTGCCAAATGCTCACCATAATAGACATTTTTTTAGATTCTGTGGCCAGTCTGCCCGAAGCGATACGCCACTAGTTGTTTAATTTAAGACAACCATCGTTACCCTTGCTAGGAGTTACTTGATGTTGCTGATTTAATTTTAATTGTGACGAGGCATTGGCAACCTTACGAGAGTCATAGTGATTCCTGGCAGTTCCTCACCAAAATACGCATTTTTTAGATACTGTGGAAAGTCTCTCCAAAGCGGTAATCCACTAGCGGTTTATCTTAAGAGAAACTGCCAGAGGTTTCTTGAAGTTCCTGAAGTGAGTCTAATTGTGACGAGGCATTGGCTACCTTAAGAGAGTCATAGTTACTCTTGCCAAATGCTCACCATAATAGACATTTTTTAGATACTGTGGCCAGTCTGCCCGAAGCGATACGCCACTAGTTGTTTAATTTAAGACAACCATCGTTACCCTTGCTAGGAGTTACTTGATGTTGCTGATTTAATTTTAATTGTGACGAGGCATTGGCAACCTTACGAGAGTCATACTGATTCCTGGCAGTTCCTCACCAAAATACGCATTTGTTAGATATTGTGGAAAGTCTCTCCGAAGCAGTAATCCACTAGCTGCTTATCTTAAGTGAAACTGCCAGAGATTTCTTGAAGTTGCTGATGTGAGTCTAATTGTGACGAGGCATTGGCTACCTTAAGAGAGTCATAGTGACTCTTGCCAAATGCTCACCATAATAGACATTTTTTTTATACTGTGGCCAGTCTGCCCGAAGCGATACGCCACTAGTTGTTTAATTTAAGACAACCATCGTTACCCTTGCTAGGAGTTACTTGATGTTGCTGATTTAATTTTAATTGTGACGAGGCATTGGCAACCTTACGAGAGTCATAGTGATTCCTGGCAGTTCCTCACCAAAATACGCATTTGTTAGATATTGTGGAAAGTCTCTCCGAAGCGGTAATCCACTAGCTGCTTATCTTAAGTGAAACTGCCAGAGGTTTCTTGAAGTTGCTGATGTGAGTCTAATTGTGACGAGGCATTGGCTACATTAAGAGAGTCATAGTGACTCTTGCCAAATGCTCACCATAATAGACATTTTTTTAGATACTGTGGCCAGTCTGCCCGAAGCGATACGCCACTAGTTGTTTAATTTAAGACAACCATCGTTACCCTTGCTAGGAGTTACTTGATGTTGCTGATTTAATTTTAATTGTGACGAGGCATTGGCAACCTTACGAGAGTCATAGTGATTCCTGGCAGTTCCTCACCAAAATACGCATTTTTTAGATACTGTGGAAAGTCTCTCCAAAGCGGTAATCCACTAGCGGTTTATCTTAAGAGAAACTGCCAGAGGTTTCTTGAAGTTCCTGAAGTGAGTCTAATTGTGACGAGGCATTGGCTACCTTAAGAGAGTCATAGTTACTCTTGCCAAATGCTCACCATAATAGACATTTTTTAGATACTGTGGACAGTCTGCCCGAAGCGATACGCCACTAGTTGTTTAATTTAAGACAACCATCGTTACCCTTGCTAGGAGTTACTTGATGTTGCTGATTTAATTTTAATTGTGACGAGGCATTGGCAACCTTACGAGAGTCATACTGATTCCTGGCAGTTCCTCACTAAAATACGCATTTGTTAGATATTGTGGAAAGTCTCTCCGAAGCAGTAATCCACTAGCTGCTTATCTTAAGTGAAACTGCCAGAGATTTCTTGAAGTTGCTGATGTGAGTCTAATTGTGACGAGGCATTGGCTACCTTAAGAGAGTCATAGTGACTCTTGCCAAATGCTCACCATAATAGACATTTTTTTTATACTGTGGCCAGTCTGCCCGAAGCGATACGCCACTAGTTGTTTAATTTAAGACAACCATCGTTACCCTTGCTAGGAGTTACTTGATGTTGCTGATTTAATTTTAATTGTGACGAGGCATTGGCAACCTTACGAGAGTCATAGTGATTCCTGGCAGTTCCTCACCAAAATACGCATTTGTTAGATATTGTGGAAAGTCTCTCCAAAGCGGTAATCCACTAGCTGCTTATCTTAAGTGAAACTGCCAGAGGTTTCTTGAAGTTGCTGATGTGAGTCTAATTGTGACGAGGCATTGGCTACCTTAAGAGAGTCATAGTGACTCTTGCCAAATGCTCACCATAATAGACATTTTTTTAGATACTGTGGCCAGTCTGCCCGAAGCGATACGCCACTAGTTGTTTAATTTAAGACAACCATCGTTACCCTTGCTAGGAGTTACTTGATGTTGCTGATTTAATTTTAATTGTGACGAGGCATTGGCAACCTTACGAGAGTCATAGTGATTCCTGGCAGTTCCTCACCAAAATACGCATTTTTTAGATACTGTGGAAAGTCTCTCCAAAGCGGTAATCCACTAGCGGTTTATCTTAAGAGAAACTGCCAGAGGTTTCTTGAAGTTCCTGAAGTGAGTCTAATTGTGACGAGGCATTGGCTACCTTAAGAGAGTCATAGTTACTCTTGCCAAATGCTCACCATAATAGACATTTTTTAGATACTGTGGAAAGTCTGCCCGAAGCGATACGCCACTAGTTGTTTAATTTAAGACAACCATCGTTACCCTTGCTAGGAGTTACTTGATGTTGCTGATTTAATTTTAATTGAGACGAGGCATTGGCAACCTTACGAGAGTCATACTGATTCCTGGCATTTCCTCACCAAAATACGCATTTGTTAGATATTGTGGAAAGTCTCTCCGAAGCAGTAATCCACTAGCTGCTTATCTTAAGTGAAACTGCCAGAGATTTCTTGAAGTTGCTGACGTGAGTCTAATTGTGACGAGGCATTGGCTACCTTAAGAGAGTCATAGTTACTCTTGCCAAATGCTCACCATAATAGACATTTTTTAGATACTGTGGACAGTCTGCCCGAAGCGATACGCCACTAGTTGTTTAATTTAAGACAAACATCGTTACCCTTGCTTGGAGTTACTTGATGTTGCTGATTTAATTTTAATTGTGACGAGGCATTGGCAACCTTACGAGAGTCATAGTGATTCCTGGCAGTTCCTCACCAAAATACGCATTTGTTAGATATTGTGGAAAGTCTCTCTGAAGCGGTAATCCACTAGCTGCTTATCTTAAGTGAAACTGCCAGAGGTTTCTTGAAGTTGCTGATGTGAGTCTAATTGTGACGAGGCATTGGCTACCTTAAGAGAGTCATAGTGACTCTTGCCAAATGCTCACCATAATAGACATTTTTTTTATACTGTGGCCAGTCTGCCCGAAGCGATACGCCACTAGTTGTTTAATTTAAGACAACCATCGTTACCCTTGCTAGGAGTTACTTGATGTTGCTGATTTAATTTTAATTGTGACGAGGCATTGGCAACCTTACGAGAGTCATAGTGATTCCTGGCAGTTCCTCACCAAAATACGCATTTGTTAGATATTGTGGAAAGTCTCTCCGAAGCGGTAATCCACTAGCTGCTTATCTTAAGTGAAACTGCCAGAGGTTTCTTGAAGTTGCTGATGTGAGTCTAATTGTGACGAGGCATTGGCTACCTTAAGAGAGTCATAGTGACTCTTGCCAAATGCTCACCATAATAGACATTTTTTTAGATACTGTGGCCAGTCTGCCCGAAGCGATACGCCACTAGTTGTTTAATTTAAGACAACCATCGTTACCCTTGCTAGGAGTTACTTGATGTTGCTGATTTAATTTTAATTGTGACGAGGCATTGGCAACCTTACGAGAGTCATACTGATTCCTGGCAGTTCCTCACCAAAATACGCATTTGTTACATATTGTGGAAAGTCTCTCCGAAGCAGTAATCCACTAGCTGCTTATCTTAAGTGAAACTGCCAGAGATTTCTTGAAGTTGCTGATGTGAGTCTAATTGTGACGAGGCATTGGCTACCTTAAGAGAGTCATAGTGACTCTTGCCAAATGCTCACCATAATAGACATTTTGTTAGATACTGTGGCCAGTCTGCCCGAATCATTTCGCAATTAGTTGTTTAATTTAAGACAACCATTGTTACTCTTGCTCGGAGTTACTTGATGTTGCTTATTTAATTTTAATTGTGATGAGGCATTGGCAACCTTACGAGAGTCGTAGTGATTCCTGGCAGTTCCTCACGAAAATACGCATTTTTTAGATACTGTGGAAAGTCTCTCCAAAGCGGTAATCCACTAGCTGTTTGTCTTCAGAGAAACTGATAGAGGTTTCTTCAAGTTGCTGACGTGAGTCTAATTGTGGCGAGGCATTGGCTACCTTAAGAGAGTCATAGTTACTCTTGCCAAATGCTCACCATAATAGACATTTTTTAGATACTGTGGCCAGTCTGCCCGAAGCGATACGCCACTAGTTGTTTAATTTAAGACAACCATCGTTATCCTTGCTAGGAGTTACTTGATGTTGCTGATTTAATTTTAATTGTGACGAGGCATTGGCAACCTTACGAGAGTCATAGTGATTCCTGGCAGTTCCTCACCAAAATACGCATTTTTTAGATACTGTGGAAAGTCTCTCCAAAACGGTAATCCACTAGCTGCTTATCTTAAGTGAAACTGCCAGAGGTTTCTTGAAGTTGCTGATGTGAGTCTAATTGTGACGAGGCATTGGCTACCTTAAGAGAGTCATACTGACTTTTCCCAAATGCTCACCATAATAGACATTTTTTTAGATACTGTGGCCAGTCTGCCCGAAGCGATACGCCACTAGTTGTTTAATTTAAGACAACCATCGTTACCCTTGCTAGGAGTTACTTGATGTTGCTGATTTAATTTTAATTGTGACGAGGCATTGGCAACCTTACGAGAGTCATAGTGATTCCTGGCAGTTCCTCACCAAAATACGCATTTTTTAGATACTGTGGAAAGTCTCTTTAAAGCGGTAATCCACTAGCGGTTTATCTTAAGAGAAACTGCCAGAGGTTTCTTGAAGTTCCTGAAGTGAGTCTAATTGTGACGAGGCATTGGCTACCTTAAGAGAGTCATAGTTACTCTTGCCAAATGCTCACCATAATAGACATTTTTTAGATACTGTGGCCAGTCTGCCCGAAGCGATACGCCACTAGTTGTTTAATTTAAGACAACCATCGTTACCCTTGCTTGGAGTTACTTGATGTTGCTGATTTAATTTTAATTGTGACGAGGCATTGGCAACCTTACGAGAGTCATAGTGATTCCTGGCAGTTCCTCACCAAAATACCCATTTGTTAGATATTGTGGAAAGTCTCTCTGAAGCGGTAATCCACTAGCTGCTTATCTTAAGTGAAACTGCCAGAGGTTTCTTGAAGTTGCTGATGTGAGTCTAATTGTGACGAGGCATTGGCTACCTTAAGAGAGTCATAGTGACTCTTGCCAAATGCTCACCATAATAGACATTTTTTTTATACTGTGGCCAGTCTGCCCGAAGCGATACGCCACTAGTTGTTTAATTTAAGACAACCATCGTTACCCTTGCTAGGAGTTACTTGATGTTGCTGATTTAATTTTAATTGTGACGAGGCATTGGAAACCTTACGAGAGTCATAGTGATTCCTGGCAGTTCCTCACCATAATACGCATTTTTTAGATACTGTGGAAAGTCTATCCAAAGCGGTAATCCACTAGCTGCTTATCTTAAGTGAAAGTGCCAGAGGTTTCTTGAAGTTGCTGATGTGAGTCTAATTGTGACGAGGCATTGGCTACCTTAAGAGAGTCATAGTGACTCTTGCCAAATGCTCACCATAATAGACATTTTTTTGGATACTGTGGCCAGTCTGCCCGAAGCGATACGCCACTAGTTGTTTAATTTAAGACAACCATCGTTACCCTTGCTAGGAGTTACTTGATGTTGCTGATTTAATTTTAATTGTGACGAGGCATTGGCAACCTTACGAGAGTCATAGTGATTCCTGGCAGTTCCTCACCAAAATACGCATTTTTTAGATACTGTGGAAAGTCTCTCCAAAGCGGTAATCCACTAGCGGTTTATCTTAAGAGAAACTGCCAGAGGTTTCTTGAAGTTCCTGAAGTGAGTCTAATTGTGACGAGGCATTGGCTACCTTAAGAGAGTCATAGTTACTCTTGCCAAATGCTCACCATAATAGACATTTTTTAGATACTGTGGCCAGTCTGCCCGAAGCGATACGCCACTAGTTGTTTAATTTAAGACAACCATCGTAACCCTTGCTAGGAGTTACTTGATGTTGCTGATTTAATTTTAATTGAGACGAGGCATTGGCAACCTTACGAGAGTCATACTGATTCCTGGCAGTTCCTCACCAAAATACGCATTTGTTAGATATTGTGGAAAGTCTCTCCGAAGCAGTAATCCACTAGCTGCTTATCTTAAGTGAAACTGCCAGAGATTTCTTGAAGTTGCTGACGTGAGTCTAATTGTGACGAGGCATTGGCTACCTTAAGAGAGTCATAGTTACTCTTGCCAAATGCTCACCATAATAGACATTTTTTAGATACTGTGGACAGTCTGCCCGAAGCGATACGCCACTAGTTGTTTAATTTAAGACAAACATCGTTACCCTTGCTTGGAGTTACTTGATGTTGCTGATTTAATTTTAATTGTGACGAGGCATTGGCAACCTTACGAGAGTCATAGTGATTCCTGGCAGTTCCTCACCAAAATACGCATTTGTTAGATATTGTGGAAAGTCTCTCTGAAGCGGTAATCCACTAGCTGCTTATCTTAAGTGAAACTGCCAGAGGTTTCTTGAAGTTGCTGATGTGAGTCTAATTGTGACGAGGCATTGGCTACCTTAAGAGAGTCATAGTGACTCTTGCCAAATGCTCACCATAATAGACATTTTTTTTATACTGTGGCCAGTCTGCCCGAAGCGATACGCCACTAGTTGTTTAATTTAAGACAACCATCGTTACCCTTGCTAGGAGTTACTTGATGTTGCTGATTTAATTTTAATTGTGACGAGGCATTGGCAACCTTACGAGAGTCATAGTGATTCCTGGCAGTTCCTCACCAAAATACGCATTTGTTAGATATTGTGGAAAGTCTCTCCGAAGCGGTAATCCACTAGCTGCTTATCTTAAGTGAAACTGCCAGAGGTTTCTTGAAGTTGCTGATGTGAGTCTAATTGTGACGAGGCATTGGCTACCTTAAGAGAGTCATAGTGACTCTTGCCAAATGCTCACCATAATAGACATTTTTTTAGATACTGTGGCCAGTCTGCCCGAAGCGATACGCCACTAGTTGTTTAATTTAAGACAACCATCGTTACCCTTGCTAGGAGTTACTTGATGTTGCTGATTTAATTTTAATTGTGACGAGGCATTGGCAACCTTACGAGAGTCATAGTGATTCCTGGCAGTTCCTCACCAAAATACGCATTTTTTAGATACTGTGGAAAGTCTCTCTAAAGCGGTAATCCACTAGCGGTTTATCTTAAGAGAAACTGCCAGAGGTTTCTTGAAGTTCCTGAAGTGAGTCTAATTGTGACGAGGCATTGGCTACCTTAAGAGAGTCATAGTTACTCTTGCCAAATGCTCACCATAATAGACATTTTTTAGATACTGTGGCCAGTCTGCCCGAAGCGATACGCCACTAGTTGTTTAATTTAAGACAACCATCGTTATCCTTGCTAGGAGTTACTTGATGTTGCTGATTTAATTTTAATTGTGACGAGGCATTGGCAACCTTACGAGAGTCATAGTGATTCCTGGCAGTTCCTCACCAAAATACGCATTTTTTAGATACTGTGGAAAGTCTCTCCAAAACGGTAATCCACTAGCTGCTTATCTTAAGTGAAACTGCCAGAGGTTTCTTGAAGTTGCTGATGTGAGTCTAATTGTGACGAGGCATTGGCTACCTTAAGAGAGTCATACTGACTTTTCCCAAATGCTCACCATAATAGACATTTTTTTAGATACTGTGGCCAGTCTGCCCGAAGCGATACGCCACTAGTTGTTTAATTTAAGACAACCATCGTTACCCTTGCTAGGAGTTACTTGATGTTGCTGATTTAATTTTAATTGTGACGAGGCATTGGCAACCTTACGAGAGTCATAGTGATTCCTGGCAGTTCCTCACCAAAATACGCATTTTTTAGATACTGTGGAAAGTCTCTTTAAAGCGGTAATCCACTAGCGGTTTATCTTAAGAGAAACTGCCAGAGGTTTCTTGAAGTTCCTGAAGTGAGTCTAATTGTGACGAGGCATTGGCTACCTTAAGAGAGTCATAGTTACTCTTGCCAAATGCTCACCATAATAGACATTTTTTAGATACTGTGGCCAGTCTGCCCGAAGCGATACGCCACTAGTTGTTTAATTTAAGACAACCATCGTTACCCTTGCTTGGAGTTACTTGATGTTGCTGATTTAATTTTAATTGTGACGAGGCATTGGCAACCTTACGAGAGTCATAGTGATTCCTGGCAGTTCCTCACCAAAATACCCATTTGTTAGATATTGTGGAAAGTCTCTCTGAAGCGGTAATCCACTAGCTGCTTATCTTAAGTGAAACTGCCAGAGGTTTCTTGAAGTTGCTGATGTGAGTCTAATTGTGACGAGGCATTGGCTACCTTAAGAGAGTCATAGTGACTCTTGCCAAATGCTCACCATAATAGACATTTTTTTTATACTGTGGCCAGTCTGCCCGAAGCGATACGCCACTAGTTGTTTAATTTAAGACAACCATCGTTACCCTTGCTAGGAGTTACTTGATGTTGCTGATTTAATTTTAATTGTGACGAGGCATTGGAAACCTTACGAGAGTCATAGTGATTCCTGGCAGTTCCTCACCATAATACGCATTTTTTAGATACTGTGGAAAGTCTATCCAAAGCGGTAATCCACTAGCTGCTTATCTTAAGTGAAAGTGCCAGAGGTTTCTTGAAGTTGCTGATGTGAGTCTAATTGTGACGAGGCATTGGCTACCTTAAGAGAGTCATAGTGACTCTTGCCAAATGCTCACCATAATAGACATTTTTTTGGATACTGTGGCCAGTCTGCCCGAAGCGATACGCCACTAGTTGTTTAATTTAAGACAACCATCGTTACCCTTGCTAGGAGTTACTTGATGTTGCTGATTTAATTTTAATTGTGACGAGGCATTGGCAACCTTACGAGAGTCATAGTGATTCCTGGCAGTTCCTCACCAAAATACGCATTTTTTAGATACTGTGGAAAGTCTCTCCAAAGCGGTAATCCACTAGCGGTTTATCTTAAGAGAAACTGCCAGAGGTTTCTTGAAGTTCCTGAAGTGAGTCTAATTGTGACGAGGCATTGGCTACCTTAAGAGAGTCATAGTTACTCTTGCCAAATGCTCACCATAATAGACATTTTTTAGATACTGTGGCCAGTCTGCCCGAAGCGATACGCCACTAGTTGTTTAATTTAAGACAACCATCGTAACCCTTGCTAGGAGTTACTTGATGTTGCTGATTTAATTTTAATTGAGACGAGGCATTGGCAACCTTACGAGAGTCATACTGATTCCTGGCAGTTCCTCACCAAAATACGCATTTGTTAGATATTGTGGAAAGTCTCTCCGAAGCAGTAATCCACTAGCTGCTTATCTTAAGTGAAACTGCCAGAGATTTCTTGAAGTTGCTGACGTGAGTCTAATTGTGACGAGGCATTGGCTACCTTAAGAGAGTCATAGTTACTCTTGCCAAATGCTCACCATAATAGACATTTTTTAGATACTGTGGACAGTCTGCCCGAAGCGATACGCCACTAGTTGTTTAATTTAAGACAAACATCGTTACCCTTGCTTGGAGTTACTTGATGTTGCTGATTTAATTTTAATTGTGACGAGGCATTGGCAACCTTACGAGAGTCATAGTGATTCCTGGCAGTTCCTCACCAAAATACGCATTTGTTAGATATTGTGGAAAGTCTCTCTGAAGCGGTAATCCACTAGCTGCTTATCTTAAGTGAAACTGCCAGAGGTTTCTTGAAGTTGCTGATGTGAGTCTAATTGTGACGAGGCATTGGCTACCTTAAGAGAGTCATAGTGACTCTTGCCAAATGCTCACCATAATAGACATTTTTTTTATACTGTGGCCAGTCTGCCCGAAGCGATACGCCACTAGTTGTTTAATTTAAGACAACCATCGTTACCCTTGCTAGGAGTTACTTGATGTTGCTGATTTAATTTTAATTGTGACGAGGCATTGGCAACCTTACGAGAGTCATAGTGATTCCTGGCAGTTCCTCACCAAAATACGCATTTGTTAGATATTGTGGAAAGTCTCTCCGAAGCGGTAATCCACTAGCTGCTTATCTTAAGTGAAACTGCCAGAGGTTTCTTGAAGTTGCTGATGTGAGTCTAATTGTGACGAGGCATTGGCTACCTTAAGAGAGTCATAGTGACTCTTGCCAAATGCTCACCATAATAGACATTTTTTTAGATACTGTGGCCAGTCTGCCCGAAGCGATACGCCACTAGTTGTTTAATTTAAGACAACCATCGTTACCCTTGCTAGGAGTTACTTGATGTTGCTGATTTAATTTTAATTGTGACGAGGCATTGGCAACCTTACGAGAGTCATAGTGATTCCTGGCAGTTCCTCACCAAAATACGCATTTTTTAGATACTGTGGAAAGTCTCTCTAAAGCGGTAATCCACTAGCGGTTTATCTTAAGAGAAACTGCCAGAGGTTTCTTGAAGTTCCTGAAGTGAGTCTAATTGTGACGAGGCATTGGCTACCTTAAGAGAGTCATAGTTACTCTTGCCAAATGCTCACCATAATAGACATTTTTTAGATACTGTGGCCAGTCTGCCCGAAGCGATACGCCACTAGTTGTTTAATTTAAGACAACCATCGTTACCCTTGCTAGGAGTTACTTGATGTTGCTGATTTAATTTTAATTGTGACGAGGCATTGGCAACCTTACGAGAGTCATACTGATTCCTGGCAGTTCCTCACCAAAATACGCATTTGTTAGATATTGTGGAAAGTCTCTCCGAAGCAGTAATCCACTAGCTGCTTATCTTAAGTGAAACTGCCAGAGATTTCTTGAAGTTGCTGATGTGAGTCTAATTGTGACGAGGCATTGGCTACCTTAAGAGAGTCATAGTGACTCTTGCCAAATGCTCACCATAATAGACATTTTGTTAGATACTGTGGCCAGTCTGCCCGAATCATTTCGCAATTAGTTGTTTAATTTAAGACAACCATTGTTACTCTTGCTCGGAGTTACTTGATGTTGCTTATTTAATTTTAATTGTGATGAGGCATTGGCAACCTTACGAGAGTCGTAGTGATTCCTGGCAGTTCCTCACGAAAATACGCATTTTTTAGATACTGTGGAAAGTCTCTCCAAAGCGGTAATCCACTAGCTGTTTGTCTTCAGAGAAACTGATAGAGGTTTCTTCAAGTTGCTGACGTGAGTCTAATTGTGGCGAGGCATTGGCTACCTTAAGAGAGTCATAGTTACTCTTGCCAAATGCTCACCATAATAGACATTTTTTAGATACTGTGGCCAGTCTGCCCGAAGCGATACGCCACTAGTTGTTTAATTTAAGACAACCATCGTTATCCTTGCTAGGAGTTACTTGATGTTGCTGATTTAATTTTAATTGTGACGAGGCATTGGAAACCTTACGAGAGTCATAGTGATTCCTGGCAGTTCCTCACCAAAATACGCATTTTTTAGATACTGTGGAAAGTCTCTCCAAAACGGTAATCCACTAGCTGCTTATCTTAAGTGAAACTGCCAGAGGTTTCTTGAAGTTGCTGATGTGAGTCTAATTGTGACGAGGCATTGGCTACCTTAAGAGAGTCATACTGACTTTTCCCAAATGCTCACCATAATAGACATTTTTTTAGATACTGTGGCCAGTCTGCCCGAAGCGATACGCCACTAGTTGTTTAATTTAAGACAACCATCGTTACCCTTGCTAGGAGTTACTTGATGTTGCTGATTTAATTTTAATTGTGACGAGGCATTGGCAACCTTACGAGAGTCATAGTGATTCCTGGCAGTTCCTCACCAAAATACGCATTTTTTAGATACTGTGGAAAGTCTCTTTAAAGCGGTAATCCACTAGCGGTTTATCTTAAGAGAAACTGCCAGAGGTTTCTTGAAGTTCCTGAAGTGAGTCTAATTGTGACGAGGCATTGGCTACCTTAAGAGAGTCATAGTTACTCTTGCCAAATGCTCACCATAATAGACATTTTTTAGATACTGTGGCCAGTCTGCCCGAAGCGATACGCCACTAGTTGTTTAATTTAAGACAACCATCGTTACCCTTGCTTGGAGTTACTTGATGTTGCTGATTTAATTTTAATTGTGACGAGGCATTGGCAACCTTACGAGAGTCATAGTGATTCCTGGCAGTTCCTCACCAAAATACCCATTTGTTAGATATTGTGGAAAGTCTCTCTGAAGCGGTAATCCACTAGCTGCTTATCTTAAGTGAAACTGCCAGAGGTTTCTTGAAGTTGCTGATGTGAGTCTAATTGTGACGAGGCATTGGCTACCTTAAGAGAGTCATAGTGACTCTTGCCAAATGCTCACCATAATAGACATTTTTTTTATACTGTGGCCAGTCTGCCCGAAGCGATACGCCACTAGTTGTTTAATTTAAGACAACCATCGTTACCCTTGCTAGGAGTTACTTGATGTTGCTGATTTAATTTTAATTGTGACGAGGCATTGGAAACCTTACGAGAGTCATAGTGATTCCTGGCAGTTCCTCACCAAAATACGCATTTTTTAGATACTGTGGAAAGTCTATCCAAAGCGGTAATCCACTAGCTGCTTATCTTAAGTGAAACTGCCAGAGGTTTCTTGAAGTTGCTGATGTGAGTCTAATTGTGACGAGGCATTGGCTACCTTAAGAGAGTCATACTGACTTTTGCCAAATGCTCACCATAATAGACATTTTTTTGGATACTGTGGCCAGTCTGCCCGAAGCGATACGCCACTAGTTGTTTAATTTAAGACAACCATCGTTACCCTTGCTAGGAGTTACTTGATGTTGCTGATTTAATTTTAATTGTGACGAGGCATTGGCAACCTTACGAGAGTCATAGTGATTCCTGGCAGTTCCTCACCAAAATACGCATTTTTTAGATACTGTGGAAAGTCTCTCCAAAGCGGTAATCCACTAGCGGTTTATCTTAAGAGAAACTGCCAGAGGATTCTTGAAGTTCCTGAAGTGAGTCTAATTGTGACGAGGCATTGGCTACCTTAAGAGAGTCATAGTTACTCTTGCCAAATGCTCACCATAATAGACATTTTTTAGATACTGTGGCCAGTCTGCCCGAAGCGATACGCCACTAGTTGTTTAATTTAAGACAACCATCGTTACCCTTGCTAGGAGTTACTTGATGTTGCTGATTTAATTTTAATTGAGACGAGGCATTGGCAACCTTACGAGAGTCATACTGATTCCTGGCAGTTCCTCACCAAAATACGCATTTGTTAGATATTGTGGAAAGTCTCTCCGAAGCAGTAATCCACTAGCTGCTTATCTTAAGTGAAACTGCCAGAGATTTCTTGAAGTTGCTGACGTGAGTCTAATTGTGACGAGGCATTGGCTACCTTAAGAGAGTCATAGTTACTCTTGCCAAATGCTCACCATAATAGACATTTTTTAGATACTGTGGACAGTCTGCCCGAAGCGATACGCCACTAGTTGTTTAATTTAAGACAAACATCGTTACCCTTGCTTGGAGTTACTTGATGTTGCTGATTTAATTTTAATTGTGACGAGGCATTGGCAACCTTACGAGAGTCATAGTGATTCCTGGCAGTTCCTCACCAAAATACGCATTTGTTAGATATTGTGGAAAGTCTCTCTGAAGCGGTAATCCACTAGCTGCTTATCTTAAGTGAAACTGCCAGAGGTTTCTTGAAGTTGCTGATGTGAGTCTAATTGTGACGAGGCATTGGCTACCTTAAGAGAGTCATAGTGACTCTTGCCAAATGCTCACCATAATAGACATTTTTTTTATACTGTGGCCAGTCTGCCCGAAGCGATACGCCACTAGTTGTTTAATTTAAGACAACCATCGTTACCCTTGCTAGGAGTTACTTGATGTTGCTGATTTAATTTTAATTGTGACGAGGCATTGGCAACCTTACGAGAGTCATAGTGATTCCTGGCAGTTCCTCACCAAAATACGCATTTGTTAGATATTGTGGAAAGTCTCTCCGAAGCGGTAATCCACTAGCTGCTTATCTTAAGTGAAACTGCCAGAGGTTTCTTGAAGTTGCTGATGTGAGTCTAATTGTGACGAGGCATTGGCTACCTTAAGAGAGTCATAGTGACTCTTGCCAAATGCTCACCATAATAGACATTTTTTTAGATACTGTGGCCAGTCTGCCCGAAGCGATACGCCACTAGTTGTTTAATTTAAGACAACCATCGTTACCCTTGCTAGGAGTTACTTGATGTTGCTGATTTAATTTTAATTGTGACGAGGCATTGGCAACCTTACGAGAGTCATAGTGATTCCTGGCAGTTCCTCACCAAAATACGCATTTTTTAGATACTGTGGAAAGTCTCTCCAAAGCGGTAATCCACTAGCGGTTTATCTTAAGAGAAACTGCCAGAGGTTTCTTGAAGTTCCTGAAGTGAGTCTAATTGTGACGAGGCATTGGCTACCTTAAGAGAGTCATAGTTACTCTTGCCAAATGCTCACCATAATAGACATTTTTTAGATACTGTGGCCAGTCTGCCCGAAGCGATACGCCACTAGTTGTTTAATTTAAGACAACCATCGTTACCCTTGCTTGGAGTTACTTGATGTTGCTGATTTAATTTTAATTGTGACGAGGCATTGGCAACCTTACGAGAGTCATAGTGATTCCTGGCAGTTCCTCACCAAAATACCCATTTGTTAGATATTGTGGAAAGTCTCTCTGAAGCGGTAATCCACTAGCTGCTTATCTTAAGTGAAACTGCCAGAGGTTTCTTGAAGTTGCTGATGTGAGTCTAATTGTGACGAGGCATTGGCTACCTTAAGAGAGTCATAGTGACTCTTGCCAAATGCTCACCATAATAGACATTTTTTTTATACTGTGGCCAGTCTGCCCGAAGCGATACGCCACTAGTTGTTTAATTTAAGACAACCATCGTTACCCTTGCTAGGAGTTACTTGATGTTGCTGATTTAATTTTAATTGTGACGAGGCATTGGAAACCTTACGAGAGTCATAGTGATTCCTGGCAGTTCCTCACCAAAATACGCATTTTTTAGATACTGTGGAAAGTCTATCCAAAGCGGTAATCCACTAGCTGCTTATCTTAAGTGAAACTGCCAGAGGTTTCTTGAAGTTGCTGATGTGAGTCTAATTGTGACGAGGCATTGGCTACCTTAAGAGAGTCATACTGACTTTTGCCAAATGCTCACCATAATAGACATTTTTTTGGATACTGTGGCCAGTCTGCCCGAAGCGATACGCCACTAGTTGTTTAATTTAAGACAACCATCGTTACCCTTGCTAGGAGTTACTTGATGTTGCTGATTTAATTTTAATTGTGACGAGGCATTGGCAACCTTACGAGAGTCATAGTGATTCCTGGCAGTTCCTCACCAAAATACGCATTTTTTAGATACTGTGGAAAGTCTCTCCAAAGCGGTAATCCACTAGCGGTTTATCTTAAGAGAAACTGCCAGAGGATTCTTGAAGTTCCTGAAGTGAGTCTAATTGTGACGAGGCATTGGCTACCTTAAGAGAGTCATAGTTACTCTTGCCAAATGCTCACCATAATAGACATTTTTTAGATACTGTGGCCAGTCTGCCCGAAGCGATACGCCACTAGTTGTTTAATTTAAGACAACCATCGTTACCCTTGCTAGGAGTTACTTGATGTTGCTGATTTAATTTTAATTGAGACGAGGCATTGGCAACCTTACGAGAGTCATACTGATTCCTGGCAGTTCCTCAGCAAAATACGCATTTGTTAGATATTGTGGAAAGTCTCTCCGAAGCAGTAATCCACTAGCTGCTTATCTTAAGTGAAACTGCCAGAGATTTCTTGAAGTTGCTGACGTGAGTCTAATTGTGACGAGGCATTGGCTACCTTAAGAGAGTCATAGTTACTCTTGCCAAATGCTCACCATAATAGACATTTTTTAGATACTGTGGACAGTCTGCCCGAAGCGATACGCCACTAGTTGTTTAATTTAAGACAAACATCGTTACCCTTGCTTGGAGTTACTTGATGTTGCTGATTTAATTTTAATTGTGACGAGGCATTGGCAACCTTACGAGAGTCATAGTGATTCCTGGCAGTTCCTCACCAAAATACGCATTTGTTAGATATTGTGGAAAGTCTCTCTGAAGCGGTAATCCACTAGCTGCTTATCTTAAGTGAAACTGCCAGAGGTTTCTTGAAGTTGCTGATGTGAGTCTAATTGTGACGAGGCATTGGCTACCTTAAGAGAGTCATAGTGACTCTTGCCAAATGCTCACCATAATAGACATTTTTTTTATACTGTGGCCAGTCTGCCCGAAGCGATACGCCACTAGTTGTTTAATTTAAGACAACCATCGTTACCCTTGCTAGGAGTTACTTGATGTTGCTGATTTAATTTTAATTGTGACGAGGCATTGGCAACCTTACGAGAGTCATAGTGATTCCTGGCAGTTCCTCACCAAAATACGCATTTGTTAGATATTGTGGAAAGTCTCTCCGAAGCGGTAATCCACTAGCTGCTTATCTTAAGTGAAACTGCCAGAGGTTTCTTGAAGTTGCTGATGTGAGTCTAATTGTGACGAGGCATTGGCTACCTTAAGAGAGTCATAGTGACTCTTGCCAAATGCTCACCATAATAGACATTTTTTTAGATACTGTGGCCAGTCTGCCCGAAGCGATACGCCACTAGTTGTTTAATTTAAGACAACCATCGTTACCCTTGCTAGGAGTTACTTGATGTTGCTGATTTAATTTTAATTGTGACGAGGCATTGGCAACCTTACGAGAGTCATAGTGATTCCTGGCAGTTCCTCACCAAAATACGCATTTTTTAGATACTGTGGAAAGTCTCTCCAAAGCGGTAATCCACTAGCGGTTTATCTTAAGAGAAACTGCCAGAGGTTTCTTGAAGTTCCTGAAGTGAGTCTAATTGTGACGAGGCATTGGCTACCTTAAGAGAGTCATAGTTACTCTTGCCAAATGCTCACCATAATAGACATTTTTTAGATACTGTGGCCAGTCTGCCCGAAGCGATACGCCACTAGTTGTTTAATTTAAGACAACCATCGTTACCCTTGCTAGGAGTTACTTGATGTTGCTGATTTAATTTTAATTGTGACGAGGCATTGGCAACCTTACGAGAGTCATACTGATTCCTGGCAGTTCCTCACCAAAATACGCATTTGTTAGATATTGTGGAAAGTCTCTCCGAAGCAGTAATCCACTAGCTGCTTATCTTAAGTGAAACTGCCAGAGATTTCTTGAAGTTGCTGATGTGAGTCTAATTGTGACGAGGCATTGGCTACCTTAAGAGAGTCATAGTGACTCTTGCCAAATGCTCACCATAATAGACATTTTGTTAGATACTGTGGCCAGTCTGCCCGAATCATTTCGCAATTAGTTGTTTAATTTAAGACAACCATTGTTACTCTTGCTCGGAGTTACTTGATGTTGCTTATTTAATTTTAATTGTGATGAGGCATTGGCAACCTTACGAGAGTCGTAGTGATTCCTGGCAGTTCCTCACGAAAATACGCATTTTTTAGATACTGTGGAAAGTCTCTCCAAAGCGGTAATCCACTAGCTGTTTGTCTTCAGAGAAACTGATAGAGGTTTCTTCAAGTTGCTGACGTGAGTCTAATTGTGGCGAGGCATTGGCTACCTTAAGAGAGTCATAGTTACTCTTGCCAAATGCTCACCATAATAGACATTTTTTAGATACTGTGGCCAGTCTGCCCGAAGCGATACGCCACTAGTTGTTTAATTTAAGACAACCATCGTTATCCTTGCTAGGAGTTACTTGATGTTGCTGATTTAATTTTAATTGTGACGAGGCATTGGCAACCTTACGAGAGTCATAGTGATTCCTGGCAGTTCCTCACCAAAATACGCATTTTTTAGATACTGTGGAAAGTCTCTCCAAAACGGTAATCCACTAGCTGCTTATCTTAAGTGAAACTGCCAGAGGTTTCTTGAAGTTGCTGATGTGAGTCTAATTGTGACGAGGCATTGGCTACCTTAAGAGAGTCATACTGACTTTTCCCAAATGCTCACCATAATAGACATTTTTTTAGATACTGTGGCCAGTCTGCCCGAAGCGATACGCCACTAGTTGTTTAATTTAAGACAACCATCGTTACCCTTGCTAGGAGTTACTTGATGTTGCTGATTTAATTTTAATTGTGACGAGGCATTGGCAACCTTACGAGAGTCATAGTGATTCCTGGCAGTTCCTCACCAAAATACGCATTTTTTAGATACTGTGGAAAGTCTCTTTAAAGCGGTAATCCACTAGCGGTTTATCTTAAGAGAAACTGCCAGAGGTTTCTTGAAGTTCCTGAAGTGAGTCTAATTGTGACGAGGCATTGGCTACCTTAAGAGAGTCATAGTTACTCTTGCCAAATGCTCACCATAATAGACATTTTTTAGATACTGTGGCCAGTCTGCCCGAAGCGATACGCCACTAGTTGTTTAATTTAAGACAACCATCGTTACCCTTGCTTGGAGTTACTTGATGTTGCTGATTTAATTTTAATTGTGACGAGGCATTGGCAACCTTACGAGAGTCATAGTGATTCCTGGCAGTTCCTCACCAAAATACCCATTTGTTAGATATTGTGGAAAGTCTCTCTGAAGCGGTAATCCACTAGCTGCTTATCTTAAGTGAAACTGCCAGAGGTTTCTTGAAGTTGCTGATGTGAGTCTAATTGTGACGAGGCATTGGCTACCTTAAGAGAGTCATAGTGACTCTTGCCAAATGCTCACCATAATAGACATTTTTTTTATACTGTGGCCAGTCTGCCCGAAGCGATACGCCACTAGTTGTTTAATTTAAGACAACCATCGTTACCCTTGCTAGGAGTTACTTGATGTTGCTGATTTAATTTTAATTGTGACGAGGCATTGGAAACCTTACGAGAGTCATAGTGATTCCTGGCAGTTCCTCACCAAAATACGCATTTTTTAGATACTGTGGAAAGTCTCTCCAAAGCGGTAATCCACTAGCGGTTTATCTTAAGAGAAACTGCCAGAGGTTTCTTGAAGTTCCTGAAGTGAGTCTAATTGTGACGAGGCATTGGCTACCTTAAGAGAGTCATAGTTACTCTTGCCAAATGCTCACCATAATAGACATTTTTTAGATACTGTGGCCAGTCTGCCCGAAGCGATACGCCACTAGTTGTTTAATTTAAGACAACCATCGTTACCCTTGCTAGGAGTTACTTGATGTTGCTGATTTAATTTTAATTGTGACGAGGCATTGGCAACCTTACGAGAGTCATACTGATTCCTGGCAGTTCCTCACCAAAATACGCATTTGTTAGATATTGTGGAAAGTCTCTCCGAAGAGGTAATCCACTAGCAGCTTATCTTAAGTGAAAGTGCCAGAGATTTCTTGAAGTTGCTGATGTGAGTCTAATTGTGACGAGGCATTGGCTACCTTAAGAGAGTCATAGTGACTCTTGCCAAATGCCCACCATAATAGACATTTTTTTAGATACTGTGGCCAGTCTGCCCGAATCATTACGCAATTAGTTGTTTAATTTAAGACAACCATTGTTACTCTTGCTCGGAGTTACTTGATGTTGCTGATTTAATTTTAATTGTGATGAGGCATTGGCAACCTTACGAGAGTCGTAGTGATTCCTGGCAGTTCCTCACGAAAATACGCATTTTTTAGATACTGTGGAAAGTCTCTCCAAAGCGGTAATCCACTAGCTGTTTGTCTTCAGAGAAACTGATAGAGGTTTCTTCAAGTTGCTGACGTGAGTCTAATTGTGGCGAGGCATTGGCTACCTTAAGAGAGTCATAGTTACTCTTGCCAAATGCTCACCATAATAGACATTTTTTAGATACTGTGGCCAGTCTGCCCGAAGCGATACGCCACTAGTTGTTTAATTTAAGACAACCATCGTTATCCTTGCTAGGAGTTACTTGATGTTGCTGATTTAATTTTAATTGTGACGAGGCATTGGCAACCTTACGAGAGTCATAGTGATTCCTGGCAGTTCCTCACCAAAATACGCATTTTTTAGATACTGTGGAAAGTCTCTCCAAAGCTGTAATCCACTAGCGGTTTATATTAAGAGAAACTGCCAGAGGTTTCTTGAAGTTCCTGAAGTGAGTCTAATTGTGACGAGGCATTGGCTACCTTAAGAGAGTCATAGTTACTCTTGCCAAATGCTCACCATAATAGACATTTTTTAGATACTGTGGCCAGTCTGCCGGAAGCGATACGCCACTAGTTGTTTAATTTAAGACAACCATCGTTACCCTTGCTAGGAGTTACTTGATGTTGCTGATTTAATTTTAATTGTGACGAGGCATTGGCAACCTTACGAGAGTCATACTGATTCCTGGCAGTTCCTCACCAAAATACGCATTTGTTAGATATTGTGGAAAGTCTCTCCAAAGCGGTAATCCACTAGCGGTTTATCTTAAGAGAAACTGCCAGAGGTTTCTTGAAGTTCCTGAAGTGAGTCTAATTGTGACGAGGCATTGGCTACCTTAAGAGAGTCATAGTTACTCTTGCCAAATGCTCACCATAATAGACATTTTTTAGATACTGTGGCCAGTCTGCCCGAAGCGATACGCCACTAGTTGTTTAATTTAAGACAACCATCGTTACCCTTGCTAGGAGTTACTTGATGTTGCTGATTTAATTTTAATTGTGACGAGGCATTGGCAACCTTACGAGAGTCATACTGATTCCTGGCAGTTCCTCACCAAAATACGCATTTGTTAGATATTGTGGAAAGTCTCTCCGAAGAGGTAATCCACTAGCAGCTTATCTTAAGTGAAAGTGCCAGAGATTTCTTGAAGTTGCTGATGTGAGTCTAATTGTGACGAGGCATTGGCTACCTTAAGAGAGTCATAGTGACTCTTGCCAAATGCCCACCATAATAGACATTTTTTTAGATACTGTGGCCAGTCTGCCCGAATCATTACGCAATTAGTTGTTTAATTTAAGACAACCATTGTTACTCTTGCTCGGAGTTACTTGATGTTGCTGATTTAATTTTAATTGTGATGAGGCATTGGCAACCTTACGAGAGTCGTAGTGATTCCTGGCAGTTCCTCACGAAAATACGCATTTTTTAGATACTGTGGAAAGTCTCTCCAAAGCGGTAATCCACTAGCTGTTTGTCTTCAGAGAAACTGATAGAGGTTTCTTCAAGTTGCTGACGTGAGTCTAATTGTGGCGAGGCATTGGCTACCTTAAGAGAGTCATAGTTACTCTTGCCAAATGCTCACCATAATAGACATTTTTTAGATACTGTGGCCAGTCTGCCCGAAGCGATACGCCACTAGTTGTTTAATTTAAGACAACCATCGTTACCCTTGCTAGGAGTTACTTGATGTTGCTGATTTAATTTTAATTGAGACGAGGCATTGGCAACCTTACGAGAGTCATACTGATTCCTGGCAGTTCCTCACCAAAATACGCATTTGTTAGATATTGTGGAAAGTCTCTCCGAAGCAGTAATCCACTAGCTGCTTATCTTAAGTGAAACTGCCAGAGATTTCTTGAAGTTGCTGACGTGAGTCTAATTGTGACGAGGCATTGGCTACCTTAAGAGAGTCATAGTTACTCTTGCCAAATGCTCACCATAATAGACATTTTTTAGATACTGTGGACAGTCTGCCCGAAGCGATACGCCACTAGTTGTTTAATTTAAGACAAACATCGTTACCCTTGCTTGGAGTTACTTGATGTTGCTGATTTAATTTTAATTGTGACGAGGCATTGGCAACCTTACGAGAGTCATAGTGATTCCTGGCAGTTCCTCACCAAAATACGCATTTGTTAGATATTGTGGAAAGTCTCTCTGAAGCGGTAATCCACTAGCTGCTTATCTTAAGTGAAACTGCCAGAGGTTTCTTGAAGTTGCTGATGTGAGTCTAATTGTGACGAGGCATTGGCTACCTTAAGAGAGTCATAGTGACTCTTGCAAATGCTCACCATAATAGACATTTTTTTTATACTGTGGCCAGTCTGCCCGAAGCGATACGCCACTAGTTGTTTAATTTAAGACAACCATCGTTACCCTTGCTAGGAGTTACTTGATGTTGCTGATTTAATTTTAATTGTGACGAGGCATTGGCAACCTTACGAGAGTCATAGTGATTCCTGGCAGTTCCTCACCAAAATACGCATTTGTTAGATATTGTGGAAAGTCTCTCCGAAGCGGTAATCCACTAGCTGCTTATCTTAAGTGAAACTGCCAGAGGTTTCTTGAAGTTGCTGATGTGAGTCTAATTGTGACGAGGCATTGGCTACCTTAAGAGAGTCATAGTGACTCTTGCCAAATGCTCACCATAATAGACATTTTTTTAGATACTGTGGCCAGTCTGCCCGAAGCGATACGCCACTAGTTGTTTAATTTAAGACAACCATCGTTACCCTTGCTAGGAGTTACTTGATGTTGCTGATTTAATTTTAATTGTGACGAGGCATTGGCAACCTTACGAGAGTCATAGTGATTCCTGGCAGTTCCTCACCAAAATACGCATTTTTTAGATACTGTGGAAAGTCTCTCCAAAGCGGTAATCCACTAGCGGTTTATCTTAAGAGAAACTGCCAGAGGTTTCTTGAAGTTCCTGAAGTGAGTCTAATTGTGACGAGGCATTGGCTACCTTAAGAGAGTCATAGTTACTCTTGCCAAATGCTCACCATAATAGACATTTTTTAGATACTGTGGCCAGTCTGCCCGAAGCGATACGCCACTAGTTGTTTAATTTAAGACAACCATCGTTACCCTTGCTAGGAGTTACTTGATGTTGCTGATTTAATTTTAATTGTGACGAGGCATTGGCAACCTTACGAGAGTCATACTGATTCCTGGCAGTTCCTCACCAAAATACGCATTTGTTAGATATTGTGGAAAGTCTCTCCGAAGCAGTAATCCACTAGCTGCTTATCTTAAGTGAAACTGCCAGAGATTTCTTGAAGTTGCTGATGTGAGTCTAATTGTGACGAGGCATTGGCTACCTTAAGAGAGTCATAGTGACTCTTGCCAAATGCTCACCATAATAGACATTTTGTTAGATACTGTGGCCAGTCTGCCCGAATCATTTCGCAATTAGTTGTTTAATTTAAGACAACCATTGTTACTCTTGCTCGGAGTTACTTGATGTTGCTTATTTAATTTTAATTGTGATGAGGCATTGGCAACCTTACGAGAGTCGTAGTGATTCCTGGCAGTTCCTCACGAAAATACGCATTTTTTAGATACTGTGGAAAGTCTCTCCAAAGCGGTAATCCACTAGCTGTTTGTCTTCAGAGAAACTGATAGAGGTTTCTTCAAGTTGCTGACGTGAGTCTAATTGTGGCGAGGCATTGGCTACCTTAAGAGAGTCATAGTTACTCTTGCCAAATGCTCACCATAATAGACATTTTTTAGATACTGTGGCCAGTCTGCCCGAAGCGATACGCCACTAGTTGCTTAATTTAAGACAACCATCGTTATCCTTGCTAGGAGTTACTTGATGTTGCTGATTTAATTTTAATTGTGACGAGGCATTGGCAACCTTACGAGAGTCATAGTGATTCCTGGCAGTTCCTCACCAAAATACGCATTTTTTAGATACTGTGGAAAGTCTCTCCAAAACGGTAATCCACTAGCTGCTTATCTTAAGTGAAACTGCCAGAGGTTTCTTGAAGTTGCTGATGTGAGTCTAATTGTGACGAGGCATTGGCTACCTTAAGAGAGTCATACTGACTTTTCCCAAATGCTCACCATAATAGACATTTTTTTAGATACTGTGGCCAGTCTGCCCGAAGCGATACGCCACTAGTTGTTTAATTTAAGACAACCATCGTTACCCTTGCTAGGAGTTACTTGATGTTGCTGATTTAATTTTAATTGTGACGAGGCATTGGCAACCTTACGAGAGTCATAGTGATTCCTGGCAGTTCCTCACCAAAATACGCATTTTTTAGATACTGTGGAAAGTCTCTTTAAAGCGGTAATCCACTAGCGGTTTATCTTAAGAGAAACTGCCAGAGGTTTCTTGAAGTTCCTGAAGTGAGTCTAATTGTGACGAGGCATTGGCTACCTTAAGAGAGTCATAGTTACTCTTGCCAAATGCTCACCATAATAGACATTTTTTAGATACTGTGGCCAGTCTGCCCGAAGCGATACGCCACTAGTTGTTTAATTTAAGACAACCATCGTTACCCTTGCTTGGAGTTACTTGATGTTGCTGATTTAATTTTAATTGTGACGAGGCATTGGCAACCTTACGAGAGTCATAGTGATTCCTGGCAGTTCCTCACCAAAATACCCATTTGTTAGATATTGTGGAAAGTCTCTCTGAAGCGGTAATCCACTAGCTGCTTATCTTAAGTGAAACTGCCAGAGGTTTCTTGAAGTTGCTGATGTGAGTCTAATTGTGACGAGGCATTGGCTACCTTAAGAGAGTCATAGTGACTCTTGCCAAATGCTCACCATAATAGACATTTTTTTTATACTGTGGCCAGTCTGCCCGAAGCGATACGCCACTAGTTGTTTAATTTAAGACAACCATCGTTACCCTTGCTAGGAGTTACTTGATGTTGCTGATTTAATTTTAATTGTGACGAGGCATTGGAAACCTTACGAGAGTCATAGTGATTCCTGGCAGTTCCTCACCAAAATACGCATTTTTTAGATACTGTGGAAAGTCTCTCCAAAGCGGTAATCCACTAGCGGTTTATCTTAAGAGAAACTGCCAGAGGTTTCTTGAAGTTCCTGAAGTGAGTCTAATTGTGACGAGGCATTGGCTACCTTAAGAGAGTCATAGTTACTCTTGCCAAATGCTCACCATAATAGACATTTTTTAGATACTGTGGCCAGTCTGCCCGAAGCGATACGCCACTAGTTGTTTAATTTAAGACAACCATCGTTACCCTTGCTAGGAGTTACTTGATGTTGCTGATTTAATTTTAATTGTGACGAGGCATTGGCAACCTTACGAGAGTCATACTGATTCCTGGCAGTTCCTCACCAAAATACGCATTTGTTAGATATTGTGGAAAGTCTCTCCGAAGAGGTAATCCACTAGCAGCTTATCTTAAGTGAAAGTGCCAGAGATTTCTTGAAGTTGCTGATGTGAGTCTAATTGTGACGAGGCATTGGCTACCTTAAGAGAGTCATAGTGACTCTTGCCAAATGCCCACCATAATAGACATTTTTTTAGATACTGTGGCCAGTCTGCCCGAATCATTACGCAATTAGTTGTTTAATTTAAGACAACCATTGTTACTCTTGCTCGGAGTTACTTGATGTTGCTGATTTAATTTTAATTGTGATGAGGCATTGGCAACCTTACGAGAGTCGTAGTGATTCCTGGCAGTTCCTCACGAAAATACGCATTTTTTAGATACTGTGGAAAGTCTCTCCAAAGCGGTAATCCACTAGCTGTTTGTCTTCAGAGAAACTGATAGAGGTTTCTTCAAGTTGCTGACGTGAGTCTAATTGTGGCGAGGCATTGGCTACCTTAAGAGAGTCATAGTTACTCTTGCCAAATGCTCACCATAATAGACATTTTTTAGATACTGTGGCCAGTCTGCCCGAAGCGATACGCCACTAGTTGTTTAATTTAAGACAACCATCGTTACCCTTGCTAGGAGTTACTTGATGTTGCTGATTTAATTTTAATTGAGACGAGGCATTGGCAACCTTACGAGAGTCATACTGATTCCTGGCAGTTCCTCACCAAAATACGCATTTGTTAGATATTGTGGAAAGTCTCTCCGAAGCAGTAATCCACTAGCTGCTTATCTTAAGTGAAACTGCCAGAGATTTCTTGAAGTTGCTGACGTGAGTCTAATTGTGACGAGGCATTGGCTACCTTAAGAGAGTCATAGTTACTCTTGCCAAATGCTCACCATAATAGACATTTTTTAGATACTGTGGACAGTCTGCCCGAAGCGATACGCCACTAGTTGTTTAATTTAAGACAAACATCGTTACCCTTGCTTGGAGTTACTTGATGTTGCTGATTTAATTTTAATTGTGACGAGGCATTGGCAACCTTACGAGAGTCATAGTGATTCCTGGCAGTTCCTCACCAAAATACGCATTTGTTAGATATTGTGGAAAGTCTCTCTGAAGCGGTAATCCACTAGCTGCTTATCTTAAGTGAAACTGCCAGAGGTTTCTTGAAGTTGCTGATGTGAGTCTAATTGTGACGAGGCATTGGCTACCTTAAGAGAGTCATAGTGACTCTTGCCAAATGCTCACCATAATAGACATTTTTTTTATACTGTGGCCAGTCTGCCCGAAGCGATACGCCACTAGTTGTTTAATTTAAGACAACCATCGTTACCCTTGCTAGGAGTTACTTGATGTTGCTGATTTAATTTTAATTGTGACGAGGCATTGGCAACCTTACGAGAGTCATAGTGATTCCTGGCAGTTCCTCACCAAAATACGCATTTGTTAGATATTGTGGAAAGTCTCTCCGAAGCGGTAATCCACTAGCTGCTTATCTTAAGTGAAACTGCCAGAGGTTTCTTGAAGTTGCTGATGTGAGTCTAATTGTGACGAGGCATTGGCTACCTTAAGAGAGTCATAGTGACTCTTGCCAAATGCTCACCATAATAGACATTTTTTTAGATACTGTGGCAAGTCTGCCCGAAGCGATACGCCACTAGTTGTTTAATTTAAGACAACCATCGTTACCCTTGCTAGGAGTTACTTGATGTTGCTGATTTAATTTTAATTGTGACGAGGCATTGGCAACCTTACGAGAGTCATAGTGATTCCTGGCAGTTCCTCACCAAAATACGCATTTTTTAGATACTGTGGAAAGTCTCTCCAAAGCGGTAATCCACTAGCGGTTTATCTTAAGAGAAACTGCCAGAGGTTTCTTGAAGTTCCTGAAGTGAGTCTAATTGTGACGAGGCATTGGCTACCTTAAGAGAGTCATAGTTACTCTTGCCAAATGCTCACTATAATAGACATTTTTTAGATACTGTGGCCAGTCTGCCCGAAGCGATACGCCACTAGTTGTTTAATTTAAGACAACCATCGTTACCCTTGCTAGGAGTTACTTGATGTTGCTGATTTAATTTTAATTGTGACGAGGCATTGGCAACCTTACGAGAGTCATACTGATTCCTGGCAGTTCCTCACCAAAATACGCATTTGTTAGATATTGTGGAAAGTCTCTCCGAAGCAGTAATCCACTAGCTGCTTATCTTAAGTGAAACTGCCAGAGATTTCTTGAAGTTGCTGATGTGAGTCTAATTGTGACGAGGCATTGGCTACCTTAAGAGAGTCATAGTGACTCTTGCCAAATGCTCACCATAATAGACATTTTGTTAGATACTGTGGCCAGTCTGCCCGAATCATTTCGCAATTAGTTGTTTAATTTAAGACAACCATTGTTACTCTTGCTCGGAGTTACTTGATGTTGCTTATTTAATTTTAATTGTGATGAGGCATTGGCAACCTTACGAGAGTCATAGTGATTCCTGGCAGTTCCTCACCAAAATACGCATTTGTTAGATATTGTGGAAAGTCTCTCCGAAGCGGTAATCCACTAGCTGCTTATCTTAAGTGAAACTGCCAGAGGTTTCTTGAAGTTGCTGATGTGAGTCTAATTGTGACGAGGCATTGGCTACCTTAAGAGAGTCATAGTGACTCTTGCCAAATGCTCACCATAATAGACATTTTTTTAGATACTGTGGCCAGTCTGCCCGAAGCGATACGCCACTAGTTGTTTAATTTAAGACAACCATCGTTACCCTTGCTAGGAGTTACTTGATGTTGCTGATTTAATTTTAATTGTGACGAGGCATTGGCAACCTTACGAGAGTCATAGTGATTCCTGGCAGTTCCTCACCAAAATACGCATTTTTTAGATACTGTGGAAAGTCTCTCCAAAGCGGTAATCCACTAGCGGTTTATCTTAAGAGAAACTGCCAGAGGTTTCTTGAAGTTCCTGAAGTGAGTCTAATTGTGACGAGGCATTGGCTACCTTAAGAGAGTCATAGTTACTCTTGCCAAATGCTCACCATAATAGACATTTTTTAGATACTGTGGCCAGTCTGCCCGAAGCGATACGCCACTAGTTGTTTAATTTAAGACAACCATCGTTACCCTTGCTAGGAGTTACTTGATGTTGCTGATTTAATTTTAATTGTGACGAGGCATTGGCAACCTTACGAGAGTCATACTGATTCCTGGCAGTTCCTCACCAAAATACGCATTTGTTAGATATTGTGGAAAGTCTCTCCGAAGCAGTAATCCACTAGCTGCTTATCTTAAGTGAAACTGCCAGAGATTTCTTGAAGTTGCTGATGTGAGTCTAATTGTGACGAGGCATTGGCTACCTTAAGAGAGTCATAGTGACTCTTGCCAAATGCTCACCATAATAGACATTTTGTTAGATACTGTGGCCAGTCTGCCCGAATCATTTCGCAATTAGTTGTTTAATTTAAGACAACCATTGTTACTCTTGCTCGGAGTTACTTGATGTTGCTTATTTAATTTTAATTGTGATGAGGCATTGGCAACCTTACGAGAGTCGTAGTGATTCCTGGCAGTTCCTCACGAAAATACGCATTTTTTAGATACTGTGGAAAGTCTCTCCAAAGCGGTAATCCACTAGCTGTTTGTCTTCAGAGAAACTGATAGAGGTTTCTTCAAGTTGCTGACGTGAGTCTAATTGTGGCGAGGCATTGGCTACCTTAAGAGAGTCATAGTTACTCTTGCCAAATGCTCACCATAATAGACATTTTTTAGATACTGTGGCCAGTCTGCCCGAAGCGATACGCCACTAGTTGTTTAATTTAAGACAACCATCGTTATCCTTGCTAGGAGTTACTTGATGTTGCTGATTTAATTTTAATTGTGACGAGGCATTGGCAACCTTACGAGAGTCATAGTGATTCCTGGCAGTTCCTCACCAAAATACGCATTTTTTAGATACTGTGGAAAGTCTCTCCAAAACGGTAATCCACTAGCTGCTTATCTTAAGTGAAACTGCCAGAGGTTTCTTGAAGTTGCTGATGTGAGTCTAATTGTGACGAGGCATTGGCTACCTTAAGAGAGTCATACTGACTTTTCCCAAATGCTCACCATAATAGACATTTTTTTAGATACTGTGGCCAGTCTGCCCGAAGCGATACGCCACTAGTTGTTTAATTTAAGACAACCATCGTTACCCTTGCTAGGAGTTACTTGATGTTGCTGATTTAATTTTAATTGTGACGAGGCATTGGCAACCTTACGAGAGTCATAGTGATTCCTGGCAGTTCCTCACCAAAATACGCATTTTTTAGATACTGTGGAAAGTCTCTTTAAAGCGGTAATCCACTAGCGGTTTATCTTAAGAGAAACTGCCAGAGGTTTCTTGAAGTTCCTGAAGTGAGTCTAATTGTGACGAGGCATTGGCTACCTTAAGAGAGTCATAGTTACTCTTGCCAAATGCTCACCATAATAGACATTTTTTAGATACTGTGGCCAGTCTGCCCGAAGCGATACGCCACTAGTTGTTTAATTTAAGACAACCATCGTTACCCTTGCTTGGAGTTACTTGATGTTGCTGATTTAATTTTAATTGTGACGAGGCATTGGCAACCTTACGAGAGTCATAGTGATTCCTGGCAGTTCCTCACCAAAATACCCATTTGTTAGATATTGTGGAAAGTCTCTCTGAAGCGGTAATCCACTAGCTGCTTATCTTAAGTGAAACTGCCAGAGGTTTCTTGAAGTTGCTGATGTGAGTCTAATTGTGACGAGGCATTGGCTACCTTAAGAGAGTCATAGTGACTCTTGCCAAATGCTCACCATAATAGACATTTTTTTTATACTGTGGCCAGTCTGCCCGAAGCGATACGCCACTAGTTGTTTAATTTAAGACAACCATCGTTACCCTTGCTAGGAGTTACTTGATGTTGCTGATTTAATTTTAATTGTGACGAGGCATTGGAAACCTTACGAGAGTCATAGTGATTCCTGGCAGTTCCTCACCAAAATACGCATTTTTTAGATACTGTGGAAAGTCTCTCCAAAGCGGTAATCCACTAGCGGTTTATCTTAAGAGAAACTGCCAGAGGTTTCTTGAAGTTCCTGAAGTGAGTCTAATTGTGACGAGGCATTGGCTACCTTAAGAGAGTCATAGTTACTCTTGCCAAATGCTCACCATAATAGACATTTTTTAGATACTGTGGCCAGTCTGCCCGAAGCGATACGCCACTAGTTGTTTAATTTAAGACAACCATCGTTACCCTTGCTAGGAGTTACTTGATGTTGCTGATTTAATTTTAATTGTGACGAGGCATTGGCAACCTTACGAGAGTCATACTGATTCCTGGCAGTTCCTCACCAAAATACGCATTTGTTAGATATTGTGGAAAGTCTCTCCGAAGAGGTAATCCACTAGCAGCTTATCTTAAGTGAAAGTGCCAGAGATTTCTTGAAGTTGCTGATGTGAGTCTAATTGTGACGAGGCATTGGCTACCTTAAGAGAGTCATAGTGACTCTTGCCAAATGCCCACCATAATAGACATTTTTTTAGATACTGTGGCCAGTCTGCCCGAATCATTACGCAATTAGTTGTTTAATTTAAGACAACCATTGTTACTCTTGCTCGGAGTTACTTGATGTTGCTGATTTAATTTTAATTGTGATGAGGCATTGGCAACCTTACGAGAGTCGTAGTGATTCCTGGCAGTTCCTCACGAAAATACGCATTTTTTAGATACTGTGGAAAGTCTCTCCAAAGCGGTAATCCACTAGCTGTTTGTCTTCAGAGAAACTGATAGAGGTTTCTTCAAGTTGCTGACGTGAGTCTAATTGTGGCGAGGCATTGGCTACCTTAAGAGAGTCATAGTTACTCTTGCCAAATGCTCACCATAATAGACATTTTTTAGATACTGTGGCCAGTCTGCCCGAAGCGATACGCCACTAGTTGTTTAATTTAAGACAACCATCGTTATCCTTGCTAGGAGTTACTTGATGTTGCTGATTTAATTTTAATTGTGACGAGGCATTGGCAACCTTACGAGAGTCATAGTGATTCCTGGCAGTTCCTCACCAAAATACGCATTTTTTAGATACTGTGGAAAGTCTCTCCAAAGCTGTAATCCACTAGCGGTTTATATTAAGAGAAACTGCCAGAGGTTTCTTGAAGTTCCTGAAGTGAGTCTAATTGTGACGAGGCATTGGCTACCTTAAGAGAGTCATAGTTACTCTTGCCAAATGCTCACCATAATAGACATTTTTTAGATACTGTGGCCAGTCTGCCGGAAGCGATACGCCACTAGTTGTTTAATTTAAGACAACCATCGTTACCCTTGCTAGGAGTTACTTGATGTTGCTGATTTAATTTTAATTGTGACGAGGCATTGGCAACCTTACGAGAGTCATACTGATTCCTGGCAGTTCCTCACCAAAATACGCATTTGTTAGATATTGTGGAAAGTCTCTCCAAAGCGGTAATCCACTAGCGGTTTATCTTAAGAGAAACTGCCAGAGGTTTCTTGAAGTTCCTGAAGTGAGTCTAATTGTGACGAGGCATTGGCTACCTTAAGAGAGTCATAGTTACTCTTGCCAAATGCTCACCATAATAGACATTTTTTAGATACTGTGGCCAGTCTGCCCGAAGCGATACGCCACTAGTTGTTTAATTTAAGACAACCATCGTTACCCTTGCTAGGAGTTACTTGATGTTGCTGATTTAATTTTAATTGTGACGAGGCATTGGCAACCTTACGAGAGTCATACTGATTCCTGGCAGTTCCTCACCAAAATACGCATTTGTTAGATATTGTGGAAAGTCTCTCCGAAGAGGTAATCCACTAGCAGCTTATCTTAAGTGAAAGTGCCAGAGATTTCTTGAAGTTGCTGATGTGAGTCTAATTGTGACGAGGCATTGGCTACCTTAAGAGAGTCATAGTGACTCTTGCCAAATGCCCACCATAATAGACATTTTTTTAGATACTGTGGCCAGTCTGCCCGAATCATTACGCAATTAGTTGTTTAATTTAAGACAACCATTGTTACTCTTGCTCGGAGTTACTTGATGTTGCTGATTTAATTTTAATTGTGATGAGGCATTGGCAACCTTACGAGAGTCGTAGTGATTCCTGGCAGTTCCTCACGAAAATACGCATTTTTTAGATACTGTGGAAAGTCTCTCCAAAGCGGTAATCCACTAGCTGTTTGTCTTCAGAGAAACTGATAGAGGTTTCTTCAAGTTGCTGACGTGAGTCTAATTGTGGCGAGGCATTGGCTACCTTAAGAGAGTCATAGTTACTCTTGCCAAATGCTCACCATAATAGACATTTTTTAGATACTGTGGCCAGTCTGCCCGAAGCGATACGCCACTAGTTGTTTAATTTAAGACAACCATCGTTACCCTTGCTTGGAGTTACTTGATGTTGCTGATTTAATTTTAATTGTGACGAGGCATTGGCAACCTTACGAGAGTCATAGTGATTCCTGGCAGTTCCTCACCAAAATACCCATTTGTTAGATATTGTGGAAAGTCTCTCTGAAGCGGTAATCCACTAGCTGCTTATCTTAAGTGAAACTGCCAGAGGTTTCTTGAAGTTGCTGATGTGAGTCTAATTGTGACGAGGCATTGGCTACCTTAAGAGAGTCATAGTGACTCTTGCCAAATGCTCACCATAATAGACATTTTTTTTATACTGTGGCCAGTCTGCCCGAAGCGATACGCCACTAGTTGTTTAATTTAAGACAACCATCGTTACCCTTGCTAGGAGTTACTTGATGTTGCTGATTTAATTTTAATTGTGACGAGGCATTGGAAACCTTACGAGAGTCATAGTGATTCCTGGCAGTTCCTCACCAAAATACGCATTTTTTAGATACTGTGGAAAGTCTCTCCAAAGCGGTAATCCACTAGCGGTTTATCTTAAGAGAAACTGCCAGAGGTTTCTTGAAGTTCCTGAAGTGAGTCTAATTGTGACGAGGCATTGGCTACCTTAAGAGAGTCATAGTTACTCTTGCCAAATGCTCACCATAATAGACATTTTTTAGATACTGTGGCCAGTCTGCCCGAAGCGATACGCCACTAGTTGTTTAATTTAAGACAACCATCGTTACCCTTGCTAGGAGTTACTTGATGTTGCTGATTTAATTTTAATTGTGACGAGGCATTGGCAACCTTACGAGAGTCATACTGATTCCTGGCAGTTCCTCACCAAAATACGCATTTGTTAGATATTGTGGAAAGTCTCTCCGAAGAGGTAATCCACTAGCAGCTTATCTTAAGTGAAAGTGCCAGAGATTTCTTGAAGTTGCTGATGTGAGTCTAATTGTGACGAGGCATTGGCTACCTTAAGAGAGTCATAGTGACTCTTGCCAAATGCCCACCATAATAGACATTTTTTTAGATACTGTGGCCAGTCTGCCCGAATCATTACGCAATTAGTTGTTTAATTTAAGACAACCATTGTTACTCTTGCTCGGAGTTACTTGATGTTGCTGATTTAATTTTAATTGTGATGAGGCATTGGCAACCTTACGAGAGTCGTAGTGATTCCTGGCAGTTCCTCACGAAAATACGCATTTTTTAGATACTGTGGAAAGTCTCTCCAAAGCGGTAATCCACTAGCTGTTTGTCTTCAGAGAAACTGATAGAGGTTTCTTCAAGTTGCTGACGTGAGTCTAATTGTGGCGAGGCATTGGCTACCTTAAGAGAGTCATAGTTACTCTTGCCAAATGCTCACCATAATAGACATTTTTTAGATACTGTGGCCAGTCTGCCCGAAGCGATACGCCACTAGTTGTTTAATTTAAGACAACCATCGTTATCCTTGCTAGGAGTTACTTGATGTTGCTGATTTAATTTTAATTGTGACGAGGCATTGGCAACCTTACGAGAGTCATAGTGATTCCTGGCAGTTCCTCACCAAAATACGCATTTTTTAGATACTGTGGAAAGTCTCTCCAAAGCTGTAATCCACTAGCGGTTTATATTAAGAGAAACTGCCAGAGGTTTCTTGAAGTTCCTGAAGTGAGTCTAATTGTGACGAGGCATTGGCTACCTTAAGAGAGTCATAGTTACTCTTGCCAAATGCTCACCATAATAGACATTTTTTAGATACTGTGGCCAGTCTGCCGGAAGCGATACGCCACTAGTTGTTTAATTTAAGACAACCATCGTTACCCTTGCTAGGAGTTACTTGATGTTGCTGATTTAATTTTAATTGTGACGAGGCATTGGCAACCTTACGAGAGTCATACTGATTCCTGGCAGTTCCTCACCAAAATACGCATTTGTTAGATATTGTGGAAAGTCTCTCCAAAGCGGTAATCCACTAGCGGTTTATCTTAAGAGAAACTGCCAGAGGTTTCTTGAAGTTCCTGAAGTGAGTCTAATTGTGACGAGGCATTGGCTACCTTAAGAGAGTCATAGTTACTCTTGCCAAATGCTCACCATAATAGACATTTTTTAGATACTGTGGCCAGTCTGCCCGAAGCGATACGCCACTAGTTGTTTAATTTAAGACAACCATCGTTACCCTTGCTAGGAGTTACTTGATGTTGCTGATTTAATTTTAATTGTGACGAGGCATTGGCAACCTTACGAGAGTCATACTGATTCCTGGCAGTTCCTCACCAAAATACGCATTTGTTAGATATTGTGGAAAGTCTCTCCGAAGAGGTAATCCACTAGCAGCTTATCTTAAGTGAAAGTGCCAGAGATTTCTTGAAGTTGCTGATGTGAGTCTAATTGTGACGAGGCATTGGCTACCTTAAGAGAGTCATAGTGACTCTTGCCAAATGCCCACCATAATAGACATTTTTTTAGATACTGTGGCCAGTCTGCCCGAATCATTACGCAATTAGTTGTTTAATTTAAGACAACCATTGTTACTCTTGCTCGGAGTTACTTGATGTTGCTGATTTAATTTTAATTGTGATGAGGCATTGGCAACCTTACGAGAGTCGTAGTGATTCCTGGCAGTTCCTCACGAAAATACGCATTTTTTAGATACTGTGGAAAGTCTCTCCAAAGCGGTAATCCACTAGCTGTTTGTCTTCAGAGAAACTGATAGAGGTTTCTTCAAGTTGCTGACGTGAGTCTAATTGTGGCGAGGCATTGGCTACCTTAAGAGAGTCATAGTTACTCTTGCCAAATGCTCACCATAATAGACATTTTTTAGATACTGTGGCCAGTCTGCCCGAAGCGATACGCCACTAGTTGTTTAATTTAAGACAACCATCGTTATCCTTGCTAGGAGTTACTTGATGTTGCTGATTTAATTTTAATTGTGACGAGGCATTGGCAACCTTACGAGAGTCATAGTGATTCCTGGCAGTTCCTCACCAAAATACGCATTTTTTAGATACTGTGGAAAGTCTCTCCAAAGCTGTAATCCACTAGCGGTTTATATTAAGAGAAACTGCCAGAGGTTTCTTGAAGTTCCTGAAGTGAGTCTAATTGTGACGAGGCATTGGCTACCTTAAGAGAGTCATAGTTACTCTTGCCAAATGCTCACCATAATAGACATTTTTTAGATACTGTGGCCAGTCTGCCGGAAGCGATACGCCACTAGTTGTTTAATTTAAGACAACCATCGTTACCCTTGCTAGGAGTTACTTGATGTTGCTGATTTAATTTTAATTGTGACGAGGCATTGGCAACCTTACGAGAGTCGTAGTGATTCCTGGCAGTTCCTCACGAAAATACGCATTTTTTAGATACTGTGGAAAGTCTCTCCAAAGCGGTAATCCACTAGCTGTTTGTCTTCAGAGAAACTGATAGAGGTTTCTTCAAGTTGCTGACGTGAGTCTAATTGTGGCGAGGCATTGGCTACCTTAAGAGAGTCATAGTTACTCTTGCCAAATGCTCACCATAATAGACATTTTTTAGATACTGTGGCCAGTCTGCCCGAAGCGATACGCCACTAGTTGTTTAATTTAAGACAACCATCGTTACCCTTGCTAGGAGTTACTTGATGTTGCTGATTTAATTTTAATTGTGACGAGGCATTGGCAACCTTACGAGAGTCATACTGATTCCTGGCAGTTCCTCACCAAAATACGCATTTGTTAGATATTGTGGAAAGTCTCTCCGAAGAGGTAATCCACTAGCAGCTTATCTTAAGTGAATGTGCCAGAGATTTCTTGAAGTTGCTGATGTGAGTCTAATTGTGACGAGGCATTGGCTACCTTAAGAGAGTCATAGTGACTCTTGCCAAATGCCCACCATAATAGACATTTTTTTAGATACTGTGGCCAGTCTGCCCGAATCATTACGCAATTAGTTGTTTAATTTAAGACAACCATTGTTACTCTTGCTCGGAGTTACTTGATGTTGCTGATTTAATTTTAATTGTGATGAGGCATTGGCAACCTTACGAGAGTCGTAGTGATTCCTGGCAGTTCCTCACGAAAATACGCATTTTTTAGATACTGTGGAAAGTCTCTCCAAAGCGGTAATCCACTAGCTGTTTGTCTTCAGAGAAACTGATAGAGGTTTCTTCAAGTTGCTGACGTGAGTCTAATTGTGGCGAGGCATTGGCTACCTTAAGAGAGTCATAGTTACTCTTGCCAAATGCTCACCATAATAGACATTTTTTAGATACTGTGGCCAGTCTGCCCGAAGCGATACGCCACTAGTTGTTTAATTTAAGACAACCATCGTTATCCTTGCTAGGAGTTACTTGATGTTGCTGATTTAATTTTAATTGTGACGAGGCATTGGCAACCTTACGAGAGTCATAGTGATTCCTGGCAGTTCCTCACCAAAATACACATTTTTTAGATACTGTGGAAAGTCTCTCCAAAGCTGTAATCCACTAGCGGTTTATATTAAGAGAAACTGCCAGAGGTTTCTTGAAGTTCCTGAAGTGAGTCTAATTGTGACGAGGCATTGGCTACCTTAAGAGAGTCATAGTTACTCTTGCCAAATGCTCACCATAATAGACATTTTTTAGATACTGTGGCCAGTCTGCCGGAAGCGATACGCCACTAGTTGTTTAATTTAAGACAACCATCGTTACCCTTGCTAGGAGTTACTTGATGTTGCTGATTTAATTTTAATTGTGACGAGGCATTGGCAACCTTACGAGAGTCATACTGATTCCTGGCAGTTCCTCACCAAAATACGCATTTGTTAGATATTGTGGAAAGTCTCTCCAAAGCGGTAATCCACTAGCGGTTTATCTTAAGAGAAACTGCCAGAGGTTTCTTGAAGTTCCTGAAGTGAGTCTAATTGTGACGAGGCATTGGCTACCTTAAGAGAGTCATAGTTACTCTTGCCAAATGCTCACCATAATAGACATTTTTTAGATACTGTGGCCAGTCTGCCCGAAGCGATACGCCACTAGTTGTTTAATTTAAGACAACCATCGTTACCCTTGCTAGGAGTTACTTGATGTTGCTGATTTAATTTTAATTGTGACGAGGCATTGGCAACCTTACGAGAGTCATACTGATTCCTGGCAGTTCCTCACCAAAATACGCATTTGTTAGATATTGTGGAAAGTCTCTCCGAAGAGGTAATCCACTAGCAGCTTATCTTAAGTGAAAGTGCCAGAGATTTCTTGAAGTTGCTGATGTGAGTCTAATTGTGACGAGGCATTGGCTACCTTAAGAGAGTCATAGTGACTCTTGCCAAATGCCCACCATAATAGACATTTTTTTAGATACTGTGGCCAGTCTGCCCGAATCATTACGCAATTAGTTGTTTAATTTAAGACAACCATTGTTACTCTTGCTCGGAGTTACTTGATGTTGCTGATTTAATTTTAATTGTGATGAGGCATTGGCAACCTTACGAGAGTCGTAGTGATTCCTGGCAGTTCCTCACGAAAATACGCATTTTTTAGATACTGTGGAAAGTCTCTCCAAAGCGGTAATCCACTAGCTGTTTGTCTTCAGAGAAACTGATAGAGGTTTCTTCAAGTTGCTGACGTGAGTCTAATTGTGGCGAGGCATTGGCTACCTTAAGAGAGTCATAGTTACTCTTGCCAAATGCTCACCATAATAGACATTTTTTAGATACTGTGGCCAGTCTGCCCGAAGCGATACGCCACTAGTTGTTTAATTTAAGACAACCATCGTTATCCTTGCTAGGAGTTACTTGATGTTGCTGATTTAATTTTAATTGTGACGAGGCATTGGCAACCTTACGAGAGTCATAGTGATTCCTGGCAGTTCCTCACCAAAATACGCATTTTTTAGATACTGTGGAAAGTCTCTCCAAAGCTGTAATCCACTAGCGGTTTATATTAAGAGAAACTGCCAGAGGTTTCTTGAAGTTCCTGAAGTGAGTCTAATTGTGACGAGGCATTGGCTACCTTAAGAGAGTCATAAATACTCTTGCCAAATGCTCACCATAATAGACATTTTTTAGATACTGTGGCCAGTCTGCCGGAAGCGATACGCCACTAGTTGTTTAATTTAAGACAACCATCGTTACCCTTGCTAGGAGTTACTTGATGTTGCTGATTTAATTTTAATTGTGACGAGGCATTGGCAACCTTACGAGAGTCATACTGATTCCTGGCAGTTCCTCACCAAAATACGCATTTGTTAGATATTGTGGAAAGTCTCTCCAAAGCGGTAATCCACTAGCGGTTTATCTTAAGAGAAACTGCCAGAGGTTTCTTGAAGTTCCTGAAGTGAGTCTAATTGTGACGAGGCATTGGCTACCTTAAGAGAGTCATAGTTACTCTTGCCAAATGCTCACCATAATAGACATTTTTTAGATACTGTGGCCAGTCTGCCCGAAGCGATACGCCACTAGTTGTTTAATTTAAGACAACCATCGTTACCCTTGCTAGGAGTTACTTGATGTTGCTGATTTAATTTTAATTGTGACGAGGCATTGGCAACCTTACGAGAGTCATACTGATTCCTGGCAGTTCCTCACCAAAATACGCATTTGTTAGATATTGTGGAAAGTCTCTCCGAAGAGGTAATCCACTAGCAGCTTATCTTAAGTGAAAGTGCCAGAGATTTCTTGAAGTTGCTGATGTGAGTCTAATTGTGACGAGGCATTGGCTACCTTAAGAGAGTCATAGTGACTCTTGCCAAATGCCCACCATAATAGACATTTTTTTAGATACTGTGGCCAGTCTGCCCGAATCATTACGCAATTAGTTGTTTAATTTAAGACAACCATTGTTACTCTTGCTCGGAGTTACTTGATGTTGCTGATTTAATTTTAATTGTGATGAGGCATTGGCAACCTTACGAGAGTCGTAGTGATTCCTGGCAGTTCCTCACGAAAATACGCATTTTTTAGATACTGTGGAAAGTCTCTCCAAAGCGGTAATCCACTAGCTGTTTGTCTTCAGAGAAACTGATAGAGGTTTCTTCAAGTTGCTGACGTGAGTCTAATTGTGGCGAGGCATTGGCTACCTTAAGAGAGTCATAGTTACTCTTGCCAAATGCTCACCATAATAGACATTTTTTAGATACTGTGGCCAGTCTGCCCGAAGCGATACGCCACTAGTTGTTTAATTTAAGACAACCATCGTTATCCTTGCTAGGAGTTACTTGATGTTGCTGATTTAATTTTAATTGTGACGAGGCATTGGCAACCTTACGAGAGTCATAGTGATTCCTGGCAGTTCCTCACCAAAATACGCATTTTTTAGATACTGTGGAAAGTCTCTCCAAAGCTGTAATCCACTAGCGGTTTATATTAAGAGAAACTGCCAGAGGTTTCTTGAAGTTCCTGAAGTGAGTCTAATTGTGACGAGGCATTGGCTACCTTAAGAGAGTCATAGTTACTCTTGCCAAATGCTCACCATAATAGACATTTTTTAGATACTGTGGCCAGTCTGCCGGAAGCGATACGCCACTAGTTGTTTAATTTAAGACAACCATCGTTACCCTTGCTAGGAGTTACTTGATGTTGCTGATTTAATTTTAATTGTGACGAGGCATTGGCAACCTTACGAGAGTCGTAGTGATTCCTGGCAGTTCCTCACGAAAATACGCATTTTTTAGATACTGTGGAAAGTCTCTCCAAAGCGGTAATCCACTAGCTGTTTGTCTTCAGAGAAACTGATAGAGGTTTCTTCAAGTTGCTGACGTGAGTCTAATTGTGGCGAGGCATTGGCTACCTTAAGAGAGTCATAGTTACTCTTGCCAAATGCTCACCATAATAGACATTTTTTAGATACTGTGGCCAGTCTGCCCGAAGCGATACGCCACTAGTTGTTTAATTTAAGACAACCATCGTTACCCTTGCTAGGAGTTACTTGATGTTGCTGATTTAATTTTAATTGTGACGAGGCATTGGCAACCTTACGAGAGTCATACTGATTCCTGGCAGTTCCTCACCAAAATACGCATTTGTTAGATATTGTGGAAAGTCTCTCCGAAGAGGTAATCCACTAGCAGCTTATCTTAAGTGAATGTGCCAGAGATTTCTTGAAGTTGCTGATGTGAGTCTAATTGTGACGAGGCATTGGCTACCTTAAGAGAGTCATAGTGACTCTTGCCAAATGCCCACCATAATAGACATTTTTTTAGATACTGTGGCCAGTCTGCCCGAATCATTACGCAATTAGTTGTTTAATTTAAGACAACCATTGTTACTCTTGCTCGGAGTTACTTGATGTTGCTGATTTAATTTTAATTGTGATGAGGCATTGGCAACCTTACGAGAGTCGTAGTGATTCCTGGCAGTTCCTCACGAAAATACGCATTTTTTAGATACTGTGGAAAGTCTCTCCAAAGCGGTAATCCACTAGCTGTTTGTCTTCAGAGAAACTGATAGAGGTTTCTTCAAGTTGCTGACGTGAGTCTAATTGTGGCGAGGCATTGGCTACCTTAAGAGAGTCATAGTTACTCTTGCCAAATGCTCACCATAATAGACATTTTTTAGATACTGTGGCCAGTCTGCCCGAAGCGATACGCCACTAGTTGTTTAATTTAAGACAACCATCGTTATCCTTGCTAGGAGTTACTTGATGTTGCTGATTTAATTTTAATTGTGACGAGGCATTGGCAACCTTACGAGAGTCATAGTGATTCCTGGCAGTTCCTCACCAAAATACGCATTTTTTAGATACTGTGGAAAGTCTCTCCAAAGCTGTAATCCACTAGCGGTTTATATTAAGAGAAACTGCCAGAGGTTTCTTGAAGTTCCTGAAGTGAGTCTAATTGTGACGAGGCATTGGCTACCTTAAGAGAGTCATAGTTACTCTTGCCAAATGCTCACCATAATAGACATTTTTTAGATACTGTGGCCAGTCTGCCGGAAGCGATACGCCACTAGTTGTTTAATTTAAGACAACCATCGTTACCCTTGCTAGGAGTTACTTGATGTTGCTGATTTAATTTTAATTGTGACGAGGCATTGGCAACCTTACGAGAGTCATACTGATTCCTGGCAGTTCCTCACCAAAATACGCATTTGTTAGATATTGTGGAAAGTCTCTCCAAAGCGGTAATCCACTAGCGGTTTATCTTAAGAGAAACTGCCAGAGGTTTCTTGAAGTTCCTGAAGTGAGTCTAATTGTGACGAGGCATTGGCTACCTTAAGAGAGTCATAGTTACTCTTGCCAAATGCTCACCATAATAGACATTTTTTAGATACTGTGGCCAGTCTGCCCGAAGCGATACGCCACTAGTTGTTTAATTTAAGACAACCATCGTTACCCTTGCTAGGAGTTACTTGATGTTGCTGATTTAATTTTAATTGTGACGAGGCATTGGCAACCTTACGAGAGTCATACTGATTCCTGGCAGTTCCTCACCAAAATACGCATTTGTTAGATATTGTGGAAAGTCTCTCCGAAGAGGTAATCCACTAGCAGCTTATCTTAAGTGAAAGTGCCAGAGATTTCTTGAAGTTGCTGATGTGAGTCTAATTGTGACGAGGCATTGGCTACCTTAAGAGAGTCATAGTGACTCTTGCCAAATGCCCACCATAATAGACATTTTTTTAGATACTGTGGCCAGTCTGCCCGAATCATTACGCAATTAGTTGTTTAATTTAAGACAACCATTGTTACTCTTGCTCGGAGTTACTTGATGTTGCTGATTTAATTTTAATTGTGACGAGGCATTGGCAACCTTACGAGAGTCATACTGATTCCTGGCAGTTCCTCACCAAAATACGCATTTGTTAGATATTGTGGAAAGTCTCTCCAAAGCGGTAATCCACTAGCGGTTTATCTTAAGAGAAACTGCCAGAGGTTTCTTGAAGTTCCTGAAGTGAGTCTAATTGTGACGAGGCATTGGCTACCTTAAGAGAGTCATAGTTACTCTTGCCAAATGCTCACCATAATAGACATTTTTTAGATACTGTGGCCAGTCTGCCCGAAGCGATACGCCACTAGTTGTTTAATTTAAGACAACCATCGTTACCCTTGCTAGGAGTTACTTGATGTTGCTGATTTAATTTTAATTGTGACGAGGCATTGGCAACCTTACGAGAGTCATACTGATTCCTGGCAGTTCCTCACCAAAATACGCATTTGTTAGATATTGTGGAAAGTCTCTCCGAAGAGGTAATCCACTAGCAGCTTATCTTAAGTGAAAGTGCCAGAGATTTCTTGAAGTTGCTGATGTGAGTCTAATTGTGACGAGGCATTGGCTACCTTAAGAGAGTCATAGTGACTCTTGCCAAATGCCCACCATAATAGACATTTTTTTAGATACTGTGGCCAGTCTGCCCGAATCATTACGCAATTAGTTGTTTAATTTAAGACAACCATTGTTACTCTTGCTCGGAGTTACTTGATGTTGCTGATTTAATTTTAATTGTGATGAGGCATTGGCAACCTTACGAGAGTCGTAGTGATTCCTGGCAGTTCCTCACGAAAATACGCATTTTTTAGATACTGTGGAAAGTCTCTCCAAAGCGGTAATCCACTAGCTGTTTGTCTTCAGAGAAACTGATAGAGGTTTCTTCAAGTTGCTGACGTGAGTCTAATTGTGGCGAGGCATTGGCTACCTTAAGAGAGTCATAGTTACTCTTGCCAAATGCTCACCATAATAGACATTTTTTAGATACTGTGGCCAGTCTGCCCGAAGCGATACGCCACTAGTTGTTTAATTTAAGACAACCATCGTTATCCTTGCTAGGAGTTACTTGATGTTGCTGATTTAATTTTAATTGTGACGAGGCATTGGCAACCTTACGAGAGTCATAGTGATTCCTGGCAGTTCCTCACCAAAATACGCATTTTTTAGATACTGTGGAAAGTCTCTCCAAAGCTGTAATCCACTAGCGGTTTATATTAAGAGAAACTGCCAGAGGTTTCTTGAAGTTCCTGAAGTGAGTCTAATTGTGACGAGGCATTGGCTACCTTAAGAGAGTCATAGTTACTCTTGCCAAATGCTCACCATAATAGACATTTTTTAGATACTGTGGCCAGTCTGCCGGAAGCGATACGCCACTAGTTGTTTAATTTAAGACAACCATCGTTACCCTTGCTAGGAGTTACTTGATGTTGCTGATTTAATTTTAATTGTGACGAGGCATTGGCAACCTTACGAGAGTCATACTGATTCCTGGCAGTTCCTCACCAAAATACGCATTTGTTAGATATTGTGGAAAGTCTCTCCAAAGCGGTAATCCACTAGCGGTTTATCTTAAGAGAAACTGCCAGAGGTTTCTTGAAGTTCCTGAAGTGAGTCTAATTGTGACGAGGCATTGGCTACCTTAAGAGAGTCATAGTTACTCTTGCCAAATGCTCACCATAATAGACATTTTTTAGATACTGTGGCCAGTCTGCCCGAAGCGATACGCCACTAGTTGTTTAATTTAAGACAACCATCGTTACCCTTGCTAGGAGTTACTTGATGTTGCTGATTTAATTTTAATTGTGACGAGGCATTGGCAACCTTACGAGAGTCATACTGATTCCTGGCAGTTCCTCACCAAAATACGCATTTGTTAGATATTGTGGAAAGTCTCTCCGAAGAGGTAATCCACTAGCAGCTTATCTTAAGTGAAAGTGCCAGAGATTTCTTGAAGTTGCTGATGTGAGTCTAATTGTGACGAGGCATTGGCTACCTTAAGAGAGTCATAGTGACTCTTGCCAAATGCCCACCATAATAGACATTTTTTTAGATACTGTGGCCAGTCTGCCCGAATCATTACGCAATTAGTTGTTTAATTTAAGACAACCATTGTTACTCTTGCTCGGAGTTACTTGATGTTGCTGATTTAATTTTAATTGTGATGAGGCATTGGCAACCTTACGAGAGTCGTAGTGATTCCTGGCAGTTCCTCACGAAAATACGCATTTTTTAGATACTGTGGAAAGTCTCTCCAAAGCGGTAATCCACTAGCTGTTTGTCTTCAGAGAAACTGATAGAGGTTTCTTCAAGTTGCTGACGTGAGTCTAATTGTGGCGAGGCATTGGCTACCTTAAGAGAGTCATAGTTACTCTTGCCAAATGCTCACCATAATAGACATTTTTTAGATACTGTGGCCAGTCTGCCCGAAGCGATACGCCACTAGTTGTTTAATTTAAGACAACCATCGTTATCCTTGCTAGGAGTTACTTGATGTTGCTGATTTAATTTTAATTGTGACGAGGCATTGGCAACCTTACGAGAGTCATAGTGATTCCTGGCAGTTCCTCACCAAAATACGCATTTTTTAGATACTGTGGAAAGTCTCTCCAAAGCTGTAATCCACTAGCGGTTTATATTAAGAGAAACTGCCAGAGGTTTCTTGAAGTTCCTGAAGTGAGTCTAATTGTGACGAGGCATTGGCTACCTTAAGAGAGTCATAGTTACTCTTGCCAAATGCTCACCATAATAGACATTTTTTAGATACTGTGGCCAGTCTGCCGGAAGCGATACGCCACTAGTTGTTTAATTTAAGACAACCATCGTTACCCTTGCTAGGAGTTACTTGATGTTGCTGATTTAATTTTAATTGTGACGAGGCATTGGCAACCTTACGAGAGTCATACTGATTCCTGGCAGTTCCTCACCAAAATACGCATTTGTTAGATATTGTGGAAAGTCTCTCCAAAGCGGTAATCCACTAGCGGTTTATCTTAAGAGAAACTGCCAGAGGTTTCTTGAAGTTCCTGAAGTGAGTCTAATTGTGACGAGGCATTGGCTACCTTAAGAGAGTCATAGTTACTCTTGCCAAATGCTCACCATAATAGACATTTTTTAGATACTGTGGCCAGTCTGCCCGAAGCGATACGCCACTAGTTGTTTAATTTAAGACAACCATCGTTACCCTTGCTAGGAGTTACTTGATGTTGCTGATTTAATTTTAATTGTGACGAGGCATTGGCAACCTTACGAGAGTCATACTGATTCCTGGCAGTTCCTCACCAAAATACGCATTTGTTAGATATTGTGGAAAGTCTCTCCGAAGAGGTAATCCACTAGCAGCTTATCTTAAGTGAAAGTGCCAGAGATTTCTTGAAGTTGCTGATGTGAGTCTAATTGTGACGAGGCATTGGCTACCTTAAGAGAGTCATAGTGACTCTTGCCAAATGCCCACCATAATAGACATTTTTTTAGATACTGTGGCCAGTCTGCCCGAATCATTACGCAATTAGTTGTTTAATTTAAGACAACCATTGTTACTCTTGCTCGGAGTTACTTGATGTTGCTGATTTAATTTTAATTGTGATGAGGCATTGGCAACCTTACGAGAGTCGTAGTGATTCCTGGCAGTTCCTCACGAAAATACGCATTTTTTAGATACTGTGGAAAGTCTCTCCAAAGCGGTAATCCACTAGCTGTTTGTCTTCAGAGAAACTGATAGAGGTTTCTTCAAGTTGCTGACGTGAGTCTAATTGTGGCGAGGCATTGGCTACCTTAAGAGAGTCATAGTTACTCTTGCCAAATGCTCACCATAATAGACATTTTTTAGATACTGTGGCCAGTCTGCCCGAAGCGATACGCCACTAGTTGTTTAATTTAAGACAACCATCGTTATCCTTGCTAGGAGTTACTTGATGTTGCTGATTTAATTTTAATTGTGATGAGGCATTGGCAACCTTGCGAGAGTCATAGTGATTCCTGGCAGTTCCTCACGAAAATACGCATTTCTTAGATACTGTGGAAAGTCTCTCCAAAGCGGTAATCCACTAGCTGTTTGTCTTCAGAGAAACTGATAGATGTTTCTTCAAGTTGCTGACGTGAGTCTAATTGTGGCGAGGCATTGGCTACCTTAAGAGAGTCATAGTTACTCTTGCCAAATGCTCACCATAATAGACATTTTTTAGATACTGTGGCCAGTCTGCCCGAAGCGATACGCCACTAGTTGTTTAATTTAAGACAACCATCGTTACCCTTGCTAGGAGTTACTTGATGTTGCTGATTTAATTTTAATTGTGACGAGGCATTGGCAACCTTACGAGAGTCATACTGATTCCTGGCAGTTCCTCACCAAAATACGCATTTGTTAGATATTGTGGAAAGTCTCTCCGAAGCAGTAATCCACTAGCTGCTTATCTTAAGTGAAACTGCCAGAGATTTCTTGAAGTTGCTGATGTGAGTCTAATTGTGACGAGGCATTGGCTACCTTAAGAGAGTCATAGTGACTCTTGCCAAATGCTCACCATAATAGACATTTTGTTAGATACTGTGGCCAGTCTGCCCGAATCATTTCGCAATTAGTTGTTTAATTTAAGACAACCATTGTTACTCTTGCTCGGAGTTACTTGATGTTGCTTATTTAATTTTAATTGTGATGAGGCATTGGCAACCTTACGAGAGTCGTAGTGATTCCTGGCAGTTCCTCACGAAAATACGCATTTTTTAGATACTGTGGAAAGTCTCTCCAAAGCGGTAATCCACTAGCTGTTTGTCTTCAGAGAAACTGATAGAGGTTTCTTCAAGTTGCTGACGTGAGTCTAATTGTGGCGAGGCATTGGCTACCTTAAGAGAGTCATAGTTACTCTTGCCAAATGCTCACCATAATAGACATTTTTTAGATACTGTGGCCAGTCTGCCCGAAGCGATACGCCACTAGTTGTTTAATTTAAGACAACCATCGTTATCCTTGCTAGGAGTTACTTGATGTTGCTGATTTAATTTTAATTGTGACGAGGCATTGGCAACCTTACGAGAGTCATAGTGATTCCTGGCAGTTCCTCACCAAAATACGCATTTTTTAGATACTGTGGAAAGTCTCTCCAAAACGGTAATCCACTAGCTGCTTATCTTACGTGAAACTGCCAGAGGTTTCTTGAAGTTGCTGATGTGAGTCTAATTGTGACGAGGCATTGGCTACCTTAAGAGAGTCATACTGACTTTTCCCAAATGCTCACCATAATAGACATTTTTTTAGATACTGTGGCCAGTCTGCCCGAAGCGATACGCCACTAGTTGTTTAATTTAAGACAACCATCGTTACCCTTGCTAGGAGTTACTTGATGTTGCTGATTTAATTTTAATTGTGACGAGGCATTGGCAACCTTACGAGAGTCATAGTGATTCCTGGCAGTTCCTCACCAAAATACGCATTTTTTAGATACTGTGGAAAGTCTCTTTAAAGCGGTAATCCACTAGCGGTTTATCTTAAGAGAAACTGCCAGAGGTTTCTTGAAGTTCCTGAAGTGAGTCTAATTGTGACGAGGCATTGGCTACCTTAAGAGAGTCATAGTTACTCTTGCCAAATGCTCACCATAATAGACATTTTTTAGATACTGTGGCCAGTCTGCCCGAAGCGATACGCCACTAGTTGTTTAATTTAAGACAACCATCGTTACCCTTGCTTGGAGTTACTTGATGTTGCTGATTTAATTTTAATTGTGACGAGGCATTGGCAACCTTACGAGAGTCATAGTGATTCCTGGCAGTTCCTCACCAAAATACCCATTTGTTAGATATTGTGGAAAGTCTCTCTGAAGCGGTAATCCACTAGCTGCTTATCTTAAGTAAAACTGCCAGAGGTTTCTTGAAGTTGCTGATGTGAGTCTAATTGTGACGAGGCATTGGCTACCTTAAGAGAGTCATAGTGACTCTTGCCAAATGCTCACCATAATAGACATTTTTTAGATACTGTGGCCAGTCTGCCGGAAGCGATACGCCACTAGTTGTTTAATTTAAGACAACCATCGTTACCCTTGCTAGGAGTTACTTGATGTTGCTGATTTAATTTTAATTGTGACGAGGCATTGGCAACCTTACGAGAGTCATACTGATTCCTGGCAGTTCCTCACCAAAATACGCATTTGTTAGATATTGTGGAAAGTCTCTCCAAAGCGGTAATCCACTAGCGGTTTATCTTAAGAGAAACTGCCAGAGGTTTCTTGAAGTTCCTGAAGTGAGTCTAATTGTGACGAGGCATTGGCTACCTTAAGAGAGTCATAGTTACTCTTGCCAAATGCTCACCATAATAGACATTTTTTAGATACTGTGGCCAGTCTGCCCGAAGCGATACGCCACTAGTTGTTTAATTTAAGACAACCATCGTTACCCTTGCTAGGAGTTACTTGATGTTGCTGATTTAATTTTAATTGTGACGAGGCATTGGCAACCTTACGAGAGTCATACTGATTCCTGGCAGTTCCTCACCAAAATACGCATTTGTTAGATATTGTGGAAAGTCTCTCCGAAGAGGTAATCCACTAGCAGCTTATCTTAAGTGAAAGTGCCAGAGATTTCTTGAAGTTGCTGATGTGAGTCTAATTGTGACGAGGCATTGGCTACCTTAAGAGAGTCATAGTGACTCTTGCCAAATGCCCACCATAATAGACATTTTTTTAGATACTGTGGCCAGTCTGCCCGAATCATTACGCAATTAGTTGTTTAATTTAAGACAACCATTGTTACTCTTGCTCGGAGTTACTTGATGTTGCTGATTTAATTTTAATTGTGATGAGGCATTGGCAACCTTACGAGAGTCATACTGATTCCTGGCAGTTCCTCACCAAAATACGCATTTGTTAGATATTGTGGAAAGTCTCTCCAAAGCGGTAATCCACTAGCGGTTTATCTTAAGAGAAACTGCCAGAGGTTTCTTGAAGTTCCTGAAGTGAGTCTAATTGTGACGAGGCATTGGCTACCTTAAGAGAGTCATAGTTACTCTTGCCAAATGCTCACCATAATAGACATTTTTTAGATACTGTGGCCAGTCTGCCCGAAGCGATACGCCACTAGTTGTTTAATTTAAGACAACCATCGTTACCCTTGCTAGGAGTTACTTGATGTTGCTGATTTAATTTTAATTGTGACGAGGCATTGGCAACCTTACGAGAGTCATACTGATTCCTGGCAGTTCCTCACCAAAATACGCATTTGTTAGATATTGTGGAAAGTCTCTCCGAAGAGGTAATCCACTAGCAGCTTATCTTAAGTGAAAGTGCCAGAGATTTCTTGAAGTTGCTGATGTGAGTCTAATTGTGACGAGGCATTGGCTACCTTAAGAGAGTCATAGTGACTCTTGCCAAATGCCCACCATAATAGACATTTTTTTAGATACTGTGGCCAGTCTGCCCGAATCATTACGCAATTAGTTGTTTAATTTAAGACAACCATTGTTACTCTTGCTCGGAGTTACTTGATGTTGCTGATTTAATTTTAATTGTGATGAGGCATTGGCAACCTTACGAGAGTCGTAGTGATTCCTGGCAGTTCCTCACGAAAATACGCATTTTTTAGATACTGTGGAAAGTCTCTCCAAAGCGGTAATCCACTAGCTGTTTGTCTTCAGAGAAACTGATAGAGGTTTCTTCAAGTTGCTGACGTGAGTCTAATTGTGGCGAGGCATTGGCTACCTTAAGAGAGTCATAGTTACTCTTGCCAAATGCTCACCATAATAGACATTTTTTAGATACTGTGGCCAGTCTGCCCGAAGCGATACGCCACTAGTTGTTTAATTTAAGACAACCATCGTTATCCTTGCTAGGAGTTACTTGATGTTGCTGATTTAATTTTAATTGTGACGAGGCATTGGCAACCTTACGAGAGTCATAGTGATTCCTGGCAGTTCCTCACCAAAATACGCATTTTTTAGATACTGTGGAAAGTCTCTCCAAAGCTGTAATCCACTAGCGGTTTATATTAAGAGAAACTGCCAGAGGTTTCTTGAAGTTCCTGAAGTGAGTCTAATTGTGACGAGGCATTGGCTACCTTAAGAGAGTCATAGTTACTCTTGCCAAATGCTCACCATAATAGACATTTTTTAGATACTGTGGCCAGTCTGCCGGAAGCGATACGCCACTAGTTGTTTAATTTAAGACAACCATCGTTACCCTTGCTAGGAGTTACTTGATGTTGCTGATTTAATTTTAATTGTGACGAGGCATTGGCAACCTTACGAGAGTCATACTGATTCCTGGCAGTTCCTCACCAAAATACGCATTTGTTAGATATTGTGGAAAGTCTCTCCAAAGCGGTAATCCACTAGCGGTTTATCTTAAGAGAAACTGCCAGAGGTTTCTTGAAGTTCCTGAAGTGAGTCTAATTGTGACGAGGCATTGGCTACCTTAAGAGAGTCATAGTTACTCTTGCCAAATGCTCACCATAATAGACATTTTTTAGATACTGTGGCCAGTCTGCCCGAAGCGATACGCCACTAGTTGTTTAATTTAAGACAACCATCGTTACCCTTGCTAGGAGTTACTTGATGTTGCTGATTTAATTTTAATTGTGACGAGGCATTGGCAACCTTACGAGAGTCATACTGATTCCTGGCAGTTCCTCACCAAAATACGCATTTGTTAGATATTGTGGAAAGTCTCTCCGAAGAGGTAATCCACTAGCAGCTTATCTTAAGTGAAAGTGCCAGAGATTTCTTGAAGTTGCTGATGTGAGTCTAATTGTGACGAGGCATTGGCTACCTTAAGAGAGTCATAGTGACTCTTGCCAAATGCCCACCATAATAGACATTTTTTTAGATACTGTGGCCAGTCTGCCCGAATCATTACGCAATTAGTTGTTTAATTTAAGACAACCATTGTTACTCTTGCTCGGAGTTACTTGATGTTGCTGATTTAATTTTAATTGTGATGAGGCATTGGCAACCTTACGAGAGTCGTAGTGATTCCTGGCAGTTCCTCACGAAAATACGCATTTTTTAGATACTGTGGAAAGTCTCTCCAAAGCGGTAATCCACTAGCTGTTTGTCTTCAGAGAAACTGATAGAGGTTTCTTCAAGTTGCTGACGTGAGTCTAATTGTGGCGAGGCATTGGCTACCTTAAGAGAGTCATAGTTACTCTTGCCAAATGCTCACCATAATAGACATTTTTTAGATACTGTGGCCAGTCTGCCCGAAGCGATACGCCACTAGTTGTTTAATTTAAGACAACCATCGTTATCCTTGCTAGGAGTTACTTGATGTTGCTGATTTAATTTTAATTGTGACGAGGCATTGGCAACCTTACGAGAGTCATAGTGATTCCTGGCAGTTCCTCACCAAAATACGCATTTTTTAGATACTGTGGAAAGTCTCTCCAAAGCTGTAATCCACTAGCGGTTTATATTAAGAGAAACTGCCAGAGGTTTCTTGAAGTTCCTGAAGTGAGTCTAATTGTGACGAGGCATTGGCTACCTTAAGAGAGTCATAGTTACTCTTGCCAAATGCTCACCATAATAGACATTTTTTAGATACTGTGGCCAGTCTGCCGGAAGCGATACGCCACTAGTTGTTTAATTTAAGACAACCATCGTTACCCTTGCTAGGAGTTACTTGATGTTGCTGATTTAATTTTAATTGTGACGAGGCATTGGCAACCTTACGAGAGTCATACTGATTCCTGGCAGTTCCTCACCAAAATACGCATTTGTTAGATATTGTGGAAAGTCTCTCCAAAGCGGTAATCCACTAGCGGTTTATCTTAAGAGAAACTGCCAGAGGTTTCTTGAAGTTCCTGAAGTGAGTCTAATTGTGACGAGGCATTGGCTACCTTAAGAGAGTCATAGTTACTCTTGCCAAATGCTCACCATAATAGACATTTTTTAGATACTGTGGCCAGTCTGCCCGAAGCGATACGCCACTAGTTGTTTAATTTAAGACAACCATCGTTACCCTTGCTAGGAGTTACTTGATGTTGCTGATTTAATTTTAATTGTGACGAGGCATTGGCAACCTTACGAGAGTCATACTGATTCCTGGCAGTTCCTCACCAAAATACGCATTTGTTAGATATTGTGGAAAGTCTCTCCGAAGAGGTAATCCACTAGCAGCTTATCTTAAGTGAAAGTGCCAGAGATTTCTTGAAGTTGCTGATGTGAGTCTAATTGTGACGAGGCATTGGCTACCTTAAGAGAGTCATAGTGACTCTTGCCAAATGCCCACCATAATAGACATTTTTTTAGATACTGTGGCCAGTCTGCCCGAATCATTACGCAATTAGTTGTTTAATTTAAGACAACCATTGTTACTCTTGCTCGGAGTTACTTGATGTTGCTGATTTAATTTTAATTGTGATGAGGCATTGGCAACCTTACGAGAGTCGTAGTGATTCCTGGCAGTTCCTCACGAAAATACGCATTTTTTAGATACTGTGGAAAGTCTCTCCAAAGCGGTAATCCACTAGCTGTTTGTCTTCAGAGAAACTGATAGAGGTTTCTTCAAGTTGCTGACGTGAGTCTAATTGTGGCGAGGCATTGGCTACCTTAAGAGAGTCATAGTTACTCTTGCCAAATGCTCACCATAATAGACATTTTTTAGATACTGTGGCCAGTCTGCCCGAAGCGATACGCCACTAGTTGTTTAATTTAAGACAACCATCGTTATCCTTGCTAGGAGTTACTTGATGTTGCTGATTTAATTTTAATTGTGACGAGGCATTGGCAACCTTACGAGAGTCATAGTGATTCCTGGCAGTTCCTCACCAAAATACGCATTTTTTAGATACTGTGGAAAGTCTCTCCAAAGCTGTAATCCACTAGCGGTTTATATTAAGAGAAACTGCCAGAGGTTTCTTGAAGTTCCTGAAGTGAGTCTAATTGTGACGAGGCATTGGCTACCTTAAGAGAGTCATAGTTACTCTTGCCAAATGCTCACCATAATAGACATTTTTTAGATACTGTGGCCAGTCTGCCGGAAGCGATACGCCACTAGTTGTTTAATTTAAGACAACCATCGTTACCCTTGCTAGGAGTTACTTGATGTTGCTGATTTAATTTTAATTGTGACGAGGCATTGGCAACCTTACGAGAGTCATACTGATTCCTGGCAGTTCCTCACCAAAATACGCATTTGTTAGATATTGTGGAAAGTCTCTCCAAAGCGGTAATCCACTAGCGGTTTATCTTAAGAGAAACTGCCAGAGGTTTCTTGAAGTTCCTGAAGTGAGTCTAATTGTGACGAGGCATTGGCTACCTTAAGAGAGTCATAGTTACTCTTGCCAAATGCTCACCATAATAGACATTTTTTAGATACTGTGGCCAGTCTGCCCGAAGCGATACGCCACTAGTTGTTTAATTTAAGACAACCATCGTTACCCTTGCTAGGAGTTACTTGATGTTGCTGATTTAATTTTAATTGTGACGAGGCATTGGCAACCTTACGAGAGTCATACTGATTCCTGGCAGTTCCTCACCAAAATACGCATTTGTTAGATATTGTGGAAAGTCTCTCCGAAGAGGTAATCCACTAGCAGCTTATCTTAAGTGAAAGTGCCAGAGATTTCTTGAAGTTGCTGATGTGAGTCTAATTGTGACGAGGCATTGGCTACCTTAAGAGAGTCATAGTGACTCTTGCCAAATGCCCACCATAATAGACATTTTTTTAGATACTGTGGCCAGTCTGCCCGAATCATTACGCAATTAGTTGTTTAATTTAAGACAACCATTGTTACTCTTGCTCGGAGTTACTTGATGTTGCTGATTTAATTTTAATTGTGATGAGGCATTGGCAACCTTACGAGAGTCGTAGTGATTCCTGGCAGTTCCTCACGAAAATACGCATTTTTTAGATACTGTGGAAAGTCTCTCCAAAGCGGTAATCCACTAGCTGTTTGTCTTCAGAGAAACTGATAGAGGTTTCTTCAAGTTGCTGACGTGAGTCTAATTGTGGCGAGGCATTGGCTACCTTAAGAGAGTCATAGTTACTCTTGCCAAATGCTCACCATAATAGACATTTTTTAGATACTGTGGCCAGTCTGCCCGAAGCGATACGCCACTAGTTGTTTAATTTAAGACAACCATCGTTATCCTTGCTAGGAGTTACTTGATGTTGCTGATTTAATTTTAATTGTGACGAGGCATTGGCAACCTTACGAGAGTCATAGTGATTCCTGGCAGTTCCTCACCAAAATACGCATTTTTTAGATACTGTGGAAAGTCTCTCCAAAGCTGTAATCCACTAGCGGTTTATATTAAGAGAAACTGCCAGAGGTTTCTTGAAGTTCCTGAAGTGAGTCTAATTGTGACGAGGCATTGGCTACCTTAAGAGAGTCATAGTTACTCTTGCCAAATGCTCACCATAATAGACATTTTTTAGATACTGTGGCCAGTCTGCCGGAAGCGATACGCCACTAGTTGTTTAATTTAAGACAACCATCGTTACCCTTGCTAGGAGTTACTTGATGTTGCTGATTTAATTTTAATTGTGACGAGGCATTGGCAACCTTACGAGAGTCATACTGATTCCTGGCAGTTCCTCACCAAAATACGCATTTGTTAGATATTGTGGAAAGTCTCTCCAAAGCGGTAATCCACTAGCGGTTTATCTTAAGAGAAACTGCCAGAGGTTTCTTGAAGTTCCTGAAGTGAGTCAAATTGTGACGAGGCATTGGCTACCTTAAGAGAGTCATAGTTACTCTTGCCAAATGCTCACCATAATAGACATTTTTTAGATACTGTGGCCAGTCTGCCCGAAGCGATACGCCACTAGTTGTTTAATTTAAGACAACCATCGTTACCCTTGCTAGGAGTTACTTGATGTTGCTGATTTAATTTTAATTGTGACGAGGCATTGGCAACCTTACGAGAGTCATACTGATTCCTGGCAGTTCCTCACCAAAATACGCATTTGTTAGATATTGTGGAAAGTCTCTCCGAAGAGGTAATCCACTAGCAGCTTATCTTAAGTGAAAGTGCCAGAGATTTCTTGAAGTTGCTGATGTGAGTCTAATTGTGACGAGGCATTGGCTACCTTAAGAGAGTCATAGTGACTCTTGCCAAATGCCCACCATAATAGACATTTTTTTAGATACTGTGGCCAGTCTGCCCGAATCATTACGCAATTAGTTGTTTAATTTAAGACAACCATTGTTACTCTTGCTCGGAGTTACTTGATGTTGCTGATTTAATTTTAATTGTGATGAGGCATTGGCAACCTTACGAGAGTCGTAGTGATTCCTGGCAGTTCCTCACGAAAATACGCATTTTTTAGATACTGTGGAAAGTCTCTCCAAAGCGGTAATCCACTAGCTGTTTGTCTTCAGAGAAACTGATAGAGGTTTCTTCAAGTTGCTGACGTGAGTCTAATTGTGGCGAGGCATTGGCTACCTTAAGAGAGTCATAGTTACTCTTGCCAAATGCTCACCATAATAGACATTTTTTAGATACTGTGGCCAGTCTGCCCGAAGCGATACGCCACTAGTTGTTTAATTTAAGACAACCATCGTTACCCTTGCTAGGAGTTACTTGATGTTGCTGATTTAATTTTAATTGTGACGAGGCATTGGAAACCTTACGAGAGTCATAGTGATTCCTGGCAGTTCCTCACCAAAATACGCATTTTTTAGATACTGTGGAAAGTCTCTCCAAAGCGGTAATCCACTAGCGGTTTATCTTAAGAGAAACTGCCAGAGGTTTCTTGAAGTTCCTGAAGTGAGTCTAATTGTGACGAGGCATTGGCTACCTTAAGAGAGTCATAGTTACTCTTGCCAAATGCTCACCATAATAGACATTTTTTAGATACTGTGGCCAGTCTGCCCGAAGCGATACGCCACTAGTTGTTTAATTTAAGACAACCATCGTTACCCTTGCTAGGAGTTACTTGATGTTGCTGATTTAATTTTAATTGTGACGAGGCATTGGCAACCTTACGAGAGTCATACTGATTCCTGGCAGTTCCTCACCAAAATACGCATTTGTTAGATATTGTGGAAAGTCTCTCCGAAGAGGTAATCCACTAGCAGCTTATCTTAAGTGAAAGTGCCAGAGATTTCTTGAAGTTGCTGATGTGAGTCTAATTGTGACGAGGCATTGGCTACCTTAAGAGAGTCATAGTGACTCTTGCCAAATGCCCACCATAATAGACATTTTTTTAGATACTGTGGCCAGTCTGCCCGAATCATTACGCAATTAGTTGTTTAATTTAAGACAACCATTGTTACTCTTGCTCGGAGTTACTTGATGTTGCTGATTTAATTTTAATTGTGATGAGGCATTGGCAACCTTACGAGAGTCGTAGTGATTCCTGGCAGTTCCTCACGAAAATACGCATTTTTTAGATACTGTGGAAAGTCTCTCCAAAGCGGTAATCCACTAGCTGTTTGTCTTCAGAGAAACTGATAGAGGTTTCTTCAAGTTGCTGATGTGAGTCTAATTGTGGCGAGGCATTGGCTACCTTAAGAGAGTCATAGTTACTCTTGCCAAATGCTCACCATAATAGACATTTTTTAGATACTGTGGCCAGTCTGCCCGAAGCGATACGCCACTAGTTGTTTAATTTAAGACAACCATCGTTATCCTTGCTAGGAGTTACTTGATGTTGCTGATTTAATTTTAATTGTGACGAGGCATTGGCAACCTTACGAGAGTCATAGTGATTCCTGGCAGTTCCTCACCAAAATACGCATTTTTTAGATACTGTGGAAAGTCTCTCCAAAGCTGTAATCCACTAGCGGTTTATATTAAGAGAAACTGCCAGAGGTTTCTTGAAGTTCCTGAAGTGAGTCTAATTGTGACGAGGCATTGGCTACCTTAAGAGAGTCATAGTTACTCTTGCCAAATGCTCACCATAATAGACATTTTTTAGATACTGTGGCCAGTCTGCCGGAAGCGATACGCCACTAGTTGTTTAATTTAAGACAACCATCGTTACCCTTGCTAGGAGTTACTTGATGTTGCTGATTTAATTTTAATTGTGACGAGGCATTGGCAACCTTACGAGAGTCATACTGATTCCTGGCAGTTCCTCACCAAAATACGCATTTGTTAGATATTGTGGAAAGTCTCTCCAAAGCGGTAATCCACTAGCGGTTTATCTTAAGAGAAACTGCCAGAGGTTTCTTGAAGTTCCTGAAGTGAGTCTAATTGTGACGAGGCATTGGCTACCTTAAGAGAGTCATAGTTACTCTTGCCAAATGCTCACCATAATAGACATTTTTTAGATACTGTGGCCAGTCTGCCCGAAGCGATACGCCACTAGTTGTTTAATTTAAGACAACCATCGTTACCCTTGCTAGGAGTTACTTGATGTTGCTGATTTAATTTTAATTGTGACGAGGCATTGGCAACCTTACGAGAGTCATACTGATTCCTGGCAGTTCCTCACCAAAATACGCATTTGTTAGATATTGTGGAAAGTCTCTCCGAAGAGGTAATCCACTAGCAGCTTATCTTAAGTGAAAGTGCCAGAGATTTCTTGAAGTTGCTGATGTGAGTCTAATTGTGACGAGGCATTGGCTACCTTAAGAGAGTCATAGTGACTCTTGCCAAATGCCCACCATAATAGACATTTTTTTAGATACTGTGGCCAGTCTGCCCGAATCATTACGCAATTAGTTGTTTAATTTAAGACAACCATTGTTACTCTTGCTCGGAGTTACTTGATGTTGCTGATTTAATTTTAATTGTGATGAGGCATTGGCAACCTTACGAGAGTCGTAGTGATTCCTGGCAGTTCCTCACGAAAATACGCATTTTTTAGATACTGTGGAAAGTCTCTCCAAAGCGGTAATCCACTAGCTGTTTGTCTTCAGAGAAACTGATAGAGGTTTCTTCAAGTTGCTGACGTGAGTCTAATTGTGGCGAGGCATTGGCTACCTTAAGAGAGTCATAGTTACTCTTGCCAAATGCTCACCATAATAGACATTTTTTAGATACTGTGGCCAGTCTGCCCGAAGCGATACGCCACTAGTTGTTTAATTTAAGACAACCATCGTTATCCTTGCTAGGAGTTACTTGATGTTGCTGATTTAATTTTAATTGTGACGAGGCATTGGCAACCTTACGAGAGTCATAGTGATTCCTGGCAGTTCCTCACCAAAATACGCATTTTTTAGATACTGTGGAAAGTCTCTCCAAAGCTGTAATCCACTAGCGGTTTATATTAAGAGAAACTGCCAGAGGTTTCTTGAAGTTCCTGAAGTGAGTCTAATTGTGACGAGGCATTGGCTACCTTAAGAGAGTCATAGTTACTCTTGCCAAATGCTCACCATAATAGACATTTTTTAGATACTGTGGCCAGTCTGCCGGAAGCGATACGCCACTAGTTGTTTAATTTAAGACAACCATCGTTACCCTTGCTAGGAGTTACTTGATGTTGCTGATTTAATTTTAATTGTGACGAGGCATTGGCAACCTTACGAGAGTCATACTGATTCCTGGCAGTTCCTCACCAAAATACGCATTTGTTAGATATTGTGGAAAGTCTCTCCAAAGCGGTAATCCACTAGCGGTTTATCTTAAGAGAAACTGCCAGAGGTTTCTTGAAGTTCCTGAAGTGAGTCTAATTGTGACGAGGCATTGGCTACCTTAAGAGAGTCATAGTTACTCTTGCCAAATGCTCACCATAATAGACATTTTTTAGATACTGTGGCCAGTCTGCCCGAAGCGATACGCCACTAGTTGTTTAATTTAAGACAACCATCGTTACCCTTGCTAGGAGTTACTTGATGTTGCTGATTTAATTTTAATTGTGACGAGGCATTGGCAACCTTACGAGAGTCATACTGATTCCTGGCAGTTCCTCACCAAAATACGCATTTGTTAGATATTGTGGAAAGTCTCTCCGAAGAGGTAATCCACTAGCAGCTTATCTTAAGTGAAAGTGCCAGAGATTTCTTGAAGTTGCTGATGTGAGTCTAATTGTGACGAGGCATTGGCTACCTTAAGAGAGTCATAGTGACTCTTGCCAAATGCCCACCATAATAGACATTTTTTTAGATACTGTGGCCAGTCTGCCCGAATCATTACGCAATTAGTTGTTTAATTTAAGACAACCATTGTTACTCTTGCTCGGAGTTACTTGATGTTGCTGATTTAATTTTAATTGTGATGAGGCATTGGCAACCTTACGAGAGTCGTAGTGATTCCTGGCAGTTCCTCACGAAAATACGCATTTTTTAGATACTGTGGAAAGTCTCTCCAAAGCGGTAATCCACTAGCTGTTTGTCTTCAGAGAAACTGATAGAGGTTTCTTCAAGTTGCTGACGTGAGTCTAATTGTGGCGAGGCATTGGCTACCTTAAGAGAGTCATAGTTACTCTTGCCAAATGCTCACCATAATAGACATTTTTTAGATACTGTGGCCAGTCTGCCCGAAGCGATACGCCACTAGTTGTTTAATTTAAGACAACCATCGTTATCCTTGCTAGGAGTTACTTGATGTTGCTGATTTAATTTTAATTGTGACGAGGCATTGGCAACCTTACGAGAGTCATAGTGATTCCTGGCAGTTCCTCACCAAAATACGCATTTTTTAGATACTGTGGAAAGTCTCTCCAAAGCTGTAATCCACTAGCGGTTTATATTAAGAGAAACTGCCAGAGGTTTCTTGAAGTTCCTGAAGTGAGTCTAATTGTGACGAGGCATTGGCTACCTTAAGAGAGTCATAGTTACTCTTGCCAAATGCTCACCATAATAGACATTTTTTAGATACTGTGGCCAGTCTGCCGGAAGCGATACGCCACTAGTTGTTTAATTTAAGACAACCATCGTTACCCTTGCTAGGAGTTACTTGATGTTGCTGATTTAATTTTAATTGTGACGAGGCATTGGCAACCTTACGAGAGTCATACTGATTCCTGGCAGTTCCTCACCAAAATACGCATTTGTTAGATATTGTGGAAAGTCTCTCCAAAGCGGTAATCCACTAGCGGTTTATCTTAAGAGAAACTGCCAGAGGTTTCTTGAAGTTCCTGAAGTGAGTCTAATTGTGACGAGGCATTGGCTACCTTAAGAGAGTCATAGTTACTCTTGCCAAATGCTCACCATAATAGACATTTTTTAGATACTGTGGCCAGTCTGCCCGAAGCGATACGCCACTAGTTGTTTAATTTAAGACAACCATCGTTACCCTTGCTAGGAGTTACTTGATGTTGCTGATTTAATTTTAATTGTGACGAGGCATTGGCAACCTTACGAGAGTCATACTGATTCCTGGCAGTTCCTCACCAAAATACGCATTTGTTAGATATTGTGGAAAGTCTCTCCGAAGAGGTAATCCACTAGCAGCTTATCTTAAGTGAAAGTGCCAGAGATTTCTTGAAGTTGCTGATGTGAGTCTAATTGTGACGAGGCATTGGCTACCTTAAGAGAGTCATAGTGACTCTTGCCAAATGCCCACCATAATAGACATTTTTTTAGATACTGTGGCCAGTCTGCCCGAATCATTACGCAATTAGTTGTTTAATTTAAGACAACCATTGTTACTCTTGCTCGGAGTTACTTGATGTTGCTGATTTAATTTTAATTGTGATGAGGCATTGGCAACCTTACGAGAGTCGTAGTGATTCCTGGCAGTTCCTCACGAAAATACGCATTTTTTAGATACTGTGGAAAGTCTCTCCAAAGCGGTAATCCACTAGCTGTTTGTCTTCAGAGAAACTGATAGAGGTTTCTTCAAGTTGCTGACGTGAGTCTAATTGTGGCGAGGCATTGGCTACCTTAAGAGAGTCATAGTTACTCTTGCCAAATGCTCACCATAATAGACATTTTTTAGATACTGTGGCCAGTCTGCCCGAAGCGATACGCCACTAGTTGTTTAATTTAAGACAACCATCGTTATCCTTGCTAGGAGTTACTTGATGTTGCTGATTTAATTTTAATTGTGACGAGGCATTGGCAACCTTACGAGAGTCATAGTGATTCCTGGCAGTTCCTCACGAAAATACGCATTTCTTAGATACTGTGGAAAGTCTCTCCAAAGCGGTAATCCACTAGCTGTTTGTCTTCAGAGAAACTGATAGATGTTTCTTCAAGTTGCTGACGTGAGTCTAATTGTGGCGAGGCATTGGCTACCTTAAGAGAGTCATAGTTACTCTTGCCAAATGCTCACCATAATAGACATTTTTTAGATACTGTGGCCAGTCTGCCCGAAGCGATACGCCACTAGTTGTTTAATTTAAGACAACCATCGTTACCCTTGCTAGGAGTTACTTGATGTTGCTGATTTAATTTTAATTGTGACGAGGCATTGGCAACCTTACGAGAGTCATACTGATTCCTGGCAGTTCCTCACCAAAATAAGCATTTGTTAGATATTGTGGAAAGTCTCTCCGAAGAGGTAATCCACTAGCAGCTTATCTTAAGTGAAAGTGCCAGAGATTTCTTGAAGTTGCTGATGTGAGTCTAATTGTGACGAGGCATTGGCTACCTTAAGAGAGTCATAGTGACTCTTGCCAAATGCCCACCATAATAGACATTTTTTTAGATACTGTGGCCAGTCTGCCCGAATCATTACGCAATTAGTTGTTTAATTTAAGACAACCATTGTTACTCTTGCTCGGAGTTACTTGATGTTGCTGATTTAATTTTAATTGTGATGAGGCATTGGCAACCTTACGAGAGTCGTAGTGATTCCTGGCAGTTCCTCACGAAAATACGCATTTTTTAGATACTGTGGAAAGTCTCTCCAAAGCGGTAATCCACTAGCTGTTTGTCTTCAGAGAAACTGATAGAGGTTTCTTCAAGTTGCTGACGTGAGTCTAATTGTGGCGAGGCATTGGCTACCTTAAGAGAGTCATAGTTACTCTTGCCAAATGCTCACCATAATAGACATTTTTTAGATACTGTGGCCAGTCTGCACGAAGCGATAAGCCCACTAGTTGTTTAATTTAAGACAACCATCGTTATCCTTGCTAGGAGTTACTTGATGTTGCTGATTTAATTTTAATTGTGACGAGGCATTGGCAACCTTACGAGAGTCATAGTGATTCCTGGCAGTTCCTCACCAAAATACGCATTTTTTAGATACTGTGGAAAGTCTCTCCAAAGCGGTAATCCACTAGCTGCTTATCTTAAGTGAAACTGCCAGAGGTTTCTTGAAGTTGCTGATGTGAGTCTAATTGTGACGAGGCATTGGCTACCTTAAGAGAGTCATAGTGACTCTTGCTAAATGCTCACCATAATAGACATTTTTTTAGATACTGTGGCCAGTCTGCCCGAATAATTACGCAATTAGTTGTTTAATTTAAGACAACCATTGTTACTATTGCTTGGAGTTACTTGATGTTGCTGATTTAATTTTAATTGTTATGAGGCATTGGCAACCTTACGAGAGTCGTAGTGATTCCTGGCAGTTCCTCACCAAAATACGCATTTTTTAGATACTGTGGAAAGTCTATCCAAAGCGGTAATCCACTAGCTGCTTATCTTAAGTGAAACTGCCAGAGGTTTCTTGAAGTTGCTGATGTGAGTCTAATTGTGACGAGGCATTGGCTACCTTAAGAGAGTCATACTGACTTTTGCCAAATGCTCACCATAATAGACATTTTTTTAGATACTGTGGCCAGTCTGCCCGAAGCGATACGCCACTAGTTGTTTAATTTAAGACAACCATCGTTACCCTTGCTAGGAGTTACTTGATGTTGCTGATTTAATTTTAATTGTGACGAGGCATTGGCAACCTTACGAGAGTCATAGCGATTCCTGGCAGTTCCTCACCAAAATACGCATTTTTTAGATACTGTGGAAAGTCTCTCCAAAGCGGTAATCCACTAGCGGTTTATCTTAAGAGAAACTGCCAGAGGTTTCTTGAAGTTCCTGAAGTGAGTCTAATTGTGACGGGGCATTGGCTACCTTAAGAGAGTCATAGTTACTCTTGCCAAATGCTCACCATAATAGACATTTTTTAGATACTGTGGCCAGTCTGCCCGAAGCGATACGCCACTAGTTGTTTAATTTAAGACAACCATCGTTACCCTTGCTAGGAGTTACTTGATGTTGCTGATTTAATTTTAATTGTGACGAGGCATTGGCAACCTTACGAGAGTCATACTGATTCCTGGCAGTTCCTCACCAAAATACGCATTTGTTAGATATTGTGGAAAGTCTCTCCGTAGCGGTAATCCACTAGCTGCTTATCTTAAGTGAAACTGCCAGAGATTTCTTGAAGTTGCTGATGTGAGTCTAATTGTGACGAGGCATTGGCTACCTTAAGAGAGTCATAGTGACTCTTGCCAAATGCCCACCATAATAGACATTTTTTTAGATACTGTGGCCAGTCTGCCCGAATCATTACGCAATTAGTTGTTTAATTTAAGACAACCATTGTTACTCTTGCTCGGAGTTACTTGATGTTGCTTATTTAATTTTAATTGTGATGACGCATTGGCAACCTTACGAGAGTCGTAGTGATTCCTGGCAGTTCCTCACGAAAATACGCATTTTTTAGATACTGTGGAAAGTCTCTCCAAAGCGGTAATCCACTAGCTGTTTGTCTTCAGAGAAACTGATAGAGGTTTCTTCAAGTTGCTGACGTGAGTCTAATTGTGGCGAGGCATTGGCTACCTTAAGAGAGTCATAGTTACTCTTGCCAAATGCTCACCATAATAGACATTTTTTAGATACTGTGGCCAGTCTGCCCCGAAGCGATAAGCCCACTAGTTGTTTAATTTAAGACAACCATCGTTATCCTTGCTAGGAGTTACTTGATGTTGCTGATTTAATTTTAATTGTGACGAGGCATTGGCAACCTTACGAGAGTCATAGTGATTCCTGGCAGTACCTCACCAAAATACGCATTTTTTAGATACTGTGGAAAGTCTCTCCAAAGCGGTAATCCACTAGCTGCTTATCTTAAGTGAAACTGCCAGAGGTTTCTTGAAGTTGCTGATGTGAGTCTAATTGTGACGAGGCATTGGCTACCTTAAGAGAGTCATAGTGACTCTTGCTAAATGCTCACCATAATAGACATTTTTTTAGATACTGTGGCCAGTCTGCCCGAATAATTACGCAATTAGTTGTTTAATTTAAGACAACCATTGTTACTATTGCTTGGAGTTACTTGATGTTGCTGATTTAATTTTAATTGTTATGAGGCATTGGCAACCTTACGAGAGTCGTAGTGATTCCTGGCAGTTCCTCACCAAAATACGCATTTTTTAGATACTGTGGAAAGTCTATCCAAAGCGGTAATCCACTAGCTGCTTATCTTAAGTGAAACTGCCAGAGGTTTCTTGAAGTTGCTGATGTGAGTCTAATTGTGACGAGGCATTGGCTACCTTAAGGGAGTCATACTGACTTTTGCCAAATGCTCACCATAATAGACATTTTTTTAGATACTGTGGCCAGTCTGCCCGAAGCGATACGCCACTAGTTGTTTAATTTAAGACAACCATCGTTACCCTTGCTAGGAGTTACTTGATGTTGCTGATTTAATTTTAATTGTGACGAGGCATTGGCAACCTTGCGAGAGTCATAGCGATTCCTGGCAGTTCCTCACCAAAATACGCATTTTTTAGATACTGTGGAAAGTCTCTCCAAAGCGGTAATCCACTAGCGGTTTATCTTAAGAGAAACTGCCAGAGGTTTCTTGAAGTTCCTGAAGTGAGTCTAATTGTGACGAGGCATTGGCTACCTTAAGAGAGTCATAGTTACTCTTGCCAAATGCTCACCATAATAGACATTTTTTAGATACTGTGGCCAGTCTGCCCGAAGCGATACGCCACTAGTTGTTTAATTTAAGACAACCATCGTTACCCTTGCTAGGAGTTACTTGATGTTGCTGATTTAATTTTAATTGTGACGAGGCATTGGCAACCTTACGAGAGTCATACTGATTCCTGGCAGTTCCTCACCAAAATACGCATTTGTTAGATATTGTGGAAAGTCTCTCCGAAGCGGTAATCCACTAGCTGCTTATCTTAAGTGAAACTGCCAGAGATTTCTTGAAGTTGCTGATGTGAGTCTAATTGTGACGAGGCATTGGCTACCTTAAGAGAGTCATAGTGACTCTTGCCAAATGCCCACCATAATAGACATTTTTTTAGATACTGTGGCCAGTCTGCCCGAATCATTACGCAATTAGTTGTTTAATTTAAGACAACCATTGTTACTCTTGCTCGGAGTTACTTGATGTTGCTTATTTAATTTTAATTGTGATGACGCATTGGCAACCTTACGAGAGTCGTAGTGATTCCTGGCAGTTCCTCACGAAAATACGCATTTTTTAGATACTGTGGAAAGTCTCTCCAAAGCGGTAATCCACTAGCTGTTTGTCTTCAGAGAAACTGATAGAGGTTTCTTCAAGTTGCTGACGTGAGTCTAATTGTGGCGAGGCATTGGCTACCTTAAGAGAGTCATAGTTACTCTTGCCAAATGCTCACCATAATAGACATTTTTTTAGATACTGTGGCCAGTCTGCCCGAAGCGATACGCCACTAGTTGTTTAATTTAAGACAACCATCGTTACCCTTGCTAGGAGTTACTTGATGTTGCTGATTTAATTTTAATTGTGACGAGGCATTGGCAACCTTACGAGAGTCATAGTGATTCCTGGCAGTTCCTCACCAAAATACGCATTTTTTAGATACTGTGGAAAGTCTGTCCAACGCGGTAATCCACTAGCTGCTTATCTTAAGTGAAACTGCCAGAGGTTTCTTGAAGTTGCTGATGTGAGTCTAATTGTGACGAGGCATTGGCTACCTTAAGAGAGTCATACTGACTTTTGCCAAATGCTCACCATAATAGACATTTTTTTAGATACTGTGGCCAGTCTGCCCGAAGCGATACGCCACTAGTTGTTTAATTTAAGACAACCATCGTTACCCTTGCTAGGAGTTACTTGATGTTGCTGATTTAATTTTAATTGTGACGAGGCATTGGCAACCTTACGAGAGTCATAATGATTCCTGGCAGTTCCTCACCAAAATACGCATTTGTTAGATATTGTGGAAAGTCTCTCCGAAGCGGTAATCCACTAGCTGCTTATCTTAAGTGAAACTGCCAGAGGTTTCTTGAAGTTGCTGATGTGAGTCTAATTGTGACGAGGCATTGGCTACCTTAAGAGAGTCATAGTGACTCTTGCCAAATGCTCACCATAATAGACATTTTTTTTATACTGTGGCCAGTCTGCCCGAAGCGATACGCCACTAGTTGTTTAATTTAAGACAACCATCGTTACCCTTGCTAGGAGTTACTTGATGTTGCTGATTTAATTTTAATTGTGACGAGGCATTGGCAACCTTACGAGAGTCATACTGATTCCTGGCAGTTCCTCACCAAAATACGCATTTGTTAGATATTGTGGAAAGTCTCTCCGAAGCGGTAATCCACTAGCTGCTTATCTTAAGTGAAACTGCCAGAGATTTCTTGAAGTTGCTGATGTGAGTCTAATTGTGACGAGGCATTGGCTACCTTAAGAGAGTCATAGTGACTCTTGCCAAATGCCCACCATAATAGACATTTTTTTAGATACTGTGGCCAGTCTGCCCGAATCATTACGCAATTAGTTGTTTAATTTAAGACAACCATTGTTACTCTTGCTCGGAGTTACTTGATGTTGCTTATTTAATTTTAATTGTGATGAGGCATTGGCAACCTTACGAGAGTCGTAGTGATTCCTGGCAGTTCCTCACGAAAATACGCATTTTTTAGATACTGTGGAAAGTCTCTCCAAAGCGGTAATCCACTAGCTGTTTGTCTTCAGAGAAACTGATAGAGGTTTCTTCAAGTTGCTGACGTGAGTCTAATTGTGGCGAGGCATTGGCTACCTTAAGAGAGTCATAGTTACTCTTGCCAAATGCTCACCATAATAGACATTTTTTAGATACTGTGGCCAGTCTGCCCGAAGCGATACGCCACTAGTTGTTTAATTTAAGACAACCATCGTTATCCTTGCTAGGAGTTACTTGATGTTGCTGATTTAATTTTAATTTGACGAGGCATTGGCAACCTTACGAGAGTCATAGTGATTCCTGGCAGTTCCTCACCAAAATACGCATTTTTTAGATACTGTGGAAAGTCTATCCAAAGCGGTAATCCACTAGCTGCTTATCTTAAGTGAAACTGCCAGAGGTTTCTTGAAGTTGCTGATGTGAGTCTAATTGTGACGAGGCATTGGCTACCTTAAGAGAGTCATACTGACTTTTGCCAAATGCTCACCATAATAGACATTTTTTTAGATACTGTGGCCAGTCTGCCCGAAGCGATACGCCACTAGTTGTTTAATTTAAGACAACCATCGTTACCCTTGCTAGGAGTTACTTGATGTTGCTGATTTAATTTTAATTGTGACGAGGCATTGGCAACCTTACGAGAGTCATAGTGATTCCTGGCAGTTCCTCACCAAAATACGCATTTTTTAGATACTGTGGAAAGTCTCTCCAAAGCGGTAATCCACTAGCGGTTTATCTTAAGAGAAACTGCCAGAGGTTTCTTGAAGTTCCTGAAGTGAGTCTAATTGTGACGAGGCATTGGCTACCTTAAGAGAGTCATAGTTACTCTTGCCAAATGCTCACCATAATAGACATTTTTTAGATACTGTGGCCAGTCTGCCCGAAGCGATAAGCCCACTAGTTGTTTAATTTAAGACAACCATCGTTATCCTTGCTAGGAGTTACTTGATGTTGCTGATTTAATTTTAATTGTGACGAGGCATTGGCAACCTTACGAGAGTCATAGTGATTCCTGGCAGTTCCTCACCAAAATACGCATTTTTTAGATACTGTGGAAAGTCTCTCCAAAGCGGTAATCCACTAGCTGCTTATCTTAAGTGAAACTGCCAGAGGTTTCTTGAAGTTGCTGATGTGAGTCTAATTGTGACGAGGCATTGGCTACTTTAAGAGAGTCATAGTGACTCTTGCTAAATGCTCACCATAATAGACATTTTTTTAGATACTGTGGCCAGTCTGCCCGAATAATTACGCAATTAGTTGTTTAATTTAAGACAACCATTGTTACTATTGCTTGGAGTTACTTGATGTTGCTGATTTAATTTTAATTGTTATGAGGCATTGGCAACCTTACGAGAGTCGTAGTGATTCCTGGCAGTTCCTCACCAAAATACGCACTTTTTAGATACTGTGGAAAGTCTATCCAAAGCGGTAATCCACTAGCTGCTTATCTTAAGTGAAACTGCCAGAGGTTTCTTGAAGTTGCTGATGTGAGTCTAATTGTGACGAGGCATTGGCTACCTTAAGAGAGTCATACTGACTTTTGCCAAATGCTCACCATAATAGACATTTTTTTAGATACTGTGGCCAGTCTGCCCGAAGCGATACGCCACTAGTTGTTTAATTTAAGACAACCATCGTTACCCTTGCTAGGAGTTACTTGATGTTGCTGATTTAATTTTAATTGTGACGAGGCATTGGCAACCTTACGAGGGTCATAGCGATTCCTGGCAGTTCCTCACCAAAATACGCATTTTTTAGATACTGTGGAAAGTCTCTCCAAAGCGGTAATCCACTAGCGGTTTATCTTAAGAGAAACTGCCAGAGGTTTCTTGAAGTTCCTGAAGTGAGTCTAATTGTGACGAGGCATTGGCTACCTTAAGAGAGTCATAGTTACTCTTGCCAAATGCTCACCATAATAGACATTTTTTAGATACTGTGGCCAGTCTGCCCGAAGCGATACGCCACTAGTTGTTTAATTTAAGACAACCATCGTTACCCTTGCTAGGAGTTACTTGATGTTGCTGATTTAATTTTAATTGTGACGAGGCATTGGCAACCTTACGAGAGTCATACTGATTCCTGGCAGTTCCTCACCAAAATACGCATTTGTTAGATATTGTGGAAAGTCTCTCCGAAGCGGTAATCCACTAGCTGCTTATCTTAAGTGAAACTGCCAGAGATTTCTTGAAGTTGCTGATGTGAGTCTAATTGTGACGAGGCATTGGCTACCTTAAGAGAGTCATAGTGACTCTTGCCAAATGCCCACCATAATAGACATTTTTTTAGATACTGTGGCCAGTCTGCCCGAATCATTACGCAATTAGTTGTTTAATTTAAGACAACCATTGTTACTCTTGCTCGGAGTTACTTGATGTTGCTTATTTAATTTTAATTGTGATGACGCATTGGCAACCTTACGAGAGTCGTAGTGATTCCTGGCAGTTCCTCACGAAAATACGCATTTTTTAGATACTGTGGAAAGTCTCTCCAAAGCGGTAATCCACTAGCTGTTTGTCTTCAGAGAAACTGATAGAGGTTTCTTCAAGTTGCTGACGTGAGTCTAATTGTGGCGAGGCATTGGCTACCTTAAGAGAGTCATAGTTACTCTTGCCAAATGCTCACCATAATAGACATGTTTTAGATACTGTGGCCAGTCTGCCCGAAGCGATAAGCCCACTAGTTGTTTAATTTAAGACAACCATCGTTATCCTTGCTAGGAGTTACTTGATGTTGCTGATTTAATTTTAATTGTGACGAGGCATTGGCAACCTTACGAGAGTCATAGTGATTCCTGGCAGTTCCTCACCAAAATACGCATTTTTTAGATACTGTGGAAAGTCTCTCCAAAGCGGTAATCCACTAGCTGCTTATCTTAAGTGAAACTGCCAGAGGTTTCTTGAAGTTGCTGATGTGAGTCTAATTGTGACGAGGCATTGGCTACCTTAAGAGAGTCATAGTGACTCTTGCTAAATGCTCACCATAATAGACATTTTTTTAGATACTGTGGCCAGTCTGCCCGAATAATTACGCAATTAGTTGTTTAATTTAAGACAACCATTGTTACTATTGCTTGGAGTTACTTGATGTTGCTGATTTAATTTTAATTGTTATGAGGCATTGGCAACCTTACGAGAGTCGTAGTGATTCCTGGCAGTTCCTCACCAAAATACGCATTTTTTAGATACTGTGGAAAGTCTATCCAAAGCGGTAATCCACTAGCTGCTTATCTTAAGTGAAACTGCCAGAGGTTTCTTGAAGTTGCTGATGTGAGTCTAATTGTGACGAGGCATTGGCTACCTTAAGAGAGTCATACTGACTTTTGCCAAATGCTCACCATAATAGACATTTTTTTAGATACTGTGGCCAGTCTGCCCGAAGCGATACGCCACTAGTTGTTTAATTTAAGACAACCATCGTTACCCTTGCTAGGAGTTACTTGATGTTGCTGATTTAATTTTAATTGTGACGAGGCATTGGCAACCTTACGAGAGTCATAGCGATTCCTGGCAGTTCCTCACCAAAATACGCATTTTTTAGATACTGTGGAAAGTCTCTCCAAAGCGGTAATCCACTAGCGGTTTATCTTAAGAGAAACTGCCAGAGGTTTCTTGAAGTTCCTGAAGTGAGTCTAATTGTGACGAGGCATTGGCTACCTTAAGAGAGTCATAGTTACTCTTGCCAAATGCTCACCATAATAGACATTTTTTAGATACTGTGGCCAGTCTGCCCGAAGCGATACGCCACTAGTTGTTTAATTTAAGACAACCATCGTTACCCTTGCTAGGAGTTACTTGATGTTGCTGATTTAATTTTAATTGTGACGAGGCATTGGCAACCTTACGAGAGTCATACTGATTCCTGGCAGTTCCTCACCAAAATACGCATTTGTTAGATATTGTGGAAAGTCTCTCCGAAGCGGTAATCCACTAGCTGCTTATCTTAAGTGAAACTGCCAGAGATTTCTTGAAGTTGCTGATGTGAGTCTAATTGTGACGAGGCATTGGCTACCTTAAGAGAGTCATAGTGACTCTTGCCAAATGCCCACCATAATAGACATTTTTTTAGATACTGTGGCCAGTCTGCCCGAATCATTACGCAATTAGTTGTTTAATTTAAGACAACCATTGTTACTCTTGCTCGGAGTTACTTGATGTTGCTTATTTAATTTTAATTGTGATGACGCATTGGCAACCTTACGAGAGTCGTAGTGATTCCTGGCAGTTCCTCACGAAAATACGCATTTTTTAGATACTGTGGAAAGTCTCTCCAAAGCGGTAATCCACTAGCTGTTTGTCTTCAGAGAAACTGATAGAGGTTTCTTCAAGTTGCTGACGTGAGTCTAATTGTGGCGAGGCATTGGCTACCTTAAGAGAGTCATAGTTACTCTTGCCAAATGCTCACCATAATAGACATTTTTTTAGATACTGTGGCCAGTCTGCCCGAAGCGATACGCCACTAGTTGTTTAATTTAAGACAACCATCGTTACCCTTGCTAGGAGTTACTTGATGTTGCTGATTTAATTTTAATTGTGACGAGGCATTGGCAACCTTACGAGAGTCATAGTGATTCCTGGCAGTTCCTCACCAAAATACGCATTTTTTAGATACTGTGGAAAGTCTATCCAACGCGGTAATCCACTAGCTGCTTATCTTAAGTGAAACTGCCAGAGGTTTCTTGAAGTTGCTGATGTGAGTCTAATTGTGACGAGGCATTGGCTACCTTAAGAGAGTCATAGTTACTCTTGCCAAATGCTCACCATAATAGACATTTTTTAGATACTGTGGCCAGTCTGCCCGAAGCGATACGCCACTAGTTTTTTAATTTAAGACAACCATCGTTACCCTTGCTAGGAGTTACTTGATGTTGCTGATTTAATTTTAATTGTGACGAGGCATTGGCAACCTTACGAGAGTCATACTGATTCCTGGCAGTTCCTCACCAAAATACGCATTTGTTAGATATTGTGGAAAGTCTCTCCGAAGCGGTAATCCACTAGCTGCTTATCTTAAGTGAAACTGCCAGAGGTTTCTTGAAGTTGCTGATGTGAGTCTAATTGTGACGAGGCATTGGCTACCTTAAGAGAGTCATAGTGACTCTTGCCAAATGCTCACCATAATAGACATTTTTTTTATACTGTGGCCAGTCTGCCCGAAGCGATACGCCACTAGTTGTTTAATTTAAGACAACCATCGTTACCCTTGCTAGGAGTTACTTGATGTTGCTGATTTAATTTTAATTGTGACGAGGCATTGGCAACCTTACGAGAGTCATACTGATTCCTGGCAGTTCCTCACCAAAATACGCATTTGTTAGATATTGTGGAAAGTCTCTCCGAAGCGGTAATCCACTAGCTGCTTATCTTAAGTGAAACTGCCAGAGATTTCTTGAAGTTGCTGATGTGAGTCTAATTGTGACGAGGCATTGGCTACCTTAAGAGAGTCATAGTGACTCTTGCCAAATGCCCACCATAATAGACATTTTTTTAGATACTGTGGCCAGTCTGCCCGAATCATTACGCAATTAGTTGTTTAATTTAAGACAACCATTGTTACTCTTGCTCGGAGTTACTTGATGTTGCTTATTTAATTTTAATTGTGATGACGCATTGGCAACCTTACGAGAGTCGTAGTGATTCCTGGCAGTTCCTCACGAAAATACGCATTTTTTAGATACTGTGGAAAGTCTCTCCAAAGCGGTAATCCACTAGCTGTTTGTCTTCAGAGAAACTGATAGAGGTTTCTTCAAGTTGCTGACGTGAGTCTAATTGTGGCGAGGCATTGGCTACCTTAAGAGAGTCATAGTTACTCTTGCCAAATGCTCACCATAATAGACATTTTTTTAGATACTGTGGCCAGTCTGCCCGAAGCGATACGCCACTAGTTGTTTAATTTAAGACAACCATCGTTACCCTTGCTAGGAGTTACTTGATGTTGCTGATTTAATTTTAATTGTGACGAGGCATTGGCAACCTTACGAGAGTCATAGTGATTCCTGGCAGTTCCTCACCAAAATACGCATTTTTTAGATACTGTGGAAAGTCTATCCAACGCGGTAATCCACTAGCTGCTTATCTTAAGTGAAACTGCCAGAGGTTTCTTGAAGTTGCTGATGTGAGTCTAATTGTGACGAGGCATTGGCTACCTTAAGAGAGTCATACTGACTTTTGCCAAATGCTCACCATAATAGACATTTTTTTAGATACTGTGGCCAGTCTGCCCGAAGCGATACGCCACTAGTTGTTTAATTTAAGACAACCATCGTTACCCTTGCTAGGAGTTACTTGATGTTGCTGATTTAATTTTAATTGTGACGAGGCATTGGCAACCTTACGAGAGTAATAATGATTCCTGGCAGTTCCTCACCAAAATACGCATTTGTTAGATATTGTGGAAAGTCTCTCCGAAGCGGTAATCCACTAGCTGCTTATCTTAAGTGAAACTGCCAGAGGTTTCTTGAAGTTGCTGATGTGAGTCTAATTGTGACGAGGCATTGGCTACCTTAAGAGAGTCATAGTGACTCTTGCCAAATGCTCACCATAATAGACATTTTTTTTATACTGTGGCCAGTCTGCCCGAAGCGATACGCCACTAGTTGTTTAATTTAAGACAACCATCGTTACCCTTGCTAGGAGTTACTTGATGTTGCTGATTTAATTTTAATTGTGACGAGGCATTGGAAACCTTACGAGAGTCATAGTGATTCCTGGCAGTTCCTCACCAAAATACGCATTTTTTAGATACTGTGGAAAGTCTATCCAAAGCGGTAATCCACTAGCTGCTTATCTTAAGTGAAACTGCCAGAGGTTTCTTGAAGTTGCTGATGTGAGTCTAATTGTGACGAGGCATTGGCTACCTTAAGAGAGTCATACTGACTTTTGCCAAATGCTCACCATAATAGACATTTTTTTAGATACTGTGGCCAGTCTGCCCGAAGCGATACGCCACTAGTTGTTTAATTTAAGACAACCATCGTTACCCTTGCTAGGAGTTACTTGATGTTGCTGATTTAATTTTAATTGTGACGAGGCATTGGCAACCTTACGAGAGTCATAGTGATTCCTGGCAGTTCCTCACCAAAATACGCATTTTTTAGATACTGTGGAAAGTCTCTCCAAAGCGGTAATCCACTAGCGGTTTATCTTAAGAGAAACTGCCAGAGGTTTCTTGAAGTTCCTGAAGTGAGTCTAATTGTGACGAGGCATTGGCTACCTTAAGAGAGTCATAGTTACTCTTGCCAAATGCTCACCATAATAGACATTTTTTAGATACTGTGGCCAGTCTGCCCGAAGCGCTACGCCACTAGTTGTTTAATTTAAGACAACCATCGTTACCCTTGCTAGGAGTTACTTGATGTTGCTGATTTAATTTTAATTGTGACGAGGCATTGGAAACCTTACGACAGTCATACTGATTCCTGGCAGTTCCTCACCAAAATACGCATTTGTTAGATATTGTGGAAAGTCTCTCCGAAGCGGTAATCCACTAGCTGCTTATCTTAAGTGAAACTGCCAGAGATTTCTTGAAGTTGCTGATGTGAGTCTAATTGTGACGAGGCATTGGCTACCTTAAGAGAGTCATAGTGACTCTTGCCAAATGCCCACCATAATAGACATTTTTTTAGATACTGTGGCCAGTCTGCCCGAATCATTACGCAATTAGTTGTTTAATTTAAGACAACCATTGTTACTCTTGCTCGGAGTTACTTGATGTTGCTTATTTAATTTTAATTGTGATGAGGCATTGGCAACCTTACGAGAGTCGTAGTGATTCCTGGCAGTTCCTCACGAAAATACGCATTTTTTAGATACTGTGGAAAGTCTCTCCAAAGCGGTAATCCACTAGCTGTTTGTCTTCAGAGAAACTGATAGAGGTTTCTTCAAGTTGCTGACGTGAGTCTAATTGTGGCGAGGCATTGGCTACCTTAAGAGAGTCATAGTTACTCTTGCCAAATGCTCACCATAATAGACATTTTTTAGATACTGTGGCCAGTCTGCCCGAAGCGATACGCCACTAGTTGTTTAATTTAAGACAACCATCGTTATCCTTGCTAGGAGTTACTTGATGTTGCTGATTTAATTTTAATTGTGACGAGGCATTGGCAACCTTACGAGAGTCATAGTGATTCCTGGCAGTTCCTCACCAAAATACGCATTTTTTAGATACTGTGGAAAGTCTCTCCAAAGCGGTAATCCACTAGCTGCTTATCTTAAGTGAAACTGCCAGAGGTTTCTTGAAGTTGCTGATGTGAGTCTAATTGTGACGAGGCATTGGCTACCTTAAGAGATTCATAGTGACTCTTGCAAAATGCTCACCATAATAGACATTTTTTTAGATACTGTGGCCAGTCTGCCCGAAGCGATACGCCACTAGTTGTTTAATTTAAGACAACCATCGTTACCCTTGCTAGGAGTTACTTGATGTTGCTGATTTAATTTTAATTGTGACGAGGCATTGGCAACCTTACGAGAGTCATAGTGATTCCTGGCAGTTCCTCACCAAAATACGCATTTTTTAGATACTGTGGAAAGTCTATCCAAAGCGGTAATCCACTAGCTGCTTATCTTAAGTGAAACTGCCAGAGGTTTCTTGAAGTTGCTGATGTGAGTCTAATTGTGACGAGGCATTGGCTACCTTAAGAGATTCATAGTGACTCTTGCCAAATGCTCACCATAATAGACATTTTTTTAGATACTGTGGCCAGTCTGCCCGAAGCGATACGCCACTAGTTGTTTAATTTAAGACAACCATCGTTACCCTTGCTAGGAGTTACTTGATGTTGCTGATTTAATTTTAATTGTGACGAGGCATTGGCAACCTTACGAGAGTCATAGTGATTCCTGGCAGTTCCTCACCAAAATACGCATTTTTTAGATACTGTGGAAAGTCTCTCCAAAGCGGTAATCCACTAGCGGTTTATCTTAAGAGAAACTGCCAGAGGTTTCTTGAAGTTCCTGAAGTGAGTCTAATTGTGACGAGGCATTGGCTACCTTAAGAGAGTCATAGTTACTCTTGCCAAATGCTCACCATAATAGACATTTTTTAGATACTGTGGCCAGTCTGCCCGAAGCGATACGCCACTAGTTGTTTAATTTAAGACAACCATCGTTACCCTTGCTAGGAGTTACTTGATGTTGCTGATTTAATTTTAATTGTGACGAGGCATTGGAAACCTTACGAGAGTCATAGTGATTCCTGGCAGTTCCTTACCAAAATACGCATTTTTTAGATACTGTGGAAAGTCTATCCAAAGCGGTAATCCACTAGCTGCTTATCTTAAGTGAAACTGCCAGAGGTTTCTTGAAGTTGCTGATGTGAGTCTAATTGTGACGAGGCATTGGCTACCTTAAGAGAGTCATACTGACTTTTGCCAAATGCTCACCATAATAGACATTTTTTTAGATACTGTGGCCAGTCTGCCCGAAGCGATACGCCACTAGTTGTTTAATTTAAGACAACCATCGTTACCCTTGCTAGGAGTTACTTGATGTTGCTGATTTAATTTTAATTGTGACGAGGCATTGGCAACCTTACGAGAGTCATAGTGATTCCTGGCAGTTCCTCACCAAAATACGCATTTTTTAGATACTGTGGAAAGTCTCTCCAAAGCGGTAATCCACTAGCGGTTTATCTTAAGAGAAACTGCCAGAGGTTTCTTGAAGTTCCTGAAGTGAGTCTAATTGTGACGAGGCATTGGCTACCTTAAGAGAGTCATAGTTACTCTTGCCAAATGCTCACCATAATAGACATTTTTTAGATACTGTGGCCAGTCTGCCCGAAGCGATACGCCACTAGTTGTTTAATTTAAGACAACCATCGTTACCCTTGCTAGGAGTTACTTGATGTTGCTGATTTAATTTTAATTGTGACGAGGCATTGGCAACCTTACGAGAGTCATAGTGATTCCTGGCAGTTCCTCGCCAAAATACGCATTTTTTAGATACTGTGGAAAGTCTATCCAAAGCGGTAATCCACTAGCTGCTTATCTTAAGTGAAACTGCCAGAGGTTTCTTGAAGTTGCTGATGTGAGTCTAATTGTGACGAGGCATTGGCTACCTTAAGAGAGTCATACTGACTTTTGCCAAATGCTCACCATAATTGACATTTTTTTAGATACTGTGGCCAGTCTGCCCGAAGCGATACGCCACTAGTTGTTTAATTTAAGACAACCATCGTTACCCTTGCTAGGAGTTACTTGATGTTGCTGATTTAATTTTAATTGTGACGAGGCATTGGCAACCTTACGAGAGTCATAGTGATTCCTGGCAGTTCCTCACCAAAATACGCATTTTTTAGATACTGTGGAAAGTCTCTCCAAAGCGGTAATCCACTAGCGGTTTATCTTAAGAGAAACTGCCAGAGGTTTCTTGAAGTTCCTGAAGTGAGTCTAATTGTGACGAGGCATTGGCTACCTTAAGAGAGTCATAGTTACTCTTGCCAAATGCTCACCATAATAGACATTTTTTAGATACTGTGGCCAGTCTGCCCGAAGCGATACGCCACTAGTTGTTTAATTTAAGACAACCATCGTTATCCTTGCTAGGAGTTACTTGATGTTGCTGATTTAATTTTAATTGTGACGAGGCATTGGCAACCTTACGAGAGTCATAGTGATTCCTGGCAGTTCCTCACCAAAATACGCATTTTTTAGATACTGTGGAAAGTCTCTCCAAAGCGGTAATCCACTAGCTGCTTATCTTAAGTGAAACTGCCAGAGGTTTCTTGAAGTTGCTGATGTGAGTCTAATTGTGACGAGGCATTGGCTACCTTAAGAGATTCATAGTGACTCTTGCCAAATGCTCACCATAATAGACATTTTTTTAGATACTGTGGCCAGTCTGCCCGAAGCGATACGCCACTAGTTGTTTAATTTAAGACAACCATCGTTACCCTTGCTAGGAGTTACTTGATGTTGCTGATTTAATTTTAATTGTGACGAGGCATTGGCAACCTTACGAGAGTCATAGTGATTCCTGGCAGTTCCTCACCAAAATACGCATTTTTTAGATACTGTGGAAAGTCTATCCAAAGCGGTAATCCACTAGCTGCTTATCTTAAGTGAAACTGCCAGAGGTTTCTTGAAGTTGCTGATGTGAGTCTAATTGTGACGAGGCATTGGCTACCTTAAGAGAGTCATACTGACTTTTGCCAAATGCTCACCATAATAGACATTTTTTTAGATACTGTGGCCAGTCTGCCCGAAGCGATACGCCACTAGTTGTTTAATTTAAGACAACCATCGTTACCCTTGCTAGGAGTTACTTGATGTTGCTGATTTAATTTTAATTGTGACGAGGCATTGGCAACCTTACGAGAGTCATAGTGATTCCTGGCAGTTCCTCACCAAAATACGCATTTTTTAGATACTGTGGAAAGTCTCTCCAAAGCGGTAATCCACTAGCGGTTTATCTTAAGAGAAACTGCCAGAGGTTTCTTGAAGTTCCTGAAGTGAGTCTAATTGTGACGAGGCATTGGCTACCTTAAGAGAGTCATAGTTACTCTTGCCAAATGCTCACCATAATAGACATTTTTTAGATACTGTGGCCAGTCTGCCCGAAGCGATACGCCACTAGTTGTTTAATTTAAGACAACCATCGTTACCCTTGCTAGGAGTTACTTGATGTTGCTGATTTAATTTTAATTGTGACGAGGCATTGGAAACCTTACGAGAGTCATAGTGATTCCTGGCAGTTCCTCACCAAAATACGCATTTTTTAGATACTGTGGAAAGTCTATCCAAAGCGGTAATCCACTAGCTGCTTATCTTAAGTGAAACTGCCAGAGGTTTCTTGAAGTTGCTGATGTGAGTCTAATTGTGACGAGGCATTGGCTACCTTAAGAGAGTCATACTGACTTTTGCCAAATGCTCACCATAATAGACATTTTTTTAGATACTGTGGCCAGTCTGCCCGAAGCGATACGCCACTAGTTGTTTAATTTAAGACAACCATCGTTACCCTTGCTAGGAGTTACTTGATGTTGCTGATTTAATTTTAATTGTGACGAGGCATTGGCAACCTTACGAGAGTCATAGTGATTCCTGGCAGTTCCTCACCAAAATACGCATTTTTTAGATACTGTGGAAAGTCTCTCCAAAGCGGTAATCCACTAGCGGTTTATCTTAAGAGAAACTGCCAGAGGTTTCTTGAAGTTCCTGAAGTGAGTCTAATTGTGACGAGGCATTGGCTACCTTAAGAGAGTCATAGTTACTCTTGCCAAATGCTCACCATAATAGACATTTTTTAGATACTGTGGCCAGTCTGCCCGAAGCGATACGCCACTAGTTGTTTAATTTAAGACAACCATCGTTACCCTTGCTAGGAGTTACTTGATGTTGCTGATTTAATTTTAATTGTGACGAGGCATTGGCAACCTTACGAGAGTCATAGTGATTCCTGGCAGTTCCTCACCAAAATACGCATTTTTTAGATACTGTGGAAAGTCTATCCAAAGCGGTAATCCACTAGCTGCTTATCTTAAGTGAAACTGCCAGAGGTTTCTTGAAGTTGCTGATGTGAGTCTAATTGTGACGAGGCATTGGCTACCTTAAGAGAGTCATACTGACTTTTGCCAAATGCTCACCATAATTGACATTTTTTTAGATACTGTGGCCAGTCTGCCCGAAGCGATACGCCACTAGTTGTTTAATTTAAGACAACCATCGTTACCCTTGCTAGGAGTTACTTGATGTTGCTGATTTAATTTTAATTGTGACGAGGCATTGGCAACCTTACGAGAGTCATAGTGATTCCTGGCAGTTCCTCACCAAAATACGCATTTTTTAGATACTGTGGAAAGTCTCTCCAAAGCGGTAATCCACTAGCGGTTTATCTTAAGAGAAACTGCCAGAGGTTTCTTGAAGTTCCTGAAGTGAGTCTAATTGTGACGAGGCATTGGCTACCTTAAGAGAGTCATAGTTACTCTTGCCAAATGCTCACCATAATAGACATTTTTTAGATACTGTGGCCAGTCTGCCCGAAGCGATACGCCACTAGTTGTTTAATTTAAGACAACCATCGTTACCCTTGCTAGGAGTTACTTGATGTTGCTGATTTAATTTTAATTGTGACGAGGCATTGGAAACCTTACGAGAGCCATAGTGATTCCTGGCAGTTCCTCACCAAAATACGCATTTTTTAGATACTGTGGAAAGTCTATCCAAAGCGGTAATCCACTAGCTGCTTATCTTAAGTGAAACTGCCAGAGGTTTCTTGAAGTTGCTGATGTGAGTCTAATTGTGACGAGGCATTGGCTACCTTAAGAGAGTCATACTGACTTTTGCCAAATGCTCACCATAATAAACATTTTTTTAGATACTGTGGCCAGTCTGCCCGAAGCGATACGCCACTAGTTGTTTAATTTAAGACAACCATCGTTACCCTTGCTAGGAGTTACTTGATGTTGCTGATTTAATTTTAATTGTGACGAGGCATTGGCAACCTTACGAGAGTCATAGTGATTCCTGGCAGTTCCTCACCAAAATACGCATTTTTTAGATACTGTGGAAAGTCTCTCCAAAGCGGTAATCCACTAGCGGTTTATCTTAAGAGAAACTGCCAGAGGTTTCTTGAAGTTCCTGAAGTGAGTCTAATTGTGACGAGGCATTGGCTACCTTAAGAGAGTCATAGTTACTCTTGCCAAATGCTCACCATAATAGACATTTTTTAGATACTGTGGCCAGTCTGCCCGAAGCGATACGCCACTAGTTGTTTAATTTAAGACAACCATCGTTACCCTTGCTAGGAGTTACTTGATGTTGCTGATTTAATTTTAATTGTGACGAGGCATTGGCAACCTTACGAGAGTCATAGTGATTCCTGGCAGTTCCTCACCAAAATACGCATTTTTTAGATACTGTGGAAAGTCTATCCAAAGCGGTAATCCACTAGCTGCTTATCTTAAGTGAAACTGCCAGAGGTTTCTTGAAGTTGCTGATGTGAGTCTAATTGTGACGAGGCATTGGCTACCTTAAGAGAGTCATACTGACTTTTGCCAAATGCTCACCATAATAGACATTTTTTTAGATACTGTGGCCAGTCTGCCCGAAGCGATACGCCACTAGTTGTTTAATTTAAGACAACCATCGTTACCCTTGCTAGGAGTTACTTGATGTTGCTGATTTAATTTTAATTGTGACGAGGCATTGGCAACCTTACGAGAGTCATAGTGATTCCTGGCAGTTCCTCACCAAAATACGCATTTTTTAGATACTGTGGAAAGTCTCTCCAAAGCGGTAATCCACTAGCTGCTTATCTTAAGTGAAACTGCCAGAGGTTTCTTGAAGTTGCTGATGTGAGTCTAATTGTGACGAGGCATTGGCTACCTTAAGAGAGTCATAGTGACTCTTGCTAAATGCTCACCATAATAGACATTTTTTTAGATACTGTGGCCAGTCTGCCCGAATAATTACGCAATTAGTTGTTTAATTTAAGACAACCATTGTTACTATTGCTTGGAGTTACTTGATGTTGCTGATTTAATTTTAATTGTTATGAGCCATTGGCAACCTTACGAGAGTCGTAGTGATTCCTGGCAGTTCCTCACCAAAATACGCATTTTTTAGATACTGTGGAAAGTCTATCCAAAGCGGTAATCCACTAGCTGCTTATCTTAAGTGAAACTGCCAGAGGTTTCTTGAAGTTGCTGATGTGAGTCTAATTGTGACGAGGCATTGGCTACCTTAAGAGAGTCATACTGACTTTTGCCAAATGCTCACCATAATAGACATTTTTTTAGATACTGTGGCCAGTCTGCCCGAAGCGATACGCCACTAGTTGTTTAATTTAAGACAACCATCGTTACCCTTGCTAGGAGTTACTTGATGTTGCTGATTTAATTTTAATTGTGACGAGGCATTGGCAACCTTACGAGAGTCATAGCGATTCCTGGCAGTTCCTCACCAAAATACGCATTTTTTAGATACTGTGGAAAGTCTCTCCAAAGCGGTAATCCACTAGCGGTTTATCTTAAGAGAAACTGCCAGAGGTTTCTTGAAGTTCCTGAAGTGAGTCTAATTGTGACGAGGCATTGGCTACCTTAAGAGAGTCATAGTTACTCTTGCCAAATGCTCACCATAATAGACATTTTTTAGATACTGTGGCCAGTCTGCCCGAAGCGATACGCCACTAGTTGTTTAATTTAAGACAACCATCGTTACCCTTGCTAGGAGTTACTTGATGTTGCTGATTTAATTTTAATTGTGACGAGGCATTGGCAACCTTACGAGAGTCATACTGATTCCTGGCAGTTCCTCACCAAAATACGCATTTGTTAGATATTGTGGAAAGTCTCTCCGAAGCGGTAATCCACTAGCTGCTTATCTTAAGTGAAACTGCCAGAGATTTCTTGAAGTTGCTGATGTGAGTCTAATTGTGACGAGGCATTGGCTACCTTAAGAGAGTCATAGTGACTCTTGCCAAATGCCCACCATAATAGACATTTTTTTAGATACTGTGGCCAGTCTGCCCGAATCATTACGCAATTAGTTGTTTAATTTAAGACAACCATTGTTACTCTTGCTCGGAGTTACTTGATGTTGCTTATTTAATTTTAATTGTGATGACGCATTGGCAACCTTACGAGAGTCGTAGTGATTCCTGGCAGTTCCTCACCAAAATACGCATTTTTTAGATACTGTGGAAAGTCTCTCCAAAGCGGTAATCCACTAGCTGTTTGTCTTCAGAGAAACTGATAGAGGTTTCTTCAAGTTGCTGACGTGAGTCTAATTGTGGCGAGGCATTGGCTACCTTAAGAGAGTCATAGTTACTCTTGCCAAATGCTCACCATAATAGACATTTTTTTAGATACTGTGGCCAGTCTGCCCGAAGCGATACGCCACTAGTTGTTTAATTTAAGACAACCATCGTTACCCTTGCTAGGAGTTACTTGATGTTGCTGATTTAATTTTAATTGTGACGAGGCATTGGCAACCTTACGAGAGTCATAGTGATTCCTGGCAGTTCCTCACCAAAATACGCATTTTTTAGATACTGTGGAAAGTCTATCCAACGCGGTAATCCACTAGCTGCTTATCTTAAGTGAAACTGCCAGAGGTTTCTTGAAGTTGCTGATGTGAGTCTAATTGTGACGAGGCATTGGCTACCTTAAGAGAGTCATACTGACTTTTGCCAAATGCTCACCATAATAGACATTTTTTTAGATACTGTGGCCAGTCTGCCCGAAGCGATACGCCACTAGTTGTTTAATTTAAGACAACCATCGTTACCCTTGCTAGGAGTTACTTGATGTTGCTGATTTAATTTTAATTGTGACGAGGCATTGGCAACCTTACGAGAGTCATAATGATTCCTGGCAGTTCCTCACCAAAATACGCATTTGTTAGATATTGTGGAAAGTCTCTCCGAAGCGGTAATCCACTAGCTGCTTATCTTAAGTGAAACTGCCAGAGGTTTCTTGAAGTTGCTGATGTGAGTCTAATTGTGACGAGGCATTGGCTACCTTAAGAGAGTCATAGTGACTCTTGCCAAATGCTCACCATAATAGACATTTTTTTTATACTGTGGCCAGTCTGCCCGAAGCGATACGCCACTAGTTGTTTAATTTAAGACAACCATCGTTACCCTTGCTAGGAGTTACTTGATGTTGCTGATTTAATTTTAATTGTGACGAGGCATTGGAAACCTTACGAGAGTCATAGTGATTCCTGGCAGTTCCTCACCAAAATACGCATTTTTTAGATACTGTGGAAAGTCTATCCAAAGCGGTAATCCACTAGCTGCTTATCTTAAGTGAAACTGCCAGAGGTTTCTTGAAGTTGCTGATGTGAGTCTAATTGTAACGAGGCATTGGCTACCTTAAGAGAGTCATACTGACTTTTGCCAAATGCTCACCATAATAGACATTTTTTTAGATACTGTGGCCAGTCTGCCCGAAGCGATACGCCACTAGTTGTTTAATTTAAGACAACCATCGTTACCCTTGCTAGGAGTTACTTGATGTTGCTGATTTAATTTTAATTGTGACGAGGCATTGGCAACCTTACGAGAGTCATAGTGATTCCTGGCAGTTCCTCACCAAAATACGCATTTTTTAGATACTGTGGAAAGTCTCTCCAAAGCGGTAATCCACTAGCGGTTTATCTTAAGAGAAACTGCCAGAGGTTTCTTGAAGTTCCTGAAGTGAGTCTAATTGTGACGAGGCATTGGCTACCTTAAGAGAGTCATAGTTACTCTTGCCAAATGCTCACCATAATAGACATTTTTTAGATACTGTGGCCAGTCTGCCCGAAGCGATACGCCACTAGTTGTTTAATTTAAGACAACCATCGTTATCCTTGCTAGGAGTTACTTGATGTTGCTGATTTAATTTTAATTGTGACGAGGCATTGGCAACCTTACGAGAGTCATAGTGATTCCTGGCAGTTCCTCACCAAAATACGCATTTTTTAGATACTGTGGAAAGTCTCTCCAAAGCGGTAATCCACTAGCTGCTTATCTTAAGTGAAACTGCCAGAGGTTTCTTGAAGTTGCTGATGTGAGTCTAATTGTGACGAGGCATTGGCTACCTTAAGAGATTCATAGTGACTCTTGCCAAATGCTCACCATAATAGACATTTTTTTAGATACTGTGGCCAGTCTGCCCGAAGCGATACGCCACTAGTTGTTTAATTTAAGACAACCATCGTTACCCTTGCTAGGAGTTACTTGATGTTGCTGATTTAATTTTAATTGTGACGAGGCATTGGCAACCTTACGAGAGTCATAGTGATTCCTGGCAGTTCCTCACCAAAATACGCATTTTTTAGATACTGTGGAAAGTCTATCCAAATCGGTAATCCACTAGCTGCTTATCTTAAGTGAAACTGCCAGAGGTTTCTTGAAGTTGCTGATGTGAGTCTAATTGTGACGAGGCATTGGCTACCTTAAGAGAGTCATACTGACTTTTGCCAAATGCTCACCATAATAGACATTTTTTTAGATACTGTGGCCAGTCTGCCCGAAGCGATACGCCACTAGTTGTTTAATTTAAGACAACCATCGTTACCCTTGCTAGGAGTTACTTGATGTTGCTGATTTAATTTTAATTGTGACGAGGCATTGGCAACCTTACGAGAGTCATAGTGATTCCTGGCAGTTCCTCACCAAAATACGCATTTTTTAGATACTGTGGAAAGTCTCTCCAAAGCGGTAATCCACTAGCGGTTTATCTTAAGAGAAACTGCCAGAGGTTTCTTGAAGTTCCTGAAGTGAGTCTAATTGTGACGAGGCATTGGCTACCTTAAGAGAGTCATAGTTACTCTTGCCAAATGCTCACCATAATAGACATTTTTTAGATACTGTGGCCAGTCTGCCCGAAGCGATACGCCACTAGTTGTTTAATTTAAGACAACCATCGTTACCCTTGCTAGGAGTTACTTGATGTTGCTGATTTAATTTTAATTGTGACGAGGCATTGGAAACCTTACGAGAGTCATAGTGATTCCTGGCAGTTCCTCACCAAAATACGCATTTTTTAGATACTGTAGAAAGTCTATCCAAAGCGGTAATCCACTAGCTGCTTATCTTAAGTGAAACTGCCAGAGGTTTCTTGAAGTTGCTGATGTGAGTCTAATTGTGACGAGGCATTGGCTACCTTAAGAGAGTCATACTGACTTTTGCCAAATGCTCACCATAATAGACATTTTTTTAGATACTGTGGCCAGTCTGCCCGAAGCGATACGCCACTAGTTGTTTAATTTAAGACAACCATCGTTACCCTTGCTAGGAGTTACTTGATGTTGCTGATTTAATTTTAATTGTGACGAGGCATTGGCAACCTTACGAGAGTCATAGTGATTCCTGGCAGTTCCTCACCAAAATACGCATTTTTTAGATACTGTGGAAAGTCTATCCAAAGCGGTAATCCACTAGCTGCTTATCTTAAGTGAAACTGCCAGAGGTTTCTTGAAGTTGCTGATGTGAGTCTAATTGTGACGAGGCATTGGCTACCTTAAGAGAGTCATACTGACTTTTGCCAAATGCTCACCATAATAGACATTTTTTTAGATACTGTGGCCAGTCTGCCCGAAGCGATACGCCACTAGTTGTTTAATTTAAGACAACCATCGTTACCCTTGCTAGGAGTTACTTGATGTTGCTGATTTAATTTTAATTGTGACGAGGCATTGGCAACCTTACGAGAGTCATAGTGATTCCTGGCAGTTCCTCACCAAAATACGCATTTTTTAGATACTGTGGAAAGTCTCTCCAAAGCGGTAATCCACTAGCGGTTTATCATAAGAGAAACTGCCAGAGGTTTCTTGAAGTTCCTGAAGTGAGTCTAATTGTGACGAGGCATTGGCTACCTTAAGAGAGTCATAGTTACTCTTGCCAAATGCTCACCATAATAGACATTTTTTAGATACTGTGGCCAGTCTGCCCGAAGCGATACGCCACTAGTTGTTTAATTTAAGACAACCATCGTTACCCTTGCTAGGAGTTACTTGATGTTGCTGATTTAATTTTAATTGTGACGAGGCATTGGAAACCTTACGAGAGTCATAGTGATTCCTGGCAGTTCCTCACCAAAATACGCATTTTTTAGATACTGTAGAAAGTCTATCCAAAGCGGTAATCCACTAGCTGCTTATCTTAAGTGAAACTGCCAGAGGTTTCTTGAAGTTGCTGATGTGAGTCTAATTGTGACGAGGCATTGGCTACCTTAAGAGAGTCATACTGACTTTTGCCAAATGCTCACCATAATAGACATTTTTTTAGATACTGTGGCCAGTCTGCCCGAAGCGATACGCCACTAGTTGTTTAATTTAAGACAACCATCGTTACCCTTGCTAGGAGTTACTTGATGTTGCTGATTTAATTTTAATTGTGACGAGGCATTGGCAACCTTACGAGAGTCATAGTGATTCCTGGCAGTTCCTCACCAAAATACGCATTTTTTAGATACTGTGGAAAGTCTCTCCAAAGCGGTAATCCACTAGCGGTTTATCTTAAGAGAAACTGCCAGAGGTTTCTTGAAGTTCCTGAAGTGAGTCTAATTGTGACGAGGCATTGGCTACCTTAAGAGAGTCATAGTTACTCTTGCCAAATGCTCACCATAATAGACATTTTTTAGATACTGTGGCCAGTCTGCCCGAAGCGATACGCCACTAGTTGTTTAATTTAAGACAACCATCGTTACCCTTGCTAGGAGTTACTTGATGTTGCTGATTTAATTTTAATTGTGACGAGGCATTGGCAACCTTACGAGAGTCATACTGATTCCTGGCAGTTCCTCACCAAAATACGCATTTGTTAGATATTGTGGAAAGTCTCTCCGAAGCGGTAATCCACTAGCTGCTTATCTTAAGTGAAACTGCCAGAGATTTCTTGAAGTTGCTGATGTGAGTCTAATTGTGACGAGGCATTGGCTACCTTAAGAGAGTCATAGTGACTCTTGCCAAATGCCCACCATAATAGACATTTTTTTAGATACTGTGGCCAGTCTGCCCGAATCATTACGCAATTAGTTGTTTAATTTAAGACAACCATTGTTACTCTTGCTCGGAGTTACTTGATGTTGCTTATTTAATTTTAACTGTGATGAGGCATTGGCAACCTAAAGAGAGTCGTAGTGATTCCTGGCAGTTCCTCACGAAAATACGCATTTTTTAGATACTGTGGAAAGTCTCTCCAAAGCGGTAATCCACTAGCTGTTTGTCTTCAGAGAAACTGATAGAGGTTTCTTCAAGTTGCTGACGTGAGTCTAATTGTGGCGAGGCATTGGCTACCTTAAGAGAGTCATAGTTACTCTTGCCAAATGCTCACCATAATAGACATTTTTTAGATACTGTGGCCAGTCTGCCCGAAGCGATACGCCACTAGTTGTTTAATTTAAGACAACCATCGTTATCCTTGCTAGGAGTTACTTGATGTTGCTGATTTAATTTTAATTGTGACGAGGCATTGGCAACCTTACGAGAGTCATAGTGATTCCTGGCAGTTCCTCACCAAAATACGCATTTTTTAGATACTGTGGAAAGTCTCTCCAAAGCGGTAATCCACTAGCTGCTTATCTTAAGTGAAACTGCCAGAGGTTTCTTGAAGTTGCTGATGTGAGTCTAATTGTGACGAGGCATTGGCTACCTTAAGAGATTCATAGTGACTCTTGCCAAATGCTCACCATAATACACATTTTTTTAGATACTGTGGCCAGTCTGCCCGAAGCGATACGCCACTAGTTGTTTAATTTAAGACAACCATCGTTACCCTTGCTAGGAGTTACTTGATGTTGCTGATTTAATTTTAATTGTGACGAGGCATTGGCAACCTTACGAGAGTCATAGTGATTCCTGGCAGTTCCTCACCAAAATACGCATTTTTTAGATACTGTGGAAAGTCTATCCAAAGCGGTAATCCACTAGCTGCTTATCTTAAGTGAAACTGCCAGAGGTTTCTTGAAGTTGCTGATGTGAGTCTAATTGTGACGAGGCATTGGCTACCTTAAGAGAGTCATACTGACTTTTGCCAAATGCTCACCATAATAGACATTTTTTTAGATACTGTGGCCAGTCTGCCCGAAGCGATACGCCACTAGTTGTTTAATTTAAGACAACCATCGTTACCCTTGCTAGGAGTTACTTGATGTTGCTGATTTAATTTTAATTGTGACGAGGCATTGGCAACCTTACGAGAGTCATACTGATTCCTGGCAGTTCCTCACCAAAATACGCATTTGTTAGATATTGTGGAAAGTCTCTCCGAAGCGGTAATCCACTAGCTGCTTATCTTAAGTGAAACTGCCAGAGATTTCTTGAAGTTGCTGATGTGAGTCTAATTGTGACGAGGCATTGGCTACCTTAAGAGAGTCATAGTGACTCTTGCCAAATGCCCACCATAATAGACATTTTTTTAGATACTGTGGCCAGTCTGCCCGAATCATTACGCAATTAGTTGTTTAATTTAAGACAACCATTGTTACTCTTGCTCGGAGTTACTTGATGTTGCTTATTTAATTTTAACTGTGATGAGGCATTGGCAACCTTACGAGAGTCGTAGTGATTCCTGGCAGTTCCTCACGAAAATACGCATTTTTTAGATACTGTGGAAAGTCTCTCCAAAGCGGTAATCCACTAGCTGTTTGTCTTCAGAGAAACTGATAGAGGTTTCTTCAAGTTGCTGACGTGAGTCTAATTGTGGCGAGGCATTGGCTACCTTAAGAGAGTCATAGTTACTCTTGCCAAATGCTCACCATAATAGACATTTTTTAGATACTGTGGCCAGTCTGCCCGAAGCGATACGCCACTAGTTGTTTAATTTAAGACAACCATCGTTATCCTTGCTAGGAGTTACTTGATGTTGCTGATTTAATTTTAATTGTGACGAGGCATTGGCAACCTTACGAGAGTCATAGTGATTCCTGGCAGTTCCTCACCAAAATACGCATTTTTTAGATACTGTGGAAAGTCTCTCCAAAGCGGTAATCCACTAGCTGCTTATCTTAAGTGAAACTGCCAGAGGTTTCTTGAAGTTGCTGATGTGAGTCTAATTGTGACGAGGCATTGGCTACCTTAAGAGATTCATAGTGACTCTTGCCAAATGCTCACCATAATACACATTTTTTTAGATACTGTGGCCAGTCTGCCCGAAGCGATACGCCACTAGTTGTTTAATTTAAGACAACCATCGTTACCCTTGCTAGGAGTTACTTGATGTTGCTGATTTAATTTTAATTGTGACGAGGCATTGGCAACCTTACGAGAGTCATAGTGATTCCTGGCAGTTCCTCACCAAAATACGCATTTTTTAGATACTGTGGAAAGTCTATCCAAAGCGGTAATCCACTAGCTGCTTATCTTAAGTGAAACTGCCAGAGGTTTCTTGAAGTTGCTGATGTGAGTCTAATTGTGACGAGGCATTGGCTACCTTAAGAGAGTCATACTGACTTTTGCCAAATGCTCACCATAATAGACATTTTTTTAGATACTGTGGCCAGTCTGCCCGAAGCGATACGCCACTAGTTGTTTAATTTAAGACAACCATCGTTACCCTTGCTAGGAGTTACTTGATGTTGCTGATTTAATTTTAATTGTGACGAGGCATTGGCAACCTTACGAGAGTCATAGTGATTCCTGGCAGTTCCTCACCAAAATACGCATTTTTTAGATACTGTGGAAAGTCTCTCCAAAGCGGTAATCCACTAGCGGTTTATCTTAAGAGAAACTGCCAGAGGTTTCTTGAAGTTCCTGAAGTGAGTCTAATTGTGACGAGGCATTGGCTACCTTAAGAGAGTCATAGTTACTCTTGCCAAATGCTCACCATAATAGACATTTTTTAGATACTGTGGCCAGTCTGCCCGAAGCGATACGCCACTAGTTGTTTAATTTAAGACAACCATCGTTACCCTTGCTAGGAGTTACTTGATGTTGCTGATTTAATTTTAATTGTGACGAGGCATTGGCAACCTTACGAGAGTCATACTGATTCCTGGCAGTTCCTCACCAAAATACGCATTTGTTAGATATTGTGGAAAGTCTCTCCGAAGCGGTAATCCACTAGCTGCTTATCTTAAGTGAAACTGCCAGAGATTTCTTGAAGTTGCTGATGTGAGTCTAATTGTGACGAGGCATTGGCTACCTTAAGAGAGTCATAGTGACTCTTGCCAAATGCCCACCATAATAGACATTTTTTTAGATACTGTGGCCAGTCTGCCCGAATCATTACGCAATTAGTTGTTTAATTTAAGACAACCATTGTTACTCTTGCTCGGAGTTACTTGATGTTGCTTATTTAATTTTAACTGTGATGAGGCATTGGCAACCTTACGAGAGTCGTAGTGATTCCTGGCAGTTCCTCACGAAAATACGCATTTTTTAGATACTGTGGAAAGTCTCTCCAAAGCGGTAATCCACTAGCTGTTTGTCTTCAGAGAAACTGATAGAGGTTTCTTCAAGTTGCTGACGTGAGTCTAATTGTGGCGAGGCATTGGCTACCTTAAGAGAGTCATAGTTACTCTTGCCAAATGCTCACCATAATAGACATTTTTTAGATACTGTGGCCAGTCTGCCCGAAGCGATACGCCACTAGTTGTTTAATGTAAGACAACCATCGTTATCCTTGCTAGGAGTTACTTGATGTTGCTGATTTAATTTTAATTGTGACGAGGCATTGGCAACCTTACGAGAGTCATAGTGATTCCTGGCAGTTCCTCACCAAAATACGCATTTTTTAGATACTGTGGAAAGTCTCTCCAAAGCGGTAATCCACTAGCTGCTTATCTTAAGTGAAACTGCCAGAGGTTTCTTGAAGTTGCTGATGTGAGTCTAATTGTGACGAGGCATTGGCTACCTTAAGAGATTCATAGTGACTCTTGCCAAATGCTCACCATAATACACATTTTTTTAGATACTGTGGCCAGTCTGCCCGAAGCGATACGCCACTAGTTGTTTAATTTAAGACAACCATCGTTACCCTTGCTAGGAGTTACTTGATGTTGCTGATTTAATTTTAATTGTGACGAGGCATTGGCAACCTTACGAGAGTCATAGTGATTCCTGGCAGTTCCTCACCAAAATACGCATTTTTTAGATACTGTGGAAAGTCTATCCAAAGCGGTAATCCACTAGCTGCTTATCTTAAGTGAAACTGCCAGAGGTTTCTTGAAGTTGCTGATGTGAGTCTAATTGTGACGAGGCATTGGCTACCTTAAGAGAGTCATACTGACTTTTGCCAAATGCTCACCATAATAGACATTTTTTTAGATACTGTGGCCAGTCTGCCCGAAGCGATACGCCACTAGTTGTTTAATTTAAGACAACCATCGTTACCCTTGCTAGGAGTTACTTGATGTTGCTGATTTAATTTTAATTGTGACGAGGCATTGGCAACCTTACGAGAGTCATAGTGATTCCTGGCAGTTCCTCACCAAAATACGCATTTTTTAGATACTGTGGAAAGTCTCTCCAAAGCGGTAATCCACTAGCGGTTTATCTTAAGAGAAACTGCCAGAGGTTTCTTGAAGTTCCTGAAGTGAGTCTAATTGTGACGAGGCATTGGCTACCTTAAGAGAGTCATAGTTACTCTTGCCAAATGCTCACCATAATAGACATTTTTTAGATACTGTGGCCAGTCTGCCCGAAGCGATACGCCACTAGTTGTTTAATTTAAGACAACCATCGTTACCCTTGCTAGGAGTTACTTGATGTTGCTGATTTAATTTTTATTGTGACGAGGCATTGGCAACCTTACGAGAGTCATAGTGATTCCTGGCAGTTCCTCACCAAAATACGCATTTGTTAGATATTGTGGAAAGTCTCTCCGAAGCGGTAATCCACTAGCTGCTTATCTTAAGTGAAACTGCCAGAGATTTCTTGAAGTTGCTGATGTGAGTCTAATTGTGACGAGGCATTGGCTACCTTAAGAGAGTCATAGTGACTCTTGCCAAATGCCCACCATAATAGACATTTTTTTAGATACTGTGGCCAGTCTGCCCGAATCATTACGCAATTAGTTGTTTAATTTAAGACAACCATTGTTACTCTTGCTCGGAGTTACTTGATGTTGCTTATTTAATTTTAACTGTGATGAGGCATTGGCAACCTTACGAGAGTCGTAGTGATTCCTGGCAGTTCCTCACGAAAATACGCATTTTTTAGATACTGTGGAAAGTCTCTCCAAAGCGGTAATCCACTAGCTGCTTATCTTAAGTGAAACTGCCAGAGGTTTCTTGAAGTTGCTGATGTGAGTCTAATTGTGACGAGGCATTGGCTACCTTAAGAGATTCATAGTGACTCTTGCCAAATGCTCACCATAATAGACATTTTTTTAGATACTGTGGCCAGTCTGCCCGAAGCGATACGCCACTAGTTGTTTAATTTAAGACAACCATCGTTACCCTTGCTAGGAGTTACTTGATGTTGCTGATTTAATTTTAATTGTGACGAGGCATTGGCAACCTTACGAGAGTCATAGTGATTCCTGGCAGTTCCTCACCAAAATACGCATTTTTTAGATACTGTGGAAAGTCTATCCAAAGCGGTAATCCACTAGCTGCTTATCTTAAGTGAAACTGCCAGAGGTTTCTTGAAGTTGCTGATGTGAGTCTAATTGTGACGAGGCATTGGCTACCTTAAGAGAGTCATACTGACTTTTGCCAAATGCTCACCATAATAGACATTTTTTTAGATACTGTGGCCAGTCTGCCCGAAGCGATACGCCACTAGTTGTTTAATTTAAGACAACCATCGTTACCCTTGCTAGGAGTTACTTGATGTTGCTGATTTAATTTTAATTGTGACGAGGCATTGGCAACCTTACGAGAGTCATAGTGATTCCTGGCAGTTCCTCACCAAAATACGCATTTTTTAGATACTGTGGAAAGTCTATCCAAAGCGGTAATCCACTAGCTGCTTATCTTAAGTGAAACTGCCAGAGGTTTCTTGAAGTTGCTGATGTGAGTCTAATTGTGACGAGGCATTGGCTACCTTAAGAGAGTCATACTGTCTTTTGCCAAATGCTCACCATAATAGACATTTTTTTAGATACTGTGGCCAGTCTGCCCGAAGCGATACGCCACTAGTTGTTTAATTTAAGACAACCATCGTTACCCTTGCTAGGAGTTACTTGATGTTGCAGTCTGCCCGAAGCGATACGCCACTAGTTGTTTAATTTAAGACAACCATCGTTACCCTTGCTAGGAGTTACTTGATGTTGCTGATTTAATTTTAATTGTGACGAGGCATTGGCAACCTTACGAGAGTCATAGTGATTCCTGGCAGTTCCTCACCAAAATACGCATTTTTTAGATACTGTGGAAAGTCTATCCAAAGCGGTAATCCACTAGCTGCTTATCTTAAGTGAAACTGCCAGAGGTTTCTTGAAGTTGCTGATGTGAGTCTAATTGTGACGAGGCATTGGCTACCTTAAGAGAGTCATACTGACTTTTGCCAAATGCTCACCATAATAGACATTTTTTTAGATACTGTGGCCAGTCTGCCCGAAGCGATACGCCACTAGTTGTTTAATTTAAGACAACCATCGTTACCCTTGCTAGGAGTTACTTGATGTTGCTGATTTAATTTTAATTGTGACGAGGCATTGGCAACCTTACGAGAGTCATAGTGATTCCTGGCAGTTCCTCACCAAAATACGCATTTTTTAGATACTGTGGAAAGTCTCTCCAAAGCGGTAATCCACTAGCGGTTTATCTTAAGAGAAACTGCCAGAGGTTTCTTGAAGTTCCTGAAGTGAGTCTAATTGTGACGAGGCATTGGCTACCTTAAGAGAGTCATAGTTACTCTTGCCAAATGCTCACCATAATAGACATTTTTTAGATACTGTGGCCAGTCTGCCCGAAGCGATACGCCACTAGTTGTTTAATTTAAGACAACCATCGTTACCCTTGCTAGGAGTTACTTGATGTTGCTGATTTAATTTTAATTGTGACGAGGCATTGGAAACCTTACGAGAGTCATAGTGATTCCTGGCAGTTCCTCACCAAAATACGCATTTTTTAGATACTGTAGAAAGTCTATCCAAAGCGGTAATCCACTAGCTGCTTATCTTAAGTGAAACTGCCAGAGGGTTCTTGAAGTTGCTGATGTGAGTCTAATTGTGACGAGGCATTGGCTACCTTAAGAGAGTCATACTGACTTTTGCCAAATGCTCACCATAATAGACATTTTTTTAGATACTGTGGCCAGTCTGCCCGAAGCGATACGCCACTAGTTGTTTAATTTAAGACAACCATCGTTACCCTTGCTAGGAGTTACTTGATGTTGCTGATTTAATTTTAATTGTGACGAGGCATTGGCAACCTTACGAGAGTCATAGTGATTCCTGGCAGTTCCTCACCAAAATACGCATTTTTTAGATACTGTGGAAAGTCTCTCCAAAGCGGTAATCCACTAGCGGTTTATCTTAAGAGAAACTGCCAGAGGTTTCTTGAAGTTCCTGAAGTGAGTCTAATTGTGACGAGGCATTGGCTACCTTAAGAGAGTCATAGTTACTCTTGCCAAATGCTCACCATAATAGACATTTTTTAGATACTGTGGCCAGTCTGCCCGAAGCGATACGCCACTAGTTGTTTAATTTAAGACAACCATCGTTACCCTTGCTAGGAGTTACTTGATGTTGCTGATTTAATTTTAATTGTGACGAGGCATTGGCAACCTTACGAGAGTCATACTGATTCCTGGCAGTTCCTCACCAAAATACGCATTTGTTAGATATTGTGGAAAGTCTCTCCGAAGCGGTAATCCACTAGCTGCTTATCTTAAGTGAAACTGCCAGAGATTTCTTGAAGTTGCTGATGTGAGTCTAATTGTGACGAGGCATTGGCTACCTTAAGAGAGTCATAGTGACTCTTGCCAAATGCCCACCATAATAGACATTTTTTTAGATACTGTGGCCAGTCTGCCCGAATCATTACGCAATTAGTTGTTTAATTTAAGACAACCATTGTTACTCTTGCTCGGAGTTACTTGATGTTGCTTATTTAATTTTAACTGTGATGAGGCATTGGCAACCTTACGAGAGTCGTAGTGATTCCTGGCAGTTCCTCACGAAAATACGCATTTTTTAGATACTGTGGAAAGTCTCTCCAAAGCGGTAATCCACTAGCTGTTTGTCTTCAGAGAAACTGATAGAGGTTTCTTCAAGTTGCTGACGTGAGTCTAATTGTGGCGAGGCATTGGCTACCTTAAGAGAGTCATAGTTACTCTTGCCAAATGCTCACCATAATAGACATTTTTTAGATACTGTGGCCAGTCTGCCCGAAGCGATACGCCACTAGTTGTTTAATTTAAGACAACCATCGTTATCCTTGCTAGGAGTTACTTGATGTTGCTGATTTAATTTTAATTGTGACGAGGCATTGGCAACCTTACGAGAGTCATAGTGATTCCTGGCAGTTCCTCACCAAAATACGCATTTTTTAGATACTGTGGAAAGTCTCTCCAAAGCGGTAATCCACTAGCTGCTTATCTTAAGTGAAACTGCCAGAGGTTTCTTGAAGTTGCTGATGTGAGTCTAATTGTGACGAGGCATTGGCTACCTTAACAGATTCATAGTGACTCTTGCCAAATGCTCACCATAATAGACATTTTTTTAGATACTGTGGCCAGTCTGCCCGAAGCGATACGCCACTAGTTGTTTAATTTAAGACAACCATCGTTACCCTTGCTAGGAGTTACTTGATGTTGCTGATTTAATTTTAATTGTGACGAGGCATTGGCAACCTTACGAGAGTCATAGTGATTCCTGGCAGTTCCTCACCAAAATACGCATTTTTTAGATACTGTGGAAAGTCTATCCAAAGCGGTAATCCACTAGCTGCTTATCTTAAGTGAAACTGCCAGAGGTTTCTTGAAGTTGCTGATGTGAGTCTAATTGTGACGAGGCATTGGCTACCTTAAGAGAGTCATACTGACTTTTGCCAAATGCTCACCATAATAGACATTTTTTTAGATACTGTGGCCAGTCTGCCCGAAGCGATACGCCACTAGTTGTTTAATTTAAGACAACCATCGTTACCCTTGCTAGGAGTTACTTGATGTTGCTGATTTAATTTTAATTGTGACGAGGCATTGGCAACCTTACGAGAGTCATAGTGATTCCTGGCAGTTCCTCACCAAAATACGCATTTTTTAGATACTGTGGAAAGTCTCTCCAAAGCGGTAATCCACTAGCGGTTTATCTTAAGAGAAACTGCCAGAGGTTTCTTGAAGTTCCTGAAGTGAGTCTAATTGTGACGAGGCATTGGCTACCTTAAGAGAGTCATAGTTACTCTTGCCAAATGCTCACCATAATAGACATTTTTTAGATACTGTGGCCAGTCTGCCCGAAGCGATACGCCACTAGTTGTTTAATTTAAGACAACCATCGTTACCCTTGCTAGGAGTTACTTGATGTTGCTGATTTAATTTTAATTGTGACGAGGCATTGGCAACCTTACGAGAGTCATAGTGATTCCTGGCAGTTCCTCACCAAAATACGCATTTGTTAGATATTGTGGAAAGTCTCTCCGAAGCGGTACTCCACTAGCTGCTTATCTTAAGTGAAACTGCCAGAGATTTCTTGAAGTTGCTGATGTGAGTCTAATTGTGACGAGGCATTGGCTACCTTAAGAGAGTCATAGTGACTCTTGCCAAATGCCCACCATAATAGACATTTTTTTAGATACTGTGGCCAGTCTGCCCGAATCATTACGCAATTAGTTGTTTAATTTAAGACAACCATTGTTACTCTTGCTCGGAGTTATTTGATGTTGCTTATTTAATTTTAATTGTGATGAGGCATTGGCAACCTTACGAGAGTCGTAGTGATTCCTGGCAGTTCCTCACGAAAATACGCATTTTTTAGATACTGTGGAAAGTCTCTCCAAAGCGGTAATCCACTAGCTGTTTGTCTTCAGAGAAACTGATAGAGGTTTCTTCAAGTTGCTGACGTGAGTCTAATTGTGGCGAGGCATTGGCTACCTTAAGAGAGTCATAGTTACTCTTGCGAAATGCTCACCATAATAGACATTTTTTAGATACTGTGGCCAGTCTGCCCGAAGCGATACGCCACTAGTTGTTTAATTTAAGACAACCATCGTTACCCTTGCTAGGAGTTACTTGATGTTGCTGATTTAATTTTAATTGTGACGAGGCATTGGAAACCTTACGAGAGTCATAGTGATTCCTGGCAGTTCCTCACCAAAATACGCATTTTTTAGATACTGTAGAAAGTCTATCCAAAGCGGTAATCCACTAGCTGCTTATCTTAAGTGAAACTGCCAGAGGTTTCTTGAAGTTGCTGATGTGAGTCTAATTGTGACGAGGCATTGGCTACCTTAAGAGAGTCATACTGACTTTTGCCAAATGCTCACCATAATAGACATTTTTTTAGATACTGTGGCCAGTCTGCCCGAAGCGATACGCCACTAGTTGTTTAATTTAAGACAACCATCGTTACCCTTGCTAGGAGTTACTTGATGTTGCTGATTTAATTTTAATTGTGACGAGGCATTGGCAACCTTACGAGAGTCATAGTGATTCCTGGCAGTTCCTCACCAAAATACGCATTTTTTAGATACTGTGGAAAGTCTCTCCAAAGCGGTAATCCACTAGCGGTTTATCTTAAGAGAAACTGCCAGAGGTTTCTTGAAGTTCCTGAAGTGAGTCTAATTGTGACGAGGCATTGGCTACCTTAAGAGAGTCATAGTTACTCTTGCCAAATGCTCACCATAATAGACATTTTTTAGATACTGTGGACAGTCTGCCCGAAGCGATACGCCACTAGTTGTTTAATTTAAGACAACCATCGTTACCCTTGCTAGGAGTTACTTGATGTTGCTGATTTAATTTTAATTGTGACGAGGCATTGGCAACCTTACGAGAGTCATACTGATTCCTGGCAGTTCCTCACCAAAATACGCATTTGTTAGATATTGTGGAAAGTCTCTCCGAAGCGGTAATCCACTAGCTGCTTATCTTAAGTGAAACTGCCAGAGATTTCTTGAAGTTGCTGATGTGAGTCTAATTGTGACGAGGCATTGGCTACCTTAAGAGAGTCATAGTGACTCTTGCCAAATGCCCACCATAATAGACATTTTTTTAGATACTGTGGCCAGTCTGCCCGAATCATTACGCAATTAGTTGTTTAATTTAAGACAACCATTGTTACTCTTGCTCGGAGTTACTTGATGTTGCTTATTTAATTTTAACTGTGATGAGGCATTGGCAACCTTACGAGAGTCGTAGTGATTCCTGGCAGTTCCTCACGAAAATACGCATTTTTTAGATACTGTGGAAAGTCTCTCCAAAGCGGTAATCCACTAGCTGTTTGTCTTCAGAGAAACTGATAGAGGTTTCTTCAAGTTGCTGACGTGAGTCTAATTGTGGCGAGGCATTGGCTACCTTAAGAGAGTCATAGTTACTCTTGCCAAATGCTCACCATAATAGACATTTTTTAGATACTGTGGCCAGTCTGCCCGAAGCGATACGCCACTAGTTGTTTAATTTAAGACAACCATCGTTATCCTTGCTAGGAGTTACTTGATGTTGCTGATTTAATTTTAATTGTGACGAGGCATTGGCAACCTTACGAGAGTCATAGTGATTCCTGGCAGTTCCTCACCAAAATACGCATTTTTTAGATACTGTGGAAAGTCTCTCCAAAGCGGTAATCCACTAGCTGCTTATCTTAAGTGAAACTGCCAGAGGTTTCTTGAAGTTGCTGATGTGAGTCTAATTGTGACGAGGCATTGGCTACCTTAAGAGATTCATAGTGACTCTTGCCAAATGCTCACCATAATAGACATTTTTTTAGATACTGTGGCCAGTCTGCCCGAAGCGATACGCCACTAGTTGTTTAATTTAAGACAACCATCGTTACCCTTGCTAGGAGTTACTTGATGTTGCTGATTTAATTTTAATTGTGACGAGGCATTGGCAACCTTACGAGAGTCATAGTGATTCCTGGCAGTTCCTCACCAAAATACGCATTTTTTAGATACTGTGGAAAGTCTATCCAAAGCGGTAATCCACTAGCTGCTTATCTTAAGTGAAACTGCCAGAGGTTTCTTGAAGTTGCTGATGTGAGTCTAATTGTGACGAGGCATTGGCTACCTTAAGAGAGTCATACTGACTTTTGCCAAATGCTCACCATAATAGACATTTTTTTAGATACTGTGGCCAGTCTGCCCGAAGCGATACGCCACTAGTTGTTTAATTTAAGACAACCATCGTTACCCTTGCTAGGAGTTACTTGATGTTGCTGATTTAATTTTAATTGTGACGAGGCATTGGCAACCTTACGAGAGTCATAGTGATTCCTGGCAGTTCCTCACCAAAATACGCATTTTTTAGATACTGTGGAAAGTCTCTCCAAAGCGGTAATCCACTAGCGGTTTATCTTAAGAGAAACTGCCAGAGGTTTCTTGAAGTTCCTGAAGTGAGTCTAATTGTGACGAGGCATTGGCTACCTTAAGAGAGTCATAGTTACTCTTGCCAAATGCTCACCATAATAGACATTTTTTAGATACTGTGGCCAGTCTGCCCGAAGCGATACGCCACTAGTTGTTTAATTTAAGACAACCATCGTTACCCTTGCTAGGAGTTACTTGATGTTGCTGATTTAATTTTAATTGTGACGAGGCATTGGCAACCTTACGAGAGTCATAGTGATTCCTGGCAGTTCCTCACCAAAATACGCATTTGTTAGATATTGTGGAAAGTCTCTCCGAAGCGGTACTCCACTAGCTGCTTATCTTAAGTGAAACTGCCAGAGATTTCTTGAAGTTGCTGATGTGAGTCTAATTGTGACGAGGCATTGGCTACCTTAAGAGAGTCATAGTGACTCTTGCCAAATGCCCACCATAATAGACATTTTTTTAGATACTGTGGCCAGTCTGCCCGAATCATTACGCAATTAGTTGTTTAATTTAAGACAACCATTGTTACTCTTGCTCGGAGTTATTTGATGTTGCTTATTTAATTTTAATTGTGATGAGGCATTGGCAACCTTACGAGAGTCATAGTGATTCCTGGCAGTTCCTCACGAAAATACGCATTTTTTAGATACTGTGGAAAGTCTCTCCAAAGCGGTAATCCACTAGCTGTTTGTCTTCAGAGAAACTGATAGAGGTTTCTTCAAGTTGCTGACGTGAGTCTAATTGTGGCGAGGCATTGGCTACCTTAAGAGAGTCATAGTTACTCTTGCGAAATGCTCACCATAATAGACATTTTTTAGATACTGTGGCCAGTCTGCCCGAAGCGATACGCCACTAGTTGTTTAATTTAAGACAACCATCGTTATCCTTGCAAGGAGTTACTTGATGTTGCTGATTTAATTTTAATTGTGACGAGGCATTGGCAACCTTACGAGAGTCATAGTGATTCCTGGCAGTTCCTCACCAAAATACGCATTTTTTAGATACTGTAGAAAGTCTCTCCAAAGCGGTAATCCACTAGCTGCTTATCTTAAGTGAAACTGCCAGAGGTTTCTTGAAGTTGCTGATGTGAGTCTAATTGTGACGAGGCATTGGCTACCTTAAGAGATTCATAGTGACTCTTGCCAAATGCTCACCATAATAGACATTTTTTTAGATACTGTGGCCAGTCTGCCCGAAGCGATACGCCACTAGTTGTTTAATTTAAGACAACCATCGTTACCCTTGCTAGGAGTTACTTGATGTTGCTGATTTAATTTTAATTGTGACGAGGCATTGGCAACCTTACGAGAGTCATAGTGATTCCTGGCAGTTCCTCACCAAAATACGCATTTTTTAGATACTGTGGAAAGTCTATCCAAAGCGGTAATCCACTAGCTGCTTATCTTAAGTGAAACTGCCAGAGGTTTCTTGAAGTTGCTGATGTGAGTCTAATTGTGACGAGGCATTGGCTACCTTAAGAGAGTCATACTGACTTTTGCCAAATGCTCACCATAATAGACATTTTTTTAGATACTGTGGCCAGTCTGCCCGAAGCGATACGCCACTAGTTGTTTAATTTAAGACAACCATCGTTACCCTTGCTAGGAGTTACTTGATGTTGCTGATTTAATTTTAATTGTGACGAGGCATTGGCAACCTTACGAGAGTCATAGTGATTCCTGGCAGTTCCTCACCAAAATACGCATTTTTTAGATACTGTGGAAAGTCTCTCCAAAGCGGTAATCCACTAGCGGTTTATCTTAAGAGAAACTGCCAGAGGTTTCTTGAAGTTCCTGAAGTGAGTCTAATTGTGACGAGGCATTGGCTACCTTAAGAGAGTCATAGTTACTCTTGCCAAAAGCTCACCATAATAGACATTTTTTAGATACTGTGGCCAGTCTGCCCGAAGCGATACGCCACTAGTTGTTTAATTTAAGACAACCATCGCTACCCTTGCTAGGAGTTACTTGATGTTGCTGATTTAATTTTAATTGTGACGAGGCATTGGCAACCTTACGAGAGTCATAGTGATTCCTGGCAGTTCCTCACCAAAATACGCATTTTTTAGATACTGTGGAAAGTCTCTCCAAAGCGGTAATCCACTAGCGGTTTATCTTAAGAGAAACTGCCAGAGGTTTCTTGAAGTTCCTGAAGTGAGTCTAATTGTGACGAGGCATTGGCTACCTTAAGAGAGTCATAGTTACTCTTGCCAAATGCTCACCATAATAGACATTTTTTAGATACTGTGGCCAGTCTGCCCGAAGCGATACGCCACTAGTTGTTTAATTTAAGACAACCATCGTTACCCTTGCTAGGAGTTACTTGATGTTGCTGATTTAATTTTAATTGTGACGAGGCATTGGCAACCTTACGAGAGTCATAGTGATTCCTGGCAGTTCCTCACCAAAATACGCATTTGTTAGATATTGTGGAAAGTCTCTCCGAAGCGGTACTCCACTAGCTGCTTATCTTAAGTGAAACTGCCAGAGATTTCTTGAAGTTGCTGATGTGAGTCTAATTGTGACGAGGCATTGGCTACCTTAAGAGAGTCATAGTGACTCTTGCCAAATGCCCACCATAATAGACATTTTTTTAGATACTGTGGCCAGTCTGCCCGAATCATTACGCAATTAGTTGTTTAATTTAAGACAACCATTGTTACTCTTGCTCGGAGTTATTTGATGTTGCTTATTTAATTTTAATTGTGATGAGGCATTGGCAACCTTACGAGAGTCGTAGTGATTCCTGGCAGTTCCTCACGAAAATACGCATTTTTTAGATACTGTGGAAAGTCTCTCCAAAGCGGTAATCCACTAGCGGTTTATCTTAAGAGAAACTGCCAGAGGTTTCTTGAAGTTCCTGAAGTGAGTCTAATTGTGACGAGGCATTGGCTACCTTAAGAGAGTCATAGTTACTCTTGCCAAATGCTCACCATAATAGACATTTTTTAGATACTGTGGCCAGTCTGCCCGAAGCGATACGCCACTAGTTGTTTAATTTAAGACAACCATCGTTACCCTTGCTAGGAGTTACTTGATGTTGCTGATTTAATTTTAATTGTGACGAGGCATTGGCAACCTTACGAGAGTCATAGTGATTCCTGGCAGTTCCTCACCAAAATACGCATTTTTTAGATACTGTGGAAAGTCTCTCCAAAGCGGTAATCCACTAGCGGTTTATCTTAAGAGAAACTGCCAGAGGTTTCTTGAAGTTCCTGAAGTGAGTCTAATTGTGACGAGGCATTGGCTACCTTAAGAGAGTCATAGTTACTCTTGCCAAATGCTCACCATAATAGACATTTTTTAGATACTGTGGCCAGTCTGCCCGAAGCGATACGCCACTAGTTGTTTAATTTAAGACAACCATCGTTACCCTTGCTAGGAGTTACTTGATGTTGCTGATTTAATTTTAATTGTGACGAGGCATTGGCAACCTTACGAGAGTCATAGTGATTCCTGGCAGTTCCTCACCAAAATACGCATTTGTTAGATATTGTGGAAAGTCTCTCCGAAGCGGTACTCCACTAGCTGCTTATCTTAAGTGAAACTGCCAGAGATTTCTTGAAGTTGCTGATGTGAGTCTAATTGTGACGAGGCATTGGCTACCTTAAGAGAGTCATAGTGACTCTTGCCAAATGCCCACCATAATAGACATTTTTTTAGATACTGTGGCCAGTCTGCCCGAATCATTACGCAATTAGTTGTTTAATTTAAGACAACCATTGTTACTCTTGCTCGGAGTTATTTGATGTTGCTTATTTAATTTTAATTGTGATGAGGCATTGGCAACCTTACGAGAGTCATAGTGATTCCTGGCAGTTCCTCACGAAAATACGCATTTTTTAGATACTGTGGAAAGTCTCTCCAAAGCGGTAATCCACTAGCTGTTTGTCTTCAGAGAAACTGATAGAGGTTTCTTCAAGTTGCTGACGTGAGTCTAATTGTGGCGAGGCATTGGCTACCTTAAGAGAGTCATAGTTACTCTTGCGAAATGCTCACCATAATAGACATTTTTTAGATACTGTGGCCAGTCTGCCCGAAGCGATACGCCACTAGTTGTTTAATTTAAGACAACCATCGTTATCCTTGCAAGGAGTTACTTGATGTTGCTGATTTAATTTTAATTGTGACGAGGCATTGGCAACCTTACGAGAGTCATAGTGATTCCTGGCAGTTCCTCACCAAAATACGCATTTTTTAGATACTGTAGAAAGTCTCTCCAAAGCGGTAATCCACTAGCTGCTTATCTTAAGTGAAACTGCCAGAGGTTTCTTGAAGTTGCTGATGTGAGTCTAATTGTGACGAGGCATTGGCTACCTTAAGAGATTCATAGTGACTCTTGCCAAATGCTCACCATAATAGACATTTTTTTAGATACTGTGGCCAGTCTGCCCGAAGCGATACGCCACTAGTTGTTTAATTTAAGACAACCATCGTTACCCTTGCTAGGAGTTACTTGATGTTGCTGATTTAATTTTAATTGTGACGAGGCATTGGCAACCTTACGAGAGTCATAGTGATTCCTGGCAGTTCCTCACCAAAATACGCATTTTTTAGATACTGTGGAAAGTCTATCCAAAGCGGTAATCCACTAGCTGCTTATCTTAAGTGAAACTGCCAGAGGTTTCTTGAAGTTGCTGATGTGAGTCTAATTGTGACGAGGCATTGGCTACCTTAAGAGAGTCATACTGACTTTTGCCAAATGCTCACCATAATAGACATTTTTTTAGATACTGTGGCCAGTCTGCCCGAAGCGATACGCCACTAGTTGTTTAATTTAAGACAACCATCGTTACCCTTGCTAGGAGTTACTTGATGTTGCTGATTTAATTTTAATTGTGACGAGGCATTGGCAACCTTACGAGAGTCATAGTGATTCCTGGCAGTTCCTCACCAAAATACGCATTTTTTAGATACTGTGGAAAGTCTCTCCAAAGCGGTAATCCACTAGCGGTTTATCTTAAGAGAAACTGCCAGAGGTTTCTTGAAGTTCCTGAAGTGAGTCTAATTGTGACGAGGCATTGGCTACCTTAAGAGAGTCATAGTTACTCTTGCCAAAAGCTCACCATAATAGACATTTTTTAGATACTGTGGCCAGTCTGCCCGAAGCGATACGCCACTAGTTGTTTAATTTAAGACAACCATCGCTACCCTTGCTAGGAGTTACTTGATGTTGCTGATTTAATTTTAATTGTGACGAGGCATTGGCAACCTTACGAGAGTCATAGTGATTCCTGGCAGTTCCTCACCAAAATACGCATTTTTTAGATACTGTGGAAAGTCTCTCCAAAGCGGTAATCCACTAGCGGTTTATCTTAAGAGAAACTGCCAGAGGTTTCTTGAAGTTCCTGAAGTGAGTCTAATTGTGACGAGGCATTGGCTACCTTAAGAGAGTCATAGTTACTCTTGCCAAATGCTCACCATAATAGACATTTTTTAGATACTGTGGCCAGTCTGCCCGAAGCGATACGCCACTAGTTGTTTAATTTAAGACAACCATCGTTACCCTTGCTAGGAGTTACTTGATGTTGCTGATTTAATTTTAATTGTGACGAGGCATTGGCAACCTTACGAGAGTCATAGTGATTCCTGGCAGTTCCTCACCAAAATACGCATTTGTTAGATATTGTGGAAAGTCTCTCCGAAGCGGTACTCCACTAGCTGCTTATCTTAAGTGAAACTGCCAGAGATTTCTTGAAGTTGCTGATGTGAGTCTAATTGTGACGAGGCATTGGCTACCTTAAGAGAGTCATAGTGACTCTTGCCAAATGCCCACCATAATAGACATTTTTTTAGATACTGTGGCCAGTCTGCCCGAATCATTACGCAATTAGTTGTTTAATTTAAGACAACCATTGTTACTCTTGCTCGGAGTTACTTGATGTTGCTTATTTAATTTTAATTGTGATGAGGCATTGGCAACCTTACGAGAGTCGTAGTGATTCCTGGCAGTTCCTCACGAAAATACGCATTTTTTAGATACTGTGGAAAGTCTCTCCAAAGCGGTAATCCACTAGCTGTTTGTCTTCAGAGAAACTGATAGAGGTTTCTTCAAGTTGCTGACGTGAGTCTAATTGTGGCGAGGCATTGGCTACCTTAAGAGAGTCATAGTTACTCTTGCCAAATGCTCACCATAATAGACATTTTTTAGATACTGTGGCCAGTCTGCCCGAAGCGATACGCCACTAGTTGTTTAATTTAAGACAACCATCGTTATCCTTGCTAGGAGTTACTTGATGTTGCTGATTTAATTTTAATTGTGACGAGGCATTGGCAACCTTACGAGAGTCATAGTGATTCCTGGCAGTTCCTCACCAAAATACGCATTTGTTAGATATTGTGGAAAGTCTCTCCGAAGCGGTAATCCACTAGCTGCTTATCTTAAGTGAAACTGCCAGAGATTTCTTGAAGTTGCTGATGTGAGTCTAATTGTGACGAGGCATTGGCTACCTTAAGAGAGTCATAGTGACTCTTGCCAAATGCCCACCATAATAGACATTTTTTTAGATACTGTGGCCAGTCTGCCCGAATCATTACGCAATTAGTTGTTTAATTTAAGACAACCATTGTTACTCTTGCTCGGAGTTACTTGATGTTGCTTATTTAATTTTAATTGTGATGAGGCATTGGCAACCTTACGAGAGTCGTAGTGATTCCTGGCAGTTCCTCACGAAAATACGCATTTTTTAGATACTGTGGAAAGTCTCTCCAAAGCGGTAATCCACTAGCTGTTTGTCTTCAGAGAAACTGATAGAGGTTTCTTCAAGTTGCTGACGTGAGTCTAATTGTGGCGAGGCATTGGCTACCTTAAGAGAGTCATAGTTACTCTTGCCAAATGCTCACCATAATAGACATTTTTTAGATACTGTGGCCAGTCTGCCCGAAGCGATACGCCACTAGTTGTTTAATTTAAGACAACCATCGTTATCCTTGCTAGGAGTTACTTGATGTTGCTGATTTAATTTTAATTGTGACGAGGCATTGGCAACCTTACGAGAGTCATAGTGATTCCTGGCAGTTCCTCACCAAAATACGCATTTTTTAGATACTGTGGAAAGTCTCTCCAAAGCGGTAATCCACTAGCTGCTTATCTTAAGTGAAACTGCCAGAGGTTTCTTGAAGTTGCTGATGTGAGTCTAATTGTGACGAGGCATTGGCTACCTTAAGAGATTCATAGTGACTCTTGCCAAATGCTCACCATAATAGACATTTTTTTAGATACTGTGGCCAGTCTGCCCGAAGCGATACGCCACTAGTTGTTTAATTTAAGACAACCATCGTTACCCTTGCTAGGAGTTACTTGATGTTGCTGATTTAATTTTAATTGTGACGAGGCATTGGCAACCTTACGAGAGTCATAGTGATTCCTGGCAGTTCCTCACCAAAATACGCATTTTTTAGATACTGTGGAAAGTCTATCCAACGCGGTAATCCACTAGCTGCTTATCTTAAGTGAAACTGCCAGAGGTTTCTTGAAGTTGCTGATGTGAGTCTAATTGTGACGAGGCATTGGCTACCTTAAGAGAATCATACTGACTTTTGCCAAATGCTCACCATAATAGACATTTTTTTAGATACTGTGGCCAGTCTGCCCGAAGCGATACGCCACTAGTTGTTTAATTTAAGACAACCATCGTTACCCTTGCTAGGAGTTACTTGATGTTGCTGATTTAATTTTAATTGTGACGAGGCATTGGAAACCTTACGAGAGTCATAGTGATTCCTGGCAGTTCCTCACCAAAATACGCATTTTTTAGATACTGTGGAAAGTCTATCCAAAGCGGTAATCCACTAGCTGCTTATCTTAAGTGAAACTGCCAGAGGTTTCTTGAAGTTGCTGATGTGAGTCTAATTGTGACGAGGCATTGGCTACCTTAAGAGAGTCATACTGACTTTTGCCAAATGCTCACCATAATAGACATTTTTTTAGATACTGTGGCCAGTCTGCCCGAAGCGATACGCCACTAGTTGTTTAATTTAAGACAACCATCGTTACCCTTGCTAGGAGTTACTTGATGTTGCTGATTTAATTTTAATTGTGACGAGGCATTGGAAACCTTACGAGAGTCATAGTGATTCCTGGCAGTTCCTCACCAAAATACGCATTTTTTAGATACTGTGGAAAGTCTATCCAAAGCGGTAATCCACTAGCTGCTTATCTTAAGTGAAACTGCCAGAGGTTTCTTGAAGTTGCTGATGTGAGTCTAATTGTGACGAGGCATTGGCTACCTTAAGAGAATCATACTGACTTTTGCCAAATGCTCACCATAATAGACATTTTTTTAGATACTGTGGCCAGTCTGCCCGAAGCGATACGCCACTAGTTGTTTAATTTAAGACAACCATCGTTACCCTTGCTAGGAGTTACTTGATGTTGCTGATTTAATTTTAATTGTGACGAGGCATTGGAAACCTTACGAGAGTCATAGTGATTCCTGGCAGTTCCTCACCAAAATACGCATTTTTTAGATACTGTGGAAAGTCTATCCAAAGCGGTAATCCACTAGCTGCTTATCTTAAGTGAAACTGCCAGAGGTTTCTTGAAGTTGCTGATGTGAGTCTAATTGTGACGAGGCATTGGCTACCTTAAGAGAGTCATACTGACTTTTGCCAAATGCTCACCATAATAGACATTTTTTTAGATACTGTGGCCAGTCTGCCCGAAGCGATACGCCACTAGTTGTTTAATTTAAGACAACCATCGTTACCCTTGCTAGGAGTTACTTGATGTTGCTGATTTAATTTTAATTGTGACGAGGCATTGGAAACCTTACGAGAGTCATAGTGATTCCTGGCAGTTCCTCACCAAAATACGCATTTTTTAGATACTGTGGAAAGTCTATCCAAAGCGGTAATCCACTAGCTGCTTATCTTAAGTGAAACTGCCAGAGGTTTCTTGAAGTTGCTGATGTGAGTCTAATTGTGACGAGGCATTGGCTACCTTAAGAGAGTCATACTGACTTTTGCCAAATGCTCACCATAATAGACATTTTTTTAGATACTGTGGCCAGTCTGCCCGAAGCGATACGCCACTAGTTGTTTAATTTAAGACAACCATCGTTACCCTTGCTAGGAGTTACTTGATGTTGCTGATTTAATTTTAATTGTGACGAGGCATTGGAAACCTTACGAGAGTCATAGTGATTCCTGGCAGTTCCTCACCAAAATACGCATTTTTTAGATACTGTGGAAAGTCTATCCAAAGCGGTAATCCACTAGCTGCTTATCTTAAGTGAAACTGCCAGAGGTTTCTTGAAGTTGCTGATGTGAGTCTAATTGTGACGAGGCATTGGCTACCTTAAGAGAGTCATACTGACTTTTGCCAAATGCTCACCATAATAGACATTTTTTTAGATACTGTGGCCAGTCTGCCCGAAGCGAAACGCCACTAGTTGTTTAATTTAAGACAACCATCGTTACCCTTGCTAGGAGTTACTTGATGTTGCTGATTTAATTTTAATTGTGACGAGGCATTGGCAACCTTACGAGAGTCATAGTGATTCCTGGCAGTTCCTCACCAAAATACGCATTTTTTAGATACTGTGGAAAGTCTATCCAAAGCGGTAATCCACTAGCTGCTTATCTTAAGTGAAACTGCCAGAGGTTTCTTGAAGTTGCTGATGTGAGTCTAATTGTGACGAGGCATTGGCTACCTTAAGAGAGTCATACTGACTTTTGCCAAATGCTCACCATAATAGACATTTTTTTAGATACTGTGGCCAGTCTGCCCGAAGCGATACGCCACTAGTTGTTTAATTTAAGACAACCATCGTTACCCTTGCTAGGAGTTACTTGATGTTGCTGATTTAATTTTAATTGTGACGAGGCATTGGCAACCTTACGAGAGTCATAGTGATTCCTGGCAGTTCCTCACCAAAATACGCATTTTTTAGATACTGTGGAAAGTCTATCCAAAGCGGTAATCCACTAGCTGCTTATCTTAAGTGAAACTGCCAGAGGTTTCTTGAAGTTGCTGATGTGAGTCTAATTGTGACGAGGCATTGGCTACCTTAAGAGAGTCATAGTGACTCTTGCCAAATGCCCACCATAATAGACATTTTTTTAGATACTGTGGCCAGTCTGCCCGAATCATTACGCAATTAGTTGTTTAATTTAAGACAACCATTGTTACTCTTGCTCGGAGTTACTTGATGTTGCTTATTTAATTTTAATTGTGATGAGGCATTGGCAACCTTACGAGAGTCGTAGTGATTCCTGGCAGTTCCTCACGAAAATACGCATTTTTTAGATACTGTGGAAAGTCTCTCCAAAGCGGTAATCCACTAGCTGTTTGTCTTCAGAGAAACTGATAGAGGTTTCTTCAAGTTGCTGACGTGAGTCTAATTGTGGCGAGGCATTGGCTACCTTAAGAGAGTCATAGTTACTCTTGCCAAATGCTCACCATAATAGACATTTTTTAGATACTGTGGCCAGTCTGCCCGAAGCGATACGCCACTAGTTGTTTAATTTAAGACAACCATCGTTATCCTTGCTAGGAGTTACTTGATGTTGCTGATTTAATTTTAATTGTGACGAGGCATTGGCAACCTTACGAGAGTCATAGTGATTCCTGGCAGTTCCTCACCAAAATACGCATTTTTTAGATACTGTGGAAAGTCTCTCCAAAGCGGTAATCCACTAGCTGCTTATCTTAAGTGAAACTGCCAGAGGTTTCTTGAAGTTGCTGATGTGAGTCTAATTGTGACGAGGCATTGGCTACCTTAAGAGATTCATAGTGACTCTTGCCAAATGCTCACCATAATAGACATTTTTTTAGATACTGTGGCCAGTCTGCCCGAAGCGATACGCCACTAGTTGTTTAATTTAAGACAACCATCGTTACCCTTGCTAGGAGTTACTTGATGTTGCTGATTTAATTTTAATTGTGACGAGGCATTGGCAACCTTACGAGAGTCATAGTGATTCCTGGCAGTTCCTCACCAAAATACGCATTTTTTAGATACTGTGGAAAGTCTATCCAACGCGGTAATCCACTAGCTGCTTATCTTAAGTGAAACTGCCAGAGGTTTCTTGAAGTTGCTGATGTGAGTCTAATTGTGACGAGGCATTGGCTACCTTAAGAGAATCATACTGACTTTTGCCAAATGCTCACCATAATAGACATTTTTTTAGATACTGTGGCCAGTCTGCCCGAAGCGATACGCCACTAGTTGTTTAATTTAAGACAACCATCGTTACCCTTGCTAGGAGTTACTTGATGTTGCTGATTTAATTTTAATTGTGACGAGGCATTGGAAACCTTACGAGAGTCATAGTGATTCCTGGCAGTTCCTCACCAAAATACGCATTTTTTAGATACTGTGGAAAGTCTATCCAAAGCGGTAATCCACTAGCTGCTTATCTTAAGTGAAACTGCCAGAGGTTTCTTGAAGTTGCTGATGTGAGTCTAATTGTGACGAGGCATTGGCTACCTTAAGAGAGTCATACTGACTTTTGCCAAATGCTCACCATAATAGACATTTTTTTAGATACTGTGGCCAGTCTGCCCGAAGCGATACGCCACTAGTTGTTTAATTTAAGACAACCATCGTTACCCTTGCTAGGAGTTACTTGATGTTGCTGATTTAATTTTAATTGTGACGAGGCATTGGAAACCTTACGAGAGTCATAGTGATTCCTGGCAGTTCCTCACCAAAATACGCATTTTTTAGATACTGTGGAAAGTCTATCCAAAGCGGTAATCCACTAGCTGCTTATCTTAAGTGAAACTGCCAGAGGTTTCTTGAAGTTGCTGATGTGAGTCTAATTGTGACGAGGCATTGGCTACCTTAAGAGAGTCATACTGACTTTTGCCAAATGCTCACCATAATAGACATTTTTTTAGATACTGTGGCCAGTCTGCCCGAAGCGAAACGCCACTAGTTGTTTAATTTAAGACAACCATCGTTACCCTTGCTAGGAGTTACTTGATGTTGCTGATTTAATTTTAATTGTGACGAGGCATTGGCAACCTTACGAGAGTCATAGTGATTCCTGGCAGTTCCTCACCAAAATACGCATTTTTTAGATACTGTGGAAAGTCTATCCAAAGCGGTAATCCACTAGCTGCTTATCTTAAGTGAAACTGCCAGAGGTTTCTTGAAGTTGCTGATGTGAGTCTAATTGTGACGAGGCATTGGCTACCTTAAGAGAGTCATAGTGACTCTTGCCAAATGCCCACCATAATAGACATTTTTTTAGATACTGTGGCCAGTCTGCCCGAATCATTACGCAATTAGTTGTTTAATTTAAGACAACCATTGTTACTCTTGCTCGGAGTTACTTGATGTTGCTTATTTAATTTTAATTGTGATGAGGCATTGGCAACCTTACGAGAGTCGTAGTGATTCCTGGCAGTTCCTCACGAAAATACGCATTTTTTAGATACTGTGGAAAGTCTCTCCAAAGCGGTAATCCACTAGCTGTTTGTCTTCAGAGAAACTGATAGAGGTTTCTTCAAGTTGCTGACGTGAGTCTAATTGTGGCGAGGCATTGGCTACCTTAAGAGAGTCATAGTTACTCTTGCCAAATGCTCACCATAATAGACATTTTTTAGATACTGTGGCCAGTCTGCCCGAAGCGATACGCCACTAGTTGTTTAATTTAAGACAACCATCGTTATCCTTGCTAGGAGTTACTTGATGTTGCTGATTTAATTTTAATTGTGACGAGGCATTGGCAACCTTACGAGAGTCATAGTGATTCCTGGCAGTTCCTCACCAAAATACGCATTTTTTAGATACTGTGGAAAGTCTCTCCAAAGCGGTAATCCACTAGCTGCTTATCTTAAGTGAAACTGCCAGAGGTTTCTTGAAGTTGCTGATGTGAGTCTAATTGTGACGAGGCATTGGCTACCTTAAGAGATTCATAGTGACTCTTGCCAAATGCTCACCATAATAGACATTTTTTTAGATACTGTGGCCAGTCTGCCCGAAGCGATACGCCACTAGTTGTTTAATTTAAGACAACCATCGTTACCCTTGCTAGGAGTTACTTGATGTTGCTGATTTAATTTTAATTGTGACGAGGCATTGGCAACCTTACGAGAGTCATAGTGATTCCTGGCAGTTCCTCACCAAAATACGCATTTTTTAGATACTGTGGAAAGTCTATCCAACGCGGTAATCCACTAGCTGCTTATCTTAAGTGAAACTGCCAGAGGTTTCTTGAAGTTGCTGATGTGAGTCTAATTGTGACGAGGCATTGGCTACCTTAAGAGAATCATACTGACTTTTGCCAAATGCTCACCATAATAGACATTTTTTTAGATACTGTGGCCAGTCTGCCCGAAGCGATACGCCACTAGTTGTTTAATTTAAGACAACCATCGTTACCCTTGCTAGGAGTTACTTGATGTTGCTGATTTAATTTTAATTGTGACGAGGCATTGGAAACCTTACGAGAGTCATAGTGATTCCTGGCAGTTCCTCACCAAAATACGCATTTTTTAGATACTGTGGAAAGTCTATCCAAAGCGGTAATCCACTAGCTGCTTATCTTAAGTGAAACTGCCAGAGGTTTCTTGAAGTTGCTGATGTGAGTCTAATTGTGACGAGGCATTGGCTACCTTAAGAGAGTCATACTGACTTTTGCCAAATGCTCACCATAATAGACATTTTTTTAGATACTGTGGCCAGTCTGCCCGAAGCGATACGCCACTAGTTGTTTAATTTAAGACAACCATCGTTACCCTTGCTAGGAGTTACTTGATGTTGCTGATTTAATTTTAATTGTGACGAGGCATTGGAAACCTTACGAGAGTCATAGTGATTCCTGGCAGTTCCTCACCAAAATACGCATTTTTTAGATACTGTGGAAAGTCTATCCAAAGCGGTAATCCACTAGCTGCTTATCTTAAGTGAAACTGCCAGAGGTTTCTTGAAGTTGCTGATGTGAGTCTAATTGTGACGAGGCATTGGCTACCTTAAGAGAGTCATACTGACTTTTGCCAAATGCTCACCATAATAGACATTTTTTTAGATACTGTGGCCAGTCTGCCCGAAGCGAAACGCCACTAGTTGTTTAATTTAAGACAACCATCGTTACCCTTGCTAGGAGTTACTTGATGTTGCTGATTTAATTTTAATTGTGACGAGGCATTGGCAACCTTACGAGAGTCATAGTGATTCCTGGCAGTTCCTCACCAAAATACGCATTTTTTAGATACTGTGGAAAGTCTATCCAAAGCGGTAATCCACTAGCTGCTTATCTTAAGTGAAACTGCCAGAGGTTTCTTGAAGTTGCTGATGTGAGTCTAATTGTGACGAGGCATTGGCTACCTTAAGAGAATCATACTGACTTTTGCCAAATGCTCACCATAATAGACATTTTTTTAGATACTGTGGCCAGTCTGCCCGAAGCGATACGCCACTAGTTGTTTAATTTAAGACAACCATCGTTACCCTTGCTAGGAGTTACTTGATGTTGCTGATTTAATTTTAATTGTGACGAGGCATTGGAAACCTTACGAGAGTCATAGTGATTCCTGGCAGTTCCTCACCAAAATACGCATTTTTTAGATACTGTGGAAAGTCTATCCAAAGCGGTAATCCACTAGCTGCTTATCTTAAGTGAAACTGCCAGAGGTTTCTTGAAGTTGCTGATGTGAGTCTAATTGTGACGAGGCATTGGCTACCTTAAGAGAGTCATACTGACTTTTGCCAAATGCTCACCATAATAGACATTTTTTTAGATACTGTGGCCAGTCTGCCCGAAGCGATACGCCACTAGTTGTTTAATTTAAGACAACCATCGTTACCCTTGCTAGGAGTTACTTGATGTTGCTGATTTAATTTTAATTGTGACGAGGCATTGGAAACCTTACGAGAGTCATAGTGATTCCTGGCAGTTCCTCACCAAAATACGCATTTTTTAGATACTGTGGAAAGTCTATCCAAAGCGGTAATCCACTAGCTGCTTATCTTAAGTGAAACTGCCAGAGGTTTCTTGAAGTTGCTGATGTGAGTCTAATTGTGACGAGGCATTGGCTACCTTAAGAGAGTCATACTGACTTTTGCCAAATGCTCACCATAATAGACATTTTTTTAGATACTGTGGCCAGTCTGCCCGAAGCGAAACGCCACTAGTTGTTTAATTTAAGACAACCATCGTTACCCTTGCTAGGAGTTACTTGATGTTGCTGATTTAATTTTAATTGTGACGAGGCATTGGCAACCTTACGAGAGTCATAGTGATTCCTGGCAGTTCCTCACCAAAATACGCATTTTTTAGATACTGTGGAAAGTCTATCCAAAGCGGTAATCCACTAGCTGCTTATCTTAAGTGAAACTGCCAGAGGTTTCTTGAAGTTGCTGATGTGAGTCTAATTGTGACGAGGCATTGGCTACCTTAAGAGAGTCATACTGACTTTTGCCAAATGCTCACCATAATAGACATTTTTTTAGATACTGTGGCCAGTCTGCCCGAAGCGATACGCCACTAGTTGTTTAATTTAAGACAACCATCGTTACCCTTGCTAGGAGTTACTTGATGTTGCTGATTTAATTTTAATTGTGACGAGGCATTGGCAACCTTACGAGAGTCATAGTGATTCCTGGCAGTTCCTCACCAAAATACGCATTTTTTAGATACTGTGGAAAGTCTCTCCAAAGCGGTAATCCACTAGCGGTTTATCTTAAGAGAAACTGCCAGAGGTTTCTTGAAGTTCCTGAAGTGAGTCTAATTGTGACGAGGCATTGGCTACCTTAAGAGAGTCATAGTTACTCTTGCCAAATGCTCACCATAATAGACATTTTTTAGATACTGTGGCCAGTCTGCCCGAAGCGATACGCCACTAGTTGTTTAATTTAAGACAACCATCGTTACCCTTGCTAGGAGTTACTTGATGTTGCTGATTTAATTTTAATTGTGACGAGGCATTGGCAACCTTACGAGAGTCATACTGATTCCTGGCAGTTCCTCACCAAAATATGCATTTGTTAGATATTGTGGAAAGTCTCTCCGAAGCGGTAATCCACTAGCTGCTTATCTTAAGTGAAACTGCCAGAGATTTCTTGAAGTTGCTGATGTGAGTCTAATTGTGACGAGGCATTGGCTACCTTAAGAGAGTCATAGTGACTCTTGCCAAATGCCCACCATAATAGACATTTTTTTAGATACTGTGGCCAGTCTGCCCGAATCATTACGCAATTAGTTGTTTAATTTAAGACAACCATTGTTACTCTTGCTCGGAGTTACTTGATGTTGCTTATTTAATTTTAATTGTGATGAGGCATTGGCAACCTTACGAGAGTCGTAGTGATTCCTGGCAGTTCCTCACGAAAATACGCATTTTTTAGATACTGTGGAAAGTCTCTCCAAAGCGGTAATCCACTAGCTGTTTGTCTTCAGAGAAACTGATAGAGGTTTCTTCAAGTTGCTGACGTGAGTCTAATTGTGGCGAGGCATTGGCTACCTTAAGAGAGTCATAGTTACTCTTGCCAAATGCTCACCATAATAGACATTTTTTAGATACTGTGGCCAGTCTGCCCGAAGCGATACGCCACTAGTTGTTTAATTTAAGACAACCATCGTTATCCTTGCTAGGAGTTACTTGATGTTGCTGATTTAATTTTAATTGTGACGAGGCATTGGCAACCTTACGAGAGTCATAGTGATTCCTGGCAGTTCCTCACCAAAATACGCATTTTTTAGATACTGTGGAAAGTCTCTCCAAAGCGGTAATCCACTAGCTGCTTATCTTAAGTGAAACTGCCAGAGGTTTCTTGAAGTTGCTGATGTGAGTCTAATTGTGACGAGGCATTGGCTACCTTAAGAGATTCATAGTGACTCTTGCCAAATGCTCACCATAATAGACATTTTTTTAGATACTGTGGCCAGTCTGCCCGAAGCGATACGCCACTAGTTGTTTAATTTAAGACAACCATCGTTACCCTTGCTAGGAGTTACTTGATGTTGCTGATTTAATTTTAATTGTGATGAGGCATTGGCAACCTTACGAGAGTCATAGTGATTCCTGGCAGTTCCTCACCAAAATACGCATTTTTTAGATACTGTGGAAAGTCTATCCAACGCGGTAATCCACTAGCTGCTTATCTTAAGTGAAACTGCCAGAGGTTTCTTGAAGTTGCTGATGTGAGTCTAATTGTGACGAGGCATTGGCTACCTTAAGAGAATCATACTGACTTTTGCCAAATGCTCACCATAATAGACATTTTTTTAGATACTGTGGCCAGTCTGCCCGAAGCGATACGCCACTAGTTGTTTAATTTAAGACAACCATCGTTACCCTTGCTAGGAGTTACTTGATGTTGCTGATTTAATTTTAATTGTGACGAGGCATTGGAAACCTTACGAGAGTCATAGTGATTCCTGGCAGTTCCTCACCAAAATACGCATTTTTTAGATACTGTGGAAAGTCTATCCAAAGCGGTAATCCACTAGCTGCTTATCTTAAGTGAAACTGCCAGAGGTTTCTTGAAGTTGCTGATGTGAGTCTAATTGTGACGAGGCATTGGCTACCTTAAGAGAGTCATACTGACTTTTGCCAAATGCTCACCATAATAGACATTTTTTTAGATACTGTGGCCAGTCTGCCCGAAGCGATACGCCACTAGTTGTTTAATTTAAGACAACCATCGTTACCCTTGCTAGGAGTTACTTGATATTGCTGATTTAATTTTAATTGTGACGAGGCATTGGAAACCTTACGAGAGTCATAGTGATTCCTGGCAGTTCCTCACCAAAATACGCATTTTTTAGATACTGTGGAAAGTCTATCCAAAGCGGTAATCCACTAGCTGCTTATCTTAAGTGAAACTGCCAGAGGTTTCTTGAAGTTGCTGATGTGAGTCTAATTGTGACGAGGCATTGGCTACCTTAAGAGAGTCATACTGACTTTTGCCAAATGCTCACCATAATAGACATTTTTTTAGATACTGTGGCCAGTCTGCCCGAAGCGAAACGCCACTAGTTGTTTAATTTAAGACAACCATCGTTACCCTTGCTAGGAGTTACTTGATGTTGCTGATTTAATTTTAATTGTGACGAGGCATTGGCAACCTTACGAGAGTCATAGTGATTCCTGGCAGTTCCTCACCAAAATACGCATTTTTTAGATACTGTGGAAAGTCTATCCAAAGCGGTAATCCACTAGCTGCTTATCTTAAGTGAAACTGCCAGAGGTTTCTTGAAGTTGCTGATGTGAGTCTAATTGTGACGAGGCATTGGCTACCTTAAGAGAATCATACTGACTTTTGCCAAATGCTCACCATAATAGACATTTTTTTAGATACTGTGGCCAGTCTGCCCGAAGCGATACGCCACTAGTTGTTTAATTTAAGACAACCATCGTTACCCTTGCTAGGAGTTACTTGATGTTGCTGATTTAATTTTAATTGTGACGAGGCATTGGAAACCTTACGAGAGTCATAGTGATTCCTGGCAGTTCCTCACCAAAATACGCATTTTTTAGATACTGTGGAAAGTCTATCCAAAGCGGTAATCCACTAGCTGCTTATCTTAAGTGAAACTGCCAGAGGTTTCTTGAAGTTGCTGATGTGAGTCTAATTGTGACGAGGCATTGGCTACCTTAAGAGAGTCATACTGACTTTTGCCAAATGCTCACCATAATAGACATTTTTTTAGATACTGTGGCCAGTCTGCCCGAAGCGATACGCCACTAGTTGTTTAATTTAAGACAACCATCGTTACCCTTGCTAGGAGTTACTTGATGTTGCTGATTTAATTTTAATTGTGACGAGGCATTGGAAACCTTACGAGAGTCATAGTGATTCCTGGCAGTTCCTCACCAAAATACGCATTTTTTAGATACTGTGGAAAGTCTATCCAAAGCGGTAATCCACTAGCTGCTTATCTTAAGTGAAACTGCCAGAGGTTTCTTGAAGTTGCTGATGTGAGTCTAATTGTGACGAGGCATTGGCTACCTTAAGAGAGTCATACTGACTTTTGCCAAATGCTCACCATAATAGACATTTTTTTAGATACTGTGGCCAGTCTGCCCGAAGCGAAACGCCACTAGTTGTTTAATTTAAGACAACCATCGTTACCCTTGCTAGGAGTTACTTGATGTTGCTGATTTAATTTTAATTGTGACGAGGCATTGGCAACCTTACGAGAGTCATAGTGATTCCTGGCAGTTCCTCACCAAAATACGCATTTTTTAGATACTGTGGAAAGTCTATCCAAAGCGGTAATCCACTAGCTGCTTATCTTAAGTGAAACTGCCAGAGGTTTCTTGAAGTTGCTGATGTGAGTCTAATTGTGACGAGGCATTGGCTACCTTAAGAGAGTCATACTGACTTTTGCCAAATGCTCACCATAATAGACATTTTTTTAGATACTGTGGCCAGTCTGCCCGAAGCGATACGCCACTAGTTGTTTAATTTAAGACAACCATCGTTACCCTTGCTAGGAGTTACTTGATGTTGCTGATTTAATTTTAATTGTGACGAGGCATTGGCAACCTTACGAGAGTCATAGTGATTCCTGGCAGTTCCTCACCAAAATACGCATTTTTTAGATACTGTGGAAAGTCTCTCCAAAGCGGTAATCCACTAGCGGTTTATCTTAAGAGAAACTGCCAGAGGTTTCTTGAAGTTCCTGAAGTGAGTCTAATTGTGACGAGGCATTGGCTACCTTAAGAGAGTCATAGTTACTCTTGCCAAATGCTCACCATAATAGACATTTTTTAGATACTGTGGCCAGTCTGCCCGAAGCGATACGCCACTAGTTGTTTAATTTAAGACAACCATCGTTACCCTTGCTAGGAGTTACTTGATGTTGCTGATTTAATTTTAATTGTGACGAGGCATTGGCAACCTTACGAGAGTCATACTGATTCCTGGCAGTTCCTCACCAAAATACGCATTTGTTAGATATTGTGGAAAGTCTCTCCGAAGCGGTAATCCACTAGCTGCTTATCTTAAGTGAAACTGCCAGAGATTTCTTGAAGTTGCTGATGTGAGTCTAATTGTGACGAGGCATTGGCTACCTTAAGAGAGTCATAGTGACTCTTGCCAAATGCCCACCATAATAGACATTTTTTTAGATACTGTGGCCAGTCTGCCCGAATCATTACGCAATTAGTTGTTTAATTTAAGACAACCGTTGTTACTCTTGCTCGGAGTTACTTGATGTTGGTTATTTAATTTTAATTGTGATGAGGCATTGGCAACCTTACGAGAGTCGTAGTGATTCCTGGCAGTTCCTCACGAAAATACGCATTTTTTAGATACTGTGGAAAGTCTCTCCAAAGCGTTAATCCACTAGCTGTTTGTCTTCAGAGAAACTGATAGAGGTTTCTTCAAGTTGCTGACGTGAGTCTAATTGTGGCGAGGCATTGGCTACCTTAAGAGAGTCATAGTTACTCTTGCCAAATGCTCACCATAATAGACATTTTTTAGATACTGTGGCCAGTCTGCCCGAAGCGATACGCCACTAGTTGTTTAATTTAAGACAACCATCGTTATCCTTGCTAGGAGTTACTTGATGTTGCTGATTTAATTTTAATTGTGACGAGGCATTGGCAACCTTACGAGAGTCATAGTGATTCCTGGCAGTTCCTCACCAAAATACGCATTTTTTAGATACTGTGGAAAGTCTCTCCAAAGCGGTAATCCACTAGCTGCTTATCTTAAGTGAAACTGCCAGAGGTTTCTTGAAGTTGCTGATGTGAGTCTAATTGTGACGAGGCATTGGCTACCTTAAGAGATTCATAGTGACTCTTGCCAAATGCTCACCATAATAGACATTTTTTTAGATACTGTGGCCAGTCTGCCCGAAGCGATACGCCACTAGTTGTTTAATTTAAGACAACCATCGTTACCCTTGCTAGGAGTTACTTGATGTTGCTGATTTAATTTTAATTGTGACGAGGCATTGGCAACCTTACGAGAGTCATAGTGATTCCTGGCAGTTCCTCACCAAAATACGCATTTTTTAGATACTGTGGAAAGTCTATCCAACGCGGTAATCCACTAGCTGCTTATCTTAAGTGAAACTGCCAGAGGTTTCTTGAAGTTGCTGATGTGAGTCTAATTGTGACGAGGCATTGGCTACCTTAAGAGAGTCATACTGACTTTTGCCAAATGCTCACCATAATAGACATTTTTTTAGATACTGTGGCCAGTCTGCCCGAAGCGATACGCCACTAGTTGTTTAATTTAAGACAACCATCGTTACCCTTGCTAGGAGTTACTTGATGTTGCTGATTTAATTTTAATTGTGACGAGGCATTGGAAACCTTACGAGAGTCATAGTGATTCCTGGCAGTTCCTCACCAAAATACGCATTTTTTAGATACTGTGGAAAGTCTATCCAAAGCGGTAATCCACTAGCTGCTTATCTTAAGTGAAACTGCCAGAGGTTTCTTGAAGTTGCTGATGTGAGTCTAATTGTGACGAGGCATTGGCTACCTTAAGAGAGTCATACTGACTTTTGCCAAATGCTCACCATAATAGACATTTTTTTAGATACTGTGGCCAGTCTGCCCGAAGCGATACGCCACTAGTTGTTTAATTTAAGACAACCATCGTTACCCTTGCTAGGAGTTACTTGATGTTGCTGATTTAATTTTAATTGTGACGAGGCATTGGAAACCTTACGAGAGTCATAGTGATTCCTGGCAGTTCCTCACCAAAATACGCATTTTTTAGATACTGTGGAAAGTCTATCCAAAGCGGTAATCCACTAGCTGCTTATCTTAAGTGAAACTGCCAGAGGTTTCTTGAAGTTGCTGATGTGAGTCTAATTGTGACGAGGCATTGGCTACCTTAAGAGAGTCATACTGACTTTTGCCAAATGCTCACCATAATAGACATTTTTTTAGATACTGTGGCCAGTCTGCCCGAAGCGATACGCCACTAGTTGTTTAATTTAAGACAACCATCGTTACCCTTGCTAGGAGTTACTTGATGTTGCTGATTTAATTTTAATTGTGACGAGGCATTGGCAACCTTACGAGAGTCATAGTGATTCCTGGCAGTTCCTCACCAAAATACGCATTTTTTAGATACTGTGGAAAGTCTCTCCAAAGCGGTAATCCACTAGCTGCTTATCTTAAGTGAAACTGCCAGAGGTTTCTTGAAGTTGCTGATGTGAGTCTAATTGTGACGAGGCATTGGCTACCTTAAGAGAGTCATACTGACTTTTGCCAAATGCTCACCATAATAGACATTTTTTTAGATACTGTGGCCAGTCTGCCCGAAGCGATACGCCACTAGTTGTTTAATTTAAGACAACCATCGTTACCCTTGCTAGGAGTTACTTGATGTTGCTGATTTAATTTTAATTGTGACGAGGCATTGGAAACCTTACGAGAGTCATAGTGATTCCTGGCAGTTCCTCACCAAAATACGCATTTTTTAGATACTGTGGAAAGTCTATCCAAAGCGGTAATCCACTAGCTGCTTATCTTAAGTGAAACTGCCAGAGGTTTCTTGAAGTTGCTGATGTGAGTCTAATTGTGACGAGGCATTGGCTACCTTAAGAGAGTCATACTGACTTTTGCCAAATGCTCACCATAATAGACATTTTTTTAGATACTGTGGCCAGTCTGCCCGAAGCGAAACGCCACTAGTTGTTTAATTTAAGACAACCATCGTTACCCTTGCTAGGAGTTACTTGATGTTGCTGATTTAATTTTAATTGTGACGAGGCATTGGCAACCTTACGAGAGTCATAGTGATTCCTGGCAGTTCCTCACCAAAATACGCATTTTTTAGATACTGTGGAAAGTCTATCCAAAGCGGTAATCCACTAGCTGCTTATCTTAAGTGAAACTGCCAGAGGTTTCTTGAAGTTGCTGATGTGAGTCTAATTGTGACGAGGCATTGGCTACCTTAAGAGAATCATACTGACTTTTGCCAAATGCTCACCATAATAGACATTTTTTTAGATACTGTGGCCAGTCTGCCCGAAGCGATACGCCACTAGTTGTTTAATTTAAGACAACCATCGTTACCCTTGCTAGGAGTTACTTGATGTTGCTGATTTAATTTTAATTGTGACGAGGCATTGGAAACCTTACGAGAGTCATAGTGATTCCTGGCAGTTCCTCACCAAAATACGCATTTTTTAGATACTGTGGAAAGTCTATCCAAAGCGGTAATCCACTAGCTGCTTATCTTAAGTGAAACTGCCAGAGGTTTCTTGAAGTTGCTGATGTGAGTCTAATTGTGACGAGGCATTGGCTACCTTAAGAGAGTCATACTGACTTTTGCCAAATGCTCACCATAATAGACATTTTTTTAGATACTGTGGCCAGTCTGCCCGAAGCGATACGCCACTAGTTGTTTAATTTAAGACAACCATCGTTACCCTTGCTAGGAGTTACTTGATGTTGCTGATTTAATTTTAATTGTGACGAGGCATTGGAAACCTTACGAGAGTCATAGTGATTCCTGGCAGTTCCTCACCAAAATACGCATTTTTTAGATACTGTGGAAAGTCTATCCAAAGCGGTAATCCACTAGCTGCTTATCTTAAGTGAAACTGCCAGAGGTTTCTTGAAGTTGCTGATGTGAGTCTAATTGTGACGAGGCATTGGCTACCTTAAGAGAGTCATACTGACTTTTGCCAAATGCTCACCATAATAGACATTTTTTTAGATACTGTGGCCAGTCTGCCCGAAGCGAAACGCCACTAGTTGTTTAATTTAAGACAACCATCGTTACCCTTGCTAGGAGTTACTTGATGTTGCTGATTTAATTTTAATTGTGACGAGGCATTGGCAACCTTACGAGAGTCATAGTGATTCCTGGCAGTTCCTCACCAAAATACGCATTTTTTAGATACTGTGGAAAGTCTATCCAAAGCGGTAATCCACTAGCTGCTTATCTTAAGTGAAACTGCCAGAGGTTTCTTGAAGTTGCTGATGTGAGTCTAATTGTGACGAGGCATTGGCTACCTTAAGAGAGTCATACTGACTTTTGCCAAATGCTCACCATAATAGACATTTTTTTAGATACTGTGGCCAGTCTGCCCGAAGCGATACGCCACTAGTTGTTTAATTTAAGACAACCATCGTTACCCTTGCTAGGAGTTACTTGATGTTGCTGATTTAATTTTAATTGTGACGAGGCATTGGCAACCTTACGAGAGTCATAGTGATTCCTGGCAGTTCCTCACCAAAATACGCATTTTTTAGATACTGTGGAAAGTCTCTCCAAAGCGGTAATCCACTAGCGGTTTATCTTAAGAGAAACTGCCAGAGGTTTCTTGAAGTTCCTGAAGTGAGTCTAATTGTGACGAGGCATTGGCTACCTTAAGAGAGTCATAGTTACTCTTGCCAAATGCTCACCATAATAGACATTTTTTAGATACTGTGGCCAGTCTGCCCGAAGCGATACGCCACTAGTTGTTTAATTTAAGACAACCATCGTTACCCTTGCTAGGAGTTACTTGATGTTGCTGATTTAATTTTAATTGTGACGAGGCATTGGCAACCTTACGAGAGTCATACTGATTCCTGGCAGTTCCTCACCAAAATATGCATTTGTTAGATATTGTGGAAAGTCTCTCCGAAGCGGTAATCCACTAGCTGCTTATCTTAAGTGAAACTGCCAGAGATTTCTTGAAGTTGCTGATGTGAGTCTAATTGTGACGAGGCATTGGCTACCTTAAGAGAGTCATAGTGACTCTTGCCAAATGCCCACCATAATAGACATTTTTTTAGATACTGTGGCCAGTCTGCCCGAATCATTACGCAATTAGTTGTTTAATTTAAGACAACCATTGTTACTCTTGCTCGGAGTTACTTGATGTTGCTTATTTAATTTTAATTGTGATGAGGCATTGGCAACCTTACGAGAGTCGTAGTGATTCCTGGCAGTTCCTCACGAAAATACGCATTTTTTAGATACTGTGGAAAGTCTCTCCAAAGCGGTAATCCACTAGCTGTTTGTCTTCAGAGAAACTGATAGAGGTTTCTTCAAGTTGCTGACGTGAGTCTAATTGTGGCGAGGCATTGGCTACCTTAAGAGAGTCATAGTTACTCTTGCCAAATGCTCACCATAATAGACATTTTTTAGATACTGTGGCCAGTCTGCCCGAAGCGATACGCCACTAGTTGTTTAATTTAAGACAACCATCGTTATCCTTGCTAGGAGTTACTTGATGTTGCTGATTTAATTTTAATTGTGACGAGGCATTGGCAACCTTACGAGAGTCATAGTGATTCCTGGCAGTTCCTCACCAAAATACGCATTTTTTAGATACTGTGGAAAGTCTCTCCAAAGCGGTAATCCACTAGCTGCTTATCTTAAGTGAAACTGCCAGAGGTTTCTTGAAGTTGCTGATGTGAGTCTAATTGTGACGAGGCATTGGCTACCTTAAGAGATTCATAGTGACTCTTGCCAAATGCTCACCATAATAGACATTTTTTTAGATACTGTGGCCAGTCTGCCCGAAGCGATACGCCACTAGTTGTTTAATTTAAGACAACCATCGTTACCCTTGCTAGGAGTTACTTGATGTTGCTGATTTAATTTTAATTGTGATGAGGCATTGGCAACCTTACGAGAGTCATAGTGATTCCTGGCAGTTCCTCACCAAAATACGCATTTTTTAGATACTGTGGAAAGTCTATCCAACGCGGTAATCCACTAGCTGCTTATCTTAAGTGAAACTGCCAGAGGTTTCTTGAAGTTGCTGATGTGAGTCTAATTGTGACGAGGCATTGGCTACCTTAAGAGAATCATACTGACTTTTGCCAAATGCTCACCATAATAGACATTTTTTTAGATACTGTGGCCAGTCTGCCCGAAGCGATACGCCACTAGTTGTTTAATTTAAGACAACCATCGTTACCCTTGCTAGGAGTTACTTGATGTTGCTGATTTAATTTTAATTGTGACGAGGCATTGGAAACCTTACGAGAGTCATAGTGATTCCTGGCAGTTCCTCACCAAAATACGCATTTTTTAGATACTGTGGAAAGTCTATCCAAAGCGGTAATCCACTAGCTGCTTATCTTAAGTGAAACTGCCAGAGGTTTCTTGAAGTTGCTGATGTGAGTCTAATTGTGACGAGGCATTGGCTACCTTAAGAGAGTCATACTGACTTTTGCCAAATGCTCACCATAATAGACATTTTTTTAGATACTGTGGCCAGTCTGCCCGAAGCGATACGCCACTAGTTGTTTAATTTAAGACAACCATCGTTACCCTTGCTAGGAGTTACTTGATATTGCTGATTTAATTTTAATTGTGACGAGGCATTGGAAACCTTACGAGAGTCATAGTGATTCCTGGCAGTTCCTCACCAAAATACGCATTTTTTAGATACTGTGGAAAGTCTATCCAAAGCGGTAATCCACTAGCTGCTTATCTTAAGTGAAACTGCCAGAGGTTTCTTGAAGTTGCTGATGTGAGTCTAATTGTGACGAGGCATTGGCTACCTTAAGAGAGTCATACTGACTTTTGCCAAATGCTCACCATAATAGACATTTTTTTAGATACTGTGGCCAGTCTGCCCGAAGCGAAACGCCACTAGTTGTTTAATTTAAGACAACCATCGTTACCCTTGCTAGGAGTTACTTGATGTTGCTGATTTAATTTTAATTGTGACGAGGCATTGGCAACCTTACGAGAGTCATAGTGATTCCTGGCAGTTCCTCACCAAAATACGCATTTTTTAGATACTGTGGAAAGTCTATCCAAAGCGGTAATCCACTAGCTGCTTATCTTAAGTGAAACTGCCAGAGGTTTCTTGAAGTTGCTGATGTGAGTCTAATTGTGACGAGGCATTGGCTACCTTAAGAGAATCATACTGACTTTTGCCAAATGCTCACCATAATAGACATTTTTTTAGATACTGTGGCCAGTCTGCCCGAAGCGATACGCCACTAGTTGTTTAATTTAAGACAACCATCGTTACCCTTGCTAGGAGTTACTTGATGTTGCTGATTTAATTTTAATTGTGACGAGGCATTGGAAACCTTACGAGAGTCATAGTGATTCCTGGCAGTTCCTCACCAAAATACGCATTTTTTAGATACTGTGGAAAGTCTATCCAAAGCGGTAATCCACTAGCTGCTTATCTTAAGTGAAACTGCCAGAGGTTTCTTGAAGTTGCTGATGTGAGTCTAATTGTGACGAGGCATTGGCTACCTTAAGAGAGTCATACTGACTTTTGCCAAATGCTCACCATAATAGACATTTTTTTAGATACTGTGGCCAGTCTGCCCGAAGCGATACGCCACTAGTTGTTTAATTTAAGACAACCATCGTTACCCTTGCTAGGAGTTACTTGATGTTGCTGATTTAATTTTAATTGTGACGAGGCATTGGAAACCTTACGAGAGTCATAGTGATTCCTGGCAGTTCCTCACCAAAATACGCATTTTTTAGATACTGTGGAAAGTCTATCCAAAGCGGTAATCCACTAGCTGCTTATCTTAAGTGAAACTGCCAGAGGTTTCTTGAAGTTGCTGATGTGAGTCTAATTGTGACGAGGCATTGGCTACCTTAAGAGAGTCATACTGACTTTTGCCAAATGCTCACCATAATAGACATTTTTTTAGATACTGTGGCCAGTCTGCCCGAAGCGAAACGCCACTAGTTGTTTAATTTAAGACAACCATCGTTACCCTTGCTAGGAGTTACTTGATGTTGCTGATTTAATTTTAATTGTGACGAGGCATTGGCAACCTTACGAGAGTCATAGTGATTCCTGGCAGTTCCTCACCAAAATACGCATTTTTTAGATACTGTGGAAAGTCTATCCAAAGCGGTAATCCACTAGCTGCTTATCTTAAGTGAAACTGCCAGAGGTTTCTTGAAGTTGCTGATGTGAGTCTAATTGTGACGAGGCATTGGCTACCTTAAGAGAGTCATACTGACTTTTGCCAAATGCTCACCATAATAGACATTTTTTTAGATACTGTGGCCAGTCTGCCCGAAGCGATACGCCACTAGTTGTTTAATTTAAGACAACCATCGTTACCCTTGCTAGGAGTTACTTGATGTTGCTGATTTAATTTTAATTGTGACGAGGCATTGGCAACCTTACGAGAGTCATAGTGATTCCTGGCAGTTCCTCACCAAAATACGCATTTTTTAGATACTGTGGAAAGTCTCTCCAAAGCGGTAATCCACTAGCGGTTTATCTTAAGAGAAACTGCCAGAGGTTTCTTGAAGTTCCTGAAGTGAGTCTAATTGTGACGAGGCATTGGCTACCTTAAGAGAGTCATAGTTACTCTTGCCAAATGCTCACCATAATAGACATTTTTTAGATACTGTGGCCAGTCTGCCCGAAGCGATACGCCACTAGTTGTTTAATTTAAGACAACCATCGTTACCCTTGCTAGGAGTTACTTGATGTTGCTGATTTAATTTTAATTGTGACGAGGCATTGGCAACCTTACGAGAGTCATACTGATTCCTGGCAGTTCCTCACCAAAATACGCATTTGTTAGATATTGTGGAAAGTCTCTCCGAAGCGGTAATCCACTAGCTGCTTATCTTAAGTGAAACTGCCAGAGATTTCTTGAAGTTGCTGATGTGAGTCTAATTGTGACGAGGCATTGGCTACCTTAAGAGAGTCATAGTGACTCTTGCCAAATGCCCACCATAATAGACATTTTTTTAGATACTGTGGCCAGTCTGCCCGAATCATTACGCAATTAGTTGTTTAATTTAAGACAACCGTTGTTACTCTTGCTCGGAGTTACTTGATGTTGGTTATTTAATTTTAATTGTGATGAGGCATTGGCAACCTTACGAGAGTCGTAGTGATTCCTGGCAGTTCCTCACGAAAATACGCATTTTTTAGATACTGTGGAAAGTCTCTCCAAAGCGTTAATCCACTAGCTGTTTGTCTTCAGAGAAACTGATAGAGGTTTCTTCAAGTTGCTGACGTGAGTCTAATTGTGGCGAGGCATTGGCTACCTTAAGAGAGTCATAGTTACTCTTGCCAAATGCTCACCATAATAGACATTTTTTAGATACTGTGGCCAGTCTGCCCGAAGCGATACGCCACTAGTTGTTTAATTTAAGACAACCATCGTTATCCTTGCTAGGAGTTACTTGATGTTGCTGATTTAATTTTAATTGTGACGAGGCATTGGCAACCTTACGAGAGTCATAGTGATTCCTGGCAGTTCCTCACCAAAATACGCATTTTTTAGATACTGTGGAAAGTCTCTCCAAAGCGGTAATCCACTAGCTGCTTATCTTAAGTGAAACTGCCAGAGGTTTCTTGAAGTTGCTGATGTGAGTCTAATTGTGACGAGGCATTGGCTACCTTAAGAGATTCATAGTGACTCTTGCCAAATGCTCACCATAATAGACATTTTTTTAGATACTGTGGCCAGTCTGCCCGAAGCGATACGCCACTAGTTGTTTAATTTAAGACAACCATCGTTACCCTTGCTAGGAGTTACTTGATGTTGCTGATTTAATTTTAATTGTGACGAGGCATTGGCAACCTTACGAGAGTCATAGTGATTCCTGGCAGTTCCTCACCAAAATACGCATTTTTTAGATACTGTGGAAAGTCTATCCAACGCGGTAATCCACTAGCTGCTTATCTTAAGTGAAACTGCCAGAGGTTTCTTGAAGTTGCTGATGTGAGTCTAATTGTGACGAGGCATTGGCTACCTTAAGAGAGTCATACTGACTTTTGCCAAATGCTCACCATAATAGACATTTTTTTAGATACTGTGGCCAGTCTGCCCGAAGCGATACGCCACTAGTTGTTTAATTTAAGACAACCATCGTTACCCTTGCTAGGAGTTACTTGATGTTGCTGATTTAATTTTAATTGTGACGAGGCATTGGAAACCTTACGAGAGTCATAGTGATTCCTGGCAGTTCCTCACCAAAATACGCATTTTTTAGATACTGTGGAAAGTCTATCCAAAGCGGTAATCCACTAGCTGCTTATCTTAAGTGAAACTGCCAGAGGTTTCTTGAAGTTGCTGATGTGAGTCTAATTGTGACGAGGCATTGGCTACCTTAAGAGAGTCATACTGACTTTTGCCAAATGCTCACCATAATAGACATTTTTTTAGATACTGTGGCCAGTCTGCCCGAAGCGATACGCCACTAGTTGTTTAATTTAAGACAACCATCGTTACCCTTGCTAGGAGTTACTTGATGTTGCTGATTTAATTTTAATTGTGACGAGGCATTGGAAACCTTACGAGAGTCATAGTGATTCCTGGCAGTTCCTCACCAAAATACGCATTTTTTAGATACTGTGGAAAGTCTATCCAAAGCGGTAATCCACTAGCTGCTTATCTTAAGTGAAACTGCCAGAGGTTTCTTGAAGTTGCTGATGTGAGTCTAATTGTGACGAGGCATTGGCTACCTTAAGAGAGTCATACTGACTTTTGCCAAATGCTCACCATAATAGACATTTTTTTAGATACTGTGGCCAGTCTGCCCGAAGCGATACGCCACTAGTTGTTTAATTTAAGACAACCATCGTTACCCTTGCTAGGAGTTACTTGATGTTGCTGATTTAATTTTAATTGTGACGAGGCATTGGCAACCTTACGAGAGTCATAGTGATTCCTGGCAGTTCCTCACCAAAATACGCATTTTTTAGATACTGTGGAAAGTCTCTCCAAAGCGGTAATCCACTAGCGGTTTATCTTAAGAGAAACTGCCAGAGGTTTCTTGAAGTTCCTGAAGTGAGTCTAATTGTGACGAGGCATTGGCTACCTTAAGAGAGTCATAGTTACTCTTGCCAAATGCTCACCATAATAGACATTTTTTAGATACTGTGGCCAGTCTGCCCGAAGCGATACGCCACTAGTTGTTTAATTTAAGACAACCATCGTTACCCTTGCTAGGAGTTACTTGATGTTGCTGATTTAATTTTAATTGTGACGAGGCATTGGCAACCTTACGAGAGTCATAGTGATTCCTGGCAGTTCCTCACCAAAATACGCATTTGTTAGATATTGTGGAAAGTCTCTCCGAAGCGGTAATCCACTAGCTGCTTATCTTAAGTGAAACTGCCAGAGATTTCTTGAAGTTGCTGATGTGAGTCTAATTGTGACGAGGCATTGGCTACCTTAAGAGAGTCATAGTGACTCTTGCCAAATGCCCACCATAATAGACATTTTTTTAGATACTGTGGCCAGTCTGCCCGAATCATTACGCAATTAGTTGTTTAATTTAAGACAACCATTGTTACTCTTGCTCGGAGTTACTTGATGTTGCTTATTTAATTTTAATTGTGATGAGGCATTGGCAACCTAACGAGAGTCGTAGTGATTCCTGGCAGTTCCTCACGAAAATACGCATTTTTTAGATACTGTGGAAAGTCTCTCCAAAGCGGTAATCCACTAGCTGTTTGTCTTCAGAGAAACTGATAGAGGTTTCTTCAAGTTGCTGACGTGAGTCTAATTGTGGCGAGGCATTGGCTACCTTAAGAGAGTCATAGTTACTCTTGCCAAATGCTCACCATAATAGACATTTTTTAGATACTGTGGCCAGTCTGCCCGAAGCGATACGCCACTAGTTGTTTAATTTAAGACAACCATCGTTATCCTTGCTAGGAGTTACTTGATGTTGCTGATTTAATTTTAATTGTGACGAGGCATTGGCAACCTTACGAGAGTCATAGTGATTCCTGGCAGTTCCTCACCAAAATACGCATTTTTTAGATACTGTGGAAAGTCTCTCCAAAGCGGTAATCCACTAGCTGCTTATCTTAAGTGAAACTGCCAGAGGTTTCTTGAAGTTGCTGATGTGAGTCTAATTGTGACGAGGCATTGGCTACCTTAAGAGATTCATAGTGACTCTTGCCAAATGCTCACCATAATAGACATTTTTTAGATACTGTGGCCAGTCTGCCCGAAGCGATACGCCACTAGTTGTTTAATTTAAGACAACCATCGTTACCCTTGCTAGGAGTTACTTGATGTTGCTGATTTAATTTTAATTGTGACGAGGCATTGGCAACCTTACGAGAGTCATAGTGATTCCTGGCAGTTCCTCACCAAAATACGCATTTTTTAGATACTGTGGAAAGTCTATCCAAAGCGGTAATCCACTAGCTGCTTATCTTAAGTGAAACTGCCAGAGGTTTCTTGAAGTTGCTGATGTGAGTCTAATTGTGACGAGGCATTGGCTACCTTAAGAGAGTCATACTGACTTTTGCCAAATGCTCACCATAATAGACATTTTTTTAGATACTGTGGCCAGTCTGCCCGAGGCGATACGCCACTAGTTGTTTAATTTAAGACAACCATCGTTACCCTTGCTAGGAGTTACTTGATGTTGCTGATTTAATTTTAATTGTGACGAGGCATTGGCAACCTTACGAGAGTCATAGTGATTCCTGGCAGTTCCTCACCAAAATACGCATTTTTTAGATACTGTGGAAAGTCTCTCCAAAGCGGTAATCCACTAGCGGTTTATCTTAAGAGAAACTGCCAGAGGTTTCTTGAAGTTCCTGAAGTGAGTCTAATTGTGACGAGGCATTGGCTACCTTAAGAGAGTCATAGTTACTCTTGCCAAAAGCTCACCATAATAGACATTTTTTAGATACTGTGGCCAGTCTGCCCGAAGCGATACGCCACTAGTTGTTTAATTTAAGACAACCATCGTTACCCTTGCTAGGAGTTACTTGATGTTGCTGATTTAATTTTAATTGTGACGAGGCATTGGCAACCTTACGAGAGTCATAGTGATTCCTGGCAGTTCCTCACCAAAATACGCATTTGTTAGATATTGTGGAAAGTCTCTCCGAAGCGGTAATCCACTAGCTGCTTATCTTAAGTGAAACTGTCAGAGATTTCTTGAAGTTGCTGATGTGAGTCTAATTGTGACGAGGCATTGGCTACCTTAAGAGAGTCATAGTGACTCTTGCCAAATGCCCACCATAATAGACATTTTTTTAGATACTGTGGCCAGTCTGCCCGAATCATTACGCAATTAGTTGTTTAATTTAAGACAACCATTGTTACTCTTGCTCGGAGTTACTTGATGTTGCTTATTTAATTTTAATTGTGATGAGGCATTGGCAACCTTACGAGAGTCGTAGTGATTCCTGGCAGTTCCTCACGAAAATACGCATTTTTTAGATACTGTGGAAAGTCTCTCCAAAGCGGTAATCCACTAGCTGTTTGTCTTCAGAGAAACTGATAGAGGTTTCTTCAAGTTGCTGACGTGAGTCTAATTGTGGCGAGGCATTGGCTACCTTAAGAGAGTCATAGTTACTCTTGCCAAATGCTCACCATAATAGACATTTTTTAGATACTGTGGCCAGTCTGCCCGAAGCGATACGCCACTAGTTGTTTAATTTAAGACAACCATCGTTATCCTTGCTAGGAGTTACTTGATGTTGCTGATTTAATTTTAATTGTGACGAGGCATTGGCAACCTTACGAGAGTCATAGTGATTCCTGGCAGTTCCTCACCAAAATACGCATTTTTTAGATACTGTGGAAAGTCTCTCCAAAGCGGTAATCCACTAGCTGCTTATCTTAAGTGAAACTGCCAGAGGTTTCTTGAAGTTGCTGATGTGAGTCTAATTGTGACGAGGCATTGGCTACCTTAAGAGATTCATAGTGACTCTTGCCAAATGCTCACCATAATAGACATTTTTTTAGATACTGTGGCCAGTCTGCCCGAAGCGATACGCCACTAGTTGTTTAATTTAAGACAACCATCGTTACCCTTGCTAGGAGTTACTTGATGTTGCTGATTTAATTTTAATTGTGACGAGGCATTGGCAACCTTACGAGAGTCATAGTGATTCCTGGCAGTTCCTCACCAAAATACGCATTTTTTAGATACTGTGGAAAGTCTATCCAAAGCGGTAATCCACTAGCTGCTTATCTTAAGTGAAACTGCCAGAGGTTTCTTGAAGTTGCTGATGTGAGTCTAATTGTGACGAGGCATTGGCTACCTTAAGAGAGTCATACTGACTTTTGCCAAATGCTCACCATAATAGACATTTTTTTAGATACTGTGGCCAGTCTGCCCGAAGCGATACGCCACCAGTTGTTTAATTTAAGACAACCATCGTTACCCTTGCTAGGAGTTACTTGATGTTGCTGATTTAATTTTAATTGTGACGAGGCATTGGCAACCTTACGAGAGTCATAGTGATTCCTGGCAGTTCCTCACCAAAATACGCATTTTTTAGATACTGTGGAAAGTCTCTCCAAAGCGGTAATCCACTAGCGGTTTATCTTAAGAGAAACTGCCAGAGGTTTCTTGAAGTTCCTGAAGTGAGTCTAATTGTGACGAGGCATTGGCTACCTTAAGAGAGTCATAGTTACTCTTGCCAAAAGCTCACCATAATAGACATTTTTTAGATACTGTGGCCAGTCTGCCCGAAGCGATACGCCACTAGTTGTTTAATTTAAGACAACCATCGTTACCCTTGCTAGGAGTTACTTGATGTTGCTGATTTAATTTTAATTGTGACGAGGCATTGGCAACCTTACGAGAGTCATAGTGATTCCTGGCAGTTCCTCACCAAAATACGCATTTTTTAGATACTGTGGAAAGTCTCTCCAAAGCGGTAATCCACTAGCTGCTTATCTTAAGTGAAACTGCCAGAGGTTTCTTGAAGTTGCTGATGTGAGTCTAATTGTGACGAGGCATTGGCTACCTTAAGAGATTCATAGTGACTCTTGCCAAATGCTCACCATAATAGACATTTTTTTAGATACTGTGGCCAGTCTGCCCGAAGCGATACGCCACTAGTTGTTTAATTTAAGACAACCATCGTTACCCTTGCTAGGAGTTACTTGATGTTGCTGATTTAATTTTAATTGTGACGAGGCATTGGCAACCTTACGAGAGTCATAGTGATTCCTGGCAGTTCCTCACCAAAATACGCATTTTTTAGATACTGTGGAAAGTCTCTTTAAAGCGGTAATCCACTAGCGGTTTATCTTAAGAGAAACTGCCAGAGGTTTCTTGAAGTTCCTGAAGTGAGTCTAATTGTGACGAGGCATTGGCTACCTTAAGAGAGTCATAGTTACTCTTGCCAAATGCTCACCATAATAGACATTTTTTAGATACTGTGGCCAGTCTGCCCGAAGCGATACGCCACTAGTTGTTTAATTTAAGACAACCATCGTTACCCTTGCTAGGAGTTACTTGATGTTGCTGATTTAATTTTAATTGTGACGAGGCATTGGCAACCTTACGAGAGTCATAGTGATTCCTGGCAGTTCCTCACCAAAATACGCATTTGTTAGATATTGTGGAAAGTCTCTCCGAAGCGGTAATCCACTAGCTGCTTATCTTAAGTGAAACTGCCAGAGATTTCTTGAAGTTGCTGATGTGAGTCTAATTGTGACGAGGCATTGGCTACCTTAAGAGAGTCATAGTGACTCTTGCCAAATGCCCACCATAATAGACATTTTTTTAGATACTGTGGCCAGTCTGCCCGAATCATTACGCAATTAGTTGTTTAATTTAAGACAACCATTGTTACTCTTGCTCGGAGTTACTTGATGTTGCTTATTTAATTTTAATTGTGATGAGGCATTGGCAACCTAACGAGAGTCGTAGTGATTCCTGGCAGTTCCTCACGAAAATACGCATTTTTTAGATACTGTGGAAAGTCTCTCCAAAGCGGTAATCCACTAGCTGTTTGTCTTCAGAGAAACTGATAGAGGTTTCTTCAAGTTGCTGACGTGAGTCTAATTGTGGCGAGGCATTGGCTACCTTAAGAGAGTCATAGTTACTCTTGCCAAATGCTCACCATAATAGACATTTTTTAGATACTGTGGCCAGTCTGCCCGAAGCGATACGCCACTAGTTGTTTAATTTAAGACAACCATCGTTATCCTTGCTAGGAGTTACTTGATGTTGCTGATTTAATTTTAATTGTGACGAGGCATTGGCAACCTTACGAGAGTCATAGTGATTCCTGGCAGTTCCTCACCAAAATACGCATTTTTTAGATACTGTGGAAAGTCTCTCCAAAGCGGTAATCCACTAGCTGCTTATCTTAAGTGAAACTGCCAGAGGTTTCTTGAAGTTGCTGATGTGAGTCTAATTGTGACGAGGCATTGGCTACCTTAAGAGATTCATAGTGACTCTTGCCAAATGCTCACCATAATAGACATTTTTTAGATACTGTGGCCAGTCTGCCCGAAGCGATACGCCACTAGTTGTTTAATTTAAGACAACCATCGTTACCCTTGCTAGGAGTTACTTGATGTTGCTGATTTAATTTTAATTGTGACGAGGCATTGGCAACCTTACGAGAGTCATAGTGATTCCTGGCAGTTCCTCACCAAAATACGCATTTTTTAGATACTGTGGAAAGTCTATCCAAAGCGGTAATCCACTAGCTGCTTATCTTAAGTGAAACTGCCAGAGGTTTCTTGAAGTTGCTGATGTGAGTCTAATTGTGACGAGGCATTGGCTACCTTAAGAGAGTCATACTGACTTTTGCCAAATGCTCACCATAATAGACATTTTTTTAGATACTGTGGCCAGTCTGCCCGAAGCGATACGCCACTAGTTGTTTAATTTAAGACAACCATCGTTACCCTTGCTAGGAGTTACTTGATGTTGCTGATTTAATTTTAATTGTGACGAGGCATTGGCAACCTTACGAGAGTCATAGTGATTCCTGGCAGTTCCTCACCAAAATACGCATTTTTTAGATACTGTGGAAAGTCTCTCCAAAGCGGTAATCCACTAGCGGTTTATCTTAAGAGAAACTGCCAGAGGTTTCTTGAAGTTCCTGAAGTGAGTCTAATTGTGACGAGGCATTGGCTACCTTAAGAGAGTCATAGTTACTCTTGCCAAAAGCTCACCATAATAGACATTTTTTAGATACTGTGGCCAGTCTGCCCGAAGCGATACGCCACTAGTTGTTTAATTTAAGACAACCATCGTTACCCTTGCTAGGAGTTACTTGATGTTGCTGATTTAATTTTAATTGTGACGAGGCATTGGCAACCTTACGAGAGTCATAGTGATTCCTGGCAGTTCCTCACCAAAATACGCATTTGTTAGATATTGTGGAAAGTCTCTCCGAAGCGGTAATCCACTAGCTGCTTATCTTAAGTGAAACTGTCAGAGATTTCTTGAAGTTGCTGATGTGAGTCTAATTGTGACGAGGCATTGGCTACCTTAAGAGAGTCATAGTGACTCTTGCCAAATGCCCACCATAATAGACATTTTTTTAGATACTGTGGCCAGTCTGCCCGAATCATTACGCAATTAGTTGTTTAATTTAAGACAACCATTGTTACTCTTGCTCGGAGTTACTTGATGTTGCTTATTTAATTTTAATTGTGATGAGGCATTGGCAACCTTACGAGAGTCGTAGTGATTCCTGGCAGTTCCTCACGAAAATACGCATTTTTTAGATACTGTGGAAAGTCTCTCCAAAGCGGTAATCCACTAGCTGTTTGTCTTCAGAGAAACTGATAGAGGTTTCTTCAAGTTGCTGACGTGAGTCTAATTGTGGCGAGGCATTGGCTACCTTAAGAGAGTCATAGTTACTCTTGCCAAATGCTCACCATAATAGACATTTTTTAGATACTGTGGCCAGTCTGCCCGAAGCGATACGCCACTAGTTGTTTAATTTAAGACAACCATCGTTATCCTTGCTAGGAGTTACTTGATGTTGCTGATTTAATTTTAATTGTGACGAGGCATTGGCAACCTTACGAGAGTCATAGTGATTCCTGGCAGTTCCTCACCAAAATACGCATTTTTTAGATACTGTGGAAAGTCTCTCCAAAGCGGTAATCCACTAGCTGCTTATCTTAAGTGAAACTGCCAGAGGTTTCTTGAAGTTGCTGATGTGAGTCTAATTGTGACGAGGCATTGGCTACCTTAAGAGATTCATAGTGACTCTTGCCAAATGCTCACCATAATAGACATTTTTTTAGATACTGTGGCCAGTCTGCCCGAAGCGATACGCCACTAGTTGTTTAATTTAAGACAACCATCGTTACCCTTGCTAGGAGTTACTTGATGTTGCTGATTTAATTTTAATTGTGACGAGGCATTGGCAACCTTACGAGAGTCATAGTGATTCCTGGCAGTTCCTCACCAAAATACGCATTTTTTAGATACTGTGGAAAGTCTATCCAAAGCGGTAATCCACTAGCTGCTTATCTTAAGTGAAACTGCCAGAGGTTTCTTGAAGTTGCTGATGTGAGTCTAATTGTGACGAGGCATTGGCTACCTTAAGAGAGTCATACTGACTTTTGCCAAATGCTCACCATAATAGACATTTTTTTAGATACTGTGGCCAGTCTGCCCGAAGCGATACGCCACCAGTTGTTTAATTTAAGACAACCATCGTTACCCTTGCTAGGAGTTACTTGATGTTGCTGATTTAATTTTAATTGTGACGAGGCATTGGCAACCTTACGAGAGTCATAGTGATTCCTGGCAGTTCCTCACCAAAATACGCATTTTTTAGATACTGTGGAAAGTCTCTCCAAAGCGGTAATCCACTAGCGGTTTATCTTAAGAGAAACTGCCAGAGGTTTCTTGAAGTTCCTGAAGTGAGTCTAATTGTGACGAGGCATTGGCTACCTTAAGAGAGTCATAGTTACTCTTGCCAAAAGCTCACCATAATAGACATTTTTTAGATACTGTGGCCAGTCTGCCCGAAGCGATACGCCACTAGTTGTTTAATTTAAGACAACCATCGTTACCCTTGCTAGGAGTTACTTGATGTTGCTGATTTAATTTTAATTGTGACGAGGCATTGGCAACCTTACGAGAGTCATAGTGATTCCTGGCAGTTCCTCACCAAAATACGCATTTTTTAGATACTGTGGAAAGTCTCTCCAAAGCGGTAATCCACTAGCTGCTTATCTTAAGTGAAACTGCCAGAGGTTTCTTGAAGTTGCTGATGTGAGTCTAATTGTGACGAGGCATTGGCTACCTTAAGAGATTCATAGTGACTCTTGCCAAATGCTCACCATAATAGACATTTTTTTAGATACTGTGGCCAGTCTGCCCGAAGCGATACGCCACTAGTTGTTTAATTTAAGACAACCATCGTTACCCTTGCTAGGAGTTACTTGATGTTGCTGATTTAATTTTAATTGTGACGAGGCATTGGCAACCTTACGAGAGTCATAGTGATTCCTGGCAGTTCCTCACCAAAATACGCATTTTTTAGATACTGTGGAAAGTCTATCCAAAGCGGTAATCCACTAGCTGCTTATCTTAAGTGAAACTGCCAGAGGTTTCTTGAAGTTGCTGATGTGAGTCTAATTGTGACGAGGCATTGGCTACCTTAAGAGAGTCATACTGACTTTTGCCAAATGCTCACCATAATAGACATTTTTTTAGATACTGTGGCCAGTCTGCCCGAAGCGATACGCCACTAGTTGTTTAATTTAAGACAACCATCGTTATCCTTGCTAGGAGTTACTTGATGTTGCTGATTTAATTTTAATTGTGACGAGGCATTGGCAACCTTACGAGAGTCATAGTGATTCCTGGCAGTTCCTCACCAAAATACGCATTTTTTAGATACTGTGGAAAGTCTATCCAAAGCGGTAATCCACTAGCTGCTTATCTTAAGTGAAACTGCCAGAGGTTTCTTGAAGTTGCTGATGTGAGTCTAATTGTGACGAGGCATTGGCTACCTTAAGAGAGTCATACTGACTTTTGCCAAATGCTCACCATAATAGACATTTTTTTAGATACTGTGGCCAGTCTGCCCGAAGCGATACGCCACTAGTTGTTTAATTTAAGACAACCATCGTTATCCTTGCTAGGAGTTACTTGATGTTGCTGATTTAATTTTAATTGTGACGAGGCATTGGCAACCTTACGAGAGTCATAGTGATTCCTGGCAGTTCCTCACCAAAATACGCATTTTTTAGATACTGTGGAAAGTCTCTCCAAAGCGGTAATCCACTAGCTGCTTATCTTAAGTGAAACTGCCAGAGGTTTCTTGAAGTTGCTGATGTGAGTCTAATTGTGACGAGGCATTGGCTACCTTAAGAGATTCATAGTGACTCTTGCCAAATGCTCACCATAATAGACATTTTTTAGATACTGTGGCCAGTCTGCCCGAAGCGATACGCCACTAGTTGTTTAATTTAAGACAACCATCGTTACCCTTGCTAGGAGTTACTTGATGTTGCTGATTTAATTTTAATTGTGACGAGGCATTGGCAACCTTACGAGAGTCATAGTGATTCCTGGCAGTTCCTCACCAAAATACGCATTTTTTAGATACTGTGGAAAGTCTATCCAAAGCGGTAATCCACTAGCTGCTTATCTTAAGTGAAACTGCCAGGGGTTTCTTGAAGTTGCTGATGTGAGTCTAATTGTGACGAGGCATTGGCTACCTTAAGAGAGTCATACTGACTTTTGCCAAATGCTCACCATAATAGACATTTTTTTAGATACTGTGGCCAGTCTGCCCGAAGCGATACGCCACTAGTTGTTTAATTTAAGACAACCATCGTTACCCTTGCTAGGAGTTACTTGATGTTGCTGATTTAATTTTAATTGTGACGAGGCATTGGCAACCTTACGAGAGTCATAGTGATTCCTGGCAGTTCCTCACCAAAATACGCATTTTTTAGATACTGTGGAAAGTCTCTCCAAAGCGGTAATCCACTAGCGGTTTATCTTAAGAGAAACTGCCAGAGGTTTCTTGAAGTTCCTGAAGTGAGTCTAATTGTGACGAGGCATTGGCTACCTTAAGAGAGTCATAGTTACTCTTGCCAAAAGCTCACCATAATAGACATTTTTTAGATACTGTGGCCAGTCTGCCCGAAGCGATACGCCACTAGTTGTTTAATTTAAGACAACCATCGTTACCCTTGCTAGGAGTTACTTGATGTTGCTGATTTAATTTTAATTGTGACGAGGCATTGGCAACCTTACGAGAGTCATAGTGATTCCTGGCAGTTCCTCACCAAAATACGCATTTGTTAGATATTGTGGAAAGTCTCTCCGAAGCGGTAATCCACTAGCTGCTTATCTTAAGTGAAACTGCCAGAGATTTCTTGAAGTTGCTGATGTGAGTCTAATTGTGACGAGGCATTGGCTACCTTAAGAGAGTCATAGTGACTCTTGCCAAATGCCCACCATAATAGACATTTTTTTAGATACTGTGGCCAGTCTGCCCGAATCATTACGCAATTAGTTGTTTAATTTAAGACAACCATTGTTACTCTTGCTCGGAGTTACTTGATGTTGCTTATTTAATTTTAATTGTGATGAGGCATTGGCAACCTTACGAGAGTCGTAGTGATTCCTGGCAGTTCCTCACGAAAATACGCATTTTTTAGATACTGTGGAAAGTCTCTCCAAAGCGGTAATCCACTAGCTGTTTGTCTTCAGAGAAACTGATAGAGGTTTCTTCAAGTTGCTGACGTGAGTCTAATTGTGGCGAGGCATTGGCTACCTTAAGAGAGTCATAGTTACTCTTGCCAAATGCTCACCATAATAGACATTTTTTAGATACTGTGGCCAGTCTGCCCGAAGCGATACGCCACTAGTTGTTTAATTTAAGACAACCATCGTTACCCTTGCTAGGAGTTACTTGATGTTGCTGATTTAATTTTAATTGTGACGAGGCATTGGCAACCTTACGAGAGTCATAGTGATTCCTGGCAGTTCCTCACCAAAATACGCATTTTTTAGATACTGTGGAAAGTCTCTCCAAAGCGGTAATCCACTAGCTGCTTATCTTAAGTGAAACTGCCAGAGGTTTCTTGAAGTTGCTGATGTGAGTCTAATTGTGACGAGGCATTGGCTACCTTAAGAGATTCATAGTGACTCTTGCCAAATGCTCACCATAATAGACATTTTTTTAGATACTGTGGCCAGTCTGCCCGAAGCGATACGCCACTAGTTGTTTAATTTAAGACAACCATCGTTACCCTTGCTAGGAGTTACTTGATGTTGCTGATTTAATTTTAATTGTGACGAGGCATTGGCAACCTTACGAGAGTCATAGTGATTCCTGGCAGTTCCTCACCAAAATACGCATTTTTTAGATACTGTGGAAAGTCTATCCAAAGCGGTAATCCACTAGCTGCTTATCTTAAGTGAAACTGCCAGAGGTTTCTTGAAGTTGCTGATGTGAGTCTAATTGTGACGAGGCATTGGCTACCTTAAGAGAGTCATACTGACTTTTGCCAAATGCTCACCATAATAGACATTTTTTTAGATACTGTGGCCAGTCTGCCCGAAGCGATACGCCACTAGTTGTTTAATTTAAGACAACCATCGTTACCCTTGCTAGGAGTTACTTGATGTTGCTGATTTAATTTTAATTGTGACGAGGCATTGGCAACCTTACGAGAGTCATAGTGATTCCTGGCAGTTCCTCACCAAAATACGCATTTTTTAGATACTGTGGAAAGTCTCTCCAAAGCGGTAATCCACTAGCGGTTTATCTTAAGAGAAACTGCCAGAGGTTTCTTGAAGTTCCTGAAGTGAGTCTAATTGTGACGAGGCATTGGCTACCTTAAGAGAGTCATAGTTACTCTTGCCAAAAGCTCACCATAATAGACATTTTTTAGATACTGTGGCCAGTCTGCCCGAAGCGATACGCCACTAGTTGTTTAATTTAAGACAACCATCGTTACCCTTGCTAGGAGTTACTTGATGTTGCTGATTTAATTTTAATTGTGACGAGGCATTGGCAACCTTACGAGAGTCATAGTGATTCCTGGCAGTTCCTCACCAAAATACGCATTTTTTAGATACTGTGGAAAGTCTCTCCAAAGCGGTAATCCACTAGCTGCTTATCTTAAGTGAAACTGCCAGAGGTTTCTTGAAGTTGCTGATGTGAGTCTAATTGTGACGAGGCATTGGCTACCTTAAGAGATTCATAGTGACTCTTGCCAAATGCTCACCATAATAGACATTTTTTTAGATACTGTGGCCAGTCTGCCCGAAGCGATACGCCACTAGTTGTTTAATTTAAGACAACCATCGTTACCCTTGCTAGGAGTTACTTGATGTTGCTGATTTAATTTTAATTGTGACGAGGCATTGGCAACCTTACGAGAGTCATAGTGATTCCTGGCAGTTCCTCACCAAAATACGCATTTTTTAGATACTGTGGAAAGTCTCTCCAAAGCGGTAATCCACTAGCGGTTTATCTTAAGAGAAACTGCCAGAGGTTTCTTGAAGTTCCTGAAGTGAGTCTAATTGTGACGAGGCATTGGCTACCTTAAGAGAGTCATAGTTACTCTTGCCAAAAGCTCACCATAATAGACATTTTTTAGATACTGTGGCCAGTCTGCCCGAAGCGATACGCCACTAGTTGTTTAATTTAAGACAACCATCGTTACCCTTGCTAGGAGTTACTTGATGTTGCTGATTTAATTTTAATTGTGACGAGGCATTGGCAACCTTACGAGAGTCATAGTGATTCCTGGCAGTTCCTCACCAAAATACGCATTTGTTAGATATTGTGGAAAGTCTCTCCGAAGCGGTAATCCACTAGCTGCTTATCTTAAGTGAAACTGCCAGAGATTTCTTGAAGTTGCTGATGTGAGTCTAATTGTGACGAGGCATTGGCTACCTTAAGAGAGTCATAGTGACTCTTGCCAAATGCCCACCATAATAGACATTTTTTTAGATACTGTGGCCAGTCTGCCCGAATCATTACGCAATTAGTTGTTTAATTTAAGACAACCATTGTTACTCTTGCTCGGAGTTACTTGATGTTGCTTATTTAATTTTAATTGTGATGAGGCATTGGCAACCTTACGAGAGTCGTAGTGATTCCTGGCAGTTCCTCACGAAAATACGCATTTTTTAGATACTGTGGAAAGTCTCTCCAAAGCGGTAATCCACTAGCTGTTTGTCTTCAGAGAAACTGATAGAGGTTTCTTCAAGTTGCTGACGTGAGTCTAATTGTGGCGAGGCATTGGCTACCTTAAGAGAGTCATAGTTACTCTTGCCAAATGCTCACCATAATAGACATTTTTTAGATACTGTGGCCAGTCTGCCCGAAGCGATACGCCACTAGTTGTTTAATTTAAGACAACCATCGTTACCCTTGCTAGGAGTTACTTGATGTTGCTGATTTAATTTTAATTGTGACGAGGCATTGGCAACCTTACGAGAGTCATAGTGATTCCTGGCAGTTCCTCACCAAAATACGCATTTTTTAGATACTGTGGAAAGTCTCTCCAAAGCGGTAATCCACTAGCTGCTTATCTTAAGTGAAACTGCCAGAGGTTTCTTGAAGTTGCTGATGTGAGTCTAATTGTGACGAGGCATTGGCTACCTTAAGAGATTCATAGTGACTCTTGCCAAATGCTCACCATAATAGACATTTTTTTAGATACTGTGGCCAGTCTGCCCGAAGCGATACGCCACTAGTTGTTTAATTTAAGACAACCATCGTTACCCTTGCTAGGAGTTACTTGATGTTGCTGATTTAATTTTAATTGTGACGAGGCATTGGCAACCTTACGAGAGTCATAGTGATTCCTGGCAGTTCCTCACCAAAATACGCATTTTTTAGATACTGTGGAAAGTCTATCCAAAGCGGTAATCCACTAGCTGCTTATCTTAAGTGAAACTGCCAGAGGTTTCTTGAAGTTGCTGATGTGAGTCTAATTGTGACGAGGCATTGGCTACCTTAAGAGAGTCATACTGACTTTTGCCAAATGCTCACCATAATAGACATTTTTTTAGATACTGTGGCCAGTCTGCCCGAAGCGATACGCCACTAGTTGTTTAATTTAAGACAACCATCGTTACCCTTGCTAGGAGTTACTTGATGTTGCTGATTTAATTTTAATTGTGACGAGGCATTGGCAACCTTACGAGAGTCATAGTGATTCCTGGCAGTTCCTCACCAAAATACGCATTTTTTAGATACTGTGGAAAGTCTCTCCAAAGCGGTAATCCACTAGCGGTTTATCTTAAGAGAAACTGCCAGAGGTTTCTTGAAGTTCCTGAAGTGAGTCTAATTGTGACGAGGCATTGGCTACCTTAAGAGAGTCATAGTTACTCTTGCCAAAAGCTCACCATAATAGACATTTTTTAGATACTGTGGCCAGTCTGCCCGAAGCGATACGCCACTAGTTGTTTAATTTAAGACAACCATCGTTACCCTTGCTAGGAGTTACTTGATGTTGCTGATTTAATTTTAATTGTGACGAGGCATTGGCAACCTTACGAGAGTCATAGTGATTCCTGGCAGTTCCTCACCAAAATACGCATTTTTTAGATACTGTGGAAAGTCTCTCCAAAGCGGTAATCCACTAGCTGCTTATCTTAAGTGAAACTGCCAGAGGTTTCTTGAAGTTGCTGATGTGAGTCTAATTGTGACGAGGCATTGGCTACCTTAAGAGATTCATAGTGACTCTTGCCAAATGCTCACCATAATAGACATTTTTTTAGATACTGTGGCCAGTCTGCCCGAAGCGATACGCCACTAGTTGTTTAATTTAAGACAACCATCGTTACCCTTGCTAGGAGTTACTTGATGTTGCTGATTTAATTTTAATTGTGACGAGGCATTGGCAACCTTACGAGAGTCATAGTGATTCCTGGCAGTTCCTCACCAAAATACGCATTTTTTAGATACTGTGGAAAGTCTATCCAAAGCGGTAATCCACTAGCTGCTTATCTTAAGTGAAACTGCCAGAGGTTTCTTGAAGTTGCTGATGTGAGTCTAATTGTGACGAGGCATTGGCTACCTTAAGAGAGTCATACTGACTTTTGCCAAATGCTCACCATAATAGACATTTTTTTAGATACTGTGGCCAGTCTGCCCGAAGCGATACGCCACTAGTTGTTTAATTTAAGACAACCATCGTTACCCTTGGTAGGAGTTACTTGATGTTGCTGATTTAATTTTAATTGTGACGAGGCATTGGCAACCTTACGAGAGTCATAGTGATTCCTGGCAGTTCCTCACCAAAATACGCATTTTTTAGATACTGTGGAAAGTCTCTCCAAAGCGGTAATCCACTAGCGGTTTATCTTAAGAGAAACTGCCAGAGGTTTCTTGAAGTTCCTGAAGTGAGTCTAATTGTGACGAGGCATTGGCTACCTTAAGAGAGTCATAGTTACTCTTGCCAAAAGCTCACCATAATAGACATTTTTTAGATACTGTGGCCAGTCTGCCCGAAGCGATACGCCACTAGTTGTTTAATTTAAGACAACCATCGTTATCCTTGCTAGGAGTTACTTGATGTTGCTGATTTAATTTTAATTGTGACGAGGCATTGGCAACCTTACGAGAGTCATAGTGATTCCTGGCAGTTCCTCACCAAAATACGCATTTTTTAGATACTGTGGAAAGTCTCTCCAAAGCGGTAATCCACTAGCTGCTTATCTTAAGTGAAACTGCCAGAGGTTTCTTGAAGTTGCTGATGTGAGTCTAATTGTGACGAGGCATTGGCTACCTTAAGAGATTCATAGTGACTCTTGCCAAATGCTCACCATAATAGACATTTTTTTAGATACTGTGGCCAGTCTGCCCGAAGCGATACGCCACTAGTTGTTTAATTTAAGACAACCATCGTTACCCTTGCTAGGAGTTACTTGATGTTGCTGATTTAATTTTAATTGTGACGAGGCATTGGCAACCTTACGAGAGTCATAGTGATTCCTGGCAGTTCCTCACCAAAATACGCATTTTTTAGATACTGTGGAAAGTCTATCCAAAGCGGTAATCCACTAGCTGCTTATCTTAAGTGAAACTGCCAGAGGTTTCTTGAAGTTGCTGATGTGAGTCTAATTGTGACGAGGCATTGGCTACCTTAAGAGAGTCATACTGACTTTTGCCAAATGCTCACCATAATAGACATTTTTTTAGATACTGTGGCCAGTCTGCCCGAAGCGATACGCCACCAGTTGTTTAATTTAAGACAACCATCGTTACCCTTGCTAGGAGTTACTTGATGTTGCTGATTTAATTTTAATTGTGACGAGGCATTGGCAACCTTACGAGAGTCATAGTGATTCCTGGCAGTTCCTCACCAAAATACGCATTTTTTAGATACTGTGGAAAGTCTCTCCAAAGCGGTAATCCACTAGCGGTTTATCTTAAGAGAAACTGCCAGAGGTTTCTTGAAGTTCCTGAAGTGAGTCTAATTGTGACGAGGCATTGGCTACCTTAAGAGAGTCATAGTTACTCTTGCCAAAAGCTCACCATAATAGACATTTTTTAGATACTGTGGCCAGTCTGCCCGAAGCGATACGCCACTAGTTGTTTAATTTAAGACAACCATCGTTATCCTTGCTAGGAGTTACTTGATGTTGCTGATTTAATTTTAATTGTGACGAGGCATTGGCAACCTTACGAGAGTCATAGTGATTCCTGGCAGTTCCTCACCAAAATACGCATTTTTTAGATACTGTGGAAAGTCTATCCAAAGCGGTAATCCACTAGCTGCTTATCTTAAGTGAAACTGCCAGAGGTTTCTTGAAGTTGCTGATGTGAGTCTAATTGTGACGAGGCATTGGCTACCTTAAGAGAGTCATACTGACTTTTGCCAAATGCTCACCATAATAGACATTTTTTTAGATACTGTGGCCAGTCTGCCCGAAGCGATACGCCACTAGTTGTTTAATTTAAGACAACCATCGTTATCCTTGCTAGGAGTTACTTGATGTTGCTGATTTAATTTTAATTGTGACGAGGCATTGGCAACCTTACGAGAGTCATAGTGATTCCTGGCAGTTCCTCACCAAAATACGCATTTTTTAGATACTGTGGAAAGTCTATCCAAAGCGGTAATCCACTAGCTGCTTATCTTAAGTGAAACTGCCAGAGGTTTCTTGAAGTTGCTGATGTGAGTCTAATTGTGACGAGGCATTGGCTACCTTAAGAGAGTCATACTGACTTTTGCCAAATGCTCACCATAATAGACATTTTTTTAGATACTGTGGCCAGTCTGCCCGAAGCGATACGCCACTAGTTGTTTAATTTAAGACAACCATCGTTATCCTTGCTAGGAGTTACTTGATGTTGCTGATTTAATTTTAATTGTGACGAGGCATTGGCAACCTTACGAGAGTCATAGTGATTCCTGGCAGTTCCTCACCAAAATACGCATTTTTTAGATACTGTGGAAAGTCTCTCCAAAGCGGTAATCCACTAGCTGCTTATCTTAAGTGAAACTGCCAGAGGTTTCTTGAAGTTGCTGATGTGAGTCTAATTGTGACGAGGCATTGGCTACCTTAAGAGATTCATAGTGACTCTTGCCAAATGCTCACCATAATAGACATTTTTTAGATACTGTGGCCAGTCTGCCCGAAGCGATACGCCACTAGTTGTTTAATTTAAGACAACCATCGTTACCCTTGCTAGGAGTTACTTGATGTTGCTGATTTAATTTTAATTGTGACGAGGCATTGGCAACCTTACGAGAGTCATAGTGATTCCTGGCAGTTCCTCACCAAAATACGCATTTTTTAGATACTGTGGAAAGTCTATCCAAAGCGGTAATCCACTAGCTGCTTATCTTAAGTGAAACTGCCAGAGGTTTCTTGAAGTTGCTGATGTGAGTCTAATTGTGACGAGGCATTGGCTACCTTAAGAGAGTCATACTGACTTTTGCCAAATGCTCACCATAATAGACATTTTTTTAGATACTGTGGCCAGTCTGCCCGAAGCGATACGCCACTAGTTGTTTAATTTAAGACAACCATCGTTACCCTTGCTAGGAGTTACTTGATGTTGCTGATTTAATTTTAATTGTGACGAGGCATTGGCAACCTTACGAGAGTCATAGTGATTCCTGGCAGTTCCTCACCAAAATACGCATTTTTTAGATACTGTGGAAAGTCTCTCCAAAGCGGTAATCCACTAGCGGTTTATCTTAAGAGAAACTGCCAGAGGTTTCTTGAAGTTCCTGAAGTGAGTCTAATTGTGACGAGGCATTGGCTACCTTAAGAGAGTCATAGTTACTCTTGCCAAAAGCTCACCATAATAGACATTTTTTAGATACTGTGGCCAGTCTGCCCGAAGCGATACGCCACTAGTTGTTTAATTTAAGACAACCATCGTTACCCTTGCTAGGAGTTACTTGATGTTGCTGATTTAATTTTAATTGTGACGAGGCATTGGCAACCTTACGAGAGTCATAGTGATTCCTGGCAGTTCCTCACCAAAATACGCATTTGTTAGATATTGTGGAAAGTCTCTCCGAAGCGGTAATCCACTAGCTGCTTATCTTAAGTGAAACTGCCAGAGATTTCTTGAAGTTGCTGATGTGAGTCTAATTGTGACGAGGCATTGGCTACCTTAAGAGAGTCATAGTGACTCTTGCCAAATGCCCACCATAATAGACATTTTTTTAGATACTGTGGCCAGTCTGCCCGAATCATTACGCAATTAGTTGTTTAATTTAAGACAACCATTGTTACTCTTGCTCGGAGTTACTTGATGTTGCTTATTTAATTTTAATTGTGATGAGGCATTGGCAACCTTACGAGAGTCGTAGTGATTCCTGGCAGTTCCTCACGAAAATACGCATTTTTTAGATACTGTGGAAAGTCTCTCCAAAGCGGTAATCCACTAGCTGTTTGTCTTCAGAGAAACTGATAGAGGTTTCTTCAAGTTGCTGACGTGAGTCTAATTGTGGCGAGGCATTGGCTACCTTAAGAGAGTCATAGTTACTCTTGCCAAATGCTCACCATAATAGACATTTTTTAGATACTGTGGCCAGTCTGCCCGAAGCGATACGCCACTAGTTGTTTAATTTAAGACAACCATCGTTACCCTTGCTAGGAGTTACTTGATGTTGCTGATTTAATTTTAATTGTGACGAGGCATTGGCAACCTTACGAGAGTCATAGTGATTCCTGGCAGTTCCTCACCAAAATACGCATTTTTTAGATACTGTGGAAAGTCTCTCCAAAGCGGTAATCCACTAGCTGCTTATCTTAAGTGAAACTGCCAGAGGTTTCTTGAAGTTGCTGATGTGAGTCTAATTGTGACGAGGCATTGGCTACCTTAAGAGATTCATAGTGACTCTTGCCAAATGCTCACCATAATAGACATTTTTTTAGATACTGTGGCCAGTCTGCCCGAAGCGATACGCCACTAGTTGTTTAATTTAAGACAACCATCGTTACCCTTGCTAGGAGTTACTTGATGTTGCTGATTTAATTTTAATTGTGACGAGGCATTGGCAACCTTACGAGAGTCATAGTGATTCCTGGCAGTTCCTCACCAAAATACGCATTTTTTAGATACTGTGGAAAGTCTATCCAAAGCGGTAATCCACTAGCTGCTTATCTTAAGTGAAACTGCCAGAGGTTTCTTGAAGTTGCTGATGTGAGTCTAATTGTGACGAGGCATTGGCTACCTTAAGAGAGTCATACTGACTTTTGCCAAATGCTCACCATAATAGACATTTTTTTAGATACTGTGGCCAGTCTGCCCGAAGCGATACGCCACTAGTTGTTTAATTTAAGACAACCATCGTTACCCTTGCTAGGAGTTACTTGATGTTGCTGATTTAATTTTAATTGTGACGAGGCATTGGCAACCTTACGAGAGTCATAGTGATTCCTGGCAGTTCCTCACCAAAATACGCATTTTTTAGATACTGTGGAAAGTCTCTCCAAAGCGGTAATCCACTAGCGGTTTATCTTAAGAGAAACTGCCAGAGGTTTCTTGAAGTTCCTGAAGTGAGTCTAATTGTGACGAGGCATTGGCTACCTTAAGAGAGTCATAGTTACTCTTGCCAAAAGCTCACCATAATAGACATTTTTTAGATACTGTGGCCAGTCTGCCCGAAGCGATACGCCACTAGTTGTTTAATTTAAGACAACCATCGTTACCCTTGCTAGGAGTTACTTGATGTTGCTGATTTAATTTTAATTGTGACGAGGCATTGGCAACCTTACGAGAGTCATAGTGATTCCTGGCAGTTCCTCACCAAAATACGCATTTTTTAGATACTGTGGAAAGTCTCTCCAAAGCGGTAATCCACTAGCTGCTTATCTTAAGTGAAACTGCCAGAGGTTTCTTGAAGTTGCTGATGTGAGTCTAATTGTGACGAGGCATTGGCTACCTTAAGAGATTCATAGTGACTCTTGCCAAATGCTCACCATAATAGACATTTTTTTAGATACTGTGGCCAGTCTGCCCGAAGCGATACGCCACTAGTTGTTTAATTTAAGACAACCATCGTTACCCTTGCTAGGAGTTACTTGATGTTGCTGATTTAATTTTAATTGTGACGAGGCATTGGCAACCTTACGAGAGTCATAGTGATTCCTGGCAGTTCCTCACCAAAATACGCATTTTTTAGATACTGTGGAAAGTCTATCCAAAGCGGTAATCCACTAGCTGCTTATCTTAAGTGAAACTGCCAGAGGTTTCTTGAAGTTGCTGATGTGAGTCTAATTGTGACGAGGCATTGGCTACCTTAAGAGAGTCATACTGACTTTTGCCAAATGCTCACCATAATAGACATTTTTTTAGATACTGTGGCCAGTCTGCCCGAAGCGATACGCCACTAGTTGTTTAATTTAAGACAACCATCGTTACCCTTGGTAGGAGTTACTTGATGTTGCTGATTTAATTTTAATTGTGACGAGGCATTGGCAACCTTACGAGAGTCATAGTGATTCCTGGCAGTTCCTCACCAAAATACGCATTTTTTAGATACTGTGGAAAGTCTCTCCAAAACGGTAATCCACTAGCGGTTTATCTTAAGAGAAACTGCCAGAGGTTTCTTGAAGTTCCTGAAGTGAGTCTAATTGTGACGAGGCATTGGCTACCTTAAGAGAGTCATAGTTACTCTTGCCAAAAGCTCACCATAATAGACATTTTTTAGATACTGTGGCCAGTCTGCCCGAAGCGATACGCCACTAGTTGTTTAATTTAAGACAACCATCGTTACCCTTGCTAGGAGTTACTTGATGTTGCTGATTTAATTTTAATTGTGACGAGGCATTGGCAACCTTACGAGAGTCATAGTGATTCCTGGCAGTTCCTCACCAAAATACGCATTTGTTAGATATTGTGGAAAGTCTCTCCGAAGCGGTAATCCACTAGCTGCTTATCTTAAGTGAAACTGCCAGAGGTTTCTTGAAGTTGCTGATGTGAGTCTAATTGTGACGAGGCATTGGCTACCTTAAGAGATTCATAGTGACTCTTGCCAAATGCTCACCATAATAGACATTTTTTTAGATACTGTGGCCAGTCTGCCCGAAGCGATACGCCACTAGTTGTTTAATTTAAGACAACCATCGTTACCCTTGCTAGGAGTTACTTGATGTTGCTGATTTAATTTTAATTGTGACGAGGCATTGGCAACCTTACGAGAGTCATAGTGATTCCTGGCAGTTCCTCACCAAAATACGCATTTTTTAGATACTGTGGAAAGTCTATCCAACGCGGTAATCCACTAGCTGCTTATCTTAAGTGAAACTGCCAGAGGTTTCTTGAAGTTGCTGATGTGAGTCTAATTGTGACGAGGCATTGGCTACCTTAAGAGAGTCATACTGACTTTTGCCAAATGCTCACCATAATAGACATTTTTTTAGATACTGTGGCCAGTCTGCCCGAAGCGATACGCCACTAGTTGTTTAATTTAAGACAACCATCGTTACCCTTGCTAGGAGTTACTTGATGTTGCTGATTTAATTTTAATTGTGACGAGGCATTGGAAACCTTACGAGAGTCATAGTGATTCCTGGCAGTTCCTCACCAAAATACGCATTTTTTAGATACTGTGGAAAGTCTATCCAAAGCGGTAATCCACTAGCTGCTTATCTTAAGTGAAACTGCCAGAGGTTTCTTGAAGTTGCTGATGTGAGTCTAATTGTGACGAGGCATTGGCTACCTTAAGAGAGTCATACTGACTTTTGCCAAATGCTCACCATAATAGACATTTTTTTAGATACTGTGGCCAGTCTGCCCGAAGCGATACGCCACTAGTTGTTTAATTTAAGACAACCATCGTTACCCTTGCTAGGAGTTACTTGATGTTGCTGATTTAATTTTAATTGTGACGAGGCATTGGCAACCTTACGAGAGTCATAGTGATTCCTGGCAGTTCCTCACCAAAATACGCATTTTTTAGATACTGTGGAAAGTCTCTCCAAAGCGGTAATCCACTAGCGGTTTATCTTAAGAGAAACTGCCAGAGGTTTCTTGAAGTTCCTGAAGTGAGTCTAATTGTGACGAGGCATTGGCTACCTTAAGAGAGTCATAGTTACTCTTGCCAAATGCTCACCATAATAGACATTTTTTAGATACTGTGGCCAGTCTGCCCGAAGCGATACGCCACTAGTTGTTTAATTTAAGACAACCATCGTTACCCTTGCTAGGAGTTACTTGATGTTGCTGATTTAATTTTAATTGTGACGAGGCATTGGCAACCTTACGAGAGTCATAGTGATTCCTGGCAGTTCCTCACCAAAATACGCATTTGTTAGATATTGTGGAAAGTCTCTCCGAAGCGGTAATCCACTAGCTGCTTATCTTAAGTGAAACTGCCAGAGATTTCTTGAAGTTGCTGATGTGAGTCTAATTGTGACGAGGCATTGGCTACCTTAAGAGAGTCATAGTGACTCTTGCCAAATGCCCACCATAATAGACATTTTTTTAGATACTGTGGCCAGTCTGCCCGAATCATTACGCAATTAGTTGTTTAATTTAAGACAACCATTGTTACTCTTGCTCGGAGTTACTTGATGTTGCTTATTTAATTTTAATTGTGATGAGGCATTGGCAACCTTACGAGAGTCGTAGTGATTCCTGGCAGTTCCTCACCAAAATACGCATTTTTTAGATACTGTGGAAAGTCTCTCCAAAGCGGTAATCCACTAGCTGTTTGTCTTCAGAGAAACTGATAGAGGTTTCTTCAAGTTGCTGACGTGAGTCTAATTGTGGCGAGGCATTGGCTACCTTAAGAGAGTCATAGTTACTCTTGCCAAATGCTCACCATAATAGACATTTTTTAGATACTGTGGCCAGTCTGCCCGAAGCGATACGCCACTAGTTGTTTAATTTAAGACAACCATCGTTATCCTTGCTAGGAGTTACTTGATGTTGCTGATTTAATTTTAATTGTGACGAGGCATTGGCAACCTTACGAGAGTCATAGTGATTCCTGGCAGTTCCTCACCAAAATACGCATTTTTTAGATACTGTGGAAAGTCTCTCCAAAGCGGTAATCCACTAGCTGCTTATCTTAAGTGAAACTGCCAGAGGTTTCTTGAAGTTGCTGATGTGAGTCTAATTGTGACGAGGCATTGGCTACCTTAAGAGATTCATAGTGACTCTTGCCAAATGCTCACCATAATAGACATTTTTTTAGATACTGTGGCCAGTCTGCCCGAAGCGATACGCCACTAGTTGTTTAATTTAAGACAACCATCGTTACCCTTGCTAGGAGTTACTTGATGTTGCTGATTTAATTTTAATTGTGACGAGGCATTGGCAACCTTACGAGAGTCATAGTGATTCCTGGCAGTTCCTCACCAAAATACGCATTTTTTAGATACTGTGGAAAGTCTATCCAAAGCGGTAATCCACTAGCTGCTTATCTTAAGTGAAACTGCCAGAGGTTTCTTGAAGTTCCTGAAGTGAGTCTAATTGTGACGAGGCATTGGCTACCTTAAGAGAGTCATAGTTACTCTTGCCAAAAGCTCACCATAATAGACATTTTTTAGATACTGTGGCCAGTCTGCCCGAAGCGATACGCCACTAGTTGTTTAATTTAAGACAACCATCGTTACCCTTGCTAGGAGTTACTTGATGTTGCTGATTTAATTTTAATTGTGACGAGGCATTGGCAACCTTACGAGAGTCATAGTGATTCCTGGCAGTTCCTCACCAAAATACGCATTTTTTAGATACTGTGGAAAGTCTCTCCAAAGCGGTAATCCACTAGCTGCTTATCTTAAGTGAAACTGCCAGAGGTTTCTTGAAGTTGCTGATGTGAGTCTAATTGTGACGAGGCATTGGCTACCTTAAGAGATTCATAGTGACTCTTGCCAAATGCTCACCATAATAGACATTTTTTTAGATACTGTGGCCAGTCTGCCCGAAGCGATACGCCACTAGTTGTTTAATTTAAGACAACCATCGTTACCCTTGCTAGGAGTTACTTGATGTTGCTGATTTAATTTTAATTGTGACGAGGCATTGGCAACCTTACGAGAGTCATAGTGATTCCTGGCAGTTCCTCACCAAAATACGCATTTTTTAGATACTGTGGAAAGTCTCTCCAAAGCGGTAATCCACTAGCGGTTTATCTTAAGAGAAACTGCCAGAGGTTTCTTGAAGTTCCTGAAGTGAGTCTAATTGTGACGAGGCATTGGCTACCTTAAGAGAGTCATAGTTACTCTTGCCAAAAGCTCACCATAATAGACATTTTTTAGATACTGTGGCCAGTCTGCCCGAAGCGATACGCCACTAGTTGTTTAATTTAAGACAACCATCGTTACCCTTGCTAGGAGTTACTTGATGTTGCTGATTTAATTTTAATTGTGACGAGGCATTGGCAACCTTACGAGAGTCATAGTGATTCCTGGCAGTTCCTCACCAAAATACGCATTTGTTAGATATTGTGGAAAGTCTCTCCGAAGCGGTAATCCACTAGCTGCTTATCTTAAGTGAAACTGCCAGAGATTTCTTGAAGTTGCTGATGTGAGTCTAATTGTGACGAGGCATTGGCTACCTTAAGAGAGTCATAGAGACTCTTGCCAAATGCCCACCATAATAGACATTTTTTTAGATACTGTGGCCAGTCTGCCCGAATCATTACGCAATTAGTTGTTTAATTTAAGACAACCATTGTTACTCTTGCTCGGAGTTACTTGATGTTGCTGATTTAATTTTAATTGTGATGAGGCATTGGCAACCTTACGAGAGTCGTAGTGATTCCTGGCAGTTCCTCACGAAAATACGCATTTTTTAGATACTGTGGAAAGTCTCTCCAAAGCGGTAATCCACTAGCTGTTTGTCTTCAGAGAAACTGATAGAGGTTTCTTCAAGTTGCTGACGTGAGTCTAATTGTGGCGAGGCATTGGCTACCTTAAGAGAGTCATAGTTACTCTTGCCAAATGCTCACCATAATAGACATATTTAGATACTGTGGCCAGTCTGCCCGAAGCGATACGCCACTAGTTGTTTAATTTAAGACAACCATCGTTATCCTTGCTAGGAGTTACTTGATGTTGCTGATTTAATTTTAATTGTGACGAGGCATTGGCAACCTTACGAGAGTCATAGTGATTCCTGGCAGTTCCTCACCAAAATACGCATTTTTTAGATACTGTGGAAAGTCTCTCCAAAGCGGTAATCCACTAGCTGCTTATCTTACGTGAAACTGCCAGAGGTTTCTTGAAGTTGCTGATGTGAGTCTAATTGTGACGAGGCATTGGCTACCTTAAGAGAGTCATACTGACTTTTGCCAAATGCTCACCATAATAGACATTTTTTTAGATACTGTGGCCAGTCTGCCCGAAGCGATACGCCACTAGTTGTTTAATTTAAGACAACCATCGTTACCCTTGCTAGGAGTTACTTGATGTTGCTGATTTAATTTTAATTGTGACGAGGCATTGGCAACCTTACGAGAGTCATAGTGATTCCTGGCAGTTCCTCACCAAAATACGCATTTTTTAGATACTGTGGAAAGTCTCTCCAAAGCGGTAATCCACTAGCGGTTTATCTTAAGAGAAACTGCCAGAGGTTTCTTGAAGTTCCTGAAGTGAGTCTAATTGTGACGAGGCATTGGCTACCTTAAGAGAGTCATAGTTACTCTTGCCAAAAGCTCACCATAATAGACATTTTTTAGATACTGTGGCCAGTTTGCCCGAAGCGATACGCCACTAGTTGTTTAATTTAAGACAACCATCGTTACCCTTGCTAGGAGTTACTTGATGTTGCTGATTTAATTTTAATTGTGACGAGGCATTGGCAACCTTACGAGAGTCATAGTGATTCCTGGCAGTTCCTCACCAAAATACGCATTTGTTATATATTGTGGAAAGTCTCTCCGAAGCGGTAATCCACTAGCTGCTTATCTTAAGTGAAACTGCCAGAGATTTCTTGAAGTTGCTGATGTGAGTCTAATTGTGACGAGGCATTGGCTACCTTAAGAGAGTCATAGTGACTCTTGCCAAATGCCCACCATAATAGACATTTTTTTAGATACTGTGGCCAGTCTGCCCGAATCATTACGCAATTAGTTGTTTAATTTAAGACAACCATTGTTACTCTTGCTCGGAGTTACTTGATGTTGCTTATTTAATTTTAATTGTGATGAGGCATTGGCAACCTTACGAGAGTCGTAGTGATTCCTGGCAGTTCCTCACGAAAATACGCATTTTTTAGATACTGTGGAAAGTCTCTCCAAAGCGGTAATCCACTAGCTGTTTGTCTTCAGAGAAACTGATAGAGGTTTCTTCAAGTTGCTGACGTGAGTCTAATTGTGGCGAGGCATTGGCTACCTTAAGAGAGTCATAGTTACTCTTGCCAAATGCTCACCATAATAGACATTTTTTAGATACTGTGGCCAGTCTGCCCGAAGCGATACGCCACTAGTTGTTTAATTTAAGACAACCATCGTTATCCTTGCTAGGAGTTACTTGATGTTGCTGATTTAATTTTAATTGTGACGAGGCATTGGCAACCTTACGAGAGTCATAGTGATTCCTGGCAGTTCCTCACCAAAATACGCATTTTTTAGATACTGTGGAAAGTCTCTCCAAAGCGGTAATCCACTAGCTGCTTATCTTAAGTGAAACTGCCAGAGGTTTCTTGAAGTTGCTGATGTGAGTCTAATTGTGACGAGGCATTGGCTACCTTAAGAGATTCATAGTGACCCTTGCCAAATGCTCACCATAATAGACATTTTTTTAGATACTGTGGCCAGTCTGCCCGAAGCGATACGCCACTAGTTGTTTAATTTAAGACAACCATCGTTACCCTTCCTAGGAGTTACTTGATGTTGCTGATTTAATTTTAATTGTGACGAGGCATTGGCAACCTTACGAGAGTCATAGTGATTCCTGGCAGTTCCTCACCAAAATACGCATTTTTTAGATACTGTGGAAAGTCTATCCAACGCGGTAATCCACTAGCTGCTTATCTTAAGTGAAACTGCCAGAGGTTTCTTGAAGTTGCTGATGTGAGTCTAATTGTGACGAGGCATTGGCTACCTTAAGAGAGTCATACTGACTTTTGCCAAATGCTCACCATAATAGACATTTTTTTAGATACTGTGGCCAGTCTGCCCGAAGCGATACGTCACTAGTTGTTTAATTTAAGACAACCATCGTTACCCTTGCTAGGAGTTACTTGATGTTGCTGATTTAATTTTAATTGTGACGAGGCATTGGAAACCTTACGAGAGTCATAGTGATTCCTGGCAGTTCCTCACCAAAATACGCATTTTTTAGATACTGTGGAAAGTCTATCCAAAGCGGTAATCCACTAGCTGCTTATCTTAAGTGAAACTGCCAGAGGTTTCTTGAAGTTGCTGATGTGAGTCTAATTGTGACGAGGCATTGGCTACCTTAAGAGAGTCATACTGACTTTTGCCAAATGCTCACCATAATAGACATTTTTTTAGATACTGTGGCCAGTCTGCCCGAAGCGATACGCCACTAGTTGTTTAATTTAAGACAACCATCGTTACCCTTGCTAGGAGTTACTTGATGTTGCTGATTTAATTTTAATTGTGACGAGGCATTGGCAACCTTACGAGAGTCATAGTGATTCCTGGCAGTTCCTCACCAAAATACGCATTTGTTAGATATTGTGGAAAGTCTCTCCGAAGCGGTAATCCACTAGCTGCTTATCTTAAGTGAAACTGCCAGAGATTTCTTGAAGTTGCTGATGTGAGTCTAATTGTGACGAGGCATTGGCTACCTTAAGAGAGTCATAGTGACTCTTGCCAAATGCCCACCATAATAGACATTTTTTTAGATACTGTGGCCAGTCTGCCCGAATCATTACGCAATTAGTTGTTTAATTTAAGACAACCGTTGTTACTCTTGCTCGGAGTTACTTGATGTTGGTTATTTAATTTTAATTGTGATGAGGCATTGGCAACCTTACGAGAGTCGTAGTGATTCCTGGCAGTTCCTCACGAAAATACGCATTTTTTAGATACTGTGGAAAGTCTCTCCAAAGCGGTAATCCACTAGCTGTTTGTCTTTAGAGAAACTGATAGAGGTTTCTTCAAGTTGCTGACGTGAGTCTAATTGTGGCGAGGCATTGGCTACCTTAAGAGAGTCATAGTTACTCTTGCCAAATGCTCACCATAATAGACATTTTTTAGATACTGTGGCCAGTCTGCCCGAAGCGATACGCCACTAGTTGTTTAATTTAAGACAACCATCGTTATCCTTGCTAGGAGTTACTTGATGTTGCTGATTTAATTTTAATTGTGACGAGGCATTGGCAACCTTACGAGAGTCATAGTGATTCCTGGCAGTTCCTCACCAAAATACGCATTTTTTAGATACTGTGGAAAGTCTCTCCAAAGCGGTAATCCACTAGCTGCTTATCTTAAGTGAAACTGCCAGAGGTTTCTTGAAGTTGCTGATGTGAGTCTAATTGTGACGAGGCATTGGCTACCTTAAGAGATTCATAGTGACTCTTGCCAAATGCTCACCATAATAGACATTTTTTTAGATACTGTGGCCAGTCTGCCCGAAGCGATACGCCACTAGTTGTTTAATTTAAGACAACCATCGTTACCCTTGCTAGGAGTTACTTGATGTTGCTGATTTAATTTTAATTGTGACGAGGCATTGGCAACCTTACGAGAGTCATAGTGATTCCTGGCAGTTCCTCACCAAAATACGCATTTTTTAGATACTGTGGAAAGTCTATCCAAAGCGGTAATCCACTAGCTGCTTATCTTACGTGAAACTGCCAGAGGTTTCTTGAAGTTGCTGATGTGAGTCTAATTGTGACGAGGCATTGGCTACCTTAAGAGAGTCATACTGACTTTTGCCAAATGCTCACCATAATAGACATTTTTTTAGATACTGTGGCCAGTCTGCCCGAAGCGATACGCCACTAGTTGTTTAATTTAAGACAACCATCGTTACCCTTGCTAGGAGTTACTTGATGTTGCTGATTTAATTTTAATTGTGACGAGGCATTGGCAACCTTACGAGAGTCATAGTGATTCCTGGCAGTTCCTCACCAAAATACGCATTTTTTAGATACTGTGGAAAGTCTCTCCAAAGCGGTAATCCACTAGCGGTTTATCTTAAGAGAAACTGCCAGAGGTTTCTTGAAGTTCCTGAAGTGAGTCTAATTGTGACGAGGCATTGGCTACCTTAAGAGAGTCATAGTTACTCTTGCCAAAAGCTCACCATAATAGACATTTTTTAGATACTGTGGCCAGTTTGCCCGAAGCGATACGCCACTAGTTGTTTAATTTAAGACAACCATCGTTACCCTTGCTAGGAGTTACTTGATGTTGCTGATTTAATTTTAATTGTGACGAGGCATTGGCAACCTTACGAGAGTCATAGTGATTCCTGGCAGTTCCTCACCAAAATACGCATTTGTTATATATTGTGGAAAGTCTCTCCGAAGCGGTAATCCACTAGCTGCTTATCTTAAGTGAAACTGCCAGAGATTTCTTGAAGTTGCTGATGTGAGTCTAATTGTGACGAGGCATTGGCTACCTTAAGAGAGTCATAGTGACTCTTGCCAAATGCCCACCATAATAGACATTTTTTTAGATACTGTGGCCAGTCTGCCCGAATCATTACGCAATTAGTTGTTTAATTTAAGACAACCATTGTTACTCTTGCTCGGAGTTACTTGATGTTGCTTATTTAATTTTAATTGTGATGAGGCATTGGCAACCTTACGAGAGTCGTAGTGATTCCTGGCAGTTCCTCACGAAAATACGCATTTTTTAGATACTGTGGAAAGTCTCTCCAAAGCGGTAATCCACTAGCTGTTTGTCTTCAGAGAAACTGATAGAGGTTTCTTCAAGTTGCTGACGTGAGTCTAATTGTGGCGAGGCATTGGCTACCTTAAGAGAGTCATAGTTACTCTTGCCAAATGCTCACCATAATAGACATTTTTTAGATACTGTGGCCAGTCTGCCCGAAGCGATACGCCACTAGTTGTTTAATTTAAGACAACCATCGTTATCCTTGCTAGGAGTTACTTGATGTTGCTGATTTAATTTTAATTGTGACGAGGCATTGGCAACCTTACGAGAGTCATAGTGATTCCTGGCAGTTCCTCACCAAAATACGCATTTTTTAGATACTGTGGAAAGTCTCTCCAAAGCGGTAATCCACTAGCTGCTTATCTTAAGTGAAACTGCCAGAGGTTTCTTGAAGTTGCTGATGTGAGTCTAATTGTGACGAGGCATTGGCTACCTTAAGAGATTCATAGTGACTCTTGCCAAATGCTCACCATAATAGACATTTTTTTAGATACTGTGGCCAGTCTGCCCGAAGCGATACGCCACTAGTTGTTTAATTTAAGACAACCATCGTTACCCTTGCTAGGAGTTACTTGATGTTGCTGATTTAATTTTAATTGTGACGAGGCATTGGCAACCTTACGAGAGTCATAGTGATTCCTGGCAGTTCCTCACCAAAATACGCATTTTTTAGATACTGTGGAAAGTCTATCCAACGCGGTAATCCACTAGCTGCTTATCTTAAGTGAAACTGCCAGAGGTTTCTTGAAGTTGCTGATGTGAGTCTAATTGTGACGAGGCATTGGCTACCTTAAGAGAGTCATACTGACTTTTGCCAAATGCTCACCATAATAGACATTTTTTTAGATACTGTGGCCAGTCTGCCCGAAGCGATACGTCACTAGTTGTTTAATTTAAGACAACCATCGTTACCCTTGCTAGGAGTTACTTGATGTTGCTGATTTAATTTTAATTGTGACGAGGCATTGGAAACCTTACGAGAGTCATAGTGATTCCTGGCAGTTCCTCACCAAAATACGCATTTTTTAGATACTGTGGAAAGTCTATCCAAAGCGGTAATCCACTAGCTGCTTATCTTAAGTGAAACTGCCAGAGGTTTCTTGAAGTTGCTGATGTGAGTCTAATTGTGACGAGGCATTGGCTACCTTAAGAGAGTCATACTGACTTTTGCCAAATGCTCACCATAATAGACATTTTTTTAGATACTGTGGCCAGTCTGCCCGAAGCGATACGCCACTAGTTGTTTAATTTAAGACAACCATCGTTACCCTTGCTAGGAGTTACTTGATGTTGCTGATTTAATTTTAATTGTGACGAGGCATTGGCAACCTTACGAGAGTCATAGTGATTCCTGGCAGTTCCTCACCAAAATACGCATTTGTTAGATATTGTGGAAAGTCTCTCCGAAGCGGTAATCCACTAGCTGCTTATCTTAAGTGAAACTGCCAGAGATTTCTTGAAGTTGCTGATGTGAGTCTAATTGTGACGAGGCATTGGCTACCTTAAGAGAGTCATAGTGACTCTTGCCAAATGCCCACCATAATAGACATTTTTTTAGATACTGTGGCCAGTCTGCCCGAATCATTACGCAATTAGTTGTTTAATTTAAGACAACCGTTGTTACTCTTGCTCGGAGTTACTTGATGTTGGTTATTTAATTTTAATTGTGATGAGGCATTGGCAACCTTACGAGAGTCGTAGTGATTCCTGGCAGTTCCTCACGAAAATACGCATTTTTTAGATACTGTGGAAAGTCTCTCCAAAGCGGTAATCCACTAGCTGTTTGTCTTTAGAGAAACTGATAGAGGTTTCTTCAAGTTGCTGACGTGAGTCTAATTGTGGCGAGGCATTGGCTACCTTAAGAGAGTCATAGTTACTCTTGCCAAATGCTCACCATAATAGACATTTTTTAGATACTGTGGCCAGTCTGCCCGAAGCGATACGCCACTAGTTGTTTAATTTAAGACAACCATCGTTATCCTTGCTAGGAGTTACTTGATGTTGCTGATTTAATTTTAATTGTGACGAGGCATTGGCAACCTTACGAGAGTCATAGTGATTCCTGGCAGTTCCTCACCAAAATACGCATTTTTTAGATACTGTGGAAAGTCTCTCCAAAGCGGTAATCCACTAGCTGCTTATCTTAAGTGAAACTGCCAGAGGTTTCTTGAAGTTGCTGATGTGAGTCTAATTGTGACGAGGCATTGGCTACCTTAAGAGATTCATAGTGACTCTTGCCAAATGCTCACCATAATAGACATTTTTTTAGATACTGTGGCCAGTCTGCCCGAAGCGATACGCCACTAGTTGTTTAATTTAAGACAACCATCGTTACCCTTGCTAGGAGTTACTTGATGTTGCTGATTTAATTTTAATTGTGACGAGGCATTGGCAACCTTACGAGAGTCATAGTGATTCCTGGCAGTTCCTCACCAAAATACGCATTTTTTAGATACTGTGGAAAGTCTATCCAACGCGGTAATCCACTAGCTGCTTATCTTAAGTGAAACTGCCAGAGGTTTCTTGAAGTTGCTGATGTGAGTCTAATTGTGACGAGGCATTGGCTACCTTAAGAGAGTCATACTGACTTTTGCCAAATGCTCACCATAATAGACATTTTTTTAGATACTGTGGCCAGTCTGCCCGAAGCGATACGCCACTAGTTGTTTAATTTAAGACAACCATCGTTACCCTTGCTAGGAGTTACTTGATGTTGCTGATTTAATTTTAATTGTGACGAGGCATTGGAAACCTTACGAGAGTCATAGTGATTCCTGGCAGTTCCTCACCAAAATACGCATTTTTTAGATACTGTGGAAAGTCTATCCAAAGCGGTAATCCACTAGCTGCTTATCTTAAGTGAAACTGCCAGAGGTTTCTTGAAGTTGCTGATGTGAGTCTAATTGTGACGAGGCATTGGCTACCTTAAGAGAGTCATACTGACTTTTGCCAAATGCTCACCATAATAGACATTTTTTTAGATACTGTGGCCAGTCTGCCCGAAGCGATACGCCACTAGTTGTTTAATTTAAGACAACCATCGTTACCCTTGCTAGGAGTTACTTGATGTTGCTGATTTAATTTTAATTGTGACGAGGCATTGGCAACCTTACGAGAGTCATAGTGATTCCTGGCAGTTCCTCACCAAAATACGCATTTGTTAGATATTGTGGAAAGTCTCTCCGAAGCGGTAATCCACTAGCTGCTTATCTTAAGTGAAACTGCCAGAGATTTCTTGAAGTTGCTGATGTGAGTCTAATTGTGACGAGGCATTGGCTACCTTAAGAGAGTCATAGTGACTCTTGCCAAATGCCCACCATAATAGACATTTTTTTAGATACTGTGGCCAGTCTGCCCGAATCATTACGCAATTAGTTGTTTAATTTAAGACAACCGTTGTTACTCTTGCTCGGAGTTACTTGATGTTGGTTATTTAATTTTAATTGTGATGAGGCATTGGCAACCTTACGAGAGTCGTAGTGATTCCTGGCAGTTCCTCACGAAAATACGCATTTTTTAGATACTGTGGAAAGTCTCTCCAAAGCGGTAATCCACTAGCTGTTTGTCTTCAGAGAAACTGATAGAGGTTTCTTCAAGTTGCTGACGTGAGTCTAATTGTGGCGAGGCATTGGCTACCTTAAGAGAGTCATAGTTACTCTTGCCAAATGCTCACCATAATAGACATTTTTTAGATACTGTGGCCAGTCTGCCCGAAGCGATACGCCACTAGTTGTTTAATTTAAGACAACCATCGTTATCCTTGCTAGGAGTTACTTGATGTTGCTGATTTAATTTTAATTGTGACGAGGCATTGGCAACCTTACGAGAGTCATAGTGATTCCTGGCAGTTCCTCACCAAAATACGCATTTTTTAGATACTGTGGAAAGTCTCTCCAAAGCGGTAATCCACTAGCTGCTTATCTTAAGTGAAACTGCCAGAGGTTTCTTGAAGTTGCTGATGTGAGTCTAATTGTGACGAGGCATTGGCTACCTTAAGAGATTCATAGTGACTCTTGCCAAATGCTCACCATAATAGACATTTTTTTAGATACTGTGGCCAGTCTGCCCGAAGCGATACGCCACTAGTTGTTTAATTTAAGACAACCATCGTTACCCTTGCTAGGAGTTACTTGATGTTGCTGATTTAATTTTAATTGTGACGAGGCATTGGCAACCTTACGAGAGTCATAGTGATTCCTGGCAGTTCCTCACCAAAATACGCATTTTTTAGATACTGTGGAAAGTCTATCCAAAGCGGTAATCCACTAGCTGCTTATCTTACGTGAAACTGCCAGAGGTTTCTTGAAGTTGCTGATGTGAGTCTAATTGTGACGAGGCATTGGCTACCTTAAGAGAGTCATACTGACTTTTGCCAAATGCTCACCATAATAGACATTTTTTTAGATACTGTGGCCAGTCTGCCCGAAGCGATACGCCACTAGTTGTTTAATTTAAGACAACCATCGTTACCCTTGCTAGGAGTTACTTGATGTTGCTGATTTAATTTTAATTGTGACGAGGCATTGGCAACCTTACGAGAGTCATAGTGATTCCTGGCAGTTCCTCACCAAAATACGCATTTTTTAGATACTGTGGAAAGTCTCTCCAAAGCGGTAATCCACTAGCGGTTTATCTTAAGAGAAACTGCCAGAGGTTTCTTGAAGTTCCTGAAGTGAGTCTAATTGTGACGAGGCATTGGCTACCTTAAGAGAGTCATAGTTACTCTTGCCAAAAGCTCACCATAATAGACATTTTTTAGATACTGTGGCCAGTCTGCCCGAAGCGATACGCCACTAGTTGTTTAATTTAAGACAACCATCGTTACCCTTGCTAGGAGTTACTTGATGTTGCTGATTTAATTTTAATTGTGACGAGGCATTGGCAACCTTACGAGAGTCATAGTGATTCCTGGCAGTTCCTCACCAAAATACGCATTTGTTAGATATTGTGGAAAGTCTCTCCGAAGCGGTAATCCACTAGCTGCTTATCTTAAGTGAAACTGCCAGAGATTTCTTGAAGTTGCTGATGTGAGTCTAATTGTGACGAGGCATTGGCTACCTTAAGAGAGTCATAGTGACTCTTGCCAAATGCCCACCATAATAGACATTTTTTTAGATACTGTGGCCAGTCTGCCCGAATCATTACGCAATTAGTTGTTTAATTTAAGACAACCATTGTTACTCTTGCTCGGAGTTACTTGATGTTGCTTATTTAATTTTAATTGTGATGAGGCATTGGCAACCTTACGAGAGTCGTAGTGATTCCTGGCAGTTCCTCACGAAAATACGCATTTTTTAGATACTGTGGAAAGTCTCTCCAAAGCGGTAATCCACTAGCTGTTTGTCTTCAGAGAAACTGATAGAGGTTTCTTCAAGTTGCTGACGTGAGTCTAATTGTGGCGAGGCATTGGCTACCTTAAGAGAGTCATAGTTACTCTTGCCAAATGCTCACCATAATAGACATTTTTTAGATACTGTGGCCAGTCTGCCCGAAGCGATACGCCACTAGTTGTTTAATTTAAGACAACCATCGTTATCCTTGCTAGGAGTTACTTGATGTTGCTGATTTAATTTTAATTGTGACGAGGCATTGGCAACCTTACGAGAGTCATAGTGATTCCTGGCAGTTCCTCACCAAAATACGCATTTTTTAGATACTGTGGAAAGTCTCTCCAAAGCGGTAATCCACTAGCTGCTTATCTTAAGTGAAACTGCCAGAGGTTTCTTGAAGTTGCTGATGTGAGTCTAATTGTGACGAGGCATTGGCTACCTTAAGAGATTCATAGTGACTCTTGCCAAATGCTCACCATAATAGACATTTTTTTAGATACTGTGGCCAGTCTGCCCGAAGCGATACGCCACTAGTTGTTTAATTTAAGACAACCATCGTTACCCTTGCTAGGAGTTACTTGATGTTGCTGATTTAATTTTAATTGTGACGAGGCATTGGCAACCTTACGAGAGTCATAGTGATTCCTGGCAGTTCCTCACCAAAATACGCATTTTTTAGATACTGTGGAAAGTCTATCCAAAGCGGTAATCCACTAGCTGCTTATCTTACGTGAAACTGCCAGAGGTTTCTTGAAGTTGCTGATGTGAGTCTAATTGTGACGAGGCATTGGCTACCTTAAGAGAGTCATACTGACTTTTGCCAAATGCTCACCATAATAGACATTTTTTTAGATACTGTGGCCAGTCTGCCCGAAGCGATACGCCACTAGTTGTTTAATTTAAGACAACCATCGTTACCCTTGCTAGGAGTTACTTGATGTTGCTGATTTAATTTTAATTGTGACGAGGCATTGGCAACCTTACGAGAGTCATAGTGATTCCTGGCAGTTCCTCACCAAAATACGCATTTTTTAGATACTGTGGAAAGTCTCTCCAAAGCGGTAATCCACTAGCGGTTTATCTTAAGAGAAACTGCCAGAGGTTTCTTGAAGTTCCTGAAGTGAGTCTAATTGTGACGAGGCATTGGCTACCTTAAGAGAGTCATAGTTACTCTTGCCAAAAGCTCACCATAATAGACATTTTTTAGATACTGTGGCCAGTCTGCCCGAAGCGATACGCCACTAGTTGTTTAATTTAAGACAACCATCGTTACCCTTGCTAGGAGTTACTTGATGTTGCTGATTTAATTTTAATTGTGACGAGGCATTGGCAACCTTACGAGAGTCATAGTGATTCCTGGCAGTTCCTCACCAAAATACGCATTTGTTATATATTGTGGAAAGTCTCTCCGAAGCGGTAATCCACTAGCTGCTTATCTTAAGTGAAACTGCCAGAGATTTCTTGAAGTTGCTGATGTGAGTCTAATTGTGACGAGGCATTGGCTACCTTAAGAGAGTCATAGTGACTCTTGCCAAATGCCCACCATAATAGACATTTTTTTAGATACTGTGGCCAGTCTGCCCGAATCATTACGCAATTAGTTGTTTAATTTAAGACAACCATTGTTACTCTTGCTCGGAGTTACTTGATGTTGCTTATTTAATTTTAATTGTGATGAGGCATTGGCAACCTTACGAGAGTCGTAGTGATTCCTGGCAGTTCCTCACGAAAATACGCATTTTTTAGATACTGTGGAAAGTCTCTCCAAAGCGGTAATCCACTAGCTGTTTGTCTTCAGAGAAACTGATAGAGGTTTCTTCAAGTTGCTGACGTGAGTCTAATTGTGGCGAGGCATTGGCTACCTTAAGAGAGTCATAGTTACTCTTGCCAAATGCTCACCATAATAGACATTTTTTAGATACTGTGGCCAGTCTGCCCGAAGCGATACGCCACTAGTTGTTTAATTTAAGACAACCATCGTTATCCTTGCTAGGAGTTACTTGATGTTGCTGATTTAATTTTAATTGTGACGAGGCATTGGCAACCTTACGAGAGTCATAGTGATTCCTGGCAGTTCCTCACCAAAATACGCATTTTTTAGATACTGTGGAAAGTCTCTCCAAAGCGGTAATCCACTAGCTGCTTATCTTAAGTGAAACTGCCAGAGGTTTCTTGAAGTTGCTGATGTGAGTCTAATTGTGACGAGGCATTGGCTACCTTAAGAGATTCATAGTGACTCTTGCCAAATGCTCACCATAATAGACATTTTTTTAGATACTGTGGCCAGTCTGCCCGAAGCGATACGCCACTAGTTGTTTAATTTAAGACAACCATCGTTACCCTTGCTAGGAGTTACTTGATGTTGCTGATTTAATTTTAATTGTGACGAGGCATTGGCAACCTTACGAGAGTCATAGTGATTCCTGGCAGTTCCTCACCAAAATACGCATTTTTTAGATACTGTGGAAAGTCTATCCAACGCGGTAATCCACTAGCTGCTTATCTTAAGTGAAACTGCCAGAGGTTTCTTGAAGTTGCTGATGTGAGTCTAATTGTGACGAGGCATTGGCTACCTTAAGAGAGTCATACTGACTTTTGCCAAATGCTCACCATAATAGACATTTTTTTAGATACTGTGGCCAGTCTGCCCGAAGCGATACGCCACTAGTTGTTTAATTTAAGACAACCATCGTTACCCTTGCTAGGAGTTACTTGATGTTGCTGATTTAATTTTAATTGTGACGAGGCATTGGAAACCTTACGAGAGTCATAGTGATTCCTGGCAGTTCCTCACCAAAATACGCATTTTTTAGATACTGTGGAAAGTCTATCCAAAGCGGTAATCCACTAGCTGCTTATCTTAAGTGAAACTGCCAGAGGTTTCTTGAAGTTGCTGATGTGAGTCTAATTGTGACGAGGCATTGGCTACCTTAAGAGAGTCATACTGACTTTTGCCAAATGCTCACCATAATAGACATTTTTTTAGATACTGTGGCCAGTCTGCCCGAAGCGATACGCCACTAGTTGTTTAATTTAAGACAACCATCGTTACCCTTGCTAGGAGTTACTTGATGTTGCTGATTTAATTTTAATTGTGACGAGGCATTGGCAACCTTACGAGAGTCATAGTGATTCCTGGCAGTTCCTCACCAAAATACGCATTTGTTAGATATTGTGGAAAGTCTCTCCGAAGCGGTAATCCACTAGCTGCTTATCTTAAGTGAAACTGCCAGAGATTTCTTGAAGTTGCTGATGTGAGTCTAATTGTGACGAGGCATTGGCTACCTTAAGAGAGTCATAGTGACTCTTGCCAAATGCCTACCATAATAGACATTTTTTTAGATACTGTGGCCAGTCTGCCCGAATCATTACGCAATTAGTTGTTTAATTTAAGACAACCGTTGTTACTCTTGCTCGGAGTTACTTGATGTTGGTTATTTAATTTTAATTGTGATGAGGCATTGGCAACCTTACGAGAGTCGTAGTGATTCCTGGCAGTTCCTCACGAAAATACGCATTTTTTAGATACTGTGGAAAGTCTCTCCAAAGCGGTAATCCACTAGCTGTTTGTCTTCAGAGAAACTGATAGAGGTTTCTTCAAGTTGCTGACGTGAGTCTAATTGTGGCGAGGCATTGGCTACCTTAAGAGAGTCATAGTTACTCTTGCCAAATGCTCACCATAATAGACATTTTTTAGATACTGTGGCCAGTCTGCCCGAAGCGATACGCCACTAGTTGTTTAATTTAAGACAACCATCGTTATCCTTGCTAGGAGTTACTTGATGTTGCTGATTTAATTTTAATTGTGACGAGGCATTGGCAACCTTACGAGAGTCATAGTGATTCCTGGCAGTTCCTCACCAAAATACGCATTTTTTAGATACTGTGGAAAGTCTCTCCAAAGCGGTAATCCACTAGCTGCTTATCTTAAGTGAAACTGCCAGAGGTTTCTTGAAGTTGCTGATGTGAGTCTAATTGTGACGAGGCATTGGCTACCTTAAGAGATTCATAGTGACTCTTGCCAAATGCTCACCATAATAGACATTTTTTTAGATACTGTGGCCAGTCTGCCCGAAGCGATACGCCACTAGTTGTTTAATTTAAGACAACCATCGTTACCCTTGCTAGGAGTTACTTGATGTTGCTGATTTAATTTTAATTGTGACGAGGCATTGGCAACCTTACGAGAGTCATAGTGATTCCTGGCAGTTCCTCACCAAAATACGCATTTTTTAGATACTGTGGAAAGTCTATCCAACGCGGTAATCCACTAGCTGCTTATCTTAAGTGAAACTGCCAGAGGTTTCTTGAAGTTGCTGATGTGAGTCTAATTGTGACGAGGCATTGGCTACCTTAAGAGAGTCATACTGACTTTTGCCAAATGCTCACCATAATAGTCATTTTTTTAGATACTGTGGCCAGTCTGCCCGAAGCGATACGCCACTAGTTGTTTAATTTAAGACAACCATCGTTACCCTTGCTAGGAGTTACTTGATGTTGCTGATTTAATTTTAATTGTGACGAGGCATTGGAAACCTTACGAGAGTCATAGTGATTCCTGGCAGTTCCTCACCAAAATACGCATTTTTTAGATACTGTGGAAAGTCTATCCAAAGCGGTAATCCACTAGCTGCTTATCTTAAGTGAAACTGCCAGAGGTTTCTTGAAGTTGCTGATGTGAGTCTAATTGTGACGAGGCATTGGCTACCTTAAGAGAGTCATACTGACTTTTGCCAAATGCTCACCATAATAGACATTTTTTTAGATACTGTGGCCAGTCTGCCCGAAGCGATACGCCACTAGTTGTTTAATTTAAGACAACCATCGTTACCCTTGCTAGGAGTTACTTGATGTTGCTGATTTAATTTTAATTGTGACGAGGCATTGGCAACCTTACGAGAGTCATAGTGATTCCTGGCAGTTCCTCACCAAAATACGCATTTTTTAGATACTGTGGAAAGTCTCTCCAAAGCGGTAATCCACTAGCTGTTTGTCTTCAGAGAAACTGATAGAGGTTTCTTCAAGTTGCTGACGTGAGTCTAATTGTGGCGAGGCATTGGCTACCTTAAGAGAGTCATAGTTACTCTTGCCAAATGCTCACCATAATAGACATTTTTTAGATACTGTGGCCAGTCTGCCCGAAGCGATACGCCACTAGTTGTTTAATTTAAGACAACCATCGTTATCCTTGCTAGGAGTTACTTGATGTTGCTGATTTAATTTTAATTGTGACGAGGCATTGGCAACCTTACGAGAGTCATAGTGATTCCTGGCAGTTCCTCACCAAAATACGCATTTTTTAGATACTGTGGAAAGTCTCTCCAAAGCGGTAATCCACTAGCTGCTTATCTTAAGTGAAACTGCCAGAGGTTTCTTGAAGTTGCTGATGTGAGTCTAATTGTGACGAGGCATTGGCTACCTTAAGAGATTCATAGTGACTCTTGCCAAATGCTCACCATAATAGACATTTTTTTAGATACTGTGGCCAGTCTGCCCGAAGCGATACGCCACTAGTTGTTTAATTTAAGACAACCATCGTTACCCTTGCTAGGAGTTACTTGATGTTGCTGATTTAATTTTAATTGTGACGAGGCATTGGCAACCTTACGAGAGTCATAGTGATTCCTGGCAGTTCCTCACCAAAATACGCATTTTTTAGATACTGTGGAAAGTCTATCCAACGCGGTAATCCACTAGCTGCTTATCTTAAGTGAAACTGCCAGAGGTTTCTTGAAGTTGCTGATGTGAGTCTAATTGTGACGAGGCATTGGCTACCTTAAGAGAGTCATACTGACTTTTGCCAAATGCTCACCATAATAGACATTTTTTTAGATACTGTGGCCAGTCTGCCCGAAGCGATACGCCACTAGTTGTTTAATTTAAGACAACCATCGTTACCCTTGCTAGGAGTTACTTGATGTTGCTGATTTAATTTTAATTGTGACGAGGCATTGGAAACCTTACGAGAGTCATAGTGATTCCTGGCAGTTCCTCACCAAAATACGCATTTTTTAGATACTGTGGAAAGTCTATCCAAAGCGGTAATCCACTAGCTGCTTATCTTAAGTGAAACTGCCAGAGGTTTCTTGAAGTTGCTGATGTGAGTCTAATTGTGACGAGGCATTGGCTACCTTAAGAGAGTCATACTGACTTTTGCCAAATGCTCACCATAATAGACATTTTTTTAGATACTGTGGCCAGTCTGCCCGAAGCGATACGCCACTAGTTGTTTAATTTAAGACAACCATCGTTACCCTTGCTAGGAGTTACTTGATGTTGCTGATTTAATTTTAATTGTGACGAGGCATTGGCAACCTTACGAGAGTCATAGTGATTCCTGGCAGTTCCTCACCAAAATACGCATTTGTTAGATATTGTGGAAAGTCTCTCCGAAGCGGTAATCCACTAGCTGCTTATCTTAAGTGAAACTGCCAGAGATTTCTTGAAGTTGCTGATGTGAGTCTAATTGTGACGAGGCATTGGCTACCTTAAGAGAGTCATAGTGACTCTTGCCAAATGCCTACCATAATAGACATTTTTTTAGATACTGTGGCCAGTCTGCCCGAATCATTACGCAATTAGTTGTTTAATTTAAGACAACCGTTGTTACTCTTGCTCGGAGTTACTTGATGTTGGTTATTTAATTTTAATTGTGATGAGGCATTGGCAACCTTACGAGAGTCGTAGTGATTCCTGGCAGTTCCTCACGAAAATACGCATTTTTTAGATACTGTGGAAAGTCTCTCCAAAGCGGTAATCCACTAGCTGTTTGTCTTCAGAGAAACTGATAGAGGTTTCTTCAAGTTGCTGACGTGAGTCTAATTGTGGCGAGGCATTGGCTACCTTAAGAGAGTCATAGTTACTCTTGCCAAATGCTCACCATAATAGACATTTTTTAGATACTGTGGCCAGTCTGCCCGAAGCGATACGCCACTAGTTGTTTAATTTAAGACAACCATCGTTATCCTTGCTAGGAGTTACTTGATGTTGCTGATTTAATTTTAATTGTGACGAGGCATTGGCAACCTTACGAGAGTCATAGTGATTCCTGGCAGTTCCTCACCAAAATACGCATTTTTTAGATACTGTGGAAAGTCTCTCCAAAGCGGTAATCCACTAGCTGCTTATCTTAAGTGAAACTGCCAGAGGTTTCTTGAAGTTGCTGATGTGAGTCTAATTGTGACGAGGCATTGGCTACCTTAAGAGATTCATAGTGACTCTTGCCAAATGCTCACCATAATAGACATTTTTTTAGATACTGTGGCCAGTCTGCCCGAAGCGATACGCCACTAGTTGTTTAATTTAAGACAACCATCGTTACCCTTGCTAGGAGTTACTTGATGTTGCTGATTTAATTTTAATTGTGACGAGGCATTGGCAACCTTACGAGAGTCATAGTGATTCCTGGCAGTTCCTCACCAAAATACGCATTTTTTAGATACTGTGGAAAGTCTATCCAACGCGGTAATCCACTAGCTGCTTATCTTAAGTGAAACTGCCAGAGGTTTCTTGAAGTTGCTGATGTGAGTCTAATTGTGACGAGGCATTGGCTACCTTAAGAGAGTCATACTGACTTTTGCCAAATGCTCACCATAATAGTCATTTTTTTAGATACTGTGGCCAGTCTGCCCGAAGCGATACGCCACTAGTTGTTTAATTTAAGACAACCATCGTTACCCTTGCTAGGAGTTACTTGATGTTGCTGATTTAATTTTAATTGTGACGAGGCATTGGAAACCTTACGAGAGTCATAGTGATTCCTGGCAGTTCCTCACCAAAATACGCATTTTTTAGATACTGTGGAAAGTCTATCCAAAGCGGTAATCCACTAGCTGCTTATCTTAAGTGAAACTGCCAGAGGTTTCTTGAAGTTGCTGATGTGAGTCTAATTGTGACGAGGCATTGGCTACCTTAAGAGAGTCATACTGACTTTTGCCAAATGCTCACCATAATAGACATTTTTTTAGATACTGTGGCCAGTCTGCCCGAAGCGATACGCCACTAGTTGTTTAATTTAAGACAACCATCGTTACCCTTGCTAGGAGTTACTTGATGTTGCTGATTTAATTTTAATTGTGACGAGGCATTGGCAACCTTACGAGAGTCATAGTGATTCCTGGCAGTTCCTCACCAAAATACGCATTTTTTAGATAATGTGGAAAGTCTCTCCAAAGCGGTAATCCACTAGCGGTTTATCTTAAGAGAAACTGCCAGAGGTTTCTTGAAGTTCCTGAAGTGAGTCTAATTGTGACGAGGCATTGGCTACCTTAAGAGAGTCATAGTTACTCTTGCCAAAAGCTCACCATAATAGACATTTTTTAGATACTGTGGCCAGTCTACCCGAAGCGATACGCCACTAGTTGTTTAATTTAAGACAACCATCGTTACCCTTGCTAGGAGTTACTTGATGTTGCTGATTTAATTTTAATTGTGACGAGGCATTGGCAACCTTACGAGAGTCATAGTGATTCCTGGCAGTTCCTCACCAAAATACGCATTTGTTAGATATTGTGGAAAGTCTCTCCGAAGCGGTAATCCACTAGCTGCTTATCTTAAGTGAAACTGCCAGAGATTTCTTGAAGTTGCTGATGTGAGTCTAATTGTGACGAGGCATTGGCTACCTTAAGAGAGTCATAGTGACTCTTGCCAAATGCCCACCATAATAGACATTTTTTTAGATACTGTGGCCAGTCTGCCCGAATCATTACGCAATTAGTTGTTTAATTTAAGACAACCGTTGTTACTCTTGCTCGGAGTTACTTGATGTTGGTTATTTAATTTTAATTGTGATGAGGCATTGGCAACCTTACGAGAGTCGTAGTGATTCCTGGCAGTTCCTCACGAAAATACGCATTTTTTAGATACTGTGGAAAGTCTCTCCAAAGCGGTAATCCACTAGCTGTTTGTCTTCAGAGAAACTGATAGAGGTTTCTTCAAGTTGCTGACGTGAGTCTAATTGTGGCGAGGCATTGGCTACCTTAAGAGAGTCATAGTTACTCTTGCCAAATGCTCACCATAATAGACATTTTTTAGATACTGTGGCCAGTCTGCCCGAAGCGATACGCCACTAGTTGTTTAATTTAAGACAACCATCGTTATCCTTGCTAGGAGTTACTTGATGTTGCTGATTTAATTTTAATTGTGACGAGGCATTGGCAACCTTACGAGAGTCATAGTGATTCCTGGCAGTTCCTCACCAAAATACGCATTTTTTAGATACTGTGGAAAGTCTCTCCAAAGCGGTAATCCACTAGCTGCTTATCTTAAGTGAAACTGCCAGAGGTTTCTTGAAGTTGCTGATGTGAGTCTAATTGTGACGAGGCATTGGCTACCTTAAGAGATTCATAGTGACTCTTGCCAAATGCTCACCATAATAGACATTTTTTTAGATACTGTGGCCAGTCTGCCCGAAGCGATACGCCACTAGTTGTTTAATTTAAGACAACCATCGTTACCCTTGCTAGGAGTTACTTGATGTTGCTGATTTAATTTTAATTGTGACGAGGCATTGGCAACCTTACGAGAGTCATAGTGATTCCTGGCAGTTCCTCACCAAAATACGCATTTTTTAGATACTGTGGAAAGTCTATCCAACGCGGTAATCCACTAGCTGCTTATCTTAAGTGAAACTGCCAGAGGTTTCTTGAAGTTGCTGATGTGAGTCTAATTGTGACGAGGCATTGGCTACCTTAAGAGAGTCATACTGACTTTTGCCAAATGCTCACCATAATAGTCATTTTTTTAGATACTGTGGCCAGTCTGCCCGAAGCGATACGCCACTAGTTGTTTAATTTAAGACAACCATCGTTACCCTTGCTAGGAGTTACTTGATGTTGCTGATTTAATTTTAATTGTGACGAGGCATTGGAAACCTTACGAGAGTCATAGTGATTCCTGGCAGTTCCTCACCAAAATACGCATTTTTTAGATACTGTGGAAAGTCTATCCAAAGCGGTAATCCACTAGCTGCTTATCTTAAGTGAAACTGCCAGAGGTTTCTTGAAGTTGCTGATGTGAGTCTAATTGTGACGAGGCATTGGCTACCTTAAGAGAGTCATACTGACTTTTGCCAAATGCTCACCATAATAGACATTTTTTTAGATACTGTGGCCAGTCTGCCCGAAGCGATACGCCACTAGTTGTTTAATTTAAGACAACCATCGTTACCCTTGCTAGGAGTTACTTGATGTTGCTGATTTAATTTTAATTGTGACGAGGCATTGGCAACCTTACGAGAGTCATAGTGATTCCTGGCAGTTCCTCACCAAAATACGCATTTTTTAGATAATGTGGAAAGTCTCTCCAAAGCGGTAATCCACTAGCGGTTTATCTTAAGAGAAACTGCCAGAGGTTTCTTGAAGTTCCTGAAGTGAGTCTAATTGTGACGAGGCATTGGCTACCTTAAGAGAGTCATAGTTACTCTTGCCAAAAGCTCACCATAATAGACATTTTTTAGATACTGTGGCCAGTCTACCCGAAGCGATACGCCACTAGTTGTTTAATTTAAGACAACCATCGTTACCCTTGCTAGGAGTTACTTGATGTTGCTGATTTAATTTTAATTGTGACGAGGCATTGGCAACCTTACGAGAGTCATAGTGATTCCTGGCAGTTCCTCACCAAAATACGCATTTGTTAGATATTGTGGAAAGTCTCTCCGAAGCGGTAATCCACTAGCTGCTTATCTTAAGTGAAACTGCCAGAGATTTCTTGAAGTTGCTGATGTGAGTCTAATTGTGACGAGGCATTGGCTACCTTAAGAGAGTCATAGTGACTCTTGCCAAATGCCCACCATAATAGACATTTTTTTAGATACTGTGGCCAGTCTGCCCGAATCATTACGCAATTAGTTGTTTAATTTAAGACAACCGTTGTTACTCTTGCTCGGAGTTACTTGATGTTGGTTATTTAATTTTAATTGTGATGAGGCATTGGCAACCTTACGAGAGTCGTAGTGATTCCTGGCAGTTCCTCACGAAAATACGCATTTTTTAGATACTGTGGAAAGTCTCTCCAAAGCGGTAATCCACTAGCTGTTTGTCTTCAGAGAAACTGATAGAGGTTTCTTCAAGTTGCTGACGTGAGTCTAATTGTGGCGAGGCATTGGCTACCTTAAGAGAGTCATAGTTACTCTTGCCAAATGCTCACCATAATAGACATTTTTTAGATACTGTGGCCAGTCTGCCCGAAGCGATACGCCACTAGTTGTTTAATTTAAGACAACCATCGTTATCCTTGCTAGGAGTTACTTGATGTTGCTGATTTAATTTTAATTGTGACGAGGCATTGGCAACCTTACGAGAGTCATAGTGATTCCTGGCAGTTCCTCACCAAAATACGCATTTTTTAGATACTGTGGAAAGTCTCTCCAAAGCGGTAATCCACTAGCTGCTTATCTTAAGTGAAACTGCCAGAGGTTTCTTGAAGTTGCTGATGTGAGTCTAATTGTGACGAGGCATTGGCTACCTTAAGAGATTCATAGTGACTCTTGCCAAATGCTCACCATAATAGACATTTTTTTAGATACTGTGGCCAGTCTGCCCGAAGCGATACGCCACTAGTTGTTTAATTTAAGACAACCATCGTTACCCTTGCTAGGAGTTACTTGATGTTGCTGATTTAATTTTAATTGTGACGAGGCATTGGCAACCTTACGAGAGTCATAGTGATTCCTGGCAGTTCCTCACCAAAATACGCATTTTTTAGATACTGTGGAAAGTCTATCCAACGCGGTAATCCACTAGCTGCTTATCTTAAGTGAAACTGCCAGAGGTTTCTTGAAGTTGCTGATGTGAGTCTAATTGTGACGAGGCATTGGCTACCTTAAGAGAGTCATACTGACTTTTGCCAAATGCTCACCATAATAGACATTTTTTTAGATACTGTGGCCAGTCTGCCCGAAGCGATACGCCACTAGTTGTTTAATTTAAGACAACCATCGTTACCCTTGCTAGGAGTTACTTGATGTTGCTGATTTAATTTTAATTGTGACGAGGCATTGGAAACCTTACGAGAGTCATAGTGATTCCTGGCAGTTCCTCACCAAAATACGCATTTTTTAGATACTGTGGAAAGTCTATCCAAAGCGGTAATCCACTAGCTGCTTATCTTAAGTGAAACTGCCAGAGGTTTCTTGAAGTTGCTGATGTGAGTCTAATTGTGACGAGGCATTGGCTACCTTAAGAGAGTCATACTGACTTTTGCCAAATGCTCACCATAATAGACATTTTTTTAGATACTGTGGCCAGTCTGCCCGAAGCGATACGCCACTAGTTGTTTAATTTAAGACAACCATCGTTACCCTTGCTAGGAGTTACTTGATGTTGCTGATTTAATTTTAATTGTGACGAGGCATTGGCAACCTTACGAGAGTCATAGTGATTCCTGGCAGTTCCTCACCAAAATACGCATTTTTTAGATAATGTGGAAAGTCTCTCCAAAGCGGTAATCCACTAGCGGTTTATCTTAAGAGAAACTGCCAGAGGTTTCTTGAAGTTCCTGAAGTGAGTCTAATTGTGACGAGGCATTGGCTACCTTAAGAGAGTCATAGTTACTCTTGCCAAAAGCTCACCATAATAGACATTTTTTAGATACTGTGGCCAGTCTGCCCGAAGCGATACGCCACTAGTTGTTTAATTTAAGACAACCATCGTTACCCTTGCTAGGAGTTACTTGATGTTGCTGATTTAATTTTAATTGTGACGAGGCATTGGCAACCTTACGAGAGTCATAGTGATTCCTGGCAGTTCCTCACCAAAATACGCATTTGTTAGATATTGTGGAAAGTCTCTCCGAAGCGGTAATCCACTAGCTGCTTATCTTAAGTGAAACTGCCAGAGATTTCTTGAAGTTGCTGATGTGAGTCTAATTGTGACGAGGCATTGGCTACCTTAAGAGAGTCATAGTGACTCTTGCCAAATGCCCACCATAATAGACATTTTTTTAGATACTGTGGCCAGTCTGCCCGAATCATTACGCAATTAGTTGTTTAATTTAAGACAACCGTTGTTACTCTTGCTCGGAGTTACTTGATGTTGGTTATTTAATTTTAATTGTGATGAGGCATTGGCAACCTTACGAGAGTCGTAGTGATTCCTGGCAGTTCCTCACGAAAATACGCATTTTTTAGATACTGTGGAAAGTCTCTCCAAAGCGGTAATCCACTAGCTGTTTGTCTTCAGAGAAACTGATAGAGGTTTCTTCAAGTTGCTGACGTGAGTCTAATTGTGGCGAGGCATTGGCTACCTTAAGAGAGTCATAGTTACTCTTGCCAAATGCTCACCATAATAGACATTTTTTAGATACTGTGGCCAGTCTGCCCGAAGCGATACGCCACTAGTTGTTTAATTTAAGACAACCATCGTTATCCTTGCTAGGAGTTACTTGATGTTGCTGATTTAATTTTAATTGTGACGAGGCATTGGCAACCTTACGAGAGTCATAGTGATTCCTGGCAGTTCCTCACCAAAATACGCATTTTTTAGATACTGTGGAAAGTCTCTCCAAAGCGGTAATCCACTAGCTGCTTATCTTAAGTGAAACTGCCAGAGGTTTCTTGAAGTTGCTGATGTGAGTCTAATTGTGACGAGGCATTGGCTACCTTAAGAGATTCATAGTGACTCTTGCCAAATGCTCACCATAATAGACATTTTTTTAGATACTGTGGCCAGTCTGCCCGAAGCGATACGCCACTAGTTGTTTAATTTAAGACAACCATCGTTACCCTTGCTAGGAGTTACTTGATGTTGCTGATTTAATTTTAATTGTGACGAGGCATTGGCAACCTTACGAGAGTCATAGTGATTCCTGGCAGTTCCTCACCAAAATACGCATTTTTTAGATACTGTGGAAAGTCTATCCAACGCGGTAATCCACTAGCTGCTTATCTTAAGTGAAACTGCCAGAGGTTTCTTGAAGTTGCTGATGTGAGTCTAATTGTGACGAGGCATTGGCTACCTTAAGAGAGTCATACTGACTTTTGCCAAATGCTCACCATAATAGACATTTTTTTAGATACTGTGGCCAGTCTGCCCGAAGCGATACGCCACTAGTTGTTTAATTTAAGACAACCATCGTTACCCTTGCTAGGAGTTACTTGATGTTGCTGATTTAATTTTAATTGTGACGAGGCATTGGAAACCTTACGAGAGTCATAGTGATTCCTGGCAGTTCCTCACCAAAATACGCATTTTTTAGATACTGTGGAAAGTCTATCCAAAGCGGTAATCCACTAGCTGCTTATCTTAAGTGAAACTGCCAGAGGTTTCTTGAAGTTGCTGATGTGAGTCTAATTGTGACGAGGCATTGGCTACCTTAAGAGAGTCATACTGACTTTTGCCAAATGCTCACCATAATAGACATTTTTTTAGATACTGTGGCCAGTCTGCCCGAAGCGATACGCCACTAGTTGTTTAATTTAAGACAACCATCGTTACCCTTGCTAGGAGTTACTTGATGTTGCTGATTTAATTTTAATTGTGACGAGGCATTGGCAACCTTACGAGAGTCATAGTGATTCCTGGCAGTTCCTCACCAAAATACGCATTTTTTAGATAATGTGGAAAGTCTCTCCAAAGCGGTAATCCACTAGCGGTTTATCTTAAGAGAAACTGCCAGAGGTTTCTTGAAGTTCCTGAAGTGAGTCTAATTGTGACGAGGCATTGGCTACCTTAAGAGAGTCATAGTTACTCTTGCCAAAAGCTCACCATAATAGACATTTTTTAGATACTGTGGCCAGTCTGCCCGAAGCGATACGCCACTAGTTGTTTAATTTAAGACAACCATCGTTACCCTTGCTAGGAGTTACTTGATGTTGCTGATTTAATTTTAATTGTGACGAGGCATTGGCAACCTTACGAGAGTCATAGTGATTCCTGGCAGTTCCTCACCAAAATACGCATTTGTTAGATATTGTGGAAAGTCTCTCCGAAGCGGTAATCCACTAGCTGCTTATCTTAAGTGAAACTGCCAGAGATTTCTTGAAGTTGCTGATGTGAGTCTAATTGTGACGAGGCATTGGCTACCTTAAGAGAGTCATAGTGACTCTTGCCAAATGCCCACCATAATAGACATTTTTTTAGATACTGTGGCCAGTCTGCCCGAATCATTACGCAATTAGTTGTTTAATTTAAGACAACCGTTGTTACTCTTGCTCGGAGTTACTTGATGTTGGTTATTTAATTTTAATTGTGATGAGGCATTGGCAACCTTACGAGAGTCGTAGTGATTCCTGGCAGTTCCTCACGAAAATACGCATTTTTTAGATACTGTGGAAAGTCTCTCCAAAGCGGTAATCCACTAGCTGTTTGTCTTCAGAGAAACTGATAGAGGTTTCTTCAAGTTGCTGACGTGAGTCTAATTGTGGCGAGGCATTGGCTACCTTAAGAGAGTCATAGTTACTCTTGCCAAATGCTCACCATAATAGACATTTTTTAGATACTGTGGCCAGTCTGCCCGAAGCGATACGCCACTAGTTGTTTAATTTAAGACAACCATCGTTATCCTTGCTAGGAGTTACTTGATGTTGCTGATTTAATTTTAATTGTGACGAGGCATTGGCAACCTTACGAGAGTCATAGTGATTCCTGGCAGTTCCTCACCAAAATACGCATTTTTTAGATACTGTGGAAAGTCTCTCCAAAGCGGTAATCCACTAGCTGCTTATCTTAAGTGAAACTGCCAGAGGTTTCTTGAAGTTGCTGATGTGAGTCTAATTGTGACGAGGCATTGGCTACCTTAAGAGATTCATAGTGACTCTTGCCAAATGCTCACCATAATAGACATTTTTTTAGATACTGTGGCCAGTCTGCCCGAAGCGATACGCCACTAGTTGTTTAATTTAAGACAACCATCGTTACCCTTGCTAGGAGTTACTTGATGTTGCTGATTTAATTTTAATTGTGACGAGGCATTGGCAACCTTACGAGAGTCATAGTGATTCCTGGCAGTTCCTCACCAAAATACGCATTTTTTAGATACTGTGGAAAGTCTATCCAACGCGGTAATCCACTAGCTGCTTATCTTAAGTGAAACTGCCAGAGGTTTCTTGAAGTTGCTGATGTGAGTCTAATTGTGACGAGGCATTGGCTACCTTAAGAGAGTCATACTGACTTTTGCCAAATGCTCACCATAATAGACATTTTTTTAGATACTGTGGCCAGTCTGCCCGAAGCGATACGCCACTAGTTGTTTAATTTAAGACAACCATCGTTACCCTTGCTAGGAGTTACTTGATGTTGCTGATTTAATTTTAATTGTGACGAGGCATTGGAAACCTTACGAGAGTCATAGTGATTCCTGGCAGTTCCTCACCAAAATACGCATTTTTTAGATACTGTGGAAAGTCTATCCAAAGCGGTAATCCACTAGCTGCTTATCTTAAGTGAAACTGCCAGAGGTTTCTTGAAGTTGCTGATGTGAGTCTAATTGTGACGAGGCATTGGCTACCTTAAGAGAGTCATACTGACTTTTGCCAAATGCCCACCATAATAGACATTTTTTTAGATACTGTGGCCAGTCTGCCCGAAGCGATACGCCACTAGTTGTTTAATTTAAGACAACCATCGTTACCCTTGCTAGGAGTTACTTGATGTTGCTGATTTAATTTTAATTGTGACGAGGCATTGGAAACCTTACGAGAGTCATAGTGATTCCTGGCAGTTCCTCACCAAAATACGCATTTTTTAGATACTGTGGAAAGTCTATCCAAAGCGGTAATCCACTAGCTGCTTATCTTAAGTGAAACTGCCAGAGGTTTCTTGAAGTTGCTGATGTGAGTCTAATTGTGACGAGGCATTGGCTACCTTAAGAGAGTCATAGTGACTCTTGCCAAATGCCCACCATAATAGACATTTTTTTAGATACTGTGGCCAGTCTGCCCGAATCATTACGCAATTAGTTGTTTAATTTAAGACAACCATTGTTACTCTTGCTCGGAGTTACTTGATGTTGCTTATTTAATTTTAATTGTGATGAGGCATTGGCAACCTTACGAGAGTCGTAGTGATTCCTGGCAGTTCCTCACGAAAATACGCATTTTTTAGATACTGTGGAAAGTCTCTCCAAAGCGGTAATCCACTAGCTGTTTGTCTTCAGAGAAACTGATAGAGGTTTCTTCAAGTTGCTGACGTGAGTCTAATTGTGGCGAGGCATTGGCTACCTTAAGAGAGTCATAGTTACTCTTGCCAAATGCTCACCATAATAGACATTTTTTAGATACTGTGGCCAGTCTGCCCGAAGCGATACGCCACTAGTTGTTTAATTTAAGACAACCATCGTTATCCTTGCTAGGAGTTACTTGATGTTGCTGATTTAATTTTAATTGTGACGAGGCATTGGCAACCTTACGAGAGTCATAGTGATTCCTGGCAGTTCCTCACCAAAATACGCATTTTTTAGATACTGTGGAAAGTCTCTCCAAAGCGGTAATCCACTAGCTGCTTATCTTAAGTGAAACTGCCAGAGGTTTCTTGAAGTTGCTGATGTGAGTCTAATTGTGACGAGGCATTGGCTACCTTAAGAGATTCATAGTGACTCTTGCCAAATGCTCACCATAATAGACATTTTTTTAGATACTGTGGCCAGTCTGCCCGAAGCGATACGCCACTAGTTGTTTAATTTAAGACAACCATCGTTACCCTTGCTAGGAGTTACTCGATGTTGCTGATTTAATTTTAATTGTGACGAGGCATTGGCAACCTTACGAGAGTCATAGTGATTCCTGGCAGTTCCTCACCAAAATACGCATTTTTTAGATACTGTGGAAAGTCTATCCAACGCGGTAATCCACTAGCTGCTTATCTTAAGTGAAACTGCCAGAGGTTTCTTGAAGTTGCTGATGTGAGTCTAATTGTGACGAGGCATTGGCTACCTTAAGAGAGTCATACTGACTTTTGCCAAATGCTCACCATAATAGACATTTTTTTAGATACTGTGGCCAGTCTGCCCGAAGCGATACGCCACTAGTTGTTTAATTTAAGACAACCATCGTTACCCTTGCTAGGAGTTACTTGATGTTGCTGATTTAATTTTAATTGTGACGAGGCATTGGAAACCTTACGAGAGTCATAGTGATTCCTGGCAGTTCCTCACCAAAATACGCATTTTTTAGATACTGTGGAAAGTCTATCCAAAGCGGTAATCCACTAGCTGCTTATCTTAAGTGAAACTGCCAGAGGTTTCTTGAAGTTGCTGATGTGAGTCTAATTGTGACGAGGCATTGGCTACCTTAAGAGAGTCATACTGACTTTTGCCAAATGCCCACCATAATAGACATTTTTTTAGATACTGTGGCCAGTCTGCCCGAAGCGATACGCCACTAGTTGTTTAATTTAAGACAACCATCGTTACCCTTGCTAGGAGTTACTTGATGTTGCTGATTTAATTTTAATTGTGACGAGGCATTGGAAACCTTACGAGAGTCATAGTGATTCCTGGCAGTTCCTCACCAAAATACGCATTTTTTAGATACTGTGGAAAGTCTATCCAAAGCGGTAATCCACTAGCTGCTTATCTTAAGTGAAACTGCCAGAGGTTTCTTGAAGTTGCTGATGTGAGTCTAATTGTGACGAGGCATTGGCTACCTTAAGAGAGTCATAGTGACTCTTGCCAAATGCCCACCATAATAGACATTTTTTTAGATACTGTGGCCAGTCTGCCCGAATCATTACGCAATTAGTTGTTTAATTTAAGACAACCATTGTTACTCTTGCTCGGAGTTACTTGATGTTGCTTATTTAATTTTAATTGTGATGAGGCATTGGCAACCTTACGAGAGTCGTAGTGATTCCTGGCAGTTCCTCACGAAAATACGCATTTTTTAGATACTGTGGACAGTCTCTCCAAAGCGGTAATCCACTAGCTGTTTGTCTTCAGAGAAACTGATAGAGGTTTCTTCAAGTTGCTGACGTGAGTCTAATTGTGGCGAGGCATTGGCTACCTTAAGAGAGTCATAGTTACTCTTGCCAAATGCTCACCATAATAGACATTTTTTAGATACTGTGGCCAGTCTGTCCGAAGCGATACGCCACTAGTTGTTTAATTTAAGACAACCATCGTTATCCTTGCTAGGAGTTACTTGATGTTGCTGATTTAATTTTAATTGTGACGAGGCATTGGCAACCTTACGAGAGTCATAGTGATTCCTGGCAGTTCCTCACCAAAATACGCATTTTTTAGATACTGTGGAAAGTCTCTCCAAAGCGGTAATCCACTAGCTGCTTATCTTAAGTGAAACTGCCAGAGGTTTCTTGAAGTTGCTGATGTGAGTCTAATTGTGACGAGGCATTGGCTACCTTAAGAGATTCATAGTGACTCTTGCCAAATGCTCACCATAATAGACATTTTTTTAGATACTGTGGCCAGTCTGCCCGAAGCGATACGCCACTAGTTGTTTAATTTAAGACAACCATCGTTACCCTTGCTAGGAGTTACTTGATGTTGCTGATTTAATTTTAATTGTGACGAGGCATTGGCAACCTTACGAGAGTCATAGTGATTCCTGGCAGTTCCTCACCAAAATACGCATTTTTTAGATACTGTGGAAAGTCTATCCAACGCGGTAATCCACTAGCTGCTTATCTTAAGTGAAACTGCCAGAGGTTTCTTGAAGTTGCTGATGTGAGTCTAATTGTGACGAGGCATTGGCTACCTTAAGAGAGTCATAGTGACTCTTGCCAAATGCCCACCATAATAGACATTTTTTTAGATACTGTGGCCAGTCTGCCCGAATCATTACGCAATTAGTTGTTTAATTTAAGACAACCATTGTTACTCTTGCTCGGAGTTACTTGATGTTGCTTATTTAATTTTAATTGTGATGAGGCATTGGCAACCTTACGAGAGTCGTAGTGATTCCTGGCAGTTCCTCACGAAAATACGCATTTTTTAGATACTGTGGACAGTCTCTCCAAAGCGGTAATCCACTAGCTGTTTGTCTTCAGAGAAACTGATAGAGGTTTCTTCAAGTTGCTGACGTGAGTCTAATTGTGGCGAGGCATTGGCTACCTTAAGAGAGTCATAGTTACTCTTGCCAAATGCTCACCATAATAGACATTTTTTAGATACTGTGGCCAGTCTGCCCGAAGCGATACGCCACTAGTTGTTTAATTTAAGACAACCATCGTTATCCTTGCTAGGAGTTACTTGATGTTGCTGATTTAATTTTAATTGTGACGAGGCATTGGCAACCTTACGAGAGTCATAGTGATTCCTGGCAGTTCCTCACCAAAATACGCATTTTTTAGATACTGTGGAAAGTCTCTCCAAAGCGGTAATCCACTAGCTGCTTATCTTAAGTGAAACTGCCAGAGGTTTCTTGAAGTTGCTGATGTGAGTCTAATTGTGACGAGGCATTGGCTACCTTAAGAGATTCATAGTGACTCTTGCCAAATGCTCACCATAATAGACATTTTTTTAGATACTGTGGCCAGTCTGCCCGAAGCGATACGCCACTAGTTGTTTAATTTAAGACAACCATCGTTACCCTTGCTAGGAGTTACTTGATGTTGCTGATTTCATTTTAATTGTGACGAGGCATTGGCAACCTTACGAGAGTCATAGTGATTCCTGGCAGTTCCTCACCAAAATACGCATTTTTTAGATACTGTGGAAAGTCTATCCAACGCGGTAATCCACTAGCTGCTTATCTTAAGTGAAACTGCCAGAGGTTTCTTGAAGTTGCTGATGTGAGTCTAATTGTGACGAGGCATTGGCTACCTTAAGAGAGTCATACTGACTTTTGCCAAATGCTCACCATAATAGACATTTTTTTAGATACTGTGGCCAGTCTGCCCGAAGCGATACGCCACTAGTTGTTTAATTTAAGACAACCATCGTTACCCTTGCTAGGAGTTACTTGATGTTGCTGATTTAATTTTAATTGTGACGAGGCATTGGAAACCTTACGAGAGTCATAGTGATTCCTGGCAGTTCCTCACCAAAATACGCATTTTTTAGATACTGTGGAAAGTCTATCCAAAGCGGTAATCCACTAGCTGCTTATCTTAAGTGAAACTGCCAGAGGTTTCTTGAAGTTGCTGATGTGAGTCTAATTGTGACGATGCATTGGCTACCTTAAGAGAGTCATACTGACTTTTGCCAAATGCCCACCATAATAGACATTTTTTTAGATACTGTGGCCAGTCTGCCCGAAGCGATACGCCACTAGTTGTTTAATTTAAGACAACCATCGTTACCCTTGCTAGGAGTTACTTGATGTTGCTGATTTAATTTTAATTGTGACGAGGCATTGGAAACCTTACGAGAGTCATAGTGATTCCTGGCAGTTCCTCACCAAAATACGCATTTTTTAGATACTGTGGAAAGTCTATCCAAAGCGGTAATCCACTAGCTGCTTATCTTAAGTGAAACTGCCAGAGGTTTCTTGAAGTTGCTGATGTGAGTCTAATTGTGACGAGGCATTGGCTACCTTAAGAGAGTCATAGTGACTCTTGCCAAATGCCCACCATAATAGACTTTTTTTAGATACTGTGGCCAGTCTGCCCGAATCATTACGCAATTAGTTGTTTAATTTAAGACAACCATTGTTACTCTTGCTCGGAGTTACTTGATGTTGCTTATTTAATTTTAATTGTGATGAGGCATTGGCAACCTTACGAGAGTCGTAGTGATTCCTGGCAGTTCCTCACGAAAATACGCATTTTTTAGATACTGTGGAAAGTCTCTCCAAAGCGGTAATCCACTAGCTGTTTGTCTTCAGAGAAACTGATAGAGGTTTCTTCAAGTTGCTGACGTGAGTCTAATTGTGGCGAGGCATTGGCTACCTTAAGAGAGTCATAGTTACTCTTGCCAAATGCTCACCATAATAGACATTTTTTAGATACTGTGGCCAGTCTGCCCGAAGCGATACGCCACTAGTTGTTTAATTTAAGACAACCATCGTTATCCTTGCTAGGAGTTACTTGATGTTGCTGATTTAATTTTAATTGTGACGAGGCATTGGCAACCTTACGAGAGTCATAGTGATTCCTGGCAGTTCCTCACCAAAATACGCATTTTTTAGATACTGTGGAAAGTCTCTCCAAAGCGGTAATCCACTAGCTGCTTATCTTAAGTGAAACTGCCAGAGGTTTCTTGAAGTTGCTGATGTGAGTCTAATTGTGACGAGGCATTGGCTACCTTAAGAGATTCATAGTGACTCTTGCCAAATGCTCACCATAATAGACATTTTTTTAGATACTGTGGCCAGTCTGCCCGAAGCGATACGCCACTAGTTGTTTAATTTAAGACAACCATCGTTACCCTTGCTAGGAGTTACTTGATGTTGCTGATTTAATTTTAATTGTGACGAGGCATTGGCAACCTTACGAGAGTCATAGTGATTCCTGGCAGTTCCTCACCAAAATACGCATTTTTTAGATACTGTGGAAAGTCTATCCAACGCGGTAATCCACTAGCTGCTTATCTTAAGTGAAACTGCCAGAGGTTTCTTGAAGTTGCTGATGTGAGTCTAATTGTGACGAGGCATTGGCTACCTTAAGAGAGTCATACTGACTTTTGCCAAATGCTCACCATAATAGACATTTTTTTAGATACTGTGGCCAGTCTGCCCGAAGCGATACGCCACTAGTTGTTTAATTTAAGACAACCATCGTTACCCTTGCTAGGAGTTACTTGATGTTGCTGATTTAATTTTAATTGTGACGAGGCATTGGAAACCTTACGAGAGTCATAGTGATTCCTTGGCAGTTCCTCACCAAAATACGCATTTTTTAGATACTATGGAAAGTCTATCCAAAGCGGTAATCCACTAGCTGCTTATCTTAAGTGAAACTGCCAGAGGTTTCTTGAAGTTGAGGTCTGCTGGACCTGTGTGTCAAATCCGATCTTTACATCTCACTGTGTCATCTGTTCTGGAGTGACCATTTTCGTCCGTATCTAACCTGCAAAAACAAAAATCATACAAAACTTTAGGTATGCCTGATCATTATTCCGTGAATTGTATCTTTCTCCATACTTTCATTAATAAAATATACTTGATCAAATCTGTAAAATTGATGAGAAGGATTAAGGAAAAGTAAACGCTCCGGAACACGCGATCTAGTGTCCTCACCAAAATACGCATTTTTTAGATAATGTGGAAAGTCTCTCCAAAGCGGTAATCCACTAGCGGTTTATCTTAAGAGAAACTGCCAGAGGTTTCTTGAAGTTCCTGAAGTGAGTCTAATTGTGACGAGGCATTGGCTACCTTAAGAGAGTCATAGTTACTCTTGCCAAAAGCTCACCATAATAGACATTTTTTAGATACTGTGGCCAGTCTGCCCGAAGCGATACGCCACTAGTTGTTTAATTTAAGACAACCATCGTTACCCTTGCTAGGAGTTACTTGATGTTGCTGATTTAATTTTAATTGTGACGAGGCATTGGCAACCTTACGAGAGTCATAGTGATTCCTGGCAGTTCCTCTCCAAAATACGCATTTGTTAGATATTGTGGAAAGTCTCTCCGAAGCGGTAATCCACTAGCTGCTTATCTTAAGTGAAACTGCCAGAGATTTCTTGAAGTTGCTGATGTGAGTCTAATTGTGACGAGGCATTGGCTACCTTAAGAGAGTCATAGTGACTCTTGCCAAATGCCCACCATAATAGACATTTTTTTAGATACTGTGGCCAGTCTGCCCGAATCATTACGCAATTAGTTGTTTAATTTAAGACAACCGTTGTTACTCTTGCTCGGAGTTACTTGATGTTGGTTATTTAATTTTAATTGTGATGAGGCATTGGCAACCTTACGAGAGTCGTAGTGATTCCTGGCAGTTCCTCACGAAAATACGCATTTTTTAGATACTGTGGAAAGTCTCTCCAAAGCGGTAATCCACTAGCTGTTTGTCTTCAGAGAAACTGATAGAGGTTTCTTCAAGTTGCTGACGTGAGTCTAATTGTGGCGAGGCATTGGCTACCTTAAGAGAGTCATAGTTACTCTTGCCAAATGCTCACCATAATAGACATTTTTTAGATACTGTGGCCAGTCTGCCCGAAGCGATACGCCACTAGTTGTTTAATTTAAGACAACCATCGTTATCCTTGCTAGGAGTTACTTGATGTTGCTGATTTAATTTTAATTGTGACGAGGCATTGGCAACCTTACGAGAGTCATAGTGATTCCTGGCAGTTCCTCACCAAAATACGCATTTTTTAGATACTGTGGAAAGTCTCTCCAAAGCGGTAATCCACTAGCTGCTTATCTTAAGTGAAACTGCCAGAGGTTTCTTGAAGTTGCTGATGTGAGTCTAATTGTGACGAGGCATTGGCTACCTTAAGAGATTCATAGTGACTCTTGCCAAATGCTCACCATAATAGACATTTTTTTAGATACTGTGGCCAGTCTGCCCGAAGCGATACGCCACTAGTTGTTTAATTTAAGACAACCATCGTTACCCTTGCTAGGAGTTACTTGATGTTGCTGATTTAATTTTAATTGTGACGAGGCATTGGCAACCTTACGAGAGTCATAGTGATTCCTGGCAGTTCCTCACCAAAATACGCATTTTTTAGATACTGTGGAAAGTCTATCCAACGCGGTAATCCACTAGCTGCTTATCTTAAGTGAAACTGCCAGAGGTTTCTTGAAGTTGCTGATGTGAGTCTAATTGTGACGAGGCATTGGCTACCTTAAGAGAGTCATACTGACTTTTGCCAAATGCTCACCATAATAGACATTTTTTTAGATACTGTGGCCAGTCTGCCCGAAGCGATACGCCACTAGTTGTTTAATTTAAGACAACCATCGTTACCCTTGCTAGGAGTTACTTGATGTTGCTGATTTAATTTTAATTGTGACGAGGCATTGGAAACCTTACGAGAGTCATAGTGATTCCTGGCAGTTCCTCACCAAAATACGCATTTTTTAGATACTGTGGAAAGTCTATCCAAAGCGGTAATCCACTAGCTGCTTATCTTAAGTGAAACTGCCAGAGGTTTCTTGAAGTTGCTGATGTGAGTATAATTGTGACGAGGCATTGGCTACCTTAAGAGAGTCATAGTTACTCTTGCCAAATGCTCACCATAATTGACATTTTTTAGATACTGTGGCCAGTCTGCCCGAAGCGATACGCCACTAGTTGTTTAATTTAAGACAACCATCGTTACCCTTGCTAGGAGTTACTTGATGTTGCTGATTTAATTTTAATTGTGACGAGGCATTGGAAACCTTACGAGAGTCATAGTGATTCCTGGCAGTTCCTCACCAAAATACGCATTTTTTAGATACTGTGGAAAGTCTATCCAAAGCGGTAATCCACTAGCTGCTTATCTTAAGTGAAACTGCCAGAGGTTTCTTGAAGTTGCTGATGTGAGTCTAATTGTGACGAGGCATTGGCTACCTTAAGAGAGTCATAGTGACTCTTGCCAAATGCCCACCATAATAGACATTTTTTTAGATACTGTGGCCAGTCTGCCCGAATCATTACGCAATTAGTTGTTTAATTTAAGACAACCATTGTTACTCTTGCTCGGAGTTACTTGATGTTGCTTATTTAATTTTAATTGTGATGAGGCATTGGCAACCTTACGAGAGTCGTAGTGATTCCTGGCAGTTCCTCACGAAAATACGCATTTTTTAGATACTGTGGAAAGTCTCTCCAAAGCGGTAATCCACTAGCTGTTTGTCTTCAGAGAAACTGATAGAGGTTTCTTCAAGTTGCTGACGTGAGTCTAATTGTGGCGAGGCATTGGCTACCTTAAGAGAGTCATAGTTACTCTTGCCAAATGCTCACCATAATAGACATTTTTTAGATACTGTGGCCAGTCTGCCCGAAGCGATACGCCACTAGTTGATTAATTTAAGACAACCATCGTTATCCTTGCTAGGAGTTACTTGATGTTGCTGATTTAATTTTAATTGTGACGAGGCATTGGCAACCTTACGAGAGTCATAGTGATTCCTGGCAGTTCCTCACCAAAATACGCATTTTTTAGATACTGTGGAAAGTCTCTCCAAAGCGGTAATCCACTAGCTGCTTATCTTAAGAGAAACTGCCAGAGGTTTCTTGAAGTTCCTGAAGTGAGTCTAATTGTGACGAGGCATTGGCTACCTTAAGAGAGTCATAGTTACTCTTGCCAAATGCTCACCATAATAGACATTTTTTAGATACTGTGGCCAGTCTGCCCGAAGCGATACGCCACTAGTTGTTTAATTTAAGACAACCATCGTTACCCTTGCTAGGAGTTACTTGATGTTGCTGATTTAATTTTAATTGTGACGAGGCATTGGCAACCTTACGAGAGTCATAGTGATTCCTGGCAGTTCCTCACCAAAATACGCATTTGTTAGATATTGTGGAAAGTCTCTCCGAAGCGGTAATCCACTAGCTGCTTATCTTAAGTGAAACTGCCAGAGGTTTCTTGAAGTTGCTGATGTGAGTCTAATTGTGACGAGGCATTGGCTACCTTAAGAGAGTCATAGTGACTCTTGCCAAATGCCCACCATAATAGACATTTTTTTAGATACTGTGGCCAGTCTGCCCGAATCATTACGCAATTAGTTGTTTAATTTAAGACAACCATTGTTACTCTTGCTCGGAGTTACTTGATGTTGCTTATTTAATTTTAATTGTGATGAGGCATTGGCAACCTTACGAGAGTCGTAGTGATTCCTGGCAGTTCCTCACGAAAATACGCATTTTTTAGATACTGTGGAAAGTCTCTCCAAAGCGGTAATCCACTAGCTGTTTGTCTTCAGAGAAACTGATAGAGGTTTCTTCAAGTTGCTGACGTGAGTCTAATTGTGGCGAGGCATTGGCTACCTTAAGAGAGTCATAGTTACTCTTGCCAAATGCTCACCATAATAGACATTTTTTAGATACTGTGGCCAGTCTGCCCGAAGCGATACGCCACTAGTTGTTTAATTTAAGACAACCATCGTTATCCTTGCTAGGAGTTACTTGATGTTGCTGATTTAATTTTAATTGTGACGAGGCATTGGCAACCTTACGAGAGTCATAGTGATTCCTGGCAGTTCCTCACCAAAATACGCATTTTTTAGATACTGTGGAAAGTCTCTCCAAAGCGGTAATCCACTAGCGGTTTATCTTAAGAGAAACTGCCAGAGGTTTCTTGAAGTTGCTGATGTGAGTCTAATTGTGACGAGGCATTGGCTACCTTAAGAGAGTCATACTGACTTTTGCCAAATGCTCACCATAATAGACATTTTTTTAGATACTGTGGCCAGTCTGCCCGAAGCGATACGCCACTAGTTGTTTAATTTAAGACAACCATCGTTACCCTTGCTAGGAGTTACTTGATGTTGCTGATTTAATTTTAATTGTGACGAGGCATTGGAAACCTTACGAGAGTCATAGTGATTCCTGGCAGTTCCTCACCAAAATACGCATTTTTTAGATACTGTGGAAAGTCTATCCAAAGCGGTAATCCACTAGCTGCTTATCTTAAGTGAAACTGCCAGAGGTTTCTTGAAGTTGCTGATGTGAGTATAATTGTGACGAGGCATTGGCTACCTTAAGAGAGTCATAGTTACTCTTGCCAAATGCTCACCATAATTGACATTTTTTAGATACTGTGGCCAGTCTGCCCGAAGCGATACGCCACTAGTTGTTTAATTTAAGACAACCATCGTTACCCTTGCTAGGAGTTACTTGATGTTGCTGATTTAATTTTAATTGTGACGAGGCATTGGAAACCTTACGAGAGTCATAGTGATTCCTGGCAGTTCCTCACCAAAATACGCATTTTTTAGATACTGTGGAAAGTCTATCCAAAGCGGTAATCCACTAGCTGCTTATCTTAAGTGAAACTGCCAGAGGTTTCTTGAAGTTGCTGATGTGAGTCTAATTGTGACGAGGCATTGGCTACCTTAAGAGAGTCATAGTGACTCTTGCCAAATGCCCACCATAATAGACATTTTTTTAGATACTGTGGCCAGTCTGCCCGAATCATTACGCAATTAGTTGTTTAATTTAAGACAACCATTGTTACTCTTGCTCGGAGTTACTTGATGTTGCTTATTTAATTTTAATTGTGATGAGGCATTGGCAACCTTACGAGAGTCGTAGTGATTCCTGGCAGTTCCTCACGAAAATACGCATTTTTTAGATACTGTGGAAAGTCTCTCCAAAGCGGTAATCCACTAGCTGTTTGTCTTCAGAGAAACTGATAGAGGTTTCTTCAAGTTGCTGACGTGAGTCTAATTGTGGCGAGGCATTGGCTACCTTAAGAGAGTCATAGTTACTCTTGCCAAATGCTCACCATAATAGACATTTTTTAGATACTGTGGCCAGTCTGCCCGAAGCGATACGCCACTAGTTGATTAATTTAAGACAACCATCGTTATCCTTGCTAGGAGTTACTTGATGTTGCTGATTTAATTTTAATTGTGACGAGGCATTGGCAACCTTACGAGAGTCATAGTGATTCCTGGCAGTTCCTCACCAAAATACGCATTTTTTAGATACTGTGGAAAGTCTCTCCAAAGCGGTAATCCACTAGCTGCTTATCTTAAGAGAAACTGCCAGAGGTTTCTTGAAGTTCCTGAAGTGAGTCTAATTGTGACGAGGCATTGGCTACCTTAAGAGAGTCATAGTTACTCTTGCCAAATGCTCACCATAATAGACATTTTTTAGATACTGTGGCCAGTCTGCCCGAAGCGATACGCCACTAGTTGTTTAATTTAAGACAACCATCGTTACCCTTGCTAGGAGTTACTTGATGTTGCTGATTTAATTTTAATTGTGACGAGGCATTGGCAACCTTACGAGAGTCATAGTGATTCCTGGCAGTTCCTCACCAAAATACGCATTTGTTAGATATTGTGGAAAGTCTCTCCGAAGCGGTAATCCACTAGCTGCTTATCTTAAGTGAAACTGCCAGAGGTTTCTTGAAGTTGCTGATGTGAGTCTAATTGTGACGAGGCATTGGCTACCTTAAGAGAGTCATAGTGACTCTTGCCAAATGCCCACCATAATAGACATTTTTTTAGATACTGTGGCCAGTCTGCCCGAATCATTACGCAATTAGTTGTTTAATTTAAGACAACCATTGTTACTCTTGCTCGGAGTTACTTGATGTTGCTTATTTAATTTTAATTGTGATGAGGCATTGGCAACCTTACGAGAGTCGTAGTGATTCCTGGCAGTTCCTCACGAAAATACGCATTTTTTAGATACTGTGGAAAGTCTCTCCAAAGCGGTAATCCACTAGCTGTTTGTCTTCAGAGAAACTGATAGAGGTTTCTTCAAGTTGCTGACGTGAGTCTAATTGTGGCGAGGCATTGGCTACCTTAAGAGAGTCATAGTTACTCTTGCCAAATGCTCACCATAATAGACATTTTTTAGATACTGTGGCCAGTCTGCCCGAAGCGATACGCCACTAGTTGTTTAATTTAAGACAACCATCGTTATCCTTGCTAGGAGTTACTTGATGTTGCTGATTTAATTTTAATTGTGACGAGGCATTGGCAACCTTACGAGAGTCATAGTGATTCCTGGCAGTTCCTCACCAAAATACGCATTTTTTAGATACTGTGGAAAGTCTCTCCAAAGCGGTAATCCACTAGCGGTTTATCTTAAGAGAAACTGCCAGAGGTTTCTTGAAGTTCCTGAAGTGAGTCTAATTGTGACGAGGCATTGGCTACCTTAAGAGAGTCATAGTTACTCTTGCCAAATGCTCACCATAATAGACATTTTTTAGATACTGTGGCGTCTGCCCGAAGCGATACGCCACTAGTTGTTTAATTTAAGACAACCATCGTTACCCTTGCTAGGAGTTACTTGATGTTGCTGATTTAATTTTAATTGTGACGAGGCATTGGCAACCTTACGAGAGTCATAGTGATTCCTGGCAGTTCCTCACCAAAATACGCATTTGTTAGATATTGTGGAAAGTCTCTCCGAAGCGGTAATCCACTAGCTGCTTATCTTAAGTGAAACTGCCAGAGATTTCTTGAAGTTGCTGATGTGAGTCTAATTGTGACGAGGCATTGGCTACCTTAAGAGAGTCATAGTGACTCTTGCCAAATGCCCACCATAATAGACATTTTTTTAGATACTGTGGCCAGTCTGCCCGAATCATTACGCAATTAGTTGTTTAATTTAAGACAACCATTGTTACTCTGGCTCGGAGTTACTTGATGTTGCTTATTTAATTTTAAATGTGATGAGGCATTGGCAACCTTACGAGAGTCGTAGTGATTCCTGGCAGTTCCTCACGAAAATACGCATTTTTTAGATACTGTGGAAAGTCTCTCCAAAGCGGTAATCCACTAGCTGTTTGTCTTCAGAGAAACTGATAGAGGTTTCTTCAAGTTGCTGACGTGAGTCTAATTGTGGCGAGGCATTGGCTACCTTAAGAGAGTCATAGTTACTCTTGCCAAATGCTCACCATAATAGACATTTTTTAGATACTGTGGCCAGTCTGCCCGAAGCGATACGCCACTAGTTGTTTAATTTAAGACAACCATCGTTACCCTTGCTAGGAGTTACTTGATGTTGCTGATTTAATTTTAATTGTGACGAGGCATTGGCAACCTTACGAGAGTCATAGTGATTCCTGGCAGTTCCTCACGAAAATACGCATTTTTTAGATACTGTGGAAAGTCTATCCAAAGCGGTAATCCACTAGCTGCTTATCTTAAGTGAAACTGCCAGAGGTTTCTTGAAGTTGCTGATGTGAGTCTAATTGTGACGAGGCATTGGCTACCTTAAGAGAGTCATACTGACTTTTGCCAAATGCTCACCATAATAGACATTTTTTTAGATACTGTGGCCAGTCTGCCCGAAGCGATACGCCACTAGTTGTTTAATTTAAGACAACCATCGTTACCCTTGCTAGGAGTTACTTGATGTTGCTGATTTAATTTTAATTGTGACGAGGCATTGGCAACCTTACGAGAGTCATAGTGATTCCTGGCAGTTCCTCACCAAAATACGCATTTTTTAGATACTGTGGAAAGTCTCTCCAAAGCGGTAATCCACTAGCGGTTTATCTTAAGAGAAACTGCCAGAGGTTTCTTGAAGTTCCTGAAGTGAGTCTAATTGTGACGAGGCATTGGCTACCTTAAGAGAGTCATAGTTACTCTTGCCAAATGCTCACCATAATAGACATTTTTTAGATACTGTGGCCAGTCTGCCCGAAGCGATACGCCACTAGTTGTTTAATTTAAGACAACCATCGTTACCCTTGCTAGGAGTTACTTGATGTTGCTGATTTAATTTTAATTGTGACGAGGCATTGGCAACCTTACGAGAGTCATAGTGATTCCTGGCAGTTCCTCACCAAAATACGCATTTGTTAGATATTGTGGAAAGTCTCTCCGAAGCGGTAATCCACTAGCTGCTTATCTTAAGTGAAACTGCCAGAGGTTTCTTGAAGTTGCTGATGTGAGTCTAATTGTGACGAGGCATTGGCTACCTTAAGAGAGTCATAGTGACTCTTGCCAAATGCCCACCATAATAGACATTTTTTTAGATACTGTGGCCAGTCTGCCCGAATCATTACGCAATTAGTTGTTTAATTTAAGACAACCATTGTTACTCTTGCTCGGAGTTACTTGATGTTGCTTATTTAATTTTAATTGTGATGAGGCATTGGCAACCTTACGAGAGTCGTAGTGATTCCTGGCAGTTCCTCACGAAAATACGCATTTTTTAGATACTGTGGAAAGTCTCTCCAAAGCGGTAATCCACTAGCTGTTTGTCTTCAGAGAAACTGATAGAGGTTTCTTCAAGTTGCTGACGTGAGTCTAATTGTGGCGAGGCATTGGCTACCTTAAGAGAGTCATAGTTACTCTTGCCAAATGCTCACCATAATTGACATTTTTTAGATACTGTGGCCAGTCTGCCCGAAGCGATACGCCACTAGTTGTTTAATTTAAGACAACCATCGTTATCCTTGCTAGGAGTTACTTGATGTTGCTGATTTAATTTTAATTGTGACGAGGCATTGGCAACCTTACGAGAGTCATAGTGATTCCTGGCAGTTCCTCACCAAAATACGCATTTTTTAGATACTGTGGAAAGTCTCTCCAAAGCGGTAATCCACTAGCGGTTTATCTTAAGAGAAACTGCCAGAGGTTTCTTGAAGTTGCTGATGTGAGTCTAATTGTGACGAGGCATTGGCTACCTTAAGAGAGTCATAGTGACTTTTGCCAAATGCTCACCATAATAGACATTTTTTTAGATACTGTGGCCAGTCTGCCCGAAGCGATACGCCACTAGTTGTTTAATTTAAGACAACCATCGTTACCCTTGCTAGGAGTTACTTGATGTTGCTGATTTAATTTTAATTGTGACGAGGCATTGGCAACCTTACGAGAGTCATAGTGATTCCTGGCAGTTCCTCACCAAAATACGCATTTTTTAGATACTGTGGAAAGTCTCTCCAAAGCGGTAATCCACTAGCTGCTTATCTTAAGTGAAACTGCCAGAGGTTTCTTGAAGTTGCTGATGTGAGTCTAATTGTGACGAGGCATTGGCTACCTTAAGAGATTCATAGTGACTCTTGCCAAATGCTCACCATAATAGACATTTTTTTAGATACTGTGGCCACTCTGCCCGAAGCGATACGCCACTAGTTGTTTAATTTAAGACAACCATCGTTACCCTTGCTAGGAGTTACTTGATGTTGCTGATTTAATTTTAATTGTGACGAGGCATTGGCAACCTTACGAGAGTCATAGTGATTCCTGGCAGTTCCTCACCAAAATACGCATTTTTTAGATACTGTGGAAAGTCCATCCAAAGCGGTAATCCACTAGCTGCTTATCTTAAGTGAAACTGCCAGAGGTTTCTTGAAGTTGCTGATGTGAGTCTAATTGTGACGAGGCATTGGCTACCTTAAGAGAGTCATACTGACTTTTGCCAAATGCTCACCATAATAGACATTTTTTTAGATACTGTGGCCAGTCTGCCCGAAGCGATACGCCACTAGTTGTTTAATTTAAGACAACCATCGTTACCCTTGCTAGGAGTTACTTGATGTTGCTGATTTAATTTTAATTGTGACGAGGCATTGGCAACCTTACGAGAGTCATAGTGATTCCTGGCAGTTCCTCACCAAAATACGCATTTTTTAGATACTGTGGAAAGTCTCTCCAAAGCGGTAATCCACTAGCGGTTTATCTTAAGAGAAACTGCCAGAGGTTTCTTGAAGTTCCTGAAGTGAGTCTAATTGTGACGAGGCATTGGCTACCTTAAGAGAGTCATAGTTACTCTTGCCAAATGCTCACCATAATAGACATTTTTTAGATACTGTGGCCAGTCTGCCCGAAGCGATACGCCACTAGTTGTTTAATTTAAGACAACCATCGTTACCCTTGCTAGGAGTTACTTGATGTTGCTGATTTAATTTTAATTGTGACGAGGCATTGGCAACCTTACGAGAGTCATAGTGATTCCTGGCAGTTCCTCACCAAAATACGCATTTGTTAGATATTGTGGAAAGTCTCTCCGAAGCGGTAATCCACTAGCTGCTTATCTTAAGTGAAACTGCCAGAGATTTCTTGAAGTTGCTGATGTGAGTCTAATTGTGACGAGGCATTGGCTACCTTAAGAGAGTCATAGTGACTCTTGCCAAATGCCCACCATAATAGACATTTTTTTAGATACTGTGGCCAGTCTGCCCGAATCATTACGCAATTAGTTGTTTAATTTAAGACAACCATTGTTACTCTTGCTCAGAGTTACTTGATGTTGCTTATTTAATTTTAAATGTGATGAGGCATTGGCAACCTTACGAGAGTCGTAGTGATTCCTGGCAGTTCCTCACGAAAATACGCATTTTTTAGATACTGTGGAAAGTCTCTCCAAAGCGGTAATCCACTAGCTGTTTGTCTTCAGAGAAACTGATAGAGGTTTCTTCAAGTTGCTGACGTGAGTCTAATTGTGGCGAGGCATTGGCTACCTTAAGAGAGTCATAGTTACTCTTGCCAAATGCTCACCATAATAGACATTTTTTAGATACTGTGGCCAGTCTGCCCGAAGCGATACGCCACTAGTTGTTTAATTTAAGACAACCATCGTTATCCTTGCTAGGAGTTACTTGATGTTGCTGATTTAATTTTAATTGTGACGAGGCATTGGCAACCTTACGAGAGTCATAGTGATTCCTGGCAGTTCCTCACCAAAATACGCATTTTTTAGATACTGTGGAAAGTCTCTCCAAAGCGGTAATCCACTAGCTGCTTATCTTAAGTGAAACTGCCAGAGGTTTCTTGAAGTTGCTGATGTGAGTCTAATTGTGACGAGGCATTGGCTACCTTAAGAGAGTCATAGTGACTTTTGCCAAATGCTCACCATAATAGACATTTTTTTAGATACTGTGGCCAGTCTGCCCGAAGCGATACGCCACTAGTTGTTTAATTTAAGACAACCATCGTTACCCTTGCTAGGAGTTACTTGATGTTGCTGATTTAATTTTAATTGTGACGAGGCATTGGCAACCTTACGAGAGTCATAGTGATTCCTGGCAGTTCCTCACCAAAATACGCATTTTTTAGATACTGTGGAAAGTCTCTTTAAAGCGGTAATCCACTAGCGGTTTATCTTAAGAGAAACTGCCAGAGGTTTCTTGAAGTTCCTGAAGTGAGTCTAATTGTGACGAGGCATTGGCTACCTTAAGAGAGTCATAGTTACTCTTGCCAAATGCTCACCATAATAGACATTTTTTAGATACTGTGGCCAGTCTGCCCGAAGCGATACGCCACTAGTTGTTTAATTTAAGACAACCATCGTTACCCTTGCTAGGAGTTACTTGATGTTGCTGATTTAATTTTAATTGTGACGAGGCATTGGCAACCTTACGAGAGTCATAGTGATTCCTGGCAGTTCCTCACCAAAATACGCATTTGTTAGATATTGTGGAAAGTCTCTCCGAAGCGGTAATCCACTAGCTGCTTATCTTAAGTGAAACTGCCAGAGGTTTCTTGAAGTTGCTGATGTGAGTCTAATTGTGACGAGGCATTGGCAACCTTACGAGAGTCATAGTGATTCCTGGCAGTTCCTCACCAAAATACGCATTTTTTAGATACTGTGGAAAGTCTCTCCAAAGCGGTAATCCACTAGCGGTTTATCTTAAGAGAAACTGCCAGAGGTTTCTTGAAGTTCCTGAAGTGAGTCTAATTGTGACGAGGCATTGGCTACCTTAAGAGAGTCATAGTTACTCTTGCCAAATGCTCACCATAATAGACATTTTTTAGATACTGTGGCCAGTCTGCCCGAAGCGATACGCCACTAGTTGTTTAATTTAAGACAACCATCGTTACCCTTGCTAGGAGTTACTTGATGTTGCTGATTTAATTTTAATTGTGACGAGGCATTGGCAACCTTACGAGAGTCATAGTGATTCCTGGCAGTTCCTCACCAAAATACGCATTTGTTAGATATTGTGGAAAGTCTCTCCGAAGCGGTAATCCACTAGCTGCTTATCTTAAGTGAAACTGCCAGAGATTTCTTGAAGTTGCTGATGTGAGTCTAATTGTGACGAGGCATTGGCTACCTTAAGAGAGTCATAGTGACTCTTGCCAAATGCCCACCATAATAGACATTTTTTTAGATACTGTGGCCAGTCTGCCCGAATCATTATGCAATTAGTTGTTTAATTTAAGACAACCATTGTTACTCTTGCTCGGAGTTACTTGATGTTGCTTATTTAATTTTAATTGTGATGAGGCATTGGCAACCTTACGAGAGTCGTAGTGATTCCTGGCAGTTCCTCACGAAAATACGCATTTTTTAGATACTGTGGAAAGTCTCTCCAAAGCGGTAATCCACTAGCTGTTTGTCTTCAGAGAAACTGATAGAGGTTTCTTCAAGTTGCTGACGTGAGTCTAATTGTGGCGAGGCATTGGCTACCTTAAGAGAGTCATAGTTACTCTTGCCAAATGCTCACCATAATAGACATTTTTTAGATACTGTGGCCAGTCTGCCCGAAGCGATACGCCACTAGTTGTTTAATTTAAGACAACCATCGTTACCCTTGCTAGGAGTTACTTGATGTTGCTTATTTAATTTTAATTGTGATGAGGCATTGGCAACCTTACGAGAGTCGTAGTGATTCCTGGCAGTTCCTCACGAAAATACGCATTTTTTAGATACTGTGGAAAGTCTCTCCAAAGCGGTAATCCACTAGCTGTTTGTCTTCAGAGAAACTGATAGAGGTTTCTTCAAGTTGCTGACGTGAGTCTAATTGTGGCGAGGCATTGGCTACCTTAAGAGAGTCATAGTTACTCTTGCCAAATGCTCACCATAATAGACATTTTTTAGATACTGTGGCCAGTCTGCCCGAAGCGATACGCCACTAGTTGTTTAATTTAAGACAACCATCGTTATCCTTGCTAGGAGTTACTTGATGTTGCTGATTTAATTTTAATTGTGACGAGGCATTGGCAACCTTACGAGAGTCATAGTGATTCCTGGCAGTTCCTCACCAAAATACGCATTTGTTAGATATTGTGGAAAGTCTCTCCGAAGCGGTAATCCACTAGCTGCTTATCTTAAGTGAAACTGCCAGAGGTTTCTTGAAGTTGCTGATGTGAGTCTAATTGTGACGAGGCATTGGCAACCTTACGAGAGTCATAGTGATTCCTGGCAGTTCCTCACCAAAATACGCATTTTTTAGATACTGTGGAAAGTCTCTCCAAAGCGGTAATCCACTAGCGGTTTATCTTAAGAGAAACTGCCAGAGGTTTCTTGAAGTTCCTGAAGTGAGTCTAATTGTGACGAGGCATTGGCTACCTTAAGAGAGTCATAGTTACTCTTGCCAAATGCTCACCATAATAGACATTTTTTAGATACTGTGGCCAGTCTGCCCGAAGCGATACGCCACTAGTTGTTTAATTTAAGACAACCATCGTTACCCTTGCTAGGAGTTACTTGATGTTGCTGATTTAATTTTAATTGTGACGAGGCATTGGCAACCTTACGAGAGTCATAGTGATTCCTGGCAGTTCCTCACCAAAATACGCATTTGTTAGATATTGTGGAAAGTCTCTCCGAAGCGGTAATCCACTAGCTGCTTATCTTAAGTGAAACTGCCAGAGATTTCTTGAAGTTGCTGATGTGAGTCTAATTGTGACGAGGCATTGGCTACCTTAAGAGAGTCATAGTGACTCTTGCCAAATGCCCACCATAATAGACATTTTTTTAGATACTGTGGCCAGTCTGCCCGAATCATTATGCAATTAGTTGTTTAATTTAAGACAACCATTGTTACTCTTGCTCGGAGTTACTTGATGTTGCTTATTTAATTTTAATTGTGATGAGGCATTGGCAACCTTACGAGAGTCGTAGTGATTCCTGGCAGTTCCTCACGAAAATACGCATTTTTTAGATACTGTGGAAAGTCTCTCCAAAGCGGTAATCCACTAGCTGTTTGTCTTCAGAGAAACTGATAGAGGTTTCTTCAAGTTGCTGACGTGAGTCTAATTGTGGCGAGGCATTGGCTACCTTAAGAGAGTCATAGTTACTCTTGCCAAATGCTCACCATAATAGACATTTTTTAGATACTGTGGCCAGTCTGCCCGAAGCGATACGCCACTAGTTGTTTAATTTAAGACAACCATCGTTACCCTTGCTAGGAGTTACTTGATGTTGCTTATTTAATTTTAATTGTGATGAGGCATTGGCAACCTTACGAGAGTCGTAGTGATTCCTGGCAGTTCCTCACGAAAATACGCATTTTTTAGATACTGTGGAAAGTCTCTCCAAAGCGGTAATCCACTAGCTGTTTGTCTTCAGAGAAACTGATAGAGGTTTCTTCAAGTTGCTGACGTGAGTCTAATTGTGGCGAGGCATTGGCTACCTTAAGAGAGTCATAGTTACTCTTGCCAAATGCTCACCATAATAGACATTTTTTAGATACTGTGGCCAGTCTGCCCGAAGCGATACGCCACTAGTTGTTTAATTTAAGACAACCATCGTTATCCTTGCTAGGAGTTACTTGATGTTGCTGATTTAATTTTAATTGTGACGAGGCATTGGCAACCTTACGAGAGTCATAGTGATTCCTGGCAGTTCCTCACCAAAATACGCATTTTTTAGATACTGTGGAAAGTCTCTCCAAAGCGGTAATCCACTAGCGGTTTATCTTAAGAGAAACTGCCAGAGGTTTCTTGAAGTTCCTGAAGTGAGTCTAATTGTGACGAGGCATTGGCTACCTTAAGAGAGTCATAGTTACTCTTGCCAAATGCTCACCATAATAGACATTTTTTAGATACTGTGGCCAGTCTGCCCGAAGCGATACGCCACTAGTTGTTTAATTTAAGACAACCATCGTTACCCTTGCTAGGAGTTACTTGATGTTGCTGATTTAATTTTAATTGTGACGAGGCATTGGCAACCTTACGAGAGTCATAGTGATTCCTGGCAGTTCCTCACCAAAATACGCATTTGTTAGATATTGTGGAAAGTCTCTCCGAAGCGGTAATCCACTAGCTGCTTATCTTAAGTGAAACTGCCAGAGATTTCTTGAAGTTGCTGATGTGAGTCTAATTGTGACGAGGCATTGGCTACCTTAAGAGAGTCATAGTGACTCTTGCCAAATGCCCACCATAATAGACATTTTTTTAGATACTGTGGCCAGTCTGCCCGAATCATTACGCAATTAGTTGTTTAATTTAAGACAACCATTGTTACTCTTGCTCGGAGTTACTTGATGTTGCTTATTTAATTTTAATTGTGATGAGGCATTGGCAACCTTACGAGAGTCGTAGTGATTCCTGGCAGTTCCTCACGAAAATACGCATTTTTTAGATACTGTGGAAAGTCTCTCCAAAGCGGTAATCCACTAGCTGTTTGTCTTCAGAGAAACTGATAGAGGTTTCTTCAAGTTGCTGACGTGAGTCTAATTGTGGCGAGGCATTGGCTACCTTAAGAGAGTCATAGTTACTCTTGCCAAATGCTCACCATAATAGACATTTTTTAGATACTGTGGCCAGTCTGCCCGAAGCGATACGCCACTAGTTGTTTAATTTAAGACAACCATCGTTATCCTTGCTAGGAGTTACTTGATGTTGCTGATTTAATTTTAATTGTGACGAGGCATTGGCTACCTTAAGAGAGTCATAGTGACTCTTGCCAAATGCCCACCATAATAGACATTTTTTTAGATACTGTGGCCAGTCTGCCCGAATCATTATGCAATTAGTTGTTTAATTTAAGACAACCATTGTTACTCTTGCTCGGAGTTACTTGATGTTGCTTATTTAATTTTAATTGTGATGAGGCATTGGCAACCTTACGAGAGTCGTAGTGATTCCTGGCAGTTCCTCACGAAAATACGCATTTTTTAGATACTGTGGAAAGTCTCTCCAAAGCGGTAATCCACTAGCTGTTTGTCTTCAGAGAAACTGATAGAGGTTTCTTCAAGTTGCTGACGTGAGTCTAATTGTGGCGAGGCATTGGCTACCTTAAGAGAGTCATAGTTACTCTTGCCAAATGCTCACCATAATAGACATTTTTTAGATACTGTGGCCAGTCTGCCCGAAGCGATACGCCACTAGTTGTTTAATTTAAGACAACCATCGTTACCCTTGCTAGGAGTTACTTGATGTTGCTTATTTAATTTTAATTGTGATGAGGCATTGGCAACCTTACGAGAGTCGTAGTGATTCCTGGCAGTTCCTCACGAAAATACGCATTTTTTAGATACTGTGGAAAGTCTCTCCAAAGCGGTAATCCACTAGCTGTTTGTCTTCAGAGAAACTGATAGAGGTTTCTTCAAGTTGCTGACGTGAGTCTAATTGTGGCGAGGCATTGGCTACCTTAAGAGAGTCATAGTTACTCTTGCCAAATGCTCACCATAATAGACATTTTTTAGATACTGTGGCCAGTCTGCCCGAAGCGATACGCCACTAGTTGTTTAATTTAAGACAACCATCGTTATCCTTGCTAGGAGTTACTTGATGTTGCTGATTTAATTTTAATTGTGACGAGGCATTGGCAACCTTACGAGAGTCATAGTGATTCCTGGCAGTTCCTCACCAAAATACGCATTTTTTAGATACTGTGGAAAGTCTCTCCAAAGCGGTAATCCACTAGCGGTTTATCTTAAGAGAAACTGCCAGAGGTTTCTTGAAGTTCCTGAAGTGAGTCTAATTGTGACGAGGCATTGGCTACCTTAAGAGAGTCATAGTTACTCTTGCCAAATGCTCACCATAATAGACATTTTTTAGATACTGTGGCCAGTCTGCCCGAAGCGATACGCCACTAGTTGTTTAATTTAAGACAACCATCGTTACCCTTGCTAGGAGTTACTTGATGTTGCTGATTTAATTTTAATTGTGACGAGGCATTGGCAACCTTACGAGAGTCATAGTGATTCCTGGCAGTTCCTCACCAAAATACGCATTTGTTAGATATTGTGGAAAGTCTCTCCGAAGCGGTAATCCACTAGCTGCTTATCTTAAGTGAAACTGCCAGAGATTTCTTGAAGTTGCTGATGTGAGTCTAATTGTGACGAGGCATTGGCTACCTTAAGAGAGTCATAGTGACTCTTGCCAAATGCCCACCATAATAGACATTTTTTTAGATACTGTGGCCAGTCTGCCCGAATCATTACGCAATTAGTTGTTTAATTTAAGACAACCATTGTTACTCTTGCTCGGAGTTACTTGATGTTGCTTATTTAATTTTAATTGTGATGAGGCATTGGCAACCTTACGAGAGTCGTAGTGATTCCTGGCAGTTCCTCACGAAAATACGCATTTTTTAGATACTGTGGAAAGTCTCTCCAAAGCGGTAATCCACTAGCTGTTTGTCTTCAGAGAAACTGATAGAGGTTTCTTCAAGTTGCTGACGTGAGTCTAATTGTGGCGAGGCATTGGCTACCTTAAGAGAGTCATAGTTACTCTTGCCAAATGCTCACCATAATAGACATTTTTTAGATACTGTGGCCAGTCTGCCCGAAGCGATACGCCACTAGTTGTTTAATTTAAGACAACCATCGTTATCCTTGCTAGGAGTTACTTGATGTTGCTGATTTAATTTTAATTGTGACGAGGCATTGGCAACCTTACGAGAGTCATAGTGATTCCTGGCAGTTCCTCACCAAAATACGCATTTTTTAGATACTGTGGAAAGTCTCTCCAAAGCGGTAATCCACTAGCGGTTTATCTTAAGAGAAACTGCCAGAGGTTTCTTGAAGTTCCTGAAGTGAGTCTAATTGTGACGAGGCATTGGCTACCTTAAGAGAGTCATAGTTACTCTTGCCAAATGCTCACCATAATAGACATTTTTTAGATACTGTGGCCAGTCTGCCCGAAGCGATACGCCACTAGTTGTTTAATTTAAGACAACCATCGTTATCCTTGCTAGGAGTTACTTGATGTTGCTGATTTAATTTTAATTGTGACGAGGCATTGGCAACCTTACGAGAGTCATAGTGATTCCTGGCAGTTCCTCACCAAAATACGCATTTTTTAGATACTGTGGAAAGTCTCTCCAAAGCGGTAATCCACTAGCGGTTTATCTTAAGAGAAACTGCCAGAGGTTTCTTGAAGTTCCTGAAGTGAGTCTAATTGTGACGAGGCATTGGCTACCTTAAGAGAGTCATAGTGACTCTTGCCAAATGCCCACCATAATAGACATTTTTTTAGATACTGTGGCCAGTCTGCCCGAATCATTATGCAATTAGTTGTTTAATTTAAGACAACCATTGTTACTCTTGCTCGGAGTTACTTGATGTTGCTTATTTAATTTTAATTGTGATGAGGCATTGGCAACCTTACGAGAGTCGTAGTGATTCCTGGCAGTTCCTCACGAAAATACGCATTTTTTAGATACTGTGGAAAGTCTCTCCAAAGCGGTAATCCACTAGCTGTTTGTCTTCAGAGAAACTGATAGAGGTTTCTTCAAGTTGCTGACGTGAGTCTAATTGTGGCGAGGCATTGGCTACCTTAAGAGAGTCATAGTTACTCTTGCCAAATGCTCACCATAATAGACATTTTTTAGATACTGTGGCCAGTCTGCCCGAAGCGATACGCCACTAGTTGTTTAATTTAAGACAACCATCGTTACCCTTGCTAGGAGTTACTTGATGTTGCTTATTTAATTTTAATTGTGATGAGGCATTGGCAACCTTACGAGAGTCGTAGTGATTCCTGGCAGTTCCTCACGAAAATACGCATTTTTTAGATACTGTGGAAAGTCTCTCCAAAGCGGTAATCCACTAGCTGTTTGTCTTCAGAGAAACTGATAGAGGTTTCTTCAAGTTGCTGACGTGAGTCTAATTGTGGCGAGGCATTGGCTACCTTAAGAGAGTCATAGTTACTCTTGCCAAATGCTCACCATAATAGACATTTTTTAGATACTGTGGCCAGTCTGCCCGAAGCGATACGCCACTAGTTGTTTAATTTAAGACAACCATCGTTATCCTTGCTAGGAGTTACTTGATGTTGCTGATTTAATTTTAATTGTGACGAGGCATTGGCAACCTTACGAGAGTCATAGTGATTCCTGGCAGTTCCTCACCAAAATACGCATTTTTTAGATACTGTGGAAAGTCTCTCCAAAGCGGTAATCCACTAGCGGTTTATCTTAAGAGAAACTGCCAGAGGTTTCTTGAAGTTCCTGAAGTGAGTCTAATTGTGACGAGGCATTGGCTACCTTAAGAGAGTCATAGTGACTCTTGCCAAATGCCCACCATAATAGACATTTTTTTAGATACTGTGGCCAGTCTGCCCGAATCATTATGCAATTAGTTGTTTAATTTAAGACAACCATTGTTACTCTTGCTCGGAGTTACTTGATGTTGCTTATTTAATTTTAATTGTGATGAGGCATTGGCAACCTTACGAGAGTCGTAGTGATTCCTGGCAGTTCCTCACGAAAATACGCATTTTTTAGATACTGTGGAAAGTCTCTCCAAAGCGGTAATCCACTAGCTGTTTGTCTTCAGAGAAACTGATAGAGGTTTCTTCAAGTTGCTGACGTGAGTCTAATTGTGGCGAGGCATTGGCTACCTTAAGAGAGTCATAGTTACTCTTGCCAAATGCTCACCATAATAGACATTTTTTAGATACTGTGGCCAGTCTGCCCGAAGCGATACGCCACTAGTTGTTTAATTTAAGACAACCATCGTTACCCTTGCTAGGAGTTACTTGATGTTGCTTATTTAATTTTAATTGTGATGAGGCATTGGCAACCTTACGAGAGTCGTAGTGATTCCTGGCAGTTCCTCACGAAAATACGCATTTTTTAGATACTGTGGAAAGTCTCTCCAAAGCGGTAATCCACTAGCTGTTTGTCTTCAGAGAAACTGATAGAGGTTTCTTCAAGTTGCTGACGTGAGTCTAATTGTGGCGAGGCATTGGCTACCTTAAGAGAGTCATAGTTACTCTTGCCAAATGCTCACCATAATAGACATTTTTTAGATACTGTGGCCAGTCTGCCCGAAGCGATACGCCACTAGTTGTTTAATTTAAGACAACCATCGTTATCCTTGCTAGGAGTTACTTGATGTTGCTGATTTAATTTTAATTGTGACGAGGCATTGGCAACCTTACGAGAGTCATAGTGATTCCTGGCAGTTCCTCACCAAAATACGCATTTTTTAGATACTGTGGAAAGTCTCTCCAAAGCGGTAATCCACTAGCGGTTTATCTTAAGAGAAACTGCCAGAGGTTTCTTGAAGTTCCTGAAGTGAGTCTAATTGTGACGAGGCATTGGCTACCTTAAGAGAGTCATAGTGACTCTTGCCAAATGCCCACCATAATAGACATTTTTTTAGATACTGTGGCCAGTCTGCCCGAATCATTATGCAATTAGTTGTTTAATTTAAGACAACCATTGTTACTCTTGCTCGGAGTTACTTGATGTTGCTTATTTAATTTTAATTGTGATGAGGCATTGGCAACCTTACGAGAGTCGTAGTGATTCCTGGCAGTTCCTCACGAAAATACGCATTTTTTAGATACTGTGGAAAGTCTCTCCAAAGCGGTAATCCACTAGCTGTTTGTCTTCAGAGAAACTGATAGAGGTTTCTTCAAGTTGCTGACGTGAGTCTAATTGTGGCGAGGCATTGGCTACCTTAAGAGAGTCATAGTTACTCTTGCCAAATGCTCACCATAATAGACATTTTTTAGATACTGTGGCCAGTCTGCCCGAAGCGATACGCCACTAGTTGTTTAATTTAAGACAACCATCGTTACCCTTGCTAGGAGTTACTTGATGTTGCTTATTTAATTTTAATTGTGATGAGGCATTGGCAACCTTACGAGAGTCGTAGTGATTCCTGGCAGTTCCTCACGAAAATACGCATTTTTTAGATACTGTGGAAAGTCTCTCCAAAGCGGTAATCCACTAGCTGTTTGTCTTCAGAGAAACTGATAGAGGTTTCTTCAAGTTGCTGACGTGAGTCTAATTGTGGCGAGGCATTGGCTACCTTAAGAGAGTCATAGTTACTCTTGCCAAATGCTCACCATAATAGACATTTTTTAGATACTGTGGCCAGTCTGCCCGAAGCGATACGCCACTAGTTGTTTAATTTAAGACAACCATCGTTATCCTTGCTAGGAGTTACTTGATGTTGCTGATTTAATTTTAATTGTGACGAGGCATTGGCAACCTTACGAGAGTCATAGTGATTCCTGGCAGTTCCTCACCAAAATACGCATTTTTTAGATACTGTGGAAAGTCTCTCCAAAGCGGTAATCCACTAGCGGTTTATCTTAAGAGAAACTGCCAGAGGTTTCTTGAAGTTCCTGAAGTGAGTCTAATTGTGACGAGGCATTGGCTACCTTAAGAGAGTCATAGTTACTCTTGCCAAATGCTCACCATAATAGACATTTTTTAGATACTGTGGCCAGTCTGCCCGAAGCGATACGCCACTAGTTGTTTAATTTAAGACAACCATCGTTACCCTTGCTAGGAGTTACTTGATGTTGCTGATTTAATTTTAATTGTGACGAGGCATTGGCAACCTTACGAGAGTCATAGTGATTCCTGGCAGTTCCTCACGAAAATACGCATTTTTTAGATACTGTGGAAAGTCTCTCCAAAGCGGTAATCCACTAGCTGTTTGTCTTCAGAGAAACTGATAGAGGTTTCTTCAAGTTGCTGACGTGAGTCTAATTGTGGCGAGGCATTGGCTACCTTAAGAGAGTCATAGTTACTCTTGCCAAATGCTCACCATAATAGACATTTTTTAGATACTGTGGCCAGTCTGCCCGAAGCGATACGCCACTAGTTGTTTAATTTAAGACAACCATCGTTACCCTTGCTAGGAGTTACTTGATGTTGCTTATTTAATTTTAATTGTGATGAGGCATTGGCAACCTTACGAGAGTCGTAGTGATTCCTGGCAGTTCCTCACGAAAATACGCATTTTTTAGATACTGTGGAAAGTCTCTCCAAAGCGGTAATCCACTAGCTGTTTGTCTTCAGAGAAACTGATAGAGGTTTCTTCAAGTTGCTGACGTGAGTCTAATTGTGGCGAGGCATTGGCTACCTTAAGAGAGTCATAGTTACTCTTGCCAAATGCTCACCATAATAGACATTTTTTAGATACTGTGGCCAGTCTGCCCGAAGCGATACGCCACTAGTTGTTTAATTTAAGACAACCATCGTTATCCTTGCTAGGAGTTACTTGATGTTGCTGATTTAATTTTAATTGTGACGAGGCATTGGCAACCTTACGAGAGTCATAGTGATTCCTGGCAGTTCCTCACCAAAATACGCATTTTTTAGATACTGTGGAAAGTCTCTCCAAAGCGGTAATCCACTAGCGGTTTATCTTAAGAGAAACTGCCAGAGGTTTCTTGAAGTTCCTGAAGTGAGTCTAATTGTGACGAGGCATTGGCTACCTTAAGAGAGTCATAGTGACTCTTGCCAAATGCCCACCATAATAGACATTTTTTTAGATACTGTGGCCAGTCTGCCCGAATCATTATGCAATTAGTTGTTTAATTTAAGACAACCATTGTTACTCTTGCTCGGAGTTACTTGATGTTGCTTATTTAATTTTAATTGTGATGAGGCATTGGCAACCTTACGAGAGTCGTAGTGATTCCTGGCAGTTCCTCACGAAAATACGCATTTTTTAGATACTGTGGAAAGTCTCTCCAAAGCGGTAATCCACTAGCTGTTTGTCTTCAGAGAAACTGATAGAGGTTTCTTCAAGTTGCTGACGTGAGTCTAATTGTGGCGAGGCATTGGCTACCTTAAGAGAGTCATAGTTACTCTTGCCAAATGCTCACCATAATAGACATTTTTTAGATACTGTGGCCAGTCTGCCCGAAGCGATACGCCACTAGTTGTTTAATTTAAGACAACCATCGTTACCCTTGCTAGGAGTTACTTGATGTTGCTTATTTAATTTTAATTGTGATGAGGCATTGGCAACCTTACGAGAGTCGTAGTGATTCCTGGCAGTTCCTCACGAAAATACGCATTTTTTAGATACTGTGGAAAGTCTCTCCAAAGCGGTAATCCACTAGCTGTTTGTCTTCAGAGAAACTGATAGAGGTTTCTTCAAGTTGCTGACGTGAGTCTAATTGTGGCGAGGCATTGGCTACCTTAAGAGAGTCATAGTTACTCTTGCCAAATGCTCACCATAATAGACATTTTTTAGATACTGTGGCCAGTCTGCCCGAAGCGATACGCCACTAGTTGTTTAATTTAAGACAACCATCGTTATCCTTGCTAGGAGTTACTTGATGTTGCTGATTTAATTTTAATTGTGACGAGGCATTGGCAACCTTACGAGAGTCATAGTGATTCCTGGCAGTTCCTCACCAAAATACGCATTTTTTAGATACTGTGGAAAGTCTCTCCAAAGCGGTAATCCACTAGCGGTTTATCTTAAGAGAAACTGCCAGAGGTTTCTTGAAGTTCCTGAAGTGAGTCTAATTGTGACGAGGCATTGGCTACCTTAAGAGAGTCATAGTTACTCTTGCCAAATGCTCACCATAATAGACATTTTTTAGATACTGTGGCCAGTCTGCCCGAAGCGATACGCCACTAGTTGTTTAATTTAAGACAACCATCGTTACCCTTGCTAGGAGTTACTTGATGTTGCTGATTTAATTTTAATTGTGACGAGGCATTGGCAACCTTACGAGAGTCATAGTGATTCCTGGCAGTTCCTCACCAAAATACGCATTTGTTAGATATTGTGGAAAGTCTCTCCGAAGCGGTAATCCACTAGCTGCTTATCTTAAGTGAAACTGCCAGAGATTTCTTGAAGTTGCTGATGTGAGTCTAATTGTGACGAGGCATTGGCTACCTTAAGAGAGTCATAGTGACTCTTGCCAAATGCCCACCATAATAGACATTTTTTTAGATACTGTGGCCAGTCTGCCCGAATCATTACGCAATTAGTTGTTTAATTTAAGACAACCATTGTTACTCTTGCTCGGAGTTACTTGATGTTGCTTATTTAATTTTAATTGTGATGAGGCATTGGCAACCTTACGAGAGTCGTAGTGATTCCTGGCAGTTCCTCACGAAAATACGCATTTTTTAGATACTGTGGAAAGTCTCTCCAAAGCGGTAATCCACTAGCTGTTTGTCTTCAGAGAAACTGATAGAGGTTTCTTCAAGTTGCTGACGTGAGTCTAATTGTGGCGAGGCATTGGCTACCTTAAGAGAGTCATAGTTACTCTTGCCAAATGCTCACCATAATAGACATTTTTTAGATACTGTGGCCAGTCTGCCCGAAGCGATACGCCACTAGTTGTTTAATTTAAGACAACCATCGTTATCCTTGCTAGGAGTTACTTGATGTTGCTGATTTAATTTTAATTGTGACGAGGCATTGGCAACCTTACGAGAGTCATAGTGATTCCTGGCAGTTCCTCACCAAAATACGCATTTTTTAGATACTGTGGAAAGTCTCTCCAAAGCGGTAATCCACTAGCGGTTTATCTTAAGAGAAACTGCCAGAGGTTTCTTGAAGTTCCTGAAGTGAGTCTAATTGTGACGAGGCATTGGCTACCTTAAGAGAGTCATAGTTACTCTTGCCAAATGCTCACCATAATAGACATTTTTTAGATACTGTGGCCAGTCTGCCCGAAGCGATACGCCACTAGTTGTTTAATTTAAGACAACCATCGTTACCCTTGCTAGGAGTTACTTGATGTTGCTGATTTAATTTTAATTGTGACGAGGCATTGGCAACCTTACGAGAGTCATAGTGATTCCTGGCAGTTCCTCACCAAAATACGCATTTGTTAGATATTGTGGAAAGTCTCTCCGAAGCGGTAATCCACTAGCTGCTTATCTTAAGTGAAACTGCCAGAGATTTCTTGAAGTTGCTGATGTGAGTCTAATTGTGACGAGGCATTGGCTACCTTAAGAGAGTCATAGTTACTCTTGCCAAATGCCCACCATAATAGACATTTTTTTAGATACTGTGGCCAGTCTGCCCGAATCATTACGCAATTAGTTGTTTAATTTAAGACAACCATTGTTACTCTTGCTCGGAGTTACTTGATGTTGCTTATTTAATTTTAATTGTGATGAGGCATTGGCAACCTTACGAGAGTCGTAGTGATTCCTGGCAGTTCCTCACGAAAATACGCATTTTTTAGATACTGTGGAAAGTCTCTCCAAAGCGGTAATCCACTAGCTGTTTGTCTTCAGAGAAACTGATAGAGGTTTCTTCAAGTTGCTGACGTGAGTCTAATTGTGGCGAGGCATTGGCTACCTTAAGAGAGTCATAGTTACTCTTGCCAAATGCTCACCATAATAGACATTTTTTAGATACTGTGGCCAGTCTGCCCGAAGCGATACGCCACTAGTTGTTTAATTTAAGACAACCATCGTTACCCTTGCTAGGAGTTACTTGATGTTGCTTATTTAATTTTAATTGTGATGAGGCATTGGCAACCTTACGAGAGTCGTAGTGATTCCTGGCAGTTCCTCACGAAAATACGCATTTTTTAGATACTGTGGAAAGTCTCTCCAAAGCGGTAATCCACTAGCTGTTTGTCTTCAGAGAAACTGATAGAGGTTTCTTCAAGTTGCTGACGTGAGTCTAATTGTGGCGAGGCATTGGCTACCTTAAGAGAGTCATAGTTACTCTTGCCAAATGCTCACCATAATAGACATTTTTTAGATACTGTGGCCAGTCTGCCCGAAGCGATACGCCACTAGTTGTTTAATTTAAGACAACCATCGTTATCCTTGCTAGGAGTTACTTGATGTTGCTGATTTAATTTTAATTGTGACGAGGCATTGGCAACCTTACGAGAGTCATAGTGATTCCTGGCAGTTCCTCACCAAAATACGCATTTTTTAGATACTGTGGAAAGTCTCTCCAAAGCGGTAATCCACTAGCGGTTTATCTTAAGAGAAACTGCCAGAGGTTTCTTGAAGTTCCTGAAGTGAGTCTAATTGTGACGAGGCATTGGCTACCTTAAGAGAGTCATAGTGACTCTTGCCAAATGCCCACCATAATAGACATTTTTTTAGATACTGTGGCCAGTCTGCCCGAATCATTATGCAATTAGTTGTTTAATTTAAGACAACCATTGTTACTCTTGCTCGGAGTTACTTGATGTTGCTTATTTAATTTTAATTGTGATGAGGCATTGGCAACCTTACGAGAGTCGTAGTGATTCCTGGCAGTTCCTCACGAAAATACGCATTTTTTAGATACTGTGGAAAGTCTCTCCAAAGCGGTAATCCACTAGCTGTTTGTCTTCAGAGAAACTGATAGAGGTTTCTTCAAGTTGCTGACGTGAGTCTAATTGTGGCGAGGCATTGGCTACCTTAAGAGAGTCATAGTTACTCTTGCCAAATGCTCACCATAATAGACATTTTTTAGATACTGTGGCCAGTCTGCCCGAAGCGATACGCCACTAGTTGTTTAATTTAAGACAACCATCGGTACCCTTGCTAGGAGTTACTTGATGTTGCTTATTTAATTTTAATTGTGATGAGGCATTGGCAACCTTACGAGAGTCGTAGTGATTCCTGGCAGTTCCTCACGAAAATACGCATTTTTTAGATACTGTGGAAAGTCTCTCCAAAGCGGTAATCCACTAGCTGTTTGTCTACAGAGAAACTGATAGAGGTTTCTTCAAGTTGCTGACGTGAGTCTAATTGTGGCGAGGCATTGGCTACCTTAAGAGAGTCATAGTTACTCTTGCCAAATGCTCACCATAATAGACATTTTTTAGATACTGTGGCCAGTCTGCCCGAAGCGATACGCCACTAGTTGTTTAATTTAAGACAACCATCGTTATCCTTGCTAGGAGTTACTTGATGTTGCTGATTTAATTTTAATTGTGACGAGGCATTGGCAACCTTACGAGAGTCATAGTGATTTCTGGCAGTTCCTCACCAAAATACGCATTTTTTAGATACTGTGGAAAGTCTCTCCAAAGCGGTAATCCACTAGCGGTTTATCTTAAGAGAAACTGCCAGAGGTTTCTTGAAGTTCCTGAAGTGAGTCTAATTGTGACGAGGCATTGGCTACCTTAAGAGAGTCATAGTTACTCTTGCCAAATGCTCACCATAATAGACATTTTTTAGATACTGTGGCCAGTCTGCCCGAAGCGATACGCCACTAGTTGTTTAATTTAAGACAACCATCGTTACCCTTGCTAGGAGTTACTTGATGTTGCTGATTTAATTTTAATTGTGACGAGGCATTGGCAACCTTACGAGAGTCATAGTGATTCCTGGCAGTTCCTCACCAAAATACGCATTTGTTAGATATTGTGGAAAGTCTCTCCGAAGCGGTAATCCACTAGCTGCTTATCTTAAGTGAAACTGCCAGAGATTTCTTGAAGTTGCTGATGTGAGTCTAATTGTGACGAGGCATTGGCTACCTTAAGAGAGTCATAATGACTCTTGCCAAATGCCCACCATAATAGACATTTTTTTAGATACTGTGGCCAGTCTGCCCGAATCATTACGCAATTAGTTGTTTAATTTAAGACAACCATTGTTACTCTTGCTCGGAGTTACTTGATGTTGCTTATTTAATTTTAATTGTGATGAGGCATTGGCAACCTTACGAGAGTCGTAGTGATTCCTGGCAGTTCCTCACGAAAATACGCATTTTTTAGATACTGTGGAAAGTCTCTCCAAAGCGGTAATCCACTAGCTGTTTGTCTTCAGAGAAACTGATAGAGGTTTCTTCAAGTTGCTGACGTGAGTCTAATTGTGGCGAGGCATTGGCTACCTTAAGAGAGTCATAGTTACTCTTGCCAAATGCTCACCATAATAGACATTTTTTAGATACTGTGGCCAGTCTGCCCGAAGCGATACGCCACTAGTTGTTTAATTTAAGACAACCATCGTTATCCTTGCTAGGAGTTACTTGATGTTGCTGATTTAATTTTAATTGTGACGAGGCATTGGCAACCTTACGAGAGTCATAGTGATTCCTGGCAGTTCCTCACCAAAATACGCATTTTTTAGATACTGTGGAAAGTCTCTCCAAAGCGGTAATCCACTAGCGGTTTATCTTAAGAGAAACTGCCAGAGGTTTCTTGAAGTTCCTGAAGTGAGTCTAATTGTGACGAGGCATTGGCTACCTTAAGAGAGTCATAGTTACTCTTGCCAAATGCTCACCATAATAGACATTTTTTAGATACTGTGGCCAGTCTGCCCGAAGCGATACGCCACTAGTTGTTTAATTTAAGACAACCATCGTTACCCTTGCTAGGAGTTACTTGATGTTGCTGATTTAATTTTAATTGTGACGAGGCATTGGCAACCTTACGAGAGTCATAGTGATTCCTGGCAGTTCCTCACCAAAATACGCATTTGTTAGATATTGTGGAAAGTCTCTCCGAAGCGGTAATCCACTAGCTGCTTATCTTAAGTGAAACTGCCAGAGATTTCTTGAAGTTGCTGATGTGAGTCTAATTGTGACGAGGCATTGGCTACCTTAAGAGAGTCATAGTTACTCTTGCCAAATGCCCACCATAATAGACATTTTTTTAGATACTGTGGCCAGTCTGCCCGAATCATTACGCAATTAGTTGTTTAATTTAAGACAACCATTGTTACTCTTGCTCGGAGTTACTTGATGTTGCTTATTTAATTTTAATTGTGATGAGGCATTGGCAACCTTACGAGAGTCGTAGTGATTCCTGGCAGTTCCTCACGAAAATACGCATTTTTTAGATACTGTGGAAAGTCTCTCCAAAGCGGTAATCCACTAGCTGTTTGTCTTCAGAGAAACTGATAGAGGTTTCTTCAAGTTGCTGACGTGAGTCTAATTGTGGCGAGGCATTGGCTACCTTAAGAGAGTCATAGTTACTCTTGCCAAATGCTCACCATAATAGACATTTTTTAGATACTGTGGCCAGTCTGCCCGAAGCGATACGCCACTAGTTGTTTAATTTAAGACAACCATCGTTATCCTTGCTAGGAGTTACTTGATGTTGCTGATTTAATTTTAATTGTGACGAGGCATTGGCAACCTTACGAGAGTCATAGTGATTCCTGGCAGTTCCTCACCAAAATACGCATTTTTTAGATACTGTGGAAAGTCTCTCCAAAGCGGTAATCCACTAGCTGCTTATCTTAAGTGAAACTGCCAGAGGTTTCTTGAAGTTGCTGAGGTGAGTCTAATTGTGACGAGGCATTGGCTACCTTAAGAGAGTCATAGTGACTTTTGCCAAATGCTCACCATAATAGACATTTTTTTAGATACTGTGGCCAGTCTGCCCGAAGCGATACGCCACTAGTTGTTTAATTTAAGACAACCATCGTTACCCTTGCTAGGAGTTACTTGATGTTGCTGATTTAATTTTAATTGTGACGAGGCATTGGCAACCTTACGAGAGTCATAGTGATTCCTGGCAGTTCCTCACCAAAATACGCATTTTTTAGATACTGTGGAAAGTCTCTTTAAAGCGGTAATCCACTAGCGGTTTATCTTAAGAGAAACTGCCAGAGGTTTCTTGAAGTTCCTGAAGTGAGTCTAATTGTGACGAGGCATTGGCTACCTTAAGAGAGTCATAGTTACTCTTGCCAAATGCTCAACATAATAGACATTTTTTAGATACTGTGGCCAGTCTGCCCGAAGCGATACGCCACTAGTTGTTTAATTTAAGACAACCATCGTTACCCTTGCTAGGAGTTACTTGATGTTGCTGATTTAATTTTAATTGTGACGAGGCATTGGCAACCTTACGAGAGTCATAGTGATTCCTGGCAGTTACTCACCAAAATACGCATTTGTTAGATATTGTGGAAAGTCTCTCCGAAGCGGTAATCCACTAGCTGCTTATCTTAAGTGAAACTGCCAGAGGTTTCTTGAAGTTGCTGATGTGAGTCTAATTGTGACGAGGCATTGGCAACCTTACGAGAGTCATAGTGATTCCTGGCAGTTCCTTACCAAAATACGCATTTTTTAGATACTGTGGAAAGTCTCTCCAAAGCGGTAATCCACTAGCGGTTTATCTTAAGAGAAACTGCCAGAGGTTTCTTGAAGTTCCTGAAGTGAGTCTAATTGTGACGAGGCATTGGCTACCTTAAGAGAGTCATAGTTACTCTTGCCAAATGCCCACCATAATAGACATTTTTTTAGATACTGTGGCCAGTCTGCCCGAATCATTACGCAATTAGTTGTTTAATTTAAGACAACCATTGTTACTCTTGCTCGGAGTTACTTGATGTTGCTTATTTAATTTTAATTGTGATGAGGCATTGGCAACCTTACGAGAGTCGTAGTGATTCCTGGCAGTTCCTCACGAAAATACGCATTTTTTAGATACTGTGGAAAGTCTCTCCAAAGCGGTAATCCACTAGCTGTTTGTCTTCAGAGAAACTGATAGAGGTTTCTTCAAGTTGCTGACGTGAGTCTAATTGTGGCGAGGCATTGGCTACCTTAAGAGAGTCATAGTTACTCTTGCCAAATGCTCACCATAATAGACATTTTTTAGATACTGTGGCCAGTCTGCCCGAAGCGATACGCCACTAGTTGTTTAATTTAAGACAACCATCGTTATCCTTGCTAGGAGTTACTTGATGTTGCTGATTTAATTTTAATTGTGACGAGGCATTGGCAACCTTACGAGAGTCATAGTGATTCCTGGCAGTTCCTCACCAAAATACGCATTTTTTAGATACTGTGGAAAGTCTCTCCAAAGCGGTAATCCACTAGCTGCTTATCTTAAGTGAAACTGCCAGAGGTTTCTTGAAGTTGCTGAGGTGAGTCTAATTGTGACGAGGCATTGGCTACCTTAAGAGAGTCATAGTGACTTTTGCCAAATGCTCACCATAATAGACATTTTTTTAGATACTGTGGCCAGTCTGCCCGAAGCGATACGCCACTAGTTGTTTAATTTAAGACAACCATCGTTACCCTTGCTAGGAGTTACTTGATGTTGCTGATTTAATTTTAATTGTGACGAGGCATTGGCAACCTTACGAGAGTCATAGTGATTCCTGGCAGTTCCTCACCAAAATACGCATTTTTTAGATACTGTGGAAAGTCTCTTTAAAGCGGTAATCCACTAGCGGTTTATCTTAAGAGAAACTGCCAGAGGTTTCTTGAAGTTCCTGAAGTGAGTCTAATTGTGACGAGGCATTGGCTACCTTAAGAGAGTCATAGTTACTCTTGCCAAATGCTCAACATAATAGACATTTTTTAGATACTGTGGCCAGTCTGCCCGAAGCGATACGCCACTAGTTGTTTAATTTAAGACAACCATCGTTACCCTTGCTAGGAGTTACTTGATGTTGCTGATTTAATTTTAATTGTGACGAGGCATTGGCAACCTTACGAGAGTCATAGTGATTCCTGGCAGTTACTCACCAAAATACGCATTTGTTAGATATTGTGGAAAGTCTCTCCGAAGCGGTAATCCACTAGCTGCTTATCTTAAGTGAAACTGCCAGAGGTTTCTTGAAGTTGCTGATGTGAGTCTAATTGTGACGAGGCATTGGCAACCTTACGAGAGTCATAGTGATTCCTGGCAGTTCCTTACCAAAATACGCATTTTTTAGATACTGTGGAAAGTCTCTCCAAAGCGGTAATCCACTAGCGGTTTATCTTAAGAGAAACTGCCAGAGGTTTCTTGAAGTTCCTGAAGTGAGTCTAATTGTGACGAGGCATTGGCTACCTTAAGAGAGTCATAGTTACTCTTGCCAAATGCTCACCATAATAGACATTTTTTAGATACTGTGGCCAGTCTGCCCGAAGCGATACGCCACTAGTTGTTTAATTTAAGACAACCATCGTTACCCTTGCTAGGAGTTACTTGATGTTGCTGATTTAATTTTAATTGTGACGAGGCATTGGCAACCTTACGAGAGTCATAGTGATTCCTGGCAGTTCCTCACCAAAATACGCATTTGTTAGATATTGTGGAAAGTCTCTCCGAAGCGGTAATCCACTAGCTGCTTATCTTAAGTGAAACTGCCAGAGATTTCTTGAAGTTGCTGATGTGAGTCTAATTGTGACGAGGCATTGGCTACCTTAAGAGAGTCATAGTGACTCTTGCCAAATGCCCACCATAATAGACATTTTTTTAGATACTGTGGCCAGTCTGCCCGAATCATTATGCAATTAGTTGTTTAATTTAAGACAACCATTGTTACTCTTGCTCGGAGTTACTTGATGTTGCTTATTTAATTTTAATTGTGATGAGGCATTGGCAACCTTACGAGAGTCGTAGTGATTCCTGGCAGTTCCTCACGAAAATACGCATTTTTTAGATACTGTGGAAAGTCTCTCCAAAGCGGTAATCCACTAGCTGTTTGTCTTCAGAGAAACTGATAGAGGTTTCTTCAAGTTGCTGACGTGAGTCTAATTGTGGCGAGGCATTGGCTACCTTAAGAGAGTCATAGTTACTCTTGCCAAATGCTCACCATAATAGACATTTTTTAGATACTGTGGCCAGTCTGCCCGAAGCGATACGCCACTAGTTGTTTAATTTAAGACAACCATCGTTATCCTTGCTAGGAGTTACTTGATGTTGCTGATTTAATTTTAATTGTGACGAGGCATTGGCAACCTTACGAGAGTCATAGTGATTCCTGGCAGTTCCTCACCAAAATACGCATTTTTTAGATACTGTGGAAAGTCTCTCCAAAGCGGTAATCCACTAGCTGCTTATCTTAAGTGAAACTGCCAGAGGTTTCTTGAAGTTGCTGATGTGAGTCTAATTGTGACGAGGCATTGGCTACCTTAAGAGAGTCATACTGACTTTTGCCAAATGTTCACCATAATAGACATTTTTTTAGATACTGTGGCCAGTCTGCCCGAAGCGATACGCCACTAGTTGTTTAATTTAAGACAACCATCGTTACCCTTGCTAGGAGTTACTTGATGTTGCTGATTTAATTTTAATTGTGACGAGGCATTGGCAACCTTACGAGAGTCATAGTGATTCCTGGCAGTTCCTCACCAAAATACGCATTTTTTAGATACTGTGGAAAGTCTCTTTAAAGCGGTAATCCACTAGCGGTTTATCTTAAGAGAAACTGCCAGAGGTTTCTTGAAGTTCCTGAAGTGAGTCTAATTGTGACGAGGCATTGGCTACCTTAAGAGAGTCATAGTTACTCTTGCCAAATGCTCAACATAATAGACATTTTTTAGATACTGTGGCCAGTCTGCCCGAAGCGATACGCCACTAGTTGTTTAATTTAAGACAACCATCGTTACCCTTGCTAGGAGTTACTTGATGTTGCTGATTTAATTTTAATTGTGACGAGGCATTGGCAACCTTACGAGAGTCATAGTGATTCCTGGCAGTTCCTCACCAAAATACGCATTTGTTAGATATTGTGGAAAGTCTCTCCGAAGCGGTAATCCACTAGCTGCTTATCTTAAGTGAAACTGCCAGAGATTTCTTGAAGTTGCTGATGTGAGTCTAATTGTGACGAGGCATTGGCTACCTTAAGAGAGTCATAGTGACTCTTGCCAAATGCCCACCATAATAGACATTTTTTTAGATACTGTGGCCAGTCTGCCCGAATCATTATGCAATTAGTTGTTTAATTTAAGACAACCATTGTTACTCTTGCTCGGAGTTACTTGATGTTGCTTATTTAATTTTAATTGTGATGAGGCATTGGCAACCTTACGAGAGTCGTAGTGATTCCTGGCAGTTCCTCACGAAAATACGCATTTTTTAGATACTGTGGAAAGTCTCTCCAAAGCGGTAATCCACTAGCTGTTTGTCTTCAGAGAAACTGATAGAGGTTTCTTCAAGTTGCTGACGTGAGTCTAATTGTGGCGAGGCATTGGCTACCTTAAGAGAGTCATAGTTACTCTTGCCAAATGCTCACCATAATAGACATTTTTTAGATACTGTGGCCAGTCTGCCCGAAGCGATACGCCACTAGTTGTTTAATTTAAGACAACCATCGTTATCCTTGCTAGGAGTTACTTGATGTTGCTGATTTAATTTTAATTGTGACGAGGCATTGGCAACCTTACGAGAGTCATAGTGATTCCTGGCAGTTCCTCACCAAAATACGCATTTTTTAGATACTGTGGAAAGTCTCTCCAAAGCGGTAATCCACTAGCTGCTTATCTTAAGTGAAACTGCCAGAGGTTTCTTGAAGTTGCTGAGGTGAGTCTAATTGTGACGAGGCATTGGCTACCTTAAGAGAGTCATACTGACTTTTGCCAAATGCTCACCATAATAGACATTTTTTTAGATACTGTGGCCAGTCTGCCCGAAGCGATACGCCACTAGTTGTTTAATTTAAGACAACCATCGTTACCCTTGCTAGGAGTTACTTGATGTTGCTGATTTAATTTTAATTGTGACGAGGCATTGGCAACCTTACGAGAGTCATAGTGATTCCTGGCAGTTCCTCACCAAAATACGCATTTTTTAGATACTGTGGAAAGTCTCTTTAAAGCGGTAATCCACTAGCGGTTTATCTTAAGAGAAACTGCCAGAGGTTTCTTGAAGTTCCTGAAGTGAGTCTAATTGTGACGAGGCATTGGCTACCTTAAGAGAGTCATAGTTACTCTTGCCAAATGCTCAACATAATAGACATTTTTTAGATACTGTGGCCAGTCTGCCCGAAGCGATACGCCACTAGTTGTTTAATTTAAGACAACCATCGTTACCCTTGCTAGGAGTTACTTGATGTTGCTGATTTAATTTTAATTGTGACGAGGCATTGGCAACCTTACGAGAGTCATAGTGATTCCTGGCAGTTACTCACCAAAATACGCATTTGTTAGATATTGTGGAAAGTCTCTCCGAAGCGGTAATCCACTAGCTGCTTATCTTAAGTGAAACTGCCAGAGGTTTCTTGAAGTTGCTGATGTGAGTCTAATTGTGACGAGGCATTGGCAACCTTACGAGAGTCATAGTGATTCCTGGCAGTTCCTTACCAAAATACGCATTTTTTAGATACTGTGGAAAGTCTCTCCAAAGCGGTAATCCACTAGCGGTTTATCTTAAGAGAAACTGCCAGAGGTTTCTTGAAGTTCCTGAAGTGAGTCTAATTGTGACGAGGCATTGGCTACCTTAAGAGAGTCATAGTTACTCTTGCCAAATGCTCACCATAATAGACATTTTTTAGATACTGTGGCCAGTCTGCCCGAAGCGATACGCCACTAGTTGTTTAATTTAAGACAACCATCGTTACCCTTGCTAGGAGTTACTTGATGTTGCTGATTTAATTTTAATTGTGACGAGGCATTGGCAACCTTACGAGAGTCATAGTGATTCCTGGCAGTTCCTCACCAAAATACGCATTTGTTAGATATTGTGGAAAGTCTCTCCGAAGCGGTAATCCACTAGCTGCTTATCTTAAGTGAAACTGCCAGAGATTTCTTGAAGTTGCTGATGTGAGTCTAATTGTGACGAGGCATTGGCTACCTTAAGAGAGTCATAGTGACTCTTGCCAAATGCCCACCATAATAGACATTTTTTTAGATACTGTGGCCAGTCTGCCCGAATCATTATGCAATTAGTTGTTTAATTTAAGACAACCATTGTTACTCTTGCTCGGAGTTACTTGATGTTGCTTATTTAATTTTAATTGTGATGAGGCATTGGCAACCTTACGAGAGTCGTAGTGATTCCTGGCAGTTCCTCACGAAAATACGCATTTTTTAGATACTGTGGAAAGTCTCTCCAAAGCGGTAATCCACTAGCTGTTTGTCTTCAGAGAAACTGATAGAGGTTTCTTCAAGTTGCTGACGTGAGTCTAATTGTGGCGAGGCATTGGCTACCTTAAGAGAGTCATAGTTACTCTTGCCAAATGCTCACCATAATAGACATTTTTTAGATACTGTGGCCAGTCTGCCCGAAGCGATACGCCACTAGTTGTTTAATTTAAGACAACCATCGTTATCCTTGCTAGGAGTTACTTGATGTTGCTGATTTAATTTTAATTGTGACGAGGCATTGGCAACCTTACGAGAGTCATAGTGATTCCTGGCAGTTCCTCACCAAAATACGCATTTTTTAGATACTGTGGAAAGTCTCTCCAAAGCGGTAATCCACTAGCTGCTTATCTTAAGTGAAACTGCCAGAGGTTTCTTGAAGTTGCTGATGTGAGTCTAATTGTGACGAGGCATTGGCTACCTTAAGAGAGTCATACTGACTTTTGCCAAATGTTCACCATAATAGACATTTTTTTAGATACTGTGGCCAGTCTGCCCGAAGCGATACGCCACTAGTTGTTTAATTTAAGACAACCATCGTTACCCTTGCTAGGAGTTACTTGATGTTGCTGATTTAATTTTAATTGTGACGAGGCATTGGCAACCTTACGAGAGTCATAGTGATTCCTGGCAGTTCCTCACCAAAATACGCATTTTTTAGATACTGTGGAAAGTCTCTTTAAAGCGGTAATCCACTAGCGGTTTATCTTAAGAGAAACTGCCAGAGGTTTCTTGAAGTTCCTGAAGTGAGTCTAATTGTGACGAGGCATTGGCTACCTTAAGAGAGTCATAGTTACTCTTGCCAAATGCTCAACATAATAGACATTTTTTAGATACTGTGGCCAGTCTGCCCGAAGCGATACGCCACTAGTTGTTTAATTTAAGACAACCATCGTTACCCTTGCTAGGAGTTACTTGATGTTGCTGATTTAATTTTAATTGTGACGAGGCATTGGCAACCTTACGAGAGTCATAGTGATTCCTGGCAGTTCCTCACCAAAATACGCATTTGTTAGATATTGTGGAAAGTCTCTCCGAAGCGGTAATCCACTAGCTGCTTATCTTAAGTGAAACTGCCAGAGATTTCTTGAAGTTGCTGATGTGAGTCTAATTGTGACGAGGCATTGGCTACCTTAAGAGAGTCATAGTGACTCTTGCCAAATGCCCACCATAATAGACATTTTTTTAGATACTGTGGCCAGTCTGCCCGAATCATTATGCAATTAGTTGTTTAATTTAAGACAACCATTGTTACTCTTGCTCGGAGTTACTTGATGTTGCTTATTTAATTTTAATTGTGATGAGGCATTGGCAACCTTACGAGAGTCGTAGTGATTCCTGGCAGTTCCTCACGAAAATACGCATTTTTTAGATACTGTGGAAAGTCTCTCCAAAGCGGTAATCCACTAGCTGTTTGTCTTCAGAGAAACTGATAGAGGTTTCTTCAAGTTGCTGACGTGAGTCTAATTGTGGCGAGGCATTGGCTACCTTAAGAGAGTCATAGTTACTCTTGCCAAATGCTCACCATAATAGACATTTTTTAGATACTGTGGCCAGTCTGCCCGAAGCGATACGCCACTAGTTGTTTAATTTAAGACAACCATCGTTATCCTTGCTAGGAGTTACTTGATGTTGCTGATTTAATTTTAATTGTGACGAGGCATTGGCAACCTTACGAGAGTCATAGTGATTCCTGGCAGTTCCTCACCAAAATACGCATTTTTTAGATACTGTGGAAAGTCTCTCCAAAGCGGTAATCCACTAGCTGCTTATCTTAAGTGAAACTGCCAGAGGTTTCTTGAAGTTGCTGATGTGAGTCTAATTGTGACGAGGCATTGGCTACCTTAAGAGAGTCATACTGACTTTTGCCAAATGTTCACCATAATAGACATTTTTTTAGATACTGTGGCCAGTCTGCCCGAAGCGATACGCCACTAGTTGTTTAATTTAAGACAACCATCGTTACCCTTGCTAGGAGTTACTTGATGTTGCTGATTTAATTTTAATTGTGACGAGGCATTGGCAACCTTACGAGAGTCATAGTGATTCCTGGCAGTTCCTCACCAAAATACGCATTTTTTAGATACTGTGGAAAGTCTCTTTAAAGCGGTAATCCACTAGCGGTTTATCTTAAGAGAAACTGCCAGAGGTTTCTTGAAGTTCCTGAAGTGAGTCTAATTGTGACGAGGCATTGGCTACCTTAAGAGAGTCATAGTTACTCTTGCCAAATGCTCACCATAATAGACATTTTTTAGATACTGTGGCCAGTCTGCCCGAAGCGATACGCCACTAGTTGTTTAATTTAAGACAACCATCGTTACCCTTGCTAGGAGTTACTTGATGTTGCTGATTTAATTTTAATTGTGACGAGGCATTGGCAACCTTACGAGAGTCATAGTGATTCCTGGCAGTTCCTCACCAAAATACGCATTTGTTAGATATTGTGGAAAGTCTCTCCGAAGCGGTAATCCACTAGCTGCTTATCTTAAGTGAAACTGCCAGAGGTTTCTTGAAGTTGCTGATGTGAGTCTAATTGTGACGAGGCATTGGCTACCTTAAGAGAGTCATAGTGACTCTTGCCAAATGCTCACCATAATAGACATTTTTTTTTATACTGTGGCCAGTCTGCCCGAAGCGATACGCCACTAGTTGTTTAATTTAAGACAACCATCGTTACCCTTGCTAGGAGTTACTTGATGTTGCTGATTTAATTTTAATTGTGACGAGGCATTGGAAACCTTACGAGAGTCATAGTGATTCCTGGCAGTTCCTCACCAAAATACGCATTTTTTAGATACTGTGGAAAGTCTATCCAACGCGGTAATCCACTAGCTGCTTATCTTAAGTGAAACTGCCAGAGGTTTCTTGAAGTTGCTGATGTGAGTCTAATTGTGACGAGGCATTGGCTACCTTAAGAGAGTCATACTGACTTTTGCCAAATGCTCACCATAATAGACATTTTTTTAGATACTGTGGCCAGTCTGCCCGAAGCGATACGCCACTAGTTGTTTAATTTAAGACAACCATCGTTACCCTTGCTAGGAGTTACTTGATGTTGCTGATTTAATTTTAATTGTGACGAGGCATTGGAAACCTTACGAGAGTCATAGTGATTCCTGGCAGTTCCTCACCAAAATACGCATTTTTTAGATACTGTGGAAAGTCTATCCAAAGCGGTAATCCACTAGCTGCTTATCTTAAGTGAAACTGCCAGAGGTTTCTTGAAGTTGCTGATGTGAGTCTAATTGTGACGAGGCATTGGCTACCTTAAGAGAGTCATACTGACTTTTGCCAAATGCTCACCATAATAGACATTTTTTTAGATACTGTGGCCAGTCTGCCCGAAGCGATACGCCACTAGTTGTTTAATTTAAGACAACCATCGTTACCCTTGCTAGGAGTTACTTGATGTTGCTGATTTAATTTTAATTGTGACGAGGCATTGGAAACCTTACGAGAGTCATAGTGATTCCTGGCAGTTCCTCACCAAAATACGCATTTTTTAGATACTGTGGAAAGTCTATCCAAAGCGGTAATCCACTAGCTGCTTATCTTAAGTGAAACTGCCAGAGGTTTCTTGAAGTTGCTGATGTGAGTCTAATTGTGACGAGGCATTGGCTACCTTAAGAGAGTCATAGTTACTCTTGCCAAATGCTCACCATAATAGACATTTTTTTTATACTGTGGCCAGTCTGCCCGAAGCGATACGCCACTAGTTGTTTAATTTAAGACAACCATCGTTACCCTTGCTAGGAGTTACCTGATGTTGCTGATTTAATTTTAATTGTGACGAGGCATTGGCAACCTTACGAGAGTCATAGTGATTCCTGGCAGTTCCTCACCAAAATACGCATTTTTTAGATACTGTGGAAAGTCTATCCAACGCGGTAATCCACTAGCTGCTTATCTTAAGTGAAACTGCCAGAGGTTTCTTGAAGTTGCTGATGTGAGTCTAATTGTGACGAGGCATTGGCTACCTTAAGAGAGTCATACTGACTTTTGCCAAATGCTCACCATAATAGACATTTTTTTAGATACTGTGGCCAGTCTGCCCGAAGCGATACGCCACTAGTTGTTTAATTTAAGACAACCATCGTTACCCTTGCTAGGAGTTACTTGATGTTGCTGATTTAATTTTAATTGTGACGAGGCATTGGCAACCTTACGAGAGTCATAGTGATTCCTGGCAGTTCCTCACCAAAATACGCATTTTTTAGATACTGTGGAAAGTCTATCCAAAGTGGTAATCCACTAGCTGCTTATCTTAAGTGAAACTGCCAGAGGTTTCTTGAAGTTGCTGATGTGAGTCTAATTGTGACGAGGCATTGGCTACCTTAAGAGAGTCATACTGACTTTTGCCAAATGCTCACCATAATAGACATTTTTTCAGATACTGTGGCCAGTCTGCCCGAAGCGATACGCCACTAGTTGTTTAATTTAAGACAACCATCGTTACCCTTGCTAGGAGTTACTTGATGTTGCTGATTTAATTTTAATTGTGACGAGGCATTGGCAACCTTACGAGAGTCATAGTGATTCCTGGCAGTTCCTCACCAAAATACGCATTTTTTAGATACTGTGGAAAGTCTCTCCAAAGCGGTAATCCACTAGCGGTTTATCTTAAGAGAAACTGCCAGAGGTTTCTTGAAGTTCCTGAAGTGAGTCTAATTGTGACGAGGCATTGGCTACCTTAAGAGAGTCATAGTTACTCTTGCCAAATGCTCAACATAATAGACATTTTTTAGATACTGTGGCCAGTCTGCCCGAAGCGATACGCCACTAGTTGTTTAATTTAAGACAACCATCGTTACCCTTGCTAGGAGTTACTTGATGTTGCTGATTTAATTTTAATTGTGACGAGGCATTGGCAACCTTACGAGAGTCATAGTGATTCCTGGCAGTTCCTCACCAAAATACGCATTTGTTAGATATTGTGGAAAGTCTCTCCGAAGCGGTAATCCACTAGCTGCTTATCTTAAGTGAAACTGCCAGAGGTTTCTTGAAGTTGCTGATGTGAGTCTAATTGTGACGAGGCATTGGCAACCTTACGAGAGTCATAGTGATTCCTGGCAGTTCCTTACCAAAATACGCATTTTTTAGATACTGTGGAAAGTCTCTCCAAAGCGGTAATCCACTAGCGGTTTATCTTAAGAGAAACTGCCAGAGGTTTCTTGAAGTTCCTGAAGTGAGTCTAATTGTGACGAGGCATTGGCTACCTTAAGAGAGTCATAGTTACTCTTGCCAAATGCTCACCATAATAGACATTTTTTAGATACTGTGGCCAGTCTGCCCGAAGCGATACGCCACTAGTTGTTTAATTTAAGACAACCATCGTTACCCTTGCTAGGAGTTACTTGATGTTGCTGATTTAATTTTAATTGTGACGAGGCATTGGCAACCTTACGAGAGTCATAGTGATTCCTGGCAGTTCCTCACCAAAATACGCATTTGTTAGATATTGTGGAAAGTCTCTCCGAAGCGGTAATCCACTAGCTGCTTATCTTAAGTGAAACTGCCAGAGATTTCTTGAAGTTGCTGATGTGAGTCTAATTGTGACGAGGCATTGGCTACCTTAAGAGAGTCATAGTGACTCTTGCCAAATGCCCACCATAATAGACATTTTTTTAGATACTGTGGCCAGTCTGCCCGAATCATTATGCAATTAGTTGTTTAATTTAAGACAACCATTGTTACTCTTGCTCGGAGTTACTTGATGTTGCTTATTTAATTTTAATTGTGATGAGGCATTGGCAACCTTACGAGAGTCGTAGTGATTCCTGGCAGTTCCTCACGAAAATTCGCATTTTTTAGATACTGTGGAAAGTCTCTCCAAAGCGGTAATCCACTAGCTGTTTGTCTTCAGAGAAACTGATAGAGGTTTCTTCAAGTTGCTGACGTGAGTCTAATTGTGGCGAGGCATTGGCTACCTTAAGAGAGTCATAGTTACTCTTGCCAAATGCTCACCATAATAGACATTTTTTAGATACTGTGGCCAGTCTGCCCGAAGCGATACGCCACTAGTTGTTTAATTTAAGACAACCATCGTTATCCTTGCTAGGAGTTACTTGATGTTGCTGATTTAATTTTAATTGTGACGAGGCATTGGCAACCTTACGAGAGTCATAGTGATTCCTGGCAGTTCCTCACCAAAATACGCATTTTTTAGATACTGTGGAAAGTCTCTCCAAAGCGGTAATCCACTAGCGGTTTATCTTAAGAGAAACTGCCAGAGGTTTCTTGAAGTTCCTGAAGTGAGTCTAATTGTGACGAGGCATTGGCTACCTTAAGAGAGTCATAGTTACTCTTGCCAAATGCTCAACATAATAGACATTTTTTAGATACTGTGGCCAGTCTGCCCGAAGCGATACGCCACTAGTTGTTTAATTTAAGACAACCATCGTTACCCTTGCTAGGAGTTACTTGATGTTGCTGATTTAATTTTAATTGTGACGAGGCATTGGCAACCTTACGAGAGTCATAGTGATTCCTGGCAGTTCCTCACCAAAATACGCATTTGTTAGATATTGTGGAAAGTCTCTCCGAAGCGGTAATCCACTAGCTGCTTATCTTAAGTGAAACTGCCAGAGGTTTCTTGAAGTTGCTGATGTGAGTCTAATTGTGACGAGGCATTGGCAACCTTACGAGAGTCATAGTGATTCCTGGCAGTTCCTTACCAAAATACGCATTTTTTAGATACTGTGGAAAGTCTCTCCAAAGCGGTAATCCACTAGCGGTTTATCTTAAGAGAAACTGCCAGAGGTTTCTTGAAGTTCCTGAAGTGAGTCTAATTGTGACGAGGCATTGGCTACCTTAAGAGAGTCATAGTTACTCTTGCCAAATGCTCACCATAATAGACATTTTTTAGATACTGTGGCCAGTCTGCCCGAAGCGATACGCCACTAGTTGTTTAATTTAAGACAACCATCGTTACCCTTGCTAGGAGTTACTTGATGTTGCTGATTTAATTTTAATTGTGACGAGGCATTGGCAACCTTACGAGAGTCATAGTGATTCCTGGCAGTTCCTCACCAAAATACGCATTTGTTAGATATTGTGGAAAGTCTCTCCGAAGCGGTAATCCACTAGCTGCTTATCTTAAGTGAAACTGCCAGAGATTTCTTGAAGTTGCTGATGTGAGTCTAATTGTGACGAGGCATTGGCTACCTTAAGAGAGTCATAGTGACTCTTGCCAAATGCCCACCATAATAGACATTTTTTTAGATACTGTGGCCAGTCTGCCCGAATCATTATGCAATTAGTTGTTTAATTTAAGACAACCATTGTTACTCTTGCTCGGAGTTACTTGATGTTGCTTATTTAATTTTAATTGTGATGAGGCATTGGCAACCTTACGAGAGTCGTAGTGATTCCTGGCAGTTCCTCACGAAAATTCGCATTTTTTAGATACTGTGGAAAGTCTCTCCAAAGCGGTAATCCACTAGCTGTTTGTCTTCAGAGAAACTGATAGAGGTTTCTTCAAGTTGCTGACGTGAGTCTAATTGTGGCGAGGCATTGGCTACCTTAAGAGAGTCATAGTTACTCTTGCCAAATGCTCACCATAATAGACATTTTTTAGATACTGTGGCCAGTCTGCCCGAAGCGATACGCCACTAGTTGTTTAATTTAAGACAACCATCGTTATCCTTGCTAGGAGTTACTTGATGTTGCTGATTTAATTTTAATTGTGACGAGGCATTGGCAACCTTACGAGAGTCATAGTGATTCCTGGCAGTTCCTCACCAAAATACGCATTTTTTAGATACTGTGGAAAGTCTCTCCAAAGCGGTAATCCACTAGCTGCTTATCTTAAGTGAAACTTCCAGAGGTTTCTTGAAGTTGCTGATGTGAGTCTAATTGTGACGAGGCATTGGCTACCTTAAGAGAGTCATACTGACTTTTGCCAAATGTTCACCATAATAGACATTTTTTTAGATACTGTGGCCAGTCTGCCCGAAGCGATACGCCACTAGTTGTTTAATTTAAGACAACCATCGTTACCCTTGCTAGGAGTTACTTGATGTTGCTGATTTAATTTTAATTGTGACGAGGCATTGGAAACCTTACGAGAGTCATAGTGATTCCTGGCAGTTCCTCACCAAAATACGCATTTTTTAGATACTGTGGAAAGTCTCTTTAAAGCGGTAATCCACTAGCGGTTTATCTTAAGAGAAACTGCCAGAGGTTTCTTGAAGTTCCTGAAGTGAGTCTAATTGTGACGAGGCATTGGCTACCTTAAGAGAGTCATAGTTACTCTTGCCAAATGCTCACCATAATAGACATTTTTTAGATACTGTGGCCAGTCTGCCCGAAGCGATACGCCACTAGTTGTTTAATTTAAGACAACCATCGTTACCCTTGCTAGGAGTTACTTGATGTTGCTGATTTAATTTTAATTGTGACGAGGCATTGGCAACCTTACGAGAGTCATAGTGATTCCTGGCAGTTCCTCACCAAAATACGCATTTGTTAGATATTGTGGAAAGTCTCTCCGAAGCGGTAATCCACTAGCTGCTTATCTTAAGTGAAACTGCCAGAGGTTTCTTGAAGTTGCTGATGTGAGTCTAATTGTGACGAGGCATTGGCTACCTTAAGAGAGTCATAGTGACTCTTGCCAAATGCTCACCATAATAGACATTTTTTTTTATACTGTGGCCAGTCTGCCCGAAGCGATACGCCACTAGTTGTTTAATTTAAGACAACCATCGTTACCCTTGCTAGGAGTTACTTGATGTTGCTGATTTAATTTTAATTGTGACGAGGCATTGGCAACCTTACGAGAGTCATAGTGATTCCTGGCAGTTCCTCACCAAAATACGCATTTTTTAGATACTGTGGAAAGTCTATCCAACGCGGTAATCCACTAGCTGCTTATCTTAAGTGAAACTGCCAGAGGTTTCTTGAAGTTGCTGATGTGAGTCTAATTGTGACGAGGCATTGGCTACCTTAAGAGAGTCATACTGACTTTTGCCAAATGCTCACCATAATAGACATTTTTTTAGATACTGTGGCCAGTCTGCCCGAAGCGATACGCCACTAGTTGTTTAATTTAAGACAACCATCGTTACCCTTGCTAGGAGTTACTTGATGTTGCTGATTTAATTTTAATTGTGACGAGGCATTGGCAACCTTACGAGAGTCATAGTGATTCCTGGCAGTTCCTCACCAAAATACGCATTTTTTAGATACTGTGGAAAGTCTCTTTAAAGCGGTAATCCACTAGCGGTTTATCTTAAGAGAAACTGCCAGAGGTTTCTTGAAGTTCCTGAAGTGAGTCTAATTGTGACGAGGCATTGGCTACCTTAAGAGAGTCATAGTTACTCTTGCCAAATGCTCACCATAATAGACATTTTTTAGATACTGTGGCCAGTCTGCCCGAAGCGATACGCCACTAGTTGTTTAATTTAAGACAACCATCGTTACCCTTGCTAGGAGTTACTTGATGTTGCTGATTTAATTTTAATTGTGACGAGGCATTGGCAACCTTACGAGAGTCATAGTGATTCCTGGCAGTTCCTCACCAAAATACGCATTTGTTAGATATTGTGGAAAGTCTCTCCGAAGCGGTAATCCACTAGCTGCTTATCTTAAGTGAAACTGCCAGAGGTTTCTTGAAGTTGCTGATGTGAGTCTAATTGTGACGAGGCATTGGCTACCTTAAGAGAGTCATAGTGACTCTTGCCAAATGCTCACCATAATAGACATTTTTTTTTATACTGTGGCCAGTCTGCCCGAAGCGATACGCCACTAGTTGTTTAATTTAAGACAACCATCGTTACCCTTGCTAGGAGTTACTTGATGTTGCTGATTTAATTTTAATTGTGACGAGGCATTGGCAACCTTACGAGAGTCATAGTGATTCCTGGCAGTTCCTCACCAAAATACGCATTTTTTAGATACTGTGGAAAGTCTATCCAACGCGGTAATCCACTAGCTGCTTATCTTAAGTGAAACTGCCAGAGGTTTCTTGAAGTTGCTGATGTGAGTCTAATTGTGACGAGGCATTGGCTACCTTAAGAGAGTCATACTGACTTTTGCCAAATGCTCACCATAATAGACATTTTTTTAGATACTGTGGCCAGTCTGCCCGAAGCGATACGCCACTAGTTGTTTAATTTAAGACAACCATCGTTACCCTTGCTAGGAGTTACTTGATGTTGCTGATTTAATTTTAATTGTGACGAGGCATTGGCAACCTTACGAGAGTCATAGTGATTCCTGGCAGTTCCTCACCAAAATACGCATTTTTTAGATACTGTGGAAAGTCTATCCAAAGCGGTAATCCACTAGCTGCTTATCTTAAGTGAAACTGCCAGAGGTTTCTTGAAGTTGCTGATGTGAGTCTAATTGTGACGAGGCATTGGCTACCTTAAGAGAGTCATACTGACTTTTGCCAAATGCTCACCATAATAGACATTTTTTCAGATACTGTGGCCAGTCTGCCCGAAGCGATACGCCACTAGTTGTTTAATTTAAGACAACCATCGTTACCCTTGCTAGGAGTTACTTGATGTTGCTGATTTAATTTTAATTGTGACGAGGCATTGGCAACCTTACGAGAGTCATAGTGATTCCTGGCAGTTCCTCACCAAAATACGCATTTTTTAGATACTGTGGAAAGTCTCTCCAAAGCGGTAATCCACTAGCGGTTTATCTTAAGAGAAACTGCCAGAGGTTTCTTGAAGTTCCTGAAGTGAGTCTAATTGTGACGAGGCATTGGCTACCTTAAGAGAGTCATAGTTACTCTTGCCAAATGCTCAACATAATAGACATTTTTTAGATACTGTGGCCAGTCTGCCCGAAGCGATACGCCACTAGTTGTTTAATTTAAGACAACCATCGTTACCCTTGCTAGGAGTTACTTGATGTTGCTGATTTAATTTTAATTGTGACGAGGCATTGGCAACCTTACGAGAGTCATAGTGATTCCTGGCAGTTCCTCACCAAAATACGCATTTGTTAGATATTGTGGAAAGTCTCTCCGAAGCGGTAATCCACTAGCTGCTTATCTTAAGTGAAACTGCCAGAGGTTTCTTGAAGTTGCTGATGTGAGTCTAATTGTGACGAGGCATTGGCAACCTTACGAGAGTCATAGTGATTCCTGGCAGTTCCTTACCAAAATACGCATTTTTTAGATACTGTGGAAAGTCTCTCCAAAGCGGTAATCCACTAGCGGTTTATCTTAAGAGAAACTGCCAGAGGTTTCTTGAAGTTCCTGAAGTGAGTCTAATTGTGACGAGGCATTGGCTACCTTAAGAGAGTCATAGTTACTCTTGCCAAATGCTCACCATAATAGACATTTTTTAGATACTGTGGCCAGTCTGCCCGAAGCGATACGCCACTAGTTGTTTAATTTAAGACAACCATCGTTACCCTTGCTAGGAGTTACTTGATGTTGCTGATTTAATTTTAATTGTGACGAGGCATTGGCAACCTTACGAGAGTCATAGTGATTCCTGGCAGTTCCTCACCAAAATACGCATTTGTTAGATATTGTGGAAAGTCTCTCCGAAGCGGTAATCCACTAGCTGCTTATCTTAAGTGAAACTGCCAGAGATTTCTTGAAGTTGCTGATGTGAGTCTAATTGTGACGAGGCATTGGCTACCTTAAGAGAGTCATAGTGACTCTTGCCAAATGCCCACCATAATAGACATTTTTTTAGATACTGTGGCCAGTCTGCCCGAATCATTATGCAATTAGTTGTTTAATTTAAGACAACCATTGTTACTCTTGCTCGGAGTTACTTGATGTTGCTTATTTAATTTTAATTGTGATGAGGCATTGGCAACCTTACGAGAGTCGTAGTGATTCCTGGCAGTTCCTCACGAAAATTCGCATTTTTTAGATACTGTGGAAAGTCTCTCCAAAGCGGTAATCCACTAGCTGTTTGTCTTCAGAGAAACTGATAGAGGTTTCTTCAAGTTGCTGACGTGAGTCTAATTGTGGCGAGGCATTGGCTACCTTAAGAGAGTCATAGTTACTCTTGCCAAATGCTCACCATAATAGACATTTTTTAGATACTGTGGCCAGTCTGCCCGAAGCGATACGCCACTAGTTGTTTAATTTAAGACAACCATCGTTATCCTTGCTAGGAGTTACTTGATGTTGCTGATTTAATTTTAATTGTGACGAGGCATTGGCAACCTTACGAGAGTCATAGTGATTCCTGGCAGTTCCTCACCAAAATACGCATTTTTTAGATACTGTGGAAAGTCTCTCCAAAGCGGTAATCCACTAGCTGCTTATCTTAAGTGAAACTGCCAGAGGTTTCTTGAAGTTGCTGATGTGAGTCTAATTGTGACGAGGCATTGGCTACCTTAAGAGAGTCATACTGACTTTTGCCAAATGTTCACCATAATAGACATTTTTTTAGATACTGTGGCCAGTCTGCCCGAAGCGATACGCCACTAGTTGTTTAATTTAAGACAACCATCGTTACCCTTGCTAGGAGTTACTTGATGTTGCTGATTTAATTTTAATTGTGACGAGGCATTGGAAACCTTACGAGAGTCATAGTGATTCCTGGCAGTTCCTCACCAAAATACGCATTTTTTAGATACTGTGGAAAGTCTCTTTAAAGCGGTAATCCACTAGCGGTTTATCTTAAGAGAAACTGCCAGAGGTTTCTTGAAGTTCCTGAAGTGAGTCTAATTGTGACGAGGCATTGGCTACCTTAAGAGAGTCATAGTTACTCTTGCCAAATGCTCACCATAATAGACATTTTTTAGATACTGTGGCCAGTCTGCCCGAAGCGATACGCCACTAGTTGTTTAATTTAAGACAACCATCGTTACCCTTGCTAGGAGTTACTTGATGTTGCTGATTTAATTTTAATTGTGACGAGGCATTGGCAACCTTACGAGAGTCATAGTGATTCCTGGCAGTTCCTCACCAAAATACGCATTTGTTAGATATTGTGGAAAGTCTCTCCGAAGCGGTAATCCACTAGCTGCTTATCTTAAGTGAAACTGCCAGAGGTTTCTTGAAGTTGCTGATGTGAGTCTAATTGTGACGAGGCATTGGCTACCTTAAGAGAGTCATAGTGACTCTTGCCAAATGCTCACCATAATAGACATTTTTTTTTATACTGTGGCCAGTCTGCCCGAAGCGATACGCCACTAGTTGTTTAATTTAAGACAACCATCGTTACCCTTGCTAGGAGTTACTTGATGTTGCTGATTTAATTTTAATTGTGACGAGGCATTGGCAACCTTACGAGAGTCATAGTGATTCCTGGCAGTTCCTCACCAAAATACGCATTTTTTAGATACTGTGGAAAGTCTATCCAACGCGGTAATCCACTAGCTGCTTATCTTAAGTGAAACTGCCAGAGGTTTCTTGAAGTTGCTGATGTGAGTCTAATTGTGACGAGGCATTGGCTACCTTAAGAGAGTCATACTGACTTTTGCCAAATGCTCACCATAATAGACATTTTTTTAGATACTGTGGCCAGTCTGCCCGAAGCGATACGCCACTAGTTGTTTAATTTAAGACAACCATCGTTACCCTTGCTAGGAGTTACTTGATGTTGCTGATTTAATTTTAATTGTGACGAGGCATTGGCAACCTTACGAGAGTCATAGTGATTCCTGGCAGTTCCTCACCAAAATACGCATTTTTTAGATACTGTGGAAAGTCTCTTTAAAGCGGTAATCCACTAGCGGTTTATCTTAAGAGAAACTGCCAGAGGTTTCTTGAAGTTCCTGAAGTGAGTCTAATTGTGACGAGGCATTGGCTACCTTAAGAGAGTCATAGTTACTCTTGCCAAATGCTCACCATAATAGACATTTTTTAGATACTGTGGCCAGTCTGCCCGAAGCGATACGCCACTAGTTGTTTAATTTAAGACAACCATCGTTACCCTTGCTAGGAGTTACTTGATGTTGCTGATTTAATTTTAATTGTGACGAGGCATTGGCAACCTTACGAGAGTCATAGTGATTCCTGGCAGTTCCTCACCAAAATACGCATTTGTTAGATATTGTGGAAAGTCTCTCCGAAGCGGTAATCCACTAGCTGCTTATCTTAAGTGAAACTGCCAGAGGTTTCTTGAAGTTGCTGATGTGAGTCTAATTGTGACGAGGCATTGGCTACCTTAAGAGAGTCATAGTGACTCTTGCCAAATGCTCACCATAATAGACATTTTTTTTTATACTGTGGCCAGTCTGCCCGAAGCGATACGCCACTAGTTGTTTAATTTAAGACAACCATCGTTACCCTTGCTAGGAGTTACTTGATGTTGCTGATTTAATTTTAATTGTGACGAGGCATTGGCAACCTTACGAGAGTCATAGTGATTCCTGGCAGTTCCTCACCAAAATACGCATTTTTTAGATACTGTGGAAAGTCTATCCAACGCGGTAATCCACTAGCTGCTTATCTTAAGTGAAACTGCCAGAGGTTTCTTGAAGTTGCTGATGTGAGTCTAATTGTGACGAGGCATTGGCTACCTTAAGAGAGTCATACTGACTTTTGCCAAATGCTCACCATAATAGACATTTTTTTAGATACTGTGGCCAGTCTGCCCGAAGCGATACGCCACTAGTTGTTTAATTTAAGACAACCATCGTTACCCTTGCTAGGAGTTACTTGATGTTGCTGATTTAATTTTAATTGTGACGAGGCATTGGCAACCTTACGAGAGTCATAGTGATTCCTGGCAGTTCCTCACCAAAATACGCATTTTTTAGATACTGTGGAAAGTCTATCCAAAGCGGTAATCCACTAGCTGCTTATCTTAAGTGAAACTGCCAGAGGTTTCTTGAAGTTGCTGATGTGAGTCTAATTGTGACGAGGCATTGGCTACCTTAAGAGAGTCATACTGACTTTTGCCAAATGCTCACCATAATAGACATTTTTTTAGATACTGTGGCCAGTCTGCCCGAAGCGATACGCCACTAGTTGTTTAATTTAAGACAACCATCGTTACCCTTGCTAGGAGTTACTTGATGTTGCTGATTTAATTTTAATTGTGACGAGGCATTGGCAACCTTACGAGAGTCATAGTGATTCCTGGCAGTTCCTCACCAAAATACGCATTTTTTAGATACTGTGGAAAGTCTCTCCAAAGCGGTAATCCACTAGCGGTTTATCTTAAGAGAAACTGCCAGAGGTTTCTTGAAGTTCCTGAAGTGAGTCTAATTGTGACGAGGCATTGGCTACCTTAAGAGAGTCATACTGACTTTTGCCAAATGTTCACCATAATAGACATTTTTTTAGATACTGTGGCCAGTCTGCCCGAAGCGATACGCCACTAGTTGTTTAATTTAAGACAACCATCGTTACCCTTGCTAGGAGTTACTTGATGTTGCTGATTTAATTTTAATTGTGACGAGGCATTGGCAACCATACGAGAGTCATAGTGATTCCTGGCAGTTCCTCACCAAAATACGCATTTTTTAGATACTGTGGAAAGTCTCTTTAAAGCGGTAATCCACTAGCGGTTTATCTTAAGAGAAACTGCCAGAGGTTTCTTGAAGTTCCTGAAGTGAGTCTAATTGTGACGAGGCATTGGCTACCTTAAGAGAGTCATAGTTACTCTTGCCAAATGCTCAACATAATAGACATTTTTTAGATACTGTGGCCAGTCTGCCCGAAGCGATACGCCACTAGTTGTTTAATTTAAGACAACCATCGTTACCCTTGCTAGGAGTTACTTGATGTTGCTGATTTAATTTTAATTGTGACGAGGCATTGGCAACCTTACGAGAGTCATAGTGATTCCTGGCAGTTACTCACCAAAATACGCATTTGTTAGATATTGTGGAAAGTCTCTCCGAAGCGGTAATCCACTAGCTGCTTATCTTAAGTGAAACTGCCAGAGGTTTCTTGAAGTTGCTGATGTGAGTCTAATTGTGACGAGGCATTGGCAACCTTACGAGAGTCATAGTGATTCCTGGCAGTTCCTTACCAAAATACGCATTTTTTAGATACTGTGGAAAGTCTCTCCAAAGCGGTAATCCACTAGCGGTTTATCTTAAGAGAAACTGCCAGAGGTTTCTTGAAGTTCCTGAAGTGAGTCTAATTGTGATGAGGCATTGGCTACCTTAAGAGAGTCATAGTTACTCTTGCCAAATGCTCACCATAATAGACATTTTTTAGATACTGTGGCCAGTCTGCCCGAAGCGATACGCCACTAGTTGTTTAATTTAAGACAACCATCGTTACCCTTGCTAGGAGTTACTTGATGTTGCTGATTTAATTTTAATTGTGACGAGGCATTGGCAACCTTACGAGAGTCATAGTGATTCCTGGCAGTTCCTCACCAAAATACGCATTTGTTAGATATTGTGGAAAGTCTCTCCGAAGCGGTAATCCACTAGCTGCTTATCTTAAGTGAAACTGCCAGAGATTTCTTGAAGTTGCTGATGTGAGTCTAATTGTGACGAGGCATTGGCTACCTTAAGAGAGTCATAGTGACTCTTGCCAAATGCCCACCATAATAGACATTTTTTTAGATACTGTGGCCAGTCTGCCCGAATCATTATGCAATTAGTTGTTTAATTTAAGACAACCATTGTTACTCTTGCTCGGAGTTACTTGATGTTGCTTATTTAATTTTAATTGTGATGAGGCATTGGCAACCTTACGAGAGTCGTAGTGATTCCTGGCAGTTCCTCACGAAAATACGCATTTTTTAGATACTGTGGAAAGTCTCTCCAAAGCGGTAATCCACTAGCTGTTTGTCTTCAGAGAAACTGATAGAGGTTTCTTCAAGTTGCTGACGTGAGTCTAATTGTGGCGAGGCATTGGCTACCTTAAGAGAGTCATAGTTACTCTTGCCAAATGCTCACCATAATAGACATTTTTTAGATACTGTGGCCAGTCTGCCCGAAGCGATACGCCACTAGTTGTTTAATTTAAGACAACCATCGTTATCCTTGCTAGGAGTTACTTGATGTTGCTGATTTAATTTTAATTGTGACGAGGCATTGGCAACCTTACGAGAGTCATAGTGATTCCTGGCAGTTCCTCACCAAAATACGCATTTTTTAGATACTGTGGAAAGTCTCTCCAAAGCGGTAATCCACTAGCTGCTTATCTTAAGTGAAACTGCCAGAGGTTTCTTGAAGTTGCTGATGTGAGTCTAATTGTGACGAGGCATTGGCTACCTTAAGAGAGTCATACTGACTTTTGCCAAATGTTCACCATAATAGACATTTTTTTAGATACTGTGGCCAGTCTGCCCGAAGCGATACGCCACTAGTTGTTTAATTTAAGACAACCATCGTTACCCTTGCTAGGAGTTACTTGATGTTGCTGATTTAATTTTAATTGTGACGAGGCATTGGCAACCTTACGAGAGTCATAGTGATTCCTGGCAGTTCCTCACCAAAATACGCATTTTTTAGATACTGTGGAAAGTCTCTTTAAAGCGGTAATCCACTAGCGGTTTATCTTAAGAGAAACTGCCAGAGGTTTCTTGAAGTTCCTGAAGTGAGTCTAATTGTGACGAGGCATTGGCTACCTTAAGAGAGTCATAGTTACTCTTGCCAAATGCTCAACATAATAGACATTTTTTAGATACTGTGGCCAGTCTGCCCGAAGCGATACGCCACTAGTTGTTTAATTTAAGACAACCATCGTTACCCTTGCTAGGAGTTACTTGATGTTGCTGATTTAATTTTAATTGTGACGAGGCATTGGCAACCTTACGAGAGTCATAGTGATTCCTGGCAGTTACTCACCAAAATACGCATTTGTTAGATATTGTGGAAAGTCTCTCCGAAGCGGTAATCCACTAGCTGCTTATCTTAAGTGAAACTGCCAGAGGTTTCTTGAAGTTGCTGATGTGAGTCTAATTGTGACGAGGCATTGGCAACCTTACGAGAGTCATAGTGATTCCTGGCAGTTCCTTACCAAAATACGCATTTTTTAGATACTGTGGAAAGTCTCTCCAAAGCGGTAATCCACTAGCGGTTTATCTTAAGAGAAACTGCCAGAGGTTTCTTGAAGTTCCTGAAGTGAGTCTAATTGTGACGAGGCATTGGCTACCTTAAGAGAGTCATAGTTACTCTTGCCAAATGCTCACCATAATAGACATTTTTTAGATACTGTGGCCAGTCTGCCCGAAGCGATACGCCACTAGTTGTTTAATTTAAGACAACCATCGTTACCCTTGCTAGGAGTTACTTGATGTTGCTGATTTAATTTTAATTGTGACGAGGCATTGGCAACCTTACGAGAGTCATAGTGATTCCTGGCAGTTCCTCACCAAAATACGCATTTGTTAGATATTGTGGAAAGTCTCTCCGAAGCGGTAATCCACTAGCTGCTTATCTTAAGTGAAACTGCCAGAGATTTCTTGAAGTTGCTGATGTGAGTCTAATTGTGACGAGGCATTGGCTACCTTAAGAGAGTCATAGTGACCCTTGCCAAATGCCCACCATAATAGACATTTTTTTAGATACTGTGGCCAGTCTGCCCGAATCATTATGCAATTAGTTGTTTAATTTAAGACAACCATTGTTACTCTTGCTCGGAGTTACTTGATGTTGCTTATTTAATTTTAATTGTGATGAGGCATTGGCAACCTTACGAGAGTCGTAGTGATTCCTGGCAGTTCCTCACGAAAATACGCATTTTTTAGATACTGTGGAAAGTCTCTCCAAAGCGGTAATCCACTAGCTGTTTGTCTTCAGAGAAACTGATAGAGGTTTCTTCAAGTTGCTGACGTGAGTCTAATTGTGGCGAGGCATTGGCTACCTTAAGAGAGTCATAGTTACTCTTGCCAAATGCTCACCATAATAGACATTTTTTAGATACTGTGGCCAGTCTGCCCGAAGCGATACGCCACTAGTTGTTTAATTTAAGACAACCATCGTTATCCTTGCTAGGAGTTACTTGATGTTGCTGATTTAATTTTAATTGTGACGAGGCATTGGCAACCTTACGAGAGTCATAGTGATTCCTGGCAGTTCCTCACCAAAATACGCATTTTTTAGATACTGTGGAAAGTCTCTCCAAAGCGGTAATCCACTAGCTGCTTATCTTAAGTGAAACTGCCAGAGGTTTCTTGAAGTTGCTGATGTGAGTCTAATTGTGACGAGGCATTGGCTACCTTAAGAGAGTCATACTGACTTTTGCCAAATGTTCACCATAATAGACATTTTTTTAGATACTGTGGCCAGTCTGCCCGAAGCGATACGCCACTAGTTGTTTAATTTAAGACAACCATCGTTACCCTTGCTAGGAGTTACTTGATGTTGCTGATTTAATTTTAATTGTGACGAGGCATTGGCAACCTTACGAGAGTCATAGTGATTCCTGGCAGTTCCTCACCAAAATACGCATTTTTTAGATACTGTGGAAAGTCTCTTTAAAGCGGTAATCCACTAGCGGTTTATCTTAAGAGAAACTGCCAGAGGTTTCTTGAAGTTCCTGAAGTGAGTCTAATTGTGACGAGGCATTGGCTACCTTAAGAGAGTCATAGTTACTCTTGCCAAATGCTCAACATAATAGACATTTTTTAGATACTGTGGCCAGTCTGCCCGAAGCGATACGCCACTAGTTGTTTAATTTAAGACAACCATCGTTACCCTTGCTAGGAGTTACTTGATGTTGCTGATTTAATTTTAATTGTGACGAGGCATTGGCAACCTTACGAGAGTCATAGTGATTCCTGGCAGTTACTCACCAAAATACGCATTTGTTAGATATTGTGGAAAGTCTCTCCGAAGCGGTAATCCACTAGCTGCTTATCTTAAGTGAAACTGCCAGAGGTTTCTTGAAGTTGCTGATGTGAGTCTAATTGTGACGAGGCATTGGCAACCTTACGAGAGTCATAGTGATTCCTGGCAGTTCCTTACCAAAATACGCATTTTTTAGATACTGTGGAAAGTCTCTCCAAAGCGGTAATCCACTAGCGGTTTATCTTAAGAGAAACTGCCAGAGGTTTCTTGAAGTTCCTGAAGTGAGTCTAATTGTGACGAGGCATTGGCTACCTTAAGAGAGTCATAGTTACTCTTGCCAAATGCTCACCATAATAGACATTTTTTAGATACTGTGGCCAGTCTGCCCGAAGCGATACGCCACTAGTTGTTTAATTTAAGACAACCATCGTTACCCTTGCTAGGAGTTACTTGATGTTGCTGATTTAATTTTAATTGTGACGAGGCATTGGCAACCTTACGAGAGTCATAGTGATTCCTGGCAGTTCCTCACCAAAATACGCATTTGTTAGATATTGTGGAAAGTCTCTCCGAAGCGGTAATCCACTAGCTGCTTATCTTAAGTGAAACTGCCAGAGATTTCTTGAAGTTGCTGATGTGAGTCTAATTGTGACGAGGCATTGGCTACCTTAAGAGAGTCATAGTGACTCTTGCCAAATGCCCACCATAATAGACATTTTTTTTGGTACTGTGGCCAGTCTGCCCGAATCATTATGCAATTAGTTGTTTAATTTAAGACAACCATTGTTACTCTTGCTCGGAGTTACTTGATGTTGCTTATTTAATTTTAATTGTGATGAGGCATTGGCAACCTTACGAGAGTCGTAGTGATTCCTGGCAGTTCCTCACGAAAATACGCATTTTTTAGATACTGTGGAAAGTCTCTCCAAAGCGGTAATCCACTAGCTGTTTGTCTTCAGAGAAACTGATAGAGGTTTCTTCAAGTTGCTGACGTGAGTCTAATTGTGGCGAGGCATTGGCTACCTTAAGAGAGTCATAGTTACTCTTGCCAAATGCTCACCATAATAGACATTTTTTAGATACTGTGGCCAGTCTGCCCGAAGCGATACGCCACTAGTTGTTTAATTTAAGACAACCATCGTTATCCTTGCTAGGAGTTACTTGATGTTGCTGATTTAATTTTAATTGTGACGAGGCATTGGCAACCTTACGAGAGTCATAGTGATTCCTGGCAGTTCCTCACCAAAATACGCATTTTTTAGATACTGTGGAAAGTCTCTCCAAAGCGGTAATCCACTAGCTGCTTATCTTAAGTGAAACTGCCAGAGGTTTCTTGAAGTTGCTGATGTGAGTCTAATTGTGACGAGGCATTGGCTACCTTAAGAGAGTCATACTGACTTTTGCCAAATGTTCACCATAATAGACATTTTTTTAGATACTGTGGCCAGTCTGCCCGAAGCGATACGCCACTAGTTGTTTAATTTAAGACAACCATCGTTACCCTTGCTAGGAGTTACTTGATGTTGCTGATTTAATTTTAATTGTGACGAGGCATTGGCAACCTTACGAGAGTCATAGTGATTCCTGGCAGTTCCTCACCAAAATACGCATTTTTTAGATACTGTGGAAAGTCTCTTTAAAGCGGTAATCCACTAGCGGTTTATCTTAAGAGAAACTGCCAGAGGTTTCTTGAAGTTCCTGAAGTGAGTCTAATTGTGACGAGGCATTGGCTACCTTAAGAGAGTCATAGTTACTCTTGCCAAATGCTCACCATAATAGACATTTTTTAGATACTGTGGCCAGTCTGCCCGAAGCGATACGCCACTAGTTGTTTAATTTAAGACAACCATCGTTACCCTTGCTAGGAGTTACTTGATGTTGCTGATTTAATTTTAATTGTGACGAGGCATTGGCAACCTTACGAGAGTCATAGTGATTCCTGGCAGTTCCTCACCAAAATACGCATTTGTTAGATATTGTGGAAAGTCTCTCCGAAGCGGTAATCCACTAGCTGCTTATCTTAAGTGAAACTGCCAGAGGTTTCTTGAAGTTGCTGATGTGAGTCTAATTGTGACGAGGCATTGGCTACCTTAAGAGAGTCATAGTGACTCTTGCCAAATGCTCACCATAATAGACATTTTTTTTTATACTGTGGCCAGTCTGCCCGAAGCGATACGCCACTAGTTGTTTAATTTAAGACAACCATCGTTACCCTTGCTAGGAGTTACTTGATGTTGCTGATTTAATTTTAATTGTGACGAGGCATTGGAAACCTTACGAGAGTCATAGTGATTCCTGGCAGTTCCTCACCAAAATACGCATTTTTTAGATACTGTGGAAAGTCTATCCAACGCGGTAATCCACTAGCTGCTTATCTTAAGTGAAACTGCCAGAGGTTTCTTGAAGTTGCTGATGTGAGTCTAATTGTGACGAGGCATTGGCTACCTTAAGAGAGTCATACTGACTTTTGCCAAATGCTCACCATAATAGACATTTTTTTAGATACTGTGGCCAGTCTGCCCGAAGCGATACGCCACTAGTTGTTTAATTTAAGACAACCATCGTTACCCTTGCTAGGAGTTACTTGATGTTGCTGATTTAATTTTAATTGTGACGAGGCATTGGAAACCTTACGAGAGTCATAGTGATTCCTGGCAGTTCCTCACCAAAATACGCATTTTTTAGATACTGTGGAAAGTCTATCCAAAGCGGTAATCCACTAGCTGCTTATCTTAAGTGAAACTGCCAGAGGTTTCTTGAAGTTGCTGATGTGAGTCTAATTGTGACGAGGCATTGGCTACCTTAAGAGAGTCATACTGACTTTTGCCAAATGCTCACCATAATAGACATTTTTTTAGATACTGTGGCCAGTCTGCCCGAAGCGATACGCCACTAGTTGTTTAATTTAAGACAACCATCGTTACCCTTGCTAGGAGTTACTTGATGTTGCTGATTTAATTTTAATTGTGACGAGGCATTGGAAACCTTACGAGAGTCATAGTGATTCCTGGCAGTTCCTCACCAAAATACGCATTTTTTAGATACTGTGGAAAGTCTATCCAAAGCGGTAATCCACTAGCCGCTTATCTTAAGTGAAACTGCCAGAGGTTTCTTGAAGTTGCTGATGTGAGTCTAATTGTGACGAGGCATTGGCTACCTTAAGAGAGTCATAGTTACTCTTGCCAAATGCTCACCATAATAGACATTTTTTTTATACTGTGGCCAGTCTGCCCGAAGCGATACGCCACTAGTTGTTTAATTTAAGACAACCATCGTTACCCTTGCTAGGAGTTACTTGATGTTGCTGATTTAATTTTAATTGTGACGAGGCATTGGCAACCTTACGAGAGTCATAGTGATTCCTGGCAGTTCCTCACCAAAATACGCATTTTTTAGATACTGTGGAAAGTCTCTTTAAAGCGGTAATCCACTAGCGGTTTATCTTAAGAGAAACTGCCAGAGGTTTCTTGAAGTTCCTGAAGTGAGTCTAATTGTGACGAGGCATTGGCTACCTTAAGAGAGTCATAGTTACTCTTGCCAAATGCTCAACATAATAGACATTTTTTAGATACTGTGGCCAGTCTGCCCGAAGCGATACGCCACTAGTTGTTTAATTTAAGACAACCATCGTTACCCTTGCTAGGAGTTACTTGATGTTGCTGATTTAATTTTAATTGTGACGAGGCATTGGCAACCTTACGAGAGTCATAGTGATTCCTGGCAGTTACTCACCAAAATACGCATTTGTTAGATATTGTGGAAAGTCTCTCCGAAGCGGTAATCCACTAGCTGCTTATCTTAAGTGAAACTGCCAGAGGTTTCTTGAAGTTGCTGATGTGAGTCTAATTGTGACGAGGCATTGGCAACCTTACGAGAGTCATAGTGATTCCTGGCAGTTCCTTACCAAAATACGCATTTTTTAGATACTGTGGAAAGTCTCTCCAAAGCGGTAATCCACTAGCGGTTTATCTTAAGAGAAACTGCCAGAGGTTTCTTGAAGTTCCTGAAGTGAGTCTAATTGTGACGAGGCATTGGCTACCTTAAGAGAGTCATAGTTACTCTTGCCAAATGCTCACCATAATAGACATTTTTTAGATACTGTGGCCAGTCTGCCCGAAGCGATACGCCACTAGTTGTTTAATTTAAGACAACCATCGTTACCCTTGCTAGGAGTTACTTGATGTTGCTGATTTAATTTTAATTGTGACGAGGCATTGGCAACCTTACGAGAGTCATAGTGATTCCTGGCAGTTCCTCACCAAAATACGCATTTGTTAGATATTGTGGAAAGTCTCTCCGAAGCGGTAATCCACTAGCTGCTTATCTTAAGTGAAACTGCCAGAGATTTCTTGAAGTTGCTGATGTGAGTCTAATTGTGACGAGGCATTGGCTACCTTAAGAGAGTCATAGTGACTCTTGCCAAATGCCCACCATAATAGACATTTTTTTAGATACTGTGGCCAGTCTGCCCGAATCATTATGCAATTAGTTGTTTAATTTAAGACAACCATTGTTACTCTTGCTCGGAGTTACTTGATGTTGCTTATTTAGTTTTAATTGTGATGAGGCATTGGCAACCTTACGAGAGTCGTAGTGATTCCTGGCAGTTCCTCACGAAAATACGCATTTTTTAGATACTGTGGAAAGTCTCTCCAAAGCGGTAATCCACTAGCTGTTTGTCTTCAGAGAAACTGATAGAGGTTTCTTCAAGTTGCTGACGTGAGTCTAATTGTGGCGAGGCATTGGCTACCTTAAGAGAGTCATAGTTACTCTTGCCAAATGCTCACCATAATAGACATTTTTTAGATACTGTGGCCAGTCTGCCCGAAGCGATACGCCACTAGTTGTTTAATTTAAGACAACCATCGTTATCCTTGCTAGGAGTTACTTGATGTTGCTGATTTAATTTTAATTGTGACGAGGCATTGGCAACCTTACGAGAGTCATAGTGATTCCTGGCAGTTCCTCACCAAAATACGCATTTTTTAGATACTGTGGAAAGTCTCTCCAAAGCGGTAATCCACTAGCTGCTTATCTTAAGTGAAACTGCCAGAGGTTTCTTGAAGTTGCTGATGTGAGTCTAATTGTGACGAGGCATTGGCTACCTTAAGAGAGTCATACTGACTTTTGCCAAATGTTCACCATAATAGACATTTTTTTAGATACTGTGGCCAGTCTGCCCGAAGCGATACGCCACTAGTTGTTTAATTTAAGACAACCATCGTTACCCTTGCTAGGAGTTACTTGATGTTGCTGATTTAATTTTAATTGTGACGAGGCATTGGCAACCTTACGAGAGTCATAGTGATTCCTGGCAGTTCCTCACCAAAATACGCATTTGTTAGATATTGTGGAAAGTCTCTCCGAAGCGGTAATCCACTAGCTGCTTATCTTAAGTGAAACTGCCAGAGGTTTCTTGAAGTTGCTGATGTGAGTCTAATTGTGACGAGGCATTGGCTACCTTAAGAGAGTCATAGTGACTCTTGCCAAATGCTCACCATAATAGACATTTTTTTTTATACTGTGGCCAGTCTGCCCGAAGCGATACGCCACTAGTTGTTTAATTTAAGACAACCATCGTTACCCTTGCTAGGAGTTACTTGATGTTGCTGATTTAATTTTAATTGTGACGAGGCATTGGAAACCTTACGAGAGTCATAGTGATTCCTGGCAGTTCCTCACCAAAATACGCATTTTTTAGATACTGTGGAAAGTCTATCCAACGCGGTAATCCACTAGCTGCTTATCTTAAGTGAAACTGCCAGAGGTTTCTTGAAGTTGCTGATGTGAGTCTAATTGTGACGAGGCATTGGCTACCTTAAGAGAGTCATACTGACTTTTGCCAAATGCTCACCATAATAGACATTTTTTTAGATACTGTGGCCAGTCTGCCCGAAGCGATACGCCACTAGTTGTTTAATTTAAGACAACCATCGTTACCCTTGCTAGGAGTTACTTGATGTTGCTGATTTAATTTTAATTGTGACGAGGCATTGGAAACCTTACGAGAGTCATAGTGATTCCTGGCAGTTCCTCACCAAAATACGCATTTTTTAGATACTGTGGAAAGTCTATCCAAAGCGGTAATCCACTAGCTGCTTATCTTAAGTGAAACTGCCAGAGGTTTCTTGAAGTTGCTGATGTGAGTCTAATTGTGACGAGGCATTGGCTACCTTAAGAGAGTCATACTGACTTTTGCCAAATGCTCACCATAATAGACATTTTTTTAGATACTGTGGCGTCTGCCCGAAGCGATACGCCACTAGTTGTTTAATTTAAGACAACCATCGTTACCCTTGCTAGGAGTTACTTGATGTTGCTGATTTAATTTTAATTGTGACGAGGCATTGGAAACCTTACGAGAGTCATAGTGATTCCTGGCAGTTCCTCACCAAAATACGCATTTTTTAGATACTGTGGAAAGTCTATCCAAAGCGGTAATCCACTAGCCGCTTATCTTAAGTGAAACTGCCAGAGGTTTCTTGAAGTTGCTGATGTGAGTCTAATTGTGACGAGGCATTGGCTACCTTAAGAGAGTCATAGTTACTCTTGCCAAATGCTCACCATAATAGACATTTTTTTTATACTGTGGCCAGTCTGCCCGAAGCGATACGCCACTAGTTGTTTAATTTAAGACAACCATCGTTACCCTTGCTAGGAGTTACTTGATGTTGCTGATTTAATTTTAATTGTGACGAGGCATTGGCAACCTTACGAGAGTCATAGTGATTCCTGGCAGTTCCTCACCAAAATACGCATTTTTTAGATACTGTGGAAAGTCTCTTTAAAGCGGTAATCCACTAGCGGTTTATCTTAAGAGAAACTGCCAGAGGTTTCTTGAAGTTCCTGAAGTGAGTCTAATTGTGACGAGGCATTGGCTACCTTAAGAGAGTCATAGTTACTCTTGCCAAATGCTCAACATAATAGACATTTTTTAGATACTGTGGCCAGTCTGCCCGAAGCGATACGCCACTAGTTGTTTAATTTAAGACAACCATCGTTACCCTTGCTAGGAGTTACTTGATGTTGCTGATTTAATTTTAATTGTGACGAGGCATTGGCAACCTTACGAGAGTCATAGTGATTCCTGGCAGTTACTTACCAAAATACGCATTTGTTAGATATTGTGGAAAGTCTCTCCGAAGCGGTAATCCACTAGCTGCTTATCTTAAGTGAAACTGCCAGAGGTTTCTTGAAGTTGCTGATGTGAGTCTAATTGTGACGAGGCATTGGCAACCTTACGAGAGTCATAGTGATTCCTGGCAGTTCCTTACCAAAATACGCATTTTTTAGATACTGTGGAAAGTCTCTCCAAAGCGGTAATCCACTAGCGGTTTATCTTAAGAGAAACTGCCAGAGGTTTCTTGAAGTTCCTGAAGTGAGTCTAATTGTGACGAGGCATTGGCTACCTTAAGAGAGTCATAGTTACTCTTGCCAAATGCTCACCATAATAGACATTTTTTAGATACTGTGGCCAGTCTGCCCGAAGCGATACGCCACTAGTTGTTTAATTTAAGACAACCATCGTTACCCTTGCTAGGAGTTACTTGATGTTGCTGATTTAATTTTAATTGTGACGAGGCATTGGCAACCTTACGAGAGTCATAGTGATTCCTGGCAGTTCCTCACCAAAATACGCATTTGTTAGATATTGTGGAAAGTCTCTCCGAAGCGGTAATCCACTAGCTGCTTATCTTAAGTGAAACTGCCAGAGATTTCTTGAAGTTGCTGATGTGAGTCTAATTGTGACGAGGCATTGGCTACCTTAAGAGAGTCATAGTGACTCTTGCCAAATGCCCACCATAATAGACATTTTTTTAGATACTGTGGCCAGTCTGCCCGAATCATTATGCAATTAGTTGTTTAATTTAAGACAACCATTGTTACTCTTGCTCGGAGTTACTTGATGTTGCTTATTTAATTTTAATTGTGATGAGGCATTGGCAACCTTACGAGAGTCGTAGTGATTCCTGGCAGTTCCTCACGAAAATACGCATTTTTTAGATACTGTGGAAAGTCTCTCCAAAGCGGTAATCCACTAGCTGTTTGTCTTCAGAGAAACTGATAGAGGTTTCTTCAAGTTGCTGACGTGAGTCTAATTGTGGCGAGGCATTGGCTACCTTAAGAGAGTCATAGTTACTCTTGCCAAATGCTCACCATAATAGACATTTTTTAGATACTGTGGCCAGTCTGCCCGAAGCGATACGCCACTAGTTGTTTAATTTAAGACAACCATCGTTATCCTTGCTAGGAGTTACTTGATGTTGCTGATTTAATTTTAATTGTGACGAGGCATTGGCAACCTTACGAGAGTCATAGTGATTCCTGGCAGTTCCTCACCAAAATACGCATTTTTTAGATACTGTGGAAAGTCTCTCCAAAGCGGTAATCCACTAGCTGCTTATCTTAAGTGAAACTGCCAGAGGTTTCTTGAAGTTGCTGATGTGAGTCTAATTGTGACGAGGCATTGGCTACCTTAAGAGAGTCATACCGACTTTTGCCAAATGTTCACCATAATAGACATTTTTTTAGATACTGTGGCCAGTCTGCCCGAAGCGATACGCCACTAGTTGTTTAATTTAAGACAACCATCGTTACCCTTGCTAGGAGTTACTTGATGTTGCTGATTTAATTTTAATTGTGACGAGGCATTGGCAACCTTACGAGAGTCATAGTGATTCCTGGCAGTTCCTCACCAAAATACGCATTTTTTAGATACTGTGGAAAGTCTCTTTAAAGCGGTAATCCACTAGCGGTTTATCTTAAGAGAAACTGCCAGAGGTTTCTTGAAGTTCCTGAAGTGAGTCTAATTGTGACGAGGCATTGGCTACCTTAAGAGAGTCATAGTTACTCTTGCCAAATGCTCACCATAATAGACATTTTTTAGATACTGTGGCCAGTCTGCCCGAAGCGATACGCCACTAGTTGTTTAATTTAAGACAACCATCGTTACCCTTGCTAGGAGTTACTTGATGTTGCTGATTTAATTTTAATTGTGACGAGGCATTGGCAACCTTACGAGAGTCATAGTGATTCCTGGCAGTTCCTCACCAAAATACGCATTTGTTAGATATTGTGGAAAGTCTCTCCGAAGCGGTAATCCACTAGCTGCTTATCTTAAGTGAAACTGCCAGAGGTTTCTTGAAGTTGCTGATGTGAGTCTAATTGTGACGAGGCATTGGCTACCTTAAGAGAGTCATAGTGACTCTTGCCAAATGCTCACCATAATAGACATTTTTTTTATACTGTGGCCAGTCTGCCCGAAGCGATACGCCACTAGTTGTTTAATTTAAGACAACCATCGTTACCCTTGCTAGGAGTTACTTGATGTTGCTGATTTAATTTTAATTGTGACGAGGCATTGGAAACCTTACGAGAGTCATAGTGATTCCTGGCAGTTCCTCACCAAAATACGCATTTTTTAGATACTGTGGAAAGTCTATCCAACGCGGTAATCCACTAGCTGCTTATCTTAAGTGAAACTGCCAGAGGTTTCTTGAAGTTGCTGATGTGAGTCTAATTGTGACGAGGCATTGGCTACCTTAAGAGAGTCATACTGACTTTTGCCAAATGCTCACCATAATAGACATTTTTTTAGATACTGTGGCCAGTCTGCCCGAAGCGATACGCCACTAGTTGTTTAATTTAAGACAACCATCGTTACCCTTGCTAGGAGTTACTTGATGTTGCTGATTTAATTTTAATTGTGACGAGGCATTGGCAACCTTACGAGAGTCATAGTGATTCCTGGCAGTTCCTCACCAAAATACGCATTTTTTAGATACTGTGGAAAGTCTCTTTAAAGCGGTAATCCACTAGCGGTTTATCTTAAGAGAAACTGCCAGAGGTTTCTTGAAGTTCCTGAAGTGAGTCTAATTGTGACGAGGCATTGGCTACCTTAAGAGAGTCATAGTTACTCTTGCCAAATGCTCACCATAATAGACATTTTTTAGATACTGTGGCCAGTCTGCCCGAAGCGATACGCCACTAGTTGTTTAATTTAAGACAACCATCGTTACCCTTGCTAGGAGTTACTTGATGTTGCTGATTTAATTTTAATTGTGACGAGGCATTGGCAACCTTACGAGAGTCATAGTGATTCCTGGCAGTTCCTCACCAAAATACGCATTTGTTAGATATTGTGGAAAGTCTCTCCGAAGCGGTAATCCACTAGCTGCTTATCTTAAGTGAAACTGCCAGAGGTTTCTTGAAGTTGCTGATGTGAGTCTAATTGTGACGAGGCATTGGCTACCTTAAGAGAGTCATAGTGACTCTTGCCAAATGCTCACCATAATAGACATTTTTTTTATACTGTGGCCAGTCTGCCCGAAGCGATACGCCACTAGTTGTTTAATTTAAGACAACCATCGTTACCCTTGCTAGGAGTTACTTGATGTTGCTGATTTAATTTTAATTGTGACGAGGCATTGGAAACCTTACGAGAGTCATAGTGATTCCTGGCAGTTCCTCACCAAAATACGCATTTTTTAGATACTGTGGAAAGTCTATCCAACGCGGTAATCCACTAGCTGCTTATCTTAAGTGAAACTGCCAGAGGTTTCTTGAAGTTGCTGATGTGAGTCTAATTGTGACGAGGCATTGGCTACCTTAAGAGAGTCATACTGACTTTTGCCAAATGCTCACCATAATAGACATTTTTTTAGATACTGTGGCCAGTCTGCCCGAAGCGATACGCCACTAGTTGTTTAATTTAAGACAACCATCGTTACCCTTGCTAGGAGTTACTTGATGTTGCTGATTTAATTTTAATTGTGACGAGGCATTGGAAACCTTACGAGAGTCATAGTGATTCCTGGCAGTTCCTCACCAAAATACGCATTTTTTAGATACTGTGGAAAGTCTATCCAAAGCGGTAATCCACTAGCTGCTTATCTTAAGTGAAACTGCCAGAGGTTTCTTGAAGTTGCTGATGTGAGTCTAATTGTGACGAGGCATTGGCTACCTTAAGAGAGTCATACTGACTTTTGCCAAATGCTCACCATAATAGACATTTTTTTAGATACTGTGGCCAGTCTGCCCGAAGCGATACGCCACTAGTTGTTTAATTTAAGACAACCATCGTTACCCTTGCTAGGAGTTACTTGATGTTGCTGATTTAATTTTAATTGTGACGAGGCATTGGCAACCTTACGAGAGTCATAGTGATTCCTGGCAGTTACTCACCAAAATACGCATTTGTTAGATATTGTGGAAAGTCTCTCCGAAGCGGTAATCCACTAGCTGCTTATCTTAAGTGAAACTGCCAGAGGTTTCTTGAAGTTGCTGATGTGAGTCTAATTGTGACGAGGCATTGGCAACCTTACGAGAGTCATAGTGATTCCTGGCAGTTCCTTACCAAAATACGCATTTTTTAGATACTGTGGAAAGTCTCTCCAAAGCGGTAATCCACTAGCGGTTTATCTTAAGAGAAACTGCCAGAGGTTTCTTGAAGTTCCTGAAGTGAGTCTAATTGTGACGAGGCATTGGCTACCTTAAGAGAGTCATAGTTACTCTTGCCAAATGCTCACCATAATAGACATTTTTTAGATACTGTGGCCAGTCTGCCCGAAGCGATACGCCACTAGTTGTTTAATTTAAGACAACCATCGTTACCCTTGCTAGGAGTTACTTGATGTTGCTGATTTAATTTTAATTGTGACGAGGCATTGGCAACCTTACGAGAGTCATAGTGATTCCTGGCAGTTCCTCACCAAAATACGCATTTGTTAGATATTGTGGAAAGTCTCTCCGAAGCGGTAATCCACTAGCTGCTTATCTTAAGTGAAACTGCCAGAGATTTCTTGAAGTTGCTGATGTGAGTCTAATTGTGACGAGGCATTGGCTACCTTAAGAGAGTCATAGTGACTCTTGCCAAATGCCCACCATAATAGACATTTTTTTAGATACTGTGGCCAGTCTGCCCGAATCATTATGCAATTAGTTGTTTAATTTAAGACAACCATTGTTACTCTTGCTCGGAGTTACTTGATGTTGCTTATTTAGTTTTAATTGTGATGAGGCATTGGCAACCTTACGAGAGTCGTAGTGATTCCTGGCAGTTCCTCACGAAAATACGCATTTTTTAGATACTGTGGAAAGTCTCTCCAAAGCGGTAATCCACTAGCTGTTTGTCTTCAGAGAAACTGATAGAGGTTTCTTCAAGTTGCTGACGTGAGTCTAATTGTGGCGAGGCATTGGCTACCTTAAGAGAGTCATAGTTACTCTTGCCAAATGCTCACCATAATAGACATTTTTTAGATACTGTGGCCAGTCTGCCCGAAGCGATACGCCACTAGTTGTTTAATTTAAGACAACCATCGTTATCCTTGCTAGGAGTTACTTGATGTTGCTGATTTAATTTTAATTGTGACGAGGCATTGGCAACCTTACGAGAGTCATAGTGATTCCTGGCAGTTCCTCACCAAAATACGCATTTTTTAGATACTGTGGAAAGTCTCTCCAAAGCGGTAATCCACTAGCTGCTTATCTTAAGTGAAACTGCCAGAGGTTTCTTGAAGTTGCTGATGTGAGTCTAATTGTGACGAGGCATTGGCTACCTTAAGAGAGTCATACTGACTTTTGCCAAATGTTCACCATAATAGACATTTTTTTAGATACTGTGGCCAGTCTGCCCGAAGCGATACGCCACTAGTTGTTTAATTTAAGACAACCATCGTTACCCTTGCTAGGAGTTACTTGATGTTGCTGATTTAATTTTAATTGTGACGAGGCATTGGCAACCTTACGAGAGTCATAGTGATTCCTGGCAGTTCCTCACCAAAATACGCATTTGTTAGATATTGTGGAAAGTCTCTCCGAAGCGGTAATCCACTAGCTGCTTATCTTAAGTGAAACTGCCAGAGGTTTCTTGAAGTTGCTGATGTGAGTCTAATTGTGACGAGGCATTGGCTACCTTAAGAGAGTCATAGTGACTCTTGCCAAATGCTCACCATAATAGACATTTTTTTTTATACTGTGGCCAGTCTGCCCGAAGCGATACGCCACTAGTTGTTTAATTTAAGACAACCATCGTTACCCTTGCTAGGAGTTACTTGATGTTGCTGATTTAATTTTAATTGTGACGAGGCATTGGAAACCTTACGAGAGTCATAGTGATTCCTGGCAGTTCCTCACCAAAATACGCATTTTTTAGATACTGTGGAAAGTCTATCCAACGCGGTAATCCACTAGCTGCTTATCTTAAGTGAAACTGCCAGAGGTTTCTTGAAGTTGCTGATGTGAGTCTAATTGTGACGAGGCATTGGCTACCTTAAGAGAGTCATACTGACTTTTGCCAAATGCTCACCATAATAGACATTTTTTTAGATACTGTGGCCAGTCTGCCCGAAGCGATACGCCACTAGTTGTTTAATTTAAGACAACCATCGTTACCCTTGCTAGGAGTTACTTGATGTTGCTGATTTAATTTTAATTGTGACGAGGCATTGGAAACCTTACGAGAGTCATAGTGATTCCTGGCAGTTCCTCACCAAAATACGCATTTTTTAGATACTGTGGAAAGTCTATCCAAAGCGGTAATCCACTAGCTGCTTATCTTAAGTGAAACTGCCAGAGGTTTCTTGAAGTTGCTGATGTGAGTCTAATTGTGACGAGGCATTGGCTACCTTAAGAGAGTCATACTGACTTTTGCCAAATGCTCACCATAATAGACATTTTTTTAGATACTGTGGCCAGTCTGCCCGAAGCGATACGCCACTAGTTGTTTAATTTAAGACAACCATCGTTACCCTTGCTAGGAGTTACTTGATGTTGCTGATTTAATTTTAATTGTGACGAGGCATTGGAAACCTTACGAGAGTCATAGTGATTCCTGGCAGTTCCTCACCAAAATACGCATTTTTTAGATACTGTGGAAAGTCTATCCAAAGCGGTAATCCACTAGCCGCTTATCTTAAGTGAAACTGCCAGAGGTTTCTTGAAGTTGCTGATGTGAGTCTAATTGTGACGAGGCATTGGCTACCTTAAGAGAGTCATAGTTACTCTTGCCAAATGCTCACCATAATAGACATTTTTTTTATACTGTGGCCAGTCTGCCCGAAGCGATACGCCACTAGTTGTTTAATTTAAGACAACCATCGTTACCCTTGCTAGGAGTTACTTGATGTTGCTGATTTAATTTTAATTGTGACGAGGCATTGGCAACCTTACGAGAGTCATAGTGATTCCTGGCAGTTCCTCACCAAAATACGCATTTTTTAGATACTGTGGAAAGTCTCTTTAAAGCGGTAATCCACTAGCGGTTTATCTTAAGAGAAACTGCCAGAGGTTTCTTGAAGTTCCTGAAGTGAGTCTAATTGTGACGAGGCATTGGCTACCTTAAGAGAGTCATAGTTACTCTTGCCAAATGCTCAACATAATAGACATTTTTTAGATACTGTGGCCAGTCTGCCCGAAGCGATACGCCACTAGTTGTTTAATTTAAGACAACCATCGTTACCCTTGCTAGGAGTTACTTGATGTTGCTGATTTAATTTTAATTGTGACGAGGCATTGGCAACCTTACGAGAGTCATAGTGATTCCTGGCAGTTACTTACCAAAATACGCATTTGTTAGATATTGTGGAAAGTCTCTCCGAAGCGGTAATCCACTAGCTGCTTATCTTAAGTGAAACTGCCAGAGGTTTCTTGAAGTTGCTGATGTGAGTCTAATTGTGACGAGGCATTGGCAACCTTACGAGAGTCATAGTGATTCCTGGCAGTTCCTTACCAAAATACGCATTTTTTAGATACTGTGGAAAGTCTCTCCAAAGCGGTAATCCACTAGCGGTTTATCTTAAGAGAAACTGCCAGAGGTTTCTTGAAGTTCCTGAAGTGAGTCTAATTGTGACGAGGCATTGGCTACCTTAAGAGAGTCATAGTTACTCTTGCCAAATGCTCACCATAATAGACATTTTTTAGATACTGTGGCCAGTCTGCCCGAAGCGATACGCCACTAGTTGTTTAATTTAAGACAACCATCGTTACCCTTGCTAGGAGTTACTTGATGTTGCTGATTTAATTTTAATTGTGACGAGGCATTGGCAACCTTACGAGAGTCATAGTGATTCCTGGCAGTTCCTCACCAAAATACGCATTTGTTAGATATTGTGGAAAGTCTCTCCGAAGCGGTAATCCACTAGCTGCTTATCTTAAGTGAAACTGCCAGAGATTTCTTGAAGTTGCTGATGTGAGTCTAATTGTGACGAGGCATTGGCTACCTTAAGAGAGTCATAGTGACTCTTGCCAAATGCCCACCATAATAGACATTTTTTTAGATACTGTGGCCAGTCTGCCCGAATCATTATGCAATTAGTTGTTTAATTTAAGACAACCATTGTTACTCTTGCTCGGAGTTACTTGATGTTGCTTATTTAATTTTAATTGTGATGAGGCATTGGCAACCTTACGAGAGTCGTAGTGATTCCTGGCAGTTCCTCACGAAAATACGCATTTTTTAGATACTGTGGAAAGTCTCTCCAAAGCGGTAATCCACTAGCTGTTTGTCTTCAGAGAAACTGATAGAGGTTTCTTCAAGTTGCTGACGTGAGTCTAATTGTGGCGAGGCATTGGCTACCTTAAGAGAGTCATAGTTACTCTTGCCAAATGCTCACCATAATAGACATTTTTTAGATACTGTGGCCAGTCTGCCCGAAGCGATACGCCACTAGTTGTTTAATTTAAGACAACCATCGTTATCCTTGCTAGGAGTTACTTGATGTTGCTGATTTAATTTTAATTGTGACGAGGCATTGGCAACCTTACGAGAGTCATAGTGATTCCTGGCAGTTCCTCACCAAAATACGCATTTTTTAGATACTGTGGAAAGTCTCTCCAAAGCGGTAATCCACTAGCTGCTTATCTTAAGTGAAACTGCCAGAGGTTTCTTGAAGTTGCTGATGTGAGTCTAATTGTGACGAGGCATTGGCTACCTTAAGAGAGTCATACCGACTTTTGCCAAATGTTCACCATAATAGACATTTTTTTAGATACTGTGGCCAGTCTGCCCGAAGCGATACGCCACTAGTTGTTTAATTTAAGACAACCATCGTTACCCTTGCTAGGAGTTACTTGATGTTGCTGATTTAATTTTAATTGTGACGAGGCATTGGCAACCTTACGAGAGTCATAGTGATTCCTGGCAGTTCCTCACCAAAATACGCATTTTTTAGATACTGTGGAAAGTCTCTTTAAAGCGGTAATCCACTAGCGGTTTATCTTAAGAGAAACTGCCAGAGGTTTCTTGAAGTTCCTGAAGTGAGTCTAATTGTGACGAGGCATTGGCTACCTTAAGAGAGTCATAGTTACTCTTGCCAAATGCTCACCATAATAGACATTTTTTAGATACTGTGGCCAGTCTGCCCGAAGCGATACGCCACTAGTTGTTTAATTTAAGACAACCATCGTTACCCTTGCTAGGAGTTACTTGATGTTGCTGATTTAATTTTAATTGTGACGAGGCATTGGCAACCTTACGAGAGTCATAGTGATTCCTGGCAGTTCCTCACCAAAATACGCATTTGTTAGATATTGTGGAAAGTCTCTCCGAAGCGGTAATCCACTAGCTGCTTATCTTAAGTGAAACTGCCAGAGGTTTCTTGAAGTTGCTGATGTGAGTCTAATTGTGACGAGGCATTGGCTACCTTAAGAGAGTCATAGTGACTCTTGCCAAATGCTCACCATAATAGACATTTTTTTTATACTGTGGCCAGTCTGCCCGAAGCGATACGCCACTAGTTGTTTAATTTAAGACAACCATCGTTACCCTTGCTAGGAGTTACTTGATGTTGCTGATTTAATTTTAATTGTGACGAGGCATTGGAAACCTTACGAGAGTCATAGTGATTCCTGGCAGTTCCTCACCAAAATACGCATTTTTTAGATACTGTGGAAAGTCTATCCAACGCGGTAATCCACTAGCTGCTTATCTTAAGTGAAACTGCCAGAGGTTTCTTGAAGTTGCTGATGTGAGTCTAATTGTGACGAGGCATTGGCTACCTTAAGAGAGTCATACTGACTTTTGCCAAATGCTCACCATAATAGACATTTTTTTAGATACTGTGGCCAGTCTGCCCGAAGCGATACGCCACTAGTTGTTTAATTTAAGACAACCATCGTTACCCTTGCTAGGAGTTACTTGATGTTGCTGATTTAATTTTAATTGTGACGAGGCATTGGAAACCTTACGAGAGTCATAGTGATTCCTGGCAGTTCCTCACCAAAATACGCATTTTTTAGATACTGTGGAAAGTCTATCCAAAGCGGTAATCCACTAGCTGCTTATCTTAAGTGAAACTGCCAGAGGTTTCTTGAAGTTGCTGATGTGAGTCTAATTGTGACGAGGCATTGGCTACCTTAAGAGAGTCATACTGACTTTTGCCAAATGCTCACCATAATAGACATTTTTTTAGATACTGTGGCCAGTCTGCCCGAAGCGATACGCCACTAGTTGTTTAATTTAAGACAACCATCGTTACCCTTGCTAGGAGTTACTTGATGTTGCTGATTTAATTTTAATTGTGACGAGGCATTGGAAACCTTACGAGAGTCATAGTGATTCCTGGCAGTTCCTCACCAAAATACGCATTTTTTAGATACTGTGGAAAGTCTATCCAAAGCGGTAATCCACTAGCCGCTTATCTTAAGTGAAACTGCCAGAGGTTTCTTGAAGTTGCTGATGTGAGTCTAATTGTGACGAGGCATTGGCTACCTTAAGAGAGTCATAGTTACTCTTGCCAAATGCTCACCATAATAGACATTTTTTTTATACTGTGGCCAGTCTGCCCGAAGCGATACGCCACTAGTTGTTTAATTTAAGACAACCATCGTTACCCTTGCTAGGAGTTACTTGATGTTGCTGATTTAATTTTAATTGTGACGAGGCATTGGCAACCTTACGAGAGTCATAGTGATTCCTGGCAGTTCCTCACCAAAATACGCATTTTTTAGATACTGTGGAAAGTCTATCCAACGCGGTAATCCACTAGCTGCTTATCTTAAGTGAAACTGCCAGAGGTTTCTTGAAGTTGCTGATGTGAGTCTAATTGTGACGAGGCATTGGCTACCTTAAGAGAGTCATACTGACTTTTGCCAAATGCTCACCATAATAGACATTTTTTTAGATACTGTGGCCAGTCTGCCCGAAGCGATACGCCACTAGTTGTTTAATTTAAGACAACCATCGTTACCCTTGCTAGGAGTTACTTGATGTTGCTGATTTAATTTTAATTGTGACGAGGCATTGGCAACCTTACGAGAGTCATAGTGATTCCTGGCAGTTCCTCACCAAAATACGCATTTTTTAGATACTGTGGAAAGTCTATCCAAAGCGGTAATCCACTAGCTGCTTATCTTAAGTGAAACTGCCAGAGGTTTCTTGAAGTTGCTGATGTGAGTCTAATTGTGACGAGGCATTGGCTACCTTAAGAGAGTCATACTGACTTTTGCCAAATGCTCACCATAATAGACATTTTTTTAGATACTGTGGCCAGTCTGCCCGAAGCGATACGCCACTAGTTGTTTAATTTAAGACAACCATCGTTACCCTTGCTAGGAGTTACTTGATGTTGCTGATTTAATTTTAATTGTGACGAGGCATTGGCAACCTTACGAGAGTCATAGTGATTCCTGGCAGTTCCTCACCAAAATACGCATTTTTTAGATACTGTGGAAAGTCTCTCCAAAGCGGTAATCCACTAGCGGTTTATCTTAAGAGAAACTGCCAGAGGTTTCTTGAAGTTCCTGAAGTGAGTCTAATTGTGACGAGGCATTGGCTACCTTAAGAGAGTCATAGTTACTCTTGCCAAATGCTCAACATAATAGACATTTTTTAGATACTGTGGCCAGTCTGCCCGAAGCGATACGCCACTAGTTGTTTAATTTAAGACAACCATCGTTACCCTTGCTAGGAGTTACTTGATGTTGCTGATTTAATTTTAATTGTGACGAGGCATTGGCAACCTTACGAGAGTCATAGTGATTCCTGGCAGTTCCTCACCAAAATACGCATTTGTTAGATATTGTGGAAAGTCTCTCCGAAGCGGTAATCCACTAGCTGCTTATCTTTAGTGAAACTGCCAGAGGTTTCTTGAAGTTGCTGATGTGAGTCTAATTGTGACGAGGCATTGGCAACCTTACGAGAGTCATAGTGATTCCTGGCAGTTCCTTACCAAAATACGCATTTTTTAGATACTGTGGAAAGTCTCTCCAAAGCGGTAATCCACTAGCGGTTTATCTTAAGAGAAACTGCCAGAGGTTTCTTGAAGTTCCTGAAGTGAGTCTAATTGTGACGAGGCATTGGCTACCTTAAGAGAGTCATAGTTACTCTTGCCAAATGCTCACCATAATAGACATTTTTTAGATACTGTGGCCAGTCTGCCCGAAGCGATACGCCACTAGTTGTTTAATTTAAGACAACCATCGTTACCCTTGCTAGGAGTTACTTGATGTTGCTGATTTAATTTTAATTGTGACGAGGCATTGGCAACCTTACGAGAGTCATAGTGATTCCTGGCAGTTCCTCACCAAAATACGCATTTGTTAGATATTGTGGAAAGTCTCTCCGAAGCGGTAATCCACTAGCTGCTTATCTTAAGTGAAACTGCCAGAGATTTCTTGAAGTTGCTGATGTGAGTCTAATTGTGACGAGGCATTGGCTACCTTAAGAGAGTCATAGTGACTCTTGCCAAATGCCCACCATAATAGACATTTTTTTAGATACTGTGGCCAGTCTGCCCGAATCATTATGCAATTAGTTGTTTAATTTAAGACAACCATTGTTACTCTTGCTCGGAGTTACTTGATGTTGCTTATTTAATTTTAATTGTGATGAGGCATTGGCAACCTTACGAGAGTCGTAGTGATTCCTGGCAGTTCCTCACGAAAATTCGCATTTTTTAGATACTGTGGAAAGTCTCTCCAAAGCGGTAATCCACTAGCTGTTTGTCTTCAGAGAAACTGATAGAGGTTTCTTCAAGTTGCTGACGTGAGTCTAATTGTGGCGAGGCATTGGCTACCTTAAGAGAGTCATAGTTACTCTTGCCAAATGCTCACCATAATAGACATTTTTTAGATACTGTGGCCAGTCTGCCCGAAGCGATACGCCACTAGTTGTTTAATTTAAGACAACCATCGTTATCCTTGCTAGGAGTTACTTGATGTTGCTGATTTAATTTTAATTGTGACGAGGCATTGGCAACCTTACGAGAGTCATAGTGATTCCTGGCAGTTCCTCACCAAAATACGCATTTTTTAGATACTGTGGAAAGTCTCTCCAAAGCGGTAATCCACTAGCTGCTTATCTTAAGTGAAACTGCCAGAGGTTTCTTGAAGTTGCTGATGTGAGTCTAATTGTGACGAGGCATTGGCTACCTTAAGAGAGTCATACTGACTTTTGCCAAATGTTCACCATAATAGACATTTTTTTAGATACTGTGGCCAGTCTGCCCGAAGCGATACGCCACTAGTTGTTTAATTTAAGACAACCATCGTTACCCTTGCTAGGAGTTACTTGATGTTGCTGATTTAATTTTAATTGTGACGAGGCATTGGAAACCTTACGAGAGTCATAGTGATTCCTGGCAGTTCCTCACCAAAATACGCATTTTTTAGATACTGTGGAAAGTCTCTTTAAAGCGGTAATCCACTAGCGGTTTATCTTAAGAGAAACTGCCAGAGGTTTCTTGAAGTTCCTGAAGTGAGTCTAATTGTGACGAGGCATTGGCTACCTTAAGAGAGTCATAGTTACTCTTGCCAAATGCTCACCATAATAGACATTTTTTAGATACTGTGGCCAGTCTGCCCGAAGCGATACGCCACTAGTTGTTTAATTTAAGACAACCATCGTTACCCTTGCTAGGAGTTACTTGATGTTGCTGATTTAATTTTAATTGTGACGAGGCATTGGCAACCTTACGAGAGTCATAGTGATTCCTGGCAGTTCCTCACCAAAATACGCATTTGTTAGATATTGTGGAAAGTCTCTCCGAAGCGGTAATCCACTAGCTGCTTATCTTAAGTGAAACTGCCAGAGGTTTCTTGAAGTTGCTGATGTGAGTCTAATTGTGACGAGGCATTGGCTACCTTAAGAGAGTCATAGTGACTCTTGCCAAATGCTCACCATAATAGACATTTTTTTTTATACTGTGGCCAGTCTGCCCGAAGCGATACGCCACTAGTTGTTTAATTTAAGACAACCATCGTTACCCTTGCTAGGAGTTACTTGATGTTGCTGATTTAATTTTAATTGTGACGAGGCATTGGCAACCTTACGAGAGTCATAGTGATTCCTGGCAGTTCCTCACCAAAATACGCATTTTTTAGATACTGTGGAAAGTCTATCCAACGCGGTAATCCACTAGCTGCTTATCTTAAGTGAAACTGCCAGAGGTTTCTTGAAGTTGCTGATGTGAGTCTAATTGTGACGAGGCATTGGCTACCTTAAGAGAGTCATACTGACTTTTGCCAAATGCTCACCATAATAGACATTTTTTTAGATACTGTGGCCAGTCTGCCCGAAGCGATACGCCACTAGTTGTTTAATTTAAGACAACCATCGTTACCCTTGCTAGGAGTTACTTGATGTTGCTGATTTAATTTTAATTGTGACGAGGCATTGGCAACCTTACGAGAGTCATAGTGATTCCTGGCAGTTCCTCACCAAAATACGCATTTTTTAGATACTGTGGAAAGTCTCTTTAAAGCGGTAATCCACTAGCGGTTTATCTTAAGAGAAACTGCCAGAGGTTTCTTGAAGTTCCTGAAGTGAGTCTAATTGTGACGAGGCATTGGCTACCTTAAGAGAGTCATAGTTACTCTTGCCAAATGCTCACCATAATAGACATTTTTTAGATACTGTGGCCAGTCTGCCCGAAGCGATACGCCACTAGTTGTTTAATTTAAGACAACCATCGTTACCCTTGCTAGGAGTTACTTGATGTTGCTGATTTAATTTTAATTGTGACGAGGCATTGGCAACCTTACGAGAGTCATAGTGATTCCTGGCAGTTCCTCACCAAAATACGCATTTGTTAGATATTGTGGAAAGTCTCTCCGAAGCGGTAATCCACTAGCTGCTTATCTTAAGTGAAACTGCCAGAGGTTTCTTGAAGTTGCTGATGTGAGTCTAATTGTGACGAGGCATTGGCTACCTTAAGAGAGTCATAGTGACTCTTGCCAAATGCTCACCATAATAGACATTTTTTTTTATACTGTGGCCAGTCTGCCCGAAGCGATACGCCACTAGTTGTTTAATTTAAGACAACCATCGTTACCCTTGCTAGGAGTTACTTGATGTTGCTGATTTAATTTTAATTGTGACGAGGCATTGGCAACCTTACGAGAGTCATAGTGATTCCTGGCAGTTCCTCACCAAAATACGCATTTTTTAGATACTGTGGAAAGTCTATCCAACGCGGTAATCCACTAGCTGCTTATCTTAAGTGAAACTGCCAGAGGTTTCTTGAAGTTGCTGATGTGAGTCTAATTGTGACGAGGCATTGGCTACCTTAAGAGAGTCATACTGACTTTTGCCAAATGCTCACCATAATAGACATTTTTTTAGATACTGTGGCCAGTCTGCCCGAAGCGATACGCCACTAGTTGTTTAATTTAAGACAACCATCGTTACCCTTGCTAGGAGTTACTTGATGTTGCTGATTTAATTTTAATTGTGACGAGGCATTGGCAACCTTACGAGAGTCATAGTGATTCCTGGCAGTTCCTCACCAAAATACGCATTTTTTAGATACTGTGGAAAGTCTATCCAAAGCGGTAATCCACTAGCTGCTTATCTTAAGTGAAACTGCCAGAGGTTTCTTGAAGTTGCTGATGTGAGTCTAATTGTGACGAGGCATTGGCTACCTTAAGAGAGTCATACTGACTTTTGCCAAATGCTCACCATAATAGACATTTTTTTAGATACTGTGGCCAGTCTGCCCGAAGCGATACGCCACTAGTTGTTTAATTTAAGACAACCATCGTTACCCTTGCTAGGAGTTACTTGATGTTGCTGATTTAATTTTAATTGTGACGAGGCATTGGCAACCTTACGAGAGTCATAGTGATTCCTGGCAGTTCCTCACCAAAATACGCATTTTTTAGATACTGTGGAAAGTCTCTCCAAAGCGGTAATCCACTAGCGGTTTATCTTAAGAGAAACTGCCAGAGGTTTCTTGAAGTTCCTGAAGTGAGTCTAATTGTGACGAGGCATTGGCTACCTTAAGAGAGTCATAGTTACTCTTGCCAAATGCTCAACATAATAGACATTTTTTAGATACTGTGGCCAGTCTGCCCGAAGCGATACGCCACTAGTTGTTTAATTTAAGACAACCATCGTTACCCTTGCTAGGAGTTACTTGATGTTGCTGATTTAATTTTAATTGTGACGAGGCATTGGCAACCTTACGAGAGTCATAGTGATTCCTGGCAGTTCCTCACCAAAATACGCATTTGTTAGATATTGTGGAAAGTCTCTCCGAAGCGGTAATCCACTAGCTGCTTATCTTAAGTGAAACTGCCAGAGGTTTCTTGAAGTTGCTGATGTGAGTCTAATTGTGACGAGGCATTGGCAACCTTACGAGAGTCATAGTGATTCCTGGCAGTTCCTTACCAAAATACGCATTTTTTAGATACTGTGGAAAGTCTCTCCAAAGCGGTAATCCACTAGCGGTTTATCTTAAGAGAAACTGCCAGAGGTTTCTTGAAGTTCCTGAAGTGAGTCTAATTGTGACGAGGCATTGGCTACCTTAAGAGAGTCATAGTTACTCTTGCCAAATGCTCACCATAATAGACATTTTTTAGATACTGTGGCCAGTCTGCCCGAAGCGATACGCCACTAGTTGTTTAATTTAAGACAACCATCGTTACCCTTGCTAGGAGTTACTTGATGTTGCTGATTTAATTTTAATTGTGACGAGGCATTGGCAACCTTACGAGAGTCATAGTGATTCCTGGCAGTTCCTCACCAAAATACGCATTTGTTAGATATTGTGGAAAGTCTCTCCGAAGCGGTAATCCACTAGCTGCTTATCTTAAGTGAAACTGCCAGAGATTTCTTGAAGTTGCTGATGTGAGTCTAATTGTGACGAGGCATTGGCTACCTTAAGAGAGTCATAGTGACTCTTGCCAAATGCCCACCATAATAGACATTTTTTTAGATACTGTGGCCAGTCTGCCCGAATCATTATGCAATTAGTTGTTTAATTTAAGACAACCATTGTTACTCTTGCTCGGAGTTACTTGATGTTGCTTATTTAATTTTAATTGTGATGAGGCATTGGCAACCTTACGAGAGTCGTAGTGATTCCTGGCAGTTCCTCACGAAAATTCGCATTTTTTAGATACTGTGGAAAGTCTCTCCAAAGCGGTAATCCACTAGCTGTTTGTCTTCAGAGAAACTGATAGAGGTTTCTTCAAGTTGCTGACGTGAGTCTAATTGTGGCGAGGCATTGGCTACCTTAAGAGAGTCATAGTTACTCTTGCCAAATGCTCACCATAATAGACATTTTTTAGATACTGTGGCCAGTCTGCCCGAAGCGATACGCCACTAGTTGTTTAATTTAAGACAACCATCGTTATCCTTGCTAGGAGTTACTTGATGTTGCTGATTTAATTTTAATTGTGACGAGGCATTGGCAACCTTACGAGAGTCATAGTGATTCCTGGCAGTTCCTCACCAAAATACGCATTTTTTAGATACTGTGGAAAGTCTCTCCAAAGCGGTAATCCACTAGCTGCTTATCTTAAGTGAAACTGCCAGAGGTTTCTTGAAGTTGCTGATGTGAGTCTAATTGTGACGAGGCATTGGCTACCTTAAGAGAGTCATACTGACTTTTGCCAAATGTTCACCATAATAGACATTTTTTTAGATACTGTGGCCAGTCTGCCCGAAGCGATACGCCACTAGTTGTTTAATTTAAGACAACCATCGTTACCCTTGCTAGGAGTTACTTGATGTTGCTGATTTAATTTTAATTGTGACGAGGCATTGGAAACCTTACGAGAGTCATAGTGATTCCTGGCAGTTCCTCACCAAAATACGCATTTTTTAGATACTGTGGAAAGTCTCTTTAAAGCGGTAATCCACTAGCGGTTTATCTTAAGAGAAACTGCCAGAGGTTTCTTGAAGTTCCTGAAGTGAGTCTAATTGTGACGAGGCATTGGCTACCTTAAGAGAGTCATAGTTACTCTTGCCAAATGCTCACCATAATAGACATTTTTTAGATACTGTGGCCAGTCTGCCCGAAGCGATACGCCACTAGTTGTTTAATTTAAGACAACCATCGTTACCCTTGCTAGGAGTTACTTGATGTTGCTGATTTAATTTTAATTGTGACGAGGCATTGGCAACCTTACGAGAGTCATAGTGATTCCTGGCAGTTCCTCACCAAAATACGCATTTGTTAGATATTGTGGAAAGTCTCTCCGAAGCGGTAATCCACTAGCTGCTTATCTTAAGTGAAACTGCCAGAGGTTTCTTGAAGTTGCTGATGTGAGTCTAATTGTGACGAGGCATTGGCTACCTTAAGAGAGTCATAGTGACTCTTGCCAAATGCTCACCATAATAGACATTTTTTTTTATACTGTGGCCAGTCTGCCCGAAGCGATGCGCCACTAGTTGTTTAATTTAAGACAACCATCGTTACCCTTGCTAGGAGTTACTTGATGTTGCTGATTTAATTTTAATTGTGACGAGGCATTGGCAACCTTACGAGAGTCATAGTGATTCCTGGCAGTTCCTCACCAAAATACGCATTTTTTAGATACTGTGGAAAGTCTATCCAACGCGGTAATCCACTAGCTGCTTATCTTAAGTGAAACTGCCAGAGGTTTCTTGAAGTTGCTGATGTGAGTCTAATTGTGACGAGGCATTGGCTACCTTAAGAGAGTCATACTGACTTTTGCCAAATGCTCACCATAATAGACATTTTTTTAGATACTGTGGCCAGTCTGCCCGAAGCGATACGCCACTAGTTGTTTAATTTAAGACAACCATCGTTACCCTTGCTAGGAGTTACTTGATGTTGCTGATTTAATTTTAATTGTGACGAGGCATTGGCAACCTTACGAGAGTCATAGTGATTCCTGGCAGTTCCTCACCAAAATACGCATTTTTTAGATACTGTGGAAAGTCTCTTTAAAGCGGTAATCCACTAGCGGTTTATCTTAAGAGAAACTGCCAGAGGTTTCTTGAAGTTCCTGAAGTGAGTCTAATTGTGACGAGGCATTGGCTACCTTAAGAGAGTCATAGTTACTCTTGCCAAATGCTCACCATAATAGACATTTTTTAGATACTGTGGCCAGTCTGCCCGAAGCGATACGCCACTAGTTGTTTAATTTAAGACAACCATCGTTACCCTTGCTAGGAGTTACTTGATGTTGCTGATTTAATTTTAATTGTGACGAGGCATTGGCAACCTTACGAGAGTCATAGTGATTCCTGGCAGTTCCTCACCAAAATACGCATTTGTTAGATATTGTGGAAAGTCTCTCCGAAGCGGTAATCCACTAGCTGCTTATCTTAAGTGAAACTGCCAGAGGTTTCTTGAAGTTGCTGATGTGAGTCTAATTGTGACGAGGCATTGGCTACCTTAAGAGAGTCATAGTGACTCTTGCCAAATGCTCACCATAATAGACATTTTTTTTTATACTGTGGCCAGTCTGCCCGAAGCGATACGCCACTAGTTGTTTAATTTAAGACAACCATCGTTACCCTTGCTAGGAGTTACTTGATGTTGCTGATTTAATTTTAATTGTGACGAGGCATTGGCAACCTTACGAGAGTCATAGTGATTCCTGGCAGTTCCTCACCAAAATACGCATTTTTTAGATACTGTGGAAAGTCTATCCAACGCGGTAATCCACTAGCTGCTTATCTTAAGTGAAACTGCCAGAGGTTTCTTGAAGTTGCTGATGTGAGTCTAATTGTGACGAGGCATTGGCTACCTTAAGAGAGTCATACTGACTTTTGCCAAATGCTCACCATAATAGACATTTTTTTAGATACTGTGGCCAGTCTGCCCGAAGCGATACGCCACTAGTTGTTTAATTTAAGACAACCATCGTTACCCTTGCTAGGAGTTACTTGATGTTGCTGATTTAATTTTAATTGTGACGAGGCATTGGCAACCTTACGAGAGTCATAGTGATTCCTGGCAGTTCCTCACCAAAATACGCATTTTTTAGATACTGTGGAAAGTCTATCCAAAGCGGTAATCCACTAGCTGCTTATCTTAAGTGAAACTGCCAGAGGTTTCTTGAAGTTGCTGATGTGAGTCTAATTGTGACGAGGCATTGGCTACCTTAAGAGAGTCATACTGACTTTTGCCAAATGCTCACCATAATAGACATTTTTTTAGATACTGTGGCCAGTCTGCCCGAAGCGATACGCCACTAGTTGTTTAATTTAAGACAACCATCGTTACCCTTGCTAGGAGTTACTTGATGTTGCTGATTTAATTTTAATTGTGACGAGGCATTGGCAACCTTACGAGAGTCATAGTGATTCCTGGCAGTTCCTCACCAAAATACGCATTTTTTAGATACTGGAATTCTTTTAGATAAGCTAAATCATTATGGTTTGAGTGGGGCAGTGCACAAATGGTTTAATTCATACTTAACTGGAAGAATGCAGAAAGTTGAAATAAGTGGTTCGTGTAATGTTAAAACAGCTGATTCCTCAAACTGGGGTGCTATCAAGCACGGGGTCCCACAGGGTTCGGTCTTAGGTCCTTTACTGTTCTTGATATACATTAATGACTTACCATTCCACATTGATGAAGATGCAAAGTTAGTTCTTTTTGCTGATGATACAAGTATAGTAATAACATCCAAAAACCAAGAACTAAGTGATGTAATTGTAAATGATGTTTTTCACAAAATTATTAAGTGGTTCTCAGCAAACGGACTCTCTTTAAATTTTGATAAAACACAGTATATACAGTTCCGTACAGTAAATGGCAAAACTCCAGTAATAAATATAGAATTTGAACAGAAGTCTGTAGCTAAGGTAGAATTTTCAAAATTTTTAGGTGTGTCCATTGATGAGAGGTTAAACTGGAAGCAACACATTGATGGTCTGCTGAAACGTCTGAGTTCAGCTACGTATGCTATTAGGGTTATTGCAAATTTTGGTGATAAGAATCTCAGTAAATTAGCTTACTATGCCTACTTTCATTCGCTGCTTTCGTATGGCATCATATTCTGGGGTAATTCATCGTTGAGTAGAAAAGTATTCATTGCACAAAAACGTGTAATCAGAATAATTGCTGGAGCCCACCCACGGTCATCCTGCAGACATCTATTTAAGGATCTAGGGATCCTCACAGTAACCTCACAGTATATATATTCCCTTATGAAATTTGTTGATAATAATCCAACCCAATTCAAAAGTAATAGCAGTGTGCATACCTATAACACCAGGAGAAAGGATGATCTTCACTATGCAGGGTTAAATCTGACTTTGGCACAGAAAGGGGTAAATTATGCTGCCACAAAAGTCTTTGGGCACCTACCAAACAGCATCAAAAGCCTGACAGATAGCCAACTAACATTTAAAAATAAATTAAAAGAATTTCTAGATGACAACTCCTTCTACTCATTGGCTGAATTTTTAGATATAAAGTAAAAAAAAAAAAAAAAAAAAAAAAAAAAAAACTTAATCATTAGTGTCATGCAATATTTTGTGTAATGTAATTTCTTGTACAGACATCTTTTATTAACCTGACACGTTCCACATCATTACGAAGTGTCGTATTCATGATCTATGGAACAAGTATTAATCTAATCTAATCTAATCTAATCTGTGGAAAGTCTCTCCAAAGCGGTAATCCACTAGCGGTTTATCTTAAGAGAAACTGCCAGAGGTTTCTTGAAGTTCCTGAAGTGAGTCTAATTGTGACGAGGCATTGGCTACCTTAAGAGAGTCATAGTTACTCTTGCCAAATGCTCAACATAATAGACATTTTTTAGATACTGTGGCCAGTCTGCCCGAAGCGATACGCCACTAGTTGTTTAATTTAAGACAACCATCGTTACCCTTGCTAGGAGTTACTTGATGTTGCTGATTTAATTTTAATTGTGACGAGGCATTGGCAACCTTACGAGAGTCATAGTGATTCCTGGCAGTTCCTCACCAAAATACGCATTTGTTAGATATTGTGGAAAGTCTCTCCGAAGCGGTAATCCACTAGCTGCTTATCTTAAGTGAAACTGCCAGAGGTTTCTTGAAGTTGCTGATGTGAGTCTAATTGTGACGAGGCATTGGCAACCTTACGAGAGTCATAGTGATTCCTGGCAGTTCCTTACCAAAATACGCATTTTTTAGATACTGTGGAAAGTCTCTCCAAAGCGGTAATCCACTAGCGGTTTATCTTAAGAGAAACTGCCAGAGGTTTCTTGAAGTTCCTGAAGTGAGTCTAATTGTGACGAGGCATTGGCTACCTTAAGAGAGTCATAGTTACTCTTGCCAAATGCTCACCATAATAGACATTTTTTAGATACTGTGGCCAGTCTGCCCGAAGCGATACGCCACTAGTTGTTTAATTTAAGACAACCATCGTTACCCTTGCTAGGAGTTACTTGATGTTGCTGATTTAATTTTAATTGTGACGAGGCATTGGCAACCTTACGAGAGTCATAGTGATTCCTGGCAGTTCCTCACCAAAATACGCATTTGTTAGATATTGTGGAAAGTCTCTCCGAAGCGGTAATCCACTAGCTGCTTATCTTAAGTGAAACTGCCAGAGATTTCTTGAAGTTGCTGATGTGAGTCTAATTGTGACGAGGCATTGGCTACCTTAAGAGAGTCATAGTGACTCTTGCCAAATGCCCACCATAATAGACATTTTTTTAGATACTGTGGCCAGTCTGCCCGAATCATTATGCAATTAGTTGTTTAATTTAAGACAACCATTGTTACTCTTGCTCGGAGTTACTTGATGTTGCTTATTTAATTTTAATTGTGATGAGGCATTGGCAACCTTACGAGAGTCGTAGTGATTCCTGGCAGTTCCTCACGAAAATTCGCATTTTTTAGATACTGTGGAAAGTCTCTCCAAAGCGGTAATCCACTAGCTGTTTGTCTTCAGAGAAACTGATAGAGGTTTCTTCAAGTTGCTGACGTGAGTCTAATTGTGGCGAGGCATTGGCTACCTTAAGAGAGTCATAGTTACTCTTGCCAAATGCTCACCATAATAGACATTTTTTAGATACTGTGGCCAGTCTGCCCGAAGCGATACGCCACTAGTTGTTTAATTTAAGACAACCATCGTTATCCTTGCTAGGAGTTACTTGATGTTGCTGATTTAATTTTAATTGTGACGAGGCATTGGCAACCTTACGAGAGTCATAGTGATTCCTGGCAGTTCCTCACCAAAATACGCATTTTTTAGATACTGTGGAAAGTCTCTCCAAAGCGGTAATCCACTAGCTGCTTATCTTAAGTGAAACTGCCAGAGGTTTCTTGAAGTTGCTGATGTGAGTCTAATTGTGACGAGGCATTGGCTACCTTAAGAGAGTCATACTGACTTTTGCCAAATGTTCACCATAATAGACATTTTTTTAGATACTGTGGCCAGTCTGCCCGAAGCGATACGCCACTAGTTGTTTAATTTAAGACAACCATCGTTACCCTTGCTAGGAGTTACTTGATGTTGCTGATTTAATTTTAATTGTGACGAGGCATTGGAAACCTTACGAGAGTCATAGTGATTCCTGGCAGTTCCTCACCAAAATACGCATTTTTTAGATACTGTGGAAAGTCTCTTTAAAGCGGTAATCCACTAGCGGTTTATCTTAAGAGAAACTGCCAGAGGTTTCTTGAAGTTCCTGAAGTGAGTCTAATTGTGACGAGGCATTGGCTACCTTAAGAGAGTCATAGTTACTCTTGCCAAATGCTCACCATAATAGACATTTTTTAGATACTGTGGCCAGTCTGCCCGAAGCGATACGCCACTAGTTGTTTAATTTAAGACAACCATCGTTACCCTTGCTAGGAGTTACTTGATGTTGCTGATTTAATTTTAATTGTGACGAGGCATTGGCAACCTTACGAGAGTCATAGTGATTCCTGGCAGTTCCTCACCAAAATACGCATTTGTTAGATATTGTGGAAAGTCTCTCCGAAGCGGTAATCCACTAGCTGCTTATCTTAAGTGAAACTGCCAGAGGTTTCTTGAAGTTGCTGATGTGAGTCTAATTGTGACGAGGCATTGGCTACCTTAAGAGAGTCATACTGACTTTTGCCAAATGCTCACCATAATAGACATTTTTTTAGATACTGTGGCCAGTCTGCCCGAAGCGATACGCCACTAGTTGTTTAATTTAAGACAACCATCGTTACCCTTGCTAGGAGTTACTTGATGTTGCTGATTTAATTTTAATTGTGACGAGGCATTGGCAACCTTACGAGAGTCATAGTGATTCCTGGCAGTTCCTCACCAAAATACGCATTTTTTAGATACTGTGGAAAGTCTCTCCAAAGCGGTAATCCACTAGCGGTTTATCTTAAGAGAAACTGCCAGAGGTTTCTTGAAGTTCCTGAAGTGAGTCTAATTGTGACGAGGCATTGGCTACCTTAAGAGAGTCATAGTTACTCTTGCCAAATGCTCAACATAATAGACATTTTTTAGATACTGTGGCCAGTCTGCCCGAAGCGATACGCCACTAGTTGTTTAATTTAAGACAACCATCGTTACCCTTGCTAGGAGTTACTTGATGTTGCTGATTTAATTTTAATTGTGACGAGGCATTGGCAACCTTACGAGAGTCATAGTGATTCCTGGCAGTTCCTCACCAAAATACGCATTTGTTAGATATTGTGGAAAGTCTCTCCGAAGCGGTAATCCACTAGCTGCTTATCTTAAGTGAAACTGCCAGAGGTTTCTTGAAGTTGCTGATGTGAGTCTAATTGTGACGAGGCATTGGCAACCTTACGAGAGTCATAGTGATTCCTGGCAGTTCCTTACCAAAATACGCATTTTTTAGATACTGTGGAAAGTCTCTCCAAAGCGGTAATCCACTAGCGGTTTATCTTAAGAGAAACTGCCAGAGGTTTCTTGAAGTTCCTGAAGTGAGTCTAATTGTGACGAGGCATTGGCTACCTTAAGAGAGTCATAGTTACTCTTGCCAAATGCTCACCATAATAGACATTTTTTAGATACTGTGGCCAGTCTGCCCGAAGCGATACGCCACTAGTTGTTTAATTTAAGACAACCATCGTTACCCTTGCTAGGAGTTACTTGATGTTGCTGATTTAATTTTAATTGTGACGAGGCATTGGCAACCTTACGAGAGTCATAGTGATTCCTGGCAGTTCCTCACCAAAATACGCATTTGTTAGATATTGTGGAAAGTCTCTCCGAAGCGGTAATCCACTAGCTGCTTATCTTAAGTGAAACTGCCAGAGATTTCTTGAAGTTGCTGATGTGAGTCTAATTGTGACGAGGCATTGGCTACCTTAAGAGAGTCATAGTGACTCTTGCCAAATGCCCACCATAATAGACATTTTTTTAGATACTGTGGCCAGTCTGCCCGAATCATTATGCAATTAGTTGTTTAATTTAAGACAACCATTGTTACTCTTGCTCGGAGTTACTTGATGTTGCTTATTTAATTTTAATTGTGATGAGGCATTGGCAACCTTACGAGAGTCGTAGTGATTCCTGGCAGTTCCTCACGAAAATTCGCATTTTTTAGATACTGTGGAAAGTCTCTCCAAAGCGGTAATCCACTAGCTGTTTGTCTTCAGAGAAACTGATAGAGGTTTCTTCAAGTTGCTGACGTGAGTCTAATTGTGGCGAGGCATTGGCTACCTTAAGAGAGTCATAGTTACTCTTGCCAAATGCTCACCATAATAGACATTTTTTAGATACTGTGGCCAGTCTGCCCGAAGCGATACGCCACTAGTTGTTTAATTTAAGACAACCATCGTTATCCTTGCTAGGAGTTACTTGATGTTGCTGATTTAATTTTAATTGTGACGAGGCATTGGCAACCTTACGAGAGTCATAGTGATTCCTGGCAGTTCCTCACCAAAATACGCATTTTTTAGATACTGTGGAAAGTCTCTCCAAAGCGGTAATCCACTAGCTGCTTATCTTAAGTGAAACTGCCAGAGGTTTCTTGAAGTTGCTGATGTGAGTCTAATTGTGACGAGGCATTGGCTACCTTAAGAGAGTCATACTGACTTTTGCCAAATGTTCACCATAATAGACATTTTTTTAGATACTGTGGCCAGTCTGCCCGAAGCGATACGCCACTAGTTGTTTAATTTAAGACAACCATCGTTACCCTTGCTAGGAGTTACTTGATGTTGCTGATTTAATTTTAATTGTGACGAGGCATTGGAAACCTTACGAGAGTCATAGTGATTCCTGGCAGTTCCTCACCAAAATACGCATTTTTTAGATACTGTGGAAAGTCTCTTTAAAGCGGTAATCCACTAGCGGTTTATCTTAAGAGAAACTGCCAGAGGTTTCTTGAAGTTCCTGAAGTGAGTCTAATTGTGACGAGGCATTGGCTACCTTAAGAGAGTCATAGTTACTCTTGCCAAATGCTCACCATAATAGACATTTTTTAGATACTGTGGCCAGTCTGCCCGAAGCGATACGCCACTAGTTGTTTAATTTAAGACAACCATCGTTACCCTTGCTAGGAGTTACTTGATGTTGCTGATTTAATTTTAATTGTGACGAGGCATTGGCAACCTTACGAGAGTCATAGTGATTCCTGGCAGTTCCTCACCAAAATACGCATTTGTTAGATATTGTGGAAAGTCTCTCCGAAGCGGTAATCCACTAGCTGCTTATCTTAAGTGAAACTGCCAGAGGTTTCTTGAAGTTGCTGATGTGAGTCTAATTGTGACGAGGCATTGGCTACCTTAAGAGAGTCATAGTGACTCTTGCCAAATGCTCACCATAATAGACATTTTTTTTTATACTGTGGCCAGTCTGCCCGAAGCGATACGCCACTAGTTGTTTAATTTAAGACAACCATCGTTACCCTTGCTAGGAGTTACTTGATGTTGCTGATTTAATTTTAATTGTGACGAGGCATTGGCAACCTTACGAGAGTCATAGTGATTCCTGGCAGTTCCTCACCAAAATACGCATTTTTTAGATACTGTGGAAAGTCTATCCAACGCGGTAATCCACTAGCTGCTTATCTTAAGTGAAACTGCCAGAGGTTTCTTGAAGTTGCTGATGTGAGTCTAATTGTGACGAGGCATTGGCTACCTTAAGAGAGTCATACTGACTTTTGCCAAATGCTCACCATAATAGACATTTTTTTAGATACTGTGGCCAGTCTGCCCGAAGCGATACGCCACTAGTTGTTTAATTTAAGACAACCATCGTTACCCTTGCTAGGAGTTACTTGATGTTGCTGATTTAATTTTAATTGTGACGAGGCATTGGCAACCTTACGAGAGTCATAGTGATTCCTGGCAGTTCCTCACCAAAATACGCATTTTTTAGATACTGTGGAAAGTCTCTTTAAAGCGGTAATCCACTAGCGGTTTATCTTAAGAGAAACTGCCAGAGGTTTCTTGAAGTTCCTGAAGTGAGTCTAATTGTGACGAGGCATTGGCTACCTTAAGAGAGTCATAGTTACTCTTGCCAAATGCTCACCATAATAGACATTTTTTAGATACTGTGGCCAGTCTGCCCGAAGCGATACGCCACTAGTTGTTTAATTTAAGACAACCATCGTTACCCTTGCTAGGAGTTACTTGATGTTGCTGATTTAATTTTAATTGTGACGAGGCATTGGCAACCTTACGAGAGTCATAGTGATTCCTGGCAGTTCCTCACCAAAATACGCATTTGTTAGATATTGTGGAAAGTCTCTCCGAAGCGGTAATCCACTAGCTGCTTATCTTAAGTGAAACTGCCAGAGGTTTCTTGAAGTTGCTGATGTGAGTCTAATTGTGACGAGGCATTGGCTACCTTAAGAGAGTCATAGTGACTCTTGCCAAATGCTCACCATAATAGACATTTTTTTTTATACTGTGGCCAGTCTGCCCGAAGCGATACGCCACTAGTTGTTTAATTTAAGACAACCATCGTTACCCTTGCTAGGAGTTACTTGATGTTGCTGATTTAATTTTAATTGTGACGAGGCATTGGCAACCTTACGAGAGTCATAGTGATTCCTGGCAGTTCCTCACCAAAATACGCATTTTTTAGATACTGTGGAAAGTCTATCCAACGCGGTAATCCACTAGCTGCTTATCTTAAGTGAAACTGCCAGAGGTTTCTTGAAGTTGCTGATGTGAGTCTAATTGTGACGAGGCATTGGCTACCTTAAGAGAGTCATACTGACTTTTGCCAAATGCTCACCATAATAGACATTTTTTTAGATACTGTGGCCAGTCTGCCCGAAGCGATACGCCACTAGTTGTTTAATTTAAGACAACCATCGTTACCCTTGCTAGGAGTTACTTGATGTTGCTGATTTAATTTTAATTGTGACGAGGCATTGGAAACCTTACGAGAGTCATAGTGATTCCTGGCAGTTCCTCACCAAAATACGCATTTTTTAGATACTGTGGAAAGTCTATCCAAAGCGGTAATCCACTAGCTGCTTATCTTAAGTGAAACTGCCAGAGGTTTCTTGAAGTTGCTGATGTGAGTCTAATTGTGACGAGGCATTGGCTACCTTAAGAGAGTCATACTGACTTTTGCCAAATGCTCACCATAATAGACATTTTTTTAGATACTGTGGCCAGTCTGCCCGAAGCGATACGCCACTAGTTGTTTAATTTAAGACAACCATCGTTACCCTTGCTAGGAGTTACTTGATGTTGCTGATTTAATTTTAATTGTGACGAGGCATTGGAAACCTTACGAGAGTCATAGTGATTCCTGGCAGTTCCTCACCAAAATACGCATTTTTTAGATACTGTGGAAAGTCTATCCAAAGCGGTAATCCACTAGCTGCTTATCTTAAGTGAAACTGCCAGAGGTTTCTTGAAGTTGCTGATGTGAGTCTAATTGTGACGAGGCATTGGCTACCTTAAGAGAGTCATAGTGACTCTTGCCAAATGCTCACCATAATAGACATTTTTTTTATACTGTGGCCAGTCTGCCCGAAGCGATACGCCACTAGTTGTTTAATTTAAGACAACCATCGTTACCCTTGCTAGGAGTTACTTGATGTTGCTGATTTAATTTTAATTGTGACGAGGCATTGGCAACCTTACGAGAGTCATAGTGATTCCTGGCAGTTCCTCACCAAAATACGCATTTTTTAGATACTGTGGAAAGTCTATCCAACGCGGTAATCCACTAGCTGCTTATCTTAAGTGAAACTGCCAGAGGTTTCTTGAAGTTGCTGATGTGAGTCTAATTGTGACGAGGCATTGGCTACCTTAAGAGAGTCATACTGACTTTTGCCAAATGCTCACCATAATAGACATTTTTTTAGATACTGTGGCCAGTCTGCCCGAAGCGATACGCCACTAGTTGTTTAATTTAAGACAACCATCGTTACCCTTGCTAGGAGTTACTTGATGTTGCTGATTTAATTTTAATTGTGACGAGGCATTGGCAACCTTACGAGAGTCATAGTGATTCCTGGCAGTTCCTCACCAAAATACGCATTTTTTAGATACTGTGGAAAGTCTATCCAAAGCGGTAATCCACTAGCTGCTTATCTTAAGTGAAACTGCCAGAGGTTTCTTGAAGTTGCTGATGTGAGTCTAATTGTGACGAGGCATTGGCTACCTTGAGAGAGTCATACTGACTTTTGCCAAATGCTCACCATAATAGACATTTTTTTAGATACTGTGGCCAGTCTGCCCGAAGCGATACGCCACTAGTTGTTTAATTTAAGACAACCATCGTTACCCTTGCTAGGAGTTACTTGATGTTGCTGATTTAATTTTAATTGTGACGAGGCATTGGCAACCTTACGAGAGTCATAGTGATTCCTGGCAGTTCCTCACCAAAATACGCATTTTTTAGATACTGTGGAAAGTCTCTCCAAAGCGGTAATCCACTAGCGGTTTATCTTAAGAGAAACTGCCAGAGGTTTCTTGAAGTTCCTGAAGTGAGTCTAATTGTGACGAGGCATTGGCTACCTTAAGAGAGTCATAGTTACTCTTGCCAAATGCTCACCATAATAGACATTTTTTAGATACTGTGGCCAGTCTGCCCGAAGCGATACGCCACTAGTTGTTTAATTTAAGACAACCATCGTTACCCTTGCTAGGAGTTACTTGATGTTGCTGATTTAATTTTAATTGTGACGAGGCATTGGCAACCTTACGAGAGTCATAGTGATTCCTGGCAGTTCCTCACCAAAATACGCATTTGTTAGATATTGTGGAAAGTCTCTCCGAAGCGGTAATCCACTAGCTGCTTATCTTAAGTGAAACTGCCAGAGATTTCTTGAAGTTGCTGATGTGAGTCTAATTGTGACGAGGCATTGGCTACCTTAAGAGAGTCATAGTGACTCTTGCCAAATGCTCACCATAATAGACATTTTTTTAGATACTGTGGCCAGTCTGCCCGAATCATTACGCAATTAGTTGTTTAATTTAAGACAACCATTGTTACTCTTGCTCGGAGTTACTTGATGTTGCTTATTTAATTTTAATTGTGATGAGGCATTGGCAACCTTACGAGAGTCGTAGTGATTCCTGGCAGTTCCTCACGAAAATACGCATTTTTTAGATACTGTGGAAAGTCTCTCCAAAGCGGTAATCCACTAGCTGTTTGTCTTCAGAGAAACTGATAGAGGTTTCTTCAAGTTGCTGACGTGAGTCTAATTGTGGCGAGGCATTGGCTACCTTAAGAGAGTCATAGTTACTCTTGCCAAATGCTCACCATAATAGACATTTTTTAGATACTGTGGCCAGTCTGCCCGAAGCGATACGCCACTAGTTGTTTAATTTAAGACAACCATCGTTATCCTTGCTAGGAGTTACTTGATGTTGCTGATTTAATTTTAATTGTGACGAGGCATTGGCAACCTTACGAGAGTCATAGTGATTCCTGGCAGTTCCTCACCAAAATACGCATTTTTTAGATACTGTGGAAAGTCTCTCCAAAGCGGTAATCCACTAGCTGCTTATCTTAAGTGAAACTGCCAGAGGTTTCTTGAAGTTGCTGATGTGAGTCTAATTGTGACGAGGCATTGGCTACCTTAAGAGAGTCATACTGACTTTTGCCAAATGCTCACCATAATAGACATTTTTTTAGATACTGTGGCCAGTCTGCCCGAAGCGATACGCCACTAGTTGTTTAATTTAAGACAACCATCGTTACCCTTGCTAGGAGTTACTTGATGTTGCTGATTTAATTTTAATTGTGACGAGGCATTGGAAACCTTACGAGAGTCATAGTGATTCCTGGCAGTTCCTCACCAAAATACGCATTTTTTAGATACTGTGGAAAGTCTATCCAACGCGGTAATCCACTAGCTGCTTATCTTAAGTGAAACTGCCAGAGGTTTCTTGAAGTTGCTGATGTGAGTCTAATTGTGACGAGGCATTGGCTACCTTAAGAGAGTCATACTGACTTTTGCCAAATGCTCACCATAATAGACATTTTTTTAGATACTGTGGCCAGTCTGCCCGAAGCGATACGCCACTAGTTGTTTAATTTAAGACAACCATCGTTACCCTTGCTAGGAGTTACTTGATGTTGCTGATTTAATTTTAATTGTGACGAGGCATTGGCAACCTTACGAGAGTCATAGTGATTCCTGGCAGTTCCTCACCAAAATACGCATTTTTTAGATACTGTGGAAAGTCTATCCAAAGCGGTAATCCACTAGCTGCTTATCTTAAGTGAAACTGCCAGAGGTTTCTTGAAGTTGCTGATGTGAGTCTAATTGTGACGAGGCATTGGCTACCTTAAGAGAGTCATACTGACTTTTGCCAAATGCTCACCATAATAGACATTTTTTTAGATACTGTGGCCAGTCTGCCCGAAGCGATACGCCACTAGTTGTTTAATTTAAGACAACCATCGTTACCCTTGCTAGGAGTTACTTGATGTTGCTGATTTAATTTTAATTGTGACGAGGCATTGGCAACCTTACGAGAGTCATAGTGATTCCTGGCAGTTCCTCACCAAAATACGCATTTTTTAGATACTGTGGAAAGTCTATCCAAAGCGGTAATCCACTAGCTGCTTATCTTAAGTGAAACTGCCAGAGGTTTCTTGAAGTTGCTGATGTGAGTCTAATTGTGACGAGGCATTGGCTACCTTAAGAGAGTCATACTGACTTTTGCCAAATGCTCACCATAATAGACATTTTTTTAGATACTGTGGCCAGTCTGCCCGAAGCGATACGCCACTAGTTGTTTAATTTAAGACAACCATCGTTACCCTTGCTAGGAGTTACTTGATGTTGCTGATTTAATTTTAATTGTGACGAGGCATTGGCAACCTTACGAGAGTCATAGTGATTCCTGGCAGTTCCTCACCAAAATACGCATTTTTTAGATACTGTGGAAAGTCTCTCCAAAGCGGTAATCCACTAGCTGTTTGTCTTCAGAGAAACTGATAGAGGTTTCTTCAAGTTGCTGACGTGAGTCTAATTGTGGCGAGGCATTGGCTACCTTAAGAGAGTCATAGTTACTCTTGCCAAATGCTCACCATAATAGACATTTTTTAGATACTGTGGCCAGTCTGCCCGAAGCGATACGCCACTAGTTGTTTAATTTAAGACAACCATCGTTATCCTTGCTAGGAGTTACTTGATGTTGCTGATTTAATTTTAATTGTGACGAGGCATTGGCAACCTTACGAGAGTCATAGTGATTCCTGGCAGTTCCTCACCAAAATACGCATTTTTTAGATACTGTGGAAAGTCTCTCCAAAGCGGTAATCCACTAGCTGCTTATCTTAAGTGAAACTGCCAGAGGTTTCTTGAAGTTGCTGATGTGAGTCTAATTGTGACGAGGCATTGGCTACCTTAAGAGAGTCATACTGACTTTTGCCAAATGCTCACCATAATAGACATTTTTTTAGATACTGTGGCCAGTCTGCCCGAAGCGATACGCCACTAGTTGTTTAATTTAAGACAACCATCGTTACCCTTGCTAGGAGTTACTTGATGTTGCTGATTTAATTTTAATTGTGACGAGGCATTGGAAACCTTACGAGAGTCATAGTGATTCCTGGCAGTTCCTCACCAAAATACGCATTTTTTAGATACTGTGGAAAGTCTATCCAAAGCGGTAATCCACTAGCTGCTTATCTTAAGTGAAACTGCCAGAGGTTTCTTGAAGTTGCTGATGTGAGTCTAATTGTGACGAGGCATTGGCTACCTTAAGAGAGTCATACTGACTTTTGCCAAATGCTCACCATAATAGACATTTTTTTAGATACTGTGGCCAGTCTGCCCGAAGCGATACGCCACTAGTTGTTTAATTTAAGACAACCATCGTTACCCTTGCTAGGAGTTACTTGATGTTGCTGATTTAATTTTAATTGTGACGAGGCATTGGAAACCTTACGAGAGTCATAGTGATTCCTGGCAGTTCCTCACCAAAATACGCATTTTTTAGATACTGTGGAAAGTCTATCCAAAGCGGTAATCCACTAGCTGCTTATCTTAAGTGAAACTGCCAGAGGTTTCTTGAAGTTGCTGATGTGACTCTAATTGTGACGAGGCATTGGCTACCTTAAGAGAGTCATAGTGACTCTTGCCAAATGCTCACCATAATAGACATTTTTTTTATACTGTGGCCAGTCTGCCCGAAGCGATACGCCACTAGTTGTTTAATTTAAGACAACCATCGTTACCCTTGCTAGGAGTTACTTGATGTTGCTGATTTAATTTTAATTGTGACGAGGCATTGGCAACCTTACGAGAGTCATAGTGATTCCTGGCAGTTCCTCACCAAAATACGCATTTTTTAGATACTGTGGAAAGTCTATCCAACGCGGTAATCCACTAGCTGCTTATCTTAAGTGAAACTGCCAGAGGTTTCTTGAAGTTGCTGATGTGAGTCTAATTGTGACGAGGCATTGGCTACCTTAAGAGAGTCATACTGACTTTTGCCAAATGCTCACCATAATAGACATTTTTTTAGATACTGTGGCCAGTCTGCCCGAAGCGATACGCCACTAGTTGTTTAATTTAAGACAACCATCGTTACCCTTGCTAGGAGTTACTTGATGTTGCTGATTAAATTTTAATTGTGACGAGGCATTGGCAACCTTACGAGAGTCATAGTGATTCCTGGCAGTTCCTCACCAAAATACGCATTTTTTAGATACTGTGGAAAGTCTATCCAAAGCGGTAATCCACTAGCTGCTTATCTTAAGTGAAACTGCCAGAGGTTTCTTGAAGTTGCTGATGTGAGTCTAATTGTGACGAGGCATTGGCTACCTTAAGAGAGTCATACTGACTTTTGCCAAATGCTCACCATAATAGACATTTTTTTAGATACTGTGGCCAGTCTGCCCGAAGCGATACGCCACTAGTTGTTTAATTTAAGACAACCATCGTTACCCTTGCTAGGAGTTACTTGATGTTGCTGATTTAATTTTAATTGTGACGAGGCATTGGCAACCTTACGAGAGTCATAGTGATTCCTGGCAGTTCCTCACCAAAATACGCATTTTTTAGATACTGTGGAAAGTCTCTCCAAAGCGGTAATCCACTAGCGGTTTATCTTAAGAGAAACTGCCAGAGGTTTCTTGAAGTTCCTGAAGTGAGTCTAATTGTGACGAGGCATTGGCTACCTTAAGAGAGTCATAGTTACTCTTGCCAAATGCTCACCATAATAGACATTTTTTAGATACTGTGGCCAGTCTGCCCGAAGCGATACGCCACTAGTTGTTTAATTTAAGACAACCATCGTTACCCTTGCTAGGAGTTACTTGATGTTGCTGATTTAATTTTAATTGTGACGAGGCATTGGCAACCTTACGAGAGTCATAGTGATTCCTGGCAGTTCCTCACCAAAATACGCATTTGTTAGATATTGTGGAAAGTCTCTCCGAAGCGGTAATCCACTAGCTGCTTATCTTAAGTGAAACTGCCAGAGATTTCTTGAAGTTGCTGATGTGAGTCTAATTGTGACGAGGCATTGGCTACCTTAAGAGAGTCATAGTGACTCTCTCCAAATGCTCACCATAATAGACATTTTTTTAGATACTGTGGCCAGTCTGCCCGAATCATTACGCAATTAGTTGTTTAATTTAAGACAACCATTGTTACTCTTGCTCGGAGTTACTTGATGTTGCTTATTTAATTTTAATTGTGATGAGGCATTGGCAACCTTACGAGAGTCGTAGTGATTCCTGGCAGTTCCTCACGAAAATACGCATTTTTTAGATACTGTGGAAAGTCTCTCCAAAGCGGTAATCCACTAGCTGTTTGTCTTCAGAGAAACTGATAGAGGTTTCTTCAAGTTGCTGACGTGAGTCTAATTGTGGCGAGGCATTGGCTACCTTAAGAGAGTCATAGTTACTCTTGCCAAATGCTCACCATAATAGACATTTTTTAGATACTGTGGCCAGTCTGCCCGAAGCGATACGCCACTAGTTGTTTAATTTAAGACAACCATCGTTATCCTTGCTAGGAGTTACTTGATGTTGCTGATTTAATTTTAATTGTGACGAGGCATTGGCAACCTTACGAGAGTCATAGTGATTCCTGGCAGTTCCTCACCAAAATACGCATTTTTTAGATACTGTGGAAAGTCTCTCCAAAGCGGTAATCCACTAGCTGCTTATCTTAAGTGAAACTGCCAGAGGTTTCTTGAAGTTGCTGATGTGAGTCTAATTGTGACGAGGCATTGGCTACCTTAAGAGAGTCATACTGACTTTTGCCAAATGCTCACCATAATAGACATTTTTTTAGATACTGTGGCCAGTCTGCCCGAAGCGATACGCCACTAGTTGTTTAATTTAAGACAACCATCGTTACCCTTGCTAGGAGTTACTTGATGTTGCTGATTTAATTTTAATTGTGACGAGGCATTGGCAACCTTACGAGAGTCATAGTGATTCCTGGCAGTTCCTCACCAAAATACGCATTTTTTAGATACTGTGGAAAGTCTCTCCAAAGCGGTAATCCACTAGCGGTTTATCTTAAGAGAAACTGCCAGAGGTTTCTTGAAGTTCCTGAAGTGAGTCTAATTGTGACGAGGCATTGGCTACCTTAAGAGAGTCATAGTTACTCTTGCCAAATGCTCACCATAATAGACATTTTTTAGATACTGTGGCCAGTCTGCCCGAAGCGATACGCCACTAGTTGTTTAATTTAAGACAACCATCGTTACCCTTGCTAGGAGTTACTTGATGTTGCTGATTTAATTTTAATTGTGACGAGGCATTGGCAACCTTACGAGAGTCATAGTGATTCCTGGCAGTTCCTCACCAAAATACGCATTTGTTAGATATTGTGGAAAGTCTCTCCGAAGCGGTAATCCACTAGCTGCTTATCTTAAGTGAAACTGCCAGAGGTTTCTTGAAGTTGCTGATGTGAGTCTAATTGTGACGAGGCATTGGCTACCTTAAGAGAGTCATAGTGACTCTTGCCAAATGCTCACCATAATAGACATTTTTTTTATACTGTGGCCAGTCTGCCCGAAGCGATACGCCACTAGTTGTTTAATTTAAGACAACCATCGTTACCCTTGCTAGGAGTTACTTGATGTTGCTGATTTAATTTTAATTGTGACGAGGCATTGGCAACCTTACGAGAGTCATAGTGATTCCTGGCAGTTCCTCACCAAAATACGCATTTTTTAGATACTGTGGAAAGTCTATCCAACGCGGTAATCCACTAGCTGCTTATCTTAAGTGAAACTGCCAGAGGTTTCTTGAAGTTGCTGATGTGAGTCTAATTGTGACGAGGCATTGGCTACCTTAAGAGAGTCATACTGACTTTTGCCAAATGCTCACCATAATAGACATTTTTTTAGATACTGTGGCCAGTCTGCCCGAAGCGATACGCCACTAGTTGTTTAATTTAAGACAACCATCGTTACCCTTGCTAGGAGTTACTTGATGTTGCTGATTTAATTTTAATTGTGACGAGGCATTGGCAACCTTACGAGAGTCATAGTGATTCCTGGCAGTTCCTCACCAAAATACGCATTTTTTAGATACTGTGGAAAGTCTCTCCAAAGCGGTAATCCACTAGCGGTTTATCTTAAGAGAAACTGCCAGAGGTTTCTTGAAGTTCCTGAAGTGAGTCTAATTGTGACGAGGCATTGGCTACCTTAAGAGAGTCATAGTTACTCTTGCCAAATGCTCACCATAATAGACATTTTTTAGATACTGTGGCCAGTCTGCCCGAAGCGATACGCCACTAGTTGTTTAATTTAAGACAACCATCGTTACCCTTGCTAGGAGTTACTTGATGTTGCTGATTTAATTTTAATTGTGACGAGGCATTGGCAACCTTACGAGAGTCATAGTGATTCCTGGCAGTTCCTCACCAAAATACGCATTTGTTAGATATTGTGGAAAGTCTCTCCGAAGCGGTAATCCACTAGCTGCTTATCTTAAGTGAAACTGCCAGAGATTTCTTGAAGTTGCTGATGTGAGTCTAATTGTGACGAGGCATTGGCTACCTTAAGAGAGTCATAGTGACTCTTGCCAAATGCCCACCATAATAGACATTTTTTTAGATACTGTGGCCAGTCTGCCCGAATCATTACGCAATTAGTTGTTTAATTTAAGACAACCATTGTTACTCTTGCTCGGAGTTACTTGATGTTGCTTATTTAATTTTAATTGTGATGAGGCATTGGCAACCTTACGAGAGTCGTAGTGATTCCTGGCAGTTCCTCACGAAAATACGCATTTTTTAGATACTGTGGAAAGTCTCTCCAAAGCGGTAATCCACTAGCTGTTTGTCTTCAGAGAAACTGATAGAGGTTTCTTCAAGTTGCTGACGTGAGTCTAATTGTGGCGAGGCATTGGCTACCTTAAGAGAGTCATAGTTACTCTTGCCAAATGCTCACCATAATAGACATTTTTTAGATACTGTGGCCAGTCTGCCCGAAGCGATACGCCACTAGTTGTTTAATTTAAGACAACCATCGTTATCCTTGCTAGGAGTTACTTGATGTTGCTGATTTAATTTTAATTGTGACGAGGCATTGGCAACCTTACGAGAGTCATAGTGATTCCTGGCAGTTCCTCACCAAAATACGCATTTTTTAGATACTGTGGAAAGTCTCTCCAAAGCGGTAATCCACTAGCGGTTTATCTTAAGAGAAACTGCCAGAGGTTTCTTGAAGTTCCTGAAGTGAGTCTAATTGTGACGAGGCATTGGCTACCTTAAGAGAGTCATAGTTACTCTTGCCAAATGCTCACCATAATAGACATTTTTTAGATACTGTGGCCAGTCTGCCCGAAGCGATACGCCACTAGTTGTTTAATTTAAGACAACCATCGTTACCCTTGCTAGGAGTTACTTGATGTTGCTGATTTAATTTTAATTGTGACGAGGCATTGGCAACCTTACGAGAGTCATAGTGATTCCTGGCAGTTCCTCACCAAAATACGCATTTGTTAGATATTGTGGAAAGTCTCTCCGAAGCGGTAATCCACTAGCTGCTTATCTTAAGTGAAACTGCCAGAGATTTCTTGAAGTTGCTGATGTGAGTCTAATTGTGACGAGGCATTGGCTACCTTAAGAGAGTCATAGTGACTCTTGCCAAATGCCCACCATAATAGACATTTTTTTAGATACTGTGGCCAGTCTGCCCGAATCATTACGCAATTAGTTGTTTAATTTAAGACAACCATTGTTACTCTTGCTCGGAGTTACTTGATGTTGCTTATTTAATTTTAATTGTGATGAGGCATTGGCAACCTTACGAGAGTCGTAGTGATTCCTGGCAGTTCCTCACGAAAATACGCATTTTTTAGATACTGTGGAAAGTCTCTCCAAAGCGGTAATCCACTAGCTGTTTGTCTTCAGAGAAACTGATAGAGGTTTCTTCAAGTTGCTGACGTGAGTCTAATTGTGGCGAGGCATTGGCTACCTTAAGAGAGTCATAGTTACTCTTGCCAAATGCTCACCATAATAGACATTTTTTAGATACTGTGGCCAGTCTGCCCGAAGCGATACGCCACTAGTTGTTTAATTTAAGACAACCATCGTTATCCTTGCTAGGAGTTACTTGATGTTGCTGATTTAATTTTAATTGTGACGAGGCATTGGCAACCTTACGAGAGTCATAGTGATTCCTGGCAGTTCCTCACCAAAATACGCATTTTTTAGATACTGTGGAAAGTCTCTCCAAAGCGGTAATCCACTAGCGGTTTATCTTAAGAGAAACTGCCAGAGGTTTCTTGAAGTTCCTGAAGTGAGTCTAATTGTGACGAGGCATTGGCTACCTTAAGAGAGTCATAGTTACTCTTGCCAAATGCTCACCATAATAGACATTTTTTAGATACTGTGGCCAGTCTGCCCGAAGCGATACGCCACTAGTTGTTTAATTTAAGACAACCATCGTTACCCTTGCTAGGAGTTACTTGATGTTGCTGATTTAATTTTAATTGTGACGAGGCATTGGCAACCTTACGAGAGTCATAGTGATTCCTGGCAGTTCCTCACCAAAATACGCATTTGTTAGATATTGTGGAAAGTCTCTCCGAAGCGGTAATCCACTAGCTGCTTATCTTAAGTGAAACTGCCAGAGATTTCTTGAAGTTGCTGATGTGAGTCTAATTGTGACGAGGCATTGGCTACCTTAAGAGAGTCATAGTGACTCTTGCCAAATGCCCACCATAATAGACATTTTTTTAGATACTGTGGCCAGTCTGCCCGAATCATTACGCAATTAGTTGTTTAATTTAAGACAACCATTGTTACTCTTGCTCGGAGTTACTTGATGTTGCTTATTTAATTTTAATTGTGATGAGGCATTGGCAACCTTACGAGAGTCGTAGTGATTCCTGGCAGTTCCTCACGAAAATACGCATTTTTTAGATACTGTGGAAAGTCTCTCCAAAGCGGTAATCCACTAGCTGTTTGTCTTCAGAGAAACTGATAGAGGTTTCTTCAAGTTGCTGACGTGAGTCTAATTGTGGCGAGGCATTGGCTACCTTAAGAGAGTCATAGTTACTCTTGCCAAATGCTCACCATAATAGACATTTTTTAGATACTGTGGCCAGTCTGCCCGAAGCGATACGCCACTAGTTGTTTAATTTAAGACAACCATCGTTATCCTTGCTAGGAGTTACTTGATGTTGCTGATTTAATTTTAATTGTGACGAGGCATTGGCAACCTTACGAGAGTCATAGTGATTCCTGGCAGTTCCTCACCAAAATACGCATTTTTTAGATACTGTGGAAAGTCTCTCCAAAGCGGTAATCCACTAGCGGTTTATCTTAAGAGAAACTGCCAGAGGTTTCTTGAAGTTCCTGAAGTGAGTCTAATTGTGACGAGGCATTGGCTACCTTAAGAGAGTCATAGTTACTCTTGCCAAATGCTCACCATAATAGACATTTTTTAGATACTGTGGCCAGTCTGCCCGAAGCGATACGCCACTAGTTGTTTAATTTAAGACAACCATCGTTACCCTTGCTAGGAGTTACTTGATGTTGCTGATTTAATTTTAATTGTGACGAGGCATTGGCAACCTTACGAGAGTCATAGTGATTCCTGGCAGTTCCTCACCAAAATACGCATTTGTCAGATATTGTGGAAAGTCTCTCGGAAGCGGTAATCCACTAGCTGCTTATCTTAAGTGAAACTGCCAGAGATTTCTTGAAGTTGCTGATGTGAGTCTAATTGTGACGAGGCATTGGCTACCTTAAGAGAGTCATAGTGACTCTTGCCAAATGCCCACCATAATAGACATTTTTTTAGATACTGTGGCCAGTCTGCCCGAATCATTACGCAATTAGTTGTTTAATTTAAGACAACCATTGTTACTCTTGCTCGGAGTTACTTGATGTTGCTGATTTAATTTTAATTGTGACGAGGCATTGGCAACCTTACGAGAGTCATAGTGATTCCTGGCAGTTCCTCACCAAAATACGCATTTGTCAGATATTGTGGAAAGTCTCTCGGAAGCGGTAATCCACTAGCTGCTTATCTTAAGTGAAACTGCCAGAGATTTCTTGAAGTTGCTGATGTGAGTCTAATTGTGACGAGGCATTGGCTACCTTAAGAGAGTCATAGTGACTCTTGCCAAATGCCCACCATAATAGACATTTTTTTAGATACTGTGGCCAGTCTGCCCGAATCATTACGCAATTAGTTGTTTAATTTAAGACAACCATTGTTACTCTTGCTCGGAGTTACTTGATGTTGCTGATTTAATTTTAATTGTGACGAGGCATTGGCAACCTTACGAGAGTCATAGTGATTCCTGGCAGTTCCTCACCAAAATACGCATTTGTTAGATATTGTGGAAAGTCTCTCCGAAGCGGTAATCCACTAGCTGCTTATCTTAAGTGAAACTGCCAGAGGTTTCTTGAAGTTGCTGATGTGAGTCTAATTGTGACGAGGCATTGGCTACCTTAAGAGAGTCATAGTGACTCTTGCCAAATGCTCACCATAATAGACATTTTTTTTTATACTGTGGCCAGTCTGCCCGAAGCGATACGCCACTAGTTGTTTAATTTAAGACAACCATCGTTACCCTTGCTAGGAGTTACTTGATGTTGCTGATTTAATTTTAATTGTGACGAGGCATTGGCAACCTTACGAGAGTCATAGTGATTCCTGGCAGTTCCTCACCAAAATACGCATTTTTTAGATACTGTGGAAAGTCTATCCAACGCGGTAATCCACTAGCTGCTTATCTTAAGTGAAACTGCCAGAGGTTTCTTGAAGTTGCTGATGTGAGTCTAATTGTGACGAGGCATTGGCTACCTTAAGAGAGTCATACTGACTTTTGCCAAATGCTCACCATAATAGACATTTTTTTAGATACTGTGGCCAGTCTGCCCGAAGCGATACGCCACTAGTTGTTTAATTTAAGACAACCATCGTTACCCTTGCTAGGAGTTACTTGATGTTGCTGATTTAATTTTAATTGTGACGAGGCATTGGAAACCTTACGAGAGTCATAGTGATTCCTGGCAGTTCCTCACCAAAATACGCATTTTTTAGATACTGTGGAAAGTCTATCCAAAGCGGTAATCCACTAGCTGCTTATCTTAAGTGAAACTGCCAGAGGTTTCTTGAAGTTGCTGATGTGAGTCTAATTGTGACGAGGCATTGGCTACCTTAAGAGAGTCATACTGACTTTTGCCAAATGCTCACCATAATAGACATTTTTTTAGATACTGTGGCCAGTCTGCCCGAAGCGATACGCCACTAGTTGTTTAATTTAAGACAACCATCGTTACCCTTGCTAGGAGTTACTTGATGTTGCTGATTTAATTTTAATTGTGACGAGGCATTGGAAACCTTACGAGAGTCATAGTGATTCCTGGCAGTTCCTCACCAAAATACGCATTTTTTAGATACTGTGGAAAGTCTATCCAAAGCGGTAATCCACTAGCTGCTTATCTTAAGTGAAACTGCCAGAGGTTTCTTGAAGTTGCTGATGTGAGTCTAATTGTGACGAGGCATTGGCTACCTTAAGAGAGTCATAGTGACTCTTGCCAAATGCTCACCATAATAGACATTTTTTTTATACTGTGGCCAGTCTGCCCGAAGCGATACGCCACTAGTTGTTTAATTTAAGACAACCATCGTTACCCTTGCTAGGAGTTACTTGATGTTGCTGATTTAATTTTAATTGTGACGAGGCATTGGCAACCTTACGAGAGTCATAGTGATTCCTGGCAGTTCCTCACCAAAATACGCATTTTTTAGATACTGTGGAAAGTCTATCCAACGCGGTAATCCACTAGCTGCTTATCTTAAGTGAAACTGCCAGAGGTTTCTTGAAGTTGCTGATGTGAGTCTAATTGTGACGAGGCATTGGCTACCTTAAGAGAGTCATACTGACTTTTGCCAAATGCTCACCATAATAGACATTTTTTTAGATACTGTGGCCAGTCTGCCCGAAGCGATACGCCACTAGTTGTTTAATTTAAGACAACCATCGTTACCCTTGCTAGGAGTTACTTGATGTTGCTGATTTAATTTTAATTGTGACGAGGCATTGGCAACCTTACGAGAGTCATAGTGATTCCTGGCAGTTCCTCACCAAAATACGCATTTTTTAGATACTGTGGAAAGTCTATCCAAAGCGGTAATCCACTAGCTGCTTATCTTAAGTGAAACTGCCAGAGGTTTCTTGAAGTTGCTGATGTGAGTCTAATTGTGACGAGGCATTGGCTACCTTAAGAGAGTCATACTGACTTTTGCCAAATGCTCACCATAATAGACATTTTTTTAGATACTGTGGCCAGTCTGCCCGAAGCGATACGCCACTAGTTGTTTAATTTAAGACAACCATCGTTACCCTTGCTAGGAGTTACTTGATGTTGCTGATTTAATTTTAATTGTGACGAGGCATTGGCAACCTTACGAGAGTCATAGTGATTCCTGGCAGTTCCTCACCAAAATACGCATTTTTTAGATACTGTGGAAAGTCTCTCCAAAGCGGTAATCCACTAGCGGTTTATCTTAAGAGAAACTGCCAGAGGTTTCTTGAAGTTCCTGAAGTGAGTCTAATTGTGACGAGGCATTGGCTACCTTAAGAGAGTCATAGTTACTCTTGCCAAATGCTCACCATAATAGACATTTTTTAGATACTGTGGCCAGTCTGCCCGAAGCGATACGCCACTAGTTGTTTAATTTAAGACAACCATCGTTACCCTTGCTAGGAGTTACTTGATGTTGCTGATTTAATTTTAATTGTGACGAGGCATTGGCAACCTTACGAGAGTCATAGTGATTCCTGGCAGTTCCTCACCAAAATACGCATTTGTTAGATATTGTGGAAAGTCTCTCCGAAGCGGTAATCCACTAGCTGCTTATCTTAAGTGAAACTGCCAGAGATTTCTTGAAGTTGCTGATGTGAGTCTAATTGTGACGAGGCATTGGCTACCTTAAGAGAGTCATAGTGACTCTTGCCAAATGCTCACCATAATAGACATTTTTTTAGATACTGTGGCCAGTCTGCCCGAATCATTACGCAATTAGTTGTTTAATTTAAGACAACCATTGTTACTCTTGCTCGGAGTTACTTGATGTTGCTTATTTAATTTTAATTGTGATGAGGCATTGGCAACCTTACGAGAGTCGTAGTGATTCCTGGCAGTTCCTCACGAAAATACGCATTTTTTAGATACTGTGGAAAGTCTCTCCAAAGCAGTAATCCACTAGCTGTTTGTCTTCAGAGAAACTGATAGAGGTTTCTTCAAGTTGCTGACGTGAGTCTAATTGTGGCGAGGCATTGGCTACCTTAAGAGAGTCATAGTTACTCTTGCCAAATGCTCACCATAATAGACATTTTTTAGATAATGTGGCCAGTCTGCCCGAAGCGATACGCCACTAGTTGTTTAATTTAAGACAACCATCGTTATCCTTGCTAGGAGTTACTTGATGTTGCTGATTTAATTTTAATTGTGACGAGGCATTGGCAACCTTACGAGAGTCATAGTGATTCCTGGCAGTTCCTCACCAAAATACGCATTTTTTAGATACTGTGGAAAGTCTCTCCAAAGCGGTAATCCACTAGCTGCTTATCTTTAGTGAAACTGCCAGAGGTTTCTTGAAGTTGCTGATGTGAGTCTAATTGTGACGAGGCATTGGCTACCTTAAGAGAGTCATACTGACTTTTGCCAAATGCTCACCATAATAGACATTTTTTTAGATACTGTGGCCAGTCTGCCCGAAGCGATACGCCACTAGTTGTTTAATTTAAGACAACCATCGTTACCCTTGCTAGGAGTTACTTGATGTTGCTGATTTAATTTTAATTGTGACGAGGCATTGGCAACCTTACGAGAGTCATAGTGATTCCTGGCAGTTCCTCACCAAAATACGCATTTTTTAGATACTGTGGAAAGTCTCTCCAAAGCGGTAATCCACTAGCGGTTTATCTTAAGAGAAACTGCCAGAGGTTTCTTGAAGTTCCTGAAGTGAGTCTAATTGTGACGAGGCATTGGCTACCTTAAGAGAGTCATAGTTACTCTTGCCAAATGCTCACCATAATAGACATTTTTTAGATACTGTGGCCAGTCTGCCCGAAGCGATACGCCACTAGTTGTTTAATTTAAGACAACCATCGTTACCCTTGCTAGGAGTTACTTGATGTTGCTGATTTAATTTTAATTGTGACGAGGCATTGGCAACCTTACGAGAGTCATAGTGATTCCTGGCAGTTCCTCACCAAAATACGCATTTGTTAGATATTGTGGAAAGTCTCTCCGAAGCGGTAATCCACTAGCTGCTTATCTTAAGTGAAACTGCCAGAGGTTTCTTGAAGTTGCTGATGTGAGTCTAATTGTGACGAGGCATTGGCTACCTTAAGAGAGTCATAGTGACTCTTGCCAAATGCTCACCATAATAGACATTTTTTTTATACTGTGGCCAGTCTGCCCGAAGCGATACGCCACTAGTTGTTTAATTTAAGACAACCATCGTTACCCTTGCTAGGAGTTACTTGATGTTGCTGATTTAATTTTAATTGTGACGAGGCATTGGCAACCTTACGAGAGTCATAGTGATTCCTGGCAGTTCCTCACCAAAATACGCATTTTTTAGATACTGTGGAAAGTCTATCCAACGCGGTAATCCACTAGCTGCTTATCTTAAGTGAAACTGCCAGAGGTTTCTTGAAGTTGCTGATGTGAGTCTAATTGTGACGAGGCATTGGCTACCTTAAGAGAGTCATACTGACTTTTGCCAAATGCTCACCATAATAGACATTTTTTTAGATACTGTGGCCAGTCTGCCCGAAGCGATACGCCACTAGTTGTTTAATTTAAGACAACCATCGTTACCCTTGCTAGGAGTTACTTGATGTTGCTGATTTAATTTTAATTGTGACGAGGCATTGGCAACCTTACGAGAGTCATAGTGATTCCTGGCAGTTCCTCACCAAAATACGCATTTTTTAGATACTGTGGAAAGTCTCTCCAAAGCGGTAATCCACTAGCGGTTTATCTTAAGAGAAACTGCCAGAGGTTTCTTGAAGTTCCTGAAGTGAGTCTAATTGTGACGAGGCATTGGCTACCTTAAGAGAGTCATAGTTACTCTTGCCAAATGCTCACCATAATAGACATTTTTTAGATACTGTGGCCAGTCTGCCCGAAGCGATACGCCACTAGTTGTTTAATTTAAGACAACCATCGTTACCCTTGCTAGGAGTTACTTGATGTTGCTGATTTAATTTTAATTGTGACGAGGCATTGGCAACCTTACGAGAGTCATAGTGATTCCTGGCAGTTCCTCACCAAAATACGCATTTGTTAGATATTGTGGAAAGTCTCTCCGAAGCGGTAATCCACTAGCTGCTTATCTTAAGTGAAACTGCCAGAGATTTCTTGAAGTTGCTGATGTGAGTCTAATTGTGACGAGGCATTGGCTACCTTAAGAGAGTCATAGTGACTCTTGCCAAATGCCCACCATAATAGACATTTTTTTAGATACTGTGGCCAGTCTGCCCGAATCATTACGCAATTAGTTGTTTAATTTAAGACAACCATTGTTACTCTTGCTCGGAGTTACTTGATGTTGCTTATTTAATTTTAATTGTGATGAGGCATTGGCAACCTTACGAGAGTCGTAGTGATTCCTGGCAGTTCCTCACGAAAATACGCATTTTTTAGATACTGTGGAAAGTCTCTCCAAAGCGGTAATCCACTAGCTGTTTGTCTTCAGAGAAACTGATAGAGGTTTCTTCAAGTTGCTGACGTGAGTCTAATTGTGGCGAGGCATTGGCTACCTTAAGAGAGTCATAGTTACTCTTGCCAAATGCTCACCATAATAGACATTTTTTAGATACTGTGGCCAGTCTGCCCGAAGCGATACGCCACTAGTTGTTTAATTTAAGACAACCATCGTTATCCTTGCTAGGAGTTACTTGATGTTGCTGATTTAATTTTAATTGTGACGAGGCATTGGCAACCTTACGAGAGTCATAGTGATTCCTGGCAGTTCCTCACCAAAATACGCATTTTTTAGATACTGTGGAAAGTCTCTCCAAAGCGGTAATCCACTAGCGGTTTATCTTAAGAGAAACTGCCAGAGGTTTCTTGAAGTTCCTGAAGTGAGTCTAATTGTGACGAGGCATTGGCTACCTTAAGAGAGTCATAGTTACTCTTGCCAAATGCTCACCATAATAGACATTTTTTAGATACTGTGGCCAGTCTGCCCGAAGCGATACGCCACTAGTTGTTTAATTTAAGACAACCATCGTTACCCTTGCTAGGAGTTACTTGATGTTGCTGATTTAATTTTAATTGTGACGAGGCATTGGCAACCTTACGAGAGTCATAGTGATTCCTGGCAGTTCCTCACCAAAATACGCATTTGTCAGATATTGTGGAAAGTCTCTCGGAAGCGGTAATCCACTAGCTGCTTATCTTAAGTGAAACTGCCAGAGATTTCTTGAAGTTGCTGATGTGAGTCTAATTGTGACGAGGCATTGGCTACCTTAAGAGAGTCATAGTGACTCTTGCCAAATGCCCACCATAATAGACATTTTTTTAGATACTGTGGCCAGTCTGCCCGAATCATTACGCAATTAGTTGTTTAATTTAAGACAACCATTGTTACTCTTGCTCGGAGTTACTTGATGTTGCTTATTTAATTTTAATTGTGATGAGGCATTGGCAACCTTACGAGAGTCGTAGTGATTCCTGGCAGTTCCTCACGAAAATACGCATTTTTTAGATACTGTGGAAAGTCTCTCCAAAGCGGTAATCCACTAGCTGTTTGTCTTCAGAGAAACTGATAGAGGTTTCTTCAAGTTGCTGACGTGAGTCTAATTGTGGCGAGGCATTGGCTACCTTAAGAGAGTCATAGTGACTCTTGCCAAATGCCCACCATAATAGACATTTTTTTAGATACTGTGGCCAGTCTGCCCGAATCATTACGCAATTAGTTGTTTAATTTAAGACAACCATTGTTACTCTTGCTCGGAGTTACTTGATGTTGCTTATTTAATTTTAATTGTGATGAGGCATTGGCAACCTTACGAGAGTCGTAGTGATTCCTGGCAGTTCCTCACGAAAATACGCATTTTTTAGATACTGTGGAAAGTCTCTCCAAAGCGGTAATCCACTAGCTGTTTGTCTTCAGAGAAACTGATAGAGGTTTCTTCAAGTTGCTGACGTGAGTCTAATTGTGGCGAGGCATTGGCTACCTTAAGAGAGTCATAGTTACTCTTGCCAAATGCTCACCATAATAGACATTTTTTAGATACTGTGGCCAGTCTGCCCGAAGCGATACGCCACTAGTTGTTTAATTTAAGACAACCATCGTTATCCTTGCTAGGAGTTACTTGATGTTGCTGATTTAATTTTAATTGTGACGAGGCATTGGCAACCTTACGAGAGTCATAGTGATTCCTGGCAGTTCCTCACCAAAATACGCATTTTTTAGATACTGTGGAAAGTCTCTCCAAAGCGGTAATCCACTAGCGGTTTATCTTAAGAGAAACTGCCAGAGGTTTCTTGAAGTTCCTGAAGTGAGTCTAATTGTGACGAGGCATTGGCTACCTTAAGAGAGTCATAGTTACTCTTGCCAAATGCTCACCATAATAGACATTTTTTAGATACTGTGGCCAGTCTGCCCGAAGCGATACGCCACTAGTTGTTTAATTTAAGACAACCATCGTTACCCTTGCTAGGAGTTACTTGATGTTGCTGATTTAATTTTAATTGTGACAAGGCATTGGCAACCTTACGAGAGTCATAGTGATTCCTGGCAGTTCCTCACCAAAATACGCATTTGTCAGATATTGTGGAAAGTCTCTCGGAAGCGGTAATCCACTAGCTGCTTATCTTAAGTGAAACTGCCAGAGATTTCTTGAAGTTGCTGATGTGAGTCTAATTGTGACGAGGCATTGGCTACCTTAAGAGAGTCATAGTGACTCTTGCCAAATGCCCACCATAATAGACATTTTTTTAGATACTGTGGCCAGTCTGCCCGAATCATTACGCAATTAGTTGTTTAATTTAAGACAACCATTGTTACTCTTGCTCGGAGTTACTTGATGTTGCTTATTTAATTTTAATTGTGATGAGGCATTGGCAACCTTACGAGAGTCGTAGTGATTCCTGGCAGTTCCTCACGAAAATACGCATTTTTTAGATACTGTGGAAAGTCTCTCCAAAGCAGTAATCCACTAGCTGTTTGTCTTCAGAGAAACTGATAGAGGTTTCTTCAAGTTGCTGACGTGAGTCTAATTGTGGCGAGGCATTGGCTACCTTAAGAGAGTCATAGTTACTCTTGCCAAATGCTCACCATAATAGACATTTTTTAGATACTGTGGCCAGTCTGCCCGAAGCGATACGCCACTAGTTGTTTAATTTAAGACAACCATCGTTACCCTTGCTAGGAGTTACTTGATGTTGCTGATTTAATTTTAATTGTGACGAGGCATTGGCAACCTTACGAGAGTCATAGTGATTCCTGGCAGTTCCTCACCAAAATACGCATTTTTTAGATACTGTGGAAAGTCTATCCAACGCGGTAATCCACTAGCTGCTTATCTTAAGTGAAACTGCCAGAGGTTTCTTGAAGTTGCTGATGTGAGTCTAATTGTGACGAGGCATTGGCTACCTTAAGAGAGTCATACTGACTTTTGCCAAATGCTCACCATAATAGACATTTTTTTAGATACTGTGGCCAGTCTGCCCGAAGCGATACGCCACTAGTTGTTTAATTTAAGACAACCATCGTTACCCTTGCTAGGAGTTACTTGATGTTGCTGATTTAATTTTAATTGTGACGAGGCATTGGCAACCTTACGAGAGTCATAGTGATTCCTGGCAGTTCCTCACCAAAATACGCATTTTTTAGATACTGTGGAAAGTCTCTCCAAAGCGGTAATCCACTAGCGGTTTATCTTAAGAGAAACTGCCAGAGGTTTCTTGAAGTTCCTGAAGTGAGTCTAATTGTGACGAGGCATTGGCTACCTTAAGAGAGTCATAGTTACTCTTGCCAAATGCTCACCATAATAGACATTTTTTAGATACTGTGGCCAGTCTGCCCGAAGCGATACGCCACTAGTTGTTTAATTTAAGACAACCATCGTTACCCTTGCTAGGAGTTACTTGATGTTGCTGATTTAATTTTAATTGTGACGAGGCATTGGCAACCTTACGAGAGTCATAGTGATTCCTGGCAGTTCCTCACCAAAATACGCATTTGTTAGATATTGTGGAAAGTCTCTCCGAAGCGGTAATCCACTAGCTGCTTATCTTAAGTGAAACTGCCAGAGATTTCTTGAAGTTGCTGATGTGAGTCTAATTGTGACGAGGCATTGGCTACCTTAAGAGAGTCATAGTGACTCTTGCCAAATGCCCACCATAATAGACATTTTTTTAGATACTGTGGCCAGTCTGCCCGAATCATTACGCAATTAGTTGTTTAATTTAAGACAACCATTGTTACTCTTGCTCGGAGTTACTTGATGTTGCTTATTTAATTTTAATTGTGATGAGGCATTGGCAACCTTACGAGAGTCGTAGTGATTCCTGGCAGTTCCTCACGAAAATACGCATTTTTTAGATACTGTGGAAAGTCTCTCCAAAGCGGTAATCCACTAGCTGTTTGTCTTCAGAGAAACTGATAGAGGTTTCTTCAAGTTGCTGACGTGAGTCTAATTGTGGCGAGGCATTGGCTACCTTAAGAGAGTCATAGTTACTCTTGCCAAATGCTCACCATAATAGACATTTTTTAGATACTGTGGCCAGTCTGCCCGAAGCGATACGCCACTAGTTGTTTAATTTAAGACAACCATCGTTATCCTTGCTAGGAGTTACTTGATGTTGCTGATTTAATTTTAATTGTGACGAGGCATTGGCAACCTTACGAGAGTCATAGTGATTCCTGGCAGTTCCTCACCAAAATACGCATTTTTTAGATACTGTGGAAAGTCTCTCCAAAGCGGTAATCCACTAGCGGTTTATCTTAAGAGAAACTGCCAGAGGTTTCTTGAAGTTCCTGAAGTGAGTCTAATTGTGACGAGGCATTGGCTACCTTAAGAGAGTCATAGTTACTCTTGCCAAATGCTCACCATAATAGACATTTTTTAGATACTGTGGCCAGTCTGCCCGAAGCGATACGCCACTAGTTGTTTAATTTAAGACAACCATCGTTACCCTTGCTAGGAGTTACTTGATGTTGCTGATTTAATTTTAATTGTGACGAGGCATTGGCAACCTTACGAGAGTCATAGTGATTCCTGGCAGTTCCTCACCAAAATACGCATTTGTCAGATATTGTGGAAAGTCTCTCGGAAGCGGTAATCCACTAGCTGCTTATCTTAAGTGAAACTGCCAGAGATTTCTTGAAGTTGCTGATGTGAGTCTAATTGTGACGAGGCATTGGCTACCTTAAGAGAGTCATAGTGACTCTTGCCAAATGCCCACCATAATAGACATTTTTTTAGATACTGTGGCCAGTCTGCCCGAATCATTACGCAATTAGTTGTTTAATTTAAGACAACCATTGTTACTCTTGCTCGGAGTTACTTGATGTTGCTTATTTAATTTTAATTGTGATGAGGCATTGGCAACCTTACGAGAGTCGTAGTGATTCCTGGCAGTTCCTCACGAAAATACGCATTTTTTAGATACTGTGGAAAGTCTCTCCAAAGCGGTAATCCACTAGCTGTTTGTCTTCAGAGAAACTGATAGAGGTTTCTTCAAGTTGCTGACGTGAGTCTAATTGTGGCGAGGCATTGGCTACCTTAAGAGAGTCATAGTGACTCTTGCCAAATGCCCACCATAATAGACATTTTTTTAGATACTGTGGCCAGTCTGCCCGAATCATTACGCAATTAGTTGTTTAATTTAAGACAACCATTGTTACTCTTGCTCGGAGTTACTTGATGTTGCTTATTTAATTTTAATTGTGATGAGGCATTGGCAACCTTACGAGAGTCGTAGTGATTCCTGGCAGTTCCTCACGAAAATACGCATTTTTTAGATACTGTGGAAAGTCTCTCCAAAGCGGTAATCCACTAGCTGTTTGTCTTCAGAGAAACTGATAGAGGTTTCTTCAAGTTGCTGACGTGAGTCTAATTGTGGCGAGGCATTGGCTACCTTAAGAGAGTCATAGTTACTCTTGCCAAATGCTCACCATAATAGACATTTTTTAGATACTGTGGCCAGTCTGCCCGAAGCGATACGCCACTAGTTGTTTAATTTAAGACAACCATCGTTATCCTTGCTAGGAGTTACTTGATGTTGCTGATTTAATTTTAATTGTGACGAGGCATTGGCAACCTTACGAGAGTCATAGTGATTCCTGGCAGTTCCTCACCAAAATACGCATTTTTTAGATACTGTGGAAAGTCTCTCCAAAGCGGTAATCCACTAGCGGTTTATCTTAAGAGAAACTGCCAGAGGTTTCTTGAAGTTCCTGAAGTGAGTCTAATTGTGACGAGGCATTGGCTACCTTAAGAGAGTCATAGTTACTCTTGCCAAATGCTCACCATAATAGACATTTTTTAGATACTGTGGCCAGTCTGCCCGAAGCGATACGCCACTAGTTGTTTAATTTAAGACAACCATCGTTACCCTTGCTAGGAGTTACTTGATGTTGCTGATTTAATTTTAATTGTGACAAGGCATTGGCAACCTTACGAGAGTCATAGTGATTCCTGGCAGTTCCTCACCAAAATACGCATTTGTCAGATATTGTGGAAAGTCTCTCGGAAGCGGTAATCCACTAGCTGCTTATCTTAAGTGAAACTGCCAGAGATTTCTTGAAGTTGCTGATGTGAGTCTAATTGTGACGAGGCATTGGCTACCTTAAGAGAGTCATAGTGACTCTTGCCAAATGCCCACCATAATAGACATTTTTTTAGATACTGTGGCCAGTCTGCCCGAATCATTACGCAATTAGTTGTTTAATTTAAGACAACCATTGTTACTCTTGCTCGGAGTTACTTGATGTTGCTTATTTAATTTTAATTGTGATGAGGCATTGGCAACCTTACGAGAGTCGTAGTGATTCCTGGCAGTTCCTCACGAAAATACGCATTTTTTAGATACTGTGGAAAGTCTCTCCAAAGCAGTAATCCACTAGCTGTTTGTCTTCAGAGAAACTGATAGAGGTTTCTTCAAGTTGCTGACGTGAGTCTAATTGTGGCGAGGCATTGGCTACCTTAAGAGAGTCATAGTTACTCTTGCCAAATGCTCACCATAATAGACATTTTTTAGATACTGTGGCCAGTCTGCCCGAAGCGATACGCCACTAGTTGTTTAATTTAAGACAACCATCGTTATCCTTGCTAGGAGTTACTTGATGTTGCTGATTTAATTTTAATTGTGACGAGGCATTGGCAACCTTACGAGAGTCATAGTGATTCCTGGCAGTTCCTCACCAAAATACGCATTTTTTAGATACTGTGGAAAGTCTCTCCAAAGCGGTAATCCACTAGCGGTTTATCTTAAGAGAAACTGCCAGAGGTTTCTTGAAGTTCCTGAAGTGAGTCTAATTGTGACGAGGCATTGGCTACCTTAAGAGAGTCATAGTTACTCTTGCCAAATGCTCACCATAATAGACATTTTTTAGATACTGTGGCCAGTCTGCCCGAAGCGATACGCCACTAGTTGTTTAATTTAAGACAACCATCGTTACCCTTGCTAGGAGTTACTTGATGTTGCTGATTTAATTTTAATTGTGACGAGGCATTGGCAACCTTACGAGAGTCATAGTGATTCCTGGCAGTTCCTCACCAAAATACGCATTTGTCAGATATTGTGGAAAGTCTCTCGGAAGCGGTAATCCACTAGCTGCTTATCTTAAGTGAAACTGCCAGAGATTTCTTGAAGTTGCTGATGTGAGTCTAATTGTGACGAGGCATTGGCTACCTTAAGAGAGTCATAGTGACTCTTGCCAAATGCCCACCATAATAGACATTTTTTTAGATACTGTGGCCAGTCTGCCCGAATCATTACGCAATTAGTTGTTTAATTTAAGACAACCATTGTTACTCTTGCTCGGAGTTACTTGATGTTGCTTATTTAATTTTAATTGTGATGAGGCATTGGCAACCTTACGAGAGTCGTAGTGATTCCTGGCAGTTCCTCACGAAAATACGCATTTTTTAGATACTGTGGAAAGTCTCTCCAAAGCGGTAATCCACTAGCTGTTTGTCTTCAGAGAAACTGATAGAGGTTTCTTCAAGTTGCTGACGTGAGTCTAATTGTGGCGAGGCATTGGCTACCTTAAGAGAGTCATAGTGACTCTTGCCAAATGCCCACCATAATAGACATTTTTTTAGATACTGTGGCCAGTCTGCCCGAATCATTACGCAATTAGTTGTTTAATTTAAGACAACCATTGTTACTCTTGCTCGGAGTTACTTGATGTTGCTTATTTAATTTTAATTGTGATGAGGCATTGGCAACCTTACGAGAGTCGTAGTGATTCCTGGCAGTTCCTCACGAAAATACGCATTTTTTAGATACTGTGGAAAGTCTCTCCAAAGCGGTAATCCACTAGCTGTTTGTCTTCAGAGAAACTGATAGAGGTTTCTTCAAGTTGCTGACGTGAGTCTAATTGTGGCGAGGCATTGGCTACCTTAAGAGAGTCATAGTTACTCTTGCCAAATGCTCACCATAATAGACATTTTTTAGATACTGTGGCCAGTCTGCCCGAAGCGATACGCCACTAGTTGTTTAATTTAAGACAACCATCGTTATCCTTGCTAGGAGTTACTTGATGTTGCTGATTTAATTTTAATTGTGACGAGGCATTGGCAACCTTACGAGAGTCATAGTGATTCCTGGCAGTTCCTCACCAAAATACGCATTTTTTAGATACTGTGGAAAGTCTCTCCAAAGCGGTAATCCACTAGCGGTTTATCTTAAGAGAAACTGCCAGAGGTTTCTTGAAGTTCCTGAAGTGAGTCTAATTGTGACGAGGCATTGGCTACCTTAAGAGAGTCATAGTTACTCTTGCCAAATGCTCACCATAATAGACATTTTTTAGATACTGTGGCCAGTCTGCCCGAAGCGATACGCCACTAGTTGTTTAATTTAAGACAACCATCGTTACCCTTGCTAGGAGTTACTTGATGTTGCTGATTTAATTTTAATTGTGACAAGGCATTGGCAACCTTACGAGAGTCATAGTGATTCCTGGCAGTTCCTCACCAAAATACGCATTTGTCAGATATTGTGGAAAGTCTCTCGGAAGCGGTAATCCACTAGCTGCTTATCTTAAGTGAAACTGCCAGAGATTTCTTGAAGTTGCTGATGTGAGTCTAATTGTGACGAGGCATTGGCTACCTTAAGAGAGTCATAGTGACTCTTGCCAAATGCCCACCATAATAGACATTTTTTTAGATACTGTGGCCAGTCTGCCCGAATCATTACGCAATTAGTTGTTTAATTTAAGACAACCATTGTTACTCTTGCTCGGAGTTACTTGATGTTGCTTATTTAATTTTAATTGTGATGAGGCATTGGCAACCTTACGAGAGTCGTAGTGATTCCTGGCAGTTCCTCACGAAAATACGCATTTTTTAGATACTGTGGAAAGTCTCTCCAAAGCAGTAATCCACTAGCTGTTTGTCTTCAGAGAAACTGATAGAGGTTTCTTCAAGTTGCTGACGTGAGTCTAATTGTGGCGAGGCATTGGCTACCTTAAGAGAGTCATAGTTACTCTTGCCAAATGCTCACCATAATAGACATTTTTTAGATACTGTGGCCAGTCTGCCCGAAGCGATACGCCACTAGTTGTTTAATTTAAGACAACCATCGTTATCCTTGCTAGGAGTTACTTGATGTTGCTGATTTAATTTTAATTGTGACGAGGCATTGGCAACCTTACGAGAGTCATAGTGATTCCTGGCAGTTCCTCACCAAAATACGCATTTTTTAGATACTGTGGAAAGTCTATCCAACGCGGTAATCCACTAGCTGCTTATCTTAAGTGAAACTGCCAGAGGTTTCTTGAAGTTGCTGATGTGAGTCTAATTGTGACGAGGCATTGGCTACCTTAAGAGAGTCATACTGACTTTTGCCAAATGCTCACCATAATAGACATTTTTTTAGATACTGTGGCCAGTCTGCCCGAAGCGATACGCCACTAGTTGTTTAATTTAAGACAACCATCGTTACCCTTGCTAGGAGTTACTTGATGTTGCTGATTTAATTTTAATTGTGACGAGGCATTGGCAACCTTACGAGAGTCATAGTGATTCCTGGCAGTTCCTCACCAAAATACGCATTTTTTAGATACTGTGGAAAGTCTCTCCAAAGCGGTAATCCACTAGCGGTTTATCTTAAGAGAAACTGCCAGAGGTTTCTTGAAGTTCCTGAAGTGAGTCTAATTGTGACGAGGCATTGGCTACCTTAAGAGAGTCATAGTTACTCTTGCCAAATGCTCACCATAATAGACATTTTTTAGATACTGTGGCCAGTCTGCCCGAAGCGATACGCCACTAGTTGTTTAATTTAAGACAACCACCGTTACCCTTGCTAGGAGTTACTTGATGTTGCTGATTTAATTTTAATTGTGACGAGGCATTGGCAACCTTACGAGAGTCATAGTGATTCCTGGCAGTTCCTCACCAAAATACGCATTTGTTAGATATTGTGGAAAGTCTCTCCGAAGCGGTAATCCACTAGCTGCTTATCTTAAGTGAAACTGCCAGAGATTTCTTGAAGTTGCTGATGTGAGTCTAATTGTGACGAGGCATTGGCTACCTTAAGAGAGTCATAGTGACTCTTGCCAAATGCCCACCATAATAGACATTTTTTTAGATACTGTGGCCAGTCTGCCCGAATCATTACGCAATTAGTTGTTTAATTTAAGACAACCATTGTTACTCTTGCTCGGAGTTACTTGATGTTGCTTATTTAATTTTAATTGTGATGAGGCATTGGCAACCTTACGAGAGTCGTAGTGATTCCTGGCAGTTCCTCACGAAAATACGCATTTTTTAGATACTGTGGAAAGTCTCTCCAAAGCGGTAATCCACTAGCTGTTTGTCTTCAGAGAAACTGATAGAGGTTTCTTCAAGTTGCTGACGTGAGTCTAATTGTGGCGAGGCATTGGCTACCTTAAGAGAGTCATAGTTACTCTTGCCAAATGCTCACCATAATAGACATTTTTTAGATACTGTGGCCAGTCTGCCCGAAGCGATACGCCACTAGTTGTTTAATTTAAGACAACCATCGTTATCCTTGCTAGGAGTTACTTGATGTTGCTGATTTAATTTTAATTGTGACGAGGCATTGGCAACCTTACGAGAGTCATAGTGATTCCTGGCAGTTCCTCACCAAAATACGCATTTTTTAGATACTGTGGAAAGTCTATCCAACGCGGTAATCCACTAGCTGCTTATCTTAAGTGAAACTGCCAGAGGTTTCTTGAAGTTGCTGATGTGAGTCTAATTGTGACGAGGCATTGGCTACCTTAAGAGAGTCATACTGACTTTTGCCAAATGCTCACCATAATAGACATTTTTTTAGATACTGTGGCCAGTCTGCCCGAAGCGATACGCCACTAGTTGTTTAATTTAAGACAACCATCGTTACCCTTGCTAGGAGTTACTTGATGTTGCTGATTTAATTTTAATTGTGACGAGGCATTGGCAACCTTACGAGAGTCATAGTGATTCCTGGCAGTTCCTCACCAAAATACGCATTTTTTAGATACTGTGGAAAGTCTCTCCAAAGCGGTAATCCACTAGCGGTTTATCTTAAGAGAAACTGCCAGAGGTTTCTTGAAGTTCCTGAAGTGAGTCTAATTGTGACGGGGCATTGGCTACCTTAAGAGAGTCATAGTTACTCTTGCCAAATGCTCACCATAATAGACATTTTTTAGATACTGTGGCCAGTCTGCCCGAAGCGATACGCCACTAGTTGTTTAATTTAAGACAACCATCGTTACCCTTGCTAGGAGTTACTTGATGTTGCTGATTTAATTTTAATTGTGACGAGGCATTGGCAACCTTACGAGAGTCATAGTGATTCCTGGCAGTTCCTCACCAAAATACGCATTTGTTAGATATTGTGGAAAGTCTCTCCGAAGCGGTAATCCACTAGCTGCTTATCTTAAGTGAAACTGCCAGAGATTTCTTGAAGTTGCTGATGTGAGTCTAATTGTGACGAGGCATTGGCTACCTTAAGAGAGTCATAGTGACTCTTGCCAAATGCCCACCATAATAGACATTTTTTTAGATACTGTGGCCAGTCTGCCCGAATCATTACGCAATTAGTTGTTTAATTTAAGACAACCATTGTTACTCTTGCTCGGAGTTACTTGATGTTGCTTATTTAATTTTAATTGTGATGAGGCATTGGCAACCTTACGAGAGTCGTAGTGATTCCTGGCAGTTCCTCACGAAAATACGCATTTTTTAGATACTGTGGAAAGTCTCTCCAAAGCGGTAATCCACTAGCTGTTTGTCTTCAGAGAAACTGATAGAGGTTTCTTCAAGTTGCTGACGTGAGTCTAATTGTGGCGAGGCATTGGCTACCTTAAGAGAGTCATAGTTACTCTTGCCAAATGCTCACCATAATAGACATTTTTTAGATACTGTGGCCAGTCTGCCCGAAGCGATACGCCACTAGTTGTTTAATTTAAGACAACCATCGTTATCCTTGCTAGGAGTTACTTGATGTTGCTGATTTAATTTTAATTGTGACGAGGCATTGGCAACCTTACGAGAGTCATAGTGATTCCTGGCAGTTCCTCACCAAAATACGCATTTTTTAGATACTGTGGAAAGTCTCTCCAAAGCGGTAATCCACTAGCGGTTTATCTTAAGAGAAACTGCCAGAGGTTTCTTGAAGTTCCTGAAGTGAGTCTAATTGTGACGAGGCATTGGCTACCTTAAGAGAGTCATAGTTACTCTTGCCAAATGCTCACCATAATAGACATTTTTTAGATACTGTGGCCAGTCTGCCCGAAGCGATACGCCACTAGTTGTTTAATTTAAGACAACCATCGTTATCCTTGCTAGGAGTTACTTGATGTTGCTGATTTAATTTTAATTGTGACGAGGCATTGGCAACCTTACGAGAGTCATAGTGATTCCTGGCAGTTCCTCACCAAAATACGCATTTTTTAGATACTGTGGAAAGTCTATCCAACGCGGTAATCCACTAGCTGCTTATCTTAAGTGAAACTGCCAGAGGTTTCTTGAAGTTGCTGATGTGAGTCTAATTGTGACGAGGCATTGGCTACCTTAAGAGAGTCATACTGACTTTTGCCAAATGCTCACCATAATAGACATTTTTTTAGATACTGTGGCCAGTCTGCCCGAAGCGATACGCCACTAGTTGTTTAATTTAAGACAACCATCGTTACCCTTGCTAGGAGTTACTTGATGTTGCTGATTTAATTTTAATTGTGACGAGGCATTGGCAACCTTACGAGAGTCATAGTGATTCCTGGCAGTTCCTCACCAAAATACGCATTTTTTAGATACTGTGGAAAGTCTCTCCAAAGCGGTAATCCACTAGCGGTTTATCTTAAGAGAAACTGCCAGAGGTTTCTTGAAGTTCCTGAAGTGAGTCTAATTGTGACGAGGCATTGGCTACCTTAAGAGAGTCATAGTTACTCTTGCCAAATGCTCACCATAATAGACATTTTTTAGATACTGTGGCCAGTCTGCCCGAAGCGATACGCCACTAGTTGTTTAATTTAAGACAACCATCGTTACCCTTGCTAGGAGTTACTTGATGTTGCTGATTTAATTTTAATTGTGACGAGGCATTGGCAACCTTACGAGAGTCATAGTGATTCCTGGCAGTTCCTCACCAAAATACGCATTTGTTAGATATTGTGGAAAGTCTCTCCGAAGCGGTAATCCACTAGCTGCTTATCTTAAGTGAAACTGCCAGAGATTTCTTGAAGTTGCTGATGTGAGTCTAATTGTGACGAGGCATTGGCTACCTTAAGAGAGTCATAGTGACTCTTGCCAAATGCCCACCATAATAGACATTTTTTTAGATACTGTGGCCAGTCTGCCCGAATCATTACGCAATTAGTTGTTTAATTTAAGACAACCATTGTTACTCTTGCTCGGAGTTACTTGATGTTGCTTATTTAATTTTAATTGTGATGAGGCATTGGCAACCTTACGAGAGTCGTAGTGATTCCTGGCAGTTCCTCACGAAAATACGCATTTTTTAGATACTGTGGAAAGTCTCTCCAAAGCGGTAATCCACTAGCTGTTTGTCTTCAGAGAAACTGATAGAGGTTTCTTCAAGTTGCTGACGTGAGTCTAATTGTGGCGAGGCATTGGCTACCTTAAGAGAGTCATAGTTACTCTTGCCAAATGCTCACCATAATAGACATTTTTTAGATACTGTGGCCAGTCTGCCCGAAGCGATACGCCACTAGTTGTTTAATTTAAGACAACCATCGTTATCCTTGCTAGGAGTTACTTGATGTTGCTGATTTAATTTTAATTGTGACGAGGCATTGGCAACCTTACGAGAGTCATAGTGATTCCTGGCAGTTCCTCACCAAAATACGCATTTTTTAGATACTGTGGAAAGTCTCTCCAAAGCGGTAATCCACTAGCGGTTTATCTTAAGAGAAACTGCCAGAGGTTTCTTGAAGTTCCTGAAGTGAGTCTAATTGTGACGAGGCATTGGCTACCTTAAGAGAGTCATAGTTACTCTTGCCAAATGCTCACCATAATAGACATTTTTTAGATACTGTGGCCAGTCTGCCCGAAGCGATACGCCACTAGTTGTTTAATTTAAGACAACCATCGTTATCCTTGCTAGGAGTTACTTGATGTTGCTGATTTAATTTTAATTGTGACGAGGCATTGGCAACCTTACGAGAGTCATAGTGATTCCTGGCAGTTCCTCACCAAAATACGCATTTTTTAGATACTGTGGAAAGTCTATCCAACGCGGTAATCCACTAGCTGCTTATCTTAAGTGAAACTGCCAGAGGTTTCTTGAAGTTGCTGATGTGAGTCTAATTGTGACGAGGCATTGGCTACCTTAAGAGAGTCATACTGACTTTTGCCAAATGCTCACCATAATAGACATTTTTTTAGATACTGTGGCCAGTCTGCCCGAAGCGATACGCCACTAGTTGTTTAATTTAAGACAACCATCGTTACCCTTGCTAGGAGTTACTTGATGTTGCTGATTTAATTTTAATTGTGACGAGGCATTGGCAACCTTACGAGAGTCATAGTGATTCCTGGCAGTTCCTCACCAAAATACGCATTTTTTAGATACTGTGGAAAGTCTCTCCAAAGCGGTAATCCACTAGCGGTTTATCTTAAGAGAAACTGCCAGAGGTTTCTTGAAGTTCCTGAAGTGAGTCTAATTGTGACGAGGCATTGGCTACCTTAAGAGAGTCATAGTTACTCTTGCCAAATGCTCACCATAATAGACATTATTTAGATACTGTGGCCAGTCTGCCCGAAGCGATACGCCACTAGTTGTTTAATTTAAGACAACCACCGTTACCCTTGCTAGGAGTTACTTGATGTTGCTGATTTAATTTTAATTGTGACGAGGCATTGGCAACCTTACGAGAGTCATAGTGATTCCTGGCAGTTCCTCACCAAAATACGCATTTTTTAGATACTGTGGAAAGTCTATCCAACGCGGTAATCCACTAGCTGCTTATCTTAAGTGAAACTGCCAGAGGTTTCTTGAAGTTGCTGATGTGAGTCTAATTGTGACGAGGCATTGGCTACCTTAAGAGAGTCATACTGACTTTTGCCAAATGCTCACCATAATAGACATTTTTTTAGATACTGTGGCCAGTCTGCCCGAAGCGATACGCCACTAGTTGTTTAATTTAAGACAACCATCGTTACCCTTGCTAGGAGTTACTTGATGTTGCTGATTTAATTTTAATTGTGACGAGGCATTGGCAACCTTACGAGAGTCATAGTGATTCCTGGCAGTTCCTCACCAAAATACGCATTTTTTAGATACTGTGGAAAGTCTCTCCAAAGCGGTAATCCACTAGCGGTTTATCTTAAGAGAAACTGCCAGAGGTTTCTTGAAGTTCCTGAAGTGAGTCTAATTGTGACGAGGCATTGGCTACCTTAAGAGAGTCATAGTTACTCTTGCCAAATGCTCACCATAATAGACATTTTTTAGATACTGTGGCCAGTCTGCCCGAAGCGATACGCCACTAGTTGTTTAATTTAAGACAACCACCGTTACCCTTGCTAGGAGTTACTTGATGTTGCTGATTTAATTTTAATTGTGACGAGGCATTGGCAACCTTACGAGAGTCATAGTGATTCCTGGCAGTTCCTCACCAAAATACGCATTTGTTAGATATTGTGGAAAGTCTCTCCGAAGCGGTAATCCACTAGCTGCTTATCTTAAGTGAAACTGCCAGAGATTTCTTGAAGTTGCTGATGTGAGTCTAATTGTGACGAGGCATTGGCTACCTTAAGAGAGTCATAGTGACTCTTGCCAAATGCCCACCATAATAGACATTTTTTTAGATACTGTGGCCAGTCTGCCCGAATCATTACGCAATTAGTTGTTTAATTTAAGACAACCATTGTTACTCTTGCTCGGAGTTACTTGATGTTGCTTATTTAATTTTAATTGTGATGAGGCATTGGCAACCTTACGAGAGTCGTAGTGATTCCTGGCAGTTCCTCACGAAAATACGCATTTTTTAGATACTGTGGAAAGTCTCTCCAAAGCAGTAATCCACTAGCTGTTTGTCTTCAGAGAAACTGATAGAGGTTTCTTCAAGTTGCTGACGTGAGTCTAATTGTGGCGAGGCATTGGCTACCTTAAGAGAGTCATAGTTACTCTTGCCAAATGCTCACCATAATAGACATTTTTTAGATACTGTGGCCAGTCTGCCCGAAGCGATACGCCACTAGTTGTTTAATTTAAGACAACCATCGTTATCCTTGCTAGGAGTTACTTGATGTTGCTGATTTAATTTTAATTGTGACGAGGCATTGGCAACCTTACGAGAGTCATAGTGATTCCTGGCAGTTCCTCACCAAAATACGCATTTTTTAGATACTGTGGAAAGTCTCTCCAAAGCGGTAATCCACTAGCGGTTTATCTTAAGAGAAACTGCCAGAGGTTTCTTGAAGTTCCTGAAGTGAGTCTAATTGTGACGAGGCATTGGCTACCTTAAGAGAGTCATAGTTACTCTTGCCAAATGCTCACCATAATAGACATTTTTTAGATACTGTGGCCAGTCTGCCCGAAGCGATACGCCACTAGTTGTTTAATTTAAGACAACCATCGTTACCCTTGCTAGGAGTTACTTGATGTTGCTGATTTAATTTTAATTGTGACGAGGCATTGGCAACCTTACGAGAGTCATAGTGATTCCTGGCAGTTCCTCACCAAAATACGCATTTGTCAGATATTGTGGAAAGTCTCTCGGAAGCGGTAATCCACTAGCTGCTTATCTTAAGTGAAACTGCCAGAGATTTCTTGAAGTTGCTGATGTGAGTCTAATTGTGACGAGGCATTGGCTACCTTAAGAGAGTCATAGTGACTCTTGCCAAATGCCCACCATAATAGACATTTTTTTAGATACTGTGGCCAGTCTGCCCGAATCATTACGCAATTAGTTGTTTAATTTAAGACAACCATTGTTACTCTTGCTCGGAGTTACTTGATGTTGCTTATTTAATTTTAATTGTGATGAGGCATTGGCAACCTTACGAGAGTCGTAGTGATTCCTGGCAGTTCCTCACGAAAATACGCATTTTTTAGATACTGTGGAAAGTCTCTCCAAAGCGGTAATCCACTAGCTGTTTGTCTTCAGAGAAACTGATAGAGGTTTCTTCAAGTTGCTGACGTGAGTCTAATTGTGGCGAGGCATTGGCTACCTTAAGAGAGTCATAGTGACTCTTGCCAAATGCCCACCATAATAGACATTTTTTTAGATACTGTGGCCAGTCTGCCCGAATCATTACGCAATTAGTTGTTTAATTTAAGACAACCATTGTTACTCTTGCTCGGAGTTACTTGATGTTGCTTATTTAATTTTAATTGTGATGAGGCATTGGCAACCTTACGAGAGTCGTAGTGATTCCTGGCAGTTCCTCACGAAAATACGCATTTTTTAGATACTGTGGAAAGTCTCTCCAAAGCGGTAATCCACTAGCTGTTTGTCTTCAGAGAAACTGATAGAGGTTTCTTCAAGTTGCTGACGTGAGTCTAATTGTGGCGAGGCATTGGCTACCTTAAGAGAGTCATAGTTACTCTTGCCAAATGCTCACCATAATAGACATTTTTTAGATACTGTGGCCAGTCTGCCCGAAGCGATACGCCACTAGTTGTTTAATTTAAGACAACCATCGTTATCCTTGCTAGGAGTTACTTGATGTTGCTGATTTAATTTTAATTGTGACGAGGCATTGGCAACCTTACGAGAGTCATAGTGATTCCTGGCAGTTCCTCACCAAAATACGCATTTTTTAGATACTGTGGAAAGTCTCTCCAAAGCGGTAATCCACTAGCGGTTTATCTTAAGAGAAACTGCCAGAGGTTTCTTGAAGTTCCTGAAGTGAGTCTAATTGTGACGAGGCATTGGCTACCTTAAGAGAGTCATAGTTACTCTTGCCAAATGCTCACCATAATAGACATTTTTTAGATACTGTGGCCAGTCTGCCCGAAGCGATACGCCACTAGTTGTTTAATTTAAGACAACCATCGTTACCCTTGCTAGGAGTTACTTGATGTTGCTGATTTAATTTTAATTGTGACAAGGCATTGGCAACCTTACGAGAGTCATAGTGATTCCTGGCAGTTCCTCACCAAAATACGCATTTGTCAGATATTGTGGAAAGTCTCTCGGAAGCGGTAATCCACTAGCTGCTTATCTTAAGTGAAACTGCCAGAGATTTCTTGAAGTTGCTGATGTGAGTCTAATTGTGACGAGGCATTGGCTACCTTAAGAGAGTCATAGTGACTCTTGCCAAATGCCCACCATAATAGACATTTTTTTAGATACTGTGGCCAGTCTGCCCGAATCATTACGCAATTAGTTGTTTAATTTAAGACAACCATTGTTACTCTTGCTCGGAGTTACTTGATGTTGCTTATTTAATTTTAATTGTGATGAGGCATTGGCAACCTTACGAGAGTCGTAGTGATTCCTGGCAGTTCCTCACGAAAATACGCATTTTTTAGATACTGTGGAAAGTCTCTCCAAAGCAGTAATCCACTAGCTGTTTGTCTTCAGAGAAACTGATAGAGGTTTCTTCAAGTTGCTGACGTGAGTCTAATTGTGGCGAGGCATTGGCTACCTTAAGAGAGTCATAGTTACTCTTGCCAAATGCTCACCATAATAGACATTTTTTAGATACTGTGGCCAGTCTGCCCGAAGCGATACGCCACTAGTTGTTTAATTTAAGACAACCATCGTTATCCTTGCTAGGAGTTACTTGATGTTGCTGATTTAATTTTAATTGTGACGAGGCATTGGCAACCTTACGAGAGTCATAGTGATTCCTGGCAGTTCCTCACCAAAATACGCATTTTTTAGATACTGTGGAAAGTCTATCCAACGCGGTAATCCACTAGCTGCTTATCTTAAGTGAAACTGCCAGAGGTTTCTTGAAGTTGCTGATGTGAGTCTAATTGTGACGAGGCATTGGCTACCTTAAGAGAGTCATACTGACTTTTGCCAAATGCTCACCATAATAGACATTTTTTTAGATACTGTGGCCAGTCTGCCCGAAGCGATACGCCACTAGTTGTTTAATTTAAGACAACCATCGTTACCCTTGCTAGGAGTTACTTGATGTTGCTGATTTAATTTTAATTGTGACGAGGCATTGGCAACCTTACGAGAGTCATAGTGATTCCTGGCAGTTCCTCACCAAAATACGCATTTTTTAGATACTGTGGAAAGTCTCTCCAAAGCGGTAATCCACTAGCGGTTTATCTTAAGAGAAACTGCCAGAGGTTTCTTGAAGTTCCTGAAGTGAGTCTAATTGTGACGAGGCATTGGCTACCTTAAGAGAGTCATAGTTACTCTTGCCAAATGCTCACCATAATAGACATTTTTTAGATACTGTGGCCAGTCTGCCCGAAGCGATACGCCACTAGTTGTTTAATTTAAGACAACCACCGTTACCCTTGCTAGGAGTTACTTGATGTTGCTGATTTAATTTTAATTGTGACGAGGCATTGGCAACCTTACGAGAGTCATAGTGATTCCTGGCAGTTCCTCACCAAAATACGCATTTGTTAGATATTGTGGAAAGTCTCTCCGAAGCGGTAATCCACTAGCTGCTTATCTTAAGTGAAACTGCCAGAGATTTCTTGAAGTTGCTGATGTGAGTCTAATTGTGACGAGGCATTGGCTACCTTAAGAGAGTCATAGTGACTCTTGCCAAATGCCCACCATAATAGACATTTTTTTAGATACTGTGGCCAGTCTGCCCGAATCATTACGCAATTAGTTGTTTAATTTAAGACAACCATTGTTACTCTTGCTCGGAGTTACTTGATGTTGCTTATTTAATTTTAATTGTGATGAGGCATTGGCAACCTTACGAGAGTCGTAGTGATTCCTGGCAGTTCCTCACGAAAATACGCATTTTTTAGATACTGTGGAAAGTCTCTCCAAAGCGGTAATCCACTAGCTGTTTGTCTTCAGAGAAACTGATAGAGGTTTCTTCAAGTTGCTGACGTGAGTCTAATTGTGGCGAGGCATTGGCTACCTTAAGAGAGTCATAGTTACTCTTGCCAAATGCTCACCATAATAGACATTTTTTAGATACTGTGGCCAGTCTGCCCGAAGCGATACGCCACTAGTTGTTTAATTTAAGACAACCATCGTTATCCTTGCTAGGAGTTACTTGATGTTGCTGATTTAATTTTAATTGTGACGAGGCATTGGCAACCTTACGAGAGTCATAGTGATTCCTGGCAGTTCCTCACCAAAATACGCATTTTTTAGATACTGTGGAAAGTCTATCCAACGCGGTAATCCACTAGCTGCTTATCTTAAGTGAAACTGCCAGAGGTTTCTTGAAGTTGCTGATGTGAGTCTAATTGTGACGAGGCATTGGCTACCTTAAGAGAGTCATACTGACTTTTGCCAAATGCTCACCATAATAGACATTTTTTTAGATACTGTGGCCAGTCTGCCCGAAGCGATACGCCACTAGTTGTTTAATTTAAGACAACCATCGTTACCCTTGCTAGGAGTTACTTGATGTTGCTGATTTAATTTTAATTGTGACGAGGCATTGGCAACCTTACGAGAGTCATAGTGATTCCTGGCAGTTCCTCACCAAAATACGCATTTTTTAGATACTGTGGAAAGTCTCTCCAAAGCGGTAATCCACTAGCGGTTTATCTTAAGAGAAACTGCCAGAGGTTTCTTGAAGTTCCTGAAGTGAGTCTAATTGTGACGAGGCATTGGCTACCTTAAGAGAGTCATAGTTACTCTTGCCAAATGCTCACCATAATAGACATTTTTTAGATACTGTGGCCAGTCTGCCCGAAGCGATACGCCACTAGTTGTTTAATTTAAGACAACCATCGTTACCCTTGCTAGGAGTTACTTGATGTTGCTGATTTAATTTTAATTGTGACGAGGCATTGGCAACCTTACGAGAGTCATAGTGATTCCTGGCAGTTCCTCACCAAAATACGCATTTGTTAGATATTGTGGAAAGTCTCTCCGAAGCGGTAATCCACTAGCTGCTTATCTTAAGTGAAACTGCCAGAGATTTCTTGAAGTTGCTGATGTGAGTCTAATTGTGACGAGGCATTGGCTACCTTAAGAGAGTCATAGTGACTCTTGCCAAATGCCCACCATAATAGACATTTTTTTAGATACTGTGGCCAGTCTGCCCGAATCATTACGCAATTAGTTGTTTAATTTAAGACAACCATTGTTACTCTTGCTCGGAGTTACTTGATGTTGCTTATTTAATTTTAATTGTGATGAGGCATTGGCAACCTTACGAGAGTCGTAGTGATTCCTGGCAGTTCCTCACGAAAATACGCATTTTTTAGATACTGTGGAAAGTCTCTCCAAAGCGGTAATCCACTAGCTGTTTGTCTTCAGAGAAACTGATAGAGGTTTCTTCAAGTTGCTGACGTGAGTCTAATTGTGGCGAGGCATTGGCTACCTTAAGAGAGTCATAGTTACTCTTGCCAAATGCTCACCATAATAGACATTTTTTAGATACTGTGGCCAGTCTGCCCGAAGCGATACGCCACTAGTTGTTTAATTTAAGACAACCATCGTTATCCTTGCTAGGAGTTACTTGATGTTGCTGATTTAATTTTAATTGTGACGAGGCATTGGCAACCTTACGAGAGTCATAGTGATTCCTGGCAGTTCCTCACCAAAATACGCATTTTTTAGATACTGTGGAAAGTCTCTCCAAAGCGGTAATCCACTAGCGGTTTATCTTAAGAGAAACTGCCAGAGGTTTCTTGAAGTTCCTGAAGTGAGTCTAATTGTGACGAGGCATTGGCTACCTTAAGAGAGTCATAGTTACTCTTGCCAAATGCTCACCATAATAGACATTTTTTAGATACTGTGGCCAGTCTGCCCGAAGCGATACGCCACTAGTTGTTTAATTTAAGACAACCATCGTTACCCTTGCTAGGAGTTACTTGATGTTGCTGATTTAATTTTAATTGTGACAAGGCATTGGCAACCTTACGAGAGTCATAGTGATTCCTGGCAGTTCCTCACCAAAATACGCATTTGTCAGATATTGTGGAAAGTCTCTCGGAAGCGGTAATCCACTAGCTGCTTATCTTAAGTGAAACTGCCAGAGATTTCTTGAAGTTGCTGATGTGAGTCTAATTGTGACGAGGCATTGGCTACCTTAAGAGAGTCATAGTGACTCTTGCCAAATGCCCACCATAATAGACATTTTTTTAGATACTGTGGCCAGTCTGCCCGAATCATTACGCAATTAGTTGTTTAATTTAAGACAACCATTGTTACTCTTGCTCGGAGTTACTTGATGTTGCTTATTTAATTTTAATTGTGATGAGGCATTGGCAACCTTACGAGAGTCGTAGTGATTCCTGGCAGTTCCTCACGAAAATACGCATTTTTTAGATACTGTGGAAAGTCTCTCCAAAGCAGTAATCCACTAGCTGTTTGTCTTCAGAGAAACTGATAGAGGTTTCTTCAAGTTGCTGACGTGAGTCTAATTGTGGCGAGGCATTGGCTACCTTAAGAGAGTCATAGTTACTCTTGCCAAATGCTCACCATAATAGACATTTTTTAGATACTGTGGCCAGTCTGCCCGAAGCGATACGCCACTAGTTGTTTAATTTAAGACAACCATCGTTATCCTTGCTAGGAGTTACTTGATGTTGCTGATTTAATTTTAATTGTGACGAGGCATTGGCAACCTTACGAGAGTCATAGTGATTCCTGGCAGTTCCTCACCAAAATACGCATTTTTTAGATACTGTGGAAAGTCTATCCAACGCGGTAATCCACTAGCTGCTTATCTTAAGTGAAACTGCCAGAGGTTTCTTGAAGTTGCTGATGTGAGTCTAATTGTGACGAGGCATTGGCTACCTTAAGAGAGTCATACTGACTTTTGCCAAATGCTCACCATAATAGACATTTTTTTAGATACTGTGGCCAGTCTGCCCGAAGCGATACGCCACTAGTTGTTTAATTTAAGACAACCATCGTTACCCTTGCTAGGAGTTACTTGATGTTGCTGATTTAATTTTAATTGTGACGAGGCATTGGCAACCTTACGAGAGTCATAGTGATTCCTGGCAGTTCCTCACCAAAATACGCATTTTTTAGATACTGTGGAAAGTCTCTCCAAAGCGGTAATCCACTAGCGGTTTATCTTAAGAGAAACTGCCAGAGGTTTCTTGAAGTTCCTGAAGTGAGTCTAATTGTGACGAGGCATTGGCTACCTTAAGAGAGTCATAGTTACTCTTGCCAAATGCTCACCATAATAGACATTTTTTAGATACTGTGGCCAGTCTGCCCGAAGCGATACGCCACTAGTTGTTTAATTTAAGACAACCACCGTTACCCTTGCTAGGAGTTACTTGATGTTGCTGATTTAATTTTAATTGTGACGAGGCATTGGCAACCTTACGAGAGTCATAGTGATTCCTGGCAGTTCCTCACCAAAATACGCATTTGTTAGATATTGTGGAAAGTCTCTCCGAAGCGGTAATCCACTAGCTGCTTATCTTAAGTGAAACTGCCAGAGATTTCTTGAAGTTGCTGATGTGAGTCTAATTGTGACGAGGCATTGGCTACCTTAAGAGAGTCATAGTGACTCTTGCCAAATGCCCACCATAATAGACATTTTTTTAGATACTGTGGCCAGTCTGCCCGAATCATTACGCAATTAGTTGTTTAATTTAAGACAACCATTGTTACTCTTGCTCGGAGTTACTTGATGTTGCTTATTTAATTTTAATTGTGATGAGGCATTGGCAACCTTACGAGAGTCGTAGTGATTCCTGGCAGTTCCTCACGAAAATACGCATTTTTTAGATACTGTGGAAAGTCTCTCCAAAGCGGTAATCCACTAGCTGTTTGTCTTCAGAGAAACTGATAGAGGTTTCTTCAAGTTGCTGACGTGAGTCTAATTGTGGCGAGGCATTGGCTACCTTAAGAGAGTCATAGTTACTCTTGCCAAATGCTCACCATAATAGACATTTTTTAGATACTGTGGCCAGTCTGCCCGAAGCGATACGCCACTAGTTGTTTAATTTAAGACAACCATCGTTATCCTTGCTAGGAGTTACTTGATGTTGCTGATTTAATTTTAATTGTGACGAGGCATTGGCAACCTTACGAGAGTCATAGTGATTCCTGGCAGTTCCTCACCAAAATACGCATTTTTTAGATACTGTGGAAAGTCTATCCAACGCGGTAATCCACTAGCTGCTTATCTTAAGTGAAACTGCCAGAGGTTTCTTGAAGTTGCTGATGTGAGTCTAATTGTGACGAGGCATTGGCTACCTTAAGAGAGTCATACTGACTTTTGCCAAATGCTCACCATAATAGACATTTTTTTAGATACTGTGGCCAGTCTGCCCGAAGCGATACGCCACTAGTTGTTTAATTTAAGACAACCATCGTTACCCTTGCTAGGAGTTACTTGATGTTGCTGATTTAATTTTAATTGTGACGAGGCATTGGCAACCTTACGAGAGTCATAGTGATTCCTGGCAGTTCCTCACCAAAATACGCATTTTTTAGATACTGTGGAAAGTCTCTCCAAAGCGGTAATCCACTAGCGGTTTATCTTAAGAGAAACTGCCAGAGGTTTCTTGAAGTTCCTGAAGTGAGTCTAATTGTGACGAGGCATTGGCTACCTTAAGAGAGTCATAGTTACTCTTGCCAAATGCTCACCATAATAGACATTTTTTAGATACTGTGGCCAGTCTGCCCGAAGCGATACGCCACTAGTTGTTTAATTTAAGACAACCATCGTTACCCTTGCTAGGAGTTACTTGATGTTGCTGATTTAATTTTAATTGTGACGAGGCATTGGCAACCTTACGAGAGTCATAGTGATTCCTGGCAGTTCCTCACCAAAATACGCATTTGTTAGATATTGTGGAAAGTCTCTCCGAAGCGGTAATCCACTAGCTGCTTATCTTAAGTGAAACTGCCAGAGATTTCTTGAAGTTGCTGATGTGAGTCTAATTGTGACGAGGCATTGGCTACCTTAAGAGAGTCATAGTGACTCTTGCCAAATGCCCACCATAATAGACATTTTTTTAGATACTGTGGCCAGTCTGCCCGAATCATTACGCAATTAGTTGTTTAATTTAAGACAACCATTGTTACTCTTGCTCGGAGTTACTTGATGTTGCTTATTTAATTTTAATTGTGATGAGGCATTGGCAACCTTACGAGAGTCGTAGTGATTCCTGGCAGTTCCTCACGAAAATACGCATTTTTTAGATACTGTGGAAAGTCTCTCCAAAGCGGTAATCCACTAGCTGTTTGTCTTCAGAGAAACTGATAGAGGTTTCTTCAAGTTGCTGACGTGAGTCTAATTGTGGCGAGGCATTGGCTACCTTAAGAGAGTCATAGTTACTCTTGCCAAATGCTCACCATAATAGACATTTTTTAGATACTGTGGCCAGTCTGCCCGAAGCGATACGCCACTAGTTGTTTAATTTAAGACAACCATCGTTATCCTTGCTAGGAGTTACTTGATGTTGCTGATTTAATTTTAATTGTGACGAGGCATTGGCAACCTTACGAGAGTCATAGTGATTCCTGGCAGTTCCTCACCAAAATACGCATTTTTTAGATACTGTGGAAAGTCTCTCCAAAGCGGTAATCCACTAGCGGTTTATCTTAAGAGAAACTGCCAGAGGTTTCTTGAAGTTCCTGAAGTGAGTCTAATTGTGACGAGGCATTGGCTACCTTAAGAGAGTCATAGTTACTCTTGCCAAATGCTCACCATAATAGACATTTTTTAGATACTGTGGCCAGTCTGCCCGAAGCGATACGCCACTAGTTGTTTAATTTAAGACAACCATCGTTATCCTTGCTAGGAGTTACTTGATGTTGCTGATTTAATTTTAATTGTGACGAGGCATTGGCAACCTTACGAGAGTCATAGTGATTCCTGGCAGTTCCTCACCAAAATACGCATTTTTTAGATACTGTGGAAAGTCTATCCAACGCGGTAATCCACTAGCTGCTTATCTTAAGTGAAACTGCCAGAGGTTTCTTGAAGTTGCTGATGTGAGTCTAATTGTGACGAGGCATTGGCTACCTTAAGAGAGTCATACTGACTTTTGCCAAATGCTCACCATAATAGACATTTTTTTAGATACTGTGGCCAGTCTGCCCGAAGCGATACGCCACTAGTTGTTTAATTTAAGACAACCATCGTTACCCTTGCTAGGAGTTACTTGATGTTGCTGATTTAATTTTAATTGTGACGAGGCATTGGCAACCTTACGAGAGTCATAGTGATTCCTGGCAGTTCCTCACCAAAATACGCATTTTTTAGATACTGTGGAAAGTCTCTCCAAAGCGGTAATCCACTAGCGGTTTATCTTAAGAGAAACTGCCAGAGGTTTCTTGAAGTTCCTGAAGTGAGTCTAATTGTGACGAGGCATTGGCTACCTTAAGAGAGTCATAGTTACTCTTGCCAAATGCTCACCATAATAGACATTATTTAGATACTGTGGCCAGTCTGCCCGAAGCGATACGCCACTAGTTGTTTAATTTAAGACAACCACCGTTACCCTTGCTAGGAGTTACTTGATGTTGCTGATTTAATTTTAATTGTGACGAGGCATTGGCAACCTTACGAGAGTCATAGTGATTCCTGGCAGTTCCTCACCAAAATACGCATTTTTTAGATACTGTGGAAAGTCTATCCAACGCGGTAATCCACTAGCTGCTTATCTTAAGTGAAACTGCCAGAGGTTTCTTGAAGTTGCTGATGTGAGTCTAATTGTGACGAGGCATTGGCTACCTTAAGAGAGTCATACTGACTTTTGCCAAATGCTCACCATAATAGACATTTTTTTAGATACTGTGGCCAGTCTGCCCGAAGCGATACGCCACTAGTTGTTTAATTTAAGACAACCATCGTTACCCTTGCTAGGAGTTACTTGATGTTGCTGATTTAATTTTAATTGTGACGAGGCATTGGCAACCTTACGAGAGTCATAGTGATTCCTGGCAGTTCCTCACCAAAATACGCATTTTTTAGATACTGTGGAAAGTCTCTCCAAAGCGGTAATCCACTAGCGGTTTATCTTAAGAGAAACTGCCAGAGGTTTCTTGAAGTTCCTGAAGTGAGTCTAATTGTGACGAGGCATTGGCTACCTTAAGAGAGTCATAGTTACTCTTGCCAAATGCTCACCATAATAGACATTTTTTAGATACTGTGGCCAGTCTGCCCGAAGCGATACGCCACTAGTTGTTTAATTTAAGACAACCACCGTTACCCTTGCTAGGAGTTACTTGATGTTGCTGATTTAATTTTAATTGTGACGAGGCATTGGCAACCTTACGAGAGTCATAGTGATTCCTGGCAGTTCCTCACCAAAATACGCATTTGTTAGATATTGTGGAAAGTCTCTCCGAAGCGGTAATCCACTAGCTGCTTATCTTAAGTGAAACTGCCAGAGATTTCTTGAAGTTGCTGATGTGAGTCTAATTGTGACGAGGCATTGGCTACCTTAAGAGAGTCATAGTGACTCTTGCCAAATGCCCACCATAATAGACATTTTTTTAGATACTGTGGCCAGTCTGCCCGAATTATTACGCAATTAGTTGTTTAATTTAAGACAACCATTGTTACTCTTGCTCGGAGTTACTTGATGTTGCTTATTTAATTTTAATTGTGATGAGGCATTGGCAACCTTACGAGAGTCGTAGTGATTCCTGGCAGTTCCTCACGAAAATACGCATTTTTTAGATACTGTGGAAAGTCTCTCCAAAGCGGTAATCCACTAGCTGTTTGTCTTCAGAGAAACTGATAGAGGTTTCTTCAAGTTGCTGACGTGAGTCTAATTGTGGCGAGGCATTGGCTACCTTAAGAGAGTCATAGTTACTCTTGCCAAATGCTCACCATAATAGACATTTTTTAGATACTGTGGCCAGTCTGCCCGAAGCGATACGCCACTAGTTGTTTAATTTAAGACAACCATCGTTATCCTTGCTAGGAGTTACTTGATGTTGCTGATTTAATTTTAATTGTGACGAGGCATTGGCAACCTTACGAGAGTCATAGTGATTCCTGGCAGTTCCTCACCAAAATACGCATTTTTTAGATACTGTGGAAAGTCTATCCAACGCGGTAATCCACTAGCTGCTTATCTTAAGTGAAACTGCCAGAGGTTTCTTGAAGTTGCTGATGTGAGTCTAATTGTGACGAGGCATTGGCTACCTTAAGAGAGTCATACTGACTTTTGCCAAATGCTCACCATAATAGACATTTTTTTAGATACTGTGGCCAGTCTGCCCGAAGCGATACGCCACTAGTTGTTTAATTTAAGACAACCATCGTTACCCTTGCTAGGAGTTACTTGATGTTGCTGATTTAATTTTAATTGTGACGAGGCATTGGCAACCTTACGAGAGTCATAGTGATTCCTGGCAGTTCCTCACCAAAATACGCATTTTTTAGATACTGTGGAAAGTCTCTCCAAAGCGGTAATCCACTAGCGGTTTATCTTAAGAGAAACTGCCAGAGGTTTCTTGAAGTTCCTGAAGTGAGTCTAATTGTGACGAGGCATTGGCTACCTTAAGAGAGTCATAGTTACTCTTGCCAAATGCTCACCATAATAGACATTTTTTAGATACTGTGGCCAGTCTGCCCGAAGCGATACGCCACTAGTTGTTTAATTTAAGACAACCATCGTTACCCTTGCTAGGAGTTACTTGATGTTGCTGATTTAATTTTAATTGTGACGAGGCATTGGCAACCTTACGAGAGTCATAGTGATTCCTGGCAGTTCCTCACCAAAATACGCATTTGTTAGATATTGTGGAAAGTCTCTCCGAAGCGGTAATCCACTAGCTGCTTATCTTAAGTGAAACTGCCAGAGATTTCTTGAAGTTGCTGATGTGAGTCTAATTGTGACGAGGCATTGGCTACCTTAAGAGAGTCATAGTGACTCTTGCCAAATGCCCACCATAATAGACATTTTTTTAGATACTGTGGCCAGTCTGCCCGAATCATTACGCAATTAGTTGTTTAATTTAAGACAACCGTTGTTACTCTTGCTCGGAGTTACTTGATGTTGCTTATTTAATTTTAATTGTGATGAGGCATTGGCAACCTTACGAGAGTCGTAGTGATTCCTGGCAGTTCCTCACGAAAATACGCATTTTTTAGATACTGTGGAAAGTCTCTCCAAAGCGGTAATCCACTAGCTGTTTGTCTTCAGAGAAACTGATAGAGGTTTCTTCAAGTTGCTGACGTGAGTCTAATTGTGGCGAGGCATTGGCTACCTTAAGAGAGTCATAGTTACTCTTGCCAAATGCTCACCATAATAGACATTTTTTAGATACTGTGGCCAGTCTGCCCGAAGCGATACGCCACTAGTTGTTTAATTTAAGACAACCATCGTTATCCTTGCTAGGAGTTACTTGATGTTGCTGATTTAATTTTAATTGTGACGAGGCATTGGCAACCTTACGAGAGTCATAGTGATTCCTGGCAGTTCCTCACCAAAATACGCATTTTTTAGATACTGTGGAAAGTCTCTCCAAAGCGGTAATCCACTAGCGGTTTATCTTAAGAGAAACTGCCAGAGGTTTCTTGAAGTTCCTGAAGTGAGTCTAATTGTGACGAGGCATTGGCTACCTTAAGAGAGTCATAGTTACTCTTGCCAAATGCTCACCATAATAGACATTTTTTAGATACTGTGGCCAGTCTGCCCGAAGCGATACGCCACTAGTTGTTTAATTTAAGACAACCACCGTTACCCTTGCTAGGAGTTACTTGATGTTGCTGATTTAATTTTAATTGTGACGAGGCATTGGCATCCTTACGAGAGTCATAGTGATTCCTGGCAGTTCCTCACCAAAATACGCATTTGTTAGATATTGTGGAAAGTCTCTCCGAAGCGGTAATCCACTAGCTGCTTATCTTAAGTGAAACTGCCAGAGATTTCTTGAAGTTGCTGATGTGAGTCTAATTGTGACGAGGCATTGGCTACCTTAAGAGAGTCATAGTGACTCTTGCCAAATGCCCACCATAATAGACATTTTTTTAGATACTGTGGCCAGTCTGCCCGAATCATTACGCAATTAGTTGTTTAATTTAAGACAACCATTGTTACTCTTGCTCGGAGTTACTTGATGTTGCTTATTTAATTTTAATTGTGATGAGGCATTGGCAACCTTACGAGAGTCGTAGTGATTCCTGGCAGTTCCTCACGAAAATACGCATTTTTTAGATACTGTGGAAAGTCTCTCCAAAGCGGTAATCCACTAGCTGTTTGTCTTCAGAGAAACTGATAGAGGTTTCTTCAAGTTGCTGACGTGAGTCTAATTGTGGCGAGGCATTGGCTACCTTAAGAGAGTCATAGTTACTCTTGCCAAATGCTCACCATAATAGACATTTTTTAGATACTGTGGCCAGTCTGCCCGAAGCGATACGCCACTAGTTGTTTAATTTAAGACAACCATCGTTATCCTTGCTAGGAGTTACTTGATGTTGCTGATTTAATTTTAATTGTGACGAGGCATTGGCAACCTTACGAGAGTCATAGTGATTCCTGGCAGTTCCTCACCAAAATACGCATTTTTTAGATACTGTGGAAAGTCTCTCCAAAGCGGTAATCCACTAGCTGCTTATCTTAAGTGAAACTGCCAGAGGTTTCTTGAAGTTGCTGAGGTGAGTCTAATTGTGACGAGGCATTGGCTACCTTAAGAGAGTCATAGTGACTTTTGCCAAATGCTCACCATAATAGACATTTTTTTAGATACTGTGGCCAGTCTGCCCGAAGCGATACGCCACTAGTTGTTTAATTTAAGACAACCATCGTTACCCTTGCTAGGAGTTACTTGATGTTGCTGATTTAATTTTAATTGTGACGAGGCATTGGCAACCTTACGAGAGTCATAGTGATTCCTGGCAGTTCCTCACCAAAATACGCATTTTTTAGATACTGTGGAAAGTCTCTCCAAAGCGGTAATCCACTAGCGGTTTATCTTAAGAGAAACTGCCAGAGGTTTCTTGAAGTTCCTGAAGTGAGTCTAATTGTGACGAGGCATTGGCTACCTTAAGAGAGTCATAGTTACTCTTGCCAAATGCTCACCATAATAGACATTTTTTAGATACTGTGGCCAGTCTGCCCGAAGCGATACGCCACTAGTTGTTTAATTTAAGACAACCACCGTTACCCTTGCTAGGAGTTACTTGATGTTGCTGATTTAATTTTAATTGTGACGAGGCATTGGCAACCTTACGAGAGTCATAGTGATTCCTGGCAGTTCCTCACCAAAATACGCATTTGTTAGATATTGTGGAAAGTCTCTCCGAAGCGGTAATCCACTAGCTGCTTATCTTAAGTGAAACTGCCAGAGATTTCTTGAAGTTGCTGATGTGAGTCTAATTGTGACGAGGCATTGGCTACCTTAAGAGAGTCATAGTGACTCTTGCCAAATGCCCACCATAATAGACATTTTTTTAGATACTGTGGCCAGTCTGCCCGAATCATTACGCAATTAGTTGTTTAATTTAAGACAACCATTGTTACTCTTGCTCGGAGTTACTTGATGTTGCTTATTTAATTTTAATTGTGATGAGGCATTGGCAACCTTACGAGAGTCGTAGTGATTCCTGGCAGTTCCTCACGAAAATACGCATTTTTTAGATACTGTGGAAAGTCTCTCCAAAGCGGTAATCCACTAGCTGTTTGTCTTCAGAGAAACTGATAGAGGTTTCTTCAAGTTGCTGACGTGAGTCTAATTGTGGCGAGGCATTGGCTACCTTAAGAGAGTCATAGTTACTCTTGCCAAATGCTCACCATAATAGACATTTTTTAGATACTGTGGCCAGTCTGCCCGAAGCGATACGCCACTAGTTGTTTAATTTAAGACAACCATCGTTATCCTTGCTAGGAGTTACTTGATGTTGCTGATTTAATTTTAATTGTGACGAGGCATTGGCAACCTTACGAGAGTCATAGTGATTCCTGGCAGTTCCTCACCAAAATACGCATTTTTTAGATACTGTGGAAAGTCTATCCAACGCGGTAATCCACTAGCTGCTTATCTTAAGTGAAACTGCCAGAGGTTTCTTGAAGTTGCTGATGTGAGTCTAATTGTGACGAGGCATTGGCTACCTTAAGAGAGTCATACTGACTTTTGCCAAATGCTCACCATAATAGACATTTTTTTAGATACTGTGGCCAGTCTGCCCGAAGCGATACGCCACTAGTTGTTTAATTTAAGACAACCATCGTTACCCTTGCTAGGAGTTACTTGATGTTGCTGATTTAATTTTAATTGTGACGAGGCATTGGCAACCTTACGAGAGTCATAGTGATTCCTGGCAGTTCCTCACCAAAATACGCATTTTTTAGATACTGTGGAAAGTCTCTCCAAAGCGGTAATCCACTAGCGGTTTATCTTAAGAGAAACTGCCAGAGGTTTCTTGAAGTTCCTGAAGTGAGTCTAATTGTGACGAGGCATTGGCTACCTTAAGAGAGTCATAGTTACTCTTGCCAAATGCTCACCATAATAGACATTTTTTAGATACTGTGGCCAGTCTGCCCGAAGCGATACGCCACTAGTTGTTTAATTTAAGACAACCATCGTTACCCTTGCTAGGAGTTACTTGATGTTGCTGATTTAATTTTAATTGTGACGAGGCATTGGCAACCTTACGAGAGTCATAGTGATTCCTGGCAGTTCCTCACCAAAATACGCATTTGTTAGATATTGTGGAAAGTCTCTCCGAAGCGGTAATCCACTAGCTGCTTATCTTAAGTGAAACTGCCAGAGATTTCTTGAAGTTGCTGATGTGAGTCTAATTGTGACGAGGCATTGGCTACCTTAAGAGAGTCATAGTGACTCTTGCCAAATGCCCACCATAATAGACATTTTTTTAGATACTGTGGCCAGTCTGCCCGAATCATTACGCAATTAGTTGTTTAATTTAAGACAACCGTTGTTACTCTTGCTCGGAGTTACTTGATGTTGCTTATTTAATTTTAATTGTGATGAGGCATTGGCAACCTTACGAGAGTCGTAGTGATTCCTGGCAGTTCCTCACGAAAATACGCATTTTTTAGATACTGTGGAAAGTCTCTCCAAAGCGGTAATCCACTAGCTGTTTGTCTTCAGAGAAACTGATAGAGGTTTCTTCAAGTTGCTGACGTGAGTCTAATTGTGGCGAGGCATTGGCTACCTTAAGAGAGTCATAGTTACTCTTGCCAAATGCTCACCATAATAGACATTTTTTAGATACTGTGGCCAGTCTGCCCGAAGCGATACGCCACTAGTTGTTTAATTTAAGACAACCATCGTTATCCTTGCTAGGAGTTACTTGATGTTGCTGATTTAATTTTAATTGTGACGAGGCATTGGCAACCTTACGAGAGTCATAGTGATTCCTGGCAGTTCCTCACCAAAATACGCATTTTTTAGATACTGTGGAAAGTCTCTCCAAAGCGGTAATCCACTAGCGGTTTATCTTAAGAGAAACTGCCAGAGGTTTCTTGAAGTTCCTGAAGTGAGTCTAATTGTGACGAGGCATTGGCTACCTTAAGAGAGTCATAGTTACTCTTGCCAAATGCTCACCATAATAGACATTTTTTAGATACTGTGGCCAGTCTGCCCGAAGCGATACGCCACTAGTTGTTTAATTTAAGACAACCACCGTTACCCTTGCTAGGAGTTACTTGATGTTGCTGATTTAATTTTAATTGTGACGAGGCATTGGCAACCTTACGAGAGTCATAGTGATTCCTGGCAGTTCCTCACCAAAATACGCATTTGTTAGATATTGTGGAAAGTCTCTCCGAAGCGGTAATCCACTAGCTGCTTATCTTAAGTGAAACTGCCAGAGATTTCTTGAAGTTGCTGATGTGAGTCTAATTGTGACGAGGCATTGGCTACCTTAAGAGAGTCATAGTGACTCTTGCCAAATGCCCACCATAATAGACATTTTTTTAGATACTGTGGCCAGTCTGCCCGAATCATTACGCAATTAGTTGTTTAATTTAAGACAACCATTGTTACTCTTGCTCGGAGTTACTTGATGTTGCTTATTTAATTTTAATTGTGATGAGGCATTGGCAACCTTACGAGAGTCGTAGTGATTCCTGGCAGTTCCTCACGAAAATACGCATTTTTTAGATACTGTGGAAAGTCTCTCCAAAGCGGTAATCCACTAGCTGTTTGTCTTCAGAGAAACTGATAGAGGTTTCTTCAAGTTGCTGACGTGAGTCTAATTGTGGCGAGGCATTGGCTACCTTAAGAGAGTCATAGTTACTCTTGCCAAATGCTCACCATAATAGACATTTTTTAGATACTGTGGCCAGTCTGCCCGAAGCGATACGCCACTAGTTGTTTAATTTAAGACAACCATCGTTATCCTTGCTAGGAGTTACTTGATGTTGCTGATTTAATTTTAATTGTGACGAGGCATTGGCAACCTTACGAGAGTCATAGTGATTCCTGGCAGTTCCTCACCAAAATACGCATTTTTTAGATACTGTGGAAAGTCTATCCAACGCGGTAATCCACTAGCTGCTTATCTTAAGTGAAACTGCCAGAGGTTTCTTGAAGTTGCTGATGTGAGTCTAATTGTGACGAGGCATTGGCTACCTTAAGAGAGTCATACTGACTTTTGCCAAATGCTCACCATAATAGACATTTTTTTAGATACTGTGGCCAGTCTGCCCGAAGCGATACGCCACTAGTTGTTTAATTTAAGACAACCATCGTTACCCTTGCTAGGAGTTACTTGATGTTGCTGATTTAATTTTAATTGTGACGAGGCATTGGCAACCTTACGAGAGTCATAGTGATTCCTGGCAGTTCCTCACCAAAATACGCATTTTTTAGATACTGTGGAAAGTCTCTCCAAAGCGGTAATCCACTAGCGGTTTATCTTAAGAGAAACTGCCAGAGGTTTCTTGAAGTTCCTGAAGTGAGTCTAATTGTGACGAGGCATTGGCTACCTTAAGAGAGTCATAGTTACTCTTGCCAAATGCTCACCATAATAGACATTTTTTAGATACTGTGGCCAGTCTGCCCGAAGCGATACGCCACTAGTTGTTTAATTTAAGACAACCATCGTTACCCTTGCTAGGAGTTACTTGATGTTGCTGATTTAATTTTAATTGTGACGAGGCATTGGCAACCTTACGAGAGTCATAGTGATTCCTGGCAGTTCCTCACCAAAATACGCATTTGTTAGTTATTGTGGAAAGTCTCTCCGAAGCGGTAATCCACTAGCTGCTTATCTTAAGTGAAACTGCCAGAGATTTCTTGAAGTTGCTGATGTGAGTCTAATTGTGACGAGGCATTGGCTACCTTAAGAGAGTCATAGTGACTCTTGCCAAATGCCCACCATAATAGACATTTTTTTAGATACTGTGGCCAGTCTGCCCGAATCATTACGCAATTAGTTGTTTAATTTAAGACAACCGTTGTTACTCTTGCTCGGAGTTACTTGATGTTGCTTATTTAATTTTAATTGTGATGAGGCATTGGCAACCTTACGAGAGTCGTAGTGATTCCTGGCAGTTCCTCACGAAAATACGCATTTTTTAGATACTGTGGAAAGTCTCTCCAAAGCGGTAATCCACTAGCTGTTTGTCTTCAGAGAAACTGATAGAGGTTTCTTCAAGTTGCTGACGTGAGTCTAATTGTGGCGAGGCATTGGCTACCTTAAGAGAGTCATAGTTACTCTTGCCAAATGCTCACCATAATAGACATTTTTTAGATACTGTGGCCAGTCTGCCCGAAGCGATACGCCACTAGTTGTTTAATTTAAGACAACCATCGTTATCCTTGCTAGGAGTTACTTGATGTTGCTGATTTAATTTTAATTGTGACGAGGCATTGGCAACCTTACGAGAGTCATAGTGATTCCTGGCAGTTCCTCACCAAAATACGCATTTTTTAGATACTGTGGAAAGTCTCTCCAAAGCGGTAATCCACTAGCGGTTTATCTTAAGAGAAACTGCCAGAGGTTTCTTGAAGTTCCTGAAGTGAGTCTAATTGTGACGAGGCATTGGCTACCTTAAGAGAGTCATAGTTACTCTTGCCAAATGCTCACCATAATAGACATTTTTTAGATACTGTGGCCAGTCTGCCCGAAGCGATACGCCACTAGTTGTTTAATTTAAGACAACCATCGTTACCCTTGCTAGGAGTTACTTGATGTTGCTGATTTAATTTTAATTGTGACGAGGCATTGGCAACCTTACGAGAGTCATAGTGATTCCTGGCAGTTCCTCACCAAATACGCATTTGTCAGATATTGTGGAAAGTCTCTCCGAAGCGGTAATCCACTAGCTGCTTATCTTAAGTGAAACTGCCAGAGATTTCTTGAAGTTGCTGATGTGAGTCTAATTGTGACGAGGCATTGGCTACCTTAAGAGAGTCATAGTGACTCTTGCCAAATGCCCACCATAATAGACATTTTTTTAGATACTGTGGCCAGTCTGCCCGAATCATTACGCAATTAGTTGTTTAATTTAAGACAACCATTGTTACTCTTGCTCGGAGTTACTTGATGTTGCTTATTTAATTTTAATTGTGATGAGGCATTGGCAACCTTACGAGAGTCGTAGTGATTCCTGGCAGTTCCTCACGAAAATACGCATTTTTTAGATACTGTGGAAAGTCTCTCCAAAGCGGTAATCCACTAGCTGTTTGTCTTCAGAGAACCTGATAGAGGTTTCTTCAAGTTGCTGACGTGAGTCTAATTGTGGCGAGGCATTGGCTACCTTAAGAGAGTCATAGTTACTCTTGCCAAATGCTCACCATAATAGACATTTTTTAGATACTGTGGCCAGTCTGCCCGAAGCGATACGCCACTAGTTGTTTAATTTAAGACAACCATCGTTATCCTTGCTAGGAGTTACTTGATGTTGCTGATTTAATTTTAATTGTGACGAGGCATTGGCAACCTTACGAGAGTCATAGTGATTCCTGGCAGTTCCTCACCAAAATACGCATTTTTTAGATACTGTGGAAAGTCTCTCCAAAGCGGTAATCCACTAGCTGCTTATCTTAAGTGAAACTGCCAGAGGTTTCTTGAAGTTGCTGATGTGAGTCTAATTGTGACGAGGCATTGGCTACCTTAAGAGAGTCATACTGACTTTTGCCAAATGCTCACCATAATAGACATTTTTTTAGATACTGTGGCCAGTCTGCCCGAAGCGATACGCCACTAGTTGTTTAATTTAAGACAACCATCGTTACCCTTGCTAGGAGTTACTTGATGTTGCTGATTTAATTTTAATTGTGACGAGGCATTGGCAACCTTACGAGAGTCATAGTGATTCCTGGCAGTTCCTCATCAAAATACGCATTTTTTAGATACTGTGGAAAGTCTCTTTAAAGCGGTAATCCACTAGCGGTTTATCTTAAGAGAAACTGCCAGAGGTTTCTTGAAGTTCCTGAAGTGAGTCTAATTGTGACGAGGCATTGGCTACCTTAAGAGAGTCATAGTTACTCTTGCCAAATGCTCACCATAATAGACATTTTTTAGATACTGTGGCCAGTCTGCCCGAAGCGATACGCCACTAGTTGTTTAATTTAAGACAACCATCGTTACCCTTGCTAGGAGTTACTTGATGTTGCTGATTTAATTTTAATTGTGACGAGGCATTGGCAACCTTACGAGAGTCATAGTGATTCCTGACAGTTCCTCACCAAAATACGCATTTGTTAGATATTGTGGAAAGTCTCTCCGAAGCGGTAATCCACTAGCTGCTTATCTTAAGTGAAACTGCCAGAGATTTCTTGAAGTTGCTGATGTGAGTCTAATTGTGACGAGGCATTGGCTACCTTAAGAGAGTCATAGTGACTCTTGCCAAATGCTCACCATAATAGACATTTTTTTTATACTGTGGCCAGTCTGCCCGAAGCGATACGCCACTAGTTGTTTAATTTAAGACAACCATCGTTACCCTTGCTAGGAGTTACTTGATGTTGCTGATTTAATTTTAATTGTGACGAGGCATTGGCAACCTTACGAGAGTCATAGTGATTCCTGGCAGTTCCTCACCAAAATACGCATTTTTTAGATACTGTGGAAAGTCTATCCAACGCGGTAATCCACTAGCTGCTTATCTTAAGTGAAACTGCCAGAGGTTTCTTGAAGTTGCTGATGTGAGTCTAATTGTGACGAGGCATTGGCTACCTTAAGAGAGTCATACTGACTTTTGCCAAATGCTCACCATAATAGACATTTTTTTAGATACTGTGGCCAGTCTGCCCGAAGCGATACGCCACTAGTTGTTTAATTTAAGACAACCATCGTTACCCTTGCTAGGAGTTACTTGATGTTGCTGATTTAATTTTAATTGTGACGAGGCATTGGAAACCTTACGAGAGTCATAGTGATTCCTGGCAGTTCCTCACCAAAATACGCATTTTTTAGATACTGTGGAAAGTCTCTCCAAAGCGGTAATCCACTAGCTGCTTATCTTAAGAGAAACTGCCAGAGGTTTCTTGAAGTTCCTGAAGTGAGTCTAATTGTGACGAGGCATTGGCTACCTTAAGAGAGTCATAGTTACTCTTGCCAAATGCTCACCATAATAGACATTTTTTAGATACTGTGGCCAGTCTGCCCGAAGCGATACGCCACTAGTTGTTTAATTTAAGACAACCATCGTTACCCTTGCTAGGAGTTACTTGATGTTGCTGATTTAATTTTAATTGTGACGAGGCATTGGCAACCTTACGAGAGTCATAGTGATTCCTGGCAGTTCCTCACCAAATACGCATTTGTCAGATATTGTGGAAAGTCTCTCCGAAGCGGTAATCCACTAGCTGCTTATCTTAAGTGAAACTGCCAGAGATTTCTTGAAGTTGCTGATGTGAGTCTAATTGTGACGAGGCATTGGCTACCTTAAGAGAGTCATAGTGACTCTTGCCAAATGCCCACCATAATAGACATTTTTTTAGATACTGTGGCCAGTCTGCCCGAATCATTACGCAATTAGTTGTTTAATTTAAGACAACCATTGTTACTCTTGCTCGGAGTTACTTGATGTTGCTGATTTAATTTTAATTGTGACGAGGCATTGGCAACCTTACGAGAGTCATAGTGATTCCTGGCAGTTCCTCACCAAAATACGCATTTTTTAGATACTGTGGAAAGTCTATCCAACGCGGTAATCCACTAACTGCTTATCTTAAGTGAAACTGCCAGAGGTTTCTTGAAGTTGCTGATGTGAGTCTAATTGTGACGAGGCATTGGCTACCTTAAGAGAGTCATACTGACTTTTGCCAAATGCTCACCATAATAGACATTTTTTTAGATACTGTGGCCAGTCTGCCCGAAGCGATACGCCACTAGTTGTTTAATTTAAGACAACCATCGTTACCCTTGCTAGGAGTTACTTGATGTTGCTGATTTAATTTTAATTGTGACGAGGCATTGGCAACCTTACGAGAGTCATAGTGATTCCTGGCAGTTCCTCATCAAAATACGCATTTTTTAGATACTGTGGAAAGTCTCTTTAAAGCGGTAATCCACTAGCGGTTTATCTTAAGAGAAACTGCCAGAGGTTTCTTGAAGTTCCTGAAGTGAGTCTAATTGTGACGAGGCATTGGCTACCTTAAGAGAGTCATAGTTACTCTTGCCAAATGCTCACCATAATAGACATTTTTTAGATACTGTGGCCAGTCTGCCCGAAGCGATACGCCACTAGTTGTTTAATTTAAGACAACCATCGTTACCCTTGCTAGGAGTTACTTGATGTTGCTGATTTAATTTTAATTGTGACGAGGCATTGGCAACCTTACGAGAGTCATAGTGATTCCTGACAGTTCCTCACCAAAATACGCATTTGTTAGATATTGTGGAAAGTCTCTCCGAAGCGGTAATCCACTAGCTGCTTATCTTAAGTGAAACTGCCAGAGATTTCTTGAAGTTGCTGATGTGAGTCTAATTGTGACGAGGCATTGGCTACCTTAAGAGAGTCATAGTGACTCTTGCCAAATGCTCACCATAATAGACATTTTTTTTATACTGTGGCCAGTCTGCCCGAAGCGATACGCCACTAGTTGTTTAATTTAAGACAACCATCGTTACCCTTGCTAGGAGTTACTTGATGTTGCTGATTTAATTTTAATTGTGACGAGGCATTGGCAACCTTACGAGAGTCATAGTGATTCCTGGCAGTTCCTCACCAAAATACGCATTTTTTAGATACTGTGGAAAGTCTATCCAACGCGGTAATCCACTAGCTGCTTATCTTAAGTGAAACTGCCAGAGGTTTCTTGAAGTTGCTGATGTGAGTCTAATTGTGACGAGGCATTGGCTACCTTAAGAGAGTCATACTGACTTTTGCCAAATGCTCACCATAATAGACATTTTTTTAGATACTGTGGCCAGTCTGCCCGAAGCGATACGCCACTAGTTGTTTAATTTAAGACAACCATCGTTACCCTTGCTAGGAGTTACTTGATGTTGCTGATTTAATTTTAATTGTGACGAGGCATTGGAAACCTTACGAGAGTCATAGTGATTCCTGGCAGTTCCTCACCAAAATACGCATTTTTTAGATACTGTGGAAAGTCTCTCCAAAGCGGTAATCCACTAGCTGCTTATCTTAAGAGAAACTGCCAGAGGTTTCTTGAAGTTCCTGAAGTGAGTCTAATTGTGACGAGGCATTGGCTACCTTAAGAGAGTCATAGTTACTCTTGCCAAATGCTCACCATAATAGACATTTTTTAGATACTGTGGCCAGTCTGCCCGAAGCGATACGCCACTAGTTGTTTAATTTAAGACAACCATCGTTACCCTTGCTAGGAGTTACTTGATGTTGCTGATTTAATTTTAATTGTGACGAGGCATTGGCAACCTTACGAGAGTCATAGTGATTCCTGGCAGTTCCTCACCAAAATACGCATTTGTTAGATATTGTGGAAAGTCTCTCCGAAGCGGTAATCCACTAGCTGCTTATCTTAAGTGAAACTGCCAGAGATTTCTTGAAGTTGCTGATGTGAGTCTAATTGTGACGAGGCATTGGCTACCTTAAGAGAGTCATAGTGACTCTTGCCAAATGCCCACCATAATAGACATTTTTTTAGATACTGTGGCCAGTCTGCCCGAATCATTACGCAATTAGTTGTTTAATTTAAGACAACCGTTGTTACTCTTGCTCGGAGTTACTTGATGTTGCTTATTTAATTTTAATTGTGATGAGGCATTGGCAACCTTACGAGAGTCGTAGTGATTCCTGGCAGTTCCTCACGAAAATACGCATTTTTTAGATACTGTGGAAAGTCTCTCCAAAGCGGTAATCCACTAGCTGTTTGTCTTCAGAGAAACTGATAGAGGTTTCTTCAAGTTGCTGACGTGAGTCTAATTGTGGCGAGGCATTGGCTACCTTAAGAGAGTCATAGTTACTCTTGCCAAATGCTCACCATAATAGACATTTTTTAGATACTGTGGCCAGTCTGCCCGAAGCGATACGCCACTAGTTGTTTAATTTAAGACAACCATCGTTATCCTTGCTAGGAGTTACTTGATGTTGCTGATTTAATTTTAATTGTGACGAGGCATTGGCAACCTTACGAGAGTCATAGTGATTCCTGGCAGTTCCTCACCAAAATACGCATTTTTTAGATACTGTGGAAAGTCTCTCCAAAGCGGTAATCCACTAGCGGTTTATCTTAAGAGAAACTGCCAGAGGTTTCTTGAAGTTCCTGAAGTGAGTCTAATTGTGACGAGGCATTGGCTACCTTAAGAGAGTCATAGTTACTCTTGCCAAATGCTCACCATAATAGACATTTTTTAGATACTGTGGCCAGTCTGCCCGAAGCGATACGCCACTAGTTGTTTAATTTAAGACAACCATCGTTACCCTTGCTAGGAGTTACTTGATGTTGCTGATTTAATTTTAATTGTGACGAGGCATTGGCAACCTTACGAGAGTCATAGTGATTCCTGGCAGTTCCTCACCAAATACGCATTTGTCAGATATTGTGGAAAGTCTCTCCGAAGCGGTAATCCACTAGCTGCTTATCTTAAGTGAAACTGCCAGAGATTTCTTGAAGTTGCTGATGTGAGTCTAATTGTGACGAGGCATTGGCTACCTTAAGAGAGTCATAGTGACTCTTGCCAAATGCCCACCATAATAGACATTTTTTTAGATACTGTGGCCAGTCTGCCCGAATCATTACGCAATTAGTTGTTTAATTTAAGACAACCATTGTTACTCTTGCTCGGAGTTACTTGATGTTGCTTATTTAATTTTAATTGTGATGAGGCATTGGCAACCTTACGAGAGTCGTAGTGATTCCTGGCAGTTCCTCACGAAAATACGCATTTTTTAGATACTGTGGAAAGTCTCTCCAAAGCGGTAATCCACTAGCTGTTTGTCTTCAGAGAACCTGATAGAGGTTTCTTCAAGTTGCTGACGTGAGTCTAATTGTGGCGAGGCATTGGCTACCTTAAGAGAGTCATAGTTACTCTTGCCAAATGCTCACCATAATAGACATTTTTTAGATACTGTGGCCAGTCTGCCCGAAGCGATACGCCACTAGTTGTTTAATTTAAGACAACCATCGTTATCCTTGCTAGGAGTTACTTGATGTTGCTGATTTAATTTTAATTGTGACGAGGCATTGGCAACCTTACGAGAGTCATAGTGATTCCTGGCAGTTCCTCACCAAAATACGCATTTTTTAGATACTGTGGAAAGTCTCTCCAAAGCGGTAATCCACTAGCTGCTTATCTTAAGTGAAACTGCCAGAGGTTTCTTGAAGTTGCTGATGTGAGTCTAATTGTGACGAGGCATTGGCTACCTTAAGAGAGTCATACTGACTTTTGCCAAATGCTCACCATAATAGACATTTTTTTAGATACTGTGGCCAGTCTGCCCGAAGCGATACGCCACTAGTTGTTTAATTTAAGACAACCATCGTTACCCTTGCTAGGAGTTACTTGATGTTGCTGATTTAATTTTAATTGTGACGAGGCATTGGCAACCTTACGAGAGTCATAGTGATTCCTGGCAGTTCCTCATCAAAATACGCATTTTTTAGATACTGTGGAAAGTCTCTTTAAAGCGGTAATCCACTAGCGGTTTATCTTAAGAGAAACTGCCAGAGGTTTCTTGAAGTTCCTGAAGTGAGTCTAATTGTGACGAGGCATTGGCTACCTTAAGAGAGTCATAGTTACTCTTGCCAAATGCTCACCATAATAGACATTTTTTAGATACTGTGGCCAGTCTGCCCGAAGCGATACGCCACTAGTTGTTTAATTTAAGACAACCATCGTTACCCTTGCTAGGAGTTACTTGATGTTGCTGATTTAATTTTAATTGTGACGAGGCATTGGCAACCTTACGAGAGTCATAGTGATTCCTGACAGTTCCTCACCAAAATACGCATTTGTTAGATATTGTGGAAAGTCTCTCCGAAGCGGTAATCCACTAGCTGCTTATCTTAAGTGAAACTGCCAGAGATTTCTTGAAGTTGCTGATGTGAGTCTAATTGTGACGAGGCATTGGCTACCTTAAGAGAGTCATAGTGACTCTTGCCAAATGCTCACCATAATAGACATTTTTTTTATACTGTGGCCAGTCTGCCCGAAGCGATACGCCACTAGTTGTTTAATTTAAGACAACCATCGTTACCCTTGCTAGGAGTTACTTGATGTTGCTGATTTAATTTTAATTGTGACGAGGCATTGGCAACCTTACGAGAGTCATAGTGATTCCTGGCAGTTCCTCACCAAAATACGCATTTTTTAGATACTGTGGAAAGTCTATCCAACGCGGTAATCCACTAGCTGCTTATCTTAAGTGAAACTGCCAGAGGTTTCTTGAAGTTGCTGATGTGAGTCTAATTGTGACGAGGCATTGGCTACCTTAAGAGAGTCATACTGACTTTTGCCAAATGCTCACCATAATAGACATTTTTTTAGATACTGTGGCCAGTCTGCCCGAAGCGATACGCCACTAGTTGTTTAATTTAAGACAACCATCGTTACCCTTGCTAGGAGTTACTTGATGTTGCTGATTTAATTTTAATTGTGACGAGGCATTGGAAACCTTACGAGAGTCATAGTGATTCCTGGCAGTTCCTCACCAAAATACGCATTTTTTAGATACTGTGGAAAGTCTATCCAAAGCGGTAATCCACTAGCTGCTTATCTTAAGTGAAACTGCCAGAGGTTTCTTGAAGTTGCTGATGTGAGTCTAATTGTGACGAGGCATTGGCTACCTTAAGAGAGTCATACTGACTTTTGCCAAATGCTCACCATAATAGACATTTTTTTAGATACTGTGGCCAGTCTGCCCGAAGCGATACGCCACTAGTTGTTTAATTTAAGACAACCATCGTTACCCTTGCTAGGAGTTACTTGATGTTGCTGATTTAATTTTAATTGTGACGAGGCATTGGCAACCTTACGAGAGTCATAGTGATTCCTGGCAGTTCCTCACCAAAATACGCATTTTTTAGATACTGTGGAAAGTCTCTCCAAAGCGGTAATCCACTAGCTGCTTATCTTAAGTGAAACTGCCAGAGGTTTCTTGAAGTTGCTGATGTGAGTCTAATTGTGACGAGGCATTGGCTACCTTAAGAGAGTCATACTGACTTTTGCCAAATGCTCACCATAATAGACATTTTTTTAGATACTGTGGCCAGTCTGCCCGAAGCGATACGCCACTAGTTGTTTAATTTAAGACAACCATCGTTACCCTTGCTAGGAGTTACTTGATGTTGCTGATTTAATTTTAATTGTGACGAGGCATTGGCAACCTTACGAGAGTCATAGTGATTCCTGGCAGTTCCTCACCAAAATACGCATTTTTTAGATACTGTGGAAAGTCTCTTTAAAGCGGTAATCCACTAGCGGTTTATCTTAAGAGAAACTGCCAGAGGTTTCTTGAAGTTCCTGAAGTGAGTCTAATTGTGACGAGGCATTGGCTACCTTAAGAGAGTCATAGTGACTCTTGCCAAATGCCCACCATAATAGACATTTTTTTAGATACTGTGGCCAGTCTGCCCGAATCATTACGCAATTAGTTGTTTAATTTAAGACAACCATTGTTACTCTTGCTCGGAGTTACTTGATGTTGCTTATTTAATTTTAATTGTGATGAGGCATTGGCAACCTTACGAGAGTCGTAGTGATTCCTGGCAGTTCCTCACGAAAATACGCATTTTTTAGATGCTGTGGAAAGTCTCTCCAAAGCGGTAATCCACTAGCTGTTTGTCTTCAGAGAAACTGATAGAGGTTTCTTCAAGTTGCTGACATGAGTCTAATTGTGGCGAGGCATTGGCTACCTTAAGAGAGTCATAGTTACTCTTGCCAAATGCTCACCATAATAGACATTTTTTAGATACTGTGGCCAGTCTGCCCGAAGCGATACGCCACTAGTTGTTTAATTTAAGACAACCATCGTTATCCTTGCTAGGAGTTACTTGATGTTGCTGATTTAATTTTAATTGTGACGAGGCATTGGCAACCTTACGAGAGTCATAGTGATTCCTGGCAGTTCCTCACCAAAATACGCATTTTTTAGATACTGTGGAAAGTCTCTCCAAAGCGGTAATCCACTAGCTGCTTATCTTAAGTGAAACTGCCAGAGGTTTCTTGAAGTTGCTGATGTGAGTCTAATTGTGACGAGGCATTGGCTACCTTAAGAGATTCATAGTGACTCTTGCCAAATGCTCACCATAATAGACATTTTTTTAGATACTGTGGCCAGTCTGCCCGAAGCGATACGCCACTAGTTGTTTAATTTAAGACAACCATCGTTACCCTTGCTAGGAGTTACTTGATGTTGCTGATTTAATTTTAATTGTGACGAGGCATTGGCAACCTTACGAGAGTCATAGTGATTCCTGGCAGTTCCTCACCAAAATACGCATTTTTTAGATACTGTGGAAAGTCTATCCAAAGCGGTAATCCACTAGCTGCTTATCTTAAGTGAAACTGCCAGAGGTTTCTTGAAGTTGCTGATGTGAGTCTAATTGTGACGAGGCATTGGCTACCTTAAGAGAGTCATACTGACTTTTGCCAAATGCTCACCATAATAGACATTTTTTTAGATACTGTGGCCAGTCTGCCCGAAGCGATACGCCACTAGTTGTTTAATTTAAGACAACCATCGTTACCCTTGCTAGGAGTTACTTGATGTTGCTGATTTAATTTTAATTGTGACGAGGCATTGGCAACCTTACGAGAGTCATAGTGATTCCTGGCAGTTCCTCACCAAAATACGCATTTTTTAGATACTGTGGAAAGTCTCTCCAAAGCGGTAATCCACTAGCGGTTTATCTTAAGAGAAACTGCCAGAGGTTTCTTGAAGTTCCTGAAGTGAGTCTAATTGTGACGAGGCATTGGCTACCTTAAGAGAGTCATAGTTACTCTTGCCAAATGCTCACCATAATAGACATTTTTTAGATACTGTGGCCAGTCTGCCCGAAGCGATACGCCACTAGTTGTTTAATTTAAGACAACCATCGTTATCCTTGCTAGGAGTTACTTGATGTTGCTGATTTAATTTTAATTGTGACGAGGCATTGGCAACCTTACGAGAGTCATAGTGATTCCTGGCAGTTCCTCACCAAAATACGCATTTTTTAGATACTGTGGAAAGTCTATCCAAAGCGGTAATCCACTAGCTGCTTATCTTAAGTGAAACTGCCAGAGGTTTCTTGAAGTTGCTGATGTGAGTCTAATTGTGACGAGGCATTGGCTACCTTAAGAGAGTCATACTGACTTTTGCCAAATGCTCACCATAATAGACATTTTTTTAGATACTGTGGCCAGTCTGCCCGAAGCGATACGCCACTAGTTGTTTAATTTAAGACAACCATCGTTACCCTTGCTAGGAGTTACTTGATGTTGCTGATTTAATTTTAATTGTGACGAGGCATTGGCAACCTTACGAGAGTCATAGTGATTCCTGACAGTTCCTCACCAAAATACGCATTTGTTAGATATTGTGGAAAGTCTCTCCGAAGCGGTAATCCACTAGCTGCTTATCTTAAGTGAAACTGCCAGAGATTTCTTGAAGTTGCTGATGTGAGTCTAATTGTGACGAGGCATTGGCTACCTTAAGAGAGTCATAGTGACTCTTGCCAAATGCTCACCATAATAGACATTTTTTTTATACTGTGGCCAGTCTGCCCGAAGCGATACGCCACTAGTTGTTTAATTTAAGACAACCATCGTTACCCTTGCTAGGAGTTACTTGATGTTGCTGATTTAATTTTAATTGTGACGAGGCATTGGCAACCTTACGAGAGTCATAGTGATTCCTGGCAGTTCCTCACCAAAATACGCATTTTTTAGATACTGTGGAAAGTCTATCCAACGCGGTAATCCACTAGCTGCTTATCTTAAGTGAAACTGCCAGAGGTTTCTTGAAGTTGCTGATGTGAGTCTAATTGTGACGAGGCATTGGCTACCTTAAGAGAGTCATACTGACTTTTGCCAAATGCTCACCATAATAGACATTTTTTTAGATACTGTGGCCAGTCTGCCCGAAGCGATACGCCACTAGTTGTTTAATTTAAGACAACCATCGTTACCCTTGCTAGGAGTTACTTGATGTTGCTGATTTAATTTTAATTGTGACGAGGCATTGGAAACCTTACGAGAGTCATAGTGATTCCTGGCAGTTCCTCACCAAAATACGCATTTTTTAGATACTGTGGAAAGTCTATCCAAAGCGGTAATCCACTAGCTGCTTATCTTAAGTGAAACTGCCAGAGGTTTCTTGAAGTTGCTGATGTGAGTCTAATTGTGACGAGGCATTGGCTACCTTAAGAGAGTCATACTGACTTTTGCCAAATGCTCACCATAATAGACATTTTTTTAGATACTGTGGCCAGTCTGCCCGAAGCGATACGCCACTAGTTGTTTAATTTAAGACAACCATCGTTACCCTTGCTAGGAGTTACTTGATGTTGCTGATTTAATTTTAATTGTGACGAGGCATTGGCAACCTTACGAGAGTCATAGTGATTCCTGGCAGTTCCTCACCAAAATACGCATTTTTTAGATACTGTGGAAAGTCTCTCCAAAGCGGTAATCCACTAGCTGCTTATCTTAAGTGAAACTGCCAGAGGTTTCTTGAAGTTGCTGATGTGAGTCTAATTGTGACGAGGCATTGGCTACCTTAAGAGAGTCATACTGACTTTTGCCAAATGCTCACCATAATAGACATTTTTTTAGATACTGTGGCCAGTCTGCCCGAAGCGATACGCCACTAGTTGTTTAATTTAAGACAACCATCGTTACCCTTGCTAGGAGTTACTTGATGTTGCTGATTTAATTTTAATTGTGACGAGGCATTGGCAACCTTACGAGAGTCATAGTGATTCCTGGCAGTTCCTCACCAAAATACGCATTTTTTAGATACTGTGGAAAGTCTCTTTAAAGCGGTAATCCACTAGCGGTTTATCTTAAGAGAAACTGCCAGAGGTTTCTTGAAGTTCCTGAAGTGAGTCTAATTGTGACGAGGCATTGGCTACCTTAAGAGAGTCATAGTGACTCTTGCCAAATGCCCACCATAATAGACATTTTTTTAGATACTGTGGCCAGTCTGCCCGAATCATTACGCAATTAGTTGTTTAATTTAAGACAACCATTGTTACTCTTGCTCGGAGTTACTTGATGTTGCTTATTTAATTTTAATTGTGATGAGGCATTGGCAACCTTACGAGAGTCGTAGTGATTCCTGGCAGTTCCTCACGAAAATACGCATTTTTTAGATACTGTGGAAAGTCTCTCCAAAGCGGTAATCCACTAGCTGTTTGTCTTCAGAGAAACTGATAGAGGTTTCTTCAAGTTGCTGACATGAGTCTAATTGTGGCGAGGCATTGGCTACCTTAAGAGAGTCATAGTTACTCTTGCCAAATGCTCACCATAATAGACATTTTTTAGATACTGTGGCCAGTCTGCCCGAAGCGATACGCCACTAGTTGTTTAATTTAAGACAACCATCGTTATCCTTGCTAGGAGTTACTTGATGTTGCTGATTTAATTTTAATTGTGACGAGGCATTGGCAACCTTACGAGAGTCATAGTGATTCCTGGCAGTTCCTCACCAAAATACGCATTTTTTAGATACTGTGGAAAGTCTCTCCAAAGCGGTAATCCACTAGCTGCTTATCTTAAGTGAAACTGCCAGAGGTTTCTTGAAGTTGCTGATGTGAGTCTAATTGTGACGAGGCATTGGCTACCTTAAGAGATTCATAGTGATTCTTGCCAAATGCTCACCATAATAGACATTTTTTTAGATACTGTGGCCAGTCTGCCCGAAGCGATACGCCACTAGTTGTTTAATTTAAGACAACCATCGTTACCCTTGCTAGGAGTTACTTGATGTTGCTGATTTAATTTTAATTGTGACGAGGCATTGGCAACCTTACGAGAGTCATAGTGATTCCTGGCAGTTCCTCACCAAAATACGCATTTTTTAGATACTGTGGAAAGTCTATCCAAAGCGGTAATCCACTAGCTGCTTATCTTAAGTGAAACTGCCAGAGGTTTCTTGAAGTTGCTGATGTGAGTCTAATTGTGACGAGGCATTGGCTACCTTAAGAGAGTCATACTGACTTTTGCCAAATGCTCACCATAATAGACATTTTTTTAGATACTGTGGCCAGTCTGCCCGAAGCGATACGCCACTAGTTGTTTAATTTAAGACAACCATCGTTACCCTTGCTAGGAGTTACTTGATGTTGCTGATTTAATTTTAATTGTGACGAGGCATTGGCAACCTTACGAGAGTCATAGTGATTCCTGGCAGTTCCTCACCAAAATACGCATTTTTTAGATACTGTGGAAAGTCTCTCCAAAGCGGTAATCCACTAGCGGTTTATCTTAAGAGAAACTGCCAGAGGTTTCTTGAAGTTCCTGAAGTGAGTCTAATTGTGACGAGGCATTGGCTACCTTAAGAGAGTCATAGTTACTCTTGCCAAATGCTCACCATAATAGACATTTTTTAGATACTGTGGCCAGTCTGCCCGAAGCGATACGCCACTAGTTGTTTAATTTAAGACAACCATCGTTATCCTTGCTAGGAGTTACTTGATGTTGCTGATTTAATTTTAATTGTGACGAGGCATTGGCAACCTTACGAGAGTCATAGTGATTCCTGGCAGTTCCTCACCAAAATACGCATTTTTTAGATACTGTGGAAAGTCTATCCAAAGCGGTAATCCACTAGCTGCTTATCTTAAGTGAAACTGCCAGAGGTTTCTTGAAGTTGCTGATGTGAGTCTAATTGTGACGAGGCATTGGCTACCTTAAGAGAGTCATACTGACTTTTGCCAAATGCTCACCATAATAGACATTTTTTTAGATACTGTGGCCAGTCTGCCCGAAGCGATACGCCACTAGTTGTTTAATTTAAGACAACCATCGTTACCCTTGCTAGGAGTTACTTGATGTTGCTGATTTAATTTTAATTGTGACGAGGCATTGGCAACCTTACGAGAGTCATAGTGATTCCTGGCAGTTCCTCACCAAAATACGCATTTTTTAGATACTGTGGAAAGTCTCTTTAAAGCGGTAATCCACTAGCGGTTTATCTTAAGAGAAACTGCCAGAGGTTTCTTGAAGTTCCTGAAGTGAGTCTAATTGTGACGAGGCATTGGCTACCTTAAGAGAGTCATAGTTACTCTTGCCAAATGCTCACCATAATAGACATTTTTTAGATACTGTGGCCAGTCTGCCCGAAGCGATACGCCACTAGTTGTTTAATTTAAGACAACCATCGTTATCCTTGCTAGGAGTTACTTGATGTTGCTGATTTAATTTTAATTGTGACGAGGCATTGGCAACCTTACGAGAGTCATAGTGATTCCTGGCAGTTCCTCACCAAAATACGCATTTTTTAGATACTGTGGAAAGTCTATCCAAAGCGGTAATCCACTAGCTGCTTATCTTAAGTGAAACTGCCAGAGGTTTCTTGAAGTTGCTGATGTGAGTCTAATTGTGACGAGGCATTGGCTACCTTAAGAGAGTCATACTGACTTTTGCCAAATGCTCACCATAATAGACATTTTTTTAGATACTGTGGCCAGTCTGCCCGAAGCGATACGCCACTAGTTGTTTAATTTAAGACAACCATCGTTACCCTTGCTAGGAGTTACTTGATGTTGCTGATTTAATTTTAATTGTGACGAGGCATTGGCAACCTTACGAGAGTCATAGTGATTCCTGGCAGTTCCTCACCAAAATACGCATTTTTTAGATACTGTGGAAAGTCTCTCCAAAGCGGTAATCCACTAGCGGTTTATCTTAAGAGAAACTGCCAGAGGTTTCTTGAAGTTCCTGAAGTGAGTCTAATTGTGACGAGGCATTGGCTACCTTAAGAGAGTCATAGTTACTCTTGCCAAATGCTCACCATAATAGACATTTTTTAGATACTGTGGCCAGTCTGCCCGAAGCGATACGCCACTAGTTGTTTAATTTAAGACAACCATCGTTATCCTTGCTAGGAGTTACTTGATGTTGCTGATTTAATTTTAATTGTGACGAGGCATTGGCAACCTTACGAGAGTCATAGTGATTCCTGGCAGTTCCTCACCAAAATACGCATTTTTTAGATACTGTGGAAAGTCTATCCAAAGCGGTAATCCACTAGCTGCTTATCTTAAGTGAAACTGCCAGAGGTTTCTTGAAGTTGCTGATGTGAGTCTAATTGTGACGAGGCATTGGCTACCTTAAGAGAGTCATACTGACTTTTGCCAAATGCTCACCATAATAGACATTTTTTTAGATACTGTGGCCAGTCTGCCCGAAGCGATACGCCACTAGTTGTTTAATTTAAGACAACCATCGTTACCCTTGCTAGGAGTTACTTGATGTTGCTGATTTAATTTTAATTGTGACGAGGCATTGGCAACCTTACGAGAGTCATAGTGATTCCTGGCAGTTCCTCACCAAAATACGCATTTTTTAGATACTGTGGAAAGTCTCTTTAAAGCGGTAATCCACTAGCGGTTTATCTTAAGAGAAACTGCCAGAGGTTTCTTGAAGTTCCTGAAGTGAGTCTAATTGTGACGAGGCATTGGCTACCTTAAGAGAGTCATAGTTACTCTTGCCAAATGCTCACCATAATAGACATTTTTTAGATACTGTGGCCAGTCTGCCCGAAGCGATACGCCACTAGTTGTTTAATTTAAGACAACCATCGTTATCCTTGCTAGGAGTTACTTGATGTTGCTGATTTAATTTTAATTGTGACGAGGCATTGGCAACCTTACGAGAGTCATAGTGATTCCTGGCAGTTCCTCACCAAAATACGCATTTTTTAGATACTGTGGAAAGTCTATCCAAAGCGGTAATCCACTAGCTGCTTATCTTAAGTGAAACTGCCAGAGGTTTCTTGAAGTTGCTGATGTGAGTCTAATTGTGACGAGGCATTGGCTACCTTAAGAGAGTCATACTGACTTTTGCCAAATGCTCACCATAATAGACATTTTTTTAGATACTGTGGCCAGTCTGCCCGAAGCGATACGCCACTAGTTGTTTAATTTAAGACAACCATCGTTACCCTTGCTAGGAGTTACTTGATGTTGCTGATTTAATTTTAATTGTGACGAGGCATTGGCAACCTTACGAGAGTCATAGTGATTCCTGGCAGTTCCTCACCAAAATACGCATTTTTTAGATACTGTGGAAAGTCTCTTTAAAGCGGTAATCCACTAGCGGTTTATCTTAAGAGAAACTGCCAGAGGTTTCTTGAAGTTCCTGAAGTGAGTCTAATTGTGACGAGGCATTGGCTACCTTAAGAGAGTCATAGTTACTCTTGCCAAATGCTCACCATAATAGACATTTTTTAGATACTGTGGCCAGTCTGCCCGAAGCGATACGCCACTAGTTGTTTAATTTAAGACAACCATCGTTACCCTTGCTAGGAGTTACTTGATGTTGCTGATTTAATTTTAATTGTGACGAGGCATTGGCAACCTTACGAGAGTCATAGTGATTCCTGGCAGTTCCTCACCAAAATACGCATTTGTTAGATATTGTGGAAAGTCTCTCCGAAGCGGTAATCCACTAGCTGCTTATCTTAAGTGAAACTGCCAGAGGTTTCTTGAAGTTGCTGATGTGAGTCTAATTGTGACGAGGCATTGGCTACCTTAAGAGAGTCATAGTGACTCTTGCCAAATGCTCACCATAATAGACATTTTTTTTATACTGTGGCCAGTCTGCCCGAAGCGATACGCCACTAGTTGTTTAATTTAAGACAACCATCGTTACCCTTGCTAGGAGTTACTTGATGTTGCTGATTTAATTTTAATTGTGACGAGGCATTGGAAACCTTACGAGAGTCATAGTGATTCCTGGCAGTTCCTCACCAAAATACGCATTTTTTAGATACTGTGGAAAGTCTATCCAAAGCGGTAATCCACTAGCTGCTTATCTTAAGTGAAACTGCCAGAGGTTTCTTGAAGTTGCTGATGTGAGTCTAATTGTGACGAGGCATTGGCTACCTTAAGAGAGTCATACTGACTTTTGCCAAATGCTCACCATAATAGACATTTTTTTAGATACTGTGGCCAGTCTGCCCGAAGCGATACGCCACTAGTTGTTTAATTTAAGACAACCATCGTTACCCTTGCTAGGAGTTACTTGATGTTGCTGATTTAATTTTAATTGTGACGAGGCATTGGAAACCTTACGAGAGTCATAGTGATTCCTGGCAGTTCCTCACCAAAATACGCATTTTTTAGATACTGTGGAAAGTCTATCCAAAGCGGTAATCCACTAGCTGCTTATCTTAAGTGAAACTGCCAGAGGTTTCTTGAAGTTGCTGATGTGAGTCTAATTGTGACGAGGCATTGGCTACCTTAAGAGAGTCATAGTGACTCTTGCCAAATGCCCACCATAATAGACATTTTTTTAGATACTGTGGCCAGTCTGCCCGAATCATTACGCAATTAGTTGTTTAATTTAAGACAACCATTGTTACTCTTGCTCGGAGTTACTTGATGTTGCTTATTTAATTTTAATTGTGATGAGGCATTGGCAACCTTACGAGAGTCGTAGTGATTCCTGGCAGTTCCTCACGAAAATACGCATTTTTTAGATACTGTGGAAAGTCTCTCCAAAGCGGTAATCCACTAGCTGTTTGTCTTCAGAGAAACTGATAGAGGTTTCTTCAAGTTGCTGACAAGAGTCTAATTGTGGCGAGGCATTGGCTACCTTAAGAGAGTCATAGTTACTCTTGCCAAATGCTCACCATAATAGACATTTTTTAGATACTGTGGCCAGTCTGCCCGAAGCGATACGCCACTAGTTGTTTAATTTAAGACAACCATCGTTATCCTTGCTAGGAGTTACTTGATGTTGCTGATTTAATTTTAATTGTGACGAGGCATTGGCAACCTTACGAGAGTCATAGTGATTCCTGGCAGTTCCTCACCAAAATACGCATTTTTTAGATACTGTGGAAAGTCTCTCCAAAGCGGTAATCCACTAGCTGCTTATCTTAAGTGAAACTGCCAGAGGTTTCTTGAAGTTGCTGATGTGAGTCTAATTGTGACGAGGCATTGGCTACCTTAAGAGATTCATAGTGACTCTTGCCAAATGCTCACCATAATAGACATTTTTTTAGATACTGTGGCCAGTCTGCCCGAAGCGATACGCCACTAGTTGTTTAATTTAAGACAACCATCGTTACCCTTGCTAGGAGTTACTTGATGTTGCTGATTTAATTTTAATTGTGACGAGGCATTGGCAACCTTACGAGAGTCATAGTGATTCCTGGCAGTTCCTCACCAAAATACGCATTTTTTAGATACTGTGGAAAGTCTATCCAAAGCGGTAATCCACTAGCTGCTTATCTTAAGTGAAACTGCCAGAGGTTTCTTGAAGTTGCTGATGTGAGTCTAATTGTGACGAGGCATTGGCTACACTAAGAGAGTCATACTGACTTTTGCCAAATGCTCACCATAATAGACATTTTTTTAGATACTGTGGCCAGTCTGCCCGAAGCGATACGCCACTAGTTGTTTAATTTAAGACAACCATCGTTACCCTTGCTAGGAGTTACTTGATGTTGCTGATTTAATTTTAATTGTGACGAGGCATTGGCAACCTTACGAGAGTCATAGTGATTCCTGGCAGTTCCTCACCAAAATACGCATTTTTTAGATACTGTGGAAAGTCTCTCCAAAGCGGTAATCCACTAGCGGTTTATCTTAAGAGAAACTGCCAGAGGTTTCTTGAAGTTCCTGAAGTGAGTCTAATTGTGACGAGGCATTGGCTACCTTAAGAGAGTCATAGTTACTCTTGCCAAATGCTCACCATAATAGACATTTTTTAGATACTGTGGCCAGTCTGCCCGAATCATTACGCAATTAGTTGTTTAATTTAAGACAACCATTGTTACTCTTGCTCGGAGTTACTTGATGTTGCTTATTTAATTTTAATTGTGATGAGGCATTGGCAACCTTACGAGAGTCGTAGTGATTCCTGGCAGTTCCTCACGAAAATACGCATTTTTTAGATACTGTGGAAAGTCTCTCCAAAGCGGTAATCCACTAGCTGTTTGTCTTCAGAGAAACTGATAGAGGTTTCTTCAAGTTGCTGACGTGAGTCTAATTGTGGCGAGGCATTGGCTACCTTAAGAGAGTCATAGTTACTCTTGCCAAATGCTCACCATAATAGACATTTTTTAGATACTGTGGCCAGTCTGCCCGAAGCGATACGCCACTAATTGTTTAATTTAAGACAACCATCGTTATCCTTGCTAGGAGTTACTTGATGTTGCTGATTTAATTTTAATTGTGACGAGGCATTGGCAACCTTACGAGAGTCATAGTGATTCCTGGCAGTTCCTCACCAAAATACGCATTTTTTAGATACTGTGGAAAGTCTATCCAAAGCGGTAATCCACTAGCTGCTTATCTTAAGTGAAACTGCCAGAGGTTTCTTGAAGTTGCTGATGTGAGTCTAATTGTGACGAGGCATTGGCTACCTTAAGAGAGTCATACTGACTTTTGCCAAATGCTCACCATAATAGACATTTTTTTAGATACTGTGGCCAGTCTGCCCGAAGCGATACGCCACTAGTTGTTTAATTTAAGACAACCATCGTTACCCTTGCTAGGAGTTACTTGATGTTGCTGATTTAATTTTAATTGTGACGAGGCATTGGCAACCTTACGAGAGTCATAGTGATTCCTGGCAGTTCCTCACCAAAATACGCATTTTTTAGATACTGTGGAAAGTCTCCCCAAAGCGGTAATCCACTAGCGGTTTATCTTAAGAGAAACTGCCAGAGGTTTCTTGAAGTTCCTGAAGTGAGTCTAATTGTGACGAGGCATTGTCTACCTTAAGAGAGTCATAGTTACTCTTGCCAAATGCTCACCATAATAGACATTTTTTAGATACTGTGGCCAGTCTGCCCGAAGCGATACGCCACTAGTTGTTTAATTTAAGACAACCATCGTTATCCTTGCTAGGAGTTACTTGATGTTGCTGATTTAATTTTAATTGTGACGAGGCATTGGCAACCTTACGAGAGTCATAGTGATTCCTGGCAGTTCCTCACCAAAATACGCATTTTTTAGATACTGTGGAAAGTCTCTCCAAAGGGGTAATCCACTAGCTGCTTATCCTAAGTGAAACTGCCAGAGGTTTCTTGAAGTTGCTGATGTGAATCTAATTGTGACGAGGCATTGGCTACCTTAAGAGATTCATAGTGACTCTTGCCAAATGCTCACCATAATAGACATTTTTTTAGATACTGTGGCCAGTCTGCCCGAAGCGATACGCCACTAGTTGTTTAATTTAAGACAACCATCGTTACCCTTGCTAGGAGTTACTTGATGTTGCTGATTTAATTTTAATTGTGACGAGGCATTGGCAACCTTACGAGAGTTATAGTGATTCCTGGCAGTTCCTCACCAAAATACGCATTTTTTAGATACTGTGGAAAGTCTATCTAACGCGGTAATCCACTAGCTGCTTATCTTAAGTGAAACTGCCAGAGGTTTCTTGAAGTTGCTGATGTGAGTCTAATTGTGACGAGGCATTGGCTACCTTAAGAGAGTCATACTGACTTTTGCCAAATGCTCACCATAATAGACATTTTTTTAGATACTGTGGCCAGTCTGCCCGAAGCGATACGCCACTAGTTGTTTAATTTAAGACAACCATCGTTACCCTTGCTAGGAGTTACTTGATGTTGCTGATTTAATTTTAATTGTGACGAGGCATTGGAAACCTTACGAGAGTCATAGTGATTCCTGGCAGTTCCTCACCAAAATACGCATTTTTTAGATACTGTGGAAAGTCTATCCAAAGCGGTAATCCACTAGCTGCTTATCTTAAGTGAAACTGCCAGAGGTTCCTTGAAGTTGCTGATGTGAGTCTAATTGTGACGAGGCATTGGCTACCTTAAGAGAGTCATAGTGACTTTTGCCAAATGCTCACCATAATAGACATTTTTTTAGATACTGTGGCCAGTCTGCCCGAAGCGATACGCCACTAGTTGTTTAATTTAAGACAACCATCGTTACCCTTGCTAGGAGTTACTTGATGTTGCTGATTTAATTTTAATTGTGACGAGGCATTGGCAACCTTACGAGAGTCATAGTGATTCCTGGCAGTTCCTCACCAAAATACGCATTTGTTAGATATTGTGGAAAGTCTCTCCGAAGCGGTAATCCACTAGCTGCTTATCTTAAGTGAAACTGCCAGAGATTTCTTGAAGTTGCTGATGTGAGTCTAATTGTGACGAGGCATTGGCTACCTTAAGAGAGTCATAGTGACTCTTGCCAAATGCCCACCATAATAGACATTTTTTTAGATACTGTGGCCAGTCTGCCCGAATCATTACGCAATTAGTTGTTTAATTTAAGACAACCATTGTTACTCTTGCTCGGAGTTACTTGATGTTGCTTATTTAATTTTAATTGTGATGAGGCATTGGCAACCTTACGAGAGTAGTAGTGATTCCTGGCAGTTCCTCACGAAAATACGCATTTTTTAGATACTGTGGAAAGTCTCTCCAAAGCGGTAATCCACTAGCTGTTTGTCTTCAGAGAAACTGATAGAGGTTTCTTCAAGTTGCTGACGTGAGTCTAATTGTGGCGAGGCATTGGCTACCTTAAGAGAGTCATAGTTACTCTTGCCAAATGCTCACCATAATAGACATTTTTTAGATACTGTGGCCAGTCTGCCCGAAGCGATACGCCACTAATTGTTTAATTTAAGACAACCATCGTTATCCTTGCTAGGAGTTACTTGATGTTGCTGATTTAATTTTAATTGTGACGAGGCATTGGCAACCTTACGAGAGTCATAGTGATTCCTGGCAGTTCCTCACCAAAATACGCATTTTTTAGATACTGTGGAAAGTCTATCCAAAGCGGTAATCCACTAGCTGCTTATCTTAAGTGAAACTGCCAGAGGTTTCTTGAAGTTGCTGATGTGAGTCTAATTGTGACGAGGCATTGGCTACCTTAAGAGAGTCATACTGACTTTTGCCAAATGCTCACCATAATAGACATTTTTTTAGATACTGTGGCCAGTCTGCCCGAAGCGATACGCCACTAGTTGTTTAATTTAAGACAACCATCGTTACCCTTGCTAGGAGTTACTTGATGTTGCTGATTTAATTTTAATTGTGACGAGGCATTGGCAACCTTACGAGAGTCATAGTGATTCCTGGCAGTTCCTCACCAAAATACGCATTTTTTAGATACTGTGGAAAGTCTCCCCAAAGCGGTAATCCACTAGCGGTTTATCTTAAGAGAAACTGCCAGAGGTTTCTTGAAGTTCCTGAAGTGAGTCTAATTGTGACGAGGCATTGTCTACCTTAAGAGAGTCATAGTTACTCTTGCCAAATGCTCACCATAATAGACATTTTTTAGATACTGTGGCCAGTCTGCCCGAAGCGATACGCCACTAGTTGTTTAATTTAAGACAACCATCGTTACCCTTGCTAGGAGTTACTTGATGTTGCTGATTTAATTTTAATTGTGACGAGGCATTGGCAACCTTACGAGAGTCATAGTGATTCCTGGCAGTTCCTCACCAAAATACGCATTTGTTAGATATTGTGGAAAGTCTCTCCGAAGCGGTAATCCACTAGCTGCTTATCTTAAGTGAAACTGCCAGAGATTTCTTGAAGTTGCTGATGTGAGTCTAATTGTGACGAGGCATTGGCTACCTTAAGAGAGTCATAGTGACTCTTGCCAAATGCCCACCATAATAGACATTTTTTTAGATACTGTGGCCAGTCTGCCCGAATCATTACGCAATTAGTTGTTTAATTTAAGACAACCATTGTTACTCTTGCTCGGAGTTACTTGATGTTGCTTATTTAATTTTAATTGTGATGAGGCATTGGCAACCTTACGAGAGTAGTAGTGATTCCTGGCAGTTCCTCACGAAAATACGCATTTTTTAGATACTGTGGAAAGTCTCTCCAAAGCGGTAATCCACTAGCTGTTTGTCTTCAGAGAAACTGATAGAGGTTTCTTCAAGTTGCTGACGTGAGTCTAATTGTGGCGAGGCATTGGCTACCTTAAGAGAGTCATAGTTACTCTTGCCAAATGCTCACCATAATAGACATTTTTTAGATACTGTGGCCAGTCTGCCCGAAGCGATACGCCACTAATTGTTTAATTTAAGACAACCATCGTTATCCTTGCTAGGAGTTACTTGATGTTGCTGATTTAATTTTAATTGTGACGAGGCATTGGCAACCTTACGAGAGTCATAGTGATTCCTGGCAGTTCCTCACCAAAATACGCATTTTTTAGATACTGTGGAAAGTCTATCCAAAGCGGTAATCCACTAGCTGCTTATCTTAAGTGAAACTGCCAGAGGTTTCTTGAAGTTGCTGATGTGAGTCTAATTGTGACGAGGCATTGGCTACCTTAAGAGAGTCATACTGACTTTTGCCAAATGCTCACCATAATAGACATTTTTTTAGATACTGTGGCCAGTCTGCCCGAAGCGATACGCCACTAGTTGTTTAATTTAAGACAACCATCGTTACCCTTGCTAGGAGTTACTTGATGTTGCTGATTTAATTTTAATTGTGACGAGGCATTGGCAACCTTACGAGAGTCATAGTGATTCCTGGCAGTTCCTCACCAAAATACGCATTTTTTAGATACTGTGGAAAGTCTCCCCAAAGCGGTAATCCACTAGCGGTTTATCTTAAGAGAAACTGCCAGAGGTTTCTTGAAGTTCCTGAAGTGAGTCTAATTGTGACGAGGCATTGTCTACCTTAAGAGAGTCATAGTTACTCTTGCCAAATGCTCACCATAATAGACATTTTTTAGATACTGTGGCCAGTCTGCCCGAAGCGATACGCCACTAGTTGTTTAATTTAAGACAACCATCGTTATCCTTGCTAGGAGTTACTTGATGTTGCTGATTTAATTTTAATTGTGACGAGGCATTGGCAACCTTACGAGAGTCATAGTGATTCCTGGCAGTTCCTCACCAAAATACGCATTTTTTAGATACTGTGGAAAGTCTCTCCAAAGGGGTAATCCACTAGCTGCTTATCTTAAGTGAAACTGCCAGAGGTTTCTTGAAGTTGCTGATGTGAGTCTAATTGTGACGAGGCATTGGCTACCTTAAGAGATTCATAGTGACTCTTGCCAAATGCTCACCATAATAGACATTTTTTTAGATACTGTGGCCAGTCTGCCCGAAGCGATACGCCACTAGTTGTTTAATTTAAGACAACCATCGTTACCCTTGCTAGGAGTTACTTGATGTTGCTGATTTAATTTTAATTGTGACGAGGCATTGGCAACCTTACGAGAGTCATAGTGATTCCTGGCAGTTCCTCACCAAAATACGCATTTTTTAGATACTGTGGAAAGTCTATCCAACGCGGTAATCCACTAGCTGCTTATCTTAAGTGAAACTGCCAGAGGTTTCTTGAAGTTGCTGATGTGAGTCTAATTGTGACGAGGCATTGGCTACCTTAAGAGAGTCATACTGACTTTTGCCAAATGCTCACCATAATAGACATTTTTTTAGATACTGTGGCCAGTCTGCCCGAAGCGACACGCCACTAGTTGTTTAATTTAAGACAACCATCGTTACCCTTGCTAGGAGTTACTTGATGTTGCTGATTTAATTTTAATTGTGACGAGGCATTGGAAACCTTACGAGAGTCATAGTGATTCCTGGCAGTTCCTCACCAAAATACGCATTTTTTAGATACTGTGGAAAGTCTATCCAAAGCGGTAATCCACTAGCTGCTTATCTTAAGTGAAACTGCCAGAGGTTCCTTGAAGTTGCTGATGTGAGTCTAATTGTGATGAGGCATTGGCTACCTTAAGAGAGTCATAGTGACTTTTGCCAAATGCTCACCATAATAGACATTTTTTTAGATACTGTGGCCAGTCTGCCCGAAGCGATACGCCACTAGTTGTTTAATTTAAGACAACCATCGTTACCCTTGCTAGGAGTTACTTGATGTTGCTGATTTAATTTTAATTGTGACGAGGCATTGGCAACCTTACGAGAGTCATAGTGATTCCTGGCAGTTCCTCACCAAAATACGCATTTTTTAGATACTGTGGAAAGTCTCCCCAAAGCGGTAATCCACTAGCGGTTTATCTTAAGAGAAACTGCCAGAGGTTTCTTGAAGTTCCTGAAGTGAGTCTAATTGTGACGAGGCATTGTCTACCTTAAGAGAGTCATAGTTACTCTTGCCAAATGCTCACCATAATAGACATTTTTTAGATACTGTGGCCAGTCTGCCCGAAGCGATACGCCACTAGTTGTTTAATTTAAGACAACCATCGTTATCCTTGCTAGGAGTTACTTGATGTTGCTGATTTAATTTTAATTGTGACGAGGCATTGGCAACCTTACGAGAGTCATAGTGATTCCTGGCAGTTCCTCACCAAAATACGCATTTTTTAGATACTGTGGAAAGTCTCTCCAAAGGGGTAATCCACTAGCTGCTTATCTTAAGTGAAACTGCCAGAGGTTTCTTGAAGTTGCTGATGTGAGTCTAATTGTGACGAGGCATTGGCTACCTTAAGAGATTCATAGTGACTCTTGCCAAATGCTCACCATAATAGACATTTTTTTAGATACTGTGGCCAGTCTGCCCGAAGCGATACGCCACTAGTTGTTTAATTTAAGACAACCATCGTTACCCTTGCTAGGAGTTACTTGATGTTGCTGATTTAATTTTAATTGTGACGAGGCATTGGCAACCTTACGAGAGTCATAGTGATTCCTGGCAGTTCCTCACCAAAATACGCATTTTTTAGATACTGTGGAAAGTCTATCCAACGCGGTAATCCACTAGCTGCTTATCTTAAGTGAAACTGCCAGAGGTTTCTTGAAGTTGCTGATGTGAGTCTAATTGTGACGAGGCATTGGCTACCTTAAGAGAGTCATACTGACTTTTGCCAAATGCTCACCATAATAGACATTTTTTTAGATACTGTGGCCAGTCTGCCCGAAGCGACACGCCACTAGTTGTTTAATTTAAGACAACCATCGTTACCCTTGCTAGGAGTTACTTGATGTTGCTGATTTAATTTTAATTGTGACGAGGCATTGGAAACCTTACGAGAGTCATAGTGATTCCTGGCAGTTCCTCACCAAAATACGCATTTTTTAGATACTGTGGAAAGTCTATCCAAAGCGGTAATCCACTAGCTGCTTATCTTAAGTGAAACTGCCAGAGGTTCCTTGAAGTTGCTGATGTGAGTCTAATTGTGATGAGGCATTGGCTACCTTAAGAGAGTCATAGTGACTTTTGCCAAATGCTCACCATAATAGACATTTTTTTAGATACTGTGGCCAGTCTGCCCGAAGCGATACGCCACTAGTTGTTTAATTTAAGACAACCATCGTTACCCTTGCTAGGAGTTACTTGATGTTGCTGATTTAATTTTAATTGTGACGAGGCATTGGCAACCTTACGAGAGTCATAGTGATTCCTGGCAGTTCCTCACCAAAATACGCATTTGTTAGATATTGTGGAAAGTCTCTCCGAAGCGGTAATCCACTAGCTGCTTATCTTAAGTGAAACTGCCAGAGATTTCTTGAAGTTGCTGATGTGAGTCTAATTGTGACGAGGCATTGGCTACCTTAAGAGAGTCATAGTGACTCTTGCCAAATGCCCACCATAATAGACATTTTTTTAGATACTGTGGCCAGTCTGCCCGAATCATTACGCAATTAGTTGTTTAATTTAAGACAACCATTGTTACTCTTGCTCGGAGTTACTTGATGTTGCTTATTTAATTTTAATTGTGATGAGGCATTGGCAACCTTACGAGAGTCGTAGTGATTCCTGGCAGTTCCTCACGAAAATACGCATTTTTTAGATACTGTGGAAAGTCTCTCCAAAGCGGTAATCCACTAGCTGTTTGTCTTCAGAGAAACTGATAGAGGTTTCTTCAAGTTGCTGACGTGAGTCTAATTGTGGCGAGGCATTGGCTACCTTAAGAGAGTCATAGTTACTCTTGCCAAATGCTCACCATAATAGACATTTTTTAGATACTGTGGCCAGTCTGCCCGAAGCGATACGCCACTAATTGTTTAATTTAAGACAACCATCGTTATCCTTGCTAGGAGTTACTTGATGTTGCTGATTTAATTTTAATTGTGACGAGGCATTGGCAACCTTACGAGAGTCATAGTGATTCCTGGCAGTTCCTCACCAAAATACGCATTTTTTAGATACTGTGGAAAGTCTATCCAAAGCGGTAATCCACTAGCTGCTTATCTTAAGTGAAACTGCCAGAGGTTTCTTGAAGTTGCTGATGTGAGTCTAATTGTGACGAGGCATTGGCTACCTTAAGAGAGTCATACTGACTTTTGCCAAATGCTCACCATAATAGACATTTTTTTAGATACTGTGGCCAGTCTGCCCGAAGCGATACGCCACTAGTTGTTTAATTTAAGACAACCATCGTTACCCTTGCTAGGAGTTACTTGATGTTGCTGATTTAATTTTAATTGTGACGAGGCATTGGCAACCTTACGAGAGTCATAGTGATTCCTGGCAGTTCCTCACCAAAATACGCATTTTTTAGATACTGTGGAAAGTCTCCCCAAAGCGGTAATCCACTAGCGGTTTATCTTAAGAGAAACTGCCAGAGGTTTCTTGAAGTTCCTGAAGTGAGTCTAATTGTGACGAGGCATTGTCTACCTTAAGAGAGTCATAGTTACTCTTGCCAAATGCTCACCATAATAGACATTTTTTAGATACTGTGGCCAGTCTGCCCGAAGCGATACGCCACTAGTTGTTTAATTTAAGACAACCATCGTTATCCTTGCTAGGAGTTACTTGATGTTGCTGATTTAATTTTAATTGTGACGAGGCATTGGCAACCTTACGAGAGTCATAGTGATTCCTGGCAGTTCCTCACCAAAATACGCATTTTTTAGATACTGTGGAAAGTCTCTCCAAAGCGGTAATCCACTAGCTGCTTATCTTAAGTGAAACTGCCAGAGGTTTCTTGAAGTTGCTGATGTGAGTCTAATTGTGACGAGGCATTGGCTACCTTAAGAGATTCATAGTGACTCTTGCCAAATGCTCACCATAATAGACATTTTTTTAGATACTGTGGCCAGTCTGCCCGAAGCGATACGCCACTAGTTGTTTAATTTAAGACAACCATCGTTACCCTTGCTAGGAGTTACTTGATGTTGCTGATTTAATTTTAATTGTGACGAGGCATTGGCAACCTTACGAGAGTCATAGTGATTCCTGGCAGTTCCTCACCAAAATACGCATTTTTTAGATACTGTGGAAAGTCTATCCAACGCGGTAATCCACTAGCTGCTTATCTTAAGTGAAACTGCCAGAGGTTTCTTGAAGTTGCTGATGTGAGTCTAATTGTGACGAGGCATTGGCTACCTTAAGAGAGTCATAGTGACTTTTGCCAAATGCTCACCATAATAGACATTTTTTTAGATACTGTGGCCAGTCTGCCCGAAGCGATACGCCACTAGTTGTTTAATTTAAGACAACCATCGTTACCCTTGCTAGGAGTTACTTGATGTTGCTGATTTAATTTTAATTGTGACGAGGCATTGGCAACCTTACGAGAGTCATAGTGATTCCTGGCAGTTCCTCACCAAAATACGCATTTGTTAGATATTGTGGAAAGTCTCTCCGAAGCGGTAATCCACTAGCTGCTTATCTTAAGTGAAACTGCCAGAGATTTCTTGAAGTTGCTGATGTGAGTCTAATTGTGACGAGGCATTGGCTACCTTAAGAGAGTCATAGTGACTCTTGCCAAATGCCCACCATAATAGACATTTTTTTAGATACTGTGGCCAGTCTGCCCGAATCATTACGCAATTAGTTGTTTAATTTAAGACAACCATTGTTACTCTTGCTCGGAGTTACTTGATGTTGCTTATTTAATTTTAATTGTGATGAGGCATTGGCAACCTTACGAGAGTCGTAGTGATTCCTGGCAGTTCCTCACGAAAATACGCATTTTTTAGATACTGTGGAAAGTCTCTCCAAAGCGGTAATCCACTAGCTGTTTGTCTTCAGAGAAACTGATAGAGGTTTCTTCAAGTTGCTGACGTGAGTCTAATTGTGGCGAGGCATTGGCTACCTTAAGAGAGTCATAGTTACTCTTGCCAAATGCTCACCATAATAGACATTTTTTAGATACTGTGGCCAGTCTGCCCGAAGCGATACGCCACTAGTTGTTTAATTTAAGACAACCATCGTTATCCTTGCTAGGAGTTACTTGATGTTGCTGATTTAATTTTAATTGTGACGAGGCATTGGCAACCTTACGAGAGTCATAGTGATTCCTGGCAGTTCCTCACCAAAATACGCATTTTTTAGATACTGTGGAAAGTCTCTCCAAAGGGGTAATCCACTAGCTGCTTATCTTAAGTGAAACTGCCAGAGGTTTCTTGAAGTTGCTGATGTGAGTCTAATTGTGACGAGGCATTGGCTACCTTAAGAGATTCATAGTGACTCTTGCCAAATGCTCACCATAATAGACATTTTTTTAGATACTGTGGCCAGTCTGCCCGAAGCGATACGCCACTAGTTGTTTAATTTAAGACAACCATCGTTACCCTTGCTAGGAGTTACTTGATGTTGCTGATTTAATTTTAATTGTGACGAGGCATTGGCAACCTTACGAGAGTCATAGTGATTCCTGGCAGTTCCTCACCAAAATACGCATTTTTTAGATACTGTGGAAAGTCTATCCAACGCGGTAATCCACTAGCTGCTTATCTTAAGTGAAACTGCCAGAGGTTTCTTGAAGTTGCTGATGTGAGTCTAATTGTGACGAGGCATTGGCTACCTTAAGAGAGTCATACTGACTTTTGCCAAATGCTCACCATAATAGACATTTTTTTAGATACTGTGGCCAGTCTGCCCGAAGCGATACGCCACTAGTTGTTTAATTTAAGACAACCATCGTTACCCTTGCTAGGAGTTACTTGATGTTGCTGATTTAATTTTAATTGTGACGAGGCATTGGAAACCTTACGAGAGTCATAGTGATTCCTGGCAGTTCCTCACCAAAATACGCATTTTTTAGATACTGTGGAAAGTCTATCCAAAGCGGTAATCCACTAGCTGCTTATCTTAAGTGAAACTGCCAGAGGTTTCTTGAAGTTGCTGATGTGAGTCTAATTGTGACGAGGCATTGGCTACCTTAAGAGAGTCATAGTGACTTTTGCCAAAAGCTCACCATAATAGACATTTTTTTAGATACTGTGGCCAGTCTGCCCGAAGCGATACGCCACTAGTTGTTTAATTTAAGACAACCATCGTTACCCTTGCTAGGAGTTACTTGATGTTGCTGATTTAATTTTAATTGTGACGAGGCATTGGCAACCTTACGAGAGTCATAGTGATTCCTGGCAGTTCCTCACCAAAATACGCATTTGTTAGATATTGTGGAAAGTCTCTCCGAAGCGGTAATCCACTAGCTGCTTATCTTAAGTGAAACTGCCAGAGATTTCTTGAAGTTGCTGATGTGAGTCTAATTGTGACGAGGCATTGGCTACCTTAAGAGAGTCATAGTGACTCTTGCCAAATGCCCACCATAATAGACATTTTTTTAGATACTGTGGCCAGTCTGCCCGAATCATTACGCAATTAGTTGTTTAATTTAAGACAACCATTGTTACTCTTGCTCGGAGTTACTTGATGTTGCTTATTTAATTTTAATTGTGATGAGGCATTGGCAACCTTACGAGAGTCGTAGTGATTCCTGGCAGTTCCTCACGAAAATACGCATTTTTTAGATACTGTGGAAAGTCTCTCCAAAGCGGTAATCCACTAGCTGTTTGTCTTCAGAGAAACTGATAGAGGTTTCTTCAAGTTGCTGACGTGAGTCTAATTGTGGCGAGGCATTGGCTACCTTAAGAGAGTCATAGTTACTCTTGCCAAATGCTCACCATAATAGACATTTTTTAGATACTGTGGCCAGTCTGCCCGAAGCGATACGCCACTAGTTGTTTAATTTAAGACAACCATCGTTATCCTTGCTAGGAGTTACTTGATGTTGCTGATTTAATTTTAATTGTGACGAGGCATTGGCAACCTTACGAGAGTCATAGTGATTCCTGGCAGTTCCTCACCAAAATACGCATTTTTTAGATACTGTGGAAAGTCTATCCAAAGCGGTAATCCACTAGCTGCTTATCTTAAGTGAAACTGCCAGAGGTTTCTTGAAGTTGCTGATGTGAGTCTAATTGTGACGAGGCATTGGCTACCTTAAGAGAGTCATACTGACTTTTGCCAAATGCTCACCATAATAGACATTTTTTTAGATACTGTGGCCAGTCTGCCCGAAGCGATACGCCACTAGTTGTTTAATTTAAGACAACCATCGTTACCCTTGCTAGGAGTTACTTGATGTTGCTGTTTTAATTTTAATTGTGACGAGGCATTGGCAACCTTACGAGAGTCATAGTGATTCCTGGCAGTTCCTCACCAAAATACGCATTTTTTAGATACTGTGGAAAGTCTCCCCAAAGCGGTAATCCACTAGCGGTTTATCTTAAGAGAAACTGCCAGAGGTTTCTTGAAGTTCCTGAAGTGAGTCTAATTGTGACGAGGCATTGTCTACCTTAAGAGAGTCATAGTTACTCTTGCCAAATGCTCACCATAATAGACATTTTTTAGATACTGTGGCCAGTCTGCCCGAAGCGATACGCCACTAGTTGTTTAATTTAAGACAACCATCGTTATCCTTGCTAGGAGTTACTTGATGTTGCTGATTTAATTTTAATTGTGACGAGGCATTGGCAACCTTACGAGAGTCATAGTGATTCCTGGCAGTTCCTCACCAAAATACGCATTTTTTAGATACTGTGGAAAGTCTCTCCAAAGCGGTAATCCACTAGCTGCTTATCTTAAGTGAAACTGCCAGAGGTTTCTTGAAGTTGCTGATGTGAGTCTAATTGTGACGAGGCATTGGCTACCTTAAGAGATTCATAGTGACTCTTGCCAAATGCTCACCATAATAGACATTTTTTTAGATACTGTGGCCAGTCTGCCCGAAGCGATACGCCACTAGTTGTTTAATTTAAGACAACCATCGTTACCCTTGCTAGGAGTTACTTGATGTTGCTGATTTAATTTTAATTGTGACGAGGCATTGGCAACCTTACGAGAGTCATAGTGATTCCTGGCAGTTCCTCACCAAAATACGCATTTTTTAGATACTGTGGAAAGTCTATCCAACGCGGTAATCCACTAGCTGCTTATCTTAAGTGAAACTGCCAGAGGTTTCTTAAAGTTGCTGATGTGAGTCTAATTGTGACGAGGCATTGGCTACCTTAAGAGAGTCAAAGTGACTTTTGCCAAATGCTCACCATAATAGACATTTTTTTAGATACTGTGGCCAGTCTGCCCGAAGCGATACGCCACTAGTTGTTTAATTTAAGACAACCATCGTTACCCTTGCTAGGAGTTACTTGATGTTGCTGATTTAATTTTAATTGTGACGAGGCATTGGCAACCTTACGAGAGTCATAGTGATTCCTGGCAGTTCCTCACCAAAATACGCATTTGTTAGATATTGTGGAAAGTCTCTCCGAAGCGGTAATCCACTAGCTGCTTATCTTAAGTGAAACTGCCAGAGATTTCTTGAAGTTGCTGATGTGAGTCTAATTGTGACGAGGCATTGGCTACCTTAAGAGAGTCATAGTGACTCTTGCCAAATGCCCACCATAATAGACATTTTTTTAGATACTGTGGCCAGTCTGCCCGAATCATTACGCAATTAGTTGTTTAATTTAAGACAACCATTGTTACTCTTGCTCGGAGTTACTTGATGTTGCTTATTTAATTTTAATTGTGATGAGGCATTGGCAACCTTACGAGAGTCGTAGTGATTCCTGGCAGTTCCTCACGAAAATACGCATTTTTTAGATACTGTGGAAAGTCTCTCCAAAGCGGTAATCCACTAGCTGTTTGTCTTCAGAGAAACTGATAGAGGTTTCTTCAAGTTGCTGACGTGAGTCTAATTGTGGCGAGGCATTGGCTACCTTAAGAGAGTCATAGTTACTCTTGCCAAATGCTCACCATAATAGACATTTTTTAGATACTGTGGCCAGTCTGCCCGAAGCGATACGCCACTAGTTGTTTAATTTAAGACAACCATCGTTATCCTTGCTAGGAGTTACTTGATGTTGCTGATTTAATTTTAATTGTGACGAGGCATTGGCAACCTTACGAGAGTCATAGTGATTCCTGGCAGTTCCTCACCAAAATACGCATTTTTTAGATACTGTGGAAAGTCTCTCCAAAGGGGTAATCCACTAGCTGCTTATCTTAAGTGAAACTGCCAGAGGTTTCTTGAAGTTGCTGATGTGAGTCTAATTGTGACGAGGCATTGGCTACCTTAAGAGATTCATAGTGACTCTTGCCAAATGCTCACCATAATAGACATTTTTTTAGATACTGTGGCCAGTCTGCCCGAAGCGATACGCCACTAGTTGTTTAATTTAAGACAACCATCGTTACCCTTGCTAGGAGTTACTTGATGTTGCTGATTTAATTTTAATTGTGACGAGGCATTGGCAACCTTACGAGAGTCATAGTGATTCCTGGCAGTTCCTCACCAAAATACGCATTTTTTAGATACTGTGGAAAGTCTATCCAACGCGGTAATCCACTAGCTGCTTATCTTAAGTGAAACTGCCAGAGGTTTCTTGAAGTTGCTGATGTGAGTCTAATTGTGACGAGGCATTGGCTACCTTAAGAGAGTCATACTGACTTTTGCCAAATGCTCACCATAATAGACATTTTTTTAGATACTGTGGCCAGTCTGCCCGAAGCGATACGCCACTAGTTGTTTAATTTAAGACAACCATCGTTACCCTTGCTAGGAGTTACTTGATGTTGCTGATTTAATTTTAATTGTGACGAGGCATTGGAAACCTTACGAGAGTCATAGTGATTCCTGGCAGTTCCTCACCAAAATACGCATTTTTTAGATACTGTGGAAAGTCTATCCAAAGCGGTAATCCACTAGCTGCTTATCTTAAGTGAAACTGCCAGAGGTTCCTTGAAGTTGCTGATGTGAGTCTAATTGTGACGAGGCATTGGCTACCTTAAGAGAGTCATAGTGACTTTTGCCAAAAGCTCACCATAATAGACATTTTTTTAGATACTGTGGCCAGTCTGCCCGAAGCGATACGCCACTAGTTGTTTAATTTAAGACAACCATCGTTACCCTTGCTAGGAGTTACTTGATGTTGCTGATTTAATTTTAATTGTGACGAGGCATTGGCAACCTTACGAGAGTCATAGTGATTCCTGGCAGTTCCTCACCAAAATACGCATTTGTTAGATATTGTGGAAAGTCTCTCCGAAGCGGTAATCCACTAGCTGCTTATCTTAAGTGAAACTGCCAGAGATTTCTTGAAGTTGCTGATGTGAGTCTAATTGTGACGAGGCATTGGCTACCTTAAGAGAGTCATAGTGACTCTTGCCAAATGCCCACCATAATAGACATTTTTTTAGATACTGTGGCCAGTCTGCCCGAATCATTACGCAATTAGTTGTTTAATTTAAGACAACCATTGTTACTCTTGCTCGGAGTTACTTGATGTTGCTTATTTAATTTTAATTGTGATGAGGCATTGGCAACCTTACGAGAGTCGTAGTGATTCCTGGCAGTTCCTCACGAAAATACGCATTTTTTAGATACTGTGGAAAGTCTCTCCAAAGCGGTAATCCACTAGCTGTTTGTCTTCAGAGAAACTGATAGAGGTTTCTTCAAGTTGCTGACGTGAGTCTAATTGTGGCGAGGCATTGGCTACCTTAAGAGAGTCATAGTTACTCTTGCCAAATGCTCACCATAATAGACATTTTTTAGATACTGTGGCCAGTCTGCCCGAAGCGATACGCCACTAGTTGTTTAATTTAAGACAACCATCGTTATCCTTGCTAGGAGTTACTTGATGTTGCTGATTTAATTTTAATTGTGACGAGGCATTGGCAACCTTACGAGAGTCATAGTGATTCCTGGCAGTTCCTCACCAAAATACGCATTTTTTAGATACTGTGGAAAGTCTCTCCAAAGGGGTAATCCACTAGCTGCTTATCTTAAGTGAAACTGCCAGAGGTTTCTTGAAGTTGCTGATGTGAGTCTAATTGTGACGAGGCATTGGCTACCTTAAGAGATTCATAGTGACTCTTGCCAAATGCTCACCATAATAGACATTTTTTTAGATACTGTGGCCAGTCTGCCCGAAGCGATACGCCACTAGTTGTTTAATTTAAGACAACCATCGTTACCCTTGCTAGGAGTTACTTGATGTTGCTGATTTAATTTTAATTGTGACGAGGCATTGGCAACCTTACGAGAGTCATAGTGATTCCTGGCAGTTCCTCACCAAAATACGCATTTTTTAGATACTGTGGAAAGTCTATCCAACGCGGTAATCCACTAGCTGCTTATCTTAAGTGAAACTGCCAGAGGTTTCTTGAAGTTGCTGATGTGAGTCTAATTGTGACGAGGCATTGGCTACCTTAAGAGAGTCATACTGACTTTTGCCAAATGCTCACCATAATAGACATTTTTTTAGATACTGTGGCCAGTCTGCCCGAAGCGATACGCCACTAGTTGTTTAATTTAAGACAACCATCGTTACCCTTGCTAGGAGTTACTTGATGTTGCTGATTTAATTTTAATTGTGACGAGGCATTGGAAACCTTACGAGAGTCATAGTGATTCCTGGCAGTTCCTCACCAAAATACGCATTTTTTAGATACTGTGGAAAGTCTATCCAAAGCGGTAATCCACTAGCTGCTTATCTTAAGTGAAACTGCCAGAGGTTCCTTGAAGTTGCTGATGTGAGTCTAATTGTGACGAGGCATTGGCTACCTTAAGAGAGTCATAGTGACTTTTGCCAAATGCTCACCATAATAGACATTTTTTTAGATACTGTGGCCAGTCTGCCCGAAGCGATACGCCACTAGTTGTTTAATTTAAGACAACCATCGTTACCCTTGCTAGGAGTTACTTGATGTTGCTGATTTAATTTTAATTGTGACGAGGCATTGGCAACCTTACGAGAGTCATAGTGATTCCTGGCAGTTCCTCACCAAAATACGCATTTGTTAGATATTGTGGAAAGTCTCTCCGAAGCGGTAATCCACTAGCTGCTTATCTTAAGTGAAACTGCCAGAGATTTCTTGAAGTTGCTGATGTGAGTCTAATTGTGACGAGGCATTGGCTACCTTAAGAGAGTCATAGTGACTCTTGCCAAATGCCCACCATAATAGACATTTTTTTAGATACTGTGGCCAGTCTGCCCGAATCATTACGCAATTAGTTGTTTAATTTAAGACAACCATTGTTACTCTTGCTCGGAGTTACTTGATGTTGCTTATTTAATTTTAATTGTGATGAGGCATTGGCAACCTTACGAGAGTCGTAGTGATTCCTGGCAGTTCCTCACGAAAATACGCATTTTTTAGATACTGTGGAAAGTCTCTCCAAAGCGGTAATCCACTAGCTGTTTGTCTTCAGAGAAACTGATAGAGGTTTCTTCAAGTTGCTGACGTGAGTCTAATTGTGGCGAGGCATTGGCTACCTTAAGAGAGTCATAGTTACTCTTGCCAAATGCTCACCATAATAGACATTTTTTAGATACTGTGGCCAGTCTGCCCGAAGCGATACGCCACTAATTGTTTAATTTAAGACAACCATCGTTATCCTTGCTAGGAGTTACTTGATGTTGCTGATTTAATTTTAATTGTGACGAGGCATTGGCAACCTTACGAGAGTCATAGTGATTCCTGGCAGTTCCTCACCAAAATACGCATTTTTTAGATACTGTGGAAAGTCTATCCAAAGCGGTAATCCACTAGCTGCTTATCTTAAGTGAAACTGCCAGAGGTTTCTTGAAGTTGCTGATGTGAGTCTAATTGTGACGAGGCATTGGCTACCTTAAGAGAGTCATAGTGACTTTTGCCAAATGCTCACCATAATAGACATTTTTTTAGATACTGTGGCCAGTCTGCCCGAAGCGATACGCCACTAGTTGTTTAATTTAAGACAACCATCGTTACCCTTGCTAGGAGTTACTTGATGTTGCTGATTTAATTTTAATTGTGACGAGGCATTGGCAACCTTACGAGAGTCATAGTGATTCCTGGCAGTTCCTCACCAAAATACGCATTTTTTAGATACTGTGGAAAGTCTCCCCAAAGCGGTAATCCACTAGCGGTTTATCTTAAGAGAAACTGCCAGAGGTTTCTTGAAGTTCCTGAAGTGAGTCTAATTGTGACGAATCATTGTCTACCTTAAGAGAGTCATAGTTACTCTTGCCAAATGCTCACCATAATAGACATTTTTTAGATACTGTGGCCAGTCTGCCCGAAGCGATACGCCACTAGTTGTTTAATTTAAGACAACCATCGTTATCCTTGCTAGGAGTTACTTGATGTTGCTGATTTAATTTTAATTGTGACGAGGCATTGGCAACCTTACGAGAGTCATAGTGATTCCTGGCAGTTCCTCACCAAAATACGCATTTTTTAGATACTGTGGAAAGTCTCTCCAAAGCGGTAATCCACTAGCTGCTTATCTTAAGTGAAACTGCCAGAGGTTTCTTGAAGTTGCTGATGTGAGTCTAATTGTGACGAGGCATTGGCTACCTTAAGAGATTCATAGTGACTCTTGCCAAATGCTCACCATAATAGACATTTTTTTAGATACTGTGGCCAGTCTGCCCGAAGCGATACGCCACTAGTTGTTTAATTTAAGACAACCATCGTTACCCTTGCTAGGAGTTACTTGATGTTGCTGATTTAATTTTAATTGTGACGAGGCATTGGCAACCTTACGAGAGTCATAGTGATTCCTGGCAGTTCCTCACCAAAATACGCATTTTTTAGATACTGTGGAAAGTCTATCCAACGCGGTAATCCACTAGCTGCTTATCTTAAGTGAAACTGCCAGAGGTTTCTTGAAGTTGCTGATGTGAGTCTAATTGTGACGAGGCATTGGCTACCTTAAGAGAGTCATAGTGACTTTTGCCAAATGCTCACCATAATAGACATTTTTTTAGATACTGTGGCCAGTCTGCCCGAAGCGATACGCCACTAGTTGTTTAATTTAAGACAACCATCGTTACCCTTGCTAGGAGTTACTTGATGTTGCTGATTTAATTTTAATTGTGACGAGGCATTGGAAACCTTACGAGAGTCATAGTGATTCCTGGCAGTTCCTCACCAAAATACGCATTTTTTAGATACTGTGGAAAGTCTATCCAAAGCGGTAATCCACTAGCTGCTTATCTTAAGTGAAACTGCCAGAGGTTCCTTGAAGTTGCTGATGTGAGTCTAATTGTGACGAGGCATTGGCTACCTTAAGAGAGTCATAGTGACTTTTGCCAAATGCTCACCATAATAGACATTTTTTTAGATACTGTGGCCAGTCTGCCCGAAGCGATACGCCACTAGTTGTTTAATTTAAGACAACCATCGTTACCCTTGCTAGGAGTTACTTGATGTTGCTGATTTAATTTTAATTGTGACGAGGCATTGGCAACCTTACGAGAGTCATAGTGATTCCTGGCAGTTCCTCACCAAAATACGCATTTGTTAGATATTGTGGAAAGTCTCTCCGAAGCGGTAATCCACTAGCTGCTTATCTTAAGTGAAACTGCCAGAGATTTCTTGAAGTTGCTGATGTGAGTCTAATTGTGACGAGGCATTGGCTACCTTAAGAGAGTCATAGTGACTCTTGCCAAATGCCCACCATAATAGACATTTTTTTAGATACTGTGGCCAGTCTGCCCGAATCATTACGCAATTAGTTGTTTAATTTAAGACAACCATTGTTACTCTTGCTCGGAGTTACTTGATGTTGCTTATTTAATTTTAATTGTGATGAGGCATTGGCAACCTTACGAGAGTCGTAGTGATTCCTGGCAGTTCCTCACGAAAATACGCATTTTTTAGATACTGTGGAAAGTCTCTCCAAAGCGGTAATCCACTAGCTGTTTGTCTTCAGAGAAACTGATAGAGGTTTCTTCAAGTTGCTGACGTGAGTCTAATTGTGGCGAGGCATTGGCTACCTTAAGAGAGTCATAGTTACTCTTGCCAAATGCTCACCATAATAGACATTTTTTAGATACTGTGGCCAGTCTGCCCGAAGCGATACGCCACTAATTGTTTAATTTAAGACAACCATCGTTATCCTTGCTAGGAGTTACTTGATGTTGCTGATTTAATTTTAATTGTGACGAGGCATTGGCAACCTTACGAGAGTCATAGTGATTCCTGGCAGTTCCTCACCAAAATACGCATTTTTTAGATACTGTGGAAAGTCTATCCAAAGCGGTAATCCACTAGCTGCTTATCTTAAGTAAAACTGCCAGAGGTTTCTTGAAGTTGCTGATGTGAGTCTAATTGTGACGAGGCATTGGCTACCTTAAGAGAGTCATAGTGACTTTTGCCAAATGCTCACCATAATAGACATTTTTTTAGATACTGTGGCCAGTCTGCCCGAAGCGATACGCCACTAGTTGTTTAATTTAAGACAACCATCGTTACCCTTGCTAGGAGTTACTTGATGTTGCTGATTTAATTTTAATTGTGACGAGGCATTGGCAACCTTACGAGAGTCATAGTGATTCCTGGCAGTTCCTCACCAAAATACGCATTTTTTAGATACTGTGGAAAGTCTCCCCAAAGCGGTAATCCACTAGCGGTTTATCTTAAGAGAAACTGCCAGAGGTTTCTTGAAGTTCCTGAAGTGAGTCTAATTGTGACGAATCATTGTCTACCTTAAGAGAGTCATAGTTACTCTTGCCAAATGCTCACCATAATAGACATTTTTTAGATACTGTGGCCAGTCTGCCCGAAGCGATACGCCACTAGTTGTTTAATTTAAGACAACCATCGTTATCCTTGCTAGGAGTTACTTGATGTTGCTGATTTAATTTTAATTGTGACGAGGCATTGGCAACCTTACGAGAGTCATAGTGATTCCTGGCAGTTCCTCACCAAAATACGCATTTTTTAGATACTGTGGAAAGTCTCTCCAAAGCGGTAATCCACTAGCTGCTTATCTTAAGTGAAACTGCCAGAGGTTTCTTGAAGTTGCTGATGTGAGTCTAATTGTGACGAGGCATTGGCTACCTTAAGAGATTCATAGTGACTCTTGCCAAATGCTCACCATAATAGACATTTTTTTAGATACTGTGGCCAGTCTGCCCGAAGCGATACGCCACTAGTTGTTTAATTTAAGACAACCATCGTTACCCTTGCTAGGAGTTACTTGATGTTGCTGATTTAATTTTAATTGTGACGAGGCATTGGCAACCTTACGAGAGTCATAGTGATTCCTGGCAGTTCCTCACCAAAATACGCATTTTTTAGATACTGTGGAAAGTCTATCCAACGCGGTAATCCACTAGCTGCTTATCTTAAGTGAAACTGCCAGAGGTTTCTTGAAGTTGCTGATGTGAGTCTAATTGTGACGAGGCATTGGCTACCTTAAGAGAGTCATAGTGACTTTTGCCAAATGCTCACCATAATAGACATTTTTTTAGATACTGTGGCCAGTCTGCCCGAAGCGATACGCCACTAGTTGTTTAATTTAAGACAACCATCGTTACCCTTGCTAGGAGTTACTTGATGTTGCTGATTTAATTTTAATTGTGACGAGGCATTGGCAACCTTACGAGAGTCATAGTGATTCCTGGCAGTTCCTCACCAAAATACGCATTTGTTAGATATTGTGGAAAGTCTCTCCGAAGCGGTAATCCACTAGCTGCTTATCTTAAGTGAAACTGCCAGAGATTTCTTGAAGTTGCTGATGTGAGTCTAATTGTGACGAGGCATTGGCTACCTTAAGAGAGTCATAGTGACTCTTGCCAAATGCCCACCATAATAGACATTTTTTTAGATACTGTGGCCAGTCTGCCCGAATCATTACGCAATTAGTTGTTTAATTTAAGACAACCATTGTTACTCTTGCTCGGAGTTACTTGATGTTGCTTATTTAATTTTAATTGTGATGAGGCATTGGCAACCTTACGAGAGTCGTAGTGATTCCTGGCAGTTCCTCACGAAAATACGCATTTTTTAGATACTGTGGAAAGTCTCTCCAAAGCGGTAATCCACTAGCTGTTTGTCTTCAGAGAAACTGATAGAGGTTTCTTCAAGTTGCTGACGTGAGTCTAATTGTGACGAGGCATTGGCTACCTTAAGAGAGTCATAGTGACTTTTGCCAAATGCTCACCATAATAGACATTTTTTTAGATACTGTGGCCAGTCTGCCCGAAGCGATACGCCACTAGTTGTTTAATTTAAGACAACCATCGTTACCCTTGCTAGGAGTTACTTGATGTTGCTGATTTAATTTTAATTGTGACGAGGCATTGGCAACCTTACGAGAGTCATAGTGATTCCTGGCAGTTCCTCACCAAAATACGCATTTGTTAGATATTGTGGAAAGTCTCTCCGAAGCGGTAATCCACTAGCTGCTTATCTTAAGTGAAACTGCCAGAGATTTCTTGAAGTTGCTGATGTGAGTCTAATTGTGACGAGGCATTGGCTACCTTAAGAGAGTCATAGTGACTCTTGCCAAATGCCCACCATAATAGACATTTTTTTAGATACTGTGGCCAGTCTGCCCGAATCATTACGCAATTAGTTGTTTAATTTAAGACAACCATTGTTACTCTTGCTCGGAGTTACTTGATGTTGCTTATTTAATTTTAATTGTGATGAGGCATTGGCAACCTTACGAGAGTCGTAGTGATTCCTGGCAGTTCCTCACGAAAATACGCATTTTTTAGATACTGTGGAAAGTCTCTCCAAAGCGGTAATCCACTAGCTGTTTGTCTTCAGAGAAACTGATAGAGGTTTCTTCAAGTTGCTGACGTGAGTCTAATTGTGGCGAGGCATTGGCTACCTTAAGAGAGTCATAGTTACTCTTGCCAAATGCTCACCATAATAGACATTTTTTAGATACTGTGGCCAGTCTGCCCGAAGCGATACGCCACTAGTTGTTTAATTTAAGACAACCATCGTTATCCTTGCTAGGAGTTACTTGATGTTGCTGATTTAATTTTAATTGTGACGAGGCATTGGCAACCTTACGAGAGTCATAGTGATTCCTGGCAGTTCCTCACCAAAATACGCATTTTTTAGATACTGTGGAAAGTCTCTCCAAAGCGGTAATCCACTAGCTGCTTATCTTAAGTGAAACTGCCAGAGGTTTCTTGAAGTTGCTGATGTGAGTCTAATTGTGACGAGGCATTGGCTACCTTAAGAGATTCATAGTGACTCTTGCCAAATGCTCACCATAATAGACATTTTTTTAGATACTGTGGCCAGTCTGCCCGAAGCGATACGCCACTAGTTGTTTAATTTAAGACAACCATCGTTACCCTTGCTAGGAGTTACTTGATGTTGCTGATTTAATTTTAATTGTGACGAGGCATTGGCAACCTTACGAGAGTCATAGTGATTCCTGGCAGTTCCTCACCAAAATACGCATTTTTTAGATACTGTGGAAAGTCTATCCAACGCGGTAATCCACTAGCTGCTTATCTTAAGTGAAACTGCCAGAGGTTTCTTGAAGTTGCTGATGTGAGTCTAATTGTGACGAGGCATTGGCTACCTTAAGAGAGTCATACTGACTTTTGCCAAATGCTCACCATAATAGACATTTTTTTAGATACTGTGGCCAGTCTGCCCGAAGCGATACGCCACTAGTTGTTTAATTTAAGACAACCATCGTTACCCTTGCTAGGAGTTACTTGATGTTGCTGATTTAATTTTAATTGTGACGAGGCATTGGAAACCTTACGAGAGTCATAGTGATTCCTGGCAGTTCCTCACCAAAATACGCATTTTTTAGATACTGTGGAAAGTCTATCCAAAGCGGTAATCCACTAGCTGCTTATCTTAAGTGAAACTGCCAGAGGTTCCTTGAAGTTGCTGATGTGAGTCTAATTGTGACGAGGCATTGGCTACCTTAAGAGAGTCATAGTGACTTTTGCCAAATGCTCACCATAATAGACATTTTTTTAGATACTGTGGTCAGTCTGCCCGAAGCGATACGCCACTAGTTGTTTAATTTAAGACAACCATCGTTACCCTTGCTAGGAGTTACTTGATGTTGCTGATTTAATTTTAATTGTGACGAGGCATTGGCAACCTTACGAGAGTCATAGTGATTCCTGGCAGTTCCTCACCAAAATACGCATTTGTTAGATATTGTGGAAAGTCTCTCCGAAGCGGTAATCCACTAGCTGCTTATCTTAAGTGAAACTGCCAGAGATTTCTTGAAGTTGCTGATGTGAGTCTAATTGTGACGAGGCATTGGCTACCTTAAGAGAGTCATAGTGACTCTTGCCAAATGCCCACCATAATAGACATTTTTTTAGATACTGTGGCCAGTCTGCCCGAATCATTACGCAATTAGTTGTTTAATTTAAGACAACCATTGTTACTCTTGCTCGGAGTTACTTGATGTTGCTTATTTAATTTTAATTGTGATGAGGCATTGGCAACCTTACGAGAGTCGTAGTGATTCCTGGCAGTTCCTCACGAAAATACGCATTTTTTAGATACTGTGGAAAGTCTCTCCAAAGCGGTAATCCACTAGCTGTTTGTCTTCAGAGAAACTGATAGAGGTTTCTTCAAGTTGCTGACGTGAGTCTAATTGTGGCGAGGCATTGGCTACCTTAAGAGAGTCATAGTTACTCTTGCCAAATGCTCACCATAATAGACATTTTTTAGATACTGTGGCCAGTCTGCCCGAAGCGATACGCCACTAGTTGTTTAATTTAAGACAACCATCGTTATCCTTGCTAGGAGTTACTTGATGTTGCTGATTTAATTTTAATTGTGACGAGGCATTGGCAACCTTACGAGAGTCATAGTGATTCCTGGCAGTTCCTCACCAAAATACGCATTTTTTAGATACTGTGGAAAGTCTCTCCAAAGCGGTAATCCACTAGCTGCTTATCTTAAGTGAAACTGCCAGAGGTTTCTTGAAGTTGCTGATGTGAGTCTAATTGTGACGAGGCATTGGCTACCTTAAGAGATTCATAGTGACTCTTGCCAAATGCTCACCATAATAGACATTTTTTTAGATACTGTGGCCAGTCTGCCCGAAGCGATACGCCACTAGTTGTTTAATTTAAGACAACCATCGTTACCCTTGCTAGGAGTTACTTGATGTTGCTGATTTAATTTTAATTGTGACGAGGCATTGGCAACCTTACGAGAGTCATAGTGATTCCTGGCAGTTCCTCACCAAAATACGCATTTTTTAGATACTGTGGAAAGTCTATCCAACGCGGTAATCCACTAGCTGCTTATCTTAAGTGAAACTGCCAGAGGTTTCTTGAAGTTGCTGATGTGAGTCTAATTGTGACGAGGCATTGGCTACCTTAAGAGAGTCATACTGACTTTTGCCAAATGCTCACCATAATAGACATTTTTTTAGATACTGTGGCCAGTCTGCCCGAAGCGATACGCCACTAGTTGTTTAATTTAAGACAACCATCGTTACCCTTGCTAGGAGTTACTTGATGTTGCTGATTTAATTTTAATTGTGACGAGGCATTGGAAACCTTACGAGAGTCATAGTGATTCCTGGCAGTTCCTCACCAAAATACGCATTTTTTAGATACTGTGGAAAGTCTATCCAAAGCGGTAATCCACTAGCTGCTTATCTTAAGTGAAACTGCCAGAGGTTCCTTGAAGTTGCTGATGTGAGTCTAATTGTGACGAGGCATTGGCTACCTTAAGAGAGTCATAGTGACTTTTGCCAAATGCTCACCATAATAGACATTTTTTTAGATACTGTGGTCAGTCTGCCCGAAGCGATACGCCACTAGTTGTTTAATTTAAGACAACCATCGTTACCCTTGCTAGGAGTTACTTGATGTTGCTGATTTAATTTTAATTGTGACGAGGCATTGGCAACCTTACGAGAGTCATAGTGATTCCTGGCAGTTCCTCACCAAAATACGCATTTTTTAGATACTGTGGAAAGTCTATCCAACGCGGTAATCCACTAGCTGCTTATCTTAAGTGAAACTGCCAGAGGTTTCTTGAAGTTGCTGATGTGAGTCTAATTGTGACGAGGCATTGGCTACCTTAAGAGAGTCATACTGACTTTTGCCAAATGCTCACCATAATAGACATTTTTTTAGATACTGTGGCCAGTCTGCCCGAAGCGATACGCCACTAGTTGTTTAATTTAAGACAACCATCGTTACCCTTGCTAGGAGTTACTTGATGTTGCTGATTTAATTTTAATTGTGACGAGGCATTGGAAACCTTACGAGAGTCATAGTGATTCCTGGCAGTTCCTCACCAAAATACGCATTTTTTAGATACTGTGGAAAGTCTATCCAAAGCGGTAATCCACTAGCTGCTTATCTTAAGTGAAACTGCCAGAGGTTCCTTGAAGTTGCTGATGTGAGTCTAATTGTGACGAGGCATTGGCTACCTTAAGAGAGTCATAGTGACTTTTGCCAAATGCTCACCATAATAGACATTTTTTTAGATACTGTGGTCAGTCTGCCCGAAGCGATACGCCACTAGTTGTTTAATTTAAGACAACCATCGTTACCCTTGCTAGGAGTTACTTGATGTTGCTGATTTAATTTTAATTGTGACGAGGCATTGGCAACCTTACGAGAGTCATAGTGATTCCTGGCAGTTCCTCACCAAAATACGCATTTGTTAGATATTGTGGAAAGTCTCTCCGAAGCGGTAATCCACTAGCTGCTTATCTTAAGTGAAACTGCCAGAGATTTCTTGAAGTTGCTGATGTGAGTCTAATTGTGACGAGGCATTGGCTACCTTAAGAGAGTCATAGTGACTCTTGCCAAATGCCCACCATAATAGACATTTTTTTAGATACTGTGGCCAGTCTGCCCGAATCATTACGCAATTAGTTGTTTAATTTAAGACAACCATTGTTACTCTTGCTCGGAGTTACTTGATGTTGCTTATTTAATTTTAATTGTGATGAGGCATTGGCAACCTTACGAGAGTCGTAGTGATTCCTGGCAGTTCCTCACGAAAATACGCATTTTTTAGATACTGTGGAAAGTCTCTCCAAAGCGGTAATCCACTAGCTGTTTGTCTTCAGAGAAACTGATAGAGGTTTCTTCAAGTTGCTGACGTGAGTCTAATTGTGGCGAGGCATTGGCTACCTTAAGAGAGTCATAGTTACTCTTGCCAAATGCTCACCATAATAGACATTTTTTAGATACTGTGGCCAGTCTGCCCGAAGCGATACGCCACTAGTTGTTTAATTTAAGACAACCATCGTTATCCTTGCTAGGAGTTACTTGATGTTGCTGATTTAATTTTAATTGTGACGAGGCATTGGCAACCTTACGAGAGTCATAGTGATTCCTGGCAGTTCCTCACCAAAATACGCATTTTTTAGATACTGTGGAAAGTCTCTCCAAAGCGGTAATCCACTAGCTGCTTATCTTAAGTGAAACTGCCAGAGGTTTCTTGAAGTTGCTGATGTGAGTCTAATTGTGACGAGGCATTGGCTACCTTAAGAGATTCATAGTGACTCTTGCCAAATGCTCACCATAATAGACATTTTTTTAGATACTGTGGCCAGTCTGCCCGAAGCGATACGCCACTAGTTGTTTAATTTAAGACAACCATCGTTACCCTTGCTAGGAGTTACTTGATGTTGCTGATTTAATTTTAATTGTGACGAGGCATTGGCAACCTTACGAGAGTCATAGTGATTCCTGGCAGTTCCTCACCAAAATACGCATTTTTTAGATACTGTGGAAAGTCTATCCAACGCGGTAATCCACTAGCTGCTTATCTTAAGTGAAACTGCCAGAGGTTTCTTGAAGTTGCTGATGTGAGTCTAATTGTGACGAGGCATTGGCTACCTTAAGAGAGTCATACTGACTTTTGCCAAATGCTCACCATAATAGACATTTTTTTAGATACTGTGGCCAGTCTGCCCGAAGCGATACGCCACTAGTTGTTTAATTTAAGACAACCATCGTTACCCTTGCTAGGAGTTACTTGATGTTGCTGATTTAATTTTAATTGTGACGAGGCATTGGAAACCTTACGAGAGTCATAGTGATTCCTGGCAGTTCCTCACCAAAATACGCATTTTTTAGATACTGTGGAAAGTCTATCCAAAGCGGTAATCCACTAGCTGCTTATCTTAAGTGAAACTGCCAGAGGTTCCTTGAAGTTGCTGATGTGAGTCTAATTGTGACGAGGCATTGGCTACCTTAAGAGAGTCATAGTGACTTTTGCCAAATGCTCACCATAATAGACATTTTTTTAGATACTGTGGTCAGTCTGCCCGAAGCGATACGCCACTAGTTGTTTAATTTAAGACAACCATCGTTACCCTTGCTAGGAGTTACTTGATGTTGCTGATTTAATTTTAATTGTGACGAGGCATTGGCAACCTTACGAGAGTCATAGTGATTCCTGGCAGTTCCTCACCAAAATACGCATTTGTTAGATATTGTGGAAAGTCTCTCCGAAGCGGTAATCCACTAGCTGCTTATCTTAAGTGAAACTGCCAGAGATTTCTTGAAGTTGCTGATGTGAGTCTAATTGTGACGAGGCATTGGCTACCTTAAGAGAGTCATAGTGACTCTTGCCAAATGCCCACCATAATAGACATTTTTTTAGATACTGTGGCCAGTCTGCCCGAATCATTACGCAATTAGTTGTTTAATTTAAGACAACCATTGTTACTCTTGCTCGGAGTTACTTGATGTTGCTTATTTAATTTTAATTGTGATGAGGCATTGGCAACCTTACGAGAGTCGTAGTGATTCCTGGCAGTTCCTCACGAAAATACGCATTTTTTAGATACTGTGGAAAGTCTCTCCAAAGCGGTAATCCACTAGCTGTTTGTCTTCAGAGAAACTGATAGAGGTTTCTTCAAGTTGCTGACGTGAGTCTAATTGTGGCGAGGCATTGGCTACCTTAAGAGAGTCATAGTTACTCTTGCCAAATGCTCACCATAATAGACATTTTTTAGATACTGTGGCCAGTCTGCCCGAAGCGATACGCCACTAATTGTTTAATTTAAGACAACCATCGTTATCCTTGCTAGGAGTTACTTGATGTTGCTGATTTAATTTTAATTGTGACGAGGCATTGGCAACCTTACGAGAGTCATAGTGATTCCTGGCAGTTCCTCACCAAAATACGCATTTTTTAGATACTGTGGAAAGTCTCTCCAAAGCGGTAATCCACTAGCTGCTTATCTTAAGTGAAACTGCCAGAGGTTTCTTGAAGTTGCTGATGTGAGTCTAATTGTGACGAGGCATTGGCTACCTTAAGAGAGTCATACTGACTTTTGCCAAATGCTCACCATAATAGACATTTTTTTAGATACTGTGGCCAGTCTGCCCGAAGCGATACGCCACTAGTTGTTTAATTTAAGACAACCATCGTTACCCTTGCTAGGAGTTACTTGATGTTGCTGATTTAATTTTAATTGTGACGAGGCATTGGCAACCTTACGAGAGTCATAGTGATTCCTGGCAGTTCCTCACCAAAATACGCATTTTTTAGATACTGTGGAAAGTCTCTTTAAAGCGGTAATCCACTAGCGGTTTATCTTAAGAGAAACTGCCAGAGGTTTCTTGAAGTTCCTGAAGTGAGTCTAATTGTGACGAGGCATTGGCTACCTTAAGAGAGTCATAGTTACTCTTGCCAAATGCTCACCATAATAGACATTTTTTAGATACTGTGGCCAGTCTGCCCGAAGCGATACGCCACTAGTTGTTTAATTTAAGACAACCATCGTTATCCTTGCTAGGAGTTACTTGATGTTGCTGATTTAATTTTAATTGTGACGAGGCATTGGCAACCTTACGAGAGTCATAGTGATTCCTGGCAGTTCCTCACCAAAATACGCATTTTTTAGATACTGTGGAAAGTCTATCCAAAGCGGTAATCCACTAGCTGCTTATCTTAAGTGAAACTGCCAGAGGTTTCTTGAAGTTGCTGATGTGAGTCTAATTGTGACGAGGCATTGGCTACCTTAAGAGATTCATAGTGACTCTTGCCAAATGCTCACCATAATAGACATTTTTTTAGATACTGTGGCCAGTCTGCCCGAAGCGATACGCCACTAGTTGTTTAATTTAAGACAACCATCGTTACCCTTGCTAGGAGTTACTTGATGTTGCTGATTTAATTTTAATTGTGACGAGGCATTGGCAACCTTACGAGAGTCATAGTGATTCCTGGCAGTTCCTCACCAAAATACGCATTTTTTAGATACTGTGGAAAGTCTATCCAACGCGGTAATCCACTAGCTGCTTATCTTAAGTGAAACTGCCAGAGGTTTCTTGAAGTTGCTGATGTGAGTCTAATTGTGACGAGGCATTGGCTACCTTAAGAGAGTCATACTGACTTTTGCCAAATGCTCACCATAATAGACATTTTTTTAGATACTGTGGCCAGTCTGCCCGAAGCGATACGCCACTAGTTGTTTAATTTAAGACAACCATCGTTACCCTTGCTAGGAGTTACTTGATGTTGCTGATTTAATTTTAATTGTGACGAGGCATTGGAAACCTTACGAGAGTCATAGTGATTCCTGGCAGTTCCTCACCAAAATACGCATTTTTTAGATACTGTGGAAAGTCTATCCAAAGCGGTAATCCACTAGCTGCTTATCTTAAGTGAAACTGCCAGAGGTTCCTTGAAGTTGCTGATGTGAGTCTAATTGTGACGAGGCATTGGCTACCTTAAGAGAGTCATAGTGACTTTTGCCAAATGCTCACCATAATAGACATTTTTTTAGATACTGTGGCCAGTCTGCCCGAGGCGATACGCCACTAGTTGTTTAATTTAAGACAACCATCGTTACCCTTGCTAGGAGTTACTTGATGTTGCTGATTTAATTTTAATTGTGACGAGGCATTGGCAACCTTACGAGAGTCATAGTGATTCCTGGCAGTTCCTCACCAAAATACGCATTTGTTAGATATTGTGGAAAGTCTCTCCGAAGCGGTAATCCACTAGCTGCTTATCTTAAGTGAAACTGCCAGAGATTTCTTGAAGTTGCTGATGTGAGTCTAATTGTGACGAGGCATTGGCTACCTTAAGAGAGTCATAGTGACTCTTGCCAAATGCCCACCATAATAGACATTTTTTTAGATACTGTGGCCAGTCTGCCCGAATCATTACGCAATTAGTTGTTTAATTTAAGACAACCATTGTTACTCTTGCTCGGAGTTACTTGATGTTGCTTATTTAATTTTAATTGTGATGAGGCATTGGCAACCTTACGAGAGTCGTAGTGATTCCTGGCAGTTCCTCACGAAAATACGCATTTTTTAGATACTGTGGAAAGTCTCTCCAAAGCGGTAATCCACTAGCTGTTTGTCTTCAGAGAAACTGATAGAGGTTTCTTCAAGTTGCTGACGTGAGTCTAATTGTGGCGAGGCATTGGCTACCTTAAGAGAGTCATAGTTACTCTTGCCAAATGCTCACCATAATAGACATTTTTTAGATACTGTGGCCAGTCTGCCCGAAGCGATACGCCACTAATTGTTTAATTTAAGACAACCATCGTTATCCTTGCTAGGAGTTACTTGATGTTGCTGATTTAATTTTAATTGTGACGAGGCATTGGCAACCTTACGAGAGTCATAGTGATTCCTGGCAGTTCCTCACCAAAATACGCATTTTTTAGATACTGTGGAAAGTCTCTCCAAAGCGGTAATCCACTAGCTGCTTATCTTAAGTGAAACTGCCAGAGGTTTCTTGAAGTTGCTGATGTGAGTCTAATTGTGACGAGGCATTGGCTACCTTAAGAGAGTCATACTGACTTTTGCCAAATGCTCACCATAATAGACATTTTTTTAGATACTGTGGCCAGTCTGCCCGAAGCGATACGCCACTAGTTGTTTAATTTAAGACAACCATCGTTACCCTTGCTAGGAGTTACTTGATGTTGCTGATTTAATTTTAATTGTGACGAGGCATTGGCAACCTTACGAGAGTCATAGTGATTCCTGGCAGTTCCTCACCAAAATACGCATTTTTTAGATACTGTGGAAAGTCTCTTTAAAGCGGTAATCCACTAGCGGTTTATCTTAAGAGAAACTGCCAGAGGTTTCTTGAAGTTCCTGAAGTGAGTCTAATTGTGACGAGGCATTGGCTACCTTAAGAGAGTCATAGTTACTCTTGCCAAATGCTCACCATAATAGACATTTTTTAGATACTGTGGCCAGTCTGCCCGAAGCGATACGCCACTAGTTGTTTAATTTAAGACAACCATCGTTACCCTTGCTAGGAGTTACTTGATCTTGCTGATTTAATTTTAATTGTGACGAGGCATTGGCAACCTTACGAGAGTCATAGTGATTCCTGGCAGTTCCTCACCAAAATACGCATTTGTTAGATATTGTGGAAAGTCTCTCCGAAGCGGTAATCCACTAGCTGCTTATCTTAAGTGAAACTGCCAGAGGTTTCTTGAAGTTGCTGATGTGAGTCTAATTGTGACGAGGCATTGGCTACCTTAAGAGAGTCATAGTGACTCTTGCCAAATGCTCACCATAATAGACATTTTTTTTATACTGTGGCCAGTCTGCCCGAAGCGATACGCCACTAGTTGTTTAATTTAAGACAACCATCGTTACCCTTGCTAGGAGTTACTTGATGTTGCTGATTTAATTTTAATTGTGACGAGGCATTGGAAACCTTACGAGAGTCATAGTGATTCCTGGCAGTTCCTCACCAAAATACGCATTTTTTAGATACTGTGGAAAGTCTATCCAAAGCGGTAATCCACTAGCTGCTTATCTTAAGTGAAACTGCCAGAGGTTTCTTGAAGTTGCTGATGTGAGTCTAATTGTGACGAGGCATTGGCTACCTTAAGAGAGTCATACTGACTTTTGCCAAATGCTCACCATAATAGACATTTTTTTAGATACTGTGGCCAGTCTGCCCGAAGCGATACGCCACTAGTTGTTTAATTTAAGACAACCATCGTTACCCTTGCTAGGAGTTACTTGATGTTGCTGATTTAATTTTAATTGTGACGAGGCATTGGCAACCTTACGAGACTCATAGTGATTCCTGGCAGTTCCTCACCAAAATACGCATTTTTTAGATACTGTGGAAAGTCTATCCAAAGCGGTAATCCACTAGCTGCTTATCTTAAGTGAAACTGCCAGAGGTTTCTTGAAGTTGCTGATGTGAGTCTAATTGTGACGAGGCATTGGCTACCTTAAGAGAGTCATACTGACTTTTGCCAAATGCTCACCATAATAGACATTTTTTTAGATACTGTGGCCAGTCTGCCCGAAGCGATACGCCACTAGTTGTTTAATTTAAGACAACCATCGTTACCCTTGCTAGGAGTTACTTGATGTTGCTGATTTAATTTTAATTGTGACGAGGCATTGGCAACCTTACGAGAGTCATAGTGATTCCTGGCAGTTCCTCACCAAAATACGCATTTTTTAGATACTGTGGAAAGTCTCTCCAAAGCGGTAATCCACTAGCGGTTTATCTTAAGAGAAACTGCCAGAGGTTTCTTGAAGTTCCTGAAGTGAGTCTAATTGTGACGAGGCATTGGCTACCTTAAGAGAGTCATAGTTACTCTTGCCAAATGCTCACCATAATAGACATTTTTTAGATACTGTGGCCAGTCTGCCCGAAGCGATACGCCACTAGTTGTTTAATTTAAGACAACCATCGTTACCCTTGCTAGGAGTTACTTGATGTTGCTGATTTAATTTTAATTGTGACGAGGCATTGGCAACCTTACGAGAGTCATAGTGATTCCTGGCAGTTCCTCACCAAAATACGCATTTGTTAGATATTGTGGAAAGTCTCTCCGAAGCGGTAATCCACTAGCTGCTTATCTTAAGTGAAACTGCCAGAGATTTCTTGAAGTTGCTGATGTGAGTCTAATTGTGACGAGGCATTGGCTACCTTAAGAGAGTCATAGTGACTCTTGCCAAATGCCCACCATAATAGACATTTTTTTAGATACTGTGGCCAGTCTGCCCGAATCATTACGCAATTAGTTGTTTAATTTAAGACAACCATTGTTACTCTTGCTCGGAGTTACTTGATGTTGCTTATTTAATTTTAATTGTGATGAGGCATTGGCAACCTTACGAGAGTCGTAGTGATTCCTGGCAGTTCCTCACGAAAATACGCATTTTTTAGATACTGTGGAAAGTCTCTCCAAAGCGGTAATCCACTAGCTGTTTGTCTTCAGAGAAACTGATAGAGGTTTCTTCAAGTTGCTGACGTGAGTCTAATTGTGGCGAGGCATTGGCTACCTTAAGAGAGTCATAGTTACTCTTGCCAAATGCTCACCATAATAGACATTTTTTAGATACTGTGGCCAGTCTGCCCGAAGCGATACGCCACTAGTTGTTTAATTTAAGACAACCATCGTTATCCTTGCTAGGAGTTACTTGATGTTGCTGATTTAATTTTAATTGTGACGAGGCATTGGCTACCTTACGAGAGTCATAGTGATTCCTGGCAGTTCCTCACCAAAATACGCATTTTTTAGATACTGTGGAAAGTCTCTCCAAAGCGGTAATCCACTAGCTGCTTATCTTAAGTGAAACTGCCAGAGGTTTCTTGAAGTTGCTGATGTGAGTCTAATTGTGACGAGGCATTGGCTACCTTAAGAGATTCATAGTGACTCTTGCCAAATGCTCACCATAATAGACATTTTTTTAGATACTGTGGCCAGTCTGCCCGAAGCGATACGCCACTAGTTGTTTAATTTAAGACAACCATCGTTACCCTTGCTAGGAGTTACTTGATGTTGCTGATTTAATTTTAATTGTGACGAGGCATTGGCAACCTTACGAGAGTCATAGTGATTCCTGGCAGTTCCTCACCAAAATACGCATTTTTTAGATACTGTGGAAAGTCTATCCAAAGCGGTAATCCACTAGCTGCTTATCTTAAGTGAAACTGCCAGAGGTTTCTTGAAGTTGCTGATGTGAGTCTAATTGTGACGAGGCATTGGCTACCTTAAGAGAGTCATACTGACTTTTGCCAAATGCTCACCATAATAGACATTTTTTTAGATACTGTGGCCAGTCTGCCCGAAGCGATACGCCACTAGTTGTTTAATTTAAGACAACCATCGTTACCCTTGCTAGGAGTTACTTGATGTTGCTGATTTAATTTTAATTGTGACGAGGCATTGGCAACCTTACGAGAGTCATAGTGATTCCTGGCAGTTCCTCACCAAAATACGCATTTTTTAGATACTGTGGAAAGTCTCTCCAAAGCGGTAATCCACTAGCGGTTTATCTTAAGAGAAACTGCCAGAGGTTTCTTGAAGTTCCTGAAGTGAGTCTAATTGTGACGAGGCATTGGCTACCTTAAGAGAGTCATAGTTACTCTTGCCAAATGCTCACCATAATAGACATTTTTTAGATACTGTGGCCAGTCTGCCCGAAGCGATACGCCACTAGTTGTTTAATTTAAGACAACCATCGTTACCCTTGCTAGGAGTTACTTGATGTTGCTGATTTAATTTTAATTGTGACGAGGCATTGGCAACCTTACGAGAGTCATAGTGATTCCTGGCAGTTCCTCACCAAAATACGCATTTGTTAGATATTGTGGAAAGTCTCTCCGAAGCGGTAATCCACTAGCTGCTTATCTTAAGTGAAACTGCCAGAGATTTCTTGAAGTTGCTGATGTGAGTCTAATTGTGACGAGGCATTGGCTACCTTAAGAGAGTCATAGTGACTCTTGCCAAATGCCCACCATAATAGACATTTTTTTAGATACTGTGGCCAGTCTGCCCGAATCATTACGCAATTAGTTGTTTAATTTAAGACAACCATTGTTACTCTTGCTCGGAGTTACTTGATGTTGCTTATTTAATTTTAATTGTGATGAGGCATTGGCAACCTTACGAGAGTCGTAGTGATTCCTGGCAGTTCCTCACGAAAATACGCATTTTTTAGATACTGTGGAAAGTCTCTCCAAAGCGGTAATCCACTAGCTGTTTGTCTTCAGAGAAACTGATAGAGGTTTCTTCAAGTTGCTGACGTGAGTCTAATTGTGGCGAGGCATTGGCTACCTTAAGAGAGTCATAGTTACTCTTGCCAAATGCTCACCATAATAGACATTTTTTAGATACTGTGGCCAGTCTGCCCGAAGCGATACGCCACTAGTTGTTTAATTTAAGACAACCATCGTTATCCTTGCTAGGAGTTACTTGATGTTGCTGATTTAATTTTAATTGTGACGAGGCATTGGCAACCTTACGAGAGTCGTAGTGATTCCTGGCAGTTCCTCACGAAAATACGCATTTTTTAGATACTGTGGAAAGTCTCTCCAAAGCGGTAATCCACTAGCTGTTTGTCTTCAGAGAAACTGATAGAGGTTTCTTCAAGTTGCTGACGTGAGTCTAATTGTGGCGAGGCATTGGCTACCTTAAGAGAGTCATAGTTACTCTTGCCAAATGCTCACCATAATAGACATTTTTTAGATACTGTGGCCAGTCTGCCCGAAGCGATACGCCACTAGTTGTTTAATTTAAGACAACCATCGTTATCCTTGCTAGGAGTTACTTGATGTTGCTGATTTAATTTTAATTGTGACGAGGCATTGGCAACCTTACGAGAGTCATAGTGATTCCTGGCAGTTCCTCACCAAAATACGCATTTTTTAGATACTGTGGAAAGTCTCTCCAAAGCGGTAATCCACTAGCTGCTTATCTTAAGTGAAACTGCCAGAGGTTTCTTGAAGTTGCTGATGTGAGTCTAATTGTGACGAGGCATTGGCTACCTTAAGAGATTCATAGTGACTCTTGCCAAATGCTCACCATAATAGACATTTTTTTAGATACTGTGGCCAGTCTGCCCGAAGCGATACGCCACTAGTTGTTTAATTTAAGACAACCATCGTTACCCTTGCTAGGAGTTACTTGATGTTGCTGATTTAATTTTAATTGTGACGAGGCATTGGCAACCTTACGAGAGTCATAGTGATTCCTGGCAGTTCCTCACCAAAATACGCATTTTTTAGATACTGTGGAAAGTCTATCCAAAGCGGTAATCCACTAGCTGCTTATCTTAAGTGAAACTGCCAGAGGTTTCTTGAAGTTGCTGATGTGAGTCTAATTGTGACGAGGCATTGGCTACCTTAAGAGAGTCATACTGACTTTTGCCAAATGCTCACCATAATAGACATTTTTTTAGATACTGTGGCCAGTCTGCCCGAAGCGATACGCCACTAGTTGTTTAATTTAAGACAACCATCGTTACCCTTGCTAGGAGTTACTTGATGTTGCTGATTTAATTTTAATTGTGACGAGGCATTGGCAACCTTACGAGAGTCATAGTGATTCCTGGCAGTTCCTCACCAAAATACGCATTTTTTAGATACTGTGGAAAGTCTCTCCAAAGCGGTAATCCACTAGCGGTTTATCTTAAGAGAAACTGCCAGAGGTTTCTTGAAGTTCCTGAAGTGAGTCTAATTGTGACGAGGCATTGGCTACCTTAAGAGAGTCATAGTTACTCTTGCCAAATGCTCACCATAATAGACATTTTTTAGATACTGTGGCCAGTCTGCCCGAAGCGATACGCCACTAGTTGTTTAATTTAAGACAACCATCGTTACCCTTGCTAGGAGTTACTTGATGTTGCTGATTTAATTTTAATTGTGACGAGGCATTGGCAACCTTACGAGAGTCATAGTGATTCCTGGCAGTTCCTCACCAAAATACGCATTTGTTAGATATTGTGGAAAGTCTCTCCGAAGCGGTAATCCACTAGCTGCTTATCTTAAGTGAAACTGCCAGAGATTTCTTGAAGTTGCTGATGTGAGTCTAATTGTGACGAGGCATTGGCTACCTTAAGAGAGTCATAGTGACTCTTGCCAAATGCCCACCATAATAGACATTTTTTTAGATACTGTGGCCAGTCTGCCCGAATCATTACGCAATTAGTTGTTTAATTTAAGACAACCATTGTTACTCTTGCTCGGAGTTACTTGATGTTGCTTATTTAATTTTAATTGTGATGAGGCATTGGCAACCTTACGAGAGTCGTAGTGATTCCTGGCAGTTCCTCACGAAAATACGCATTTTTTAGATACTGTGGAAAGTCTCTCCAAAGCGGTAATCCACTAGCTGTTTGTCTTCAGAGAAACTGATAGAGGTTTCTTCAAGTTGCTGACGTGAGTCTAATTGTGGCGAGGCATTGGCTACCTTAAGAGAGTCATAGTTACTCTTGCCAAATGCTCACCATAATAGACATTTTTTAGATACTGTGGCCAGTCTGCCCGAAGCGATACGCCACTAGTTGTTTAATTTAAGACAACCATCGTTATCCTTGCTAGGAGTTACTTGATGTTGCTGATTTAATTTTAATTGTGACGAGGCATTGGCAACCTTACGAGAGTCATAGTGATTCCTGGCAGTTCCTCACCAAAATACGCATTTTTTAGATACTGTGGAAAGTCTCTCCAAAGCGGTAATCCACTAGCTGTTTATCTTAAGTGAAACTGCCAGAGGTTTCTTGAAGTTGCTGATGTGAGTCTAATTGTGACGAGGCATTGGCTACCTTAAGAGAGTCATACTGACTTTTGCCAAATGCTCACCATAATAGACATTTTTTTAGATACTGTGGCCAGTCTGCCCGAAGCGATACGCCACTAGTTGTTTAATTTAAGACAACCATCGTTACCCTTGCTAGGAGTTACTTGATGTTGCTGATTTAATTTTAATTGTGACGAGGCATTGGAAACCTTACGAGAGTCATAGTGATTCCTGGCAGTTCCTCACCAAAATACGCATTTTTTAGATACTGTGGAAAGTCTATCCAAAGCGGTAATCCACTAGCTGCTTATCTTAAGTGAAACTGCCAGAGGTTTCTTGAAGTTGCTGATGTGAGTCTAATTGTGACGAGGCATTGGCTACCTTAAGAGAGTCATAGTGACTTTTGCCAAATGCTCACCATAATAGACATTTTTTTAGATACTGTGGCCAGTCTGCCCGAAGCGATACGCCACTAGTTGTTTAATTTAAGACAACCATCGTTACCCTTGCTAGGAGTTACTTGATGTTGCTGATTTAATTTTAATTGTGACGAGGCATTGGCAACCTTACGAGAGTCATAGTGATTCCTGGCAGTTCCTCACCAAAATACGCATTTGTTAGGTATTGTGGAAAGTCTCTCCGAAGCGGTAATCCACTAGCTGCTTATCTTAAGTGAAACTGCCAGAGATTTCTTGAAGTTGCTGATGTGAGTCTAATTGTGACGAGGCATTGGCTACCTTAAGAGAGTCATAGTGACTCTTGCCAAATGCCCACCATAATAGACATTTTTTTAGATACTGTGGCCAGTCTGCCCGAATCATTACGCAATTAGTTGTTTAATTTAAGACAACCATTGTTACTCTTGCTCGGAGTTACTTGATGTTGCTTATTTAATTTTAATTGTGATGAGGCATTGGCAACCTTACGAGAGTCGTAGTGATTCCTGGCAGTTCCTCACGAAAATACGCATTTTTTAGATACTGTGGAAAGTCTCTCCAAAGCGGTAATCCACTAGCTGTTTGTCTTCAGAGAAACTGATAGAGGTTTCTTCAAGTTGCTGACGTGAGTCTAATTGTGGCGAGGCATTGGCTACCTTAAGAGAGTCATAGTTACTCTTGCCAAATGCTCACCATAATAGACATTTTTTAGATACTGTGGCCAGTCTGCCCGAAGCGATACGCCACTAGTTGTTTAATTTAAGACAACCATCGTTATCCTTGCTAGGAGTTACTTGATGTTGCTGATTTAATTTTAATTGTGACGAGGCATTGGCAACCTTACGAGAGTCATAGTGATTCCTGGCAGTTCCTCACCAAAATACGCATTTTTTAGATACTGTGGAAAGTCTCTCCAAAGCGGTAATCCACTAGCTGTTTATCTTAAGTGAAACTGCCAGAGGTTTCTTGAAGTTGCTGATGTGAGTCTAATTGTGACGAGGCATTGGCTACCTTAAGAGAGTCATACTGACTTTTGCCAAATGCTCACCATAATAGACATTTTTTTAGATACTGTGGCCAGTCTGCCCGAAGCGATACGCCACTAGTTGTTTAATTTAAGACAACCATCGTTACCCTTGCTAGGAGTTACTTGATGTTGCTGATTTAATTTTAATTGTGACGAGGCATTGGAAACCTTACGAGAGTCATAGTGATTCCTGGCAGTTCCTCACCAAAATACGCATTTTTTAGATACTGTGGAAAGTCTATCCAAAGCGGTAATCCACTAGCTGCTTATCTTAAGTGAAACTGCCAGAGGTTTCTTGAAGTTGCTGATGTGAGTCTAATTGTGACGAGGCATTGGCTACCTTAAGAGAGTCATAGTGACTTTTGCCAAATGCTCACCATAATAGACATTTTTTTAGATACTGTGGCCAGTCTGCCCGAAGCGATACGCCACTAGTTGTTTAATTTAAGACAACCATCGTTACCCTTGCTAGGAGTTACTTGATGTTGCTGATTTAATTTTAATTGTGACGAGGCATTGGCAACCTTACGAGAGTCATAGTGATTCCTGGCAGTTCCTCACCAAAATACGCATTTGTTAGATATTGTGGAAAGTCTCTCCGAAGCGGTAATCCACTAGCTGCTTATCTTAAGTGAAACTGCCAGAGATTTCTTGAAGTTGCTGATGTGAGTCTAATTGTGACGAGGCATTGGCTACCTTAAGAGAGTCATAGTGACTCTTGCCAAATGCCCACCATAATAGACATTTTTTTAGATACTGTGGCCAGTCTGCCCGAATCATTACGCAATTAGTTGTTTAATTTAAGACAACCATTGTTACTCTTGCTCGGAGTTACTTGATGTTGCTTATTTAATTTTAATTGTGATGAGGCATTGGCAACCTTACGAGAGTCGTAGTGATTCCTGGCAGTTCCTCACGAAAATACGCATTTTTTAGATACTGTGGAAAGTCTCTCCAAAGCGGTAATCCACTAGCTGTTTGTCTTCAGAGAAACTGATAGAGGTTTCTTCAAGTTGCTGACGTGAGTCTAATTGTGGCGAGGCATTGGCTACCTTAAGAGAGTCATAGTTACTCTTGCCAAATGCTCACCATAATAGACATTTTTTAGATACTGTGGCCAGTCTGCCCGAAGCGATACGCCACTAGTTGTTTAATTTAAGACAACCATCGTTATCCTTGCTAGGAGTTACTTGATGTTGCTGATTTAATTTTAATTGTGACGAGGCATTGGCAACCTTACGAGAGTCATAGTGATTCCTGGCAGTTCCTCACCAAAATACGCATTTTTTAGATACTGTGGAAAGTCTCTCCAAAGCGGTAATCCACTAGCTGCTTATCTTAAGTGAAACTGCCAGAGGTTTCTTGAAGTTGCTGATGTGAGTCTAATTGTGACGAGGCATTGGCTACCTTAAGAGATTCATAGTGACTCTTGCCAAATGCTCACCATAATAGACATTTTTTTAGATACTGTGGCCAGTCTGCCCGAAGCGATACGCCACTAGTTGTTTAATTTAAGACAACCATCGTTACCCTTACTAGGAGTTACTTGATGTTGCTGATTTAATTTTAATTGTGACGAGGCATTGGCAACCTTACGAGAGTCATAGTGATTCCTGGCAGTTCCTCACCAAAATACGCATTTTTTAGATACTGTGGAAAGTCTATCCAACGCGGTAATCCACTAGCTGCTTATCTTAAGTGAAACTGCCAGAGGTTTCTTGAAGTTGCTGATGTGAGTCTAATTGTGACGAGGCATTGGCTACCTTAAGAGAGTCATACTGACTTTTGCCAAATGCTCACCATAATAGACATTTTTTTAGATACTGTGGCCAGTCTGCCCGAAGCGATACGCCACTAGTTGTTTAATTTAAGACAACCATCGTTACCCTTGCTAGGAGTTACTTGATGTTGCTGATTTAATTTTAATTGTGACGAGGCATTGGAAACCTTACGAGAGTCATAGTGATTCCTGGCAGTTCCTCACCAAAATACGCATTTTTTAGATACTGTGGAAAGTCTATCCAAAGCGGTAATCCACTAGCTGCTTATCTTAAGTGAAACTGCCAGAGGTTTCTTGAAGTTGCTGATGTGAGTCTAATTGTGACGAGGCATTGGCTACCTTAAGAGAGTCATAGTGACTTTTGCCAAATGCTCACCATAATAGACATTTTTTTAGATACTGTGGCCAGTCTGCCCGAAGCGATACGCCACTAGTTGTTTAATTTAAGACAACCATCGTTACCCTTGCTAGGAGTTACTTGATGTTGCTGATTTAATTTTAATTGTGACGAGGCATTGGCAACCTTACGAGAGTCATAGTGATTCCTGGCAGTTCCTCACCAAAATACGCATTTGTTAGATATTGTGGAAAGTCTCTCCGAAGCGGTAATCCACTAGCTGCTTATCTTAAGTGAAACTGCCAGAGATTTCTTGAAGTTGCTGATGTGAGTCTAATTGTGACGAGGCATTGGCTACCTTAAGAGAGTCATAGTGACTCTTGCCAAATGCCCACCATAATAGACATTTTTTTAGATACTGTGGCCAGTCTGCCCGAAGCGATACGCCACTAGTTGTTTAATTTAAGACAACCATCGTTATCCTTGCTAGGAGTTACTTGATGTTGCTGATTTAATTTTAATTGTGATGAGGCATTGGCAACCTTACGAGAGTCGTAGTGATTCCTGGCAGTTCCTCACGAAAATACGCATTTTTTAGATACTGTGGAAAGTCTCTCCAAAGCGGTAATCCACTAGCTGTTTGTCTTCAGAGAAACTGATAGAGGTTTCTTCAAGTTGCTGACGTGAGTCTAATTGTGGCGAGGCATTGGCTACCTTAAGAGAGTCATAGTTACTCTTGCCAAATGCTCACCATAATAGACATTTTTTAGATACTGTGGCCAGTCTGCCCGAAGCGATACGCCACTAGTTGTTTAATTTAAGACAACCATCGTTATCCTTGCTAGGAGTTACTTGATGTTGCTGATTTAATTTTAATTGTGACGAGGCATTGGCAACCTTACGAGAGTCATAGTGATTCCTGGCAGTTCCTCACCAAAATACGCATTTTTTAGATACTGTGGAAAGTCTCTCCAAAGCGGTAATCCACTAGCTGCTTATCTTAAGTGAAACTGCCAGAGGTTTCTTGAAGTTGCTGATGTGAGTCTAATTGTGACGAGGCATTGGCTACCTTAAGAGATTCATAGTGACTCTTGCCAAATGCTCACCATAATAGACATTTTTTTAGATACTGTGGCCAGTCTGCCCGAAGCGATACGCCACTAGTTGTTTAATTTAAGACAACCATCGTTACCCTTACTAGGAGTTACTTGATGTTGCTGATTTAATTTTAATTGTGACGAGGCATTGGCAACCTTACGAGAGTCATAGTGATTCCTGGCAGTTCCTCACCAAAATACGCATTTTTTAGATACTGTGGAAAGTCTATCCAACGCGGTAATCCACTAGCTGCTTATCTTAAGTGAAACTGCCAGAGGTTTCTTGAAGTTGCTGATGTGAGTCTAATTGTGACGAGGCATTGGCTACCTTAAGAGAGTCATACTGACTTTTGCCAAATGCTCACCATAATAGACATTTTTTTAGATACTGTGGCCAGTCTGCCCGAAGCGATACGCCACTAGTTGTTTAATTTAAGACAACCATCGTTACCCTTGCTAGGAGTTACTTGATGTTGCTGATTTAATTTTAATTGTGACGAGGCATTGGAAACCTTACGAGAGTCATAGTGATTCCTGGCAGTTCCTCACCAAAATACGCATTTTTTAGATACTGTGGAAAGTCTATCCAAAGCGGTAATCCACTAGCTGCTTATCTTAAGTGAAACTGCCAGTGGTTTCTTGAAGTTGCTGATGTGAGTCTAATTGTGACGAGGCATTGGCTACCTTAAGAGAGTCATAGTGACTTTTGCCAAATGCTCACCATAATAGACATTTTTTTAGATACTGTGGCCAGTCTGCCCGAAGCGATACGCCACTAGTTGTTTAATTTAAGACAACCATCGTTACCCTTGCTAGGAGTTACTTGATGTTGCTGATTTAATTTTAATTGTGACGAGGCATTGGCAACCTTACGAGAGTCATAGTGATTCCTGGCAGTTCCTCACCAAAATACGCATTTGTTAGATATTGTGGAAAGTCTCTCCGAAGCGGTAATCCACTAGCTGCTTATCTTAAGTGAAACTGCCAGAGATTTCTTGAAGTTGCTGATGTGAGTCTAATTGTGACGAGGCATTGGCTACCTTAAGAGAGTCATAGTGACTCTTGCCAAATGCCCACCATAATAGACATTTTTTTAGATACTGTGGCCAGTCTGCCCGAATCATTACGCAATTAGTTGTTTAATTTAAGACAACCATTGTTACTCTTGCTCGGAGTTACTTGATGTTGCTTATTTAATTTTAATTGTGATGAGGCATTGGCAACCTTACGAGAGTCGTAGTGATTCCTGGCAGTTCCTCACGAAAATACGCATTTTTTAGATACTGTGGAAAGTCTCTCCAAAGCGGTAATCCACTAGCTGTTTGTCTTCAGAGAAACTGATAGAGGTTTCTTCAAGTTGCTGACGTGAGTCTAATTGTGGCGAGGCATTGGCTACCTTAAGAGAGTCATAGTTACTCTTGCCAAATGCTCACCATAATAGACATTTTTTAGATACTGTGGCCAGTCTTCCGAAGCGATACGCCACTAGTCGTTTAATTTAAGACAACCATCGTTATCCTTGCTAGGAGTTACTTGATGTTGCTGATTTAATTTTAATTGTGACGAGGCATTGGCAACCTTACAAGAGTCATAGTGATTCCTGGCAGTTCCTCACCAAAATACGCATTTTTTAGATACTGTGGAAAGTCTCTCCAAAGCGGTAATCCACTAGCTGCTTATCTTAAGTGAAACTGCCAGAGGTTTCTTGAAGTAGCTGATGTGAGTCTAATTGTGACGAGGCATTGGCTACCTTAAGAGAGTCATACTGACTTTTGCCAAATGCTCACCATAATAGACATTTTTTTAGATACTGTGGCCAGTCTGCCCGAAGCGATACGCCACTAGTTGTTTAATTTAAGACAACCATCGTTACCCTTGCTAGGAGTTACTTGATGTTGCTGATTTAATTTTAATTGTGACGAGGCATTGGCAACCTTACGAGAGTCATAGTGATTCCTGGCAGTTCCTCACCAAACCACGCATTTGTTAGATATTGTGGAAAGTCTCTCCGAAGCGGTAATCCACTAGCTGCTTATCTTAAGTGAAACTGCCAGAGGTTTCTTGAAGTTGCTGATGTGAGTCTAATTGTGACGAGGCATTGGCTACCTTAAGAGAGTCATAGTGACTCTTGCCAAATGCTCACCATAATAGACATTTTTTTTATACTGTGGCCAGTCTGCCCGAAGCGATACGCCACTAGTTGTTTAATTTAAGACAACCATCGTTACCCTTGCTAGGAGTTACTTGATGTTGCTGATTTAATTTTAATTGTGACGAGGCATTGGAAACCTTACGAGAGTCATAGTGATTCCTGGCAGTTCCTCACCAAAATACGCATTTTTTAGATACTGTGGAAAGTCTATCCAAAGCGGTAATCCACTAGCTGCTTATCTTAAGTGAAACTGCCAGAGGTTTCTTGAAGTTGCTGATGTGAGTCTAATTGTGACGAGGCATTGGCTACCTTAAGAGAGTCATACTGACTTTTGCCAAATGCTCACCATAATAGACATTTTTTTAGATACTGTGGCCAGTCTGCCCGAAGCGATACGCCACTAGTTGTTTAATTTAAGACAACCATCGTTACCCTTGCTAGGAGTTACTTGATGTTGCTGATTTAATTTTAATTGTGACGAGGCATTGGCAACCTTACGAGAGTCATAGTGATTCCTGGCAGTTCCTCACCAAAATACGCATTTTTTAGATACTGTGGAAAGTCTCTCCAAAGCGGTAATCCACTAGCGGTTTATCTTAAGAGAAACTGCCAGAGGTTTCTTGAAGTTCCTGAAGTGAGTCTAATTGTGACGAGGCATTGGCTACCTTACGAGAGTCATAGTGATTCCTGGCAGTTCCTCACCAAAATACGCATTTTTTAGATACTGTGGAAAGTCTCTCCAAAGCGGTAATCCACTAGCTGCTTATCTTAAGTGAAACTGCCAGAGGTTTCTAGAAGTTGCTGATGTGAGTCTAATTGTGACGAGGCATTGGCTACCTTAAGAGAGTCATACTGACTTTTGCCAAATGCTCACCATAATAGACATTTTTTTAGATACTGTGGCCAGTCTGCCCGAAGCGATACGCCACTAGTTGTTTAATTTAAGACAACCATCGTTACCCTTGCTAGGAGTTACTTGATGTTGCTGATTTAATTTTAATTGTGATGAGGCATTGGCAACCTTACGAGAGTCGTAGTGATTCCTGGCAGTTCCTCACGAATATACGCATTTTTTAGATACTGTGGAAAGTCTCTCCAAAGCGGTAATCCACTAGCTGTTTGTCTTCAGAGAAACTGATAGAGGTTTCTTCAAGTTGCTGACGTGAGTCTAATTGTGGCGAGGCATTGGCTACCTTAAGAGAGTCATAGTTACTCTTGCCAAATGCTCACCATAATAGACATTTTTTAGATACTGTGGCCAGTCTGCCCGAAGCGATACGCCACTAGTTGTTTAATTTAAGACAACCATCGTTATCCTTGCTAGGAGTTACTTGATGTTGCTGATTTAATTTTAATTGTGACGAGGCATTGGCAACCTTACGAGAGTCATAGTGATTCCTGGCAGTTCCTCACCAAAATACGCATTTTTTAGATACTGTGGAAAGTCTATCCAACGCGGTAATCCACTAGCTGCTTATCTTAAGTGAAACTGCCAGAGATTTCTTGAAGTTGCTGATGTGAGTCTAATTGTGACGAGGCATTGGCTACCTTAAGAGAGTCATAGTGACTCTTGCCAAATGCCCACCATAATAGACATTTTTTTAGATACTGTGGCCAGTCTGCCCGAATCATTACGCAATTAGTTGTTTAATTTAAGACAACCATTGTTACTCTTGCTCGGAGTTACTTGATGTTGCTGATTTAATTTTAATTGTGACGAGGCATTGGCAACCTTACAAGAGTCATAGTGATTCCTGGCAGTTCCTCACCAAAATACGCATTTTTTAGATACTGTGGAAAGTCTATCCAATGCGGTAATCCACTAGCTGCTTATCTTAAGTGAAACTGCCAGAGATTTCTTGAAGTTGCTGATGTGAGTCTAATTGTGACGAGGCATTGGCTACCTTAAGAGAGTCATAGTGACTCTTGCCAAATGCCCACCATAATAGACATTTTTTTAGATACTGTGGCCAGTCTGCCCGAATCATTACGCAATTAGTTGTTTAATTTAAGACAACCATTGTTACTCTTGCTCGGAGTTACTTGATGTTGCTGATTTAATTTTAATTGTGACGAGGCATTGGCAACCTTACAAGAGTCATAGTGATTCCTGGCAGTTCCTCACCAAAATACGCATTTTTTAGATACTGTGGAAAGTCTCTCCAAAGCGGTAATCCACTAGCTGCTTATCTTAAGTGAAACTGATAGAGGTTTCTTCAAGTTGCTGACGTGAGTCTAATTGTGGCGAGGCATTGGCTACCTTAAGAGAGTCATAGTTACTCTTGCCAAATGCTCACCATAATAGACATTTTTTAGATACTGTGGCCAGTCTGCCCGAAGCGATACGCCACTAGTTGTTTAATTTAAGACAACCATCGTTATCCTTGCTAGGAGTTACTTGATGTTGCTGATTTAATTTTAATTGTGACGAGGCATTGGCAACCTTACGAGAGTCATAGTGATTCCTGGCAGTTCCTCACCAAAATACGCATTTTTTAGATACTGTGGAAAGTCTCTCCAAAGCGGTAATCCACTAGCTGCTTATCTTAAGTGAAACTGCCAGAGGTTTCTTGAAGTAGCTGATGTGAGTCTAATTGTGACGAGGCATTGGCTACCTTAAGAGAGTCATACTGACTTTTGCCAAATGCTCACCATAATAGACATTTTTTTAGATACTGTGGCCAGTCTGCCCGAAGCGATACGCCACTAGTTGTTTAATTTAAGACAACCATCGTTACCCTTGCTAGGAGTTACTTGATGTTGCTGATTTAATTTTAATTGTGACGAGGCATTGGCAACCTTACGAGAGTCATAGTGATTCCTGGCAGTTCCTCACCAAAATACGCATTTTTTAGATACTGTGGAAAGTCTCTCCAAAGCGGTAATCCACTAGCTGCTTATCTTAAGTGAAACTGCCAGAGGTTTCTTGAAGTTGCTGATGTGAGTCTAATTGTGACGAGGCATTGGCTACCTTAAGAGATTCATAGTGACTCTTGCCAAATGCTCACCATAATAGACATTTTTTTAGATACTGTGGCCAGTCTGCCCGAAGCGATACGCCACTAGTTGTTTAATTTAAGACAACCATCGTTACCCTTACTAGGAGTTACTTGATGTTGCTGATTTAATTTTAATTGTGACGAGGCATTGGCAACCTTACGAGAGTCATAGTGATTCCTGGCAGTTCCTCACCAAAATACGCATTTTTTAGATACTGTGGAAAGTCTATCCAACGCGGTAATCCACTAGCTGCTTATCTTAAGTGAAACTGCCAGAGGTTTCTTGAAGTTGCTGATGTGAGTCTAATTGTGACGAGGCATTGGCTACCTTAAGAGAGTCATACTGACTTTTGCCAAATGCTCACCATAATAGACATTTTTTTAGATACTGTGGCCAGTCTGCCCGAAGCGATACGCCACTAGTTGTTTAATTTAAGACAACCATCGTTACCCTTGCTAGGAGTTACTTGATGTTGCTGATTTAATTTTAATTGTGACGAGGCATTTGCAACCTTACGAGAGTCATAGTGATTCCTGGCAGTTCCTCACCAAAATACGCATTTTTTAGATACTGTGGAAAGTCTATCCAAAGCGGTAATCCACTAGCTGCTTATCTTAAGTGAAACTGCCAGAGGTTTCTTGAAGTTGCTGATGTGAGTCTAATTGTGACGAGGCATTGGCTACCTTAAGAGAGTCATAGTGACTCTTGCCAAATGCCCACCATAATAGACATTTTTTTAGATACTGTGGCCAGTCTGCCCGAATCATTACGCAATTAGTTGTTTAATTTAAGACAACCATTGTTACTCTTGCTCGGAGTTACTTGATGTTGCTTATTTAATTTTAATTGTGATGAGGCATTGGCAACCTTACGAGAGTCGTAGTGATTCCTGGCAGTTCCTCACGAAAATACGCATTTTTTAGATACTGTGGAAAGTCTCTCCAAAGCGGTAATCCACTAGCTGTTTGTCTTCAGAGAAACTGATAGAGGTTTCTTCAAGTTGCTGACGTGAGTCTAATTGTGGCGAGGCATTGGCTACCTTAAGAGAGTCATAGTTACTCTTGCCAAATGCTCACCATAATAGACATTTTTTAGATACTGTGGCCAGTCTGCCCGAAGCGATACGCCACTAGTCGTTTAATTTAAGACAACCATCGTTATCCTTGCTAGGAGTTACTTGATGTTGCTGATTTAATTTTAATTGTGACGAGGCATTGGCAACCTTACAAGAGTCATAGTGATTCCTGGCAGTTCCTCACCAAAATACGCATTTTTTAGATACTGTGGAAAGTCTCTCCAAAGCGGTAATCCACTAGCTGCTTATCTTAAGTGAAACTGCCAGAGGTTTCTTGAAGTAGCTGATGTGAGTCTAATTGTGACGAGGCATTGGCTACCTTAAGAGAGTCATACTGACTTTTGCCAAATGCTCACCATAATAGACATTTTTTTAGATACTGTGGCCAGTCTGCCCGAAGCGATACGCCACTAGTTGTTTAATTTAAGACAACCATCGTTACCCTTGCTAGGAGTTACTTGATGTTGCTGATTTAATTTTAATTGTGACGAGGCATTGGCAACCTTACGAGAGTCATAGTGATTCCTGGCAGTTCCTCACCAAAATACGCATTTGTTAGATATTGTGGAAAGTCTCTCCGAAGCGGTAATCCACTAGCTGCTTATCTTAAGTGAAACTGCCAGAGGTTTCTTGAAGTTGCTGATGTGAGTCTAATTGTGACGAGGCATTGGCTACCTTAAGAGAGTCATAGTGACTCTTGCCAAATGCTCACCATAATAGACATTTTTTTTATACTGTGGCCAGTCTGCCCGAAGCGATACGCCACTAGTTGTTTAATTTAAGACAACCATCGTTACCCTTGCTAGGAGTTACTTGATGTTGCTGATTTAATTTTAATTGTGACGAGGCATTGGAAACCTTACGAGAGTCATAGTGATTCCTGGCAGTTCCTCACCAAAATACGCATTTTTTAGATACTGTGGAAAGTCTATCCAAAGCGGTAATCCACTAGCTGCTTATCTTAAGTGAAACTGCCAGAGGTTTCTTGAAGTTGCTGATGTGAGTCTAATTGTGACGAGGCATTGGCTACCTTAAGAGAGTCATACTGACTTTTGCCAAATGCTCACCATAATAGACATTTTTTTAGATACTGTGGCCAGTCTGCCCGAAGCGATACGCCACTAGTTGTTTAATTTAAGACAACCATCGTTACCCTTGCTAGGAGTTACTTGATGTTGCTGATTTAATTTTAATTGTGACGAGGCATTGGCAACCTTACGAGAGTCATAGTGATTCCTGGCAGTTCCTCACCAAAATACGCATTTTTTAGATACTGTGGAAAGTCTCTCCAAAGCGGTAATCCACTAGCGGTTTATCTTAAGAGAAACTGCCAGAGGTTTCTTGAAGTTCCTGAAGTGAGTCTAATTGTGACGAGGCATTGGCTACCTTACGAGAGTCATAGTGATTCCTGGCAGTTCCTCACCAAAATACGCATTTTTTAGATACTGTGGAAAGTCTCTCCAAAGCGGTAATCCACTAGCTGCTTATCTTAAGTGAAACTGCCAGAGGTTTCTTGAAGTTGCTGATGTGAGTCTAATTGTGACGAGGCATTGGCTACCTTAAGAGAGTCATACTGACTTTTGCCAAATGCTCACCATAATAGACATTTTTTTAGATACTGTGGCCAGTCTGCCCGAAGCGATACGCCACTAGTTGTTTAATTTAAGACAACCATCGTTACCCTTGCTAGGAGTTACTTGATGTTGCTGATTTAATTTTAATTGTGATGAGGCATTGGCAACCTTACGAGAGTCGTAGTGATTCCTGGCAGTTCCTCACGAATATACGCATTTTTTAGATACTGTGGAAAGTCTCTCCAAAGCGGTAATCCACTAGCTGTTTGTCTTCAGAGAAACTGATAGAGGTTTCTTCAAGTTGCTGACGTGAGTCTAATTGTGGCGAGGCATTGGCTACCTTAAGAGAGTCATAGTTACTCTTGCCAAATGCTCACCATAATAGACATTTTTTAGATACTGTGGCCAGTCTGCCCGAAGCGATACGCCACTAGTTGTTTAATTTAAGACAACCATCGTTATCCTTGCTAGGAGTTACTTGATGTTGCTGATTTAATTTTAATTGTGACGAGGCATTGGCAACCTTACGAGAGTCATAGTGATTCCTGGCAGTTCCTCACCAAAATACGCATTTTTTAGATACTGTGGAAAGTCTATCCAACGCGGTAATCCACTAGCTGCTTATCTTAAGTGAAACTGCCAGAGATTTCTTGAAGTTGCTGATGTGAGTCTAATTGTGACGAGGCATTGGCTACCTTAAGAGAGTCATAGTGACTCTTGCCAAATGCCCACCATAATAGACATTTTTTTAGATACTGTGGCCAGTCTGCCCGAATCATTACGCAATTAGTTGTTTAATTTAAGACAACCATTGTTACTCTTGCTCGGAGTTACTTGATGTTGCTTATTTAATTTTAATTGTGATGAGGCATTGGCAACCTTACGAGAGTCGTAGTGATTCCTGGCAGTTCCTCACGAAAATACGCATTTTTTAGATACTGTGGAAAGTCTCTCCAAAGCGGTAATCCACTAGCTGTTTGTCTTCAGAGAAACTGATAGAGGTTTCTTCAAGTTGCTGACGTGAGTCTAATTGTGGCGAGGCATTGGCTACCTTAAGAGAGTCATAGTTACTCTTGCCAAATGCTCACCATAATAGACATTTTTTAGATACTGTGGCCAGTCTGCCCGAAGCGATACGCCACTAGTTGTTTAATTTAAGACAACCATCGTTATCCTTGCTAGGAGTTACTTGATGTTGCTGATTTAATTTTAATTGTGACGAGGCATTGGCAACCTTACGAGAGTCATAGTGATTCCTGGCAGTTCCTCACCAAAATACGCATTTTTTAGATACTGTGGAAAGTCTCTCCAAAGCGGTAATCCACTAGCTGCTTATCTTAAGTGAAACTGCCAGAGGTTTCTTGAAGTTGCTGATGTGAGTCTAATTGTGACGAGGCATTGGCTACCTTAAGAGATTCATAGTGACTCTTGCCAAATGCTCACCATAATAGACATTTTTTTAGATACTGTGGCCAGTCTGCCCGAAGCGATACGCCACTAGTTGTTTAATTTAAGACAACCATCGTTACCCTTGCTAGGAGTTACTTGATGTTGCTGATTTAATTATAATTGTGACGAGGCATTGGCAACCTTACGAGAGTCATAGTGATTCCTGGCAGTTCCTCACCAAAATACGCATTTTTTAGATACTGTGGAAAGTCTATCCAACGCGGTAATCCACTAGCTGCTTATCTTAAGTGAAACTGCCAGAGGTTTCTTGAAGTTGCTGATGTGAGTCTAATTGTGACGAGGCATTGGCTACCTTAAGAGAGTCATACTGACTTTTGCCAAATGCTCACCATAATAGACATTTTTTTAGATACTGTGGCCAGTCTGCCCGAAGCGATACGCCACTAGTTGTTTAATTTAAGACAACCATCGTTACCCTTGCTAGGAGTTACTTGATGTTGCTGATTTAATTTTAATTGTGATGAGGCATTGGCAACCTTACGAGAGTCGTAGTGATTCCTGGCAGTTCCTCACGAATATACGCATTTTTTAGATACTGTGGAAAGTCTCTCCAAAGCGGTAATCCACTAGCTGTTTGTCTTCAGAGAAACTGATAGAGGTTTCTTCAAGTTGCTGACGTGAGTCTAATTGTGGCGAGGCATTGGCTACCTTAAGAGAGTCATAGTTACTCTTGCCAAATGCTCACCATAATAGACATTTTTTAGATACTGTGGCCAGTCTGCCCGAAGCGATACGCCACTAGTTGTTTAATTTAAGACAACCATCGTTATCCTTGCTAGGAGTTACTTGATGTTGCTGATTTAATTTTAATTGTGACGAGGCATTGGCAACCTTACGAGAGTCATAGTGATTCCTGGCAGTTCCTCACCAAAATACGCATTTTTTAGATACTGTGGAAAGTCTATCCAACGCGGTAATCCACTAGCTGCTTATCTTAAGTGAAACTGCCAGAGATTTCTTGAAGTTGCTGATGTGAGTCTAATTGTGACGAGGCATTGGCTACCTTAAGAGAGTCATAGTGACTCTTGCCAAATGCCCACCATAATAGACATTTTTTTAGATACTGTGGCCAGTCTGCCCGAATCATTACGCAATTAGTTGTTTAATTTAAGACAACCATTGTTACTCTTGCTCGGAGTTACTTGATGTTGCTTATTTAATTTTAATTGTGATGAGGCATTGGCAACCTTACGAGAGTCGTAGTGATTCCTGGCAGTTCCTCACGAAAATACGCATTTTTTAGATACTGTGGAAAGTCTCTCCAAAGCGGTAATCCACTAGCTGTTTGTCTTCAGAGAAACTGATAGAGGTTTCTTCAAGTTGCTGACGTGAGTCTAATTGTGGCGAGGCATTGGCTACCTTAAGAGAGTCATAGTTACTCTTGCCAAATGCTCACCATAATAGACATTTTTTAGATACTGTGGCCAGTCTGCCCGAAGCGATACGCCACTAGTTGTTTAATTTAAGACAACCATCGTTATCCTTGCTAGGAGTTACTTGATGTTGCTGATTTAATTTTAATTGTGACGAGGCATTGGCAACCTTACGAGAGTCATAGTGATTCCTGGCAGTTCCTCACCAAAATACGCATTTTTTAGATACTGTGGAAAGTCTCTCCAAAGCGGTAATCCACTAGCTGCTTATCTTAAGTGAAACTGCCAGAGGTTTCTTGAAGTTGCTGATGTGAGTCTAATTGTGACGAGGCATTGGCTACCTTAAGAGATTCATAGTGACTCTTGCCAAATGCTCACCATAATAGACATTTTTTTAGATACTGTGGCCAGTCTGCCCGAAGCGATACGCCACTAGTTGTTTAATTTAAGACAACCATCGTTACCCTTGCTAGGAGTTACTTGATGTTGCTGATTTAATTTTAATTGTGACGAGGCATTGGCAACCTTACGAGAGTCATAGTGATTCCTGGCAGTTCCTCACCAAAATACGCATTTTTTAGATACTGTGGAAAGTCTATCCAACGCGGTAATCCACTAGCTGCTTATCTTAAGTGAAACTGCCAGAGGTTTCTTGAAGTTGCTGATGTGAGTCTAATTGTGACGAGGCATTGGCTACCTTAAGAGAGTCATACTGACTTTTGCCAAATGCTCACCATAATAGACATTTTTTTAGATACTGTGGCCAGTCTGCCCGAAGCGATACGCCACTAGTTGTTTAATTTAAGACAACCATCGTTACCCTTGCTAGGAGTTACTTGATGTTGCTGATTTAATTTTAATTGTGACGAGGCATTGGAAACCTTACGAGAGTCATAGTGATTCCTGGCAGTTCCTCACCAAAATACGCATTTTTTAGATACTGTGGAAAGTCTATCCAAAGCGGTAATCCACTAGCTGCTTATCTTAAGTGAAACTGCCAGAGGTTTCTTGAAGTTGCTGATGTGAGTCTAATTGTGACGAGGCATTGGCTACCTTAAGAGAGTCATAGTGACTTTTGCCAAATGCTCACCATAATAGACATTTTTTTAGATACTGTGGCCAGTCTGCCCGAAGCGATACGCCACTAGTTGTTTAATTTAAGACAACCATCGTTACCCTTGCTAGGAGTTACTTGATGTTGCTGATTTAATTTTAATTGTGACGAGGCATTGGCAACCTTACGAGAGTCATAGTGATTCCTGGCAGTTCCTCACCAAAATACGCATTTGTTAGATATTGTGGAAAGTCTCTCCGAAGCGGTAATCCACTAGCTGCTTATCTTAAGTGAAACTGCCAGAGATTTCTTGAAGTTGCTGATGTGAGTCTAATTGTGACGAGGCATTGGCTACCTTAAGAGAGTCATAGTTACTCTTGCCAAATGCTCACCATAATAGACATTTTTTAGATACTGTGGCCAGTCTGCCCGAAGCGATACGCCACTAGTTGTTTAATTTAAGACAACCATCGTTATCCTTGCTAGGAGTTACTTGATGTTGCTGATTTAATTTTAATTGTGACGAGGCATTGGCAACCTTACGAGAGTCATAGTGATTCCTGGCAGTTCCTCACCAAAATACGCATTTTTTAGATACTGTGGAAAGTCTCTCCAAAGCGGTAATCCACTAGCTGCTTATCTTAAGTGAAACTGCCAGATGTTTCTTGAAGTTGCTGATGTGAGTCTAATTGTGACGAGGCATTGGCTACCTTAAGAGAGTCATAGTGACTCTTGCCAAATGCCCACCATAATAGACATTTTTTTAGATACTGTGGCCAGTCTGCCCGAATCATTACGCAATTAGTTGTTTAATTTAAGACAACCATTGTTACTCTTGCTCGGAGTTACTTGATGTTGCTTATTTAATTTTAATTGTGATGAGGCATTGGCAACCTTACGAGAGTCGTAGTGATTCGTGGCAGTTCCTCACGAAAATACGCATTTTTTAGATACTGTGGAAAGTCTCTCCAAAGCGGTAATCCACTAGCTGTTTGTCTTCAGAGAAACTGATAGAGGTTTCTTCAAGTTGCTGACGTGAGTCTAATTGTGGCGAGGCATTGGCTACCTTAAGAGAGTCATAGTTACTCTTGCCAAATGCTCACCATAATAGACATTTTTTAGATACTGTGGCCAGTCTGCCCGAAGCGATACGCCACTAGTTGTTTAATTTAAGACAACCATCGTTATCCTTGCTAGGAGTTACTTGATGTTGCTGATTTAATTTTAATTGTGACGAGGCATTGGCAACCTTACGAGAGTCATAGTGATTCCTGGCAGTTCCTCACCAAAATACGCATTTTTTAGATACTGTGGAAAGTCTCTCCAAAGCGGTAATCCACTAGCTGCTTATCTTAAGTGAAACTGCCAGATGTTTCTTGAAGTTGCTGATGTGAGTCTAATTGTGACGAGGCATTGGCTACCTTAAGAGAGTCATACTGACTTTTGCCAAATGCTCACCATAATAGACATTTTTTTAGATACTGTGGCCAGTCTGCCCGAAGCGATACGCCACTAGTTGTTTAATTTAAGACAACCATCGTTACCCTTGCTAGGAGTTACTTGATGTTGCTGATTTAATTTTAATTGTGACGAGGCATTGGCAACCTTACGAGAGTCATAGTGATTCCTGGCAGTTCCTCACCAAAATACGCATTTTTTAGATACTGTGGAAAGTCTATCCAACGCGGTAATCCACTAGCTGCTTATCTTAAGTGAAACTGCCAGAGGTTTCTTGAAGTTGCTGATGTGAGTCTAATTGTGACGAGGCATTGGCTACCTTAAGAGAGTCATACTGACTTTTGCCAAATGCTCACCATAATAGACATTTTTTTAGATACTGTGGCCAGTCTGCCCGAAGCGATACGCCACTAGTTGTTTAATTTAAGACAACCATCGTTACCCTTGCTAGGAGTTACTTGATGTTGCTGATTTAATTTTAATTGTGACGAGGCATTGGAAACCTTACGAGAGTCATAGTGATTCCTGGCAGTTCCTCACCAAAATACGCATTTTTTAGATACTGTGGAAAGTCTATCCAAAGCGGTAATCCACTAGCTGCTTATCTTAAGTGAAACTGCCAGAGGTTTCTTGAAGTTGCTGATGTGAGTCTAATTGTGACGAGGCATTGGCTACCTTAAGAGAGTCATAGTGACTTTTGCCAAATGCTCACCATAATAGACATTTTTTTAGATACTGTGGCCAGTCTGCCCGAAGCGATACGCCACTAGTTGTTTAATTTAAGACAACCATCGTTATCCTTGCTAGGAGTTACTTGATGTTGCTGATTTAATTTTAATTGTGACGAGGCATTGGCAACCTTACGAGAGTCATAGTGATTCCTGGCAGTTCCTCACCAAAATACGCATTTTTTAGATACTGTGGAAAGTCTATCCAACGCGGTAATCCACTAGCTGCTTATCTTAAGTGAAACTGCCAGAGATTTCTTGAAGTTGCTGATGTGAGTCTAATTGTGACGAGGCATTGGCTACCTTAAGAGAGTCATAGTGACTCTTGCCAAATGCCCACCATAATAGACATTTTTTTAGATACTGTGGCCAGTCTGCCCGAATCATTACGCAATTAGTTGTTTAATTTAAGACAACCATTGTTACTCTTGCTCGGAGTTACTTGATGTTGCTTATTTAATTTTAATTGTGATGAGGCATTGGCAACCTTACGAGAGTCGTAGTGATTCCTGGCAGTTCCTCACGAAAATACGCATTTTTTAGATACTGTGGAAAATCTCTCCAAAGCGGTAATCCACTAGCTGTTTGTCTTCAGAGAAACTGATAGAGGTTTCTTCAAGTTGCTGACGTGAGTCTAATTGTGGCGAGGCATTGGCTACCTTAAGAGAGTCATAGTTACTCTTGCCAAATGCTCACCATAATAGACATTTTTTAGATACTGTGGCCAGTCTGCCCGAAGCGATACGCCACTAGTTGTTTAATTTAAGACAACCATCGTTATCCTTGCTAGGAGTTACTTGATGTTGCTGATTTAATTTTAATTGTGACGAGGCATTGGCAACCTTACGAGAGTCATAGTGATTCCTGGCAGTTCCTCACCAAAATACGCATTTTTTAGATACTGTGGAAAGTCTCTCCAAAGCGGTAATCCACTAGCTGCTTATCTTAAGTGAAACTGCCAGAGGTTTCTTGAAGTTGCTGATGTGAGTCTAATTGTGACGAGGCATTGGCTACCTTAAGAGATTCATAGTGACTCTTGCCAAATGCTCACCATAATAGACATTTTTTTAGATACTGTGGCCAGTCTGCCCGAAGCGATACGCCACTAGTTGTTTAATTTAAGACAACCATCGTTACCCTTGCTAGGAGTTACTTGATGTTGCTGATTTAATTTTAATTGTGACGAGGCATTGGCAACCTTACGAGAGTCATAGTGATTCCTGGCAGTTCCTCACCAAAATACGCATTTTTTAGATACTGTGGAAAGTCTATCCAACGCGGTAATCCACTAGCTGCTTATCTTAAGTGAAACTGCCAGAGGTTTCTTGAAGTTGCTGATGTGAGTCTAATTGTGACGAGGCATTGGCTACCTTAAGAGAGTCATACTGACTTTTGCCAAATGCTCACCATAATAGACATTTTTTTAGATACTGTGGCCAGTCTGCCCGAAGCGATACGCCACTAGTTGTTTAATTTAAGACAACCATCGTTACCCTTGCTAGGAGTTACTTGATGTTGCTGATTTAATTTTAATTGTGACGAGGCATTGGAAACCTTACGAGAGTCATAGTGATTCCTGGCAGTTCCTCACCAAAATACGCATTTTTTAGATACTGTGGAAAGTCTATCCAAAGCGGTAATCCACTAGCTGCTTATCTTAAGTGAAACTGCCAGAGGTTTCTTGAAGTTGCTGATGTGAGTCTAATTGTGACGAGGCATTGGCTACCTTAAGAGAGTCATAGTGACTTTTGCCAAATGCTCACCATAATAGACATTTTTTTAGATACTGTGGCCAGTCTGCCCGAAGCGATACGCCACTAGTTGTTTAATTTAAGACAACCATCGTTACCCTTGCTAGGAGTTACTTGATGTTGCTGATTTAATTTTAATTGTGACGAGGCATTGGCAACCTTACGAGAGTCATAGTGATTCCTGGCAGTTCCTCACCAAAATACGCATTTGTTAGATATTGTGGAAAGTCTCTCCGAAGCGGTAATCCACTAGCTGCTTATCTTAAGGGAAACTGCCAGAGATTTCTTGAAGTTGCTGATGTGAGTCTAATTGTGACGAGGCATTGGCTACCTTAAGAGAGTCATAGTGACTCTTGCCAAATGCCCACCATAATAGACATTTTTTTAGATACTGTGGCCAGTCTGCCCGAATCATTACGCAATTAGTTGTTTAATTTAAGACAACCATTGTTACTCTTGCTCGGAGTTACTTGATGTTGCTTATTTAATTTTAATTGTGATGAGGCATTGGCAACCTTACGAGAGTCGTAGTGATTCCTGGCAGTTCCTCACGAAAATACGCATTTTTTAGATACTGTGGAAAGTCTCTCCAAAGCGGTAATCCACTAGCTGTTTGTCTTCAGAGAAACTGATAGAGGTTTCTTCAAGTTGCTGACGTGAGTCTAATTGTGGCGAGGCATTGGCTACCTTAAGAGAGTCATAGTTACTCTTGCCAAATGCTCACCATAATAGACATTTTTTAGATACTGTGGCCAGTCTGCCCGAAGCGATACGCCACTAGTTGTTTAATTTAAGACAACCATCGTTATCCTTGCTAGGAGTTACTTGATGTTGCTGATTTAATTTTAATTGTGACGAGGCATTGGCAACCTTACGAGAGTCATAGTGATTCCTGGCAGTTCCTCACCAAAATACGCATTTTTTAGATACTGTGGAAAGTCTCTCCAAAGCGGTAATCCACTAGCTGCTTATCTTAAGTGAAACTGCCAGATGTTTCTTGAAGTTGCTGATGTGAGTCTAATTGTGACGAGGCATTGGCTACCTTAAGAGAGTCATAGTTATTCTTGCCAAATGCTCACCATAATAGACATTTTTTTAGATACTGTGGCCAGTCTGCCCGAAGCGATACGCCACTAGTTGTTTAATTTAAGACAACCATCGTTACCCTTGCTAGGAGTTACTTGATGTTGCTGATTTAATTTTAATTGTGACGAGGCATTGGCAACCTTACGAGAGTCATAGTGATTCCTGGCAGTTCCTCACCAAAATACGCATTTTTTAGATACTGTGTTAAGTCTATCCAACGCGGTAATCCACTAGCTGCTTATCTTAAGTGAAACTGCCAGAGGTTTCTTGAAGTTGCTGATGTGAGTCTAATTGTGACGAGGCATTGGCTACCTTAAGAGAGTCATACTGACTTTTGCCAAATGCTCACCATAATAGACATTTTTTTAGATACTGTGGCCAGTCTGCCCGAAGCGATACGCCACTAGTTGTTTAATTTAAGACAACCATCGTTACCATTGCTAGGAGTTACTTGATGTTGCTGATTTAATTTTAATTGTGACGAGGCATTGGAAACCTTACGAGAGTCATAGTGATTCCTGGCAGTTCCTCACCAAAATACGCATTTTTTAGATACTGTGGAAAGTCTATCCAAAGCGGTAATCCACTAGCTGCTTATCTTAAGTGAAACTGCCAGAGGTTTCTTGAAGTTGCTGATGTGAGTCTAATTGTGACGAGGCATTGGCTACCTTAAGAGAGTCATAGTGACTTTTGCCAAATGCTCACCATAATAGACATTTTTTTAGATACTGTGGCCAGTCTGCCCGAAGCGATACGCCACTAGTTGTTTAATTTAAGACAACCATCGTTATCCTTGCTAGGAGTTACTTGATGTTGCTGATTTAATTTTAATTGTGACGAGGCATTGGCAACCTCACGAGAGTCATAGTGATTCCTGGCAGTTCCTCACCAAAATACGCATTTTTTAGATACTGTGGAAAGTCTATCCAACGCGGTAATCCACTAGCTGCTTATCTTAAGTGAAACTGCCAGAGATTTCTTGAAGTTGCTGATGTGAGTCTAATTGTGACGAGGCATTGGCTACCTTAAGAGAGTCATAGTGACTCTTGCCAAATGCCCACCATAATAGACATTTTTTTAGATACTGTGGCCAGTCTGCCCGAATCATTACGCAATTAGTTGTTTAATTTAAGACAACCATTGTTACTCTTGCTCGGAGTTACTTGATGTTGCTTATTTAATTTTAATTGTGATGAGGCATTGGCAACCTTACGAGAGTCGTAGTGATTCCTGGCAGTTCCTCACGAAAATACGCATTTTTTAGATACTGTGGAAAGTCTCTCCAAAGCGGTAATCCACTAGCTGTTTGTCTTCAGAGAAACTGATAGAGGTTTCTTCAAGTTGCTGACGTGAGTCTAATTGTGGCGAGGCATTGGCTACCTTAAGAGAGTCATAGTTACTCTTGCCAAATGCTCACCATAATAGACATTTTTTAGATACTGTGGCCAGTCTGCCCGAAGCGATACGCCACTAGTTGTTTAATTTAAGACAACCATCGTTATCCTTGCTAGGAGTTACTTGATGTTGCTGATTTAATTTTAATTGTGACGAGGCATTGGCAACCTTACGAGAGTCATAGTGATTCCTGGCAGTTCCTCACCAAAATACGCATTTTTTAGATACTGTGGAAAGTCTCTCCAAAGCGGTAATCCACTAGCTGCTTATCTTAAGTGAAACTGCCAGAGGTTTCTTGAAGTTGCTGATGTGAGTCTAATTGTGACGAGGCATTGGCTACCTTAAGAGATTCATAGTGACTCTTGCCAAATGCTCACCATAATAGACATTTTTTTAGATACTGTGGCCAGTCTGCCCGAAGCGATACGCCACTAGTTGTTTAATTTAAGACAACCATCGTTACCCTTGCTAGGAGTTACTTGATGTTGCTGATTTAATTTTAATTGTGACGAGGCATTGGCAACCTTACGAGAGTCATAGTGATTCCTGGCAGTTCCTCACCAAAATACGCATTTTTTAGATACTGTGGAAAGTCTATCCAACGCGGTAATCCACTAGCTGCTTATCTTAAGTGAAACTGCCAGAGGTTTCTTGAAGTTGCTGATGTGAGTCTAATTGTGACGAGGCATTGGCTACCTTAAGAGAGTCATACTGACTTTTGCCAAATGCTCACCATAATAGACATTTTTTTAGATACTGTGGCAAGTCTGCCCGAAGCGATACGCCACTAGTTGTTTAATTTAAGACAACCATCGTTACCCTTGCTAGGAGTTACTTGATGTTGCTGATTTAATTTTAATTGTGACGAGGCATTGGAAACCTTACGAGAGTCATAGTGATTCCTGGCAGTTCCTCACCAAAATACGCATTTTTTAGATACTGTGGAAAGTCTATCCAAAGCGGTAATCCACTAGCTGCTTATCTTAAGTGAAACTGCCAGAGGTTTCTTGAAGTTGCTGATGTGAGTCTAATTGTGACGAGGCATTGGCTACCTTAAGAGAGTCATAGTGACTTTTGCCAAATGCTCACCATAATAGACATTTTTTTAGATACTGTGGCCAGTCTGCCCGAAGCGATACGCCACTAGTTGTTTAATTTAAGACAACCATCGTTACCCTTGCTAGGAGTTACTTGATGTTGCTGATTTAATTTTAATTGTGACGAGGCATTGGCAACCTTACGAGAGTCATAGTGATTCCTGGCAGTTCCTCACCAAAATACGCATTTGTTAGATATTGTGGAAAGTCTCTCCGAAGCGGTAATCCACTAGCTGCTTATCTTAAGGGAAACTGCCAGAGATTTCTTGAAGTTGCTGATGTGAGTCTAATTGTGACGAGGCATTGGCTACCTTAAGAGAGTCATAGTGACTCTTGCCAAATGCCCACCATAATAGACATTTTTTTAGATACTGTGGCCAGTCTGCCCGAATCATTACGCAATTAGTTGTTTAATTTAAGACAACCATTGTTACTCTTGCTCGGAGTTACTTGATGTTGCTTATTTAATTTTAATTGTGATGAGGCATTGGCAACCTTACGAGAGTCGTAGTGATTCCTGGCAGTTCCTCACGAAAATACGCATTTTTTAGATACTGTGGAAAGTCTCTCCAAAGCGGTAATCCACTAGCTGTTTGTCTTCAGAGAAACTGATAGAGGTTTCTTCAAGTTGCTGACGTGAGTCTAATTGTGGCGAGGCATTGGCTACCTTAAGAGAGTCATAGTTACTCTTGCCAAATGCTCACCATAATAGACATTTTTTAGATACTGTGGCCAGTCTGCCCGAAGCGATACGCCACTAGTTGTTTAATTTAAGACAACCATCGTTACCCTTGCTAGGAGTTACTTGATGTTGCTGATTTAATTTTAATTGTGACGAGGCATTGGAAACCTTACGAGAGTCATAGTGATTCCTGGCAGTTCCTCACCAAAATACGCATTTTTTAGATACTGTGGAAAGTCTATCCAAAGCGGTAATCCACTAGCTGCTTATCTTAAGTGAAACTGCCAGAGGTTTCTTGAAGTTGCTGATGTGAGTCTAATTGTGACGAGGCATTGGCTACCTTAAGAGAGTCATACTGACTTTTGCCAAATGCTCACCATAATAGACATTTTTTTAGATACTGTGGCCAGTCTGCCCGAAGCGATACGCCACTAGTTGTTTAATTTAAGACAACCATCGTTACCCTTGCTAGGAGTTACTTGATGTTGCTGATTTAATTTTAATTGTGACGAGGCATTGGCAACCTTACGAGAGTCATAGTGATTCCTGGCAGTTCCTCACCAAAATACGCATTTTTTAGATACTGTGGAAAGTCTCTCCAAAGCGGTAATCCACTAGCGGTTTATCTTAAGAGAAACTGCCAGAGGTTTCTTGAAGTTCCTGAAGTGAGTCTAATTGTGACGAGGCATTGGCTACCTTACGAGAGTCATAGTGATTCCTGGCAGTTCCTCACCAAAATACGCATTTTTTAGATACTGTGGAAAGTCTCTCCAAAGCGGTAATCCACTAGCTGCTTATCTTAAGTGAAACTGCCAGAGGTTTCTTGAAGTTGCTGATGTGAGTCTAATTGTGACGAGGCATTGGCTACCTTAAGAGAGTCATACTGACTTTTGCCAAATGCTCACCATATTAGACATTTTTTTAGATACTGTGGCCAGTCTGCCCGAAGCGATACGCCACTAGTTGTTTAATTTAAGACAACCATCGTTACCCTTGCTAGGAGTTACTTGATGTTGCTGATTTAATTTTAATTGTGATGAGGCATTGGCAACCTTACGAGAGTCGTAGTGATTCCTGGCAGTTCCTCACGAATATACGCATTTTTTAGATACTGTGGAAAGTCTCTCCAAAGCGGTAATCCACTAGCTGTTTGTCTTCAGAGAAACTGATAGAGGTTTCTTCAAGTTGCTGACGTGAGTCTAATTGTGGCGAGGCATTGGCTACCTTAAGAGAGTCATAGTTACTCTTGCCAAATGCTCACCATAATAGACATTTTTTAGATACTGTGGCCAGTCTGCCCGAAGCGATACGCCACTAGTTGTTTAATTTAAGACAACCATCGTTATCCTTGCTAGGAGTTACTTGATGTTGCTGATTTAATTTTAATTGTGACGAGGCATTGGCAACCTTACGAGAGTCATAGTGATTCCTGGCAGTTCCTCACCAAAATACGCATTTTTTAGATACTGTGGAAAGTCTATCCAACGCGGTAATCCACTAGCTGCTTATCTTAAGTGAAACTGCCAGAGATTTCTTGAAGTTGCTGATGTGAGTCTAATTGTGACGAGGCATTGGCTACCTTAAGAGAGTCATAGTGACTCTTGCCAAATGCCCACCATAATAGACATTTTTTTAGATACTGTGGCCAGTCTGCCCGAATCATTACGCAATTAGTTGTTTAATTTAAGACAACCATTGTTACTCTTGCTCGGAGTTACTTGATGTTGCTTATTTAATTTTAATTGTGATGAGGCATTGGCAACCTTACGAGAGTCGTAGTGATTCCTGGCAGTTCCTCACGAAAATACGCATTTTTTAGATACTGTGGAAAGTCTCTCCAAAGCGGTAATCCACTAGCTGTTTGTCTTCAGAGAAACTGATAGAGGTTTCTTCAAGTTGCTGACGTGAGTCTAATTGTGGCGAGGCATTGGCTACCTTAAGAGAGTCATAGTTACTCTTGCCAAATGCTCACCATAATAGACATTTTTTAGATACTGTGGCCAGTCTGCCCGAAGCGATACGCCACTAGTTGTTTAATTTAAGACAACCATCGTTATCCTTGCTAGGAGTTACTTGATGTTGCTGATTTAATTTTAATTGTGACGAGGCATTGGCAACCTTACGAGAGTCATAGTGATTCCTGGCAGTTCCTCACCAAAATACGCATTTTTTAGATACTGTGGAAAGTCTCTCCAAAGCGGTAATCCACTAGCGGTTTATCTTAAGAGAAACTGCCAGAGGTTTCTTGAAGTTCCTGAAGTGAGTCTAATTGTGACGAGGCATTGGCTACCTTACGAGAGTCATAGTGATTCCTGGCAGTTCCTCACCAAAATACGCATTTTTTAGATACTGTGGAAAGTCTCTCCAAAGCGGTAATCCACTAGCTGCTTATCTTAAGTGAAACTGCCAGAGGTTTCTTGAAGTTGCTGATGTGAGTCTAATTGTGACGAGGCATTGGCTACCTTAAGAGAGTCATACTGACTTTTGCCAAATGCTCACCATATTAGACATTTTTTTAGATACTGTGGCCAGTCTGCCCGAAGCGATACGCCACTAGTTGTTTAATTTAAGACAACCATCGTTACCCTTGCTAGGAGTTACTTGATGTTGCTGATTTAATTTTAATTGTGATGAGGCATTGGCAACCTTACGAGAGTCGTAGTGATTCCTGGCAGTTCCTCACGAATATACGCATTTTTTAGATACTGTGGAAAGTCTCTCCAAAGCGGTAATCCACTAGCTGTTTGTCTTCAGAGAAACTGATAGAGGTTTCTTCAAGTTGCTGACGTGAGTCTAATTGTGGCGAGGCATTGGCTACCTTAAGAGAGTCATAGTTACTCTTGCCAAATGCTCACCATAATAGACATTTTTTAGATACTGTGGCCAGTCTGCCCGAAGCGATACGCCACTAGTTGTTTAATTTAAGACAACCATCGTTATCCTTGCTAGGAGTTACTTGATGTTGCTGATTTAATTTTAATTGTGACGAGGCATTGGCAACCTTACGAGAGTCATAGTGATTCCTGGCAGTTCCTCACCAAAATACGCATTTTTTAGATACTGTGGAAAGTCTATCCAACGCGGTAATCCACTAGCTGCTTATCTTAAGTGAAACTGCCAGAGATTTCTTGAAGTTGCTGATGTGAGTCTAATTGTGACGAGGCATTGGCTACCTTAAGAGAGTCATAGTGACTCTTGCCAAATGCCCACCATAATAGACATTTTTTTAGATACTGTGGCCAGTCTGCCCGAATCATTACGCAATTAGTTGTTTAATTTAAGACAACCATTGTTACTCTTGCTCGGAGTTACTTGATGTTGCTTATTTAATTTTAATTGTGATGAGGCATTGGCAACCTTACGAGAGTCGTAGTGATTCCTGGCAGTTCCTCACGAAAATACGCATTTTTTAGATACTGTGGAAAGTCTCTCCAAAGCGGTAATCCACTAGCTGTTTGTCTTCAGAGAAACTGATAGAGGTTTCTTCAAGTTGCTGACGTGAGTCTAATTGTGGCGAGGCATTGGCTACCTTAAGAGAGTCATAGTTACTCTTGCCAAATGCTCACCATAATAGACATTTTTTAGATACTGTGGCCAGTCTGCCCGAAGCGATACGCCACTAGTTGTTTAATTTAAGACAACCATCGTTATCCTTGCTAGGAGTTACTTGATGTTGCTGATTTAATTTTAATTGTGACGAGGCATTGGCAACCTTACGAGAGTCATAGTGATTCCTGGCAGTTCCTCACCAAAATACGCATTTTTTAGATACTGTGGAAAGTCTCTCCAAAGCGGTAATCCACTAGCTGCTTATCTTAAGTGAAACTGCCAGAGGTTTCTTGAAGTTGCTGATGTGAGTCTAATTGTGACGAGGCATTGGCTACCTTAAGAGATTCATAGTGACTCTTGCCAAATGCTCACCATAATAGACATTTTTTTAGATACTGTGGCCAGTCTGCCCGAAGCGATACGCCACTAGTTGTTTAATTTAAGACAACCATCGTTACCCTTGCTAGGAGTTACTTGATGTTGCTGATTTAATTTTAATTGTGACGAGGCATTGGCAACCTTACGAGAGTCATAGTGATTCCTGGCAGTTCCTCACCAAAATACGCATTTTTTAGATACTGTGGAAAGTCTATCCAACGCGGTAATCCACTAGCTGCTTATCTTAAGTGAAACTGCCAGAGGTTTCTTGAAGTTGCTGATGTGAGTCTAATTGTGACGAGGCATTGGCTACCTTAAGAGAGTCATACTGACTTTTGCCAAATGCTCACCATAATAGACATTTTTTTAGATACTGTGGCCAGTCTGCCCGAAGCGATACGCCACTAGTTGTTTAATTTAAGACAACCATCGTTACCCTTGCTAGGAGTTACTTGATGTTGCTGATTTAATTTTAATTGTGACGAGGCATTGGAAACCTTACGAGAGTCATAGTGATTCCTGGCAGTTCCTCACCAAAATACGCATTTTTTAGATACTGTGGAAAGTCTATCCAAAGCGGTAATCCACTAGCTGCTTATCTTAAGTGAAACTGCCAGAGGTTTCTTGAAGTTGCTGATGTGAGTCTAATTGTGACGAGGCATTGGCTACCTTAAGAGAGTCATAGTGACTTTTGCCAAATGCTCACCATAATAGACATTTTTTTAGATACTGTGGCCAGTCTGCCCGAAGCGATACGCCACTAGTTGTTTAATTTAAGACAACCATCGTTACCCTTGCTAGGAGTTACTTGATGTTGCTGATTTAATTTTAATTGTGACGAGGCATTGGCAACCTTACGAGAGTCATAGTGATTCCTGGCAGTTCCTCACCAAAATACGCATTTTTTAGATATTGTGAAAAGTCTCTCCGAAGCGGTAATCCACTAGCTGCTTATCTTAAGTGAAACTGCCAGAGATTTCTTGAAGTTGCTGATGTGAGTCTAATTGTGACGAGGCATTGGCTACCTTAAGAGAGTCATAGTGACTCTTGCCAAATGCCCACCATAATAGACATTTTTTTAGATACTGTGGCCAGTCTGCCCGAATCATTACGCAATTAGTTGTTTAATTTAAGACAACCATTGTTACTCTTGCTCGGAGTTACTTGATGTTGCTTATTTAATTTTAATTGTGATGAGGCATTGGCAACCTTACGAGAGTCGTAGTGATTCCTGGCAGTTCCTTACGAAAATACGCATTTTTTAGATACTGTGGAAAGTCTCTCCAAAGCGGTAATCCACTAGCTGTTTGTCTTCAGAGAAACTGATAGAGGTTTCTTCAAGTTGCTGACGTGAGTCTAATTGTGGCGAGGCATTGGCTACCTTAAGAGAGTCATAGTTACTCTTGCCAAATGCTCACCATAATAGACATTTTTTAGATACTGTGGCCAGTCTGCCCGAAGCGATACGCCACTAGTTGTTTAATTTAAGACAACCATCGTTATCCTTGCTAGGAGTTACTTGATGTTGCTGATTTAATTTTAATTGTGACGAGGCATTGGCAACCTTACGAGAGTCATAGTGATTCCTGGCAGTTCCTCACCAAAATACGCATTTTTTAGATACTGTGGAAAGTCTCTCCAAAGCGGTAATCCACTAGCTGCTTATCTTAAGTGAAACTGCCAGATGTTTCTTGAAGTTGCTGATGTGAGTCTAATTGTGACGAGGCATTGGCTACCTTAAGAGAGTCATAGTGACTCTTGCCAAATGCCCACCATAATAGACATTTTTTTAGATACTGTGGCCAGTCTGCCCGAATCATTACGCAATTAGTTGTTTAATTTAAGACAACCATTGTTACTCTTGCTCGGAGTTACTTGATGTTGCTTATTTAATTTTAATTGTGATGAGGCATTGGCAACCTTACGAGAGTCGTAGTGATTCCTGGCAGTTCCTCACGAAAATACGCATTTTTTAGATACTGTGGAAAGTCTCTCCAAAGCGGTAATCCACTAGCTGTTTGTCTTCAGAGAAACTGATAGAGGTTTCTTCAAGTTGCTGACGTGAGTCTAATTGTGGCGAGGCATTGGCTACCTTAAGAGAGTCATAGTTACTCTTGCCAAATGCTCACCATAATAGACATTTTTTAGATACTGTGGCCAGTCTGCCCGAAGCGATACGCCACTAGTTGTTTAATTTAAGACAACCATCGTTATCCTTGCTAGGAGTTACTTGATGTTGCTGATTTAATTTTAATTGTGACGAGGCATTGGCAACCTTACGAGAGTCATAGTGATTCCTGGCAGTTCCTCACCAAAATACGCATTTTTTAGATACTGTGGAAAGTCTCTCCAAAGCGGTAATCCACTAGCTGCTTATCTTAAGTGAAACTGCCAGATGTTTCTTGAAGTTGCTGATGTGAGTCTAATTGTGACGAGGCATTGGCTACCTTAAGAGAGTCATACTGACTTTTGCCAAATGCTCACCATAATAGACATTTTTTTAGATACTGTGGCCAGTCTGCCCGAAGCGATACGCCACTAGTTGTTTAATTTAAGACAACCATCGTTACCCTTGCTAGGAGTTACTTGATGTTGCTGATTTAATTTTAATTGTGACGAGGCATTGGCAACCTTACGAGAGTCATAGTGATTCCTGGCAGTTCCTCACCAAAATACGCATTTTTTAGATACTGTGGAAAGTCTATCCAACGCGGTAATCCACTAGCTGCTTATCTTAAGTGAAACTGCCAGAGGTTTCTTGAAGTTGCTGATGTGAGTCTAATTGTGACGAGGCATTGGCTACCTTAAGAGAGTCATACTGACTTTTGCCAAATGCTCACCATAATAGACATTTTTTTAGATACTGTGGCCAGTCTGCCCGAAGCGATACGCCACTAGTTGTTTAATTTAAGACAACCATCGTTACCCTTGCTAGGAGTTACTTGATGTTGCTGATTTAATTTTAATTGTGACGAGGCATTGGAAACCTTACGAGAGTCATAGTGATTCCTGGCAGTTCCTCACCAAAATACGCATTTTTTAGATACTGTGGAAAGTCTATCCAAAGCGGTAATCCACTAGCTGCTTATCTTAAGTGAAACTGCCAGAGGTTTCTTGAAGTTGCTGATGTGAGTCTAATTGTGACGAGGCATTGGCTACCTTAAGAGAGTCATAGTGACTTTTGCCAAATGCTCACCATAATAGACATTTTTTTAGATACTGTGGCCAGTCTGCCCGAAGCGATACGCCACTAGTTGTTTAATTTAAGACAACCATCGTTATCCTTGCTAGGAGTTACTTGATGTTGCTGATTTAATTTTAATTGTGACGAGGCATTGGCAACCTTACGAGAGTCATAGTGATTCCTGGCAGTTCCTCACCAAAATACGCATTTTTTAGATACTGTGGAAAGTCTATCCAACGCGGTAATCCACTAGCTGCTTATCTTAAGTGAAACTGCCAGAGATTTCTTGAAGTTGCTGATGTGAGTCTAATTGTGACGAGGCATTGGCTACCTTAAGAGAGTCATAGTGACTCTTGCCAAATGCCCACCATAATAGACATTTTTTTAGATACTGTGGCCAGTCTGCCCGAATCATTACGCAATTAGTTGTTTAATTTAAGACAACCATTGTTACTCTTGCTCGGAGTTACTTGATGTTGCTTATTTAATTTTAATTGTGATGAGGCATTGGCAACCTTACGAGAGTCGTAGTGATTCCTGGCAGTTCCTCACGAAAATACGCATTTTTTAGATACTGTGGAAAGTCTCTCCAAAGCGGTAATCCACTAGCTGTTTGTCTTCAGAGAAACTGATAGAGGTTTCTTCAAGTTGCTGACGTGAGTCTAATTGTGGCGAGGCATTGGCTACCTTAAGAGAGTCATAGTTACTCTTGCCAAATGCTCACCATAATAGACATTTTTTAGATACTGTGGCCAGTCTGCCCGAAGCGATACGCCACTAGTTGTTTAATTTAAGACAACCATCGTTATCCTTGCTAGGAGTTACTTGATGTTGCTGATTTAATTTTAATTGTGACGAGGCATTGGCAACCTTACGAGAGTCATAGTGATTCCTGGCAGTTCCTCACCAAAATACGCATTTTTTAGATACTGTGGAAAGTCTCTCCAAAGCGGTAATCCACTAGCTGCTTATCTTAAGTGAAACTGCCAGAGGTTTCTTGAAGTTGCTGATGTGAGTCTAATTGTGACGAGGCATTGGCTACCTTAAGAGATTCATAGTGACTCTTGCCAAATGCTCACCATAATAGACATTTTTTTAGATACTGTGGCCAGTCTGCCCGAAGCGATACGCCACTAGTTGTTTAATTTAAGACAACCATCGTTACCCTTGCTAGGAGTTACTTGATGTTGCTGATTTAATTTTAATTGTGACGAGGCATTGGCAACCTTACGAGAGTCATAGTGATTCCTGGCAGTTCCTCACCAAAATACGCATTTTTTAGATACTGTGGAAAGTCTATCCAACGCGGTAATCCACTAGCTGCTTATCTTAAGTGAAACTGCCAGAGGTTTCTTGAAGTTGCTGATGTGAGTCTAATTGTGACGAGGCATTGGCTACCTTAAGAGAGTCATACTGACTTTTGCCAAATGCTCACCATAATAGACATTTTTTTAGATACTGTGGCCAGTCTGCCCGAAGCGATACGCCACTAGTTGTTTAATTTAAGACAACCATCGTTACCCTTGCTAGGAGTTACTTGATGTTGCTGATTTAATTTTAATTGTGACGAGGCATTGGAAACCTTACGAGAGTCATAGTGATTCCTGGCAGTTCCTCACCAAAATACGCATTTTTTAGATACTGTGGAAAGTCTATCCAAAGCGGTAATCCACTAGCTGCTTATCTTAAGTGAAACTGCCAGAGGTTTCTTGAAGTTGCTGATGTGAGTCTAATTGTGACGAGGCATTGGCTACCTTAAGAGAGTCATAGTGACTTTTGCCAAATGCTCACCATAATAGACATTTTTTTAGATACTGTGGCCAGTCTGCCCGAAGCGATACGCCACTAGTTGTTTAATTTAAGACAACCATCGTTACCCTTGCTAGGAGTTACTTGATGTTGCTGATTTAATTTTAATTGTGACGAGGCATTGGCAACCTTACGAGAGTCATAGTGATTCCTGGCAGTTCCTCACCAAAATACGCATTTGTTAGATATTGTGGAAAGTCTCTCCGAAGCGGTAATCCACTAGCTGCTTATCTTAAGGGAAACTGCCAGAGATTTCTTGAAGTTGCTGATGTGAGTCTAATTGTGACGAGGCATTGGCTACCTTAAGAGAGTCATAGTGACTCTTGCCAAATGCCCACCATAATAGACATTTTTTTAGATACTGTGGCCAGTCTGCCCGAATCATTACGCAATTAGTTGTTTAATTTAAGACAACCATTGTTACTCTTGCTCGGAGTTACTTGATGTTGCTTATTTAATTTTAATTGTGATGAGGCATTGGCAACCTTACGAGAGTCGTAGTGATTCCTGGCAGTTCCTCACGAAAATACGCATTTTTTAGATACTGTGGAAAGTCTCTCCAAAGCGGTAATCCACTAGCTGTTTGTCTTCAGAGAAACTGATAGAGGTTTCTTCAAGTTGCTGACGTGAGTCTAATTGTGGCGAGGCATTGGCTACCTTAAGAGAGTCATAGTTACTCTTGCCAAATGCTCACCATAATAGACATTTTTTAGATACTGTGGCCAGTCTGCCCGAAGCGATACGCCACTAGTTGTTTAATTTAAGACAACCATCGTTACCCTTGCTAGGAGTTACTTGATGTTGCTGATTTAATTTTAATTGTGACGAGGCATTGGAAACCTTACGAGAGTCATAGTGATTCCTGGCAGTTCCTCACCAAAATACGCATTTTTTAGATACTGTGGAAAGTCTATCCAAAGCGGTAATCCACTAGCTGCTTATCTTAAGTGAAACTGCCAGAGGTTTCTTGAAGTTGCTGATGTGAGTCTAATTGTGACGAGGCATTGGCTACCTTAAGAGAGTCATAGTGACTTTTGCCAAATGCTCACCATAATAGACATTTTTTTAGATACTGTGGCCAGTCTGCCCGAAGCGATACGCCACTAGTTGTTTAATTTAAGACAACCATCGTTACCCTTGCTAGGAGTTACTTGATGTTGCTGATTTAATTTTAATTGTGACGAGGCATTGGCAACCTTACGAGAGTCATACTGATTCCTGGCAGTTCCTCACCAAAATACGCATTTGTTAGATATTGTGGAAAGTCTCTCCGAAGCGGTAATCCACTAGCTGCTTATCTTAAGGGAAACTGCCAGAGATTTCTTGAAGTTGCTGATGTGAGTCTAATTGTGACGAGGCATTGGCTACCTTAAGAGAGTCATAGTGACTCTTGCCAAATGCCCACCATAATAGACATTTTTTTAGATACTGTGGCCAGTCTGCCCGAATCATTACGCAATTAGTTGTTTAATTTAAGACAACCATTGTTACTCTTGCTCGGAGTTACTTGATGTTGCTTATTTAATTTTAATTGTGATGAGGCATTGGCAACCTTACGAGAGTCGTAGTGATTCCTGGCAGTTCCTCACGAAAATACGCATTTTTTAGATACTGTGGAAAGTCTCTCCAAAGCGGTAATCCACTAGCTGTTTGTCTTCAGAGAAACTGATAGAGGTTTCTTCAAGTTGCTGACGTGAGTCTAATTGTGGCGAGGCATTGGCTACCTTAAGAGAGTCATAGTTACTCTTGCCAAATGCTCACCATAATAGACATTTTTTAGATACTGTGGCCAGTCTGCCCGAAGCGATACGCCACTAGTTGTTTAATTTAAGACAACCATCGTTATCCTTGCTAGGAGTTACTTGATGTTGCTGATTTAATTTTAATTGTGACGAGGCATTGGCAACCTTACGAGAGTCATAGTGATTCCTGGCAGTTCCTCACCAAAATACGCATTTTTTAGATACTGTGGAAAGTCTCTCCAAAGCGGTAATCCACTAGCTGCTTATCTTAAGTGAAACTGCCAGATGTTTCTTGAAGTTGCTGATGTGAGTCTAATTGTGACGAGGCATTGGCTACCTTAAGAGAGTCATACTGACTTTTGCCAAATGCTCACCATAATAGACATTTTTTTAGATACTGTGGCCAGTCTGCCCGAAGCGATACGCCACTAGTTGTTTAATTTAAGACAACCATCGTTACCCTTGCTAGGAGTTACTTGATGTTGCTGATTTAATTTTAATTGTGACGAGGCATTGGCAACCTTACGAGAGTCATAGTGATTCCTGGCAGTTCCTCACCAAAATACGCATTTTTTAGATACTGTGGAAAGTCTCTTTAAAGCGGTAATCCACTAGCGGTTTATCTTAAGAGAAACTGCCAGAGGTTTCTTGAAGTTCCTGAAGTGAGTCTAATTGTGACGAGGCATTGGCTACCTTAAGAGAGTCATAGTTACTCTTGCCAAATGCTCACCATAATAGACATTTTTTAGATACTGTGGCCAGTCTGCCCGAAGCGATACGCCACTAGTTGTTTAATTTAAGACAACCATCGTTACCCTTGCTAGGAGTTACTTGATGTTGCTGATTTAATTTTAATTGTGACGAGGCATTGGCAACCTTACGAGAGTCATAGTGATTCCTGGCAGTTCCTCACCAAAATACGCATTTGTTAGATATTGTGGAAAGTCTCTCCGAAGCGGTAATCCACTAGCTGCTTATCTTAAGTGAAACTGCCAGAGGTTTCTTGAAGTTGCTGATGTGAGTCTAATTGTGACGAGGCATTGGCTACCTTAAGAGAGTCATAGTGACTCTTGCCAAATGCTCACCATAATAGACATTTTTTTTATACTGTGGCCAGTCTGCCCGAAGCGATACGCCACTAGTTGTTTAATTTAAGACAACCATCGTTACCCTTGCTAGGAGTTACTTGATGTTGCTGATTTAATTTTAATTGTGACGAGGCATTGGACACCTTACGAGAGTCATAGTGATTCCTGGCAGTTCCTCACCAAAATACGCATTTTTTAGATACTGTGGAAAGTCTATCCAAAGCGGTAATCCACTAGCTGCTTATCTTAAGTGAAACTGCCAGAGGTTTCTTGAAGTTGCTGATGTGAGTCTAATTGTGACGAGGCATTGGCTACCTTAAGAGAGTCATACTGACTTTTGCCAAATGCTCACCATAATAGACATTTTTTTAGATACTGTGGCCAGTCTGCCCGAAGCGATACGCCACTAGTTGTTTAATTTAAGACAACCATCGTTACCCTTGCTAGGAGTTACTTGATGTTGCTGATTTAATTTTAATTGTGACGAGGCATTGGCAACCTTACGAGAGTCATAGTGATTCCTGGCAGTTCCTCACCAAAATACGCATTTTTTAGATACTGTGGAAAGTCTCTCCAAAGCGGTAATCCACTAGCGGTTTATCTTAAGAGAAACTGCCAGAGGTTTCTTGAAGTTCCTGAAGTGAGTCTAATTGTGACGAGGCATTGGCTACCTTAAGAGAGTCATAGTTACTCCTGCCAAATGCTCACCATAATAGACATTTTTTAGATACTGTGGCCAGTCTGCCCGAAGCGATACGCCACTAGTTGTTTAATTTAAGACAACCATCGTTACCCTTGCTAGGAGTTACTTGATGTTGCTGATTTAATTTTAATTGTGACGAGGCATTGGCAACCTTACGAGAGTCATAGTGATTCCTGGCAGTTCCTCACCAAAATACGCATTTTTTAGATACTGTGGAAAGTCTCTCCAAAGCGGTAATCCACTAGCGGTTTATCTTAAGAGAAACTGCCAGAGGTTTCTTGAAGTTCCTGAAGTGAGTCTAATTGTGACGAGGCATTGGCTACCTTACGAGAGTCATAGTGATTCCTGGCAGTTCCTCACCAAAATACGCATTTTTTAGATACTGTGGAAAGTCTCTCCAAAGCGGTAATCCACTAGCTGCTTATCTTAAGTGAAACTGCCAGAGGTTTCTTGAAGTTGCTGATGTGAGTCTAATTGTGACGAGGCATTGGCTACCTTAAGAGAGTCATACTGACTTTTGCCAAATGCTCACCATAATAGACATTTTTTTAGATACTGTGGCCAGTCTGCCCGAAGCGATACGCCACTAGTTGTTTAATTTAAGACAACCATCGTTACCCTTGCTAGGAGTTACTTGATGTTGCTGATTTAATTTTAATTGTGATGAGGCATTGGCAACCTTACGAGAGTCGTAGTGATTCCTGGCAGTTCCTCACGAATATACGCATTTTTTAGATACTGTGGAAAGTCTCTCCAAAGCGGTAATCCACTAGCTGTTTGTCTTCAGAGAAACTGATAGAGGTTTCTTCAAGTTGCTGACGTGAGTCTAATTGTGGCGAGGCATTGGCTACCTTAAGAGAGTCATAGTTACTCTTGCCAAATGCTCACCATAATAGACATTTTTTAGATACTGTGGCCAGTCTGCCCGAAGCGATACGCCACTAGTTGTTTAATTTAAGACAACCATCGTTATCCTTGCTAGGAGTTACTTGATGTTGCTGATTTAATTTTAATTGTGACGAGGCATTGGCAACCTTACGAGAGTCATAGTGATTCCTGGCAGTTCCTCACCAAAATACGCATTTTTTAGATACTGTGGAAAGTCTCTTTAAAGCGGTAATCCTCTAGCGGTTTATCTTAAGAGAAACTGCCAGAGGTTTCTTGAAGTTCCTGAAGTGAGTCTAATTGTGACGAGGCATTGGCTACCTTAAGAGAGTCATAGTTACTCCTGCCAAATGCTCACCATAATAGACATTTTTTAGATACTGTGGCCAGTCTGCCCGAAGCGATACGCCACTAGTTGTTTAATTTAAGACAACCATCGTTACCCTTGCTAGGAGTTACTTGATGTTGCTGATTTAATTTTAATTGTGACGAGGCATTGGCAACCTTACGAGAGTCATAGTGATTCCTGGCAGTTCCTCACCAAAATACGCATTTTTTAGATACTGTGGAAAGTCTCTCCAAAGCGGTAATCCACTAGCGGTTTATCTTAAGAGAAACTGCCAGAGGTTTCTTGAAGTTCCTGAAGTGAGTCTAATTGTGACGAGGCATTGGCTACCTTAAGAGAGTCATAATGACTTTTGCCAAATGCTCACCATAATAGACATTTTTTTAGATACTGTGGCCAGTCTGCCCGAAGCGATACGCCACTAGTTGTTTAATTTAAGACAACCATCGTTACCCTTGCTAGGAGTTACTTGATGTTGCTGATTTAATTTTAATTGTGACGAGGCATTGGCAACCTTACGAGAGTCATAGTGATTCCTGGCAGTTCCTCACCAAAATACGCATTTTTTAGATACTGTGGAAAGTCTCTCCAAAGCGGTAATCCACTAGCGGTTTATCTTAAGAGAAACTGCCAGAGGTTTCTTGAAGTTCCTGAAGTGAGTCTAATTGTGACGAGGCATTGGCTACCTTAAGAGAGTCATAGTTACTCCTGCCAAATGCTCACCATAATAGACATTTTTTAGATACTGTGGCCAGTCTGCCCGAAGCGATACGCCACTAGTTGTTTAATTTAAGACAACCATCGTTACCCTTGCTAGGAGTTACTTGATGTTGCTGATTTAATTTTAATTGTGACGAGGCATTGGCAACCTTACGAGAGTCATAGTGATTCCTGGCAGTTCCTCACCAAAATACGCATTTTTTAGATACTGTGGAAAGTCTCTCCAAAGCGGTAATCCACTAGCGGTTTATCTTAAGAGAAACTGCCAGAGGTTTCTTGAAGTTCCTGAAGTGAGTCTAATTGTGACGAGGCATTGGCTACCTTATGAGAGTCATAGTGATTCCTGGCAGTTCCTCACCAAAATACGCATTTTTTAGATACTGTGGAAAGTCTCTCCAAAGCGGTAATCCACTAGCTGCTTATCTTAAGTGAAACTGCCAGAGGTTTCTTGAAGTTGCTGATGTGAGTCTAATTGTGACGAGGCATTGGCTACCTTAAGAGAGTCATACTGACTTTTGCCAAATGCTCACCATAATAGACATTTTTTTAGATACTGTGGCCAGTCTGCCCGAAGCGATACGCCACTAGTTGTTTAATTTAAGACAACCATCGTTACCCTTGCTAGGAGTTACTTGATGTTGCTGATTTAATTTTAATTGTGATGAGGCATTGGCAACCTTACGAGAGTCGTAGTGATTCCTGGCAGTTCCTCACGAATATACGCATTTTTTAGATACTGTGGAAAGTCTCTCCAAAGCGGTAATCCACTAGCTGTTTGTCTTCAGAGAAACTGATAGAGGTTTCTTCAAGTTGCTGACGTGAGTCTAATTGTGGCGAGGCATTGGCTACCTTAAGAGAGTCATAGTTACTCTTGCCAAATGCTCACCATAATAGACATTTTTTAGATACTGTGGCCAGTCTGCCCGAAGCGATACGCCACTAGTTGTTTAATTTAAGACAACCATCGTTATCCTTGCTAGGAGTTACTTGATGTTGCTGATTTAATTTTAATTGTGACGAGGCATTGGCAACCTTACGAGAGTCATAGTGATTCCTGGCAGTTCCTCACCAAAATACGCATTTTTTAGATACTGTGGAAAGTCTCTTTAAAGCGGTAATCCACTAGCGGTTTATCTTAAGAGAAACTGCCAGAGGTTTCTTGAAGTTCCTGAAGTGAGTCTAATTGTGACGAGGCATTGGCTACCTTAAGAGAGTCATAGTTACTCCTGCCAAATGCTCACCATAATAGACATTTTTTAGATACTGTGGCCAGTCTGCCCGAAGCGATACGCCACTAGTTGTTTAATTTAAGACAACCATCGTTACCCTTGCTAGGAGTTACTTGATGTTGCTGATTTAATTTTAATTGTGACGAGGCATTGGCAACCTTACGAGAGTCATAGTGATTCCTGGCAGTTCCTCACCAAAATACGCATTTTTTAGATACTGTGGAAAGTCTCTCCAAAGCGGTAATCCACTAGCGGTTTATCTTAAGAGAAACTGCCAGAGGTTTCTTGAAGTTCCTGAAGTGAGTCTAATTGTGACGAGGCATTGGCTACCTTAAGAGAGTCATACTGACTTTTGCCAAATGCTCACCATAATAGACATTTTTTTAGATACTGTGGCCAGTCTGCCCGAAGCGATACGCCACTAGTTGTTTAATTTAAGACAACCATCGTTACCCTTGCTAGGAGTTACTTGATGTTGCTGATTTAATTTTAATTGTGACGAGGCATTGGCAACCTTACGAGAGTCATAGTGATTCCTGGCAGTTCCTCACCAAAATACGCATTTTTTAGATACTGTGGAAAGTCTCTCCAAAGCGGTAATCCACTAGCGGTTTATCTTAAGAGAAACTGCCAGAGGTTTCTTGAAGTTCCTGAAGTGAGTCTAATTGTGACGAGGCATTGGCTACCTTAAGAGAGTCATAGTTACTCCTGCCAAATGCTCACCATAATAGACATTTTTTAGATACTGTGGCCAGTCTGCCCGAAGCGATACGCCACTAGTTGTTTAATTTAAGACAACCATCGTTACCCTTGCTAGGAGTTACTTGATGTTGCTGATTTAATTTTAATTGTGACGAGGCATTGGCAACCTTACGAGAGTCATAGTGATTCCTGGCAGTTCCTCACCAAAATACGCATTTTTTAGATACTGTGGAAAGTCTCTCCAAAGCGGTAATCCACTAGCGGTTTATCTTAAGAGAAACTGCCAGAGGTTTCTTGAAGTTCCTGAAGTGAGTCTAATTGTGACGAGGCATTGGCTACCTTACGAGAGTCATAGTGATTCCTGGCAGTTCCTCACCAAAATACGCATTTTTTAGATACTGTGGAAAGTCTCTCCAAAGCGGTAATCCACTAGCTGCTTATCTTAAGTGAAACTGCCAGAGGTTTCTTGAAGTTGCTGATGTGAGTCTAATTGTGACGAGGCATTGGCTACCTTAAGAGAGTTATACTGACTTTTGCCAAATGCTCACCATAATAGACATTTTTTTAGATACTGTGGCCAGTCTGCCCGAAGCGATACGCCACTAGTTGTTTAATTTAAGACAACCATCGTTACCCTTGCTAGGAGTTACTTGATGTTGCTGATTTAATTTTAATTGTGATGAGGCATTGGCAACCTTACGAGAGTCGTAGTGATTCCTGGCAGTTCCTCACGAATATACGCATTTTTTAGATACTGTGGAAAGTCTCTCCAAAGCGGTAATCCACTAGCTGTTTGTCTTCAGAGAAACTGATAGAGGTTTCTTCAAGTTGCTGACGTGAGTCTAATTGTGGCGAGGCATTGGCTACCTTAAGAGAGTCATAGTTACTCTTGCCAAATGCTCACCATAATAGACATTTTTTAGATACTGTGGCCAGTCTGCCCGAAGCGATACGCCACTAGTTGTTTAATTTAAGACAACCTTCGTTATCCTTGCTAGGAGTTACTTGATGTTGCTGATTTAATTTTAATTGTGACGAGGCATTGGCAACCTTACGAGAGTCATAGTGATTCCTGGCAGTTCCTCACCAAAATACGCATTTTTTAGATACTGTGGAAAGTCTCTTTAAAGCGGTAATCCACTAGCGGTTTATCTTAAGAGAAACTGCCAGAGGTTTCTTGAAGTTCCTGAAGTGAGTCTAATTGTGACGAGGCATTGGCTACCTTAAGAGAGTCATAGTTACTCCTGCCAAATGCTCACCATAATAGACATTTTTTAGATACTGTGGCCAGTCTGCCCGAAGCGATACGCCACTAGTTGTTTAATTTAAGACAACCATCGTTACCCTTGCTAGGAGTTACTTGATGTTGCTGATTTAATTTTAATTGTGACGAGGCATTGGCAACCTTACGAGAGTCATAGTGATTCCTGGCAGTTCCTCACCAAAATACGCATTTTTTAGATACTGTGGAAAGTCTCTCCAAAGCGGTAATCCACTAGCGGTTTATCTTTAGAGAAACTGCCAGAGGTTTCTTGAAGTTCCTGAAGTGAGTCTAATTGTGACGAGGCATTGGCTACCTTAAGAGAGTCATAGTTACTCCTGCCAAATGCTCACCATAATAGACATTTTTTAGATACTGTGGCCAGTCTGCCCGAAGCGATACGCCACTAGTTGTTTAATTTAAGACAACCATCGTTATCCTTGCTAGGAGTTACTTGATGTTGCTGATTTAATTTTAATTGTGACGAGGCATTGGCAACCTTACGAGAGTCACAGTGATTCCTGGCAGTTCCTCACCAAAATACGCATTTTTTAGATACTGTGGAAAGTCTCTCCGAAGCGGTAATCCACTAGCTGCTTATCTTAAGTGAAACTGCCAGAGATTTCTTGAAGTTGCTGATGTGAGTCTAATTGTGACGAGGCATTGGCTACCTTAAGAGAGTCATAGTGACTCTTGCCAAATGCCCACCATAATAGACATTTTTTTAGATACTGTGGCCAGTCTGCCCGAATCATTACGCAATTAGTTGTTTAATTTAAGACAACCATTGTTACTCTTGCTCGGAGTTACTTGATGTTGCTTATTTAATTTTAATTGTGATGAGGCATTGGCAACCTTACGAGAGTCGTAGTGATTCCTGGCAGTTCCTCACGAAAATACGCATTTTTTAGATACTGTGGAAAGTCTCTCCAAAGCGGTAATCCACTAGCTGTTTGTCTTCAGAGAAACTGATAGAGGTTTCTTCAAGTTGCTGACGTGAGTCTAATTGTGGCGAGGCATTGGCTACCTTAAGAGAGTCATAGTTGCTCTTGCCAAATGCTCACCATAATAGACATTTTTTAGATACTGTGGCCAGTCTGCCCGAAGCGATACGCCACTAGTTGTTTAATTTAAGACAACCATCGTTATCCTTGCTAGGAGTTACTTGATGTTGCTGATTTAATTTTAATTGTGACGAGGCATTGGCAACCTTACGAGAGTCATAGTGATTCCTGGCAGTTCCTCACCAAAATACGCATTTTTTAGATACTGTGGAAAGTCTCTCCAAAGCGGTAATCCACTAGCGGTTTATCTTAAGAGAAACTGCCAGAGGTTTCTTGAAGTTCCTGAAGTGAGTCTAATTGTGACGAGGCATTGGCTACCTTAAGAGAGTCATAGTTACTCTTGCCAAATGCTCACCATAATAGACATTTTTTAGATACTGTGGCCAGTCTGCCCGAAGCGATACGCCACTAGTTGTTTAATTTAAGACAACCATCGTTACCCTTGCTAGGAGTTACTTGATGTTGCTGATTTAATTTTAATTGTGACGAGGCATTGGCAACCTTACGAGAGTCATAGTGATTCCTGGCAGTTCCTCACCAAAATACGCATTTTTTAGATACTGTGGAAAGTCTCTCCAAAGCGGTAATCCACTAGCGGTTTATCTTTAGAGAAACTGCCAGAGGTTTCTTGAAGTTCCTGAAGTGAGTCTAATTGTGACGAGGCATTGGCTACCTTAAGAGAGTCATAGTTACTCCTGCCAAATGCTCACCATAATAGACATTTTTTAGATACTGTGGCCAGTCTGCCCGAAGCGATACGCCACTAGTTGTTTAATTTAAGACAACCATCGTTACCCTTGCTAGGAGTTACTTGATGTTGCTGATTTAATTTTAATTGTGACGAGGCATTGGCAACCTTACGAGAGTCATACTGATTCCTGGCAGTTCCTCACCAAAATACGCATTTGTTAGATATTGTGGAAAGTCTCTCCGAAGAGGTAATCCACTAGCTGCTTATCTTAAGTGAAACTGCCAGAGATTTCTTGAAGTTGCTGATGTGAGTCTAATTGTGACGAGGCATTGGCTACCTTAAGAGAGTCATAGTGACTCTTGCCAAATGCCCACCATAATAGACATTTTTTTAGATACTGTGGCCAGTCTGCCCGAATCATTACGCAATTAGTTGTTTAATTTAAGACAACCATTGTTACTCTTGCTCGGAGTTACTTGATGTTGCTGATTTAATTTTAATTGTGATGAGGCATTGGCAACCTTACGAGAGTCGTAGTGATTCCTGGCAGTTCCTCACGAATATACGCATTTTTTAGATACTGTGGAAAGTCTCTCCAAAGCGGTAATCCACTAGCTGTTTGTCTTCAGAGAAACTGATAGAGGTTTCTTCAAGTTGCTGACGTGAGTTTAATTGTGGCGAGGCATTGGCTACCTTAAGAGAGTCATAGTTACTCTTGCCAAATGCTCACCATAATAGACATTTTTTAGATACTGTGGCCAGTCTGCCCGAAGCGATACGCCACTAGTTGTTTAATTTAAGACAACCATCGTTATCCTTGCTAGGAGTTACTTGATGTTGCTGATTTAATTTTAATTGTGACGAGGCATTGGCAACCTTACGAGAGTCATAGTGATTCCTGGCAGTTCCTCACCAAAATACGCATTTTTTAGATACTGTGGAAAGTCTCTTTAAAGCGGTAATCCACTAGCGGTTTATCTTAAGAGAAACTGCCAGAGGTTTCTTGAAGTTCCTGAAGTGAGTCTAATTGTGACGAGGCATTGGCTACCTTAAGAGAGTCATAGTTACTCCTGCCAAATGCTCACCATAATAGACATTTTTTTGGTACTGTGGCCAGTCTGCCCGAAGCGATACGCCACTAGTTGTTTAATTTAAGACAACCATCGTTACCCTTGCTAGGAGTTACTTGATGTTGCTGATTTAATTTTAATTGTGACGAGGCATTGGCAACCTTACGAGAGTCATAGTGATTCCTGGCAGTTCCTCACCAAAATACGCATTTTTTAGATACTGTGGAAAGTCTCTCCAAAGCGGTAATCCACTAGCGGTTTATCTTAAGAGAAACTGCCAGAGGTTTCTTGAAGTTCCTGAAGTGAGTCTAATTGTGACGAGGCATTGGCTACCTTAAGAGAGTCATACTGACTTTTGCCAAATGCTCACCATAATAGACATTTTTTTAGATACTGTGGCCAGTCTGCCCGAAGCGATACGCCACTAGTTGTTTAATTTAAGACAACCATCGTTACCCTTGCTAGGAGTTACTTGATGTTGCTGATTTAATTTTAATTGTGACGAGGCATTGGCAACCTTACGAGAGTCATAGTGATTCCTGGCAGTTCCTCACCAAAATACGCATTTTTTAGATACTGTGGAAAGTCTCTCCAAAGCGGTAATCCACTAGCGGTTTATCTTAAGAGAAACTGCCAGAGGTTTCTTGAAGTTCCTGAAGTGAGTCTAATTGTGACGAGGCATTGGCTACCTTAAGAGAGTCATAGTTACTCCTGCCAAATGCTCACCATAATAGACATTTTTTAGATACTGTGGCCAGTCTGCCCGAAGCGATACGCCACTAGTTGTTTAATTTAAGACAACCATCGTTATCCTTGCTAGGAGTTACTTGATGTTGCTGATTTAATTTTAATTGTGACGAGGCATTGGCAACCTTACGAGAGTCATAGTGATTCCTGGCAGTTCCTCACCAAAATACGCATTTTTTAGATACTGTGGAAAGTCTCTTTAAAGCGGTAATCCACTAGCGGTTTATCTTAAGAGAAACTGCCAGAGGTTTCTTGAAGTTCCTGAAGTGAGTCTAATTGTGACGAGGCATTGGCTACCTTAAGAGAGTCATAGTTACTCCTGCCAAATGCTCACCATAATAGACATTTTTTAGATACTGTGGCCAGTCTGCCCGAAGCGATACGCCACTAGTTGTTTAATTTAAGACAACCATCGTTACCCTTGCTAGGAGTTACTTGATGTTGCTGATTTAATTTTAATTGTGACGAGGCATTGGCAACCTTACGAGAGTCATAGTGATTCCTGGCAGTTCCTCACCAAAATACGCATTTTTTAGATACTGTGGAAAGTCTCTCCAAAGCGGTAATCCACTAGCGGTTTATCTTAAGAGAAACTGCCAGAGGTTTCTTGAAGTTCCTGAAGTGAGTCTAATTGTGACGAGGCATTGGCTACCTTAAGAGAGTCATACTGACTTTTGCCAAATGCTCACCATAATAGACATTTTTTTAGATACTGTGGCCAGTCTGCCCGAAGCGATACGCCACTAGTTGTTTAATTTAAGACAACCATCGTTACCCTTGCTAGGAGTTACTTGATGTTGCTGATTTAATTTTAATTGTGACGAGGCATTGGCAACCTTACGAGAGTCATAGTGATTCCTGGCAGTTCCTCACCAAAATACGCATTTTTTAGATACTGTGGAAAGTCTCTCCAAAGCGGTAATCCACTAGCGGTTTATCTTAAGAGAAACTGCCAGAGGTTTCTTGAAGTTCCTGAAGTGAGTCTAATTGTGACGAGGCATTGGCTACCTTAAGAGAGTCATAGTTACTCCTGCCAAATGCTCACCATAATAGACATTTTTTAGATACTGTGGCCAGTCTGCCCGAAGCGATACGCCACTAGTTGTTTAATTTAAGACAACCATCGTTACCCTTGCTAGGAGTTACTTGATGTTGCTGATTTAATTTTAATTGTGACGAGGCATTGGCAACCTTACGAGAGTCATAGTGATTCCTGGCAGTTCCTCACCAAAATACGCATTTTTTAGATACTGTGGAAAGTCTCTCCAAAGCGGTAATCCACTAGCGGTTTATCTTAAGAGAAACTGCCAGAGGTTTCTTGAAGTTCCTGAAGTGAGTCTAATTGTGACGAGGCATTGGCTACCTTACGAGAGTCATAGTGATTCCTGGCAGTTCCTCACCAAAATACGCATTTTTTAGATACTGTGGAAAGTCTCTCCAAAGCGGTAATCCACTAGCTGCTTATCTTAAGTGAAACTGCCAGAGGTTTCTTGAAGTTGCTGATGTGAGTCTAATTGTGACGAGGCATTGGCTACCTTAAGAGAGTTATACTGACTTTTGCCAAATGCTCACCATAATAGACATTTTTTTAGATACTGTGGCCAGTCTGCCCGAAGCGATACGCCACTAGTTGTTTAATTTAAGACAACCATCGTTACCCTTGCTAGGAGTTACTTGATGTTGCTGATTTAATTTTAATTGTGATGAGGCATTGGCAACCTTACGAGAGTCGTAGTGATTCCTGGCAGTTCCTCACGAATATACGCATTTTTTAGATACTGTGGAAAGTCTCTCCAAAGCGGTAATCCACTAGCTGTTTGTCTTCAGAGAAACTGATAGAGGTTTCTTCAAGTTGCTGACGTGAGTCTAATTGTGGCGAGGCATTGGCTACCTTAAGAGAGTCATAGTTACTCTTGCCAAATGCTCACCATAATAGACATTTTTTAGATACTGTGGCCAGTCTGCCCGAAGCGATACGCCACTAGTTGTTTAATTTAAGACAACCTTCGTTATCCTTGCTAGGAGTTACTTGATGTTGCTGATTTAATTTTAATTGTGACGAGGCATTGGCAACCTTACGAGAGTCATAGTGATTCCTGGCAGTTCCTCACCAAAATACGCATTTTTTAGATACTGTGGAAAGTCTCTTTAAAGCGGTAATCCACTAGCGGTTTATCTTAAGAGAAACTGCCAGAGGTTTCTTGAAGTTCCTGAAGTGAGTCTAATTGTGACGAGGCATTGGCTACCTTAAGAGAGTCATAGTTACTCCTGCCAAATGCTCACCATAATAGACATTTTTTAGATACTGTGGCCAGTCTGCCCGAAGCGATACGCCACTAGTTGTTTAATTTAAGACAACCATCGTTACCCTTGCTAGGAGTTACTTGATGTTGCTGATTTAATTTTAATTGTGACGAGGCATTGGCAACCTTACGAGAGTCATAGTGATTCCTGGCAGTTCCTCACCAAAATACGCATTTTTTAGATACTGTGGAAAGTCTCTCCAAAGCGGTAATCCACTAGCGGTTTATCTTTAGAGAAACTGCCAGAGGTTTCTTGAAGTTCCTGAAGTGAGTCTAATTGTGACGAGGCATTGGCTACCTTAAGAGAGTCATAGTTACTCCTGCCAAATGCTCACCATAATAGACATTTTTTAGATACTGTGGCCAGTCTGCCCGAAGCGATACGCCACTAGTTGTTTAATTTAAGACAACCATCGTTACCCTTGCTAGGAGTTACTTGATGTTGCTGATTTAATTTTAATTGTGACGAGGCATTGGCAACCTTACGAGAGTCATACTGATTCCTGGCAGTTCCTCACCAAAATACGCATTTGTTAGATATTGTGGAAAGTCTCTCCGAAGAGGTAATCCACTAGCTGCTTATCTTAAGTGAAACTGCCAGAGATTTCTTGAAGTTGCTGATGTGAGTCTAATTGTGACGAGGCATTGGCTACCTTAAGAGAGTCATAGTGACTCTTGCCAAATGCCCACCATAATAGACATTTTTTTAGATACTGTGGCCAGTCTGCCCGAATCATTACGCAATTAGTTGTTTAATTTAAGACAACCATTGTTACTCTTGCTCGGAGTTACTTGATGTTGCTGATTTAATTTTAATTGTGATGAGGCATTGGCAACCTTACGAGAGTCGTAGTGATTCCTGGCAGTTCCTCACGAATATACGCATTTTTTAGATACTGTGGAAAGTCTCTCCAAAGCGGTAATCCACTAGCTGTTTGTCTTCAGAGAAACTGATAGAGGTTTCTTCAAGTTGCTGACGTGAGTTTAATTGTGGCGAGGCATTGGCTACCTTAAGAGAGTCATAGTTACTCTTGCCAAATGCTCACCATAATAGACATTTTTTAGATACTGTGGCCAGTCTGCCCGAAGCGATACGCCACTAGTTGTTTAATTTAAGACAACCATCGTTACCCTTGCTAGGAGTTACTTGATGTTGCTGATTTAATTTTAATTGTGACGAGGCATTGGCAACCTTACGAGAGTCATACTGATTCCTGGCAGTTCCTCACCAAAATACGCATTTGTTAGATATTGTGGAAAGTCTCTCCGAAGAGGTAATCCACTAGCTGCTTATCTTAAGTGAAACTGCCAGAGATTTCTTGAAGTTGCTGATGTGAGTCTAATTGTGACGAGGCATTGGCTACCTTAAGAGAGCCATAGTGACTCTTGCCAAATGCCCACCATAATAGACATTTTTTTAGATACTGTGGCCAGTCTGCCCGAATCATTACGCAATTAGTTGTTTAATTTAAGACAACCATTGTTACTCTTGCTCGGAGTTACTTGATGTTGCTGATTTAATTTTAATTGTGATGAGGCATTGGCAACCTTACGAGAGTCATAGTGATTCCTGGCAGTTCCTCACCAAAATACGCATTTTTTAGATACTGTGGAAAGTCTCTCCAAAGCGGTAATCCACTAGCGGTTTATCTTAAGAGAAACTGCCAGAGGTTTCTTGAAGTTCCTGAAGTGAGTCTAATTGTGACGAGGCATTGGCTACCTTAAGAGAGTCATACTGACTTTTGCCAAATGCTCACCATAATAGACATTTTTTTAGATACTGTGGCCAGTCTGCCCGAAGCGATACGCCACTAGTTGTTTAATTTAAGACAACCATCGTTACCCTTGCTAGGAGTTACTTGATGTTGCTGATTTAATTTTAATTGTGACGAGGCATTGGCAACCTTACGAGAGTCATAGTGATTCCTGGCAGTTCCTCACCAAAATACGCATTTTTTAGATACTGTGGAAAGTCTCTCCAAAGCGGTAATCCACTAGCGGTTTATCTTAAGAGAAACTGCCAGAGGTTTCTTGAAGTTCCTGAAGTGAGTCTAATTGTGACGAGGCATTGGCTACCTTAAGAGAGTCATAGTTACTCCTGCCAAATGCTCACCATAATAGACATTTTTTAGATACTGTGGCCAGTCTGCCCGAAGCGATACGCCACTAGTTGTTTAATTTAAGACAACCATCGTTACCCTTGCTAGGAGTTACTTGATGTTGCTGATTTAATTTTAATTGTGACGAGGCATTGGCAACCTTACGAGAGTCATAGTGATTCCTGGCAGTTCCTCACCAAAATACGCATTTTTTAGATACTGTGGAAAGTCTCTCCAAAGCGGTAATCCACTAGCGGTTTATCTTAAGAGAAACTGCCAGAGGTTTCTTGAAGTTCCTGAAGTGAGTCTAATTGTGACGAGGCATTGGCTACCTTACGAGAGTCATAGTGATTCCTGGCAGTTCCTCACCAAAATACGCATTTTTTAGATACTGTGGAAAGTCTCTCCAAAGCGGTAATCCACTAGCTGCTTATCTTAAGTGAAACTGCCAGAGGTTTCTTGAAGTTGCTGATGTGAGTCTAATTGTGACGAGGCATTGGCTACCTTAAGAGAGTTATACTGACTTTTGCCAAATGCTCACCATAATAGACATTTTTTTAGATACTGTGGCCAGTCTGCCCGAAGCGATACGCCACTAGTTGTTTAATTTAAGACAACCATCGTTACCCTTGCTAGGAGTTACTTGATGTTGCTGATTTAATTTTAATTGTGATGAGGCATTGGCAACCTTACGAGAGTCGTAGTGATTCCTGGCAGTTCCTCACGAATATACGCATTTTTTAGATACTGTGGAAAGTCTCTCCAAAGCGGTAATCCACTAGCTGTTTGTCTTCAGAGAAACTGATAGAGGTTTCTTCAAGTTGCTGACGTGAGTCTAATTGTGGCGAGGCATTGGCTACCTTAAGAGAGTCATAGTTACTCTTGCCAAATGCTCACCATAATAGACATTTTTTAGATACTGTGGCCAGTCTGCCCGAAGCGATACGCCACTAGTTGTTTAATTTAAGACAACCTTCGTTATCCTTGCTAGGAGTTACTTGATGTTGCTGATTTAATTTTAATTGTGACGAGGCATTGGCAACCTTACGAGAGTCATAGTGATTCCTGGCAGTTCCTCACCAAAATACGCATTTTTTAGATACTGTGGAAAGTCTCTTTAAAGCGGTAATCCACTAGCGGTTTATCTTAAGAGAAACTGCCAGAGGTTTCTTGAAGTTCCTGAAGTGAGTCTAATTGTGACGAGGCATTGGCTACCTTAAGAGAGTCATAGTTACTCCTGCCAAATGCTCACCATAATAGACATTTTTTAGATACTGTGGCCAGTCTGCCCGAAGCGATACGCCACTAGTTGTTTAATTTAAGACAACCATCGTTACCCTTGCTAGGAGTTACTTGATGTTGCTGATTTAATTTTAATTGTGACGAGGCATTGGCAACCTTACGAGAGTCATAGTGATTCCTGGCAGTTCCTCACCAAAATACGCATTTTTTAGATACTGTGGAAAGTCTCTCCAAAGCGGTAATCCACTAGCGGTTTATCTTTAGAGAAACTGCCAGAGGTTTCTTGAAGTTCCTGAAGTGAGTCTAATTGTGACGAGGCATTGGCTACCTTAAGAGAGTCATAGTTACTCCTGCCAAATGCTCACCATAATAGACATTTTTTAGATACTGTGGCCAGTCTGCCCGAAGCGATACGCCACTAGTTGTTTAATTTAAGACAACCATCGTTATCCTTGCTAGGAGTTACTTGATGTTGCTGATTTAATTTTAATTGTGACGAGGCATTGGCAACCTTACGAGAGTCACAGTGATTCCTGGCAGTTCCTCACCAAAATACGCATTTTTTAGATACTGTGGAAAGTCTCTCCGAAGCGGTAATCCACTAGCTGCTTATCTTAAGTGAAACTGCCAGAGATTTCTTGAAGTTGCTGATGTGAGTCTAATTGTGACGAGGCATTGGCTACCTTAAGAGAGTCATAGTGACTCTTGCCAAATGCCCACCATAATAGACATTTTTTTAGATACTGTGGCCAGTCTGCCCGAATCATTACGCAATTAGTTGTTTAATTTAAGACAACCATTGTTACTCTTGCTCGGAGTTACTTGATGTTGCTTATTTAATTTTAATTGTGATGAGGCATTGGCAACCTTACGAGAGTCGTAGTGATTCCTGGCAGTTCCTCACGAAAATACGCATTTTTTAGATACTGTGGAAAGTCTCTCCAAAGCGGTAATCCACTAGCTGTTTGTCTTCAGAGAAACTGATAGAGGTTTCTTCAAGTTGCTGACGTGAGTCTAATTGTGGCGAGGCATTGGCTACCTTAAGAGAGTCATAGTTGCTCTTGCCAAATGCTCACCATAATAGACATTTTTTAGATACTGTGGCCAGTCTGCCCGAAGCGATACGCCACTAGTTGTTTAATTTAAGACAACCATCGTTATCCTTGCTAGGAGTTACTTGATGTTGCTGATTTAATTTTAATTGTGACGAGGCATTGGCAACCTTACGAGAGTCATAGTGATTCCTGGCAGTTCCTCACCAAAATACGCATTTTTTAGATACTGTGGAAAGTCTCTCCAAAGCGGTAATCCACTAGCGGTTTATCTTAAGAGAAACTGCCAGAGGTTTCTTGAAGTTCCTGAAGTGAGTCTAATTGTGACGAGGCATTGGCTACCTTAAGAGAGTCATAGTTACTCTTGCCAAATGCTCACCATAATAGACATTTTTTAGATACTGTGGCCAGTCTGCCCGAAGCGATACGCCACTAGTTGTTTAATTTAAGACAACCATCGTTACCCTTGCTAGGAGTTACTTGATGTTGCTGATTTAATTTTAATTGTGACGAGGCATTGGCAACCTTACGAGAGTCATAGTGATTCCTGGCAGTTCCTCACCAAAATACGCATTTTTTAGATACTGTGGAAAGTCTCTCCAAAGCGGTAATCCACTAGCGGTTTATCTTTAGAGAAACTGCCAGAGGTTTCTTGAAGTTCCTGAAGTGAGTCTAATTGTGACGAGGCATTGGCTACCTTAAGAGAGTCATAGTTACTCCTGCCAAATGCTCACCATAATAGACATTTTTTAGATACTGTGGCCAGTCTGCCCGAAGCGATACGCCACTAGTTGTTTAATTTAAGACAACCATCGTTACCCTTGCTAGGAGTTACTTGATGTTGCTGATTTAATTTTAATTGTGACGAGGCATTGGCAACCTTACGAGAGTCATACTGATTCCTGGCAGTTCCTCACCAAAATACGCATTTGTTAGATATTGTGGAAAGTCTCTCCGAAGAGGTAATCCACTAGCTGCTTATCTTAAGTGAAACTGCCAGAGATTTCTTGAAGTTGCTGATGTGAGTCTAATTGTGACGAGGCATTGGCTACCTTAAGAGAGTCATAGTGACTCTTGCCAAATGCCCACCATAATAGACATTTTTTTAGATACTGTGGCCAGTCTGCCCGAATCATTACGCAATTAGTTGTTTAATTTAAGACAACCATTGTTACTCTTGCTCGGAGTTACTTGATGTTGCTGATTTAATTTTAATTGTGATGAGGCATTGGCAACCTTACGAGAGTCGTAGTGATTCCTGGCAGTTCCTCACGAATATACGCATTTTTTAGATACTGTGGAAAGTCTCTCCAAAGCGGTAATCCACTAGCTGTTTGTCTTCAGAGAAACTGATAGAGGTTTCTTCAAGTTGCTGACGTGAGTCTAATTGTGGCGAGGCATTGGCTACCTTAAGAGAGTCATAGTTGCTCTTGCCAAATGCTCACCATAATAGACATTTTTTAGATACTGTGGCCAGTCTGCCCGAAGCGATACGCCACTAGTTGTTTAATTTAAGACAACCATCGTTATCCTTGCTAGGAGTTACTTGATGTTGCTGATTTAATTTTAATTGTGACGAGGCATTGGCAACCTTACGAGAGTCATAGTGATTCCTGGCAGTTCCTCACCAAAATACGCATTTTTTAGATACTGTGGAAAGTCTCTCCAAAGCGGTAATCCACTAGCGGTTTATCTTAAGAGAAACTGCCAGAGGTTTCTTGAAGTTCCTGAAGTGAGTCTAATTGTGACGAGGCATTGGCTACCTTAAGAGAGTCATAGTTACTCTTGCCAAATGCTCACCATAATAGACATTTTTTAGATACTGTGGCCAGTCTGCCCGAAGCGATACGCCACTAGTTGTTTAATTTAAGACAACCATCGTTACCCTTGCTAGGAGTTACTTGATGTTGCTGATTTAATTTTAATTGTGACGAGGCATTGGCAACCTTACGAGAGTCATAGTGATTCCTGGCAGTTCCTCACCAAAATACGCATTTTTTAGATACTGTGGAAAGTCTCTCCAAAGCGGTAATCCACTAGCGGTTTATCTTTAGAGAAACTGCCAGAGGTTTCTTGAAGTTCCTGAAGTGAGTCTAATTGTGACGAGGCATTGGCTACCTTAAGAGAGTCATAGTTACTCCTGCCAAATGCTCACCATAATAGACATTTTTTAGATACTGTGGCCAGTCTGCCCGAAGCGATACGCCACTAGTTGTTTAATTTAAGACAACCATCGTTACCCTTGCTAGGAGTTACTTGATGTTGCTGATTTAATTTTAATTGTGACGAGGCATTGGCAACCTTACGAGAGTCATACTGATTCCTGGCAGTTCCTCACCAAAATACGCATTTGTTAGATATTGTGGAAAGTCTCTCCGAAGAGGTAATCCACTAGCTGCTTATCTTAAGTGAAACTGCCAGAGATTTCTTGAAGTTGCTGATGTGAGTCTAATTGTGACGAGGCATTGGCTACCTTAAGAGAGTCATAGTGACTCTTGCCAAATGCCCACCATAATAGACATTTTTTTAGATACTGTGGCCAGTCTGCCCGAATCATTACGCAATTAGTTGTTTAATTTAAGACAACCATTGTTACTCTTGCTCGGAGTTACTTGATGTTGCTGATTTAATTTTAATTGTGATGAGGCATTGGCAACCTTACGAGAGTCGTAGTGATTCCTGGCAGTTCCTCACGAATATACGCATTTTTTAGATACTGTGGAAAGTCTCTCCAAAGCGGTAATCCACTAGCTGTTTGTCTTCAGAGAAACTGATAGAGGTTTCTTCAAGTTGCTGACGTGAGTTTAATTGTGGCGAGGCATTGGCTACCTTAAGAGAGTCATAGTTACTCTTGCCAAATGCTCACCATAATAGACATTTTTTAGATACTGTGGCCAGTCTGCCCGAAGCGATACGCCACTAGTTGTTTAATTTAAGACAACCATCGTTATCCTTGCTAGGAGTTACTTGATGTTGCTGATTTAATTTTAATTGTGACGAGGCATTGGCAACCTTACGAGAGTCATAGTGATTCCTGGCAGTTCCTCACCAAAATACGCATTTTTTAGATACTGTGGAAAGTCTCTTTAAAGCGGTAATCCACTAGCGGTTTATCTTAAGAGAAACTGCCAGAGGTTTCTTGAAGTTCCTGAAGTGAGTCTAATTGTGACGAGGCATTGGCTACCTTAAGAGAGTCATAGTTACTCCTGCCAAATGCTCACCATAATAGACATTTTTTTGGTACTGTGGCCAGTCTGCCCGAAGCGATACGCCACTAGTTGTTTAATTTAAGACAACCATCGTTACCCTTGCTAGGAGTTACTTGATGTTGCTGATTTAATTTTAATTGTGACGAGGCATTGGCAACCTTACGAGAGTCATAGTGATTCCTGGCAGTTCCTCACCAAAATACGCATTTTTTAGATACTGTGGAAAGTCTCTCCAAAGCGGTAATCCACTAGCGGTTTATCTTAAGAGAAACTGCCAGAGGTTTCTTGAAGTTCCTGAAGTGAGTCTAATTGTGACGAGGCATTGGCTACCTTAAGAGAGTCATACTGACTTTTGCCAAATGCTCACCATAATAGACATTTTTTTAGATACTGTGGCCAGTCTGCCCGAAGCGATACGCCACTAGTTGTTTAATTTAAGACAACCATCGTTACCCTTGCTAGGAGTTACTTGATGTTGCTGATTTAATTTTAATTGTGACGAGGCATTGGCAACCTTACGAGAGTCATAGTGATTCCTGGCAGTTCCTCACCAAAATACGCATTTTTTAGATACTGTGGAAAGTCTCTCCAAAGCGGTAATCCACTAGCGGTTTATCTTAAGAGAAACTGCCAGAGGTTTCTTGAAGTTCCTGAAGTGAGTCTAATTGTGACGAGGCATTGGCTACCTTAAGAGAGTCATAGTTACTCCTGCCAAATGCTCACCATAATAGACATTTTTTAGATACTGTGGCCAGTCTGCCCGAAGCGATACGCCACTAGTTGTTTAATTTAAGACAACCATCGTTATCCTTGCTAGGAGTTACTTGATGTTGCTGATTTAATTTTAATTGTGACGAGGCATTGGCAACCTTACGAGAGTCATAGTGATTCCTGGCAGTTCCTCACCAAAATACGCATTTTTTAGATACTGTGGAAAGTCTCTTTAAAGCGGTAATCCACTAGCGGTTTATCTTAAGAGAAACTGCCAGAGGTTTCTTGAAGTTCCTGAAGTGAGTCTAATTGTGACGAGGCATTGGCTACCTTAAGAGAGTCATAGTTACTCCTGCCAAATGCTCACCATAATAGACATTTTTTAGATACTGTGGCCAGTCTGCCCGAAGCGATACGCCACTAGTTGTTTAATTTAAGACAACCATCGTTACCCTTGCTAGGAGTTACTTGATGTTGCTGATTTAATTTTAATTGTGACGAGGCATTGGCAACCTTACGAGAGTCATACTGATTCCTGGCAGTTCCTCACCAAAATACGCATTTGTTAGATATTGTGGAAAGTCTCTCCGAAGAGGTAATCCACTAGCTGCTTATCTTAAGTGAAACTGCCAGAGATTTCTTGAAGTTGCTGATGTGAGTCTAATTGTGACGAGGCATTGGCTACCTTAAGAGAGTCATAGTGACTCTTGCCAAATGCCCACCATAATAGACATTTTTTTAGATACTGTGGCCAGTCTGCCCGAATCATTACGCAATTAGTTGTTTAATTTAAGACAACCATTGTTACTCTTGCTCGGAGTTACTTGATGTTGCTGATTTAATTTTAATTGTGATGAGGCATTGGCAACCTTACGAGAGTCGTAGTGATTCCTGGCAGTTCCTCACGAATATACGCATTTTTTAGATACTGTGGAAAGTCTCTCCAAAGCGGTAATCCACTAGCTGTTTGTCTTCAGAGAAACTGATAGAGGTTTCTTCAAGTTGCTGACGTGAGTTTAATTGTGGCGAGGCATTGGCTACCTTAAGAGAGTCATAGTTACTCTTGCCAAATGCTCACCATAATAGACATTTTTTAGATACTGTGGCCAGTCTGCCCGAAGCGATACGCCACTAGTTGTTTAATTTAAGACAACCATCGTTATCCTTGCTAGGAGTTACTTGATGTTGCTGATTTAATTTTAATTGTGACGAGGCATTGGCAACCTTACGAGAGTCATAGTGATTCCTGGCAGTTCCTCACCAAAATACGCATTTTTTAGATACTGTGGAAAGTCTCTTTAAAGCGGTAATCCACTAGCGGTTTATCTTAAGAGAAACTGCCAGAGGTTTCTTGAAGTTCCTGAAGTGAGTCTAATTGTGACGAGGCATTGGCTACCTTAAGAGAGTCATAGTTACTCCTGCCAAATGCTCACCATAATAGACATTTTTTTGGTACTGTGGCCAGTCTGCCCGAAGCGATACGCCACTAGTTGTTTAATTTAAGACAACCATCGTTACCCTTGCTAGGAGTTACTTGATGTTGCTGATTTAATTTTAATTGTGACGAGGCATTGGCAACCTTACGAGAGTCATAGTGATTCCTGGCAGTTCCTCACCAAAATACGCATTTTTTAGATACTGTGGAAAGTCTCTCCAAAGCGGTAATCCACTAGCGGTTTATCTTAAGAGAAACTGCCAGAGGTTTCTTGAAGTTCCTGAAGTGAGTCTAATTGTGACGAGGCATTGGCTACCTTAAGAGAGTCATACTGACTTTTGCCAAATGCTCACCATAATAGACATTTTTTTAGATACTGTGGCCAGTCTGCCCGAAGCGATACGCCACTAGTTGTTTAATTTAAGACAACCATCGTTACCCTTGCTAGGAGTTACTTGATGTTGCTGATTTAATTTTAATTGTGACGAGGCATTGGCAACCTTACGAGAGTCATAGTGATTCCTGGCAGTTCCTCACCAAAATACGCATTTTTTAGATACTGTGGAAAGTCTCTCCAAAGCGGTAATCCACTAGCGGTTTATCTTAAGAGAAACTGCCAGAGGTTTCTTGAAGTTCCTGAAGTGAGTCTAATTGTGACGAGGCATTGGCTACCTTAAGAGAGTCATAGTTACTCCTGCCAAATGCTCACCATAATAGACATTTTTTAGATACTGTGGCCAGTCTGCCCGAAGCGATACGCCACTAGTTGTTTAATTTAAGACAACCATCGTTATCCTTGCTAGGAGTTACTTGATGTTGCTGATTTAATTTTAATTGTGACGAGGCATTGGCAACCTTACGAGAGTCATAGTGATTCCTGGCAGTTCCTCACCAAAATACGCATTTTTTAGATACTGTGGAAAGTCTCTTTAAAGCGGTAATCCACTAGCGGTTTATCTTAAGAGAAACTGCCAGAGGTTTCTTGAAGTTCCTGAAGTGAGTCTAATTGTGACGAGGCATTGGCTACCTTAAGAGAGTCATAGTTACTCCTGCCAAATGCTCACCATAATAGACATTTTTTAGATACTGTGGCCAGTCTGCCCGAAGCGATACGCCACTAGTTGTTTAATTTAAGACAACCATCGTTACCCTTGCTAGGAGTTACTTGATGTTGCTGATTTAATTTTAATTGTGACGAGGCATTGGCAACCTTACGAGAGTCATAGTGATTCCTGGCAGTTCCTCACCAAAATACGCATTTTTTAGATACTGTGGAAAGTCTCTCCAAAGCGGTAATCCACTAGCGGTTTATCTTAAGAGAAACTGCCAGAGGTTTCTTGAAGTTCCTGAAGTGAGTCTAATTGTGACGAGGCATTGGCTACCTTAAGAGAGTCATACTGACTTTTGCCAAATGCTCACCATAATAGACATTTTTTTAGATACTGTGGCCAGTCTGCCCGAAGCGATACGCCACTAGTTGTTTAATTTAAGACAACCATCGTTACCCTTGCTAGGAGTTACTTGATGTTGCTGATTTAATTTTAATTGTGACGAGGCATTGGCAACCTTACGAGAGTCATAGTGATTCCTGGCAGTTCCTCACCAAAATACGCATTTTTTAGATACTGTGGAAAGTCTCTCCAAAGCGGTAATCCACTAGCGGTTTATCTTAAGAGAAACTGCCAGAGGTTTCTTGAAGTTCCTGAAGTGAGTCTAATTGTGACGAGGCATTGGCTACCTTAAGAGAGTCATAGTTACTCCTGCCAAATGCTCACCATAATAGACATTTTTTAGATACTGTGGCCAGTCTGCCCGAAGCGATACGCCACTAGTTGTTTAATTTAAGACAACCATCGTTACCCTTGCTAGGAGTTACTTGATGTTGCTGATTTAATTTTAATTGTGACGAGGCATTGGCAACCTTACGAGAGTCATAGTGATTCCTGGCAGTTCCTCACCAAAATACGCATTTTTTAGATACTGTGGAAAGTCTCTCCAAAGCGGTAATCCACTAGCGGTTTATCTTAAGAGAAACTGCCAGAGGTTTCTTGAAGTTCCTGAAGTGAGTCTAATTGTGACGAGGCATTGGCTACCTTACGAGAGTCATAGTGATTCCTGGCAGTTCCTCACCAAAATACGCATTTTTTAGATACTGTGGAAAGTCTCTCCAAAGCGGTAATCCACTAGCTGCTTATCTTAAGTGAAACTGCCAGAGGTTTCTTGAAGTTGCTGATGTGAGTCTAATTGTGACGAGGCATTGGCTACCTTAAGAGAGTTATACTGACTTTTGCCAAATGCTCACCATAATAGACATTTTTTTAGATACTGTGGCCAGTCTGCCCGAAGCGATACGCCACTAGTTGTTTAATTTAAGACAACCATCGTTACCCTTGCTAGGAGTTACTTGATGTTGCTGATTTAATTTTAATTGTGATGAGGCATTGGCAACCTTACGAGAGTCGTAGTGATTCCTGGCAGTTCCTCACGAATATACGCATTTTTTAGATACTGTGGAAAGTCTCTCCAAAGCGGTAATCCACTAGCTGTTTGTCTTCAGAGAAACTGATAGAGGTTTCTTCAAGTTGCTGACGTGAGTCTAATTGTGGCGAGGCATTGGCTACCTTAAGAGAGTCATAGTTACTCTTGCCAAATGCTCACCATAATAGACATTTTTTAGATACTGTGGCCAGTCTGCCCGAAGCGATACGCCACTAGTTGTTTAATTTAAGACAACCTTCGTTATCCTTGCTAGGAGTTACTTGATGTTGCTGATTTAATTTTAATTGTGACGAGGCATTGGCAACCTTACGAGAGTCATAGTGATTCCTGGCAGTTCCTCACCAAAATACGCATTTTTTAGATACTGTGGAAAGTCTCTTTAAAGCGGTAATCCACTAGCGGTTTATCTTAAGAGAAACTGCCAGAGGTTTCTTGAAGTTCCTGAAGTGAGTCTAATTGTGACGAGGCATTGGCTACCTTAAGAGAGTCATAGTTACTCCTGCCAAATGCTCACCATAATAGACATTTTTTAGATACTGTGGCCAGTCTGCCCGAAGCGATACGCCACTAGTTGTTTAATTTAAGACAACCATCGTTACCCTTGCTAGGAGTTACTTGATGTTGCTGATTTAATTTTAATTGTGACGAGGCATTGGCAACCTTACGAGAGTCATAGTGATTCCTGGCAGTTCCTCACCAAAATACGCATTTTTTAGATACTGTGGAAAGTCTCTCCAAAGCGGTAATCCACTAGCGGTTTATCTTTAGAGAAACTGCCAGAGGTTTCTTGAAGTTCCTGAAGTGAGTCTAATTGTGACGAGGCATTGGCTACCTTAAGAGAGTCATAGTTACTCCTGCCAAATGCTCACCATAATAGACATTTTTTAGATACTGTGGCCAGTCTGCCCGAAGCGATACGCCACTAGTTGTTTAATTTAAGACAACCATCGTTATCCTTGCTAGGAGTTACTTGATGTTGCTGATTTAATTTTAATTGTGACGAGGCATTGGCAACCTTACGAGAGTCACAGTGATTCCTGGCAGTTCCTCACCAAAATACGCATTTTTTAGATACTGTGGAAAGTCTCTCCGAAGCGGTAATCCACTAGCTGCTTATCTTAAGTGAAACTGCCAGAGATTTCTTGAAGTTGCTGATGTGAGTCTAATTGTGACGAGGCATTGGCTACCTTAAGAGAGTCATAGTGACTCTTGCCAAATGCCCACCATAATAGACATTTTTTTAGATACTGTGGCCAGTCTGCCCGAATCATTACGCAATTAGTTGTTTAATTTAAGACAACCATTGTTACTCTTGCTCGGAGTTACTTGATGTTGCTTATTTAATTTTAATTGTGATGAGGCATTGGCAACCTTACGAGAGTCGTAGTGATTCCTGGCAGTTCCTCACGAAAATACGCATTTTTTAGATACTGTGGAAAGTCTCTCCAAAGCGGTAATCCACTAGCTGTTTGTCTTCAGAGAAACTGATAGAGGTTTCTTCAAGTTGCTGACGTGAGTCTAATTGTGGCGAGGCATTGGCTACCTTAAGAGAGTCATAGTTGCTCTTGCCAAATGCTCACCATAATAGACATTTTTTAGATACTGTGGCCAGTCTGCCCGAAGCGATACGCCACTAGTTGTTTAATTTAAGACAACCATCGTTATCCTTGCTAGGAGTTACTTGATGTTGCTGATTTAATTTTAATTGTGACGAGGCATTGGCAACCTTACGAGAGTCATAGTGATTCCTGGCAGTTCCTCACCAAAATACGCATTTTTTAGATACTGTGGAAAGTCTCTCCAAAGCGGTAATCCACTAGCGGTTTATCTTAAGAGAAACTGCCAGAGGTTTCTTGAAGTTCCTGAAGTGAGTCTAATTGTGACGAGGCATTGGCTACCTTACGAGAGTCATAGTGATTCCTGGCAGTTCCTCACCAAAATACGCATTTTTTAGATACTGTGGAAAGTCTCTCCAAAGCGGTAATCCACTAGCTGCTTATCTTAAGTGAAACTGCCAGAGGTTTCTTGAAGTTGCTGATGTGAGTCTAATTGTGACGAGGCATTGGCTACCTTAAGAGAGTTATACTGACTTTTGCCAAATGCTCACCATAATAGACATTTTTTTAGATACTGTGGCCAGTCTGCCCGAAGCGATACGCCACTAGTTGTTTAATTTAAGACAACCATCGTTACCCTTGCTAGGAGTTACTTGATGTTGCTGATTTAATTTTAATTGTGATGAGGCATTGGCAACCTTACGAGAGTCGTAGTGATTCCTGGCAGTTCCTCACGAATATACGCATTTTTTAGATACTGTGGAAAGTCTCTCCAAAGCGGTAATCCACTAGCTGTTTGTCTTCAGAGAAACTGATAGAGGTTTCTTCAAGTTGCTGACGTGAGTCTAATTGTGGCGAGGCATTGGCTACCTTAAGAGAGTCATAGTTACTCTTGCCAAATGCTCACCATAATAGACATTTTTTAGATACTGTGGCCAGTCTGCCCGAAGCGATACGCCACTAGTTGTTTAATTTAAGACAACCTTCGTTATCCTTGCTAGGAGTTACTTGATGTTGCTGATTTAATTTTAATTGTGACGAGGCATTGGCAACCTTACGAGAGTCATAGTGATTCCTGGCAGTTCCTCACCAAAATACGCATTTTTTAGATACTGTGGAAAGTCTCTTTAAAGCGGTAATCCACTAGCGGTTTATCTTAAGAGAAACTGCCAGAGGTTTCTTGAAGTTCCTGAAGTGAGTCTAATTGTGACGAGGCATTGGCTACCTTAAGAGAGTCATAGTTACTCCTGCCAAATGCTCACCATAATAGACATTTTTTAGATACTGTGGCCAGTCTGCCCGAAGCGATACGCCACTAGTTGTTTAATTTAAGACAACCATCGTTACCCTTGCTAGGAGTTACTTGATGTTGCTGATTTAATTTTAATTGTGACGAGGCATTGGCAACCTTACGAGAGTCATAGTGATTCCTGGCAGTTCCTCACCAAAATACGCATTTTTTAGATACTGTGGAAAGTCTCTCCAAAGCGGTAATCCACTAGCGGTTTATCTTTAGAGAAACTGCCAGAGGTTTCTTGAAGTTCCTGAAGTGAGTCTAATTGTGACGAGGCATTGGCTACCTTAAGAGAGTCATAGTTACTCCTGCCAAATGCTCACCATAATAGACATTTTTTAGATACTGTGGCCAGTCTGCCCGAAGCGATACGCCACTAGTTGTTTAATTTAAGACAACCATCGTTATCCTTGCTAGGAGTTACTTGATGTTGCTGATTTAATTTTAATTGTGACGAGGCATTGGCAACCTTACGAGAGTCACAGTGATTCCTGGCAGTTCCTCACCAAAATACGCATTTTTTAGATACTGTGGAAAGTCTCTCCGAAGCGGTAATCCACTAGCTGCTTATCTTAAGTGAAACTGCCAGAGATTTCTTGAAGTTGCTGATGTGAGTCTAATTGTGACGAGGCATTGGCTACCTTAAGAGAGTCATAGTGACTCTTGCCAAATGCCCACCATAATAGACATTTTTTTAGATACTGTGGCCAGTCTGCCCGAATCATTACGCAATTAGTTGTTTAATTTAAGACAACCATTGTTACTCTTGCTCGGAGTTACTTGATGTTGCTTATTTAATTTTAATTGTGATGAGGCATTGGCAACCTTACGAGAGTCGTAGTGATTCCTGGCAGTTCCTCACGAAAATACGCATTTTTTAGATACTGTGGAAAGTCTCTCCAAAGCGGTAATCCACTAGCTGTTTGTCTTCAGAGAAACTGATAGAGGTTTCTTCAAGTTGCTGACGTGAGTCTAATTGTGGCGAGGCATTGGCTACCTTAAGAGAGTCATAGTTGCTCTTGCCAAATGCTCACCATAATAGACATTTTTTAGATACTGTGGCCAGTCTGCCCGAAGCGATACGCCACTAGTTGTTTAATTTAAGACAACCATCGTTATCCTTGCTAGGAGTTACTTGATGTTGCTGATTTAATTTTAATTGTGACGAGGCATTGGCAACCTTACGAGAGTCATAGTGATTCCTGGCAGTTCCTCACCAAAATACGCATTTTTTAGATACTGTGGAAAGTCTCTCCAAAGCGGTAATCCACTAGCGGTTTATCTTAAGAGAAACTGCCAGAGGTTTCTTGAAGTTCCTGAAGTGAGTCTAATTGTGACGAGGCATTGGCTACCTTAAGAGAGTCATAGTTACTCTTGCCAAATGCTCACCATAATAGACATTTTTTAGATACTGTGGCCAGTCTGCCCGAAGCGATACGCCACTAGTTGTTTAATTTAAGACAACCATCGTTATCCTTGCTAGGAGTTACTTGATGTTGCTGATTTAATTTTAATTGTGACGAGGCATTGGCAACCTTACGAGAGTCATAGTGATTCCTGGCAGTTCCTCACCAAAATACGCATTTTTTAGATACTGTGGAAAGTCTCTTTAAAGCGGTAATCCACTAGCGGTTTATCTTAAGAGAAACTGCCAGAGGTTTCTTGAAGTTCCTGAAGTGAGTCTAATTGTGACGAGGCATTGGCTACCTTAAGAGAGTCATAGTTACTCCTGCCAAATGCTCACCATAATAGACATTTTTTAGATACTGTGGCCAGTCTGCCCGAAGCGATACGCCACTAGTTGTTTAATTTAAGACAACCATCGTTACCCTTGCTAGGAGTTACTTGATGTTGCTGATTTAATTTTAATTGTGACGAGGCATTGGCAACCTTACGAGAGTCATAGTGATTCCTGGCAGTTCCTCACCAAAATACGCATTTTTTAGATACTGTGGAAAGTCTCTCCAAAGCGGTAATCCACTAGCGGTTTATCTTAAGAGAAACTGCCAGAGGTTTCTTGAAGTTCCTGAAGTGAGTCTAATTGTGACGAGGCATTGGCTACCTTAAGAGAGTCATACTGACTTTTGCCAAATGCTCACCATAATAGACATTTTTTTAGATACTGTGGCCAGTCTGCCCGAAGCGATACGCCACTAGTTGTTTAATTTAAGACAACCATCGTTACCCTTGCTAGGAGTTACTTGATGTTGCTGATTTAATTTTAATTGTGACGAGGCATTGGCAACCTTACGAGAGTCATAGTGATTCCTGGCAGTTCCTCACCAAAATACGCATTTTTTAGATACTGTGGAAAGTCTCTCCAAAGCGGTAATCCACTAGCGGTTTATCTTAAGAGAAACTGCCAGAGGTTTCTTGAAGTTCCTGAAGTGAGTCTAATTGTGACGAGGCATTGGCTACCTTAAGAGAGTCATAGTTACTCCTGCCAAATGCTCACCATAATAGACATTTTTTAGATACTGTGGCCAGTCTGCCCGAAGCGATACGCCACTAGTTGTTTAATTTAAGACAACCATCGTTACCCTTGCTAGGAGTTACTTGATGTTGCTGATTTAATTTTAATTGTGACGAGGCATTGGCAACCTTACGAGAGTCATAGTGATTCCTGGCAGTTCCTCACCAAAATACGCATTTTTTAGATACTGTGGAAAGTCTCTCCAAAGCGGTAATCCACTAGCGGTTTATCTTAAGAGAAACTGCCAGAGGTTTCTTGAAGTTCCTGAAGTGAGTCTAATTGTGACGAGGCATTGGCTACCTTACGAGAGTCATAGTGATTCCTGGCAGTTCCTCACCAAAATACGCATTTTTTAGATACTGTGGAAAGTCTCTCCAAAGCGGTAATCCACTAGCTGCTTATCTTAAGTGAAACTGCCAGAGGTTTCTTGAAGTTGCTGATGTGAGTCTAATTGTGACGAGGCATTGGCTACCTTAAGAGAGTTATACTGACTTTTGCCAAATGCTCACCATAATAGACATTTTTTTAGATACTGTGGCCAGTCTGCCCGAAGCGATACGCCACTAGTTGTTTAATTTAAGACAACCATCGTTACCCTTGCTAGGAGTTACTTGATGTTGCTGATTTAATTTTAATTGTGATGAGGCATTGGCAACCTTACGAGAGTCGTAGTGATTGTTGGCAGTTCCTCACGAATATACGCATTTTTTAGATACTGTGGAAAGTCTCTCCAAAGCGGTAATCCACTAGCTGTTTGTCTTCAGAGAAACTGATAGAGGTTTCTTCAAGTTGCTGACGTGAGTCTAATTGTGGCGAGGCATTGGCTACCTTAAGAGAGTCATAGTTACTCTTGCCAAATGCTCACCATAATAGACATTTTTTAGATACTGTGGCCAGTCTGCCCGAAGCGATACGCCACTAGTTGTTTAATTTAAGACAACCTTCGTTATCCTTGCTAGGAGTTACTTGATGTTGCTGATTTAATTTTAATTGTGACGAGGCATTGGCAACCTTACGAGAGTCATAGTGATTCCTGGCAGTTCCTCACCAAAATACGCATTTTTTAGATACTGTGGAAAGTCTCTTTAAAGCGGTAATCCACTAGCGGTTTATCTTAAGAGAAACTGCCAGAGGTTTCTTGAAGTTCCTGAAGTGAGTCTAATTGTGACGAGGCATTGGCTACCTTAAGAGAGTCATAGTTACTCCTGCCAAATGCTCACCATAATAGACATTTTTTAGATACTGTGGCCAGTCTGCCCGAAGCGATACGCCACTAGTTGTTTAATTTAAGACAACCATCGTTACCCTTGCTAGGAGTTACTTGATGTTGCTGATTTAATTTTAATTGTGACGAGGCATTGGCAACCTTACGAGAGTCATAGTGATTCCTGGCAGTTCCTCACCAAAATACGCATTTTTTAGATACTGTGGAAAGTCTCTCCAAAGCGGTAATCCACTAGCGGTTTATCTTTAGAGAAACTGCCAGAGGTTTCTTGAAGTTCCTGAAGTGAGTCTAATTGTGACGAGGCATTGGCTACCTTAAGAGAGTCATAGTTACTCCTGCCAAATGCTCACCATAATAGACATTTTTTAGATACTGTGGCCAGTCTGCCCGAAGCGATACGCCACTAGTTGTTTAATTTAAGACAACCATCGTTATCCTTGCTAGGAGTTACTTGATGTTGCTGATTTAATTTTAATTGTGACGAGGCATTGGCAACCTTACGAGAGTCACAGTGATTCCTGGCAGTTCCTCACCAAAATACGCATTTTTTAGATACTGTGGAAAGTCTCTCCGAAGCGGTAATCCACTAGCTGCTTATCTTAAGTGAAACTGCCAGAGATTTCTTGAAGTTGCTGATGTGAGTCTAATTGTGACGAGGCATTGGCTACCTTAAGAGAGTCATAGTGACTCTTGCCAAATGCCCACCATAATAGACATTTTTTTAGATACTGTGGCCAGTCTGCCCGAATCATTACGCAATTAGTTGTTTAATTTAAGACAACCATTGTTACTCTTGCTCGGAGTTACTTGATGTTGCTTATTTAATTTTAATTGTGATGAGGCATTGGCAACCTTACGAGAGTCGTAGTGATTCCTGGCAGTTCCTCACGAAAATACGCATTTTTTAGATACTGTGGAAAGTCTCTCCAAAGCGGTAATCCACTAGCTGTTTGTCTTCAGAGAAACTGATAGAGGTTTCTTCAAGTTGCTGACGTGAGTCTAATTGTGGCGAGGCATTGGCTACCTTAAGAGAGTCATAGTTGCTCTTGCCAAATGCTCACCATAATAGACATTTTTTAGATACTGTGGCCAGTCTGCCCGAAGCGATACGCCACTAGTTGTTTAATTTAAGACAACCATCGTTATCCTTGCTAGGAGTTACTTGATGTTGCTGATTTAATTTTAATTGTGACGAGGCATTGGCAACCTTACGAGAGTCATAGTGATTCCTGGCAGTTCCTCACCAAAATACGCATTTTTTAGATACTGTGGAAAGTCTCTCCAAAGCGGTAATCCACTAGCGGTTTATCTTAAGAGAAACTGCCAGAGGTTTCTTGAAGTTCCTGAAGTGAGTCTAATTGTGACGAGGCATTGGCTACCTTAAGAGAGTCATAGTTACTCTTGCCAAATGCTCACCATAATAGACATTTTTTAGATACTGTGGCCAGTCTGCCCGAAGCGATACGCCACTAGTTGTTTAATTTAAGACAACCATCGTTACCCTTGCTAGGAGTTACTTGATGTTGCTGATTTAATTTTAATTGTGACGAGGCATTGGCAACCTTACGAGAGTCATAGTGATTCCTGGCAGTTCCTCACCAAAATACGCATTTTTTAGATACTGTGGAAAGTCTCTCCAAAGCGGTAATCCACTAGCGGTTTATCTTTAGAGAAACTGCCAGAGGTTTCTTGAAGTTCCTGAAGTGAGTCTAATTGTGACGAGGCATTGGCTACCTTAAGAGAGTCATAGTTACTCCTGCCAAATGCTCACCATAATAGACATTTTTTAGATACTGTGGCCAGTCTGCCCGAAGCGATACGCCACTAGTTGTTTAATTTAAGACAACCATCGTTACCCTTGCTAGGAGTTACTTGATGTTGCTGATTTAATTTTAATTGTGACGAGGCATTGGCAACCTTACGAGAGTCATACTGATTCCTGGCAGTTCCTCACCAAAATACGCATTTGTTAGATATTGTGGAAAGTCTCTCCGAAGAGGTAATCCACTAGCTGCTTATCTTAAGTGAAACTGCCAGAGATTTCTTGAAGTTGCTGATGTGAGTCTAATTGTGACGAGGCATTGGCTACCTTAAGAGAGTCATAGTGACTCTTGCCAAATGCCCACCATAATAGACATTTTTTTAGATACTGTGGCCAGTCTGCCCGAATCATTACGCAATTAGTTGTTTAATTTAAGACAACCATTGTTACTCTTGCTCGGAGTTACTTGATGTTGCTGATTTAATTTTAATTGTGATGAGGCATTGGCAACCTTACGAGAGTCGTAGTGATTCCTGGCAGTTCCTCACGAATATACGCATTTTTTAGATACTGTGGAAAGTCTCTCCAAAGCGGTAATCCACTAGCTGTTTGTCTTCAGAGAAACTGATAGAGGTTTCTTCAAGTTGCTGACGTGAGTTTAATTGTGGCGAGGCATTGGCTACCTTAAGAGAGTCATAGTTACTCTTGCCAAATGCTCACCATAATAGACATTTTTTAGATACTGTGGCCAGTCTGCCCGAAGCGATACGCCACTAGTTGTTTAATTTAAGACAACCATCGTTACCCTTGCTAGGAGTTACTTGATGTTGCTGATTTAATTTTAATTGTGACGAGGCATTGGCAACCTTACGAGAGTCATACTGATTCCTGGCAGTTCCTCACCAAAATACGCATTTGTTAGATATTGTGGAAAGTCTCTCCGAAGAGGTAATCCACTAGCTGCTTATCTTAAGTGAAACTGCCAGAGATTTCTTGAAGTTGCTGATGTGAGTCTAATTGTGACGAGGCATTGGCTACCTTAAGAGAGCCATAGTGACTCTTGCCAAATGCCCACCATAATAGACATTTTTTTAGATACTGTGGCCAGTCTGCCCGAATCATTACGCAATTAGTTGTTTAATTTAAGACAACCATTGTTACTCTTGCTCGGAGTTACTTGATGTTGCTGATTTAATTTTAATTGTGATGAGGCATTGGCAACCTTACGAGAGTCGTAGTGATTCCTGGCAGTTCCTCACGAATATACGCATTTTTTAGATACTGTGGAAAGTCTCTCCAAAGCGGTAATCCACTAGCTGTTTGTCTTCAGAGAAACTGATAGAGGTTTCTTCAAGTTGCTGACGTGAGTTTAATTGTGGCGAGGCATTGGCTACCTTAAGAGAGTCATAGTTACTCTTGCCAAATGCTCACCATAATAGACATTTTTTAGATACTGTGGCCAGTCTGCCCGAAGCGATACGCCACTAGTTGTTTAATTTAAGACAACCATCGTTATCCTTGCTAGGAGTTACTTGATGTTGCTGATTTAATTTTAATTGTGACGAGGCATTGGCAACCTTACGAGAGTCACAGTGATTCCTGGCAGTTCCTCACCAAAATACGCATTTTTTAGATACTGTGGAAAGTCTCTCCGAAGCGGTAATCCACTAGCTGCTTATCTTAAGTGAAACTGCCAGAGATTTCTTGAAGTTGCTGATGTGAGTCTAATTGTGACGAGGCATTGGCTACCTTAAGAGAGTCATAGTGACTCTTGCCAAATGCCCACCATAATAGACATTTTTTTAGATACTGTGGCCAGTCTGCCCGAATCATTACGCAATTAGTTGTTTAATTTAAGACAACCATTGTTACTCTTGCTCGGAGTTACTTGATGTTGCTTATTTAATTTTAATTGTGATGAGGCATTGGCAACCTTACGAGAGTCGTAGTGATTCCTGGCAGTTCCTCACGAAAATACGCATTTTTTAGATACTGTGGAAAGTCTCTCCAAAGCGGTAATCCACTAGCTGTTTGTCTTCAGAGAAACTGATAGAGGTTTCTTCAAGTTGCTGACGTGAGTCTAATTGTGGCGAGGCATTGGCTACCTTAAGAGAGTCATAGTTGCTCTTGCCAAATGCTCACCATAATAGACATTTTTTAGATACTGTGGCCAGTCTGCCCGAAGCGATACGCCACTAGTTGTTTAATTTAAGACAACCATCGTTATCCTTGCTAGGAGTTACTTGATGTTGCTGATTTAATTTTAATTGTGACGAGGCATTGGCAACCTTACGAGAGTCATAGTGATTCCTGGCAGTTCCTCACCAAAATACGCATTTTTTAGATACTGTGGAAAGTCTCTCCAAAGCGGTAATCCACTAGCGGTTTATCTTAAGAGAAACTGCCAGAGGTTTCTTGAAGTTCCTGAAGTGAGTCTAATTGTGACGAGGCATTGGCTACCTTAAGAGAGTCATAGTTACTCTTGCCAAATGCTCACCATAATAGACATTTTTTAGATACTGTGGCCAGTCTGCCCGAAGCGATACGCCACTAGTTGTTTAATTTAAGACAACCATCGTTACCCTTGCTAGGAGTTACTTGATGTTGCTGATTTAATTTTAATTGTGACGAGGCATTGGCAACCTTACGAGAGTCATAGTGATTCCTGGCAGTTCCTCACCAAAATACGCATTTTTTAGATACTGTGGAAAGTCTCTCCAAAGCGGTAATCCACTAGCGGTTTATCTTTAGAGAAACTGCCAGAGGTTTCTTGAAGTTCCTGAAGTGAGTCTAATTGTGACGAGGCATTGGCTACCTTAAGAGAGTCATAGTTACTCCTGCCAAATGCTCACCATAATAGACATTTTTTAGATACTGTGGCCAGTCTGCCCGAAGCGATACGCCACTAGTTGTTTAATTTAAGACAACCATCGTTACCCTTGCTAGGAGTTACTTGATGTTGCTGATTTAATTTTAATTGTGACGAGGCATTGGCAACCTTACGAGAGTCATACTGATTCCTGGCAGTTCCTCACCAAAATACGCATTTGTTAGATATTGTGGAAAGTCTCTCCGAAGAGGTAATCCACTAGCTGCTTATCTTAAGTGAAACTGCCAGAGATTTCTTGAAGTTGCTGATGTGAGTCTAATTGTGACGAGGCATTGGCTACCTTAAGAGAGTCATAGTGACTCTTGCCAAATGCCCACCATAATAGACATTTTTTTAGATACTGTGGCCAGTCTGCCCGAATCATTACGCAATTAGTTGTTTAATTTAAGACAACCATTGTTACTCTTGCTCGGAGTTACTTGATGTTGCTGATTTAATTTTAATTGTGATGAGGCATTGGCAACCTTACGAGAGTCGTAGTGATTCCTGGCAGTTCCTCACGAATATACGCATTTTTTAGATACTGTGGAAAGTCTCTCCAAAGCGGTAATCCACTAGCTGTTTGTCTTCAGAGAAACTGATAGAGGTTTCTTCAAGTTGCTGACGTGAGTTTAATTGTGGCGAGGCATTGGCTACCTTAAGAGAGTCATAGTTACTCTTGCCAAATGCTCACCATAATAGACATTTTTTAGATACTGTGGCCAGTCTGCCCGAAGCGATACGCCACTAGTTGTTTAATTTAAGACAACCATCGTTACCCTTGCTAGGAGTTACTTGATGTTGCTGATTTAATTTTAATTGTGACGAGGCATTGGCAACCTTACGAGAGTCATAGTGATTCCTGGCAGTTCCTCACCAAAATACGCATTTTTTAGATACTGTGGAAAGTCTCTCCAAAGCGGTAATCCACTAGCGGTTTATCTTTAGAGAAACTGCCAGAGGTTTCTTGAAGTTCCTGAAGTGAGTCTAATTGTGACGAGGCATTGGCTACCTTAAGAGAGTCATAGTTACTCCTGCCAAATGCTCACCATAATAGACATTTTTTAGATACTGTGGCCAGTCTGCCCGAAGCGATACGCCACTAGTTGTTTAATTTAAGACAACCATCGTTATCCTTGCTAGGAGTTACTTGATGTTGCTGATTTAATTTTAATTGTGACGAGGCATTGGCAACCTTACGAGAGTCACAGTGATTCCTGGCAGTTCCTCACCAAAATACGCATTTTTTAGATACTGTGGAAAGTCTCTCCGAAGCGGTAATCCACTAGCTGCTTATCTTAAGTGAAACTGCCAGAGATTTCTTGAAGTTGCTGATGTGAGTCTAATTGTGACGAGGCATTGGCTACCTTAAGAGAGTCATAGTGACTCTTGCCAAATGCCCACCATAATAGACATTTTTTTAGATACTGTGGCCAGTCTGCCCGAATCATTACGCAATTAGTTGTTTAATTTAAGACAACCATTGTTACTCTTGCTCGGAGTTACTTGATGTTGCTTATTTAATTTTAATTGTGATGAGGCATTGGCAACCTTACGAGAGTCGTAGTGATTCCTGGCAGTTCCTCACGAAAATACGCATTTTTTAGATACTGTGGAAAGTCTCTCCAAAGCGGTAATCCACTAGCTGTTTGTCTTCAGAGAAACTGATAGAGGTTTCTTCAAGTTGCTGACGTGAGTCTAATTGTGGCGAGGCATTGGCTACCTTAAGAGAGTCATAGTTGCTCTTGCCAAATGCTCACCATAATAGACATTTTTTAGATACTGTGGCCAGTCTGCCCGAAGCGATACGCCACTAGTTGTTTAATTTAAGACAACCATCGTTATCCTTGCTAGGAGTTACTTGATGTTGCTGATTTAATTTTAATTGTGACGAGGCATTGGCAACCTTACGAGAGTCATAGTGATTCCTGGCAGTTCCTCACCAAAATACGCATTTTTTAGATACTGTGGAAAGTCTCTCCAAAGCGGTAATCCACTAGCGGTTTATCTTAAGAGAAACTGCCAGAGGCTTCTTGAAGTTCCTGAAGTGAGTCTAATTGTGACGAGGCATTGGCTACCTTAAGAGAGCCATAGTGACTCTTGCCAAATGCTCACCATAATAGACATTTTTTAGATACTGTGGCCAGTCTGCCCGAAGCGATACGCAATTAGTTGTTTAATTTAAGACAACCATTGTTACTCTTGCTCGGAGTTACTTGATGTTGCTGATTTAATTTTAATTGTGATGAGGCATTGGCAACCTTACGAGAGTCGTAGTGATTCCTGGCAGTTCCTCACGAATATACGCATTTTTTAGATACTGTGGAAAGTCTCTCCAAAGCGGTAATCCACTAGCTGTTTGTCTTCAGAGAAACTGATAGAGGTTTCTTCAAGTTGCTGACGTGAGTTTAATTGTGGCGAGGCATTGGCTACCTTAAGAGAGTCATAGTTACTCTTGCCAAATGCTCACCATAATAGACATTTTTTAGATACTGTGGCCAGTCTGCCCGAAGCGATACGCCACTAGTTGTTTAATTTAAGACAACCATCGTTACCCTTGCTAGGAGTTACTTGATGTTGCTGATTTAATTTTAATTGTGACGAGGCATTGGCAACCTTACGAGAGTCATACTGATTCCTGGCAGTTCCTCACCAAAATACGCATTTGTTAGATATTGTGGAAAGTCTCTCCGAAGAGGTAATCCACTAGCTGCTTATCTTAAGTGAAACTGCCAGAGATTTCTTGAAGTTGCTGATGTGAGTCTAATTGTGACGAGGCATTGGCTACCTTAAGAGAGCCATAGTGACTCTTGCCAAATGCCCACCATAATAGACATTTTTTTAGATACTGTGGCCAGTCTGCCCGAATCATTACGCAATTAGTTGTTTAATTTAAGACAACCATTGTTACTCTTGCTCGGAGTTACTTGATGTTGCTGATTTAATTTTAATTGTGATGAGGCATTGGCAACCTTACGAGAGTCGTAGTGATTCCTGGCAGTTCCTCACGAATATACGCATTTTTTAGATACTGTGGAAAGTCTCTCCAAAGCGGTAATCCACTAGCTGTTTGTCTTCAGAGAAACTGATAGAGGTTTCTTCAAGTTGCTGACGTGAGTTTAATTGTGGCGAGGCATTGGCTACCTTAAGAGAGTCATAGTTACTCTTGCCAAATGCTCACCATAATAGACATTTTTTAGATACTGTGGCCAGTCTGCCCGAAGCGATACGCCACTAGTTGTTTAATTTAAGACAACCATCGTTATCCTTGCTAGGAGTTACTTGATGTTGCTGATTTAATTTTAATTGTGACGAGGCATTGGCAACCTTACGAGAGTCACAGTGATTCCTGGCAGTTCCTCACCAAAATACGCATTTTTTAGATACTGTGGAAAGTCTCTCCGAAGCGGTAATCCACTAGCTGCTTATCTTAAGTGAAACTGCCAGAGATTTCTTGAAGTTGCTGATGTGAGTCTAATTGTGACGAGGCATTGGCTACCTTAAGAGAGTCATAGTGACTCTTGCCAAATGCCCACCATAATAGACATTTTTTTAGATACTGTGGCCAGTCTGCCCGAATCATTACGCAATTAGTTGTTTAATTTAAGACAACCATTGTTACTCTTGCTCGGAGTTACTTGATGTTGCTTATTTAATTTTAATTGTGATGAGGCATTGGCAACCTTACGAGAGTCGTAGTGATTCCTGGCAGTTCCTCACGAAAATACGCATTTTTTAGATACTGTGGAAAGTCTCTCCAAAGCGGTAATCCACTAGCTGTTTGTCTTCAGAGAAACTGATAGAGGTTTCTTCAAGTTGCTGACGTGAGTCTAATTGTGGCGAGGCATTGGCTACCTTAAGAGAGTCATAGTTGCTCTTGCCAAATGCTCACCATAATAGACATTTTTTAGATACTGTGGCCAGTCTGCCCGAAGCGATACGCCACTAGTTGTTTAATTTAAGACAACCATCGTTATCCTTGCTAGGAGTTACTTGATGTTGCTGATTTAATTTTAATTGTGACGAGGCATTGGCAACCTTACGAGAGTCATAGTGATTCCTGGCAGTTCCTCACCAAAATACGCATTTTTTAGATACTGTGGAAAGTCTCTCCAAAGCGGTAATCCACTAGCGGTTTATCTTAAGAGAAACTGCCAGAGGTTTCTTGAAGTTCCTGAAGTGAGTCTAATTGTGACGAGGCATTGGCTACCTTAAGAGAGTCATAGTTACTCTTGCCAAATGCTCACCATAATAGACATTTTTTAGATACTGTGGCCAGTCTGCCCGAAGCGATACGCCACTAGTTGTTTAATTTAAGACAACCATCGTTACCCTTGCTAGGAGTTACTTGATGTTGCTGATTTAATTTTAATTGTGACGAGGCATTGGCAACCTTACGAGAGTCATAGTGATTCCTGGCAGTTCCTCACCAAAATACGCATTTTTTAGATACTGTGGAAAGTCTCTCCAAAGCGGTAATCCACTAGCGGTTTATCTTTAGAGAAACTGCCAGAGGTTTCTTGAAGTTCCTGAAGTGAGTCTAATTGTGACGAGGCATTGGCTACCTTAAGAGAGTCATAGTTACTCCTGCCAAATGCTCACCATAATAGACATTTTTTAGATACTGTGGCCAGTCTGCCCGAAGCGATACGCCACTAGTTGTTTAATTTAAGACAACCATCGTTACCCTTGCTAGGAGTTACTTGATGTTGCTGATTTAATTTTAATTGTGACGAGGCATTGGCAACCTTACGAGAGTCATACTGATTCCTGGCAGTTCCTCACCAAAATACGCATTTGTTAGATATTGTGGAAAGTCTCTCCGAAGAGGTAATCCACTAGCTGCTTATCTTAAGTGAAACTGCCAGAGATTTCTTGAAGTTGCTGATGTGAGTCTAATTGTGACGAGGCATTGGCTACCTTAAGAGAGTCATAGTGACTCTTGCCAAATGCCCACCATAATAGACATTTTTTTAGATACTGTGGCCAGTCTGCCCGAATCATTACGCAATTAGTTGTTTAATTTAAGACAACCATTGTTACTCTTGCTCGGAGTTACTTGATGTTGCTGATTTAATTTTAATTGTGATGAGGCATTGGCAACCTTACGAGAGTCGTAGTGATTCCTGGCAGTTCCTCACGAATATACGCATTTTTTAGATACTGTGGAAAGTCTCTCCAAAGCGGTAATCCACTAGCTGTTTGTCTTCAGAGAAACTGATAGAGGTTTCTTCAAGTTGCTGACGTGAGTTTAATTGTGGCGAGGCATTGGCTACCTTAAGAGAGTCATAGTTACTCTTGCCAAATGCTCACCATAATAGACATTTTTTAGATACTGTGGCCAGTCTGCCCGAAGCGATACGCCACTAGTTGTTTAATTTAAGACAACCATCGTTACCCTTGCTAGGAGTTACTTGATGTTGCTGATTTAATTTTAATTGTGACGAGGCATTGGCAACCTTACGAGAGTCATAGTGATTCCTGGCAGTTCCTCACCAAAATACGCATTTTTTAGATACTGTGGAAAGTCTCTCCAAAGCGGTAATCCACTAGCGGTTTATCTTTAGAGAAACTGCCAGAGGTTTCTTGAAGTTCCTGAAGTGAGTCTAATTGTGACGAGGCATTGGCTACCTTAAGAGAGTCATAGTTACTCCTGCCAAATGCTCACCATAATAGACATTTTTTAGATACTGTGGCCAGTCTGCCCGAAGCGATACGCCACTAGTTGTTTAATTTAAGACAACCATCGTTATCCTTGCTAGGAGTTACTTGATGTTGCTGATTTAATTTTAATTGTGACGAGGCATTGGCAACCTTACGAGAGTCACAGTGATTCCTGGCAGTTCCTCACCAAAATACGCATTTTTTAGATACTGTGGAAAGTCTCTCCGAAGCGGTAATCCACTAGCTGCTTATCTTAAGTGAAACTGCCAGAGATTTCTTGAAGTTGCTGATGTGAGTCTAATTGTGACGAGGCATTGGCTACCTTAAGAGAGTCATAGTGACTCTTGCCAAATGCCCACCATAATAGACATTTTTTTAGATACTGTGGCCAGTCTGCCCGAATCATTACGCAATTAGTTGTTTAATTTAAGACAACCATTGTTACTCTTGCTCGGAGTTACTTGATGTTGCTTATTTAATTTTAATTGTGATGAGGCATTGGCAACCTTACGAGAGTCGTAGTGATTCCTGGCAGTTCCTCACGAAAATACGCATTTTTTAGATACTGTGGAAAGTCTCTCCAAAGCGGTAATCCACTAGCTGTTTGTCTTCAGAGAAACTGATAGAGGTTTCTTCAAGTTGCTGACGTGAGTCTAATTGTGGCGAGGCATTGGCTACCTTAAGAGAGTCATAGTTGCTCTTGCCAAATGCTCACCATAATAGACATTTTTTAGATACTGTGGCCAGTCTGCCCGAAGCGATACGCCACTAGTTGTTTAATTTAAGACAACCATCGTTATCCTTGCTAGGAGTTACTTGATGTTGCTGATTTAATTTTAATTGTGACGAGGCATTGGCAACCTTACGAGAGTCATAGTGATTCCTGGCAGTTCCTCACCAAAATACGCATTTTTTAGATACTGTGGAAAGTCTCTCCAAAGCGGTAATCCACTAGCGGTTTATCTTAAGAGAAACTGCCAGAGGTTTCTTGAAGTTCCTGAAGTGAGTCTAATTGTGACGAGGCATTGGCTACCTTAAGAGAGTCATAGTTACTCTTGCCAAATGCTCACCATAATAGACATTTTTTAGATACTGTGGCCAGTCTGCCCGAAGCGATACGCCACTAGTTGTTTAATTTAAGACAACCATCGTTACCCTTGCTAGGAGTTACTTGATGTTGCTGATTTAATTTTAATTGTGACGAGGCATTGGCAACCTTACGAGAGTCATAGTGATTCCTGGCAGTTCCTCACCAAAATACGCATTTTTTAGATACTGTGGAAAGTCTCTCCAAAGCGGTAATCCACTAGCGGTTTATCTTTAGAGAAACTGCCAGAGGTTTCTTGAAGTTCCTGAAGTGAGTCTAATTGTGACGAGGCATTGGCTACCTTAAGAGAGTCATAGTTACTCCTGCCAAATGCTCACCATAATAGACATTTTTTAGATACTGTGGCCAGTCTGCCCGAAGCGATACGCCACTAGTTGTTTAATTTAAGACAACCATCGTTATCCTTGCTAGGAGTTACTTGATGTTGCTGATTTAATTTTAATTGTGACGAGGCATTGGCAACCTTACGAGAGTCACAGTGATTCCTGGCAGTTCCTCACCAAAATACGCATTTTTTAGATACTGTGGAAAGTCTCTCCGAAGCGGTAATCCACTAGCTGCTTATCTTAAGTGAAACTGCCAGAGATTTCTTGAAGTTGCTGATGTGAGTCTAATTGTGACGAGGCATTGGCTACCTTAAGAGAGTCATAGTGACTCTTGCCAAATGCCCACCATAATAGACATTTTTTTAGATACTGTGGCCAGTCTGCCCGAATCATTACGCAATTAGTTGTTTAATTTAAGACAACCATTGTTACTCTTGCTCGGAGTTACTTGATGTTGCTTATTTAATTTTAATTGTGATGAGGCATTGGCAACCTTACGAGAGTCGTAGTGATTCCTGGCAGTTCCTCACGAAAATACGCATTTTTTAGATACTGTGGAAAGTCTCTCCAAAGCGGTAATCCACTAGCTGTTTGTCTTCAGAGAAACTGATAGAGGTTTCTTCAAGTTGCTGACGTGAGTCTAATTGTGGCGAGGCATTGGCTACCTTAAGAGAGTCATAGTTGCTCTTGCCAAATGCTCACCATAATAGACATTTTTTAGATACTGTGGCCAGTCTGCCCGAAGCGATACGCCACTAGTTGTTTAATTTAAGACAACCATCGTTATCCTTGCTAGGAGTTACTTGATGTTGCTGATTTAATTTTAATTGTGACGAGGCATTGGCAACCTTACGAGAGTCATAGTGATTCCTGGCAGTTCCTCACCAAAATACGCATTTTTTAGATACTGTGGAAAGTCTCTCCAAAGCGGTAATCCACTAGCGGTTTATCTTAAGAGAAACTGCCAGAGGCTTCTTGAAGTTCCTGAAGTGAGTCTAATTGTGACGAGGCATTGGCTACCTTAAGAGAGTCATAGTTACTCTTGCCAAATGCTCACCATAATAGACATTTTTTAGATACTGTGGCCAGTCTGCCCGAAGCGATACGCCACTAGTTGTTTAATTTAAGACAACCATCGTTACCCTTGCTAGGAGTTACTTGATGTTGCTGATTTAATTTTAATTGTGACGAGGCATTGGCAACCTTACGAGAGTCATAGTGATTCCTGGCAGTTCCTCACCAAAATACGCATTTTTTAGATACTGTGGAAAGTCTCTCCAAAGCGGTAATCCACTAGCGGTTTATCTTTAGAGAAACTGCCAGAGGTTTCTTGAAGTTCCTGAAGTGAGTCTAATTGTGACGAGGCATTGGCTACCTTAAGAGAGTCATAGTTACTCCTGCCAAATGCTCACCATAATAGACATTTTTTAGATACTGTGGCCAGTCTGCCCGAAGCGATACGCCACTAGTTGTTTAATTTAAGACAACCATCGTTACCCTTGCTAGGAGTTACTTGATGTTGCTGATTTAATTTTAATTGTGACGAGGCATTGGCAACCTTACGAGAGTCATACTGATTCCTGGCAGTTCCTCACCAAAATACGCATTTGTTAGATATTGTGGAAAGTCTCTCCGAAGAGGTAATCCACTAGCTGCTTATCTTAAGTGAAACTGCCAGAGATTTCTTGAAGTTGCTGATGTGAGTCTAATTGTGACGAGGCATTGGCTACCTTAAGAGAGTCATAGTGACTCTTGCCAAATGCCCACCATAATAGACATTTTTTTAGATACTGTGGCCAGTCTGCCCGAATCATTACGCAATTAGTTGTTTAATTTAAGACAACCATTGTTACTCTTGCTCGGAGTTACTTGATGTTGCTGATTTAATTTTAATTGTGATGAGGCATTGGCAACCTTACGAGAGTCGTAGTGATTCCTGGCAGTTCCTCACGAATATACGCATTTTTTAGATACTGTGGAAAGTCTCTCCAAAGCGGTAATCCACTAGCTGTTTGTCTTCAGAGAAACTGATAGAGGTTTCTTCAAGTTGCTGACGTGAGTTTAATTGTGGCGAGGCATTGGCTACCTTAAGAGAGTCATAGTTACTCTTGCCAAATGCTCACCATAATAGACATTTTTTAGATACTGTGGCCAGTCTGCCCGAAGCGATACGCCACTAGTTGTTTAATTTAAGACAACCATCGTTACCCTTGCTAGGAGTTACTTGATGTTGCTGATTTAATTTTAATTGTGACGAGGCATTGGCAACCTTACGAGAGTCATACTGATTCCTGGCAGTTCCTCACCAAAATACGCATTTGTTAGATATTGTGGAAAGTCTCTCCGAAGAGGTAATCCACTAGCTGCTTATCTTAAGTGAAACTGCCAGAGATTTCTTGAAGTTGCTGATGTGAGTCTAATTGTGACGAGGCATTGGCTACCTTAAGAGAGCCATAGTGACTCTTGCCAAATGCCCACCATAATAGACATTTTTTTAGATACTGTGGCCAGTCTGCCCGAATCATTACGCAATTAGTTGTTTAATTTAAGACAACCATTGTTACTCTTGCTCGGAGTTACTTGATGTTGCTGATTTAATTTTAATTGTGATGAGGCATTGGCAACCTTACGAGAGTCGTAGTGATTCCTGGCAGTTCCTCACGAATATACGCATTTTTTAGATACTGTGGAAAGTCTCTCCAAAGCGGTAATCCACTAGCTGTTTGTCTTCAGAGAAACTGATAGAGGTTTCTTCAAGTTGCTGACGTGAGTTTAATTGTGGCGAGGCATTGGCTACCTTAAGAGAGTCATAGTTACTCTTGCCAAATGCTCACCATAATAGACATTTTTTAGATACTGTGGCCAGTCTGCCCGAAGCGATACGCCACTAGTTGTTTAATTTAAGACAACCATCGTTATCCTTGCTAGGAGTTACTTGATGTTGCTGATTTAATTTTAATTGTGACGAGGCATTGGCAACCTTACGAGAGTCACAGTGATTCCTGGCAGTTCCTCACCAAAATACGCATTTTTTAGATACTGTGGAAAGTCTCTCCGAAGCGGTAATCCACTAGCTGCTTATCTTAAGTGAAACTGCCAGAGATTTCTTGAAGTTGCTGATGTGAGTCTAATTGTGACGAGGCATTGGCTACCTTAAGAGAGTCATAGTGACTCTTGCCAAATGCCCACCATAATAGACATTTTTTTAGATACTGTGGCCAGTCTGCCCGAATCATTACGCAATTAGTTGTTTAATTTAAGACAACCATTGTTACTCTTGCTCGGAGTTACTTGATGTTGCTTATTTAATTTTAATTGTGATGAGGCATTGGCAACCTTACGAGAGTCGTAGTGATTCCTGGCAGTTCCTCACGAAAATACGCATTTTTTAGATACTGTGGAAAGTCTCTCCAAAGCGGTAATCCACTAGCTGTTTGTCTTCAGAGAAACTGATAGAGGTTTCTTCAAGTTGCTGACGTGAGTCTAATTGTGGCGAGGCATTGGCTACCTTAAGAGAGTCATAGTTGCTCTTGCCAAATGCTCACCATAATAGACATTTTTTAGATACTGTGGCCAGTCTGCCCGAAGCGATACGCCACTAGTTGTTTAATTTAAGACAACCGTCGTTATCCTTGCTAGGAGTTACTTGATGTTGCTGATTTAATTTTAATTGTGACGAGGCATTGGCAACCTTACGAGAGTCATAGTGATTCCTGGCAGTTCCTCACCAAAATACGCATTTTTTAGATACTGTGGAAAGTCTCTCCAAAGCGGTAATCCACTAGCGGTTTATCTTAAGAGAAACTGCCAGAGGTTTCTTGAAGTTCCTGAAGTGAGTCTAATTGTGACGAGGCATTGGCTACCTTAAGAGAGTCATAGTTACTCTTGCCAAATGCTCACCATAATAGACATTTTTTAGATACTGTGGCCAGTCTGCCCGAAGCGATACGCCACTAGTTGTTTAATTTAAGACAACCATCGTTACCCTTGCTAGGAGTTACTTGATGTTGCTGATTTAATTTTAATTGTGACGAGGCATTGGCAACCTTACGAGAGTCATAGTGATTCCTGGCAGTTCCTCACCAAAATACGCATTTGTTAGATATTGTGGAAAGTCTCTCCGAAGCGGTAATCCACTAGCTGCTTATCTTAAGTGAAACTGCCAGAGATTTCTTGAAGTTGCTGATGTGAGTCTAATTGTGACGAGGCATTGGCTACCTTAAGAGAGTCATAGTGACTCTTGCCAAATGCCCACCATAATAGTCATTTTTTTAGATACTGTGGCCAGTCTGCCCGAATCATTACACAATTAGTTGTTTAATTTAAGACAACCATTGTTACTCTTGCTCGGAGTTACTTGATGTTGCTTATTTAATTTTAATTGTGATGAGGCATTGGCAACCTTACGAGAGTCGTAGTGATTCCTGGCAGTTCCTCACGAAAATACGCATTTTTTAGATACTGTGGAAAGTCTCTCCAAAGCGGTAATCCACTAGCTGTTTGTCTTCAGAGAAACTGATAGAGGTTTCTTCAAGTTGCTGACGTGAGTCTAATTGTGGCGAGGCATTGGCTACCTTAAGAGAGTCATAGTTACTCTTGCCAAATGCTCACCATAATAGACATTTTTTAGATACTGTGGCCAGTCTGCCCGAAGCGATACGCCACTAGTTGTTTAATTTAAGACAACCATCGTTACCCTTGCTAGGAGTTACTTGATGTTGCTGATTTAATTTTAATTGTGACGAGGCATTGGCAACCTTACGAGAGTCATACTGATTCCTGGCAGTTCCTCACCAAAATACGCATTTGTTAGATATTGTGGAAAGTCTCTCCGAAGAGGTAATCCACTAGCTGCTTATCTTAAGTGAAACTGCCAGAGATTTCTTGAAGTTGCTGATGTGAGTCTAATTGTGACGAGGCATTGGCTACCTTAAGAGAGTCATAGTGACTCTTGCCAAATGCCCACCATAATAGACATTTTTTTAGATACTGTGGCCAGTCTGCCCGAATCATTACGCAATTAGTTGTTTAATTTAAGACAACCATTGTTACTCTTGCTCGGAGTTACTTGATGTTGCTGATTTAATTTTAATTGTGATGAGGCATTGGCAACCTTACGAGAGTCGTAGTGATTCCTGGCAGTTCCTCACGAATATACGCATTTTTTAGATACTGTGGAAAGTCTCTCCAAAGCGGTAATCCACTAGCTGTTTGTCTTCAGAGAAACTGATAGAGGTTTCTTCAAGTTGCTGACGTGAGTTTAATTGTGGCGAGGCATTGGCTACCTTAAGAGAGTCATAGTTACTCTTGCCAAATGCTCACCATAATAGACATTTTTTAGATACTGTGGCCAGTCTGCCCGAAGCGATACGCCACTAGTTGTTTAATTTAAGACAACCATCGTTACCCTTGCTAGGAGTTACTTGATGTTGCTGATTTAATTTTAATTGTGACGAGGCATTGGCAACCTTACGAGAGTCATACTGATTCCTGGCAGTTCCTCACCAAAATACGCATTTGTTAGATATTGTGGAAAGTCTCTCCGAAGAGGTAATCCACTAGCTGCTTATCTTAAGTGAAACTGCCAGAGATTTCTTGAAGTTGCTGATGTGAGTCTAATTGTGACGAGGCATTGGCTACCTTAAGAGAGCCATAGTGACTCTTGCCAAATGCCCACCATAATAGACATTTTTTTAGATACTGTGGCCAGTCTGCCCGAATCATTACGCAATTAGTTGTTTAATTTAAGACAACCATTGTTACTCTTGCTCGGAGTTACTTGATGTTGCTGATTTAATTTTAATTGTGATGAGGCATTGGCAACCTTACGAGAGTCGTAGTGATTCCTGGCAGTTCCTCACGAATATACGCATTTTTTAGATACTGTGGAAAGTCTCTCCAAAGCGGTAATCCACTAGCTGTTTGTCTTCAGAGAAACTGATAGAGGTTTCTTCAAGTTGCTGACGTGAGTTTAATTGTGGCGAGGCATTGGCTACCTTAAGAGAGTCATAGTTACTCTTGCCAAATGCTCACCATAATAGACATTTTTTAGATACTGTGGCCAGTCTGCCCGAAGCGATACGCCACTAGTTGTTTAATTTAAGACAACCATCGTTATCCTTGCTAGGAGTTACTTGATGTTGCTGATTTAATTTTAATTGTGACGAGGCATTGGCAACCTTACGAGAGTCACAGTGATTCCTGGCAGTTCCTCACCAAAATACGCATTTGTTAGATATTGTGGAAAGTCTCTCCGAAGAGGTAATCCACTAGCTGCTTATCTTAAGTGAAACTGCCAGAGATTTCTTGAAGTTGCTGATGTGAGTCTAATTGTGACGAGGCATTGGCTACCTTAAGAGAGTCATAGTGACTCTTGCCAAATGCCCACCATAATAGACATTTTTTTAGATACTGTGGCCAGTCTGCCCGAATCATTACGCAATTAGTTGTTTAATTTAAGACAACCATTGTTACTCTTGCTCGGAGTTACTTGATGTTGCTGATTTAATTTTAATTGTGATGAGGCATTGGCAACCTTACGAGAGTCGTAGTGATTCCTGGCAGTTCCTCACGAATATACGCATTTTTTAGATACTGTGGAAAGTCTCTCCAAAGCGGTAATCCACTAGCTGTTTGTCTTCAGAGAAACTGATAGAGGTTTCTTCAAGTTGCTGACGTGAGTTTAATTGTGGCGAGGCATTGGCTACCTTAAGAGAGTCATAGTTACTCTTGCCAAATGCTCACCATAATAGACATTTTTTAGATACTGTGGCCAGTCTGCCCGAAGCGATACGCCACTAGTTGTTTAATTTAAGACAACCATCGTTACCCTTGCTAGGAGTTACTTGATGTTGCTGATTTAATTTTAATTGTGACGAGGCATTGGCAACCTTACGAGAGTCATACTGATTCCTGGCAGTTCCTCACCAAAATACGCATTTGTTAGATATTGTGGAAAGTCTCTCCGAAGAGGTAATCCACTAGCTGCTTATCTTAAGTGAAACTGCCAGAGATTTCTTGAAGTTGCTGATGTGAGTCTAATTGTGACGAGGCATTGGCTACCTTAAGAGAGCCATAGTGACTCTTGCCAAATGCCCACCATAATAGACATTTTTTTAGATACTGTGGCCAGTCTGCCCGAATCATTACGCAATTAGTTGTTTAATTTAAGACAACCATTGTTACTCTTGCTCGGAGTTACTTGATGTTGCTGATTTAATTTTAATTGTGATGAGGCATTGGCAACCTTACGAGAGTCGTAGTGATTCCTGGCAGTTCCTCACGAATATACGCATTTTTTAGATACTGTGGAAAGTCTCTCCAAAGCGGTAATCCACTAGCTGTTTGTCTTCAGAGAAACTGATAGAGGTTTCTTCAAGTTGCTGACGTGAGTTTAATTGTGGCGAGGCATTGGCTACCTTAAGAGAGTCATAGTTACTCTTGCCAAATGCTCACCATAATAGACATTTTTTAGATACTGTGGCCAGTCTGCCCGAAGCGATACGCCACTAGTTGTTTAATTTAAGACAACCATCGTTATCCTTGCTAGGAGTTACTTGATGTTGCTGATTTAATTTTAATTGTGACGAGGCATTGGCAACCTTACGAGAGTCACAGTGATTCCTGGCAGTTCCTCACCAAAATACGCATTTTTTAGATACTGTGGAAAGTCTCTCCGAAGCGGTAATCCACTAGCTGCTTATCTTAAGTGAAACTGCCAGAGATTTCTTGAAGTTGCTGATGTGAGTCTAATTGTGACGAGGCATTGGCTACCTTAAGAGAGTCATAGTGACTCTTGCCAAATGCCCACCATAATAGACATTTTTTTAGATACTGTGGCCAGTCTGCCCGAATCATTACGCAATTAGTTGTTTAATTTAAGACAACCATTGTTACTCTTGCTCGGAGTTACTTGATGTTGCTTATTTAATTTTAATTGTGATGAGGCATTGGCAACCTTACGAGAGTCGTAGTGATTCCTGGCAGTTCCTCACGAAAATACGCATTTTTTAGATACTGTGGAAAGTCTCTCCAAAGCGGTAATCCACTAGCTGTTTGTCTTCAGAGACACTGATAGAGGTTTCTTCAAGTTGCTGACGTGAGTCTAATTGTGGCGAGGCATTGGCTACCTTAAGAGAGTCATAGTTGCTCTTGCCAAATGCTCACCATAATAGACATTTTTTAGATACTGTGGCCAGTCTGCCCGAAGCGATACGCCACTAGTTGTTTAATTTAAGACAACCGTCGTTATCCTTGCTAGGAGTTACTTGATGTTGCTGATTTAATTTTAATTGTGACGAGGCATTGGCAACCTTACGAGAGTCATAGTGATTCCTGGCAGTTCCTCACCAAAATACGCATTTTTTAGATACTGTGGAAAGTCTCTCCAAAGCGGTAATCCACTAGCGGTTTATCTTAAGAGAAACTGCCAGAGGTTTCTTGAAGTTCCTGAAGTGAGTCTAATTGTGACGAGGCATTGGCTACCTTAAGAGAGTCATAGTTACTCTTGCCAAATGCTCACCATAATAGACATTTTTTAGATACTGTGGCCAGTCTGCCCGAAGCGATACGCCACTAGTTGTTTAATTTAAGACAACCATCGTTACCCTTGCTAGGAGTTACTTGATGTTGCTGATTTAATTTTAATTGTGACGAGGCATTGGCAACCTTACGAGAGTCACAGTGATTCCTGGCAGTTCCTCACCAAAATACGCATTTTTTAGATACTGTGGAAAGTCTCTCCGAAGCGGTAATCCACTAGCTGCTTATCTTAAGTGAAACTGCCAGAGATTTCTTGAAGTTGCTGATGTGAGTCTAATTGTGACGAGGCATTGGCTACCTTAAGAGAGTCATAGTGACTCTTGCCAAATGCCCACCATAATAGACATTTTTTTAGATACTGTGGCCAGTCTGCCCGAATCATTACGCAATTAGTTGTTTAATTTAAGACAACCATTGTTACTCTTGCTCGGAGTTACTTGATGTTGCTGATTTAATTTTAATTGTGATGAGGCATTGGCAACCTTACGAGAGTCGTAGTGATTCCTGGCAGTTCCTCACGAATGTACGCATTTTTTAGATACTGTGGAAAGTCTCTCCAAAGCGGTAATCCACTAGCTGTTTGTCTTCAGAGAAACTGATAGAGGTTTCTTCAAGTTGCTGACGTGAGTTTAATTGTGGCGAGGCATTGGCTACCTTAAGAGAGTCATAGTTACTCTTGCCAAATGCTCACCATAATAGACATTTTTTAGATACTGTGGCCAGTCTGCCCGAAGCGATACGCCACTAGTTGTTTAATTTAAGACAACCATCGTTACCCTTGCTAGGAGTTACTTGATGTTGCTGATTTAATTTTAATTGTGACGAGGCATTGGCAACCTTACGAGAGTCATACTGATTCCTGGCAGTTCCTCACCAAAATACGCATTTGTTAGATATTGTGGAAAGTCTCTCCGAAGAGGTAATCCACTAGCTGCTTATCTTAAGTGAAACTGCCAGAGATTTCTTGAAGTTGCTGATGTGAGTCTAATTGTGACGAGGCATTGGCTACCTTAAGAGAGCCATAGTGACTCTTGCCAAATGCCCACCATAATAGACATTTTTTTAGATACTGTGGCCAGTCTGCCCGAATCATTACGCAATTAGTTGTTTAATTTAAGACAACCATTGTTACTCTTGCTCGGAGTTACTTGATGTTGCTGATTTAATTTTAATTGTGATGAGGCATTGGCAACCTTACGAGAGTCGTAGTGATTCCTGGCAGTTCCTCACGAATATACGCATTTTTTAGATACTGTGGAAAGTCTCTCCAAAGCGGTAATCCACTAGCTGTTTGTCTTCAGAGAAACTGATAGAGGTTTCTTCAAGTTGCTGACGTGAGTTTAATTGTGGCGAGGCATTGGCTACCTTAAGAGAGTCATAGTTACTCTTGCCAAATGCTCACCATAATAGACATTTTTTAGATACTGTGGCCAGTCTGCCCGAAGCGATACGCCACTAGTTGTTTAATTTAAGACAACCATCGTTATCCTTGCTAGGAGTTACTTGATGTTGCTGATTTAATTTTAATTGTGACGAGGCATTGGCAACCTTACGAGAGTCACAGTGATTCCTGGCAGTTCCTCACCAAAATACGCATTTTTTAGATACTGTGGAAAGTCTCTCCGAAGCGGTAATCCACTAGCTGCTTATCTTAAGTGAAACTGCCAGAGATTTCTTGAAGTTGCTGATGTGAGTCTAATTGTGACGAGGCATTGGCTACCTTAAGAGAGTCATAGTGACTCTTGCCAAATGCCCACCATAATAGACATTTTTTTAGATACTGTGGCCAGTCTGCCCGAATCATTACGCAATTAGTTGTTTAATTTAAGACAACCATTGTTACTCTTGCTCGGAGTTACTTGATGTTGCTTATTTAATTTTAATTGTGATGAGGCATTGGCAACCTTACGAGAGTCGTAGTGATTCCTGGCAGTTCCTCACGAAAATACGCATTTTTTAGATACTGTGGAAAGTCTCTCCAAAGCGGTAATCCACTAGCTGTTTGTCTTCAGAGAAACTGATAGAGGTTTCTTCAAGTTGCTGACGTGAGTCTAATTGTGGCGAGGCATTGGCTACCTTAAGAGAGTCATAGTTGCTCTTGCCAAATGCTCACCATAATAGACATTTTTTAGATACTGTGGCCAGTCTGCCCGAAGCGATACGCCACTAGTTGTTTAATTTAAGACAACCGTCGTTATCCTTGCTAGGAGTTACTTGATGTTGCTGATTTAATTTTAATTGTGACGAGGCATTGGCAACCTTACGAGAGTCATAGTGATTCCTGGCAGTTCCTCACCAAAATACGCATTTTTTAGATACTGTGGAAAGTCTCTCCAAAGCGGTAATCCACTAGCGGTTTATCTTAAGAGAAACTGCCAGAGGTTTCTTGAAGTTCCTGAAGTGAGTCTAATTGTGACGAGGCATTGGCTACCTTAAGAGAGTCATAGTTACTCTTGCCAAATGCTCACCATAATAGACATTTTTTAGATACTGTGGCCAGTCTGCCCGAAGCGATACGCCACTAGTTGTTTAATTTAAGACAACCATCGTTACCCTTGCTAGGAGTTACTTGATGTTGCTGATTTAATTTTAATTGTGACGAGGCATTGGCAACCTTACGAGAGTCATAGTGATTCCTGGCAGTTCCTCACCAAAATACGCATTTGTTAGATATTGTGGAAAGTCTCTCCGAAGCGGTAATCCACTAGCTGCTTATCTTAAGTGAAACTGCCAGAGATTTCTTGAAGTTGCTGATGTGAGTCTAATTGTGACGAGGCATTGGCTACCTTAAGAGAGTCATAGTGACTCTTGCCAAATGCCCACCATAATAGTCATTTTTTTAGATACTGTGGCCAGTCTGCCCGAATCATTACACAATTAGTTGTTTAATTTAAGACAACCATTGTTACTCTTGCTCGGAGTTACTTGATGTTGCTTATTTAATTTTAATTGTGATGAGGCATTGGCAACCTTACGAGAGTCGTAGTGATTCCTGGCAGTTCCTCACGAAAATACGCATTTTTTAGATACTGTGGAAAGTCTCTCCAAAGCGGTAATCCACTAGCTGTTTGTCTTCAGAGAAACTGATAGAGGTTTCTTCAAGTTGCTGACGTGAGTCTAATTGTGGCGAGGCATTGGCTACCTTAAGAGAGTCATAGTTACTCTTGCCAAATGCTCACCATAATAGACATTTTTTAGATACTGTGGCCAGTCTGCCCGAAGCGATACGCCACTAGTTGTTTAATTTAAGACAACCATCGTTACCCTTGCTAGGAGTTACTTGATGTTGCTGATTTAATTTTAATTGTGACGAGGCATTGGCAACCTTACGAGAGTCATACTGATTCCTGGCAGTTCCTCACCAAAATACGCATTTGTTAGATATTGTGGAAAGTCTCTCCGAAGAGGTAATCCACTAGCTGCTTATCTTAAGTGAAACTGCCAGAGATTTCTTGAAGTTGCTGATGTGAGTCTAATTGTGACGAGGCATTGGCTACCTTAAGAGAGTCATAGTGACTCTTGCCAAATGCCCACCATAATAGACATTTTTTTAGATACTGTGGCCAGTCTGCCCGAATCATTACGCAATTAGTTGTTTAATTTAAGACAACCATTGTTACTCTTGCTCGGAGTTACTTGATGTTGCTGATTTAATTTTAATTGTGATGAGGCATTGGCAACCTTACGAGAGTCGTAGTGATTCCTGGCAGTTCCTCACGAATATACGCATTTTTTAGATACTGTGGAAAGTCTCTCCAAAGCGGTAATCCACTAGCTGTTTGTCTTCAGAGAAACTGATAGAGGTTTCTTCAAGTTGCTGACGTGAGTTTAATTGTGGCGAGGCATTGGCTACCTTAAGAGAGTCATAGTTACTCTTGCCAAATGCTCACCATAATAGACATTTTTTAGATACTGTGGCCAGTCTGCCCGAAGCGATACGCCACTAGTTGTTTAATTTAAGACAACCATCGTTACCCTTGCTAGGAGTTACTTGATGTTGCTGATTTAATTTTAATTGTGACGAGGCATTGGCAACCTTACGAGAGTCATACTGATTCCTGGCAGTTCCTCACCAAAATACGCATTTGTTAGATATTGTGGAAAGTCTCTCCGAAGAGGTAATCCACTAGCTGCTTATCTTAAGTGAAACTGCCAGAGATTTCTTGAAGTTGCTGATGTGAGTCTAATTGTGACGAGGCATTGGCTACCTTAAGAGAGCCATAGTGACTCTTGCCAAATGCCCACCATAATAGACATTTTTTTAGATACTGTGGCCAGTCTGCCCGAATCATTACGCAATTAGTTGTTTAATTTAAGACAACCATTGTTACTCTTGCTCGGAGTTACTTGATGTTGCTGATTTAATTTTAATTGTGATGAGGCATTGGCAACCTTACGAGAGTCGTAGTGATTCCTGGCAGTTCCTCACGAATATACGCATTTTTTAGATACTGTGGAAAGTCTCTCCAAAGCGGTAATCCACTAGCTGTTTGTCTTCAGAGAAACTGATAGAGGTTTCTTCAAGTTGCTGACGTGAGTTTAATTGTGGCGAGGCATTGGCTACCTTAAGAGAGTCATAGTTACTCTTGCCAAATGCTCACCATAATAGACATTTTTTAGATACTGTGGCCAGTCTGCCCGAAGCGATACGCCACTAGTTGTTTAATTTAAGACAACCATCGTTATCCTTGCTAGGAGTTACTTGATGTTGCTGATTTAATTTTAATTGTGACGAGGCATTGGCAACCTTACGAGAGTCACAGTGATTCCTGGCAGTTCCTCACCAAAATACGCATTTGTTAGATATTGTGGAAAGTCTCTCCGAAGAGGTAATCCACTAGCTGCTTATCTTAAGTGAAACTGCCAGAGATTTCTTGAAGTTGCTGATGTGAGTCTAATTGTGACGAGGCATTGGCTACCTTAAGAGAGTCATAGTGACTCTTGCCAAATGCCCACCATAATAGACATTTTTTTAGATACTGTGGCCAGTCTGCCCGAATCATTACGCAATTAGTTGTTTAATTTAAGACAACCATTGTTACTCTTGCTCGGAGTTACTTGATGTTGCTGATTTAATTTTAATTGTGATGAGGCATTGGCAACCTTACGAGAGTCGTAGTGATTCCTGGCAGTTCCTCACGAATATACGCATTTTTTAGATACTGTGGAAAGTCTCTCCAAAGCGGTAATCCACTAGCTGTTTGTCTTCAGAGAAACTGATAGAGGTTTCTTCAAGTTGCTGACGTGAGTTTAATTGTGGCGAGGCATTGGCTACCTTAAGAGAGTCATAGTTACTCTTGCCAAATGCTCACCATAATAGACATTTTTTAGATACTGTGGCCAGTCTGCCCGAAGCGATACGCCACTAGTTGTTTAATTTAAGACAACCATCGTTACCCTTGCTAGGAGTTACTTGATGTTGCTGATTTAATTTTAATTGTGACGAGGCATTGGCAACCTTACGAGAGTCATACTGATTCCTGGCAGTTCCTCACCAAAATACGCATTTGTTAGATATTGTGGAAAGTCTCTCCGAAGAGGTAATCCACTAGCTGCTTATCTTAAGTGAAACTGCCAGAGATTTCTTGAAGTTGCTGATGTGAGTCTAATTGTGACGAGGCATTGGCTACCTTAAGAGAGCCATAGTGACTCTTGCCAAATGCCCACCATAATAGACATTTTTTTAGATACTGTGGCCAGTCTGCCCGAATCATTACGCAATTAGTTGTTTAATTTAAGACAACCATTGTTACTCTTGCTCGGAGTTACTTGATGTTGCTGATTTAATTTTAATTGTGATGAGGCATTGGCAACCTTACGAGAGTCGTAGTGATTCCTGGCAGTTCCTCACGAATATACGCATTTTTTAGATACTGTGGAAAGTCTCTCCAAAGCGGTAATCCACTAGCTGTTTGTCTTCAGAGAAACTGATAGAGGTTTCTTCAAGTTGCTGACGTGAGTTTAATTGTGGCGAGGCATTGGCTACCTTAAGAGAGTCATAGTTACTCTTGCCAAATGCTCACCATAATAGACATTTTTTAGATACTGTGGCCAGTCTGCCCGAAGCGATACGCCACTAGTTGTTTAATTTAAGACAACCATCGTTATCCTTGCTAGGAGTTACTTGATGTTGCTGATTTAATTTTAATTGTGACGAGGCATTGGCAACCTTACGAGAGTCACAGTGATTCCTGGCAGTTCCTCACCAAAATACGCATTTTTTAGATACTGTGGAAAGTCTCTCCGAAGCGGTAATCCACTAGCTGCTTATCTTAAGTGAAACTGCCAGAGATTTCTTGAAGTTGCTGATGTGAGTCTAATTGTGACGAGGCATTGGCTACCTTAAGAGAGTCATAGTGACTCTTGCCAAATGCCCACCATAATAGACATTTTTTTAGATACTGTGGCCAGTCTGCCCGAATCATTACGCAATTAGTTGTTTAATTTAAGACAACCATTGTTACTCTTGCTCGGAGTTACTTGATGTTGCTTATTTAATTTTAATTGTGATGAGGCATTGGCAACCTTACGAGAGTCGTAGTGATTCCTGGCAGTTCCTCACGAAAATACGCATTTTTTAGATACTGTGGAAAGTCTCTCCAAAGCGGTAATCCACTAGCTGTTTGTCTTCAGAGACACTGATAGAGGTTTCTTCAAGTTGCTGACGTGAGTCTAATTGTGGCGAGGCATTGGCTACCTTAAGAGAGTCATAGTTGCTCTTGCCAAATGCTCACCATAATAGACATTTTTTAGATACTGTGGCCAGTCTGCCCGAAGCGATACGCCACTAGTTGTTTAATTTAAGACAACCGTCGTTATCCTTGCTAGGAGTTACTTGATGTTGCTGATTTAATTTTAATTGTGACGAGGCATTGGCAACCTTACGAGAGTCATAGTGATTCCTGGCAGTTCCTCACCAAAATACGCATTTTTTAGATACTGTGGAAAGTCTCTCCAAAGCGGTAATCCACTAGCGGTTTATCTTAAGAGAAACTGCCAGAGGTTTCTTGAAGTTCCTGAAGTGAGTCTAATTGTGACGAGGCATTGGCTACCTTAAGAGAGTCATAGTTACTCTTGCCAAATGCTCACCATAATAGACATTTTTTAGATACTGTGGCCAGTCTGCCCGAAGCGATACGCCACTAGTTGTTTAATTTAAGACAACCATCGTTACCCTTGCTAGGAGTTACTTGATGTTGCTGATTTAATTTTAATTGTGACGAGGCATTGGCAACCTTACGAGAGTCATAGTGATTCCTGGCAGTTCCTCACCAAAATACGCATTTGTTAGATATTGTGGAAAGTCTCTCCGAAGCGGTAATCCACTAGCTGCTTATCTTAAGTGAAACTGCCAGAGATTTCTTGAAGTTGCTGATGTGAGTCTAATTGTGACGAGGCATTGGCTACCTTAAGAGAGTCATAGTGACTCTTGCCAAATGCCCACCATAATAGTCATTTTTTTAGATACTGTGGCCAGTCTGCCCGAATCATTACACAATTAGTTGTTTAATTTAAGACAACCATTGTTACTCTTGCTCGGAGTTACTTGATGTTGCTTATTTAATTTTAATTGTGATGAGGCATTGGCAACCTTACGAGAGTCGTAGTGATTCCTGGCAGTTCCTCACGAAAATACGCATTTTTTAGATACTGTGGAAAGTCTCTCCAAAGCGGTAATCCACTAGCTGTTTGTCTTCAGAGAAACTGATAGAGGTTTCTTCAAGTTGCTGACGTGAGTCTAATTGTGGCGAGGCATTGGCTACCTTAAGAGAGTCATAGTTACTCTTGCCAAATGCTCACCATAATAGACATTTTTTAGATACTGTGGCCAGTCTGCCCGAAGCGATACGCCACTAGTTGTTTAATTTAAGACAACCATCGTTATCCTTGCTAGGAGTTACTTGATGTTGCTGATTTAATTTTAATTGTGACGAGGCATTGGCAACCTTACGAGAGTCATAGTGATTCCTGGCAGTTCCTCACCAAAATACGCATTTTTTAGATACTGTGGAAAGTCTCTCCAAAGCGGTAATCCACTAGCGGTTTATCTTAAGAGAAACTGCCAGAGGTTTCTTGAAGTTCCTGAAGTGAGTCTAATTGTGACGAGGCATTGGCTACCTTAAGAGAGTCATAGTGACTCTTGCCAAATGCCCACCATAATAGACATTTTTTTAGATACTGTGGCCAGTCTGCCCGAATCATTACGCAATTAGTTGTTTAATTTAAGACAACCATTGTTACTCTTGCTCGGAGTTACTTGATGTTGCTGATTTAATTTTAATTGTGACGAGGCATTGGCAACCTTACGAGAGTCATAGTGATTCCTGGCAGTTCCTCACCAAAATACGCATTTGTTAGATATTGTGGAAAGTCTCTCCGAAGCGGTAATCCACTAGCTGCTTATCTTAAGTGAAACTGCCAGAGATTTCTTGAAGTTGCTGATGTGAGTCTAATTGTGACGAGGCATTGGCTACCTTAAGAGAGTCATAGTGACACTTGCCAAATGCCCACCATAATAGACATTTTTTTAGATACTGTGGCCAGTCTGCCCGAATCATTACGCAATTAGTTGTTTAATTTAAGACAACCATTGTTACTCTTGCTCGGAGTTACTTGATGTTGCTTATTTAATTTTAATTGTGATGAGGCATTGGCAACCTTACGAGAGTCGTAGTGATTCCTGGCAGTTCCTCACGAAAATACGCATTTTTTAGATACTGTGGAAAGTCTCTCCAAAGCGGTAATCCACTAGCTGTTTGTCTTCAGAGAAACTGATAGAGGTTTCTTCAAGTTGCTGACGTGAGTCTAATTGTGGCGAGGCATTGGCTACCTTAAGAGAGTCATAGTTACTCTTGCCAAATGCTCACCATAATAGACATTTTTTAGATACTGTGGCCAGTCTGCCCGAAGCGATACGCCACTAGTTGTTTAATTTAAGACAACCATCGTTATCCTTGCTAGGAGTTACTTGATGTTGCTGATTTAATTTTAATTGTGACGAGGCATTGGCAACCTTACGAGAGTCATAGTGATTCCTGGCAGTTCCTCACCAAAATACGCATTTTTTAGATACTGTGGAAAGTCTCTCCAAAGCGGTAATCCACTAGCTGCTTATCTTAAGTGAAACTGCCAGAGGTTTCTTGAAGTTGCTGATGTGAGTCTAATTGTGACGAGGTATTGGCTACCTTAAGAGAGTCATACTGACTTTTGCCAAATGCTCACCATAATAGACATTTTTTTAGATACTGTGGCCAGTCTGCCCGAAGCGATACGCCACTAGTTGTTTAATTTAAGACAACCATCGTTACCCTTGCTAGGAGTTACTTGATGTTGCTGATTTAATTTTAATTGTGACGAGGCATTGGCAACCTTACGAGAGTCATAGTGATTCCTGGCAGTTCCTCACCAAAATACGCATTTTTTAGATACTGTGGAAAGTCTCTTTAAAGCGGTAATCCACTAGCGGTTTATCTTAAGAGAAACTGCCAGAGGTTTCTTGAAGTTCCTGAAGTGAGTCTAATTGTGACGAGGCATTGGCTACCTTAAGAGAGTCATAGTTACTCTTGCCAAATGCCCACCATAATAGACATTTTTTTAGATACTGTGGCCAGTCTGCCCGAATCATTACACAATTAGTTGTTTAATTTAAGACAACCATTGTTACTCTTGCTCGGAGTTACTTGATGTTGCTTATTTAATTTTAATTGTGATGAGGCATTGGCAACCTTACGAGAGTCGTAGTGATTCCTGGAAGTTCCTCACGAAAATACGCATTTTTTAGATACTGTGGAAAGTCTCTCCAAAGCGGTAATCCACTAGCTGTTTGTCTTCAGAGAAACTGATAGAGGTTTCTTCAAGTTGCTGACGTGAGTCTAATTGTGGCGAGGCATTGGCTACCTTAAGAGAGTCATAGTTGCTCTTGCCAAATGCTCACCATAATAGACATTTTTTAGATACTGTGGCCAGTCTGCCCGAAGCGATACGCCACTAGTTGTTTAATTTAAGACAACCATCGTTATCCTTGCTAGGAGTTACTTGATGTTGCTGATTTAATTTTAATTGTGACGAGGCATTGGCAACCTTACGAGAGTCATAGTGATTCCTGGCAGTTCCTCACCAAAATACGCATTTTTTAGATACTGTGGAAAGTCTCTCCAAAGCGGTAATCCACTAGCGGTTTATCTTAAGAGAAACTGCCAGAGGATTCTTGAAGTTCCTGAAGTGAGTCTAATTGTGACGAGGCATTGGCTACCTTAAGAGAGTCATAGTTACTCTTGCCAAATGCTCACCATAATAGACATTTTTTAGATACTGTGGCCTGTCTGCCCGAAGCGATACGCCACTAGTTGTTTAATTTAAGACAACCATCGTTACCCTTGCTAGGAGTTACTTGATGTTGCTGATTTAATTTTAATTGTGACGAGGCATTGGCAACCTTACGAGAGTCATAGTGATTCCTGGCAGTTCCTCACCAAAATACGCATTTGTTAGATATTGTGGAAAGTCTCTCCGAAGCGGTAATCCACTAGCTGCTTATCTTAAGTGAAACTGCCAGAGATTTCTTGAAGTTGCTGATGTGAGTCTAATTGTGACGAGGCATTGGCTACCTTAAGAGAGTCATAGTGACTCTTGCCAAATGCCCACCATAATAGTCATTTTTTTAGATACTGTGGCCAGTCTGCCCGAATCATTACACAATTAGTTGTTTAATTTAAGACAACCATTGTTACTCTTGCTCGGAGTTACTTGATGTTGCTTATTTAATTTTAATTGTGATGAGGCATTGGCAACCTTACGAGAGTCGTAGTGATTCCTGGCAGTTCCTCACGAAAATACGCATTTTTTAGATACTGTGGAAAGTCTCTCCAAAGCGGTAATCCACTAGCTGTTTGTCTTCAGAGAAACTGATAGAGGTTTCTTCAAGTTGCTGACGTGAGTCTAATTGTGGCGAGGCATTGGCTACCTTAAGAGAGTCATAGTTACTCTTGCCAAATGCTCACCATAATAGACATTTTTTAGATACTGTGGCCAGTCTGCCCGAAGCGATACGCCACTAGTTGTTTAATTTAAGACAACCATCGTTATCCTTGCTAGGAGTTACTTGATGTTGCTGATTTAATTTTAATTGTGACGAGGCATTGGCAACCTTACGAGAGTCATAGTGATTCCTGGCAGTTCCTCACCAAAATACGCATTTTTTAGATACTGTGGAAAGTCTCTCCAAAGCGGTAATCCACTAGCGGTTTATCTTAAGAGAAACTGCCAGAGGTTTCTTGAAGTTCCTGAAGTGAGTCTAATTGTGACGAGGCATTGGCTACCTTAAGAGAGTCATAGTGACTCTTGCCAAATGCCCACCATAATAGACATTTTTTTAGATACTGTGGCCAGTCTGCCCGAATCATTACGCAATTAGTTGTTTAATTTAAGACAACCATTGTTACTCTTGCTCGGAGTTACTTGATGTTGCTGATTTAATTTTAATTGTGACGAGGCATTGGCAACCTTACGAGAGTCATAGTGATTCCTGGCAGTTCCTCACCAAAATACGCATTTGTTAGATATTGTGGAAAGTCTCTCCGAAGCGGTAATCCACTAGCTGCTTATCTTAAGTGAAACTGCCAGAGATTTCTTGAAGTTGCTGATGTGAGTCTAATTGTGACGAGGCATTGGCTACCTTAAGAGAGTCATAGTGACTCTTGCCAAATGCCCACCATAATAGACATTTTTTTAGATACTGTGGCCAGTCTGCCCGAATCATTACGCAATTAGTTGTTTAATTTAAGACAACCATTGTTACTCTTGCTCGGAGTTACTTGATGTTGCTTATTTAATTTTAATTGTGATGAGGCATTGGCAACCTTACGAGAGTCGTAGTGATTCCTGGCAGTTCCTCACGAAAATACGCATTTTTTAGATACTGTGGAAAGTCTCTCCAAAGCGGTAATCCACTAGCTGTTTGTCTTCAGAGAAACTGATAGAGGTTTCTTCAAGTTGCTGACGTGAGTCTAATTGTGGCGAGGCATTGGCTACCTTAAGAGAGTCATAGTTACTCTTGCCAAATGCTCACCATAATAGACATTTTTTAGATACTGTGGCCAGCCTGCCCGAAGCGATACGCCACTAGTTGTTTAATTTAAGACAACCATCGTTATCCTTGCTAGGAGTTACTTGATGTTGCTGATTTAATTTTAATTGTGACGAGGCATTGGCAACCTTACGAGAGTCATAGTGATTCCTGGCAGTTCCTCACCAAAATACGCATTTTTTAGATACTGTGGAAAGTCTCTCCAAAGCGGTAATCCACTAGCTGCTTATCTTAAGTGAAACTGCCAGAGGTTTCTTGAAGTTGCTGATGTGAGTCTAATTGTGACGAGGCATTGGCTACCTTAAGAGAGTCATACTGACTTTTGCCAAATGCTCACCATAATAGACATTTTTTTAGATACTGTGGCCAGTCTGCCCGAAGCGATACGCCACTAGTTGTTTAATTTAAGACAACCATCGTTACCCTTGCTAGGAGTTACTTGATGTTTCTGATTTAATTTTAATTGTGACGAGGCATTGGCAACCTTACGAGAGTCATAGTGATTCCTGGCAGTTCCTCACCAAAATACGCATTTTTTAGATACTGTGGAAAGTCTCTTTAAAGCGGTAATCCACTAGCGGTTTATCTTAAGAGAAACTGCCAGAGGTTTCTTGAAGTTCCTGAAGTGAGTCTAATTGTGACGAGGCATTGGCTACCTTAAGAGAGTCATAGTTACTCTTGCCAAATGCCCACCATAATAGACATTTTTTTAGATACTGTGGCCAGTCTGCCCGAATCATTACACAATTAGTTGTTTAATTTAAGACAACCATTGTTACTCTTGCTCGGAGTTACTTGATGTTGCTTATTTAATTTTAATTGTGATGAGGCATTGGCAACCTTACGAGAGTCGTAGTGATTCCTGGAAGTTCCTCACGAAAATACGCATTTTTTAGATACTGTGGAAAGTCTCTCCAAAGCGGTAATCCACTAGCTGTTTGTCTTCAGAGAAACTGATAGAGGTTTCTTCAAGTTGCTGACGTGAGTCTAATTGTGGCGAGGCATTGGCTACCTTAAGAGAGTCATAGTTACTCTTGCCAAATGCTCACCATAATAGACATTTTTTTAGATACTGTGGCCAGTCTGCCCGAAGCGATACGCCACTAGTTGTTTAATTTAAGACAACCATCGTTACCCTTGCTAGGAGTTACTTGATGTTGCTGATTTAATTTTAATTGTGACGAGGCATTGGCAACCTTACGAGAGTCATAGTGATTCCTGGCAGTTCCTCACCAAAATACGCATTTGTTAGATATTGTGGAAAGTCTCTCCGAAGCGGTAATCCACTAGCTGCTTATCTTAAGTGAAACTGCCAGAGATTTCTTGAAGTTGCTGATGTGAGTCTAATTGTGACGAGGCATTGGCTACCTTAAGAGAGTCATAGTGACTCTTGCCAAATGCCCACCATAATAGTCATTTTTTTAGATACTGTGGCCAGTCTGCCCGAATCATTACACAATTAGTTGTTTAATTTAAGACAACCATTGTTACTCTTGCTCGGAGTTACTTGATGTTGCTTATTTAATTTTAATTGTGATGAGGCATTGGCAACCTTACGAGAGTCGTAGTGATTCCTGGCAGTTCCTCACGAAAATACGCATTTTTTAGATACTGTGGAAAGTCTCTCCAAAGCGGTAATCCACTAGCTGTTTGTCTTCAGAGAAACTGATAGAGGTTTCTTCAAGTTGCTGACGTGAGTCTAATTGTGGCGAGGCATTGGCTACCTTAAGAGAGTCATAGTTACTCTTGCCAAATGCTCACCATAATAGACATTTTTTAGATACTGTGGCCAGTCTGCCCGAAGCGATACGCCACTAGTTGTTTAATTTAAGACAACCATCGTTATCCTTGCTAGGAGTTACTTGATGTTGCTGATTTAATTTTAATTGTGACGAGGCATTGGCAACCTTACGAGAGTCATAGTGATTCCTGGCAGTTCCTCACCAAAATACGCATTTTTTAGATACTGTGGAAAGTCTCTCCAAAGCGGTAATCCACTAGCGGTTTATCTTAAGAGAAACTGCCAGAGGTTTCTTGAAGTTCCTGAAGTGAGTCTAATTGTGACGAGGCATTGGCTACCTTAAGAGAGTCATAGTGACTCTTGCCAAATGCCCACCATAATAGACATTTTTTTAGATACTGTGGCCAGTCTGCCCGAATCATTACGCAATTAGTTGTTTAATTTAAGACAACCATTGTTACTCTTGCTCGGAGTTACTTGATGTTGCTGATTTAATTTTAATTGTGACGAGGCATTGGCAACCTTACGAGAGTCATAGTGATTCCTGGCAGTTCCTCACCAAAATACGCATTTGTTAGATATTGTGGAAAGTCTCTCCGAAGCGGTAATCCACTAGCTGCTTATCTTAAGTGAAACTGCCAGAGATTTCTTGAAGTTGCTGATGTGAGTCTAATTGTGACGAGGCATTGGCTACCTTAAGAGAGTCATAGTGACTCTTGCCAAATGCCCACCATAATAGACATTTTTTTAGATACTGTGGCCAGTCTGCCCGAATCATTACGCAATTAGTTGTTTAATTTAAGACAACCATTGTTACTCTTGCTCGGAGTTACTTGATGTTGCTTATTTAATTTTAATTGTGATGAGGCATTGGCAACCTTACGAGAGTCGTAGTGATTCCTGGCAGTTCCTCACGAAAATACGCATTTTTTAGATACTGTGGAAAGTCTCTCCAAAGCGGTAATCCACTAGCTGTTTGTCTTCAGAGAAACTGATAGAGGTTTCTTCAAGTTGCTGACGTGAGTCTAATTGTGGCGAGGCATTGGCTACCTTAAGAGAGTCATAGTTACTCTTGCCAAATGCTCACCATAATAGACATTTTTTAGATACTGTGACCAGCCTGCCCGAAGCGATACGCCACTAGTTGTTTAATTTAAGACAACCATCGTTATCCTTGCTAGGAGTTACTTGATGTTGCTGATTTAATTTTAATTGTGACGAGGCATTGGCAACCTTACGAGAGTCATAGTGATTCCTGGCAGTTCCTCACCAAAATACGCATTTTTTAGATACTGTGGAAAGTCTCTCCAAAGCGGTAATCCACTAGCTGCTTATCTTAAGTGAAACTGCCAGAGGTTTCTTGAAGTTGCTGATGTGAGTCTAATTGTGACGAGGCATTGGCTACCTTAAGAGAGTCATACTGACTTTTGCCAAATGCTCACCATAATAGACATTTTTTTAGATACTGTGGCCAGTCTGCCCGAAGCGATACGCCACTAGTTGTTTAATTTAAGACAACCATCGTTACCCTTGCTAGGAGTTACTTGATGTTGCTGATTTAATTTTAATTGTGACGAGGCATTGGCAACCTTACGAGAGTCATAGTGATTCCTGGCAGTTCCTCACCAAAATACGCATTTTTTAGATACTGTGGAAAGTCTCTTTAAAGCGGTAATCCACTAGCGGTTTATCTTAAGAGAAACTGCCAGAGGTTTCTTGAAGTTCCTGAAGTGAGTCTAATTGTGACGAGGCATTGGCTACCTTAAGAGAGTCATAGTTACTCTTGCCAAATGCCCACCATAATAGACATTTTTTTAGATACTGTGGCCAGTCTGCCCGAATCATTACACAATTAGTTGTTTAATTTAAGACAACCATTGTTACTCTTGCTCGGAGTTACTTGATGTTGCTTATTTAATTTTAATTGTGATGAGGCATTGGCAACCTTACGAGAGTCGTAGTGATTCCTGGAAGTTCCTCACGAAAATACGCATTTTTTAGATACTGTGGAAAGTCTCTCCAAAGCGGTAATCCACTAGCTGTTTGTCTTCAGAGAAACTGATAGAGGTTTCTTCAAGTTGCTGACGTGAGTCTAATTGTGGCGAGGCATTGGCTACCTTAAGAGAGTCATAGTTACTCTTGCCAAATGCTCACCATAATAGACATTTTTTAGATACTGTGGCCAGTCTGCCCGAAGCGATACGCCACTAGTTGTTTAATTTAAGACAACCATCGTTATCCTTGCTAGGAGTTACTTGATGTTGCTGATTTAATTTTAATTGTGACGAGGCATTGGCAACCTTACGAGAGTCATAGTGATTCCTGGCAGTTCCTCACCAAAATACGCATTTTTTAGATACTGTGGAAAGTCTCTCCAAAGCGGTAATCCACTAGCGGTTTATCTTAAGAGAAACTGCCAGAGGTTTCTTGAAGTTCCTGAAGTGAGTCTAATTGTGACGAGGCATTGGCTACCTTAAGAGAGTCATAGTGACTCTTGCCAAATGCCCACCATAATAGACATTTTTTTAGATACTGTGGCCAGTCTGCCCGAATCATTACGCAATTAGTTGTTTAATTTAAGACAACCATTGTTACTCTTGCTCGGAGTTACTTGATGTTGCTGATTTAATTTTAATTGTGACGAGGCATTGGCAACCTTACGAGAGTCATAGTGATTCCTGGCAGTTCCTCACCAAAATACGCATTTGTTAGATATTGTGGAAAGTCTCTCCGAAGCGGTAATCCACTAGCTGCTTATCTTAAGTGAAACTGCCAGAGATTTCTTGAAGTTGCTGATGTGAGTCTAATTGTGACGAGGCATTGGCTACCTTAAGAGAGTCATAGTGACTCTTGCCAAATGCCCACCATAATAGACATTTTTTTAGATACTGTGGCCAGTCTGCCCGAATCATTACGCAATTAGTTGTTTAATTTAAGACAACCATTGTTACTCTTGCTCGGAGTTACTTGATGTTGCTTATTTAATTTTAATTGTGATGAGGCATTGGCAACCTTACGAGAGTCGTAGTGATTCCTGGCAGTTCCTCACGAAAATACGCATTTTTTAGATACTGTGGAAAGTCTCTCCAAAGCGGTAATCCACTAGCTGTTTGTCTTCAGAGAAACTGATAGAGGTTTCTTCAAGTTGCTGACGTGAGTCTAATTGTGGCGAGGCATTGGCTACCTTAAGAGAGTCATAGTTACTCTTGCCAAATGCTCACCATAATAGACATTTTTTAGATACTGTGACCAGCCTGCCCGAAGCGATACGCCACTAGTTGTTTAATTTAAGACAACCATCGTTATCCTTGCTAGGAGTTACTTGATGTTGCTGATTTAATTTTAATTGTGACGAGGCATTGGCAACCTTACGAGAGTCATAGTGATTCCTGGCAGTTCCTCACCAAAATACGCATTTTTTAGATACTGTGGAAAGTCTCTCCAAAGCGGTAATCCACTAGCTGCTTATCTTAAGTGAAACTGCCAGAGGTTTCTTGAAGTTGCTGATGTGAGTCTAATTGTGACGAGGCATTGGCTACCTTAAGAGAGTCATACTGACTTTTGCCAAATGCTCACCATAATAGACATTTTTTTAGATACTGTGGCCAGTCTGCCCGAAGCGATACGCCCCTAGTTGTTTAATTTAAGACAACCATCGTTACCCTTGCTAGGAGTTACTTGATGTTGCTGATTTAATTTTAATTGTGACGAGGCATTGGCAACCTTACGAGAGTCATAGTGATTCCTGGCAGTTCCTCACCAAAATACGCATTTTTTAGATACTGTGGAAAGTCTCTTTAAAGCGGTAATCCACTAGCGGTTTATCTTAAGAGAAACTGCCAGAGGTTTCTTGAAGTTCCTGAAGTGAGTCTAATTGTGACGAGGCATTGGCTACCTTAAGAGAGTCATAGTTACTCTTGCCAAATGCCCACCATAATAGACATTTTTTTAGATACTGTGGCCAGTCTGCCCGAATCATTACACAATTAGTTGTTTAATTTAAGACAACCATTGTTACTCTTGCTCGGAGTTACTTGATGTTGCTTATTTAATTTTAATTGTGATGAGGCATTGGCAACCTTACGAGAGTCGTAGTGATTCCTGGAAGTTCCTCACGAAAATACGCATTTTTTAGATACTGTGGAAAGTCTCTCCAAAGCGGTAATCCACTAGCTGTTTGTCTTCAGAGAAACTGATAGAGGTTTCTTCAAGTTGCTGACGTGAGTCTAATTGTGGCGAGGCATTGGCTACCTTAAGAGAGTCATAGTTACTCTTGCCAAATGCTCACCATAATAGACATTTTTTAGATACTGTGGCCAGTCTGCCCGAAGCGATACGCCACTAGTTGTTTAATTTAAGACAACCATCGTTATCCTTGCTAGGAGTTACTTGATGTTGCTGATTTAATTTTAATTGTGACGAGGCATTGGCAACCTTACGAGAGTCATAGTGATTCCTGGCAGTTCCTCACCAAAATACGCATTTGTTAGATATTGTGGAAAGTCTCTCCGAAGCGGTAATCCACTAGCTGCTTATCTTAAGTGAAACTGCCAGAGATTTCTTGAAGTTGCTGATGTGAGTCTAATTGTGACGAGGCATTGGCTACCTTAAGAGAGTCATAGTGACTCTTGCCAAATGCCCACCATAATAGACATTTTTTTAGATACTGTGGCCAGTCTGCCCGAATCATTACGCAATTAGTTGTTTAATTTAAGACAACCATTGTTACTCTTGCTCGGAGTTACTTGATGTTGCTTATTTAATTTTAATTGTGATGAGGCATTGGCAACCTTACGAGAGTCGTAGTGATTCCTGGCAGTTCCTCACGAAAATACGCATTTTTTAGATACTGTGGAAAGTCTCTCCAAAGCGGTAATCCACTAGCTGTTTGTCTTCAGAGAAACTGATAGAGGTTTCTTCAAGTTGCTGACGTGAGTCTAATTGTGGCGAGGCATTGGCTACCTTAAGAGAGTCATAGTTACTCTTGCCAAATGCTCACCATAATAGACATTTTTTAGATACTGTGGCCAGTCTGCCCGAAGCGATACGCCACTAGTTGTTTAATTTAAGACAACCATCGTTACCCTTGCTAGGAGTTACTTGATGTTGCTGATTTAATTTTAATTGTGACGAGGCATTGGCAACCTTACGAGAGTCATAGTGATTCCTGGCAGTTCCTCACCAAAATACGCATTTGTTAGATATTGTGGAAAGTCTCTCCGAAGCGGTAATCCACTAGCTGCTTATCTTAAGTGAAACTGCCAGAGATTTCTTGAAGTTGCTGATGTGAGTCTAATTGTGACGAGGCATTGGCTACCTTAAGAGAGTCATAGTGACTCTTGCCAAATGCCCACCATAATAGTCATTTTTTTAGATACTGTGGCCAGTCTGCCCGAATCATTACACAATTAGTTGTTTAATTTAAGACAACCATTGTTACTCTTGCTCGGAGTTACTTGATGTTGCTTATTTAATTTTAATTGTGATGAGGCATTGGCAACCTTACGAGAGTCGTAGTGATTCCTGGCAGTTCCTCACGAAAATACGCATTTTTTAGATACTGTGGAAAGTCTCTCCAAAGCGGTAATCCACTAGCTGTTTGTCTTCAGAGAAACTGATAGAGGTTTCTTCAAGTTGCTGACGTGAGTCTAATTGTGGCGAGGCATTGGCTACCTTAAGAGAGTCATAGTTACTCTTGCCAAATGCTCACCATAATAGACATTTTTTAGATACTGTGGCCAGTCTGCCCGAAGCGATACGCCACTAGTTGTTTAATTTAAGACAACCATCGTTATCCTTGCTAGGAGTTACTTGATGTTGCTGATTTAATTTTAATTGTGACGAGGCATTGGCAACCTTACGAGAGTCATAGTGATTCCTGGCAGTTCCTCACCAAAATACGCATTTTTTAGATACTGTGGAAAGTCTCTCCAAAGCGGTAATCCACTAGCGGTTTATCTTAAGAGAAACTGCCAGAGGTTTCTTGAAGTTCCTGAAGTGAGTCTAATTGTGACGAGGCATTGGCTACCTTAAGAGAGTCATAGTGACTCTTGCCAAATGCCCACCATAATAGACATTTTTTTAGATACTGTGGCCAGTCTGCCCGAATCATTACGCAATTAGTTGTTTAATTTAAGACAACCATTGTTACTCTTGCTCGGAGTTACTTGATGTTGCTGATTTAATTTTAATTGTGACGAGGCATTGGCAACCTTACGAGAGTCATAGTGATTCCTGGCAGTTCCTCACCAAAATACGCATTTGTTAGATATTGTGGAAAGTCTCTCCGAAGCGGTAATCCACTAGCTGCTTATCTTAAGAGAAACTGCCAGAGGTTTCTTGAAGTTCCTGAAGTGAGTCTAATTGTGACGAGGCATTGGCTACCTTAAGAGAGTCATAGTGACTCTTGCCAAATGCCCACCATAATAGACATTTTTTTAGATACTGTGGCCAGTCTGCCTGAATCATTACGCAATTAGTTGTTTAATTTAAGACAACCATTGTTACTCTTGCTCGGAGTTACTTGATGTTGCTGATTTAATTTTAATTGTGACGAGGCATTGGCAACCTTACGAGAGTCATAGTGATTCCTGGCAGTTCCTCACCAAAATACGCATTTGTTAGATATTGTGGAAAGTCTCTCCGAAGCGGTAATCCACTAGCTGCTTATCTTAAGTGAAACTGCCAGAGATTTCTTGAAGTTGCTGATGTGAGTCTAATTGTGACGAGGCATTGGCTACCTTAAGAGAGTCATAGTGACTCTTGCCAAATGCCCACCATAATAGACATTTTTTTAGATACTGTGGCCAGTCTGCCCGAATCATTACGCAATTAGTTGTTTAATTTAAGACAACCATTGTTACTCTTGCTCGGAGTTACTTGATGTTGCTTATTTAATTTTAATTGTGATGAGGCATTGGCAACCTTACGAGAGTCATAGTGATTCCTGGCAGTTCCTCACCAAAATACGCATTTTATAGATACTGCGGAAAGTCTCTTTAAAGCGGTAATCCACTAGCGGTTTATCTTAAGAGAAACTGCCAGAGGTTTCTTGAAGTTCCTGAAGTGAGTCTAATTGTGACGAGGCATTGGCTACCTTAAGAGAGTCATAGTTACTCTTGCCAAATGCTCACCATAATAGACATTTTTTAGATACTGTGGCCAGTCTGCCCGAAGCGATACGCCACTAGTTGTTTAATTTAAGACAACCATCGTTACCCTTGCTAGGAGTTACTTGATGTTGCTGATTTAATTTTAATTGTGACGAGGCATTGGCAACCTTACGAGAGTCATAGTGATTCCTGGCAGTTCCTCACCAAAATACGCATTTGTTAGATATTGTGGAAAGTCTCTCCGAAGCGGTAATCCACTAGCTGCTTATTTTAAGTGAAACTGCCAGAGGTTTCTTGAAGTTGCTGATGTGAGTCTAATTGTGACGAGGCATTGGCTACCTTAAGAGAGTCATAGTGACTCTTGCCAAATGCTCACCATAATAGACATTTTTTTTATAATGTGGCCAGTCTGCCCGAAGCGATACGCCACTAGTTGTTTAATTTAAGACAACCTTCGTTACCCTTGCTAGGAGTTACTTGATGTTGCTGATTTAATTTTAATTGTGACGAGGCATTGGCAACCTTACGAGAGTCATAGTGATTCCTGGCAGTTCCTCACCAAAATACGCATTTTTTAGATACTGTGGAAAGTCTATAAAAAAAAGCGGTAATCCACTAGCTGCTTATCTTAAGTGAAACTGCCAGAGGTTTCTTGAAGTTGCTGATGTGAGTCTAATTGTGACGAGGCATTGGCTACCTTAAGAGAGTCATACTGACTTTTGCCAAATGCTCACCATAATAGACATTTTTTTAGATACTGTGGCCAGTCTGCCCGAAGCGATACGCCACTAGTTGTTTAATTTAAGACAACCATCGTTACCCTTGCTAGGAGTTACTTGATGTTGCTGATTTAATTTTAATTGTGACGAGGCATTGGCAACCTTACGAGAGTCATAGTGATTCCTGGCAGTTCCTCACCAAAATACGCATTTTTTAGATACTGTGGAAAGTCTCTCCAAAGCGGTAATCCACTAGCGGTTTATCTTAAGAGAAACTGCCAGAGGTTTCTTGAAGTTCCTGAAGTGAGTCTAATTGTGACGAGGCATTGGCTACCTTAAGAGAGTCATAGTTACTCTTGCCAAATGCTCACCATAATAGACATTTTTTAGATACTGTGGCCAGTCTGCCCGAAGCGATACGCCACTAGTTGTTTAATTTAAGACAACCATCGTTACCCTTGCTAGGAGTTACTTGATGTTGCTGATTTAATTTTAATTGTGACGAGGCATTGGCAACCTTACGAGAGTCATAGTGATTCCTGGCAGTTCCTCACCAAAATACGCATTTGTTAGATATTGTGGAAAGTCTCTCCGAAGCGGTAATCCACTAGCTGCTTATCTTAAGTGAAACTGCCAGAGGTTTCTTGAAGTTGCTGATGTGAGTCTAATTGTGACGAGGCATTGGCTACCTTAAGAGAGTCATAGTGACTCTTGCCAAATGCTCACCATAATAGACATTTTTTTTATACTGTGGCCAGTCTGCCCGAAGCGATACGCCACTAGTTGTTTAATTTAAGACAACCATCGTTACCCTTGCTAGGAATTACTTGATGTTGCTGATTTAATTTTAATTGTGACGAGGCATTGGAAACCTTACGAGAGTCATAGTGATTCCTGGCAGTTCCTCACCAAAATACGCATTTTTTAGATACTGTGGAAAGTCTATCCAAAGCGGTAATCCACTAGCTGCTTATCTTAAGTGAAACTGCCAGAGGTTTCTTGAAGTTGCTGATGTGAGTCTAATTGTGACGAGGCATTGGCTACCTTAAGAGAGTCATACTGACTTTTGCCAAATGCTCACCATAATAGACATTTTTTTAGATACTGTGGCCAGTCTGCCCGAAGCGATACGCCACTAGTTGTTTAATTTAAGACAACCATCGTTACCCTTGCTAGGAGTTACTTGATGTTGCTGATTTAATTTTAATTGTGACGAGGCATTGGCAACCTTACGAGAGTCATAGTGATTCCTGGCAGTTCCTCACCAAAATACGCATTTTTTAGATACTGTGGAAAGTCTCTCCAAAGCGGTAATCCACTAGCTGTTTGTCTTCAGAGAAACTGATAGAGGTTTCTTCAAGTTGCTGACGTGAGTCTAATTGTGGCGAGGCATTGGCTACCTTAAGAGAGTCATAGTTACTCTTGCCAAATGCTCACCATAATAGACATTTTTTAGATACTGTGGCCAGTCTGCCCGAAGCGATACGCCACTAGTTGTTTAATTTAAGACAACCATCGTTACCCTTGCTAGGAGTTACTTGATGTTGCTGATTTAATTTTAATTGTGACGAGGCATTGGCAACCTTACGAGAGTCATAGTGATTCCTGGCAGTTCCTCACCAAAATACGCATTTTTTAGATACTGTGGAAAGTCTCTCCAAAGCGGTAATCCACTAGCTGCTTATCTTAAGTGAAACTGCCAGAGGTTTCTTGAAGTTGCTGATGTGAGTCTAATTGTGACGAGGCATTGGCTACCTTAAGAGAGTCATACTGACTTTTGCCAAATGCTCACCATAATAGACATTTTTTTAGATACTGTGGCCAGTCTGCCCGAAGCGATACGCCACTAGTTGTTTAATTTAAGACAACCATCGTTACCCTTGCTAGGAGTTACTTGATGTTGCTGATTTAATTTTAATTGTGACGAGGCATTGGCAACCTTACGAGAGTCATAGTGATTCCTGGCAGTTCCTCACCAAAATACGCATTTTTTAGATACTGTGGAAAGTCTCTTTAAAGCGGTAATCCACTAGCGGTTTATCTTAAGAGAAACTGCCAGAGGTTTCTTGAAGTTCCTGAAGTGAGTCTAATTGTGACGAGGCATTGGCTACCTTAAGAGAGTCATAGTTACTCTTGCCAAATGCTCACCATAATAGACATTTTTTAGATACTGTGGCCAGTCTGCCCGAAGCGATACGCCACTAGTTGTTTAATTTAAGACAACCATCGTTACCCTTGCTAGGAGTTACTTGATGTTGCTGATTTAATTTTAATTGTGACGAGGCATTGGCAACCTTACGAGAGTCATAGTGATTCCTGGCAGTTCCTCACCAAAATACGCATTTGTTAGATATTGTGGAAAGTCTCTCCGAAGCGGTAATCCACTAGCTGCTTATTTTAAGTGAAACTGCCAGAGGTTTCTTGAAGTTGCTGATGTGAGTCTAATTGTGACGAGGCATTGGCTACCTTAAGAGAGTCATAGTGACTCTTGCCAAATGCTCACCATAATAGACATTTTTTTTATAATGTGGCCAGTCTGCCCGAAGCGATACGCCACTAGTTGTTTAATTTAAGACAACCTTCGTTACCCTTGCTAGGAGTTACTTGATGTTGCTGATTTAATTTTAATTGTGACGAGGCATTGGAAACCTTACGAGAGTCATAGTGATTCCTGGCAGTTCCTCACCAAAATACGCATTTTTTAGATACTGTGGAAAGTCTATAAAAAAAAGCGGTAATCCACTAGCTGCTTATCTTAAGTGAAACTGCCAGAGGTTTCTTGAAGTTGCTGATGTGAGTCTAATTGTGACGAGGCATTGGCTACCTTAAGAGAGTCATACTGACTTTTGCCAAATGCTCACCATAATAGACATTTTTTTAGATACTGTGGCCAGTCTGCCCGAAGCGATACGCCACTAGTTGTTTAATTTAAGACAACCATCGTTACCCTTGCTAGGAGTTACTTGATGTTGCTGATTTAATTTTAATTGTGACGAGGCATTGGCAACCTTACGAGAGTCATAGTGATTCCTGGCAGTTCCTCACCAAAATACGCATTTTTTAGATACTGTGGAAAGTCTCTCCAAAGCGGTAATCCACTAGCGGTTTATCTTAAGAGAAACTGCCAGAGGTTTCTTGAAGTTCCTGAAGTGAGTCTAATTGTGACGAGGCATTGGCTACCTTAAGAGAGTCATAGTTACTCTTGCCAAATGCTCACCATAATAGACATTTTTTAGATACTGTGGCCAGTCTGCCCGAAGCGATACGCCACTAGTTGTTTAATTTAAGACAACCATCGTTACCCTTGCTAGGAGTTACTTGATGTTGCTGATTTAATTTTAATTGTGACGAGGCATTGGCAACCTTACGAGAGTCATACTGATTCCTGGCAGTTCCTCACCAAAATACGCATTTGTTAGATATTGTGGAAAGTCTCTCCGAAGAGGTAATCCACTAGCTGCTTATCTTAAGTGAAACTGCCAGAGATTTCTTGAAGTTGCTGATGTGAGTCTAATTGTGACGAGGCATTGGCTACCTTAAGAGAGTCATAGTGACTCTTGCCAAATGCCCACCATAATAGACATTTTTTTAGATACTGTGGCCAGTCTGCCCGAATCATTACGCAATTAGTTGTTTAATTTAAGACAACCATTGTTACTCTTGCTCGGAGTTACTTGATGTTGCTGATTTAATTTTAATTGTGACGAGGCATTGGCAACCTTACGAGAGTCATAGTGATTCCTGGCAGTTCCTCACCAAAATACGCATTTTTTAGATACTGTGGAACGTCTCCCCAAAGCGGTAATCCACTAGCTGCTTATCTTAAGTGAAACTGCCAGAGGTTTCTTGAAGTTGCTGATGTGAGTCTAATTGTGACGAGGCATTGGCTACCTTAAGAGAGTCATAGTGACTCTTGCCAAATGCTCACCATAATAGACATTTTTTTTATACTGTGGCCAGTCTGCCCGAAGCGATACGCCACTAGTTGTTTAATTTAAGACAACCATCGTTACCCTTGCTAGGAGTTACTTGATGTTGCTGATTTAATTTTAATTGTGACGAGGCATTGGAAACCTTACGAGAGTCATAGTGATTCCTGGCAGTTCCTCACCAAAATACGCATTTTTTAGATACTGTGGAAAGTCTATCCAAAGCGGTAATCCACTAGCTGCTTATCTTAAGTGAAACTGCCAGAGGTTTCTTGAAGTTGCTGATGTGAGTCTAATTGTGACGAGGCATTGGCTACCTTAAGAGAGTCATACTGACTTTTGCCAAATGCTCACCATAATAGACATTTTTTTAGATACTGTGGCCAGTCTGCCCGAAGCGATACGCCACTAGTTGTTTAATTTAAGACAACCATCGTTACCCTTGCTAGGAGTTACTTGATGTTGCTGATTTAATTTTAATTGTGACGAGGCATTGGCAACCTTACGAGAGTCATAGTGATTCCTGGCAGTTCCTCACCAAAATACGCATTTTTTAGATACTGTGGAAAGTCTCTTTAAAGCGGTAATCCACTAGCGGTTTATCTTAAGAGAAACTGCCAGAGGTTTCTTGAAGTTCCTGAAGTGAGTCTAATTGTGACGAGGCATTGGCTACCTTAAGAGAGTCATAGTTACTCTTGCCAAATGCTCACCATAATAGACATTTTTTAGATACTGTGGCCAGTCTGCCCGAAGCGATACGCCACTAGTTGTTTAATTTAAGACAACCATCGTTACCCTTGCTAGGAGTTACTTGATGTTGCTGATTTAATTTTAATTGTGACGAGGCATTGGCAACCTTACGAGAGTCATACTGATTCCTGGCAGTTCCTCACCAAAATACGCATTTTTTAGATACTGTGGAAAGTCTATCCAAAGCGGTAATCCACTAGCTGCTTATCTTAAGTGAAACTGCCAGAGGTTTCTTGAAGTTGCTGATGTGAGTCTAATTGTGACGAGGCATTGGCTACCTTAAGAGAGTCATACTGACTTTTGCCAAATGCTCACCATAATAGACATTTTTTTAGATACTGTGGCCAGTCTGCCCGAAGCGATACGCCACTAGTTGTTTAATTTAAGACAACTATCGTTACCCTTGCTAGGAGTTACTTGATGTTGCTGATTTAATTTTAATTGTGACGAGGCATTGGCAACCTTACGAGAGTCATAGTGATTCCTGGCAGTTCCTCACCAAAATACGCATTTTTTAGATACTGTGGAAAGTCTCTTTAAAGCGGTAATCCACTAGCGGTTTATCTTAAGAGAAACTGCCAGAGGTTTCTTGAAGTTCCTGAAGTGAGTCTAATTGTGACGAGGCATTGGCTACCTTAAGAGAGTCATAGTTACTCTTGCCAAATGCTCACCATAATAGACATTTTTTAGATACTGTGGCCAGTCTGCCGGAAGCGATACGCCACTAGTTGTTTAATTTAAGACAACCATCGTTACCCTTGCTAGGAGTTACTTGATGTTGCTGATTTAATTTTAATTGTGACGAGGCATTGGCAACCTTACGAGAGTCATACTGATTCCTGGCAGTTCCTCACCAAAATACGCATTTTTTAGATACTGTGGAAAGTCTATCCAAAGCGGTAATCCACTAGCTGCTTATCTTAAGTGAAACTGCCAGAGGTTTCTTGAAGTTGCTGATGTGAGTCTAATTGTGACGAGGCATTGGCTACCTTAAGAGAGTCATACTGACTTTTGCCAAATGCTCACCATAATAGACATTTTTTTAGATACTGTGGCCAGTCTGCCCGAAGCGATACGCCACTAGTTGTTTAATTTAAGACAACCATCGTTACCCTTGCTAGGAGTTACTTGATGTTGCTGATTTAATTTTAATTGTGACGAGGCATTGGCAACCTTACGAGAGTCATAGTGATTCCTGGCAGTTCCTCACCAAAATACGCATTTTTTAGATACTGTGGAAAGTCTCTTTAAAGCGGTAATCCACTAGCGGTTTATCTTAAGAGAAACTGCCAGAGGTTTCTTGAAGTTCCTGAAGTGAGTCTAATTGTGACGAGGCATTGGCTACCTTAAGAGAGTCATAGTTACTCTTGCCAAATGCTCACCATAATAGACATTTTTTAGATACTGTGGCCAGTCTGCCGGAAGCGATACGCCACTAGTTGTTTAATTTAAGTCAACCATCGTTACCCTTGCTAGGAGTTACTTGATGTTGCTGATTTAATTTTAATTGTGACGAGGCATTGGCAACCTTACGAGAGTCATAGTGATTCCTGGCAGTTCCTCACCAAAATACGCATTTGTTAGATATTGTGGAAAGTCTCTCCAAAGCGGTAATCCACTAGCTGCTTATCTTAAGTGAAACTGCCAGAGGTTTCTTGAAGTTGCTGATGTGAGTCTAATTGTGACGAGGCATTGGCTACCTTAAGAGAGTCATACTGACTTTTGCCAAATGCTCACCATAATAGACATTTTTTTAGATACTGTGGCCAGTCTGCCCGAAGCGATACGCCACTAGTTGTTTAATTTAAGACAACCATCGTTACCCTTGCTAGGAGTTACTTGATGTTGCTGATTTAATTTTAATTGTGACGAGGCATTGGCAACCTTACGAGAGTCATAGTGATTCCTGGCAGTTCCTCACCAAAATACGCATTTTTTAGATACTGTGGAAAGTCTCTTTAAAGCGGTAATCCACTAGCGGTTTATCTTAAGAGAAACTGCCAGAGGTTTCTTGAAGTTCCTGAAGTGAGTCTAATTGTGACGAGGCATTGGCTACCTTAAGAGAGTCATAGTTACTCTTGCCAAATGCTCACCATAATAGACATTTTTTAGATACTGTGGCCAGTCTGCCCGAAGCGATACGCCACTAGTTGTTTAATTTAAGACAACCATCGTTACCCTTGCTAGGAGTTACTTGATGTTGCTGATTTAATTTTAATTGTGACGAGGCATTGGCAACCTTACGAGAGTCATACTGATTCCTGGCAGTTCCTCACCAAAATACGCATTTTTTAGATACTGTGGAAAGTCTATCCAAAGCGGTAATCCACTAGCTGCTTATCTTAAGTGAAACTGCCAGAGGTTTCTTGAAGTTGCTGATGTGAGTCTAATTGTGACGAGGCATTGGCTACCTTAAGAGAGTCATACTGACTTTTGCCAAATGCTCACCATAATAGACATTTTTTTAGATACTGTGGCCAGTCTGCCCGAAGCGATACGCCACTAGTTGTTTAATTTAAGACAACCATCGTTACCCTTGCTAGGAGTTACTTGATGTTGCTGATTTAATTTTAATTGTGACGAGGCATTGGCAACCTTACGAGAGTCATAGTGATTCCTGGCAGTTCCTCACCAAAATACGCATTTTTTAGATACTGTGGAAAGTCTCTTTAAAGCGGTAATCCACTAGCGGTTTATCTTAAGAGAAACTGCCAGAGGTTTCTTGAAGTTCCTGAAGTGAGTCTAATTGTGACGAGGCATTGGCTACCTTAAGAGAGTCATAGTTACTCTTGCCAAATGCTCACCATAATAGACATTTTTTAGATACTGTGGCCAGTCTGCCGGAAGCGATACGCCACTAGTTGTTTAATTTAAGACAACCATCGTTACCCTTGCTAGGAGTTACTTGATGTTGCTGATTTAATTTTAATTGTGACGAGGCATTGGCAACCTTACGAGAGTCATACTGATTCCTGGCAGTTCCTCACCAAAATACGCATTTTTTAGATACTGTGGAAAGTCTATCCAAAGCGGTAATCCACTAGCTGCTTATCTTAAGTGAAACTGCCAGAGGTTTCTTGAAGTTGCTGATGTGAGTCTAATTGTGACGAGGCATTGGCTACCTTAAGAGAGTCATACTGACTTTTGCCAAATGCTCACCATAATAGACATTTTTTTAGATACTGTGGCCAGTCTGCCCGAAGCGATACGCCACTAGTTGTTTAATTTAAGACAACCATCGTTACCCTTGCTAGGAGTTACTTGATGTTGCTGATTTAATTTTAATTGTGACGAGGCATTGGCAACCTTACGAGAGTCATAGTGATTCCTGGCAGTTCCTCACCAAAATACGCATTTTTTAGATACTGTGGAAAGTCTCTTTAAAGCGGTAATCCACTAGCGGTTTATCTTAAGAGAAACTGCCAGAGGTTTCTTGAAGTTCCTGAAGTGAGTCTAATTGTGACGAGGCATTGGCTACCTTAAGAGAGTCATAGTTACTCTTGCCAAATGCTCACCATAATAGACATTTTTTAGATACTGTGGCCAGTCTGCCCGAAGCGATACGCCACTAGTTGTTTAATTTAAGACAACCATCGTTACCCTTGCTAGGAGTTACTTGATGTTGCTGATTTAATTTTAATTGTGACGAGGCATTGGCAACCTTACGAGAGTCATACTGATTCCTGGCAGTTCCTCACCAAAATACGCATTTGTTAGATATTGTGGAAAGTCTCTCCGAAGAGGTAATCCACTAGCTGCTTATCTTAAGTGAAACTGCCAGAGATTTCTTGAAGTTGCTGATGTGAGTCTAATTGTGACGAGGCATTGGCTACCTTAAGAGAGTCATAGTGACTCTTGCCAAATGCCCACCATAATAGACATTTTTTTAGATACTGTGGCCAGTCTGCCCGAATCATTACGCAATTAGTTGTTTAATTTAAGACAACCATTGTTACTCTTGCTCGGAGTTACTTGATGTTGCTGATTTAATTTTAATTGTGACGAGGCATTGGCAACCTTACGAGAGTCATAGTGATTCCTGGCAGTTCCTCACCAAAATACGCATTTTTTAGATACTGTGGAACGTCTCCCCAAAGCGGTAATCCACTAGCTGCTTATCTTAAGTGAAACTGCCAGAGGTTTCTTGAAGTTGCTGATGTGAGTCTAATTGTGACGAGGCATTGGCTACCTTAAGAGAGTCATAGTGACTCTTGCCAAATGCTCACCATAATAGACATTTTTTTTATACTGTGGCCAGTCTGCCCGAAGCGATACGCCACTAGTTGTTTAATTTAAGACAACCATCGTTACCCTTGCTAGGAGTTACTTGATGTTGCTGATTTAATTTTAATTGTGACGAGGCATTGGAAACCTTACGAGAGTCATAGTGATTCCTGGCAGTTCCTCACCAAAATACGCATTTTTTAGATACTGTGGAAAGTCTATCCAAAGCGGTAATCCACTAGCTGCTTATCTTAAGTGAAACTGCCAGAGGTTTCTTGAAGTTGCTGATGTGAGTCTAATTGTGACGAGGCATTGGCTACCTTAAGAGAGTCATACTGACTTTTGCCAAATGCTCACCATAATAGACATTTTTTTAGATACTGTGGCCAGTCTGCCCGAAGCGATACGCCACTAGTTGTTTAATTTAAGACAACCATCGTTACCCTTGCTAGGAGTTACTTGATGTTGCTGATTTAATTTTAATTGTGACGAGGCATTGGCAACCTTACGAGAGTCATAGTGATTCCTGGCAGTTCCTCACCAAAATACGCATTTTTTAGATACTGTGGAAAGTCTCTTTAAAGCGGTAATCCACTAGCGGTTTATCTTAAGAGAAACTGCCAGAGGTTTCTTGAAGTTCCTGAAGTGAGTCTAATTGTGACGAGGCATTGGCTACCTTAAGAGAGTCATAGTTACTCTTGCCAAATGCTCACCATAATAGACATTTTTTAGATACTGTGGCCAGTCTGCCGGAAGCGATACGCCACTAGTTGTTTAATTTAAGACAACCATCGTTACCCTTGCTAGGAGTTACTTGATGTTGCTGATTTAATTTTAATTGTGACGAGGCATTGGCAACCTTACGAGAGTCATACTGATTCCTGGCAGTTCCTCACCAAAATACGCATTTTTTAGATACTGTGGAAAGTCTATCCAAAGCGGTAATCCACTAGCTGCTTATCTTAAGTGAAACTGCCAGAGGTTTCTTGAAGTTGCTGATGTGAGTCTAATTGTGACGAGGCATTGGCTACCTTAAGAGAGTCATACTGACTTTTGCCAAATGCTCACCATAATAGACATTTTTTTAGATACTGTGGCCAGTCTGCCCGAAGCGATACGCCACTAGTTGTTTAATTTAAGACAACCATCGTTACCCTTGCTAGGAGTTACTTGATGTTGCTGATTTAATTTTAATTGTGACGAGGCATTGGCAACCTTACGAGAGTCATAGTGATTCCTGGCAGTTCCTCACCAAAATACGCATTTTTTAGATACTGTGGAAAGTCTCTTTAAAGCGGTAATCCACTAGCGGTTTATCTTAAGAGAAACTGCCAGAGGTTTCTTGAAGTTCCTGAAGTGAGTCTAATTGTGACGAGGCATTGGCTACCTTAAGAGAGTCATAGTTACTCTTGCCAAATGCTCACCATAATAGACATTTTTTAGATACTGTGGCCAGTCTGCCCGAAGCGATACGCCACTAGTTGTTTAATTTAAGACAACCATCGTTACCCTTGCTAGGAGTTACTTGATGTTGCTGATTTAATTTTAATTGTGACGAGGCATTGGCAACCTTACGAGAGTCATACTGATTCCTGGCAGTTCCTCACCAAAATACGCATTTGTTAGATATTGTGGAAAGTCTCTCCGAAGAGGTAATCCACTAGCTGCTTATCTTAAGTGAAACTGCCAGAGATTTCTTGAAGTTGCTGATGTGAGTCTAATTGTGACGAGGCATTGGCTACCTTAAGAGAGTCATAGTGACTCTTGCCAAATGCCCACCATAATAGACATTTTTTTAGATACTGTGGCCAGTCTGCCCGAATCATTACGCAATTAGTTGTTTAATTTAAGACAACCATTGTTACTCTTGCTCGGAGTTACTTGATGTTGCTGATTTAATTTTAATTGTGACGAGGCATTGGCAACCTTACGAGAGTCATAGTGATTCCTGGCAGTTCCTCACCAAAATACGCATTTTTTAGATACTGTGGAACGTCTCCCCAAAGCGGTAATCCACTAGCTGCTTATCTTAAGTGAAACTGCCAGAGGTTTCTTGAAGTTGCTGATGTGAGTCTAATTGTGACGAGGCATTGGCTACCTTAAGAGAGTCATAGTGACTCTTGCCAAATGCTCACCATAATAGACATTTTTTTTATACTGTGGCCAGTCTGCCCGAAGCGATACGCCACTAGTTGTTTAATTTAAGACAACCATCGTTACCCTTGCTAGGAGTTACTTGATGTTGCTGATTTAATTTTAATTGTGACGAGGCATTGGAAACCTTACGAGAGTCATAGTGATTCCTGGCAGTTCCTCACCAAAATACGCATTTTTTAGATACTGTGGAAAGTCTATCCAAAGCGGTAATCCACTAGCTGCTTATCTTAAGTGAAACTGCCAGAGGTTTCTTGAAGTTGCTGATGTGAGTCTAATTGTGACGAGGCATTGGCTACCTTAAGAGAGTCATACTGACTTTTGCCAAATGCTCACCATAATAGACATTTTTTTAGATACTGTGGCCAGTCTGCCCGAAGCGATACGCCACTAGTTGTTTAATTTAAGACAACCATCGTTACCCTTGCTAGGAGTTACTTGATGTTGCTGATTTAATTTTAATTGTGACGAGGCATTGGCAACCTTACGAGAGTCATAGTGATTCCTGGCAGTTCCTCACCAAAATACGCATTTTTTAGATACTGTGGAAAGTCTCTCCAAAGCGGTAATCCACTAGCGGTTTATCTTAAGAGAAACTGCCAGAGGTTTCTTGAAGTTCCTGAAGTGAGTCTAATTGTGACGAGGCATTGGCTACCTTAAGAGAGTCATAGTTACTCTTGCCAAATGCTCACCATAATAGACATTTTTTAGATACTGTGGCCAGTCTGCCCGAAGCGATACGCCACTAGTTGTTTAATTTAAGACAACCATCGTTACCCTTGCTAGGAGTTACTTGATGTTGCTGATTTAATTTTAATTGTGACGAGGCATTGGCAACCTTACGAGAGTCATACTGATTCCTGGCAGTTCCTCACCAAAATACGCATTTTTTAGATACTGTGGAAAGTCTATCCAAAGCGGTAATCCACTAGCTGCTTATCTTAAGTGAAACTGCCAGAGGTTTCTTGAAGTTGCTGATGTGAGTCTAATTGTGACGAGGCATTGGCTACCTTAAGAGAGTCATACTGACTTTTGCCAAATGCTCACCATAATAGACATTTTTTTAGATACTGTGGCCAGTCTGCCCGAAGCGATACGCCACTAGTTGTTTAATTTAAGACAACCATCGTTACCCTTGCTAGGAGTTACTTGATGTTGCTGATTTAATTTTAATTGTGACGAGGCATTGGCAACCTTACGAGAGTCATAGTGATTCCTGGCAGTTCCTCACCAAAATACGCATTTTTTAGATACTGTGGAAAGTCTCTTTAAAGCGGTAATCCACTAGCGGTTTATCTTAAGAGAAACTGCCAGAGGTTTCTTGAAGTTCCTGAAGTGAGTCTAATTGTGACGAGGCATTGGCTACCTTAAGAGAGTCATAGTTACTCTTGCCAAATGCTCACCATAATAGACATTTTTTAGATACTGTGGCCAGTCTGCCGGAAGCGATACGCCAATAGTTGTTTAATTTAAGTCAACCATCGTTACCCTTGCTAGGAGTTACTTGATGTTGCTGATTTAATTTTAATTGTGACGAGGCATTGGCAACCTTACGAGAGTCATAGTGATTCCTGGCAGTTCCTCACCAAAATACGCATTTGTTAGATATTGTGGAAAGTCTCTCCAAAGCGGTAATCCACTAGCTGCTTATCTTAAGTGAAACTGCCAGAGGTTTCTTGAAGTTGCTGATGTGAGTCTAATTGTGACGAGGCATTGGCTACCTTAAGAGAGTCATACTGACTTTTGCCAAATGCTCACCATAATAGACATTTTTTTAGATACTGTGGCCAGTCTGCCCGAAGCGATACGCCACTAGTTGTTTAATTTAAGACAACCATCGTTACCCTTGCTAGGAGTTACTTGATGTTGCTGATTTAATTTTAATTGTGACGAGGCATTGGCAACCTTACGAGAGTCATAGTGATTCCTGGCAGTTCCTCACCAAAATACGCATTTTTTAGATACTGTGGAAAGTCTCTTTAAAGCGGTAATCCACTAGCGGTTTATCTTAAGAGAAACTGCCAGAGGTTTCTTGAAGTTCCTGAAGTGAGTCTAATTGTGACGAGGCATTGGCTACCTTAAGAGAGTCATAGTTACTCTTGCCAAATGCTCACCATAATAGACATTTTTTAGATACTGTGGCCAGTCTGCCCGAAGCGATACGCCACTAGTTGTTTAATTTAAGACAACCATCGTTACCCTTGCTAGGAGTTACTTGATGTTGCTGATTTAATTTTAATTGTGACGAGGCATTGGCAACCTTACGAGAGTCATACTGATTCCTGGCAGTTCCTCACCAAAATACGCATTTTTTAGATACTGTGGAAAGTCTCTTTAAAGCGGTAATCCACTAGCGGTTTATCTTAAGAGAAACTGCCAGAGGTTTCTTGAAGTTCCTGAAGTGAGTCTAATTGTGACGAGGCATTGGCTACCTTAAGAGAGTCACAGTTACTCTTGCCAAATGCTCACCATAATAGACATTTTTTAGATACTGTGGCCAGTCTGCCGGAAGCGATACGCCACTAGTTGTTTAATTTAAGACAACCATCGTTACCCTTGCTAGGAGTTACTTGATGTTGCTGATTTAATTTTAATTGTGACGAGGCATTGGCAACCTTACGAGAGTCATACTGATTCCTGGCAGTTCCTCACCAAAATACGCATTTTTTAGATACTGTGGAAAGTCTATCCAAAGCGGTAATCCACTAGCTGCTTATCTTAAGTGAAACTGCCAGAGGTTTCTTGAAGTTGCTGATGTGAGTCTAATTGTGACGAGGCATTGGCTACCTTAAGAGAGTCATACTGACTTTTGCCAAATGCTCACCATAATAGACATTTTTTTAGATACTGTGGCCAGTCTGCCCGAAGCGATACGCCACTAGTTGTTTAATTTAAGACAACCATCGTTACCCTTGCTAGGAGTTACTTGATGTTGCTGATTTAATTTTAATTGTGACGAGGCATTGGCAACCTTACGAGAGTCATAGTGATTCCTGGCAGTTCCTCACCAAAATACGCATTTTTTAGATACTGTGGAAAGTCTCTTTAAAGCGGTAATCCACTAGCGGTTTATCTTAAGAGAAACTGCCAGAGGTTTCTTGAAGTTCCTGAAGTGAGTCTAATTGTGACGAGGCATTGGCTACCTTAAGAGAGTCATAGTTACTCTTGCCAAATGCTCACCATAATAGACATTTTTTAGATACTGTGGCCAGTCTGCCCGAAGCGATACGCCACTAGTTGTTTAATTTAAGACAACCATCGTTACCCTTGCTAGGAGTTACTTGATGTTGCTGATTTAATTTTAATTGTGACGAGGCATTGGCAACCTTACGAGAGTCATACTGATTCCTGGCAGTTCCTCACCAAAATACGCATTTGTTAGATATTGTGGAAAGTCTCTCCGAAGCGGTAATCCACTAGCTGCTTATCTTAAGTGAAACTGCCAGAGGTTTCTTGAAGTTGCTGATGTGAGTCTAATTGTGACGAGGCATTGGCTACCTTAAGAGAGTCATAGTGACTCTTGCCAAATGCTCACCATAATAGACATTTTTTTTATACTGTGGCCAGTCTGCCCGAAGCGATACGCCACTAGTTGTTTAATTTAAGACAACCATCGTTACCCTTGCTAGGAGTTACTTGATGTTGCTGATTTAATTTTAATTGTGACGAGGCATTGGAAACCTTACGAGAGTCATAGTGATTCCTGGCAGTTCCTCACCAAAATACGCATTTTTTAGATACTGTGGAAAGTCTATCCAAAGCGGTAATCCACTAGCTGCTTATCTTAAGTGAAACTGCCAGAGGTTTCTTGAAGTTGCTGATGTGAGTCTAATTGTGACGAGGCATTGGCTACCTTAAGAGAGTCATACTGACTTTTGCCAAATGCTCACCATAATAGACATTTTTTTAGATACTGTGGCCAGTCTGCCCGAAGCGATACGCCACTAGTTGTTTAATTTAAGACAACCATCGTTACCCTTGCTAGGAGTTACTTGATGTTGCTGATTTAATTTTAATTGTGACGAGGCATTGGCAACCTTACGAGAGTCATAGTGATTCCTGGCAGTTCCTCACCAAAATACGCATTTTTTAGATACTGTGGAAAGTCTCTCCAAAGCGGTAATCCACTAGCGGTTTATCTTAAGAGAAACTGCCAGAGGTTTCTTGAAGTTCCTGAAGTGAGTCTAATTGTGACGAGGCATTGGCTACCTTAAGAGAGTCATAGTTACTCTTGCCAAATGCTCACCATAATAGACATTTTTTAGATACTGTGGCCAGTCTGCCCGAAGCGATACGCCACTAGTTGTTTAATTTAAGACAACCATCGTTACCCTTGCTAGGAGTTACTTGATGTTGCTGATTTAATTTTAATTGTGACGAGGCATTGGCAACCTTACGAGAGTCATACTGATTCCTGGCAGTTCCTCACCAAAATACGCATTTGTTAGATATTGTGGAAAGTCTCTCCAAAGCGGTAATCCACTAGCTGCTTATCTTAAGTGAAACTGCCAGAGGTTTCTTGAAGTTGCTGATGTGAGTCTAATTGTGACGAGGCATTGGCTACCTTAAGAGAGTCATACTGACTTTTGCCAAATGCTCACCATAATAGACATTTTTTTAGATACTGTGGCCAGTCTGCCCGAAGCGATACGCCACTAGTTGTTTAATTTAAGACAACCATCGTTACCCTTGCTAGGAGTTACTTGATGTTGCTGATTTAATTTTAATTGTGACGAGGCATTGGCAACCTTACGAGAGTCATAGTGATTCCTGGCAGTTCCTCACCAAAATACGCATTTTTTAGATACTGTGGAAAGTCTCTTTAAAGCGGTAATCCACTAGCGGTTTATCTTAAGAGAAACTGCCAGAGGTTTCTTGAAGTTCCTGAAGTGAGTCTAATTGTGACGAGGCATTGGCTACCTTAAGAGAGTCATAGTTACTCTTGCCAAATGCTCACCATAATAGACATTTTTTAGATACTGTGGCCAGTCTGCCCGAAGCGATACGCCACTAGTTGTTTAATTTAAGACAACCATCGTTACCCTTGCTAGGAGTTACTTGATGTTGCTGATTTAATTTTAATTGTGACGAGGCATTGGCAACCTTACGAGAGTCATACTGATTCCTGGCAGTTCCTCACCAAAATACGCATTTTTTAGATAACGTGGAAAGTCTATCCAAAGCGGTAATCCACTAGCTGCTTATCTTAAGTGAAACTGCCAGAGGTTTCTTGAAGTTGCTGATGTGAGTCTAATTGTGACGAGGCATTGGCTACCTTAAGAGAGTCATACTGACTTTTGCCAAATGCTCACCATAATAGACATTTTTTTAGATACTGTGGCCAGTCTGCCCGAAGCGATACGCCACTAGTTGTTTAATTTAAGACAACCATCGTTACCCTTGCTAGGAGTTACTTGATGTTGCTGATTTAATTTTAATTGTGACGAGGCATTGGCAACCTTACGAGAGTCATAGTGATTCCTGGCAGTTCCTCACCAAAATACGCATTTTTTAGATACTGTGGAAAGTCTCTTTAAAGCGGTAATCCACTAGCGGTTTATCTTAAGAGAAACTGCCAGAGGTTTCTTGAAGTTCCTGAAGTGAGTCTAATTGTGACGAGGCATTGGCTACCTTAAGAGAGTCATAGTTACTCTTGCCAAATGCTCACCATAATAGACATTTTTTAGATACTGTGGCCAGTCTGCCGGAAGCGATACGCCACTAGTTGTTTAATTTAAGACAACCATCGTTACCCTTGCTAGGAGTTACTTGATGTTGCTGATTTAATTTTAATTGTGACGAGGCATTGGCAACCTTACGAGAGTCATACTGATTCCTGGCAGTTCCTCACCAAAATACGCATTTTTTAGATACTGTGGAAAGTCTATCCAAAGCGGTAATCCACTAGCTGCTTATCTTAAGTGAAACTGCCAGAGGTTTCTTGAAGTTGCTGATGTGAGTCTAATTGTGACGAGGCATTGGCTACCTTAAGAGAGTCATACTGACTTTTGCCAAATGCTCACCATAATAGACATTTTTTTAGATACTGTGGCCAGTCTGCCCGAAGCGATACGCCACTAGTTGTTTAATTTAAGACAACCATCGTTACCCTTGCTAGGAGTTACTTGATGTTGCTGATTTAATTTTAATTGTGACGAGGCATTGGCAACCTTACGAGAGTCATAGTGATTCCTGGCAGTTCCTCACCAAAATACGCATTTTTTAGATACTGTGGAAAGTCTCTTTAAAGCGGTAATCCACTAGCGGTTTATCTTAAGAGAAACTGCCAGAGGTTTCTTGAAGTTCCTGAAGTGAGTCTAATTGTGACGAGGCATTGGCTACCTTAAGAGAGTCATAGTTACTCTTGCCAAATGCTCACCATAATAGACATTTTTTAGATACTGTGGCCAGTCTGCCCGAAGCGATACGCCACTAGTTGTTTAATTTAAGACAACCATCGTTACCCTTGCTAGGAGTTACTTGATGTTGCTGATTTAATTTTAATTGTGACGAGGCATTGGCAACCTTACGAGAGTCATAGTGATTCCTGGCAGTTCCTCACCAAAATACGCATTTGTTAGATATTGTGGAAAGTCTCTCCGAAGCGGTAATCCACTAGCTGCTTATCTTAAGTGAAACTGCCAGAGGTTTCTTGAAGTTGCTGATGTGAGTCTAATTGTGACGAGGCATTGGCTACCTTAAGAGAGTCATAGTGACTCTTGCCAAATGCTCACCATAATAGACATTTTTTTTATACTGTGGCCAGTCTGCCCGAAGCGATACGCCACTAGTTGTTTAATTTAAGACAACCATCGTTACCCTTGCTAGGAGTTACTTGATGTTGCTGATTTAATTTTAATTGTGACGAGGCATTGGAAACCTTACGAGAGTCATAGTGATTCCTGGCAGTTCCTCACCAAAATACGCATTTTTTAGATACTGTGGAAAGTCTATCCAAAGCGGTAATCCACTAGCTGCTTATCTTAAGTGAAACTGCCAGAGGTTTCTTGAAGTTGCTGATGTGAGTCTAATTGTGACGAGGCATTGGCTACCTTAAGAGAGTCATACTGACTTTTGCCAAATGCTCACCATAATAGACATTTTTTTAGATACTGTGGCCAGTCTGCCCGAAGCGATACGCCACTAGTTGTTTAATTTAAGACAACCATCGTTACCCTTGCTAGGAGTTACTTGATGTTGCTGATTTAATTTTAATTGTGACGAGGCATTGGCAACCTTACGAGAGTCATAGTGATTCCTGGCAGTTCCTCACCAAAATACGCATTTTTTAGATACTGTGGAAAGTCTCTCCAAAGCGGTAATCCACTAGCGGTTTATCTTAAGAGAAACTGCCAGAGGTTTCTTGAAGTTCCTGAAGTGAGTCTAATTGTGACGAGGCATTGGCTACCTTAAGAGAGTCATAGTTACTCTTGCCAAATGCTCACCATAATAGACATTTTTTAGATACTGTGGCCAGTCTGCCCGAAGCGATACGCCACTAGTTGTTTAATTTAAGACAACCATCGTTACCCTTGCTAGGAGTTACTTGATGTTGCTGATTTAATTTTAATTGTGACGAGGCATTGGCAACCTTACGAGAGTCATACTGATTCCTGGCAGTTCCTCACCAAAATACGCATTTGTTAGATATTGTGGAAAGTCTCTCCGAAGAGGTAATCCACTAGCTGCTTATCTTAAGTGAAACTGCCAGAGATTTCTTGAAGTTGCTGATGTGAGTCTAATTGTGACGAGGCATTGGCTACCTTAAGAGAGTCATAGTGACTCTTGCCAAATGCCCACCATAATAGACATTTTTTTAGATACTGTGGCCAGTCTGCCCGAATCATTACGCAATTAGTTGTTTAATTTAAGACAACCATTGTTACTCTTGCTCGGAGTTACTTGATGTTGCTGATTTAATTTTAATTGTGACGAGGCATTGGCAACCTTACGAGAGTCATAGTGATTCCTGGCAGTTCCTCACCAAAATACGCATTTTTTAGATACTGTGGAACGTCTCCCCAAAGCGGTAATCCACTAGCTGCTTATCTTAAGTGAAACTGCCAGAGGTTTCTTGAAGTTGCTGATGTGAGTCTAATTGTGACGAGGCATTGGCTACCTTAAGAGAGTCATAGTGACTCTTGCCAAATGCTCACCATAATAGACATTTTTTAGATACTGTGGCCAGTCTGCCCGAAGCGATACGCCACTAGTTGTTTAATTTAAGACAACCATCGTTACCCTTGCTAGGAGTTACTTGATGTTGCTGATTTAATTTTAATTGTGACGAGGCATTGGCAACCTTACGAGAGTCATACTGATTCCTGGCAGTTCCTCACCAAAATACGCATTTTTTAGATACTGTGGAAAGTCTATCCAAAGCGGTAATCCACTAGCTGCTTATCTTAAGTGAAACTGCCAGAGGTTTCTTGAAGTTGCTGATGTGAGTCTAATTGTGACGAGGCATTGGCTACCTTAAGAGAGTCATACTGACTTTTGCCAAATGCTCACCATAATAGACATTTTTTTAGATACTGTGGCCAGTCTGCCCGAAGCGATACGCCACTAGTTGTTTAATTTAAGACAACCATCGTTACCCTTGCTAGGAGTTACTTGATGTTGCTGATTTAATTTTAATTGTGACGAGGCATTGGCAACCTTACGAGAGTCATAGTGATTCCTGGCAGTTCCTCACCAAAATACGCATTTTTTAGATACTGTGGAAAGTCTCTTTAAAGCGGTAATCCACTAGCGGTTTATCTTAAGAGAAACTGCCAGAGGTTTCTTGAAGTTCCTGAAGTGAGTCTAATTGTGACGAGGCATTGGCTACCTTAAGAGAGTCATAGTTACTCTTGCCAAATGCTCACCATAATAGACATTTTTTAGATACTGTGGCCAGTCTGCCGGAAGCGATACGCCACTAGTTGTTTAATTTAAGACAACCATCGTTACCCTTGCTAGGAGTTACTTGATGTTGCTGATTTAATTTTAATTGTGACGAGGCATTGGCAACCTTACGAGAGTCATACTGATTCCTGGCAGTTCCTCACCAAAATACGCATTTTTTAGATACTGTGGAAAGTCTATCCAAAGCGGTAATCCACTAGCTGCTTATCTTAAGTGAAACTGCCAGAGGTTTCTTGAAGTTGCTGATGTGAGTCTAATTGTGACGAGGCATTGGCTACCTTAAGAGAGTCATACTGACTTTTGCCAAATGCTCACCATAATAGACATTTTTTTAGATACTGTGGCCAGTCTGCCCGAAGCGATACGCCACTAGTTGTTTAATTTAAGACAACCATCGTTACCCTTGCTAGGAGTTACTTGATGTTGCTGATTTAATTTTAATTGTGACGAGGCATTGGCAACCTTACGAGAGTCATAGTGATTCCTGGCAGTTCCTCACCAAAATACGCATTTTTTAGATACTGTGGAAAGTCTCTCCAAAGCGGTAATCCACTAGCGGTTTATCTTAAGAGAAACTGCCAGAGGTTTCTTGAAGTTCCTGAAGTGAGTCTAATTGTGACGAGGCATTGGCTACCTTAAGAGAGTCATAGTTACTCTTGCCAAATGCTCACCATAATAGACATTTTTTAGATACTGTGGCCAGTCTGCCCGAAGCGATACGCCACTAGTTGTTTAATTTAAGACAACCATCGTTACCCTTGCTAGGAGTTACTTGATGTTGCTGATTTAATTTTAATTGTGACGAGGCATTGGCAACCTTACGAGAGTCATACTGATTCCTGGCAGTTCCTCACCAAAATACGCATTTGTTAGATATTGTGGAAAGTCTCTCCGAAGAGGTAATCCACTAGCTGCTTATCTTAAGTGAAACTGCCAGAGATTTCTTGAAGTTGCTGATGTGAGTCTAATTGTGACGAGGCATTGGCTACCTTAAGAGAGTCATAGTGACTCTTGCCAAATGCCCACCATAATAGACATTTTTTTAGATACTGTGGCCAGTCTGCCCGAATCATTACGCAATTAGTTGTTTAATTTAAGACAACCATTGTTACTCTTGCTCGGAGTTACTTGATGTTGCTGATTTAATTTTAATTGTGACGAGGCATTGGCAACCTTACGAGAGTCATAGTGATTCCTGGCAGTTCCTCACCAAAATACGCATTTTTTAGATACTGTGGAACGTCTCCCCAAAGCGGTAATCCACTAGCTGCTTATCTTAAGTGAAACTGCCAGAGGTTTCTTGAAGTTGCTGATGTGAGTCTAATTGTGACGAGGCATTGGCTACCTTAAGAGAGTCATAGTGACTCTTGCCAAATGCTCACCATAATAGACATTTTTTTTATACTGTGGCCAGTCTGCCCGAAGCGATACGCCACTAGTTGTTTAATTTAAGACAACCATCGTTACCCTTGCTAGGAGTTACTTGATGTTGCTGATTTAATTTTAATTGTGACGAGGCATTGGCAACCTTACGAGAGTCATAGTGATTCCTGGCAGTTCCTCACCAAAATACGCATTTTTTAGATACTGTGGAAAGTCTATCCAAAGCGGTAATCCACTAGCTGCTTATCTTAAGTGAAACTGCCAGAGGTTTCTTGAAGTTGCTGATGTGAGTCTAATTGTGACGAGGCATTGGCTACCTTAAGAGAGTCATACTGACTTTTGCCAAATGCTCACCATAATAGACATTTTTTTAGATACTGTGGCCAGTCTGCCCGAAGCGATACGCCACTAGTTGTTTAATTTAAGACAACCATCGTTACCCTTGCTAGGAGTTACTTGATGTTGCTGATTTAATTTTAATTGTGACGAGGCATTGGCAACCTTACGAGAGTCATAGTGATTCCTGGCAGTTCCTCACCAAAATACGCATTTTTTAGATACTGTGGAAAGTCTCTCCAAAGCGGTAATCCACTAGCGGTTTATCTTAAGAGAAACTGCCAGAGGTTTCTTGAAGTTCCTGAAGTGAGTCTAATTGTGACGAGGCATTGGCTACCTTAAGAGAGTCATAGTTACTCTTGCCAAATGCTCACCATAATAGACATTTTTTAGATACTGTGGCCAGTCTGCCCGAAGCGATACGCCACTAGTTGTTTAATTTAAGACAACCATCGTTACCCTTGCTAGGAGTTACTTGATGTTGCTGATTTAATTTTAATTGTGACGAGGCATTGGCAACCTTACGAGAGTCATACTGATTCCTGGCAGTTCCTCACCAAAATACGCATTTGTTAGATATTGTGGAAAGTCTCTCCGAAGAGGTAATCCACTAGCTGCTTATCTTAAGTGAAACTGCCAGAGATTTCTTGAAGTTGCTGATGTGAGTCTAATTGTGACGAGGCATTGGCTACCTTAAGAGAGTCATAGTGACTCTTGCCAAATGCCCACCATAATAGACATTTTTTTAGATACTGTGGCCAGTCTGCCCGAAGCGATACGCCACTAGTTGTTTAATTTAAGACAACCATTGTTACTCTTGCTCGGAGTTACTTGATGTTGCTGATTTAATTTTAATTGTGACGAGGCATTGGCAACCTTACGAGAGTCATAGTGATTCCTGGCAGTTCCTCACCAAAATACGCATTTTTTAGATACTGTGGAACGTCTCCCCAAAGCGGTAATCCACTAGCTGCTTATCTTAAGTGAAACTGCCAGAGGTTTCTTGAAGTTGCTGATGTGAGTCTAATTGTGACGAGGCATTGGCTACCTTAAGAGAGTCATAGTGACTCTTGCCAAATGCTCACCATAATAGACATTTTTTTTATACTGTGGCCAGTCTGCCCGAAGCGATACGCCACTAGTTGTTTAATTTAAGACAACCATCGTTACCCTTGCTAGGAGTTACTTGATGTTGCTGATTTAATTTTAATTGTGACGAGGCATTGGAAACCTTACGAGAGTCATAGTGATTCCTGGCAGTTCCTCACCAAAATACGCATTTTTTAGATACTGTGGAAAGTCTATCCAAAGCGGTAATCCACTAGCTGCTTATCTTAAGTGAAACTGCCAGAGGTTTCTTGAAGTTGCTGATGTGAGTCTAATTGTGACGAGGCATTGGCTACCTTAAGAGAGTCATACTGACTTTTGCCAAATGCTCACCATAATAGACATTTTTTTAGATACTGTGGCCAGTCTGCCCGAAGCGATACGCCACTAGTTGTTTAATTTAAGACAACCATCGTTACCCTTGCTAGGAGTTACTTGATGTTGCTGATTTAATTTTAATTGTGACGAGGCATTGGCAACCTTACGAGAGTCATAGTGATTCCTGGCAGTTCCTCACCAAAATACGCATTTTTTAGATACTGTGGAAAGTCTCTCCAAAGCGGTAATCCACTAGCGGTTTATCTTAAGAGAAACTGCCAGAGGTTTCTTGAAGTTCCTGAAGTGAGTCTAATTGTGACGAGGCATTGGCTACCTTAAGAGAGTCATAGTTACTCTTGCCAAATGCTCACCATAATAGACATTTTTTAGATACTGTGGCCAGTCTGCCCGAAGCGATACGCCACTAGTTGTTTAATTTAAGACAACCATCGTTACCCTTGCTAGGAGTTACTTGATGTTGCTGATTTAATTTTAATTGTGACGAGGCATTGGCAACCTTACGAGAGTCATACTGATTCCTGGCAGTTCCTCACCAAAATACGCATTTGTTAGATATTGTGGAAAGTCTCTCCGAAGAGGTAATCCACTAGCTGCTTATCTTAAGTGAAACTGCCAGAGATTTCTTGAAGTTGCTGATGTGAGTCTAATTGTGACGAGGCATTGGCTACCTTAAGAGAGTCATAGTGACTCTTGCCAAATGCCCACCATAATAGACATTTTTTTAGATACTGTGGCCAGTCTGCCCGAAGCGATACGCCACTAGTTGTTTAATTTAAGACAACCATTGTTACTCTTGCTCGGAGTTACTTGATGTTGCTGATTTAATTTTAATTGTGACGAGGCATTGGCAACCTTACGAGAGTCATAGTGATTCCTGGCAGTTCCTCACCAAAATACGCATTTTTTAGATACTGTGGAACGTCTCCCCAAAGCGGTAATCCACTAGCTGCTTATCTTAAGTGAAACTGCCAGAGGTTTCTTGAAGTTGCTGATGTGAGTCTAATTGTGACGAGGCATTGGCTACCTTAAGAGAGTCATAGTGACTCTTGCCAAATGCTCACCATAATAGACATTTTTTTTATACTGTGGCCAGTCTGCCCGAAGCGATACGCCACTAGTTGTTTAATTTAAGACAACCATCGTTACCCTTGCTAGGAGTTACTTGATGTTGCTGATTTAATTTTAATTGTGACGAGGCATTGGAAACCTTACGAGAGTCATAGTGATTCCTGGCAGTTCCTCACGAAAATACGCATTTTTTAGATACTGTGGAAAGTCTATCCAAAGCGGTAATCCACTAGCTGCTTATCTTAAGTGAAACTGCCAGAGGTTTCTTGAAGTTGCTGATGTGAGTCTAATTGTGACGAGGCATTGGCTACCTTAAGAGAGTCATACTGACTTTTGCCAAATGCTCACCATAATAGACATTTTTTTAGATACTGTGGCCAGTCTGCCCGAAGCGATACGCCACTAGTTGTTTAATTTAAGACAACCATCGTTACCCTTGCTAGGAGTTACTTGATGTTGCTGATTTAATTTTAATTGTGACGAGGCATTGGCAACCTTACGAGAGTCATAGTGATTCCTGGCAGTTCCTCACCAAAATACGCATTTTTTAGATACTGTGGAAAGTCTCTCCAAAGCGGTAATCCACTAGCGGTTTATCTTAAGAGAAACTGCCAGAGGTTTCTTGAAGTTCCTGAAGTGAGTCTAATTGTGACGAGGCATTGGCTACCTTAAGAGAGTCATAGTTACTCTTGCCAAATGCTCACCATAATAGACATTTTTTAGATACTGTGGCCAGTCTGCCCGAAGCGATACGCCACTAGTTGTTTAATTTAAGACAACCATCGTTACCCTTGCTAGGAGTTACTTGATGTTGCTGATTTAATTTTAATTGTGACGAGGCATTGGCAACCTTACGAGAGTCATACTGATTCCTGGCAGTTCCTCACCAAAATACGCATTTTTTAGATACTGTGGAAAGTCTATCCAAAGCGGTAATCCACTAGCTGCTTATCTTAAGTGAAACTGCCAGAGGTTTCTTGAAGTTGCTGATGTGAGTCTAATTGTGACGAGGCATTGGCTACCTTAAGAGAGTCATACTGACTTTTGCCAAATGCTCACCATAATAGACATTTTTTTAGATACTGTGGCCAGTCTGCCCGAAGCGATACGCCACTAGTTGTTTAATTTAAGACAACCATCGTTACCCTTGCTAGGAGTTACTTGATGTTGCTGATTTAATTTTAATTGTGACGAGGCATTGGCAACCTTACGAGAGTCATAGTGATTCCTGGCAGTTCCTCACCAAAATACGCATTTTTTAGATACTGTGGAAAGTCTCTTTAAAGCGGTAATCCACTAGCGGTTTATCTTAAGAGAAACTGCCAGAGGTTTCTTGAAGTTCCTGAAGTGAGTCTAATTGTGACGAGGCATTGGCTACCTTAAGAGAGTCATAGTTACTCTTGCCAAATGCTCACCATAATAGACATTTTTTAGATACTGTGGCCAGTCTGCCCGAAGCGATACGCCACTAGTTGTTTAATTTAAGACAACCATCGTTACCCTTGCTAGGAGTTACTTGATGTTGCTGATTTAATTTTAATTGTGACGAGGCATTGGCAACCTTACGAGAGTCATAGTGATTCCTGGCAGTTCCTCACCAAAATACGCATTTGTTAGATATTGTGGAAAGTCTCTCCGAAGCGGTAATCCACTAGCTGCTTATCTTAAGTGAAACTGCCAGAGGTTTCTTGAAGTTGCTGATGTGAGTCTAATTGTGACGAGGCATTGGCTACCTTAAGAGAGTCATAGTGACTCTTGCCAAATGCTCACCATAATAGACATTTTTTTTATACTGTGGCCAGTCTGCCCGAAGCGATACGCCACTAGTTGTTTAATTTAAGACAACCATCGTTACCCTTGCTAGGAGTTACTTGATGTTGCTGATTTAATTTTAATTGTGACGAGGCATTGGAAACCTTACGAGAGTCATAGTGATTCCTGGCAGTTCCTCACCAAAATACGCATTTTTTAGATACTGTGGAAAGTCTATCCAAAGCGGTAATCCACTAGCTGCTTATCTTAAGTGAAACTGCCAGAGGTTTCTTGAAGTTGCTGATGTGAGTCTAATTGTGACGAGGCATTGGCTACCTTAAGAGAGTCATACTGACTTTTGCCAAATGCTCACCATAATAGACATTTTTTTAGATACTGTGGCCAGTCTGCCCGAAGCGATACGCCACTAGTTGTTTAATTTAAGACAACCATCGTTACCCTTGCTAGGAGTTACTTGATGTTGCTGATTTAATTTTAATTGTGACGAGGCATTGGCAACCTTACGAGAGTCATAGTGATTCCTGGCAGTTCCTCACCAAAATACGCATTTTTTAGATACTGTGGAAAGTCTCTCCAAAGCGGTAATCCACTAGCGGTTTATCTTAAGAGAAACTGCCAGAGGTTTCTTGAAGTTCCTGAAGTGAGTCTAATTGTGACGAGGCATTGGCTACCTTAAGAGAGTCATAGTTACTCTTGCCAAATGCTCACCATAATAGACATTTTTTAGATACTGTGGCCAGTCTGCCCGAAGCGATACGCCACTAGTTGTTTAATTTAAGACAACCATCGTTACCCTTGCTAGGAGTTACTTGATGTTGCTGATTTAATTTTAATTGTGACGAGGCATTGGCAACCTTACGAGAGTCATACTGATTCCTGGCAGTTCCTCACCAAAATACGCATTTGTTAGATATTGTGGAAAGTCTCTCCGAAGAGGTAATCCACTAGCTGCTTATCTTAAGTGAAACTGCCAGAGATTTCTTGAAGTTGCTGATGTGAGTCTAATTGTGACGAGGCATTGGCTACCTTAAGAGAGTCATAGTGACTCTTGCCAAATGCCCACCATAATAGACATTTTTTTTAGATACTGTGGCCAGTCTGCCCGAATCATTACGCAATTAGTTGTTTAATTTAAGACAACCATTGTTACTCTTGCTCGGAGTTACTTGATGTTGCTGATTTAATTTTAATTGTGACGAGGCATTGGCAACCTTACGAGAGTCATAGTGATTCCTGGCAGTTCCTCACCAAAATACGCATTTTTTAGATACTGTGGAACGTCTCCCCAAAGCGGTAATCCACTAGCTGCTTATCTTAAGTGAAACTGCCAGAGGTTTCTTGAAGTTGCTGATGTGAGTCTAATTGTGACGAGGCATTGGCTACCTTAAGAGAGTCATAGTGACTCTTGCCAAATGCTCACCATAATAGACATTTTTTTTATACTGTGGCCAGTCTGCCCGAAGCGATACGCCACTAGTTGTTTAATTTAAGACAACCATCGTTACCCTTGCTAGGAGTTACTTGATGTTGCTGATTTAATTTTAATTGTGACGAGGCATTGGAAACCTTACGAGAGTCATAGTGATTCCTGGCAGTTCCTCACCAAAATACGCATTTTTTAGATACTGTGGAAAGTCTATCCAAAGCGGTAATCCACTAGCTGCTTATCTTAAGTGAAACTGCCAGAGGTTTCTTGAAGTTGCTGATGTGAGTCTAATTGTGACGAGGCATTGGCTACCTTAAGAGAGTCATACTGACTTTTGCCAAATGCTCACCATAATAGACATTTTTTTAGATACTGTGGCCAGTCTGCCCGAAGCGATACGCCACTAGTTGTTTAATTTAAGACAACCATCGTTACCCTTGCTAGGAGTTACTTGATGTTGCTGATTTAATTTTAATTGTGACGAGGCATTGGCAACCTTACGAGAGTCATAGTGATTCCTGGCAGTTCCTCACCAAAATACGCATTTTTTAGATACTGTGGAAAGTCTCTCCAAAGCGGTAATCCACTAGCGGTTTATCTTAAGAGAAACTGCCAGAGGTTTCTTGAAGTTCCTGAAGTGAGTCTAATTGTGACGAGGCATTGGCTACCTTAAGAGAGTCATAGTTACTCTTGCCAAATGCTCACCATAATAGACATTTTTTAGATACTGTGGCCAGTCTGCCCGAAGCGATACGCCACTAGTTGTTTAATTTAAGACAACCATCGTTACCCTTGCTAGGAGTTACTTGATGTTGCTGATTTAATTTTAATTGTGACGAGGCATTGGCAACCTTACGAGAGTCATACTGATTCCTGGCAGTTCCTCACCAAAATACGCATTTGTTAGATATTGTGGAAAGTCTCTCCGAAGAGGTAATCCACTAGCTGCTTATCTTAAGTGAAACTGCCAGAGATTTCTTGAAGTTGCTGATGTGAGTCTAATTGTGACGAGGCATTGGCTACCTTAAGAGAGTCATAGTGACTCTTGCCAAATGCCCACCATAATAGACATTTTTTTAGATACTGTGGCCAGTCTGCCCGAAGCGATACGCCACTAGTTGTTTAATTTAAGACAACCATTGTTACTCTTGCTCGGAGTTACTTGATGTTGCTGATTTAATTTTAATTGTGACGAGGCATTGGCAACCTTACGAGAGTCATAGTGATTCCTGGCAGTTCCTCACCAAAATACGCATTTTTTAGATACTGTGGAACGTCTCCCCAAAGCGGTAATCCACTAGCTGCTTATCTTAAGTGAAACTGCCAGAGGTTTCTTGAAGTTGCTGATGTGAGTCTAATTGTGACGAGGCATTGGCTACCTTAAGAGAGTCATAGTGACTCTTGCCAAATGCTCACCATAATAGACATTTTTTTTATACTGTGGCCAGTCTGCCCGAAGCGATACGCCACTAGTTGTTTAATTTAAGACAACCATCGTTACCCTTGCTAGGAGTTACTTGATGTTGCTGATTTAATTTTAATTGTGACGAGGCATTGGAAACCTTACGAGAGTCATAGTGATTCCTGGCAGTTCCTCACCAAAATACGCATTTTTTAGATACTGTGGAAAGTCTATCCAAAGCGGTAATCCACTAGCTGCTTATCTTAAGTGAAACTGCCAGAGGTTTCTTGAAGTTGCTGATGTGAGTCTAATTGTGACGAGGCATTGGCTACCTTAAGAGAGTCATACTGACTTTTGCCAAATGCTCACCATAATAGACATTTTTTTAGATACTGTGGCCAGTCTGCCCGAAGCGATACGCCACTAGTTGTTTAATTTAAGACAACCATCGTTACCCTTGCTAGGAGTTACTTGATGTTGCTGATTTAATTTTAATTGTGACGAGGCATTGGCAACCTTACGAGAGTCATAGTGATTCCTGGCAGTTCCTCACCAAAATACGCATTTTTTAGATACTGTGGAAAGTCTCTCCAAAGCGGTAATCCACTAGCGGTTTATCTTAAGAGAAACTGCCAGAGGTTTCTTGAAGTTCCTGAAGTGAGTCTAATTGTGACGAGGCATTGGCTACCTTAAGAGAGTCATAGTTACTCTTGCCAAATGCTCACCATAATAGACATTTTTTAGATACTGTGGCCAGTCTGCCCGAAGCGATATGCCACTAGTTGTTTAATTTAAGACAACCATCGTTACCCTTGCTAGGAGTTACTTGATGTTGCTGATTTAATTTTAATTGTGACGAGGCATTGGCAACCTTACGAGAGTCATACTGATTCCTGGCAGTTCCTCACCAAAATACGCATTTGTTAGATATTGTGGAAAGTCTCTCCGAAGAGGTAATCCACTAGCTGCTTATCTTAAGTGAAACTGCCAGAGATTTCTTGAAGTTGCTGATGTGAGTCTAATTGTGACGAGGCATTGGCTACCTTAAGAGAGTCATAGTGACTCTTGCCAAATGCCCACCATAATAGACATTTTTTTAGATACTGTGGCCAGTCTGCCCGAATCATTACGCAATTAGTTGTTTAATTTAAGACAACCATTGTTACTCTTGCTCGGAGTTACTTGATGTTGCTGATTTAATTTTAATTGTGACGAGGCATTGGCAACCTTACGAGAGTCATAGTGATTCCTGGCAGTTCCTCACCAAAATACGCATTTTTTAGATACTGTGGAACGTCTCCCCAAAGCGGTAATCCACTAGCTGCTTATCTTAAGTGAAACTGCCAGAGGTTCCTTGAAGTTGCTGATGTGAGTCTAATTGTGACGAGGCATTGGCTACCTTAAGAGAGTCATAGTGACTCTTGCCAAATGCTCACCATAATAGACATTTTTTTTATACTGTGGCCAGTATGCCCGAAGCGATACGCCACTAGTTGTTTAATTTAAGACAACCATCGTTACCCTTGCTAGGAGTTACTTGATGTTGCTGATTTAATTTTAATTGTGACGAGGCATTGGAAACCTTACGAGAGTCATAGTGATTCCTGGCAGTTCCTCACCAAAATACGCATTTTTTAGATACTGTGGAAAGTCTATCCAAAGCGGTAATCCACTAGCTGCTTATCTTAAGTGAAGCTGCCAGAGGTTTCTTGAAGTTGCTGATGTGAGTCTAATTGTGACGAGGCATTGGCTACCTTAAGAGAGTCATACTGACTTTTGCCAAATGCTCACCATAATAGACATTTTTTTAGATACTGTGGCCAGTCTGCCCGAAGCGATACGCCACTAGTTGTTTAATTTAAGACAACCATCGTTACCCTTGCTAGGAGTTACTTGATGTTGCTGATTTAATTTTAATTGTGACGAGGCATTGGCAACCTTACGAGAGTCATAGTGATTCCTGGCAGTTCCTCACCAAAATACGCATTTTTTAGATACTGTGGAAAGTCTCTCCAAAGCGGTAATCCACTAGCGGTTTATCTTAAGAGAAACTGCCAGAGGTTTCTTGAAGTTCCTGAAGTGAGTCTAATTGTGACGAGGCATTGGCTACCTTAAGAGAGTCATAGTTACTCTTGCCAAATGCTCACCATAATAGACATTTTTTAGATACTGTGGCCAGTCTGCCCGAAGCGATACGCCACTAGTTGTTTAATTTAAGACAACCATCGTTACCCTTGCTAGGAGTTACTTGATGTTGCTGATTTAATTTTAATTGTGACGAGGCATTGGCAACCTTACGAGAGTCATACTGATTCCTGGCAGTTCCTCACCAAAATACGCATTTTTTAGATACTGTGGAAAGTCTATCCAAAGCGGTAATCCACTAGCTGCTTATCTTAAGTGAAACTGCCAGAGGTTTCTTGAAGTTGCTGATGTGAGTCTAATTGTGACGAGGCATTGGCTACCTTAAGAGAGTCATACTGACTTTTGCCAAATGCTCACCATAATAGACATTTTTTTAGATACTGTGGCCAGTCTGCCCGAAGCGATACGCCACTAGTTGTTTAATTTAAGACAACCATCGTTACCCTTGCTAGGAGTTACTTGATGTTGCTGATTTAATTTTAATTGTGACGAGGCATTGGCAACCTTACGAGAGTCATAGTGATTCCTGGCAGTTCCTCACCAAAATACGCATTTTTTAGATACTGTGGAAAGTCTCTTTAAAGCGGTAATCCACTAGCGGTTTATCTTAAGAGAAACTGCCAGAGGTTTCTTGAAGTTCCTGAAGTGAGTCTAATTGTGACGAGGCATTGGCTACCTTAAGGGAGTCATAGTTACTCTTGCCAAATGCTCACCATAATAGACATTTTTTAGATACTGTGGCCAGTCTGCCGGAAGCGATACGCCACTAGTTGTTTAATTTAAGACAACCATCGTTACCCTTGCTAGGAGTTACTTGATGTTGCTGATTTAATTTTAATTGTGACGAGGCATTGGCAACCTTACGAGAGTCATAGTGATTCCTGGCAGTTCCTCACCAAAATACGCATTTGTTAGATATTGTGGAAAGTCTCTCCGAAGCGGTAATCCACTAGCTGCTTATCTTAAGTGAAACTGCCAGAGGTTTCTTGAAGTTGCTGATGTGAGTCTAATTGTGACGAGGCATTGGCTACCTTAAGAGAGTCATAGTGACTCTTGCCAAATGCTCACCATAATAGACATTTTTTTTATACTGTGGCCAGTCTGCCCGAAGCGATATGCCACTAGTTGTTTAATTTAAGACAACCATCGTTACCCTTGCTAGGAGTTACTTGATGTTGCTGATTTAATTTTAATTGTGACGAGGCATTGGAAACCTTACGAGAGTCATAGTGATTCCTGGCAGTTCCTCACCAAAATACGCATTTTTTAGATACTGTGGAAAGTCTATCCAAAGCGGTAATCCACTAGCTGCTTATCTTAAGTGAAACTGCCAGAGGTTTCTTGAAGTTGCTGATGTGAGTCTAATTGTGACGAGGCATTGGCTACCTTAAGAGAGTCATACTGACTTTTGCCAAATGCTCACCATAATAGACATTTTTTTAGATACTGTGGCCAGTCTGCCCGAAGCGATACGCCACTAGTTGTTTAATTTAAGACAACCATCGTTACCCTTGCTAGGAGTTACTTGATGTTGCTGATTTAATTTTAATTGTGACGAGGCATTGGCAACCTTACGAGAGTCATAGTGATTCCTGGCAGTTCCTCACCAAAATACGCATTTTTTAGATACTGTGGAAAGTCTCTCCAAAGCGGTAATCCACTAGCGGTTTATCTTAAGAGAAACTGCCAGAGGTTTCTTGAAGTTCCTGAAGTGAGTCTAATTGTGACGAGGCATTGGCTACCTTAAGAGAGTCATAGTTACTCTTGCCAAATGCTCACCATAATAGACATTTTTTAGATACTGTGGCCAGTCTGCCCGAAGCGATACGCCACTAGTTGTTTAATTTAAGACAACCATCGTTACCCTTGCTAGGAGTTACTTGATGTTGCTGATTTAATTTTAATTGTGACGAGGCATTGGAAACCTTACGAGAGTCATAGTGATTCCTGGCAGTTCCTCACCAAAATACGCATTTTTTAGATACTGTGGAAAGTCTATCCAAAGCGGTAATCCACTAGCTGCTTATCTTAAGTGAAACTGCCAGAGGTTTCTTGAAGTTGCTGATGTGAGTCTAATTGTGACGAGGCATTGGCTACCTTAAGAGAGTCATACTGACTTTTGCCAAATGCTCACCATAATAGACATTTTTTTAGATACTGTGGCCAGTCTGCCCGAAGCGATACGCCACTAGTTGTTTAATTTAAGACAACCATCGTTACCCTTGCTAGGAGTTACTTGATGTTGCTGATTTAATTTTAATTGTGACGAGGCATTGGCAACCTTACGAGAGTCATAGTGATTCCTGGCAGTTCCTCACCAAAATACGCATTTTTTAGATACTGTGGAAAGTCTCTCCAAAGCGGTAATCCACTAGCTGCTTATCTTAAGTGAAACTGCCAGAGGTTTCTTGAAGTTGCTGATGTGAGTCTAATTGTGACGAGGCATTGGCTACCTTAAGAGAGTCATACTGACTTTTGCCAAATGCTCACCATAATAGACATTTTTTTAGATACTGTGGCCAGTCTGCCCGAAGCGATACGCCACTAGTTGTTTAATTTAAGACAACCATCGTTACCCTTGCTAGGAGTTACTTGATGTTGCTGATTTAATTTTAATTGTGACGAGGCATTGGCAACCTTACGAGAGTCATAGTGATTCCTGGCAGTTCCTCACCAAAATACGCATTTTTTAGATACTGTGGAAAGTCTCTTTAAAGCGGTAATCCACTAGCGGTTTATCTTAAGAGAAACTGCCAGAGGTTTCTTGAAGTTCCTGAAGTGAGTCTAATTGTGACGAGGCATTGGCTACCTTAAGAGAGTCATAGTTACTCTTGCCAAATGCTCACCATAATAGACATTTTTTAGATACTGTGGCCAGTCTGCCCGAAGCGATACGCCACTAGTTGTTTAATTTAAGACAACCATCGTTACCCTTGCTAGGAGTTACTTGATGTTGCTGATTTAATTTTAATTGTGACGAGGCATTGGCAACCTTACGAGAGTCATACTGATTCCTGGCAGTTCCTCACCAAAATACGCATTTGTTAGATATTGTGGAAAGTCTCTCCGAAGAGGTAATCCACTAGCTGCTTATCTTAAGTGAAACTGCCAGAGATTTCTTGAAGTTGCTGATGTGAGTCTAATTGTGACGAGGCATTGGCTACCTTAAGAGAGTCATAGTGACTCTTGCCAAATGCCCACCATAATAGACATTTTTTTAGATACTGTGGCCAGTCTGCCCGAATCATTACGCAATTAGTTGTTTAATTTAAGACAACCATTGTTACTCTTGCTCGGAGTTACTTGATGTTGCTGATTTAATTTTAATTGTGATGAGGCATTGGCAACCTTACGAGAGTCGTAGTGATTCCTGGCAGTTCCTCACGAATATACGCATTTTTTAGATACTGTGGAAAGTCTCTCCAAAGCGGTAATCCACTAGCTGTTTGTCTTCAGAGAAACTGATAGAGGTTTCTTCAAGTTGCTGACGTGAGTCTAATTGTGGCGAGGCATTGGCTACCTTAAGAGAGTCATAGTTACTCTTGCCAAATGCTCACCATAATAGACATTTTTTAGATACTGTGGCCAGTCTGCCCGAAGCGATACGCCACTAGTTGTTTAATTTAAGACAACCATCGTTATCCTTGCTAGGAGTTACTTGATGTTGCTGATTTAATTTTAATTGTGACGAGGCATTGGCAACCTTACGAGAGTCACAGTGATTCCTGGCAGTTCCTCACCAAAATACGCATTTTTTAGATACTGTGGAAAGTCTCTCCAAAGCGGTAATCCACTAGCTGCTTATCTTAAGTGAAACTGCCAGAGGTTTCTTGAAGTTGCTGATGTGAGTCTAATTGTGACGAGGCATTTGCTACCTTAATAGAGTCATAGTGACTCTTGCCAAATGCACACCATAATAGACATTTTTTTAGATACTGTGGCCAGTCTGCCCGAATCATTACGCAATTAGTTGTTTAATTTAAGACAACCATTGTTACTATTGCTTGGAGTTACTTGATGTTGCTGATTTAATTTTAATTGTTATGAGGCATTGGCAACCTTACGAGAGTCGTAGTGATTCCTGGCAGTTCCTCACCAAAATACGCATTTTTTAGATACTGTGGAAAGTCTCTCCAAAGCGGTAATCCACTAGCTGCTTATCTTAAGTGAAACTGCCAGAGGTTTCTTGAAGTTGCTGATGTGAGTCTAATTTTGACGAGGCATTGGCTACCTTAAGAGAGTCATAGTGACTCTTGCCAAATGCTTACCATAATAGACATTTTTTTAGATACTGTGGCCAGTCTGCCCGAAGCGATACGCCACTAGTTGTTTAATTTAAGACAACCATCGTTACCCTTGCTAGGAGTTACTTGATGTTGCTGATTTAATTTTAATTGTGACGAGGCATTGGCAACCTTACGAGAGTCATAGTGATTCCTGGCAGTTCCTCACCAAAATACGCATTTTTTAGATACTGTGGAAAGTCTCTCCAAAGCGGTAATCCACTAGCTGCTTATCTTAAGTGAAACTGCCAGAGGTTTCTTGAAGTTGCTGATGTGAGTCTAATTGTGACGAGGCATTGGCTACCTTAAGAGAGTCATACTTGATTTTGCCAAATGCTCACCATAATAGACATTTTTTTAGATACTGTGGCCAGTCTGCCCGAAGCGATACGCCACTAGTTGTTTAATTTAAGACAACCATCGTTACCCTTGCTAGGAGTTACTTGATGTTGCTGATTTAATTTTAATTGTGACGAGGCATTGGCAACCTTACGAGAGTCATAGTGATTCCTGGCAGTTCCTCACCAAAATACGCATTTTTTAGATACTGTGGAAAGTCTCTTTAAAGCGGTAATCCACTAGCGGTTTATCTTAAGAGAAACTGCCAGAGGTTTCTTGAAGTTCCTGAAGTGAGTCTAATTGTGACGAGGCATTGGCTACCTTAAGAGAGTCATAGTTACTCTTGCCAAATGCTCACCATAATAGACATTTTTTAGATACTGTGGCCAGTCTGCCCGAAGCGATACGCCACTAGTTGTTTAATTTAAGACAACCATCGTTACCCTTGCTAGGAGTTACTTGATGTTGCTGATTTAATTTTAATTGTGACGAGGCATTGGCAACCTTACGAGAGTCATAGTGATTCCTGGCAGTTCCTCACCAAAATACGCATTTGTTAGATATTGTGGAAAGTCTCTCCGAAGCGGTAATCCACTAGCTGCTTATCTTAAGTGAAACTGCCAGAGGTTTCTTGAAGTTGCTGATGTGAGTCTAATTGTGACGAGGCATTGGCTACCTTAAGAGAGTCATAGTGACTCTTGCCAAATGCTCACAACAATAGACATTTTTTTTATACTGTGGCCAGTCTGCCCGAAGCGATACGCCACTAGTTGTTTAATTTAAGACAACCATCGTTACCCTTGCTAGGAGTTACTTGATGTTGCTGATTTAATTTTAATTGTGACGAGGCATTGGAAACCTTACGAGAGTCATAGTGATTCCTGGCAGTTCCTCACCAAAATACGCATTTTTTAGATACTGTGGAAAGTCTCTCCAAAGCGGTAATCCACTAGCGGTTTATCTTAAGAGAAACTGCCAGAGGTTTCTTGAAGTTCCTGAAGTGAGTCTAATTGTGACGAGGCATTGGCTACCTTAAGAGAGTCATAGTTACTCTTGCCAAATGCTCACCATAATAGACATTTTTTAGATACTGTGGCCAGTCTGCCCGAAGCGATACGCCACAAGTTGTTTAATTTAAGACAACCATCGTTACCCTTGCTAGGAGTTACTTGATGTTGCTGATTTAATTTTAATTGTGACGAGGCATTGGCAACCTTACGAGAGTCATACTGATTCCTGGCAGTTCCTCACCAAAATACGCATTTGTTAGATATTGTGGAAAGTCTCTCCGAAGAGGTAATCCACTAGCTGCTTATCTTAAGTGAAACTGCCAGAGATTTCTTGAAGTTGCTGATGTGAGTCTAATTGTGACGAGGCATTGGCTACCTTAAGAGAGTCATAGTGACTCTTGCCAAATGCCCACCATAATAGACATTTTTTTAGATACTGTGGCCAGTCTGCCCGAATCATTACGCAATTAGTTGTTTAATTTAAGACAACCATTGTTACTCTTGCTCGGAGTTACTTGATGTTGCTGATTTAATTTTAATTGTGATGAGGCATTGGCAACCTTACGAGAGTCGTAGTGATTCCTGGCAGTTCCTCACGAATATACGCATTTTTAGATACTGTGGAAAGTCTCTCCAAAGCGGTAATCCACTAGCTGTTTGTCTTCAGAGAAACTGATAGAGGTTTCTTCAAGTTGCTGACGTGAGTCTAATTGTGGCGAGGCATTGGCTACCTTAAGAGAGTCATAGTTACTCTTGCCAAATGCTCACCATAATAGACATTTTTTAGATACTGTGGCCAGTCTGCCCGAAGCGATACGCCACTAGTTGTTTAATTTAAGACAACCATCGTTATCCTTGCTAGGAGTTACTTGATGTTGCTGATTTAATTTTAATTGTGACGAGGCATTGGCAACCTTACGAGAGTCACAGTGATTCCTGGCAGTTCCTCACCAAAATACGCATTTTTTAGATACTGTGGAAAGTCTCTCCAAAGCGGTAATCCACTAGCTGCTTATCTTAAGTGAAACTGCCAGAGGTTTCTTGAAGTTGCTGATGTGAGTCTAATTGTGACGAGGCATTTGCTACCTTAATAGAGTCATAGTGACTCTTGCCAAATGCACACCATAATAGACATTTTTTTAGATACTGTGGCCAGTCTGCCCGAATCATTACGCAATTAGTTGTTTAATTTAAGACAACCATTGTTACTATTGCTTGGAGTTACTTGATGTTGCTGATTTAATTTTAATTGTTATGAGGCACTGGCAACCTTACGAGAGTCGTAGTGATTCCTGGCAGTTCCTCACCAAAATACGCATTTTTTAGATACTGTGGAAAGTCTCTCCAAAGCGGTAATCCACTAGCTGCTTATCTTAAGTGAAACTGCCAGAGGTTTCTTGAAGTTGCTGATGTGAGTCTAATTTTGACGAGGCATTGGCTACCTTAAGAGAGTCATAGTGACTCTTGCCAAATGCTTACCATAATAGACATTTTTTTAGATACTGTGGCCAGTCTGCCCGAAGCGATAGGCCACAAGTTGTTTAATTTAAGACATCCATCGTTACTCTTGCTAGGGGTTACTTGATGTTGCTGATTTAATTTTAATTGTGACAAGGCATTGGCAACCTTACGAGAGTCATAGTGATTCCTGGCAGTACCTCACCAAAACACGCATTATTTAGATACTGTGAAAAGTCTAACGAAAGCGGTAATCCACTAGCTGTTTATCTTAAGTGAAACTGCCAGAGGTTTCTTGAAGTTGCTGATGTGAGTCTAATTTTGACGAGGCATTGGCTACCTTAAGAGAGTCATAGTGACTCTTGCCAAATGCTTACCATAATAGACATTTTTTTAGATACTGTGGCCAGTCTGCCCGAAGCGATACGCCACTAGTTGTTTAATTTAAGACAACCATCGTTACCCTTGCTAGGAGTTACTTGATGTTGCTGATTTAATTTTAATTGTGACGAGGCATTGGCAACCTTACGAGAGTCATAGTGATTCCTGGCAGTTCCTCACCAAAATACGCATTTTTTAGATACTGTGGAAAGTCTCTTTAAAGCGGTAATCCACTAGCGGTTTATCTTAAGTGAAACTGCCAGAGGTTTCTTGAAGTTGCTGATGTGAGTCTAATTGTGACGAGGCATTTGCTACCTTAATAGAGTCATAGTGACTCTTGCCAAATGCACACCATAATAGACATTTTTTTAGATACTGTGGCCAGTCTGCCCGAATCATTACGCAATTAGTTGTTTAATTTAAGACAACCATTGTTACTATTGCTTGGAGTTACTTGATGTTGCTGATTTAATTTTAATTGTTATGAGGCATTGGCAACCTTACGAGAGTCGTAGTGATTCCTGGCAGTTCCTCACCAAAATACGCATTTTTTAGATACTGTGGAAAGTCTCTCCAAAGCGGTAATCCACTAGCTGCTTATCTTAAGTGAAACTGCCAGAGGTTTCTTGAAGTTGCTGATGTGAGTCTAATTTTGACGAGGCATTGGCTACCTTAAGAGAGTCATAGTGACTCTTGCCAAATGCTTACCATAATAGACATTTTTTTAGATACTGTGGCCAGTCTGCCCGAAGCGATAGGCCACAAGTTGTTTAATTTAAGACATCCATCGTTACTCTTGCTAGGGGTTACTTGATGTTGCTGATTTAATTTTAATTGTGACAAGGCATTGGCAACCTTACGAGAGTCATAGTGATTCCTGGCAGTACCTCACCAAAACACGCATTATTTAGATACTGTGAAAAGTCTAACGAAAGCGGTAATCCACTAGCTGTTTATCTTAAGTGAAACTGCCAGAGGTTTCTTGAAGTTGCTGATGTGAGTCTAATTTTGACGAGGCATTGGCTACCTTAAGAGAGTCATAGTGACTCTTGCCAAATGCTTACCATAATAGACATTTTTTTAGATACTGTGGCCAGTCTGCCCGAAGCGATACGCCACTAGTTGTTTAATTTAAGACAACCATCGTTACCCTTGCTAGGAGTTACTTGATGTTGCTGATTTAATTTTAATTGTGACGAGGCATTGGCAACCTTACGAGAGTCATAGTGATTCCTGGCAGTTCCTCACCAAAATACGCATTTTTTAGATACTGTGGAAAGTCTCTTTAAAGCGGTAATCCACTAGCGGTTTATCTTAAGAGAAACAGCCAGAGGTTTCTTGAAGTTCCTGAAGTGAGTCTAATTGTGACGAGGCATTGGCTACCTTAAGAGAGTCATAGTTACTCTTGCCAAATGCTCACCATAATAGACATTTTTTAGATACTGTGGCCAGTCTGCCCGAAGCGATACGCCACTAGTTGTTTAATTTAAGACAACCATCGTTATCCTTGCTAGGAGTTACTTGATGTTGCTGATTTAATTTTAATTGTGACGAGGCATTGGCAACCTTACGAGAGTCACAGTGATTCCTGGCAGTTCCTCACCAAAATACGCATTTTTTAGATACTGTGGAAAGCCTCTCCAAAGCGGTAATCCACTAGCTGCTTATCTTAAGTGAAACTGCCAGAGGTTTCTTGAAGTTGCTGATGTGAGTCTAATTGTGACGAGGCATTTGCTACCTTAATAGAGTCATAGTGACTCTTGCCAAATGCACACCATAATAGACATTTTTTTAGATACTGTGGCCAGTCTGCCCGAATCATTACGCAATTAGTTGTTTAATTTAAGACAACCATTGTTACTATTGCTTGGAGTTACTTGATGTTGCTGATTTAATTTTAATTGTTATGAGGCATTGGCAACCTTACGAGAGTCGTAGTGATTCCTGGCAGTTCCTCACCAAAATACGCATTTTTTAGATACTGTGGAAAGTCTCTCCAAAGCGGTAATCCACTAGCTGCTTATCTTAAGTGAAACTGCCAGAGGTTTCTTGAAGTTGCTGATGTAAGTCTAATTTTGACGAGGCATTGGCTACCTTAAGAGAGTCATAGTGACTCTTGCCAAATGCTTACCATAATAGACATTTTTTTAGATACTGTGGCCAGTCTGCCCGAAGCGATACGCCACTAGTTGTTTAATTTAAGACAACCATCGTTACCCTTGCTAGGAGTTACTTGATGTTGCTGATTTAATTTTAATCGTGACGAGGCATTGGCAACCTTACGAGAGTCATAGTGATTCCTGGCAGTTCCTCACCAAAATACGCATTTTTTAGATACTGTGGAAAGTCTCTCCAAAGCGGTAATCCACTAGCTGCTTATCTTAAGTGAAACTGCCAGAGGTTTCTTGAAGTTGCTGATGTGAGTCTAATTGTGACGAGGCATTGGCTACCTTAAGAGAGTCATACTGACTTTTGCCAAATGCTCACCATAATAGACATTTTTTTAGATACTGTGGCCAGTCTGCCCGAATCATTACGCAATTAGTTGTTTAATTTAAGACAACCATTGTTACTATTGCTTGGAGTTACTTGATGTTGCTGATTTAATTTTAATTGTGACGAGGCATTGGCAACCTTACGAGAGTCATAGTGATTCCTGGCAGTTCCTCACCAAAATACGCATTTTTTAGATACTGTGGAAAGTCTCTTTAAAGCGGTAATCCACTAGCGGTTTATCTTAAGAGAAACTGCCAGAGGTTTCTTGAAGTTCCTGAAGTGAGTCTAATTGTGACGAGGCATTGGCTACCTTAAGAGAGTCATAGTTACTCTTGCCAAATGCTCACCATAATAGACATTTTTTAGATACTGTGGCCAGTCTGCCCGAAGCGATACGCCACTAGTTGTTTAATTTAAGACAACCATCGTTACCCTTGCTAGGAGTTACTTGATGTTGCTGATTTAATTTTAATTGTGACGAGGCATTGGCAACCTTACGAGAGTCATAGTGATTCCTGGCAGTTCCTCACCAAAATACGCATTTGTTAGATATTGTGGAAAGTCTCTCCGAAGCGGTAATCCACTAGCTGCTTATCTTAAGTGAAACTGCCAGAGGTTTCTTGAAGTTGCTGATGTGAGTCTAATTGTGACGAGGCATTGGCTACCTTAAGAGAGTCATAGTGACTCTTGCCAAATGCTCACCATAATAGACATTTTTTTTATACTGTGGCCAGTCTGCCCGAAGCGATACGCCACTAGTTGTTTAATTTAAGACAACCATCGTTACCCTTGCTAGGAGTTACTTGGTGTTGCTGATTTAATTTTAATTGTGACGAGGCATTGGAAACCTTACGAGAGTCATAGTGATTCCTGGCAGTTCCTCACCAAAATACGCATTTTTTAGATACTGTGGAAAGTCTATCCAAAGCGGTAATCCACTAGCTGCTTATCTTAAGTGAAACTGCCAGAGGTTTCTTGAAGTTGCTGATGTGAGTCTAATTGTGACGAGGCATTTGCTACCTTAAGAGAGTCATACTGACTTTTGCCAAATGCTCACCATAATAGACATTTTTTTAGATACTGTGGCCAGTCTGCCCGAAGCGATACGCCACTAGTTGTTTAATTTAAGACAACCATCGTTACCCTTGCTAGGAGTTACTTGATGTTGCTGATTTAATTTTAATTGTGACGAGGCATTGGCAACCTTACGAGAGTCATAGTGATTCCTGGCAGTTCCTCACCAAAATACGCATTTTTTAGATACTGTGGAAAGTCTCTCCAAAGCGGTAATCCACTAGCGGTTTATCTTAAGAGAAACTGCCAGAGGTTTCTTGAAGTTCCTGAAGTGAGTCTAATTGTGACGAGGCATTGGCTACCTTAAGAGAGTCATAGTTACTCTTGCCAAATGCTCACCATAATAAACATTTTTTAGATACTGTGGCCAGTCTGCCCGAAGCGATACGCCACTAGTTGTTTAATTTAAGACAACCATCGTTACCCTTGCTAGGAGTTACTTGATGTTGCTGATTTAATTTTAATTGTGACGAGGCATTGGAAACCTTACGAGAGTCATAGTGATTCCTGGCAGTTCCTCACCAAAATACGCATTTTTTAGATACTGTGGAAAGTCTATCCAAAGCGGTAATCCACTAGCTGCTTATCTTAAGTGAAACTGCCAGAGGTTTCTTGAAGTTGCTGATGTGAGTCTAATTGTGACGAGGCATTGGCTACCTTAAGAGAGTCATACTGACTTTTGCCAAATGCTCACCATAATAGACATTTTTTTAGATACTGTGGCCAGTCTGCCCGAAGCGATACGCCACTAGTTGTTTAATTTAAGACAACCATCGTTACCCTTGCTAGGAGTTACTTGATGTTGCTGATTTAATTTTAATTGTGACGAGGCATTGGCAACCTTACGAGAGTCATAGTGATTCCTGGCAGTTCCTCACCAAAATACGCATTTTTTAGATACTGTGGAAAGTCTCTTTAAAGCGGTAATCCACTAGCGGTTTATCTTAAGAGAAACTGCCAGAGGTTTCTTGAAGTTCCTGAAGTGAGTCTAATTGTGACGAGGCATTGGCTACCTTAAGAGAGTCATAGTTACTCTTGCCAAATGCTCACCATAATAGACATTTTTTAGATACTGTGGCCAGTCTGCCCGAAGCGATACGCCACTAGTTGTTTAATTTAAGACAACCATCGTTACCCTTGCTATGAGTTACTTGATGTTGCTGATTTAATTTTAATTGTGACGAGGCATTGGCAACCTTACGAGAGTCATAGTGATTCCTGGCAGTTCCTCACCAAAATACGCATTTGTTAGATATTGTGGAAAGTCTCTCCGAAGCGGTAATCCACTAGCTGCTTATCTTAAGTGAAACTGCCAGAGGTTTCTTGAAGTTGCTGATGTGAGTCTAATTGTGACGAGGCATTGGCTACCTTAAGAGAGTCATAGTGACTCTTGCCAAATGCTCACCATAATAGACATTTTTTTTATACTGTGGCCAGTCTGCCCGAAGCGATACGCCACTAGTTGTTTAATTTAAGACAACCATCGTTACCCTTGCTAGGAGTTACTTGGTGTTGCTGATTTAATTTTAATTGTGACGAGGCATTGGAAACCTTACGAGAGTCATAGTGATTCCTGGCAGTTCCTCACCAAAATACGCATTTTTTAGATACTGTGGAAAGTCTATCCAAAGCGGTAATCCACTAGCTGCTTATCTTAAGTGAAACTGCCAGAGGTTTCTTGAAGTTGCTGATGTGAGTCTAATTGTGACGAGGCATTTGCTACCTTAAGAGAGTCATACTGACTTTTGCCAAATGCTCACCATAATAGACATTTTTTTAGATACTGTGGCCAGTCTGCCCGAAGCGATACGCCACTAGTTGTTTAATTTAAGACAACCATCGTTACCCTTGCTATGAGTTACTTGATGTTGCTGATTTAATTTTAATTGTGACGAGGCATTGGCAACCTTACGAGAGTCATAGTGATTCCTGGCAGTTCCTCACCAAAATACGCATTTTTTAGATACTGTGGAAAGTCTCTCCAAAGCGGTAATCCACTAGCGGTTTATCTTAAGAGAAACTGCCAGAGGTTTCTTGAAGTTCCTGAAGTGAGTCTAATTGTGACGAGGCATTGGCTACCTTAAGAGAGTCATAGTTACTCTTGCCAAATGCTCACCATAATAGACATTTTTTAGATACTGTGGCCAGTCTGCCCGAAGCGATACGCCACTAGTTGTTTAATTTAAGACAACCATCGTTACCCTTGCTAGGAGTTACTTGATGTTGCTGATTTAATTTTAATTGTGACGAGGCATTGGAAACCTTACGAGAGTCATAGTGATTCCTGGCAGTTCCTCACCAAAATACGCATTTTTTAGATACTGTGGAAAGTCTATCCAAAGCGGTAATCCACTAGCTGCTTATCTTAAGTGAAACTGCCAGAGGTTTCTTGAAGTTGCTGATGTGAGTCTAATTGTGACGAGGCATTGGCTACCTTAAGAGAGTCATACTGACTTTTGCCAAATGCTCACCATAATAGACATTTTTTTAGATACTGTGGCCAGTCTGCCCGAAGCAATACGCCACTAGTTGTTTAATTTAAGACAACCATCGTTACCCTTGCTAGGAGTTACTTGATGTTGCTGATTTAATTTTAATTGTGACGAGGCATTGGCAACCTTACGAGAGTCATAGTGATTCCTGGCAGTTCCTCACCAAAATACGCATTTTTTAGATACTGTGGAAAGTCTCTTTAAAGCGGTAATCCACTAGCGGTTTATCTTAAGAGAAACTGCCAGAGGTTTCTTGAAGTTCCTGAAGTGAGCCTAATTGTGACGAGGCATTGGCTACCTTAAGAGAGTCATAGTTACTCTTGCCAAATGCTCACCATAATAGACATTTTTTAGATACTGTGGCCAGTCTGCCGGAAGCGATACGCCACTAGTTGTTTAATTTAAGACAACCATCGTTACCCTTGCTAGGAGTTACTTGATGTTGCTGATTTAATTTTAATTGTGACGAGGCATTGGCAACCTTACGAGAGTCATAGTGATTCCTGGCAGTTCCTCACCAAAATACGCATTTGTTAGATATTGTGGAAAGTCTCACCGAAGCGGTAATCCACTAGCTGCTTATCTTAAGTGAAACTGCCAGAGGTTTCTTGAAGTTGCTGATGTGAGTCTAATTGTGACGAGGCATTGGCTACCTTAAGAGAGTCATACTGACTTTTGCCAAATGCTCACCATAATAGACATTTTTTTAGATACTGTGGCCAGTCTGCCCGAAGCGATACGCCACTAGTTGTTTAATTTAAGACAACCATCGTTACCCTTGCTAGGAGTTACTTGATGTTGCTGATTTAATTTTAATTGTGACGAGGCATTGGCAACCTTACGAGAGTCATAGTGATTCCTGGCAGTTCCTCACCAAAATACGCATTTTTTAGATACTGTGGAAAGTCTCTTTAAAGCGGTAATCCACTAGCGGTTTATCTTAAGAGAAACTGCCAGAGGTTTCTTGAAGTTCCTGAAGTGAGTCTAATTGTGACGAGGCATTGGCTACCTTAAGAGAGTCATAGTTACTCTTGCCAAATGCTCACCATAATAGACATTTTTTAGATACTGTGGCCAGTCTGCCCGAAGCGATACGCCACTAGTTGTTTAATTTAAGACAACCATCGTTACCCTTGCTAGGAGTTACTTGATGTTGCTGATTTAATTTTAATTGTGACGAGGCATTGGCAACCTTACGAGAGTCATAGTGATTCCTGGCAGTTCCTCACCAAAATACGCATTTGTTAGATATTGTGGAAAGTCTCTCCGAAGCGGTAATCCACTAGCTGCTTATCTTAAGTAAAACTGCCAGAGGTTTCTTGAAGTTGCTGATGTGAGTCTAATTGTGACGAGGCATTGGCTACCTTAAGAGAGTCATAGTGACTCTTGCCAAATGCTCACCATAATAGACATTTTTTTTATACTGTGGCCAGTCTGCCGGAAGCGATACGCCACTAGTTGTTTAATTTAAGACAACCATCGTTACCCTTGCTAGGAGTTACTTGATGTTGCTGATTTAATTTTAATTGTGACGAGGCATTGGCAACCTTACGAGAGTCATAGTGATTCCTGGCAGTTCCTCACCAAAATACGCATTTGTTAGATATTGTGGAAAGTCTCTCCGAAGCGGTAATCCACTAGCTGCTTATCTTAAGTGAAACTGCCAGAGGTTTCTTGAAGTTGCTGATGTGAGTCTAATTGTGACGAGGCATTGGCTACCTTAAGAGAGTCATACTGACTTTTGCCAAATGCTCACCATAATAGACATTTTTTTTATACTGTGGCCAGTCTGCCCGAAGCGATACGCCACTAGTTGTTTAATTTAAGACAACCATCGTTACCCTTGCTAGGAGTTACTTGATGTTGCTGATTTAATTTTAATTGTGACGAGGCATTGGCAACCTTACGAGAGTCATAGTGATTCCTGGCAGTTCCTCACCAAAATACGCATTTTTTAGATACTGTGGAAAGTCTCTTTAAAGCGGTAATCCACTAGCGGTTTATCTTAAGAGAAACTGCCAGAGGTTTCTTGAAGTTCCTGAAGTGAGTCTAATTGTGACGAGGCATTGGCTACCTTAAGAGAGTCATAGTTACTCTTGCCAAATGCTCACCATAATAGACATTTTTTAGATACTGTGGCCAGTCTGCCCGAAGCGATACGCCACTAGTTGTTTAATTTAAGACAACCATCGTTACCCTTGCTAGGAGTTACTTGATGTTGCTGATTTAATTTTAATTGTGACGAGGCATTGGCAACCTTACGAGAGTCATAGTGATTCCTGGCAGTTCCTCACCAAAATACGCATTTGTTAGATATTGTGGAAAGTCTCTCCGAAGCGGTAATCCACTAGCTGCTTATCTTAAGTAAAACTGCCAGAGGTTTCTTGAAGTTGCTGATGTGAGTCTAATTGTGACGAGGCATTGGCTACCTTAAGAGAGTCATAGTGACTCTTGCCAAATGCTCACCATAATAGACATTTTTTTTATACTGTGGCCAGTCTGCCCGAAGCGATACGCCACTAGTTGTTTAATTTAAGACAACCATCGTTACCCTTGCTAGGAGTTACTTGATGTTGCTGATTTAATTTTAATTGTGACGAGGCATTGGAAACCTTACGAGAGTCATAGTGATTCCTGGCAGTTCCTCACCAAAATACGCATTTTTTAGATACTGTGGAAAGTCTATCCAAAGCGGTAATCCACTAGCTGCTTATCTTAAGTGAAACTGCCAGAGGTTTCTTGAAGTTGCTGATGTGAGTCTAATTGTGACGAGGCATTGGCTACCTTAAGAGAGTCATACTGACTTTTGCCAAATGCTCACCATAATAGACATTTTTTTAGATACTGTGGCCAGTCTGCCCGAAGCGATACGCCACTAGTTGTTTAATTTAAGACAACCATCGTTACCCTTGCTAGGAGTTACTTGATGTTGCTGATTTAATTTTAATTGTGACGAGGCATTGGCAACCTTACGAGAGTCATAGTGATTCCTGGCAGTTCCTCACCAAAATACGCATTTTTTAGATACTGTGGAAAGTCTCTTTAAAGCGGTAATCCACTAGCGGTTTATCTTAAGAGAAACTGCCAGAGGTTTCTTGAAGTTCCTGAAGTGAGCCTAATTGTGACGAGGCATTGGCTACCTTAAGAGAGTCATAGTTACTCTTGCCAAATGCTCACCATAATAGACATTTTTTAGATACTGTGGCCAGTCTGCCGGAAGCGATACGCCACTAGTTGTTTAATTTAAGACAACCATCGTTACCCTTGCTAGGAGTTACTTGATGTTGCTGATTTAATTTTAATTGTGACGAGGCATTGGCAACCTTACGAGAGTCATAGTGATTCCTGGCAGTTCCTCACCAAAATACGCATTTTTTAGATACTGTGGAAAGTCTCTTTAAAGCGGTAATCCACTAGCGGTTTATCTTAAGAGAAACTGCCAGAGGTTTCTTGAAGTTCCTGAAGTGAGCCTAATTGTGACGAGGCATTGGCTACCTTAAGAGAGTCATAGTTACTCTTGCCAAATGCTCACCATAATAGACATTTTTTAGATACTGTGGCCAGTCTGCCCGAAGCGATACGCCACTAGTTGTTTAATTTAAGACAACCATCGTTACCCTTGCTAGGAGTTACTTGATGTTGCTGATTTAATTTTAATTGTGACGAGGCATTGGCAACCTTACGAGAGTCATAGTGATTCCTGGCAGTTCCTCACCAAAATACGCATTTGTTAGATATTGTGGAAAGTCTCTCCGAAGCGGTAATCCACTAGCTGCTTATCTTAAGTGAAACTGCCAGAGGTTTCTTGAAGTTGCTGATGTGAGTCTAATTGTGACGAGGCATTGTCTACCTTAAGAGAGTCATAGTGACTCTTGCCAAATGCTCACCATAATAGACATTTTTTTTATACTGTGGCCAGTCTGCCCGAAGCGATACGCCACTAGTTGTTTAATTTAAGACAACCATCGTTACCCTTGCTAGGAGTTACTTGATGTTGCTGATTTAATTTTAATTGTGACGAGGCATTGGAAACCTTACGAGAGTCATAGTGATTCCTGGCAGTTCCTCACCAAAATACGCATTTTTTAGATACTGTGGAAAGTCTATCCAAAGCGGTAATCCACTAGCTGCTTATCTTAAGTGAAACTGCCAGAGGTTTCTTGAAGTTGCTGATGTGAGTCTAATTGTGACGAGGCATTGGCTACCTTAAGAGAGTCATACTGACTTTTGCCAAATGCTCACCATAATAGACATTTTTTTAGATACTGTGGCCAGTCTGCCCGAAGCGATACGCCACTAGTTGTTTAATTTAAGACAACCATCGTTACCCTTGCTAGGAGTTACTTGATGTTGCTGATTTAATTTTAATTGTGACGAGGCATTGGCAACCTTACGAGAGTCATAGTGATTCCTGGCAGTTCCTCACCAAAATACGCATTTTTTAGATACTGTGGAAAGTCTCTTTAAAGCGGTAATCCACTAGCGGTTTATCTTAAGAGAAACTGCCAGAGGTTTCTTGAAGTTCCTGAAGTGAGCCTAATTGTGACGAGGCATTGGCTACCTTAAGAGAGTCATAGTTACTCTTGCCAAATGCTCACCATAATAGACATTTTTTAGATACTGTGGCCAGTCTGCCGGAAGCGATACGCCACTAGTTGTTTAATTTAAGACAACCATCGTTACCCTTGCTAGGAGTTACTTGATGTTGCTGATTTAATTTTAATTGTGACGAGGCATTGGCAACCTTACGAGAGTCATAGTGATTCCTGGCAGTTCCTCACCAAAATACGCATTTTTTAGATACTGTGGAAAGTCTCTTTAAAGCGGTAATCCACTAGCGGTTTATCTTAAGAGAAACTGCCAGAGGTTTCTTGAAGTTCCTGAAGTGAGCCTAATTGTGACGAGGCATTGGCTACCTTAAGAGAGTCATAGTTACTCTTGCCAAATGCTCACCATAATAGACATTTTTTAGATACTGTCGCCAGTCTGCCGGAAGCGATACGCCACTAGTTGTTTAATTTAAGACAACCATCGTTACCCTTGCTAGGAGTTACTTGATGTTGCTGATTTAATTTTAATTGTGACGAGGCATTGGCAACCTTACGAGAGTCATAGTGATTCCTGGCAGTTCCTCACCAAAATACGCATTTGTTAGATATTGTGGAAAGTCTCTCCGAAGCGGTAATCCACTAGCTGCTTATCTTAAGTGAAACTGCCAGAGGTTTCTTGAAGTTGCTGATGTGAGTCTAATTGTGACGAGGCATTGGCTACCTTAAGAGAGTCATACTGACTTTTGCCAAATGCTCACCATAATAGACATTTTTTTTATACTGTGGCCAGTCTGCCCGAAGCGATACGCCACTAGTTGTTTAATTTAAGACAACCATCGTTACCCTTGCTAGGAGTTACTTGATGTTGCTGATTTAATTTTAATTGTGACGAGGCATTGGCAACCTTACGAGAGTCATAGTGATTCCTGGCAGTTCCTCACCAAAATACGCATTTGTTAGATATTGTGGAAAGTCTCTCCGAAGCGGTAATCCACTAGCTGCTTATCTTAAGTGAAACTGCCAGAGGTTTCTTGAAGTTGCTGATGTGAGTCTAATTGTGACGAGGCATTGGCTACCTTAAGAGAGTCATAGTGACTCTTGCCAAATCCTCACCATAATAGACATTTTTTTTATACTGTGGCCAGTCTGCCCGAAGCGATACGCCACTAGTTGTTTAATTTAAGACAACCATCGTTACCCTTGCTAGGAGTTACTTGATGTTGCTGATTTAATTTTAATTGTGACGAGGCATTGGAAACCTTACGAGAGTCATAGTGATTCCTGGCAGTTCCTCACCAAAATACATATTTTTTAGATACTGTGGAAAGTCTATCCAAAGCGGTAATCCACTAGCTGCTTATCTTAAGTGAAACTGCCAGAGGTTTCTTGAAGTTGCTGATGTGAGTCTAATTGTGACGAGGCATTGGCTACCTTAAGAGAGTCATACTGACTTTTGCCAAATGCTCACCATAATAGACATTTTTTTAGATACTGTGGCCAGTCTGCCCGAAGCGATACGCCACTAGTTGTTTAATTTAAGACAACCATCGTTACCCTTGCTAGGAGTTACTTGATGTTGCTGATTTAATTTTAATTGTGACGAGGCATTGGCAACCTTACGAGAGTCATAGTGATTCCTGGCAGTTCCTCACCAAAATACGCATTTTTTAGATACTGTGGAAAGTCTCTTTAAAGCGGTAATCCACTAGCGGTTTATCTTAAGAGAAACTGCCAGAGGTTTCTTGAAGTTCCTGAAGTGAGCCTAATTGTGACGAGGCATTGGCTACCTTAAGAGAGTCATAGTTACTCTTGCCAAATGCTCACCATAATAGACATTTTTTAGATACTGTGGCCAGTCTGCCGGAAGCGATACGCCACTAGTTGTTTAATTTAAGACAACCATCGTTACCCTTGCTAGGAGTTACTTGATGTTGCTGATTTAATTTTAATTGTGACGAGGCATTGGCAACCTTACGAGAGTCATAGTTATTCCTGGCAGTTCCTCACCAAAATACGCATTTGTTAGATATTGTGGAAAGTCTCTCCGAAGCGGTAATCCACTAGCTGCTTATCTTAAGTGAAACTGCCAGAGGTTTCTTGAAGTTGCTGATGTGAGTCTAATTGTGACGAGGCATTGGCTACCTTAAGAGAGTCATACTGACTTTTGCCAAATGCTCACCATAATAGACATTTTTTTTATACTGTGGCCAGTCTGCCCGAAGCGATACGCCACTAGTTGTTTAATTTAAGACAACCATCGTTACCCTTGCTAGGAGTTACTTGTTGTTGCTGATTTAATTTTAATTGTGACGAGGCATTGGCAACCTTACGAGAGTCATAGTGATTCCTGGCAGTTCCTCACCAAAATACGCATTTTTTAGATACTGTGGAAAGTCTCTTTAAAGTGGTAATCCACTAGCGGTTTATCTTAAGAGAAACTGCCAGAGGTTTCTTGAAGTTCCTGAAGTGAGTCTAATTGTGACGAGGCATTGGCTACCTTAAGAGAGTCATAGTTACTCTTGCCAAATGCTCACCATAATAGACATTTTTTAGATACTGTGGCCAGTCTGCCGGAAGCGATACGCCACTAGTTGTTTAATTTAAGACAACCATCGTTACCCTTGCTAGGAGTTACTTGATGTTGCTGATTTAATTTTAATTGTGACGAGGCATTGGCAACCTTACGAGAGTCATAGTGATTCCTGGCAGTTCCTCACCAAAATACGCATTTGTTAGATATTGTGAAAAGTCTCTCCGAAGCGGTAATCCACTAGCTGCTTATCTTAAGTGAAACTGCCAGAGGTTTCTTGAAGTTGCTGATGTGAGTCTAATTGTGACGAGGCATTGGCTACCTTAAGAGAGTCATACTGACTTTTGCCAAATGCTCACCATAATAGACATTTTTTTTATACTGTGGCCAGTCTGCCCGAAGCGATACGCCACTAGTTGTTTAATTTAAGACAACCATCGTTACCCTTGCTAGGAGTTACTTGATGTTGCTGATTTAATTTTAATTGTGACGAGGCATTGGCAACCTTACGAGAGTCATAGTGATTCCTGGCAGTTCCTCACCAAAATACGCATTTTTTAGATACTGTGGAAAGTCTCTTTAAAGCGGTAATCCACTAGCGGTTTATCTTAAGAGAAACTGCCAGAGGTTTCTTGAAGTTCCTGAAGTGAGTCTAATTGTGACGAGGCATTGGCTACCTTAAGAGAGTCATAGTTACTCTTGCCAAATGCTCACCATAATAGACATTTTTTAGATACTGTGGCCAGTCTGCCCGAAGCGATACGCCACTAGTTGTTTAATTTAAGACAACCATCGTTACCCTTGCTAGGAGTTACTTGATGTTGCTGATTTAATTTTAATTGTGACGAGGCATTGGCAACCTTACGAGAGTCATAGTGATTCCTGGCAGTTCCTCACCAAAATACGCATTTGTTAGATATTGTGGAAAGTCTCTCCGAAGCGGTAATCCACTAGCTGCTTATCTTAAGTGAAACTGCCAGAGGTTTCTTGAAGTTGCTGATGTGAGTCTAATTGTGACGAGGCATTGGCTACCTTAAGAGAGTCATAGTGACTCTTGCCAAATGCTCACCATAATAGACATTTTTTTTATACTGTGGCCAGTCTGCCCGAAGCGATACGCCACTAGTTGTTTAATTTAAGACAACCATCGTTACCCTTGCTAGGAGTTACTTGATGTTGCTGATTTAATTTTAATTGTGACGAGGCATTGGAAACCTTACGAGAGTCATAGTGATTCCTGGCAGTTCCTCACCAAAATACGCATTTTTTAGATACTGTGGAAAGTCTATCCAAAGCGGTAATCCACTAGCTGCTTATCTTAAGTGAAACTGCCAGAGGTTTCTTGAAGTTGCTGATGTGAGTCTAATTGTGACGAGGCATTGGCTACCTTAAGAGAGTCATACTGACTTTTGCCAAATGCTCACCATAATAGACATTTTTTTAGATACTGTGGCCAGTCTGCCCGAAGCGATACGCCACTAGTTGTTTAATTTAAGACAACCATCGTTACCCTTGCTAGGAGTTACTTGATGTTGCTGATTTAATTTTAATTGTGACGAGGCATTGGCAACCTTACGAGAGTCATAGTGATTCCTGGCAGTTCCTCACCAAAATACGCATTTTTTAGATACTGTGGAAAGTCTCTTTAAAGCGGTAATCCACTAGCGGTTTATCTTAAGAGAAACTGCCAGAGGTTTCTTGAAGTTCCTGAAGTGAGCCTAATTGTGACGAGGCATTGGCTACCTTAAGAGAGTCATAGTTACTCTTGCCAAATGCTCACCATAATAGACATTTTTTAGATACTGTCGCCAGTCTGCCGGAAGCGATACGCCACTAGTTGTTTAATTTAAGACAACCATCGTTACCCTTGCTAGGAGTTACTTGATGTTGCTGATTTAATTTTAATTGTGACGAGGCATTGGCAACCTTACGAGAGTCATAGTGATTCCTGGCAGTTCCTCACCAAAATACGCATTTGTTAGATATTGTGGAAAGTCTCTCCGAAGCGGTAATCCACTAGCTGCTTATCTTAAGTGAAACTGCCAGAGGTTTCTTGAAGTTGCTGATGTGAGTCTAATTGTGACGAGGCATTGGCTACCTTAAGAGAGTCATAGTGACTCTTGCCAAATGCTCACCATAATAGACATTTTTTTTATACTGTGGCCAGTCTGCCCGAAGCGATACGCCACTAGTTGTTTAATTTAAGACAACCATCGTTACCCTTGCTAGGAGTTACTTGATGTTGCTGATTTAATTTTAATTGTGACGAGGCATTGGAAACCTTACGAGAGTCATAGTGATTCCTGGCAGTTCCTCACCAAAATACGCATTTTTTAGATACTGTGGAAAGTCTATCCAAAGCGGTAATCCACTAGCTGCTTATCTTAAGTGAAACTGCCAGAGGTTTCTTGAAGTTGCTGATGTGAGTCTAATTGTGACGAGGCATTGGCTACCTTAAGAGAGTCATACTGACTTTTGCCAAATGCTCACCATAATAGACATTTTTTTAGATACTGTGGCCAGTCTGCCCGAAGCGATACGCCACTAGTTGTTTAATTTAAGACAACCATCGTTACCCTTGCTAGGAGTTACTTGATGTTGCTGATTTAATTTTAATTGTGACGAGGCATTGGCAACCTTACGAGAGTCATAGTGATTCCTGGCAGTTCCTCACCAAAATACGCATTTTTTAGATACTGTGGAAAGTCTCTCCAAAGCGGTAATCCACTAGCGGTTTATCTTAAGAGAAACTGCAGAGGTTTCTTGAAGTTCCTGAAGTGAGTCTAATTGTGACGAGGCATTGGCTACCTTAAGAGAGTCATAGTTACTCTTGCCAAATGCTCACCATAATAGACATTTTTTAGATACTGTGGCCAGTCTGCCCGAAGCGATACGCCACTAGTTGTTTAATTTAAGACAACCATCGTTACCCTTGCTAGGAGTTACTTGATGTTGCTGATTTAATTTTAATTGTGACGAGGCATTGGAAACCTTACGAGAGTCATAGTGATTCCTGGCAGTTCCTCACCAAAATACGCATTTTTTAGATACTGTGGAGAGTCTATCCAAAGCGGTAATCCACTAGCTGCTTATCTTAAGTGAAACTGCCAGAGGTGTCTTGAAGTTGCTGATGTGAGTCTAATTGTGACGAGGCATTGGCTACCTTAAGAGAGTCATAGTGACTCTTGCCAAATGCTCACCATAATAGACATTTTTTTTATACTGTGGCCAGTCTGCCCGAAGCGATACGCCACTAGTTGTTTAATTTAAGACAACCATCGTTACCCTTGCTAGGAGTTACTTGATGTTGCTGATTTAATTTTAATTGTGACGAGGCATTGGCAACCTTACGAGAGTCATAGTGATTCCTGGCAGTTCCTCACCAAAATACGCATTTGTTAGATATTGTGGAAAGTCTCTCCGAAGCGGTAATCCACTAGCTGCTTATCTTAAGTGAAACTGCCAGAGGTTTCTTGAAGTTGCTGATGTGAGTCTAATTGTGACGAGGCATTGGCTACCTTAAGAGAGTCATAGTGACTCTTGCCAAATGCTCACCATAATAGACATTTTTTTTATACTGTGGCCAGTCTGCCCGAAGCGATACGCCACTAGTTGTTTAATTTAAGACAACCATCGTTACCCTTGCTAGGAGTTACTTGATGTTGCTGATTTAATTTTAATTGTGACGAGGCATTGGCAACCTTACGAGAGTCATAGTGATTCCTGGCAGTTCCTCACCAAAATACGCATTTTTTAGATAATGTGGAAAGTCTATCCAAAGCGGTAATCCACTAGCTGCTTATCTTAAGTGAAACTGCCAGAGGTTTCTTGAAGTTGCTGATGTGAGTCTAATTGTGACGAGGCATTGGCTACCTTAAGAGAGTCATACTGACTTTTGCCAAATGCTCACCATAATAGACATTTTTTTAGATACTGTGGCCAGTCTGCCCGAAGCGATACGCCACTAGTTGTTTAATTTAAGACAACCATCGTTACCCTTGCTAGGAGTTACTTGATGTTGCTGATTTAATTTTAATTGTGACGAGGCATTGGCAACCTTACGAGAGTCATAGTGATTCCTGGCAGTTCCTCACCAAAATACGCATTTTTTAGATACTGTGGAAAGTCTCTCCAAAGCGGTAATCCACTAGCGGTTTATCTTAAGAGAAACTGCAGAGGTTTCTTGAAGTTCCTGAAGTGAGTCTAATTGTGACGAGGCATTGGCTACCTTAAGAGAGTCATAGTTACTCTTGCCAAATGCTCACCATAATAGACATTTTTTAGATACTGTGGCCAGTCTGCCCGAAGCGATACGCCACTAGTTGTTTAATTTAAGACAACCATCGTTACCCTTGCTAGGAGTTACTTGATGTTGCTGATTTAATTTTAATTGTGACGAGGCATTGGAAACCTTACGAGAGTCATAGTGATTCCTGGCAGTTCCTCACCAAAATACGCATTTTTTAGATACTGTGGAGAGTCTATCCAAAGCGGTAATCCACTAGCTGCTTATCTTAAGTGAAACTGCCAGAGGTGTCTTGAAGTTGCTGATGTGAGTCTAATTGTGACGAGGCATTGGCTACCTTAAGAGAGTCATAGTGACTCTTGCCAAATGCTCACCATAATAGACATTTTTTTTATACTGTGGCCAGTCTGCCCGAAGCGATACGCCACTAGTTGTTTAATTTAAGACAACCATCGTTACCCTTGCTAGGAGTTACTTGATGTTGCTGATTTAATTTTAATTGTGACGAGGCATTGGAAACCTTACGAGAGTCATAGTGATTCCTGGCAGTTCCTCACCAAAATACGCATTTTTTAGATACTGTGGAAAGTCTATCCAAAGCGGTAATCCACTAGCTGCTTATCTTAAGTGAAACTGCCAGAGGTTTCTTGAAGTTGCTGATGTGAGTCTAATTGTGACGAGGCATTGGCTACCTTAAGAGAGTCATACTGACTTTTGCCAAATGCTCACCATAATAGACATTTTTTTAGATACTGTGGCCAGTCTGCCCGAAGCGATACGCCACTAGTTGTTTAATTTAAGACAACCATCGTTACCCTTGCTAGGAGTTACTTGATGTTGCTGATTTAATTTTAATTGTGACGAGGCATTGGAAACCTTACGAGAGTCATAGTGATTCCTGGCAGTTCCTCACCAAAATACGCATTTTTTAGATACTGTGGAGAGTCTATCCAAAGCGGTAATCCACTAGCTGCTTATCTTAAGTGAAACTGCCAGAGGTGTCTTGAAGTTGCTGATGTGAGTCTAATTGTGACGAGGCATTGGCTACCTTAAGAGAGTCATAGTGACTCTTGCCAAATGCTCACCATAATAGACATTTTTTTTATACTGTGGCCAGTCTGCCCGAAGCGATACGCCACTAGTTGTTTAATTTAAGACAACCATCGTTACCCTTGCTAGGAGTTACTTGATGTTGCTGATTTAATTTTAATTGTGACGAGGCATTGGCAACCTTACGAGAGTCATAGTGATTCCTGGCAGTTCCTCACCAAAATACGCATTTGTTAGATATTGTGGAAAGTCTCTCCGAAGCGGTAATCCACTAGCTGCTTATCTTAAGTGAAACTGCCAGAGGTTTCTTGAAGTTGCTGATGTGAGTCTAATTGTGACGAGGCATTGGCTACCTTAAGAGAGTCATAGTGACTCTTGCCAAATGCTCACCATAATAGACATTTTTTTTATACTGTGGCCAGTCTGCCCGAAGCGATACGCCACTAGTTGTTTAATTTAAGACAACCATCGTTACCCTTGCTAGGAGTTACTTGATGTTGCTGATTTAATTTTAATTGTGACGAGGCATTGGCAACCTTACGAGAGTCATAGTGATTCCTGGCAGTTCCTCACCAAAATACGCATTTTTTAGATAATGTGGAAAGTCTATCCAAAGCGGTAATCCACTAGCTGCTTATCTTAAGTGAAACTGCCAGAGGTTTCTTGAAGTTGCTGATGTGAGTCTAATTGTGACGAGGCATTGGCTACCTTAAGAGAGTCATACTGACTTTTGCCAAATGCTCACCATAATAGACATTTTTTTAGATACTGTGGCCAGTCTGCCCGAAGCGATACGCCACTAGTTGTTTAATTTAAGACAACCATCGTTACCCTTGCTAGGAGTTACTTGATGTTGCTGATTTAATTTTAATTGTGACGAGGCATTGGCAACCTTACGAGAGTCATAGTGATTCCTGGCAGTTCCTCACCAAAATACGCATTTTTTAGATACTGTGGAAAGTCTCTCCAAAGCGGTAATCCACTAGCGGTTTATCTTAAGAGAAACTGCAGAGGTTTCTTGAAGTTCCTGAAGTGAGTCTAATTGTGACGAGGCATTGGCTACCTTAAGAGAGTCATAGTTACTCTTGCCAAATGCTCACCATAATAGACATTTTTTAGATACTGTGGCCAGTCTGCCCGAAGCGATACGCCACTAGTTGTTTAATTTAAGACAACCATCGTTACCCTTGCTAGGAGTTACTTGATGTTGCTGATTTAATTTTAATTGTGACGAGGCATTGGAAACCTTACGAGAGTCATAGTGATTCCTGGCAGTTCCTCACCAAAATACGCATTTTTTAGATACTGTGGAGAGTCTATCCAAAGCGGTAATCCACTAGCTGCTTATCTTAAGTGAAACTGCCAGAGGTGTCTTGAAGTTGCTGATGTGAGTCTAATTGTGACGAGGCATTGGCTACCTTAAGAGAGTCATAGTGACTCTTGCCAAATGCTCACCATAATAGACATTTTTTTTATACTGTGGCCAGTCTGCCCGAAGCGATACGCCACTAGTTGTTTAATTTAAGACAACCATCGTTACCCTTGCTAGGAGTTACTTGATGTTGCTGATTTAATTTTAATTGTGACGAGGCATTGGAAACCTTACGAGAGTCATAGTGATTCCTGGCAGTTCCTCACCAAAATACGCATTTTTTAGATACTGTGGAAAGTCTATCCAAAGCGGTAATCCACTAGCTGCTTATCTTAAGTGAAACTGCCAGAGGTTTCTTGAAGTTGCTGATGTGAGTCTAATTGTGACGAGGCATTGGCTACCTTAAGAGAGTCATACTGACTTTTGCCAAATGCTCACCATAATAGACATTTTTTTAGATACTGTGGCCAGTCTGCCCGAAGCGATACGCCACTAGTTGTTTAATTTAAGACAACCATCGTTACCCTTGCTAGGAGTTACTTGATGTGGCTGATTTAATTTTAATTGTGACGAGGCATTGGCAACCTTACGAGAGTCATAGTGATTCCTGGCAGTTCCTCACCAAAATACGCATTTTTTAGATACTGTGGAAAGTCTCTCCAAAGCGGTAATCCACTAGCGGTTTATCTTAAGAGAAACTGCCAGAGGTTTCTTGAAGTTCCTGAAGTGAGTCTAATTGTGACGAGGCATTGGCTGCCTTAAGAGAGTCATAGTTACTCTTGCCAAATGCTCACCATAATAGACATTTTTTAGATACTGTGGCCAGTCTGCCCGAAGCGATACGCCACTAGTTGTTTAATTTAAGACAACCATCGTTACCCTTGCTAGGAGTTACTTGATGTTGCTGATTTAATTTTAATTGTGACGAGGCATTGGAAACCTTACGAGAGTCATAGTGATTCCTGGCAGTTCCTCACCAAAATACGCATTTTTTAGATACTGTGGAAAGTCTATCCAAAGCGGTAATCCACTAGCTGCTTATCTTAAGTGAAACTGCCAGAGGTTTCTTGAAGTTGCTGATGTGAGTCTAATTGTGACGAGGCATTGGCTACCTTAAGAGAGTCATACTGACTTTTGCCAAATGCTCACCATAATAGACATTTTTTTAGATACTGTGGCCAGTCTGCCCGAAGCGATACGCCACTAGTTGTTTAATTTAAGACAACCATCGTTACCCTTGCTAGGAGTTACTTGATGTTGCTGATTTAATTTTAATTGTGACGAGGCATTGGCAACCTTACGAGAGTCATAGTGATTCCTGGCAGTTCCTCACCAAAATACGCATTTTTTAGATACTGTGGAAAGTCTCTTTAAAGCGGTAATCCACTAGCGGTTTATCTTAAGAGAAACTGCCAGAGGTTTCTTGAAGTTCCTGAAGTGAGCCTAATTGTGACGAGGCATTGGCTACCTTAAGAGAGTCATAGTTACTCTTGCCAAATGCTCACCATAATAGACATTTTTTAGATACTGTGGCCAGTCTGCCGGAAGCGATACGCCACTAGTTGTTTAATTTAAGACAACCATCGTTACCCTTGCTAGGAGTTACTTGATGTTGCTGATTTAATTTTAATTGTGACGAGGCATTGGCAACCTTACGAGAGTCATAGTGATTCCTGGCAGTTCCTCACCAAAATACGGATTTGTTAGATATTGTGGAAAGTCTCTCCGAAGCGGTAATCCACTAGCTGCTTATCTTAAGTGAAACTGCCAGAGGTTTCTTGAAGTTGCTGATGTGAGTCTAATTGTGACGAGGCATTGGCTACCTTAAGAGAGTCATAGTGACTCTTGCCAAATGCTCACCATAATAGACATTTTTTTTATACTGTGGCGTCTGCCCGAAGCGATACGCCACTAGTTGTTTAATTTAAGACAACCATCGTTACCCTTGCTAGGAGTTACTTGATGTTGCTGATTTAATTTTAATTGTGACGAGGCATTGGAAACCTTACGAGAGTCATAGTGATTCCTGGCAGTTCCTCACCAAAATACGCATTTTTTAGATACTGTGGAAAGTCTATCCAAAGCGGTAATCCACTAGCTGCTTATCTTAAGTGAAACTGCCAGAGGTTTCTTGAAGTTGCTGATGTGAGTCTAATTGTGACGAGGCATTGGCTACCTTAAGAGAGTCATACTGACTTTTGCCAAATGCTCACCATAATAGACATTTTTTTAGATACTGTGGCCAGGCTGCCCGAAGCGATACGCCACTAGTTGTTTAATTTAAGACAACCATCGTTACCCTTGCTAGGAGTTACTTGATGTTGCTGATTTAATTTTAATTGTGACGAGGCATTGGCAACCTTACGAGAGTCATAGTGATTCCTGGCAGTTCCTCACCAAAATACGCATTTTTTAGATACTGTGGAAAGTCTCTCCAAAGCGGTAATCCACTAGCGGTTTATCTTAAGAGAAACTGCCAGAGGTTTCTTGAAGTTCCTGAAGTGAGTCTAATTGTGACGAGGCATTGGCTACCTTAAGAGAGTCATAGTTACTCTTGCCAAATGCTCACCATAATAGACATTTTTTAGATACTGTGGCCAGTCTGCCCGAAGCGATACGCCACTAGTTGTTTAATTTAAGACAACCATCGTTACCCTTGCTAGGAGTTACTTGATGTTGCTGATTTAATTTTAATTGTGACGAGGCATTGGCAACCTTACGAGAGTCATAGTGATTCCTGGCAGTTCCTCACCAAAATACGCATTTTTTAGATACTGTGGAAAGTCTATCCAAAGCGGTAATCCACTAGCTGCTTATCTTAAGTGAAACTGCCAGAGGTTTCTTGAAGTTGCTGATGTGAGTCTAATTGTGACGAGGCATTGGCTACCTTAAGAGAGTCATACTGACTTTTGCCAAATGCTCACCATAATAGACATTTTTTTAGATACTGTGGCCAGTCTGCCCGAAGCGATACGCCACTAGTTGTTTAATTTAAGACAACCATCGTTACCCTTGCTAGGAGTTACTTGATGTTGCTGATTTAATTTTAATTGTGACGAGGCATTGGCAACCTTACGAGAGTCATAGTGATTCCTGGCAGTTCCTCACCAAAATACGCATTTTTTAGATACTGTGGAAAGTCTCTCCAAAGCGGTAATCCACTAGCGGTTTATCTTAAGAGAAACTGCCAGAGGTTTCTTGAAGTTCCTGAAGTGAGTCTAATTGTGACGAGGCATTGGCTACCTTAAGAGAGTCATAGTTACTCTTGCCAAATGCTCACCATAATAGACATTTTTTAGATACTGTGGCCAGTCTGCCCGAAGCGATACGCCACTAGTTGTTTAATTTAAGACAACCATTGTTACCCTTGCTAGGAGTTACTTGATGTTGCTGATTTAATTTTAATTGTGACGAGGCATTGGAAACCTTACGAGAGTCATAGTGATTCCTGGCAGTTCCTCACCAAAATACGCATTTTTTAGATACTGTGGAAAGTCTATCCAAAGCGGTAATCCACTAGCTGCTTATCTTAAGTGAAACTGCCAGAGGTTTCTTGAAGTTGCTGATGTGAGTCTAATTGTGACGAGGCATTGGCTACCTTAAGAGAGTCATACTGACTTTTGCCAAATGCTCACCATAATAGACATTTTTTTAGATACTGTGGCCAGTCTGCCCGAAGCGATACGCCACTAGTTGTTTAATTTAAGACAACCATCGTTACCCTTGCTAGGAGTTACTTGATGTTGCTGATTTAATTTTAATTGTGACGAGGCATTGGCAACCTTACGAGAGTCATAGTGATTCCTGGCAGTTCCTCACCAAAATACGCATTTTTTAGATACTGTGGAAAGTCTCTTTAAAGCGGTAATCCACTAGCGGTTTATCTTAAGAGAAACTGCCAGAGGTTTCTTGAAGTTCCTGAAGTGAGCCTAATTGTGACGAGGCATTGGCTACCTTAAGAGAGTCATAGTTACTCTTGCCAAATGCTCACCATAATAGACATTTTTTAGATACTGTGGCCAGTCTGCCGGAAGCGATACGCCACTAGTTGTTTAATTTAAGACAACCATCGTTACCCTTGCTAGGAGTTACTTGATGTTGCTGATTTAATTTTAATTGTGACGAGGCATTGGCAACCTTACGAGAGTCATAGTGATTCCTGGCAGTTCCTCACCAAAATACGCATTTGTTAGATATTGTGGAAAGTCTCTCCGAAGCGGTAATCCACTAGCTGCTTATCTTAAGTGAAACTGCCAGAGGTTTCTTGAAGTTGCTGATGTGAGTCTAATTGTGACGAGGCATTGGCTACCTTAAGAGAGTCATAGTGACTCTTGCCAAATGCTCACCATAATAGACATTTTTTTTATACTGTGGCCAGTCTGCCCGAAGCGATACGCCACTAGTTGTTTAATTTAAGACAACCATCGTTACCCTTGCTAGGAGTTACTTGATGTTGCTGATTTAATTTTAATTGTGACGAGGCATTGGAAACCTTACGAGAGTCATAGTGATTCCTGGCAGTTCCTCACCAAAATACGCATTTTTTAGATACTGTGGAAAGTCTATCCAAAGCGGTAATCCACTAGCTGCTTATCTTAAGTGAAACTGCCAGAGGTTTCTTGAAGTTGCTGATGTGAGTCTAATTGTGACAAGGCATTGGCTACCTTAAGAGAGTCATACTGACTTTTGCCAAATGCTCACCATAATAGACATTTTTTTAGATACTGTGGCCAGTCTGCCCGAAGCGATACGCCACTAGTTGTTTAATTTAAGACAACCATCGTTACCCTTGCTAGGAGTTACTTGATGTTGCTGATTTAATTTTAATTGTGACGAGGCATTGGCAACCTTACGAGAGTCATAGTGATTCCTGGCAGTTCCTCACCAAAATACGCATTTTTTAGATACTGTGGAAAGTCTCTCCAAAGCGGTAATCCACTAGCGGTTTATCTTAAGAGAAACTGCCAGAGGTTTCTTGAAGTTCCTGAAGTGAGTCTAATTGTGACGAGGCATTGGCTACCTTAAGAGAGTCATAGTGACTCTTGCCAAATGCTCACCATAATAGACATTTTTTTTATACTGTGGCCAGTCTGCCCGAAGCGATACGCCACTAGTTGTTTAATTTAAGACAACCATCGTTACCCTTGCTAGGAGTTACTTGATGTTGCTGATTTAATTTTAATTGTGACGAGGCATTGGAAACCTTACGAGAGTCATAGTGATTCCTGGCAGTTCCTCACCAAAATACGCATTTTTTAGATACTGTGGAAAGTCTCTCCAAAGCGGTAATCCACTAGCGGTTTATCTTAAGAGAAACTGCCAGAGGTTTCTTGAAGTTCCTGAAGTGAGTCTAATTGTGACGAGGCATTGGCTACCTTAAGAGAGTCATAGTTACTCTTGCCAAATGCTCACCATAATAGACATTTTTTAGATACTGTGGCCAGTCTGCCCGAAGCGATACGCCACTAGTTGTTTAATTTAAGACAACCATCGTTACCCTTCCCAGGAGTTACTTGATGTTGCTGATTTAATTTTAATTGTGACGAGGCATTGGAAACCTTACGAGAGTCATAGTGATTCCTGGCAGTTCCTCACCAAAATACGCATTTTTTAGATACTGTGGAAAGTCTATCCAAAGCGGTAATCCACTAGCTGCTTATCTTAAGTGAAACTGCCAGAGGTTTCTTGAAGTTGCTGATGTGAGTCTAATTGTGACGAGGCATTGGCTACCTTAAGAGAGTCATACTGACTTTTGCCAAATGCTCACCATAATAGACATTTTTTTAGATACTGTGGCCAGTCTGCCCGAAGCGATACGCCACTAGTTGTTTAATTTAAGACAACCATCGTTACCCTTGCTAGGAGTTACTTGATGTTGCTGATTTAATTTTAATTGTGACGAGGCATTGGCAACCTTACGAGAGTCATAGTGATTCCTGGCAGTTCCTCACCAAAATACGCATTTTTTAGATACTGTGGAAAGTCTCTTTAAAGCGGTAATCCACTAGCGGTTTATCTTAAGAGAAACTGCCAGAGGTTTCTTGAAGTTCCTGAAGTGAGCCTAATTGTGACGAGGCATTGGCTACCTTAAGAGAGTCATAGTTACTCTTGCCAAATGCTCACCATAATAGACATTTTTTAGATACTGTGGCCAGTCTGCCGGAAGCGATACGCCACTAGTTGTTTAATTTAAGACAACCATCGTTACCCTTGCTAGGAGTTACTTGATGTTGCTGATTTAATTTTAATTGTGACGAGGCATTGGCAACCTTACGAGAGTCATAGTGATTCCTGGCAGTTCCTCACCAAAATACGCATTTGTTAGATATTGTGGAAAGTCTCTCCGAAGCGGTAATCCACTAGCTGCTTATCTTAAGTGAAACTGCCAGAGGTTTCTTGAAGTTGCTGATGTGAGTCTAATTGTGACGAGGCATTGGCTACCTTAAGAGAGTCATAGTGACTCTTGCCAAATGCTCACCATAATAGACATTTTTTTTATACTGTGGCCAGTCTGCCCGAAGCGATACGCCACTAGTTGTTTAATTTAAGACAACCATCGTTACCCTTGCTAGGAGTTACTTGATGTTGCTGATTTAATTTTAATTGTGACGAGGCATTGGAAACCTTACGAGAGTCATAGTGATTCCTGGCAGTTCCTCACCAAAATACGCATTTTTTAGATACTGTGGAAAGTCTATCCAAAGCGGTAATCCACTAGCTGCTTATCTTAAGTGAAACTGCCAGAGGTTTCTTGAAGTTGCTGATGTGAGTCTAATTGTGACAAGGCATTGGCTACCTTAAGAGAGTCATACTGACTTTTGCCAAATGCTCACCATAATAGACATTTTTTTAGATACTGTGGCCAGTCTGCCCGAAGCGATACGCCACTAGTTGTTTAATTTAAGACAACCATCGTTACCCTTGCTAGGAGTTACTTGATGTTGCTGATTTAATTTTAATTGTGACGAGGCATTGGCAACCTTACGAGAGTCATAGTGATTCCTGGCAGTTCCTCACCAAAATACGCATTTTTTAGATACTGTGGAAAGTCTCTCCAAAGCGGTAATCCACTAGCGGTTTATCTTAAGAGAAACTGCCAGAGGTTTCTTGAAGTTCCTGAAGTGAGTCTAATTGTGACGAGGCATTGGCTACCTTAAGAGAGTCATAGTTACTCTTGCCAAATGCTCACCATAATAGACATTTTTTAGATACTGTGGCCAGTCTGCCCGAAGCGATACGCCACTAGTTGTTTAATTTAAGACAACCATCGTTACCCTTGCTAGGAGTTACTTGATGTTGCTGATTTAATTTTAATTGTGACGAGGCATTGGCAACCTTACGAGAGTCATAGTGATTCCTGGCAGTTCCTCACCAAAATACGCATTTGTTAGATATTGTGGAAAGTCTCTCCGAAGCGGTAATCCACTAGCTGCTTATCTTAAGTGAAACTGCCAGAGGTTTCTTGAAGTTGCTGATGTGAGTCTAATTGTGACGAGGCATTGGCTACCTTAAGAGAGTCATAGTGACTCTTGCCAAATGCTCACCATAATAGACATTTTTTTTATACTGTGGCCAGTCTGCCCGAAGCGATACGCCACTAGTTGTTTAATTTAAGACAACCATCGTTACCCTTGCTAGGAGTTACTTGATGTTGCTGATTTAATTTTAATTGTGACGAGGCATTGGAAACCTTACGAGAGTCATAGTGATTCCTGGCAGTTCCTCACCAAAATACGCATTTTTTAGATACTGTGGAAAGTCTCTCCAAAGCGGTAATCCACTAGCGGTTTATCTTAAGAGAAACTGCCAGAGGTTTCTTGAAGTTCCTGAAGTGAGTCTAATTGTGACGAGGCATTGGCTACCTTAAGAGAGTCATAGTTACTCTTGCCAAATGCTCACCATAATAGACATTTTTTAGATACTGTGGCCAGTCTGCCCGAAGCGATACGCCACTAGTTGTTTAATTTAAGACAACCATCGTTACCCTTCCCAGGAGTTACTTGATGTTGCTGATTTAATTTTAATTGTGACGAGGCATTGGAAACCTTACGAGAGTCATAGTGATTCCTGGCAGTTCCTCACCAAAATACGCATTTTTTAGATACTGTGGAAAGTCTATCCAAAGCGGTAATCCACTAGCTGCTTATCTTAAGTGAAACTGCCAGAGGTTTCTTGAAGTTGCTGATGTGAGTCTAATTGTGACGAGGCATTGGCTACCTTAAGAGAGTCATACTGACTTTTGCCAAATGCTCACCATAATAGACATTTTTTTAGATACTGTGGCCAGTCTGCCCGAAGCGATACGCCACTAGTTGTTTAATTTAAGACAACCATCGTTACCCTTGCTAGGAGTTACTTGATGTTGCTGATTTAATTTTAATTGTGACGAGGCATTGGCAACCTTACGAGAGTCATAGTGATTCCTGGCAGTTCCTCACCAAAATACGCATTTTTTAGATACTGTGGAAAGTCTCTTTAAAGCGGTAATCCACTAGCGGTTTATCTTAAGAGAAACTGCCAGAGGTTTCTTGAAGTTCCTGAAGTGAGCCTAATTGTGACGAGGCATTGGCTACCTTAAGAGAGTCATAGTGACTCTTGCCAAATGCTCACCATAATAGACATTTTTTTTATACTGTGGCCAGTCTGCCCGAAGCGATACGCCACTAGTTGTTTAATTTAAGACAACCATCGTTACCCTTGCTAGGAGTTACTTGATGTTGCTGATTTAATTTTAATTGTGACGAGGCATTGGAAACCTTACGAGAGTCATAGTGATTCCTGGCAGTTCCTCACCAAAATACGCATTTTTTAGATACTGTGGAAAGTCTATCCAAAGCGGTAATCCACTAGCTGCTTATCTTAAGTGAAACTGCCAGAGGTTTCTTGAAGTTGCTGATGTGAGTCTAATTGTGACGAGGCATTGGCTACCTTAAGAGAGTCATACTGACTTTTGCCAAATGCTCACCATAATAGACATTTTTTTAGATACTGTGGCCAGTCTGCCCGAAGCGATACGCCACTAGTTGTTTAATTTAAGACAACCATCGTTACCCTTGCTAGGAGTTACTTGATGTTGCTGATTTAATTTTAATTGTGACGAGGCATTGGCAACCTTACGAGAGTCATAGTGATTCCTGGCAGTTCCTCACCAAAATACGCATTTTTTAGATACTGTGGAAAGTCTCTTTAAAGCGGTAATCCACTAGCGGTTTATCTTAAGAGAAACTGCCAGAGGTTTCTTGAAGTTCCTGAAGTGAGCCTAATTGTGACGAGGCATTGGCTACCTTAAGAGAGTCATAGTTACTCTTGCCAAATGCTCACCATAATAGACATTTTTTAGATACTGTGGCCAGTCTGCCGGAAGCGATACGCCACTAGTTGTTTAATTTAAGACAACCATCGTTACCCTTGCTAGGAGTTACTTGATGTTGCTGATTTAATTTTAATTGTGACGAGGCATTGGCAACCTTACGAGAGTCATAGTGATTCCTGGCAGTTCCTCACCAAAATACGCATTTGTTAGATATTGTGGAAAGTCTCTCCGAAGCGGTAATCCACTAGCTGCTTATCTTAAGTGAAACTGCCAGAGGTTTCTTGAAGTTGCTGATGTGAGTCTAATTGTGACGAGGCATTGGCTACCTTAAGAGAGTCATAGTGACTCTTGCCAAATGCTCACCATAATAGACATTTTTTTTATACTGTGGCCAGTCTGCCCGAAGCGATACGCCACTAGTTGTTTAATTTAAGACAACCATCGTTACCCTTGCTAGGAGTTACTTGATGTTGCTGATTTAATTTTAATTGTGACGAGGCATTGGAAACCTTACGAGAGTCATAGTGATTCCTGGCAGTTCCTCACCAAAATACGCATTTTTTAGATACTGTGGAAAGTCTCTCCAAAGCGGTAATCCACTAGCGGTTTATCTTAAGAGAAACTGCCAGAGGTTTCTTGAAGTTCCTGAAGTGAGTCTAATTGTGACGAGGCATTGGCTACCTTAAGAGAGTCATAGTTACTCTTGCCAAATGCTCACCATAATAGACATTTTTTAGATACTGTGGCCAGTCTGCCCGAAGCGATACGCCACTAGTTGTTTAATTTAAGACAACCATCGTTACCCTTCCCAGGAGTTACTTGATGTTGCTGATTTAATTTTAATTGTGACGAGGCATTGGAAACCTTACGAGAGTCATAGTGATTCCTGGCAGTTCCTCACCAAAATACGCATTTTTTAGATACTGTGGAAAGTCTATCCAAAGCGGTAATCCACTAGCTGCTTATCTTAAGTGAAACTGCCAGAGGTTTCTTGAAGTTGCTGATGTGAGTCTAATTGTGACGAGGCATTGGCTACCTTAAGAGAGTCATACTGACTTTTGCCAAATGCTCACCATAATAGACATTTTTTTAGATACTGTGGCCAGTCTGCCCGAAGCGATACGCCACTAGTTGTTTAATTTAAGACAACCATCGTTACCCTTGCTAGGAGTTACTTGATGTTGCTGATTTAATTTTAATTGTGACGAGGCATTGGCAACCTTACGAGAGTCATAGTGATTCCTGGCAGTTCCTCACCAAAATACGCATTTTTTAGATACTGTGGAAAGTCTCTTTAAAGCGGTAATCCACTAGCGGTTTATCTTAAGAGAAACTGCCAGAGGTTTCTTGAAGTTCCTGAAGTGAGCCTAATTGTGACGAGGCATTGGCTACCTTAAGAGAGTCATAGTGACTCTTGCCAAATGCTCACCATAATAGACATTTTTTTTATACTGTGGCCAGTCTGCCCGAAGCGATACGCCACTAGTTGTTTAATTTAAGACAACCATCGTTACCCTTGCTAGGAGTTACTTGATGTTGCTGATTTAATTTTAATTGTGACGAGGCATTGGAAACCTTACGAGAGTCATAGTGATTCCTGGCAGTTCCTCACCAAAATACGCATTTTTTAGATACTGTGGAAAGTCTATCCAAAGCGGTAATCCACTAGCTGCTTATCTTAAGTGAAACTGCCAGAGGTTTCTTGAAGTTGCTGATGTGAGTCTAATTGTGACGAGGCATTGGCTACCTTAAGAGAGTCATACTGACTTTTGCCAAATGCTCACCATAATAGACATTTTTTTAGATACTGTGGCCAGTCTGCCCGAAGCGATACGCCACTAGTTGTTTAATTTAAGACAACCATCGTTACCCTTGCTAGGAGTTACTTGATGTTGCTGATTTAATTTTAATTGTGACGAGGCATTGGCAACCTTACGAGAGTCATAGTGATTCCTGGCAGTTCCTCACCAAAATACGCATTTTTTAGATACTGTGGAAAGTCTCTCCAAAGCGGTAATCCACTAGCGGTTTATCTTAAGAGAAACTGCAGAGGTTTCTTGAAGTTCCTGAAGTGAGTCTAATTGTGACGAGGCATTGGCTACCTTAAGAGAGTCATAGTTACTCTTGCCAAATGCTCACCATAATAGACATTTTTTAGATACTGTGGCCAGTCTGCCCGAAGCGATACGCCACTAGTTGTTTAATTTAAGACAACCATCGTTACCCTTGCTAGGAGTTACTTGATGTTGCTGATTTAATTTTAATTGTGACGAGGCATTGGAAACCTTACGAGAGTCATAGTGATTCCTGGCAGTTCCTCACCAAAATACGCATTTTTTAGATACTGTGGAGAGTCTATCCAAAGCGGTAATCCACTAGCTGCTTATCTTAAGTGAAACTGCCAGAGGTGTCTTGAAGTTGCTGATGTGAGTCTAATTGTGACGAGGCATTGGCTACCTTAAGAGAGTCATAGTGACTCTTGCCAAATGCTCACCATAATAGACATTTTTTTTATACTGTGGCCAGTCTGCCCGAAGCGATACGCCACTAGTTGTTTAATTTAAGACAACCATCGTTACCCTTGCTAGGAGTTACTTGATGTTGCTGATTTAATTTTAATTGTGACGAGGCATTGGAAACCTTACGAGAGTCATAGTGATTCCTGGCAGTTCCTCACCAAAATACGCATTTTTTAGATACTGTGGAAAGTCTATCCAAAGCGGTAATCCACTAGCTGCTTATCTTAAGTGAAACTGCCAGAGGTTTCTTGAAGTTGCTGATGTGAGTCTAATTGTGACGAGGCATTGGCTACCTTAAGAGAGTCATACTGACTTTTGCCAAATGCTCACCATAATAGACATTTTTTTAGATACTGTGGCCAGTCTGCCCGAAGCGATACGCCACTAGTTGTTTAATTTAAGACAACCATCGTTACCCTTGCTAGGAGTTACTTGATGTGGCTGATTTAATTTTAATTGTGACGAGGCATTGGCAACCTTACGAGAGTCATAGTGATTCCTGGCAGTTCCTCACCAAAATACGCATTTTTTAGATACTGTGGAAAGTCTCTCCAAAGCGGTAATCCACTAGCGGTTTATCTTAAGAGAAACTGCCAGAGGTTTCTTGAAGTTCCTGAAGTGAGTCTAATTGTGACGAGGCATTGGCTACCTTAAGAGAGTCATAGTTACTCTTGCCAAATGCTCACCATAATAGACATTTTTTAGATACTGTGGCCAGTCTGCCCGAAGCGATACGCCACTAGTTGTTTAATTTAAGACAACCATCGTTACCCTTGCTAGGAGTTACTTGATGTTGCTGATTTAATTTTAATTGTGACGAGGCATTGGAAACCTTACGAGAGTCATAGTGATTCCTGGCAGTTCCTCACCAAAATACGCATTTTTTAGATACTGTGGAAAGTCTATCCAAAGCGGTAATCCACTAGCTGCTTATCTTAAGTGAAACTGCCAGAGGTTTCTTGAAGTTGCTGATGTGAGTCTAATTGTGACGAGGCATTGGCTACCTTAAGAGAGTCATACTGACTTTTGCCAAATGCTCACCATAATAGACATTTTTTTAGATACTGTGGCCAGTCTGCCCGAAGCGATACGCCACTAGTTGTTTAATTTAAGACAACCATCGTTACCCTTGCTAGGAGTTACTTGATGTTGCTGATTTAATTTTAATTGTGACGAGGCATTGGCAACCTTACGAGAGTCATAGTGATTCCTGGCAGTTCCTCACCAAAATACGCATTTTTTAGATACTGTGGAAAGTCTCTTTAAAGCGGTAATCCACTAGCGGTTTATCTTAAGAGAAACTGCCAGAGGTTTCTTGAAGTTCCTGAAGTGAGCCTAATTGTGACGAGGCATTGGCTACCTTAAGAGAGTCATAGTTACTCTTGCCAAATGCTCACCATAATAGACATTTTTTAGATACTGTGGCCAGTCTGCCGGAAGCGATACGCCACTAGTTGTTTAATTTAAGACAACCATCGTTACCCTTGCTAGGAGTTACTTGATGTTGCTGATTTAATTTTAATTGTGACGAGGCATTGGCAACCTTACGAGAGTCATAGTGATTCCTGGCAGTTCCTCACCAAAATACGCATTTGTTAGATATTGTGGAAAGTCTCTCCGAAGCGGTAATCCACTAGCTGCTTATCTTAAGTGAAACTGCCAGAGGTTTCTTGAAGTTGCTGATGTGAGTCTAATTGTGACGAGGCATTGGCTACCTTAAGAGAGTCATAGTGACTCTTGCCAAATGCTCACCATAATAGACATTTTTTTTATACTGTGGCCAGTCTGCCCGAAGCGATACGCCACTAGTTGTTTAATTTAAGACAACCATCGTTACCCTTGCTAGGAGTTACTTGATGTTGCTGATTTAATTTTAATTGTGACGAGGCATTGGAAACCTTACGAGAGTCATAGTGATTCCTGGCAGTTCCTCACCAAAATACGCATTTTTTAGATACTGTGGAAAGTCTATCCAAAGCGGTAATCCACTAGCTGCTTATCTTAAGTGAAACTGCCAGAGGTTTCTTGAAGTTGCTGATGTGAGTCTAATTGTGACGAGGCATTGGCTACCTTAAGAGAGTCATACTGACTTTTGCCAAATGCTCACCATAATAGACATTTTTTTAGATACTGTGGCCAGTCTGCCCGAAGCGATACGCCACTAGTTGTTTAATTTAAGACAACCATCGTTACCCTTGCTAGGAGTTACTTGATGTTGCTGATTTAATTTTAATTGTGACGAGGCATTGGCAACCTTACGAGAGTCATAGTGATTCCTGGCAGTTCCTCACCAAAATACGCATTTTTTAGATACTGTGGAAAGTCTCTCCAAAGCGGTAATCCACTAGCGGTTTATCTTAAGAGAAACTGCCAGAGGTTTCTTGAAGTTCCTGAAGTGAGTCTAATTGTGACGAGGCATTGGCTACCTTAAGAGAGTCATAGTTACTCTTGCCAAATGCTCACCATAATAGACATTTTTTAGATACTGTGGCCAGTCTGCCCGAAGCGATACGCCACTAGTTGTTTAATTTAAGACAACCATCGTTACCCTTGCTAGGAGTTACTTGATGTTGCTGATTTAATTTTAATTGTGACAAGGCATTGGCAACCTTACGAGAGTCATAGTGATTCCTGGCAGTTCCTCACCAAAATACGCATTTTTTAGATACTGTGGAAAGTCTATCCAAAGCGGTAATCCACTAGCTGCTTATCTTAAGTGAAACTGCCAGAGGTTTCTTGAAGTTGCTGATGTGAGTCTAATTGTGACGAGGCATTGGCTACCTTAAGAGAGTCATACTGACTTTTGCCAAATGCTCACCATAATAGACATTTTTTTAGATACTGTGGCCAGTCTGCCCGAAGCGATACGCCACTAGTTGTTTAATTTAAGACAACCATCGTTACCCTTGCTAGGAGTTACTTGATGTTGCTGATTTAATTTTAATTGTGACGAGGCATTGGCAACCTTACGAGAGTCATAGTGATTCCTGGCAGTTCCTCACCAAAATACGCATTTTTTAGATACTGTGGAAAGTCTCTCCAAAGCGGTAATCCACTAGCGGTTTATCTTAAGAGAAACTGCCAGAGGTTTCTTGAAGTTCCTGAAGTGAGTCTAATTGTGACGAGGCATTGGCTACCTTAAGAGAGTCATAGTTACTCTTGCCAAATGCTCACCATAATAGACATTTTTTAGATACTGTGGCCAGTCTGCCCGAAGCGATACGCCACTAGTTGTTTAATTTAAGACAACCATTGTTACCCTTGCTAGGAGTTACTTGATGTTGCTGATTTAATTTTAATTGTGACGAGGCATTGGAAACCTTACGAGAGTCATAGTGATTCCTGGCAGTTCCTCACCAAAATACGCATTTTTTAGATACTGTGGAAAATCTATCCAAAGCGGTAATCCACTAGCTGCTTATCTTAAGTGAAACTGCCAGAGGTTTCTTGAAGTTGCTGATGTGAGTCTAATTGTGACGAGGCATTGGCTACCTTAAGAGAGTCATACTGACTTTTGCCAAATGCTCACCATAATAGACATTTTTTTAGATACTGTGGCCAGTCTGCCCGAAGCGATACGCCACTAGTTGTTTAATTTAAGACAACCATCGTTACCCTTGCTAGGAGTTACTTGATGTTGCTGATTTAATTTTAATTGTGACGAGGCATTGGCAACCTTACGAGAGTCATAGTGATTCCTGGCAGTTCCTCACCAAAATACGCATTTTTTAGATACTGTGGAAAGTCTCTTTAAAGCGGTAATCCACTAGCGGTTTATCTTAAGAGAAACTGCCAGAGGTTTCTTGAAGTTCCTGAAGTGAGCCTAATTGTGACGAGGCATTGGCTACCTTAAGAGAGTCATAGTTACTCTTGCCAAATGCTCACCATAATAGACATTTTTTAGATACTGTGGCCAGTCTGCCGGAAGCGATACGCCACTAGTTGTTTAATTTAAGACAACCATCGTTACCCTTGCTAGGAGTTACTTGATGTTGCTGATTTAATTTTAATTGTGACGAGGCATTGGCAACCTTACGAGAGTCATAGTGATTCCTGGCAGTTCCTCACCAAAATACGCATTTGTTAGATATTGTGGAAAGTCTCTCCGAAGCGGTAATCCACTAGCTGCTTATCTTAAGTGAAACTGCCAGAGGTTTCTTGAAGTTGCTGATGTGAGTCTAATTGTGACGAGGCATTGGCTACCTTAAGAGAGTCATAGTGACTCTTGCCAAATGCTCACCATAATAGACATTTTTTTTATACTGTGGCCAGTCTGCCCGAAGCGATACGCCACTAGTTGTTTAATTTAAGACAACCATCGTTACCCTTGCTAGGAGTTACTTGATGTTGCTGATTTAATTTTAATTGTGACGAGGCATTGGAAACCTTACGAGAGTCATAGTGATTCCTGGCAGTTCCTCACCAAAATACGCATTTTTTAGATACTGTGGAAAGTCTATCCAAAGCGGTAATCCACTAGCTGCTTATCTTAAGTGAAACTGCCAGAGGTTTCTTGAAGTTGCTGATGTGAGTCTAATTGTGACAAGGCATTGGCTACCTTAAGAGAGTCATACTGACTTTTGCCAAATGCTCACCATAATAGACATTTTTTTAGATACTGTGGCCAGTCTGCCCGAAGCGATACGCCACTAGTTGTTTAATTTAAGACAACCATCGTTACCCTTGCTAGGAGTTACTTGATGTTGCTGATTTAATTTTAATTGTGACGAGGCATTGGCAACCTTACGAGAGTCATAGTGATTCCTGGCAGTTCCTCACCAAAATACGCATTTTTTAGATACTGTGGAAAGTCTCTCCAAAGCGGTAATCCACTAGCGGTTTATCTTAAGAGAAACTGCCAGAGGTTTCTTGAAGTTCCTGAAGTGAGTCTAATTGTGACGAGGCATTGGCTACCTTAAGAGAGTCATAGTTACTCTTGCCAAATGCTCACCATAATAGACATTTTTTAGATACTGTGGCCAGTCTGCCCGAAGCGATACGCCACTAGTTGTTTAATTTAAGACAACCATCGTTACCCTTGCTAGGAGTTACTTGATGTTGCTGATTTAATTTTAATTGTGACGAGGCATTGGCAACCTTACGAGAGTCATAGTGATTCCTGGCAGTTCCTCACCAAAATACGCATTTGTTAGATATTGTGGAAAGTCTCTCCGAAGCGGTAATCCACTAGCTGCTTATCTTAAGTGAAACTGCCAGAGGTTTCTTGAAGTTGCTGATGTGAGTCTAATTGTGACGAGGCATTGGCTACCTTAAGAGAGTCATAGTGACTCTTGCCAAATGCTCACCATAATAGACATTTTTTTTATACTGTGGCCAGTCTGCCCGAAGCGATACGCCACTAGTTGTTTAATTTAAGACAACCATCGTTACCCTTGCTAGGAGTTACTTGATGTTGCTGATTTAATTTTAATTGTGACGAGGCATTGGAAACCTTACGAGAGTCATAGTGATTCCTGGCAGTTCCTCACCAAAATACGCATTTTTTAGATACTGTGGAAAGTCTCTCCAAAGCGGTAATCCACTAGCGGTTTATCTTAAGAGAAACTGCCAGAGGTTTCTTGAAGTTCCTGAAGTGAGTCTAATTGTGACGAGGCATTGGCTACCTTAAGAGAGTCATAGTTACTCTTGCCAAATGCTCACCATAATAGACATTTTTTAGATACTGTGGCCAGTCTGCCCGAAGCGATACGCCACTAGTTGTTTAATTTAAGACAACCATCGTTACCCTTCCCAGGAGTTACTTGATGTTGCTGATTTAATTTTAATTGTGACGAGGCATTGGAAACCTTACGAGAGTCATAGTGATTCCTGGCAGTTCCTCACCAAAATACGCATTTTTTAGATACTGTGGAAAGTCTATCCAAAGCGGTAATCCACTAGCTGCTTATCTTAAGTGAAACTGCCAGAGGTTTCTTGAAGTTGCTGATGTGAGTCTAATTGTGACGAGGCATTGGCTACCTTAAGAGAGTCATACTGACTTTTGCCAAATGCTCACCATAATAGACATTTTTTTAGATACTGTGGCCAGTCTGCCCGAAGCGATACGCCACTAGTTGTTTAATTTAAGACAACCATCGTTACCCTTGCTAGGAGTTACTTGATGTTGCTGATTTAATTTTAATTGTGACGAGGCATTGGCAACCTTACGAGAGTCATAGTGATTCCTGGCAGTTCCTCACCAAAATACGCATTTTTTAGATACTGTGGAAAGTCTCTTTAAAGCGGTAATCCACTAGCGGTTTATCTTAAGAGAAACTGCCAGAGGTTTCTTGAAGTTCCTGAAGTGAGCCTAATTGTGACGAGGCATTGGCTACCTTAAGAGAGTCATAGTTACTCTTGCCAAATGCTCACCATAATAGACATTTTTTAGATACTGTGGCCAGTCTGCCGGAAGCGATACGCCACTAGTTGTTTAATTTAAGACAACCATCGTTACCCTTGCTAGGAGTTACTTGATGTTGCTGATTTAATTTTAATTGTGACGAGGCATTGGCAACCTTACGAGAGTCATAGTGATTCCTGGCAGTTCCTCACCAAAATACGCATTTGTTAGATATTGTGGAAAGTCTCTCCGAAGCGGTAATCCACTAGCTGCTTATCTTAAGTGAAACTGCCAGAGGTTTCTTGAAGTTGCTGATGTGAGTCTAATTGTGACGAGGCATTGGCTACCTTAAGAGAGTCATAGTGACTCTTGCCAAATGCTCACCATAATAGACATTTTTTTTATACTGTGGCCAGTCTGCCCGAAGCGATACGCCACTAGTTGTTTAATTTAAGACAACCATCGTTACCCTTGCTAGGAGTTACTTGATGTTGCTGATTTAATTTTCATTGTGACGAGGCATTGGAAACCTTACGAGAGTCATAGTGATTCCTGGCAGTTCCTCACCAAAATACGCATTTTTTAGATACTGTGGAAAGTCTATCCAAAGCGGTAATCCACTAGCTGCTTATCTTAAGTGAAACTGCCAGAGGTTTCTTGCAGTTGCTGATGTGAGTCTAATTGTGACGAGGCATTGGCTACCTTAAGAGAGTCATACTGACTTTTGCCAAATGCTCACCATAATAGACATTTTTTTAGATACTGTGGCCAGTCTGCCCGAAGCGATACGCCACTAGTTGTTTAATTTAAGACAACCATCGTTACCCTTGCTAGGAGTTACTTGATGTTGCTGATTTAATTTTAATTGTGACGAGGCATTGGCAACCTTACGAGAGTCATAGTGATTCCTGGCAGTTCCTCACCAAAATACGCATTTGTTAGATATTGTGGAAAGTCTCTCCGAAGCGGTAATCCACTAGCTGCTTATCTTAAGTGAAACTGCCAGAGGTTTCTTGAAGTTGCTGATGTGAGTCTAATTGTGACGAGGCATTGGCTACCTTAAGAGAGTCATAGTGACTCTTGCCAAATGCTCACCATAATAGACATTTTTTTTATACTGTGGCCAGTCTGCCCGAAGCGATACGCCACTAGTTGTTTAATTTAAGACAACCATCGTTACCCTTGCTAGGAGTTACTTGATGTTGCTGATTTAATTTTAATTGTGACGAGGCATTGGAAACCTTACGAGAGTCATAGTGATTCCTGGCAGTTCCTCACCAAAATACGCATTTTTTAGATACTGTGGAAAGTCTCTCCAAAGCGGTAATCCACTAGCGGTTTATCTTAAGAGAAACTGCCAGAGGTTTCTTGAAGTTCCTGAAGTGAGTCTAATTGTGACGAGGCATTGGCTACCTTAAGAGAGTCATAGTTACTCTTGCCAAATGCTCACCATAATAGACATTTTTTAGATACTGTGGCCAGTCTGCCCGAAGCGATACGCCACTAGTTGTTTAATTTAAGACAACCATCGTTACCCTTCCCAGGAGTTACTTGATGTTGCTGATTTAATTTTAATTGTGACGAGGCATTGGAAACCTTACGAGAGTCATAGTGATTCCTGGCAGTTCCTCACCAAAATACGCATTTTTTAGATACTGTGGAAAGTCTATCCAAAGCGGTAATCCACTAGCTGCTTATCTTAAGTGAAACTGCCAGATGTTTCTTGAAGTTGCTGATGTGAGTCTAATTGTGACGAGGCATTGGCTACCTTAAGAGAGTCATACTGACTTTTGCCAAATGCTCACCATAATAGACATTTTTTTAGATACTGTGGCCAGTCTGCCCGAAGCGATACGCCACTAGTTGTTTAATTTAAGACAACCATCGTTACCCTTGCTAGGAGTTACTTGATGTTGCTGATTTAATTTTAATTGTGACGAGGCATTGGCAACCTTACGAGAGTCATAGTGATTCCTGGCAGTTCCTCACCAAAATACGCATTTTTTAGATACTGTGGAAAGTCTCTTTAAAGCGGTAATCCACTAGCGGTTTATCTTAAGAGAAACTGCCAGAGGTTTCTTGAAGTTCCTGAAGTGAGCCTAATTGTGACGAGGCATTGGCTACCTTAAGAGAGTCATAGTTACTCTTGCCAAATGCTCACCATAATAGACATTTTTTAGATACTGTGGCCAGTCTGCCGGAAGCGATACGCCACTAGTTGTTTAATTTAAGACAACCATCGTTACCCTTGCTAGGAGTTACTTGATGTTGCTGATTTAATTTTAATTGTGACGAGGCATTGGCAACCTTACGAGAGTCATAGTGATTCCTGGCAGTTCCTCACCAAAATACGCATTTGTTAGATATTGTGGAAAGTCTCTCCGAAGCGGTAATCCACTAGCTGCTTATCTTAAGTGAAACTGCCAGAGGTTTCTTGAAGTTGCTGATGTGAGTCTAATTGTGACGAGGCATTGGCTACCTTAAGAGAGTCATAGTGACTCTTGCCAAATGCTCACCATAATAGACATTTTTTTTATACTGTGGCCAGTCTGCCCGAAGCGATACGCCACTAGTTGTTTAATTTAAGACAACCATCGTTACCCTTGCTAGGAGTTACTTGATGTTGCTGATTTAATTTTCATTGTGACGAGGCATTGGAAACCTTACGAGAGTCATAGTGATTCCTGGCAGTTCCTCACCAAAATACGCATTTTTTAGATACTGTGGAAAGTCTATCCAAAGCGGTAATCCACTAGCTGCTTATCTTAAGTGAAACTGCCAGAGGTTTCTTGCAGTTGCTGATGTGAGTCTAATTGTGACGAGGCATTGGCTACCTTAAGAGAGTCATACTGACTTTTGCCAAATGCTCACCATAATAGACATTTTTTTAGATACTGTGGCCAGTCTGCCCGAAGCGATACGCCACTAGTTGTTTAATTTAAGACAACCATCGTTACCCTTGCTAGGAGTTACTTGATGTTGCTGATTTAATTTTAATTGTGACGAGGCATTGGCAACCTTACGAGAGTCATAGTGATTCCTGGCAGTTCCTCACCAAAATACGCATTTTTTAGATACTGTGGAAAGTCTCTCCAAAGCGGTAATCCACTAGCGGTTTATCTTAAGAGAAACTGCCAGAGGTTTCTTGAAGTTCCTGAAGTGAGTCTAATTGTGACGAGGCATTGGCTACCTTAAGAGAGTCATAGTTACTCTTGCCAAATGCTCACCATAATAGACATTTTTTAGATACTGTGGCCAGTCTGCCCGAAGCGATACGCCACTAGTTGTTTAATTTAAGACAACCATCGTTACCCTTGCTAGGAGTTACTTGATGTTGCTGATTTAATTTTAATTGTGACGAGGCATTGGAAACCTTACGAGAGTCATAGTGATTCCTGGCAGTTCCTCACCAAAATACGCATTTTTTAGATACTGTGGAAAGTCTATCCAAAGCGGTAATCCACTAGCTGCTTATCTTAAGTGAAACTGCCAGAGGTTTCTTGAAGTTGCTGATGTGAGTCTAATTGTGACGAGGCATTGGCTACCTTAAGAGAGTCATACTGACTTTTGCCAAATGCTCACCATAATAGACATTTTTTTAGATACTGTGGCCAGTCTGCCCGAAGCGATACGCCACTAGTTGTTTAATTTAAGACAACCATCGTTACCCTTGCTAGGAGTTACTTGATGTTGCTGATTTAATTTTAATTGTGACGAGGCATTGGCAACCTTACGAGAGTCATAGTGATTCCTGGCAGTTCCTCACCAAAATACGCATTTTTTAGATACTGTGGAAAGTCTCTTTAAAGCGGTAATCCACTAGCGGTTTATCTTAAGAGAAACTGCCAGAGGTTTCTTGCAGTTGCTGATGTGAGTCTAATTGTGACGAGGCATTGGCTACCTTAAGAGAGTCATAGTTACTCTTGCCAAATGCTCACCATAATAGACATTTTTTAGATACTGTGGCCAGTCTGCCGGAAGCGATACGCCACTAGTTGTTTAATTTAAGACAACCATCGTTACCCTTGCTAGGAGTTACTTGATGTTGCTGATTTAATTTTAATTGTGACGAGGCATTGGCAACCTTACGAGAGTCATAGTGATTCCTGGCAGTTCCTCACCAAAATACGCATTTGTTAGATATTGTGGAAAGTCTCTCCGAAGCGGTAATCCACTAGCTGCTTATCTTAAGTGAAACTGCCAGAGGTTTCTTGAAGTTGCTGATGTGAGTCTAATTGTGACGAGGCATTGGCTACCTTAAGAGAGTCATAGTGACTCTTGCCAAATGCTCACCATAATAGACATTTTTTTTATACTGTGGCCAGTCTGCCCGAAGCGATACGCCACTAGTTGTTTAATTTAAGACAACCATCGTTACCCTTGCTAGGAGTTACTTGATGTTGCTGATTTAATTTTCATTGTGACGAGGCATTGGAAACCTTACGAGAGTCATAGTGATTCCTGGCAGTTCCTCACCAAAATACGCATTTTTTAGATACTGTGGAAAGTCTATCCAAAGCGGTAATCCACTAGCTGCTTATCTTAAGTGAAACTGCCAGAGGTTTCTTGCAGTTGCTGATGTGAGTCTAATTGTGACGAGGCATTGGCTACCTTAAGAGAGTCATACTGACTTTTGCCAAATGCTCACCATAATAGACATTTTTTTAGATACTGTGGCCAGTCTGCCCGAAGCGATACGCCACTAGTTGTTTAATTTAAGACAACCATCGTTACCCTTGCTAGGAGTTACTTGATGTTGCTGATTTAATTTTAATTGTGACGAGGCATTGGCAACCTTACGAGAGTCATAGTGATTCCTGGCAGTTCCTCACCAAAATACGCATTTTTTAGATACTGTGGAAAGTCTCTCCAAAGCGGTAATCCACTAGCGGTTTATCTTAAGAGAAACTGCCAGAGGTTTCTTGAAGTTCCTGAAGTGAGTCTAATTGTGACGAGGCATTGGCTACCTTAAGAGAGGCATAGTTACTCTTGCCAAATGCTCACCATAATAGACATTTTTTAGATACTGTGGCCAGTCTGCCCGAAGCGATACGCCACTAGTTGTTTAATTTAAGACAACCATCGTTACCCTTGCTAGGAGTTACTTGATGTTGCTGATTTAATTTTAATTGTGACGAGGCATTGGAAACCTTACGAGAGTCATAGTGATTCCTGGCAGTTCCTCACCAAAATACGCATTTTTTAGATACTGTGGAAAGTCTATCCAAAGCGGTAATCCACTAGCTGCTTATCTTAAGTGAAACTGCCAGAGGTTTCTTGAAGTTGCTGATGTGAGTCTAATTGTGACGAGGCATTGGCTACCTTAAGAGAGTCATACTGACTTTTGCCAAATGCTCACCATAATAGACATTTTTTTAGATACTGTGTCCAGTCTGCCCGAAGCGATACGCCACTAGTTGTTTAATTTAAGACAACCATCGTTACCCTTGCTAGGAGTTACTTGATGTTGCTGATTTAATTTTAATTGTGACGAGGCATTGGCAACCTTACGAGAGTCATAGTGATTCCTGGCAGTTCCTCACCAAAATACGCATTTTTTAGATACTGTGGAAAGTCTCTCCAAAGCGGTAATCCACTAGCGGTTTATCTTAAGAGAAACTGCCAGAGGTTTCTTGAAGTTCCTGAAGTGAGTCTAATTGTGACGAGGCATTGGCTACCTTAAGAGAGTCATAGTTACTCTTGCCAAATGCTCACCATAATAGACATTTTTTAGATACTGTGGCCAGTCTGCCCGAAGCGATACGCCACTAGTTGTTTAATTTAAGACAACCATCGTTACCCTTGCTAGGAGTTACTTGATGTTGCTGATTTAATTTTAATTGTGACGAGGCATTGGCAACCTTACGAGAGTCATACTGATTCCTGGCAGTTCCTCACCAAAATACGCATTTGTTAGATATTGTGGAAAGTCTCTCCGAAGAGGTAATCCACTAGCTGCTTATCTTAAGTGAAACTGCCAGAGATTTCTTGAAGTTGCTGATGTGAGTCTAATTGTGACGAGGCATTGGCTACCTTAAGAGAGTCATAGTGACTCTTGCCAAATGCCCACCATAATAGACATTTTTTTAGATACTGTGGCCAGTCTGCCCGAAGCGATACGCCACTAGTTGTTTAATTTAAGACAACCATTGTTACTCTTGCTCGGAGTTACTTGATGTTGCTGATTTAATTTTAATTGTGATGAGGCATTGGCAACCTTACGAGAGTCGTAGTGATTCCTGGCAGTTCCTCACGAAAATACGCATTTTTTAGATACTGTGGAAAGTCTCTCCAAAGCGGTAATCCACTAGCTGCTTATCTTAAGTGAAACTGCCAGAGGTTTCTTGAAGTTGCTGATGTGAGTCTAATTGTGACGAGGCATTTGCTACCTTAATAGAGTCATAGTGACTCTTGCCAAATGCTCACCATAATAGACATTTTTTTAGATACTGTGGCCAGTCTGCCCGAATCATTACGCAATTAGTTGTTTAATTTAAGACAACCATTGTTACTATTGCTTGGAGTTACTTGATGTTGCTGATTTAATTTTAATTGTTATGAGGCATTGGCAACCTTACGAGAGTCGTAGTGATTCCTGGCAGTTCCTCACCAAAATACGCATTTTTTAGATACTGTGGAAAGTCTATCCAAAGCGGTAATCCACTAGCTGCTTATCTTAAGTGAAACTGCCAGAGGTTTCTTGAAGTTGCTGATGTGAGTCTAATTTTGACGAGGCATTGGCTACCTTAAGAGAGTCATAGTGACTCTTGCCAAATGCTTACCATAATAGACATTTTTTTAGATACTGTGGCCAGTCTGCCCGAAGCGATAGGCCACAAGTTGTTTAATTTAAGACATCCATCGTTACTCTTGCTAGGGGTTACTTGATGTTGCTGATTTAATTTTAATTGTGACAAGGCATTGGCAACCTTACGAGAGTCATAGTGATTCCTGGCAGTACCTCACCAAAACACGCATTATTTAGATACTGTGAAAAGTCTAACGATAGCGGTAATCCACTAGCTGTTTATCTTAAGTGAAACTGCCAGAGGTTTCTTGAAGTTGCTGATGTGAGTCTAATTTTGACGAGGCATTGGCTACCTTAAGAGAGTCATAGTGACTCTTGCCAAATGCCCACCATAATAGACATTTTTTTAGATACTGTGGCCAGTCTGCCCGAAGCGATACGCCACTAGTTGTTTAATTTAAGACAACCATTGTTACTCTTGCTCGGAGTTACTTGATGTTGCTGATTTAATTTTAATTGTGACGAGGCATTGGCAACCTTACGAGAGTCATAGTGATTCCTGGCAGTTCCTCACCAAAATACGCATTTGTTAGATATTGTGGAAAGTCTCTCCGAAGCGGTAATCCACTAGCTGCTTATCTTAAGTGAAACTGCCAGAGGTTTCTTGAAGTTGCTGATGTGAGTCTAATTGTGACGAGGCATTGGCTACCTTAAGAGGGTCATAGTGACTCTTGCCAAATGCTCACCATAATAGACATTTTTTTTATACTGTGGCCAGTCTGCCCGAAGCGATACGCCACTAGTTGTTTAATTTAAGACAACCATCGTTACCCTTGCTAGGAGTTACTTGATGTTGCTGATTTAATTTTAATTGTGACGAGGCATTGGAAACCTTACGAGAGTCATAGTGATTCCTGGCAGTTCCTCACCAAAATACGCATTTTTTAGATACTGTGGAAAGTCTATCCAAAGCGGTAATCCACTAGCTGCTTATCTTAAGTGAAACTGCCAGAGGTTTCTTGAAGTTGCTGATGTGAGTCTAATTGTGACGAGGCATTGGCTACCTTAAGAGAGTCATACTGACTTTTGCCAAATGCTCACCATAATAGACATTTTTTTAGATTCTGTGGCCAGTCTGCCCGAAGCGATACGCCACTAGTTGTTTAATTTAAGACAACCATCGTTACCCTTGCTAGGAGTTACTTGATGTTGCTGATTTAATTTTAATTGTGACGAGGCATTGGCAACCTTACGAGAGTCATAGTGATTCCTGGCAGTTCCTCACCAAAATACGCATTTTTTAGATACTGTGGAAAGTCTCTCCAAAGCGGTAATCCACTAGCGGTTTATCTTAAGAGAAACTGCCAGAGGTTTCTTGAAGTTCCTGAAGTGAGTCTAATTGTGACGAGGCATTGGCTACCTTAAGAGAGTCATAGTTACTCTTGCCAAATGCTCACCATAATAGACATTTTTTAGATACTGTGGCCAGTCTGCCCGAAGCGATACGCCACAAGTTGTTTAATTTAAGACAACCATCGTTACCCTTGCTAGGAGTTACTTGATGTTGCTGATTTAATTTTAATTGTGACGAGGCATTGGCAACCTTACGAGAGTCATACTGATTCCTGGCAGTTCCTCACCAAAATACGCATTTGTTAGATATTGTGGAAAGTCTCTCCGAAGAGGTAATCCACTAGCTGCTTATCTTAAGTGAAACTGCCAGAGATTTCTTGAAGTTGCTGATGTGAGTCTAATTGTGACGAGGCATTGGCTACCTTAAGAGAGTCATAGTGACTCTTGCCAAATGCCCACCATAATAGACATTTTTTTAGATACTGTGGCCAGTCTGCCCGAATCATTACGCAATTAGTTGTTTAATTTAAGACAACCATTGTTACTCTTGCTTGGAGTTACTTGATGTTGCTGATTTAATTTTAATTGTGATGAGGCATTGGCAACCTTACGAGAGTCGTAGTGATTCCTGGCAGTTCCTCACGAAAATACGCATTTTTTAGATACTGTGGAAAGTCTCTCCAAAGCTGTAATCCACTAGCTGTTTGTCTTCAGAGAAACTGATAGAGGTTTCATCAAGTTGCTGACGTGAGTCTAATTGTGGCGAGGCATTGGCTACCTTAAGAGAGTCATAGTTACTCTTGCCAAATGCTCACCATAATAGACATTTTTTAGATACTGTGGCCAGTCTGCCCGAAGCGATACGCCACTAATTGTTTAATTTAAGACAACCATCGTTATCCTTGCTAGGAGTTACTTGATGTTGCTGATTTAATTTTAATTGTGACGAGGCATTGGCAACCTTACGAGAGTCATAGTGATTCCTGGCAGTTCCTCACCAAAATACGCATTTTTTAGATACTGTGGAAAGTCTATCCAAAGCGGTAATCCACTAGCTGCTTATCTTAAGTGAAACTGCCAGAGGTTTCTTGAAGTTGCTGATGTGAGTCTAATTGTGACGAGGCATTTGCTACCTTAATAGAGTCATAGTGACTCTTGCCAAATGCTCACCATAATAGACATTTTTTTAGATACTGTGGCCAGTCTGCCCGAATCATTACGCAATTAGTTGTTTAATTTAAGACAACCATTGTTACTATTGCTTGGAGTTACTTGATGTTGCTGATTTAATTTTAATTGTTATGAGGCATTGGCAACCTTACGAGAGTCGTAGTGATTCCTGGCAGTTCCTCACCAAAATACGCATTTTTTAGATACTGTGGAAAGTCTATCCAAAGCGGTAATCCACTAGCTGCTTATCTTAAGTGAAACTGCCAGAGGTTTCTTGAAGTTGCTGATGTGAGTCTAATTTTGACGAGGCATTGGCTACCTTAAGAGAGTCATAGTGACTCTTGCCAAATGCTTACCATAATAGACATTTTTTTAGATACTGTGGCCAGTCTGCCCGAAGCGATAGGCCACAAGTTGTTTAATTTAAGACATCCATCGTTACTCTTGCTAGGGGTTACTTGATGTTGCTGATTTAATTTTAATTGTGACAAGGCATTGGCAACCTTACGAGAGTCATAGTGATTCCTGGCAGTACCTCACCAAAACACGCATTATTTAGATACTGTGAAAAGTCTAACGATAGCGGTAATCCACTAGCTGTTTATCTTAAGTGAAACTGCCAGAGGTTTCTTGAAGTTGCTGATGTGAGTCTAATTTTGACGAGGCATTGGCTACCTTAAGAGAGTCATAGTGACTCTTGCCAAATGCTTACCATAATAGACATTTTTTTAGATACTGTGGCCAGTCTGCCCGAAGCGATACGCCACTAGTTGTTTAATTTAAGACAACCATCGTTACCCTTGCTAGGAGTTACTTGATGTTGCTGATTTAATTTTAATTGTGACGAGGCATTGGCAACCTTACGAGAGTCATAGTGATTCCTGGCAGTTCCTCACCAAAATACGCATTTTTTAGATACTGTGGAAAGTCTATCCAAAGCGGTAATCCACTAGCTGCTTATCTTAAGTGAAACTGCCAGAGGTTTCTTGAAGTTGCTGATGTGAGTCTAATTGTGACGAGGCATTGGCTACCTTAAGAGAGTCATACTGACTTTTGCCAAATGCTCACCATAATAGACATTTTTTTAGATTCTGTGGCCAGTCTGCCCGAAGCGATACGCCACTAGTTGTTTAATTTAAGACAACCATCGTTACCCTTGCTAGGAGTTACTTGATGTTGCTGATTTAATTTTAATTGTGACGAGGCATTGGCAACCTTACGAGAGTCATAGTGATTCCTGGCAGTTCCTCACCAAAATACGCATTTTTTAGATACTGTGGAAAGTCTCTCCAAAGCGGTAATCCACTAGCGGTTTATCTTAAGAGAAACTGCCAGAGGTTTCTTGAAGTTCCTGAAGTGAGTCTAATTGTGACGAGGCATTGGCTACCTTAAGAGAGTCATAGTTACTCTTGCCAAATGCTCACCATAATAGACATTTTTTAGATACTGTGGCCAGTCTGCCCGAAGCGATACGCCACAAGTTGTTTAATTTAAGACAACCATCGTTACCCTTGCTAGGAGTTACTTGATGTTGCTGATTTAATTTTAATTGTGACGAGGCATTGGCAACCTTACGAGAGTCATACTGATTCCTGGCAGTTCCTCACCAAAATACGCATTTGTTAGATATTGTGGAAAGTCTCTCCGAAGAGGTAATCCACTAGCTGCTTATCTTAAGTGAAACTGCCAGAGATTTCTTGAAGTTGCTGATGTGAGTCTAATTGTGACGAGGCATTGGCTACCTTAAGAGAGTCATAGTGACTCTTGCCAAATGCCCACCATAATAGACATTTTTTTAGATACTGTGGCCAGTCTGCCCGAATCATTACGCAATTAGTTGTTTAATTTAAGACAACCATTGTTACTCTTGCTTGGAGTTACTTGATGTTGCTGATTTAATTTTAATTGTGATGAGGCATTGGCAACCTTACGAGAGTCGTAGTGATTCCTGGCAGTTCCTCACGAAAATACGCATTTTTTAGATACTGTGGAAAGTCTCTCCAAAGCTGTAATCCACTAGCTGTTTGTCTTCAGAGAAACTGATAGAGGTTTCATCAAGTTGCTGACGTGAGTCTAATTGTGGCGAGGCATTGGCTACCTTAAGAGAGTCATAGTTACTCTTGCCAAATGCTCACCATAATAGACATTTTTTAGATACTGTGGCCAGTCTGCCCGAAGCGATACGCCACTAATTGTTTAATTTAAGACAACCATCGTTATCCTTGCTAGGAGTTACTTGATGTTGCTGATTTAATTTTAATTGTGACGAGGCATTGGCAACCTTACGAGAGTCATAGTGATTCCTGGCAGTTCCTCACCAAAATACGCATTTTTTAGATACTGTGGAAAGTCTATCCAAAGCGGTAATCCACTAGCTGCTTATCTTAAGTGAAACTGCCAGAGGTTTCTTGAAGTTGCTGATGTGAGTCTAATTGTGACGAGGCATTTGCTACCTTAATAGAGTCATAGTGACTCTTGCCAAATGCTCACCATAATAGACATTTTTTTAGATACTGTGGCCAGTCTGCCCGAATCATTACGCAATTAGTTGTTTAATTTAAGACAACCATTGTTACTATTGCTTGGAGTTACTTGATGTTGCTGATTTAATTTTAATTGTTATGAGGCATTGGCAACCTTACGAGAGTCGTAGTGATTCCTGGCAGTTCCTCACCAAAATACGCATTTTTTAGATACTGTGGAAAGTCTATCCAAAGCGGTAATCCACTAGCTGCTTATCTTAAGTGAAACTGCCAGAGGTTTCTTGAAGTTGCTGATGTGAGTCTAATTTTGACGAGGCATTGGCTACCTTAAGAGAGTCATAGTGACTCTTGCCAAATGCTTACCATAATAGACATTTTTTTAGATACTGTGGCCAGTCTGCCCGAAGCGATAGGCCACAAGTTGTTTAATTTAAGACATCCATCGTTACTCTTGCTAGGGGTTACTTGATGTTGCTGATTTAATTTTAATTGTGACAAGGCATTGGCAACCTTACGAGAGTCATAGTGATTCCTGGCAGTACCTCACCAAAACACGCATTATTTAGATACTGTGAAAAGTCTAACGATAGCGGTAATCCACTAGCTGTTTATCTTAAGTGAAACTGCCAGAGGTTTCTTGAAGTTGCTGATGTGAGTCTAATTTTGACGAGGCATTGGCTACCTTAAGAGAGTCATAGTGACTCTTGCCAAATGCTTACCATAATAGACATTTTTTTAGATACTGTGGCCAGTCTGCCCGAAGCGATACGCCACTAGTTGTTTAATTTAAGACAACCATTGTTACTCTTGCTCGGAGTTACTTGATGTTGCTGATTTAATTTTAATTGTGACGAGGCATTGGCAACCTTACGAGAGTCATAGTGATTCCTGGCAGTTCCTCACCAAAATACGCATTTGTTAGATATTGTGGAAAGTCTCTCCGAAGCGGTAATCCACTAGCTGCTTATCTTAAGTGAAACTGCCAGAGGTTTCTTGAAGTTGCTGATGTGAGTCTAATTGTGACGAGGCATTGGCTACCTTAAGAGGGTCATAGTGACTCTTGCCAAATGCTCACCATAATAGACATTTTTTTTATACTGTGGCCAGTCTGCCCGAAGCGATACGCCACTAGTTGTTTAATTTAAGACAACCATCGTTACCCTTGCTAGGAGTTACTTGATGTTGCTGATTTAATTTTAATTGTGACGAGGCATTGGAAACCTTACGAGAGTCATAGTGATTCCTGGCAGTTCCTCACCAAAATACGCATTTTTTAGATACTGTGGAAAGTCTATCCAAAGCGGTAATCCACTAGCTGCTTATCTTAAGTGAAACTGCCAGAGGTTTCTTGAAGTTGCTGATGTGAGTCTAATTGTGACGAGGCATTGGCTACCTTAAGAGAGTCATACTGACTTTTGCCAAATGCTCACCATAATAGACATTTTTTTAGATTCTGTGGCCAGTCTGCCCGAAGCGATACGCCACTAGTTGTTTAATTTAAGACAACCATCGTTACCCTTGCTAGGAGTTACTTGATGTTGCTGATTTAATTTTAATTGTGACGAGGCATTGGCAACCTTACGAGAGTCATAGTGATTCCTGGCAGTTCCTCACCAAAATACGCATTTTTTAGATACTGTGGAAAGTCTCTCCAAAGCGGTAATCCACTAGCGGTTTATCTTAAGAGAAACTGCCAGAGGTTTCTTGAAGTTCCTGAAGTGAGTCTAATTGTGACGAGGCATTGGCTACCTTAAGAGAGTCATAGTTACTCTTGCCAAATGCTCACCATAATAGACATTTTTTAGATACTGTGGCCAGTCTGCCCGAAGCGATACGCCACAAGTTGTTTAATTTAAGACAACCATCGTTACCCTTGCTAGGAGTTACTTGATGTTGCTGATTTAATTTTAATTGTGACGAGGCATTGGCAACCTTACGAGAGTCATACTGATTCCTGGCAGTTCCTCACCAAAATACGCATTTGTTAGATATTGTGGAAAGTCTCTCCGAAGAGGTAATCCACTAGCTGCTTATCTTAAGTGAAACTGCCAGAGATTTCTTGAAGTTGCTGATGTGAGTCTAATTGTGACGAGGCATTGGCTACCTTAAGAGAGTCATAGTGACTCTTGCCAAATGCCCACCATAATAGACATTTTTTTAGATACTGTGGCCAGTCTGCCCGAATCATTACGCAATTAGTTGTTTAATTTAAGACAACCATTGTTACTCTTGCTCGGAGTTACTTGATGTTGCTGATTTAATTTTAATTGTGATGAGGCATTGGCAACCTTACGAGAGTCGTAGTGATTCCTGGCAGTTCCTCACGAAAATACGCATTTTTTAGATACTGTGGAAAGTCTCTCCAAAGCTGTAATCCACTAGCTGTTTGTCTTCAGAGAAACTGATAGAGGTTTCATCAAGTTGCTGACGTGAGTCTAATTGTGGCGAGGCATTGGCTACCTTAAGAGAGTCATAGTGACTCTTGCCAAATGCCCACCATAATAGACATTTTTTTAGATACTGTGGCCAGTCTGCCCGAATCATTACGCAATTAGTTGTTTAATTTAAGACAACCATTGTTACTCTTGCTCGGAGTTACTTGATGTTGCTGATTTAATTTTAATTGTGACGAGGCATTGGAAACCTTACGAGAGTCATAGTGATTCCTGGCAGTTCCTCACCAAAATACGCATTTTTTAGATACTGTGGAAAGTCTATCCAAAGCGGTAATCCACTAGCTGCTTATCTTAAGTGAAACTGCCAGAGGTTTCTTGAAGTTGCTGATGTGAGTCTAATTGTGACGAGGCATTGGCTACCTTAAGAGAGTCATACTGACTTTTGCCAAATGCTCACCATAATAGACATTTTTTTAGATTCTGTGGCCAGTCTGCCCGAAGCGATACGCCACTAGTTGTTTAATTTAAGACAACCATCGTTACCCTTGCTAGGAGTTACTTGATGTTGCTGATTTAATTTTAATTGTGACGAGGCATTGGCAACCTTACGAGAGTCATAGTGATTCCTGGCAGTTCCTCACCAAAATACGCATTTTTTAGATACTGTGGAAAGTCTCTCCAAAGCGGTAATCCACTAGCGGTTTATCTTAAGAGAAACTGCCAGAGGTTTCTTGAAGTTCCTGAAGTGAGTCTAATTGTGACGAGGCATTGGCTACCTTAAGAGAGTCATAGTTACTCTTGCCAAATGCTCACCATAATAGACATTTTTTAGATACTGTGGCCAGTCTGCCCGAAGCGATACGCCACAAGTTGTTTAATTTAAGACAACCATCGTTACCCTTGCTAGGAGTTACTTGATGTTGCTGATTTAATTTTAATTGTGACGAGGCATTGGCAACCTTACGAGAGTCATACTGATTCCTGGCAGTTCCTCACCAAAATACGCATTTGTTAGATATTGTGGAAAGTCTCTCCGAAGAGGTAATCCACTAGCTGCTTATCTTAAGTGAAACTGCCAGAGATTTCTTGAAGTTGCTGATGTGAGTCTAATTGTGACGAGGCATTGGCTACCTTAAGAGAGTCATAGTGACTCTTGCCAAATGCCCACCATAATAGACATTTTTTTAGATACTGTGGCCAGTCTGCCCGAATCATTACGCAATTAGTTGTTTAATTTAAGACAACCATTGTTACTCTTGCTTGGAGTTACTTGATGTTGCTGATTTAATTTTAATTGTGATGAGGCATTGGCAACCTTACGAGAGTCGTAGTGATTCCTGGCAGTTCCTCACGAAAATACGCATTTTTTAGATACTGTGGAAAGTCTCTCCAAAGCTGTAATCCACTAGCTGTTTGTCTTCAGAGAAACTGATAGAGGTTTCATCAAGTTGCTGACGTGAGTCTAATTGTGGCGAGGCATTGGCTACCTTAAGAGAGTCATAGTTACTCTTGCCAAATGCTCACCATAATAGACATTTTTTAGATACTGTGGCCAGTCTGCCCGAAGCGATACGCCACTAATTGTTTAATTTAAGACAACCATCGTTATCCTTGCTAGGAGTTACTTGATGTTGCTGATTTAATTTTAATTGTGACGAGGCATTGGCAACCTTACGAGAGTCATAGTGATTCCTGGCAGTTCCTCACCAAAATACGCATTTTTTAGATACTGTGGAAAGTCTATCCAAAGCGGTAATCCACTAGCTGCTTATCTTAAGTGAAACTGCCAGAGGTTTCTTGAAGTTGCTGATGTGAGTCTAATTGTGACGAGGCATTTGCTACCTTAATAGAGTCATAGTGACTCTTGCCAAATGCTCACCATAATAGACATTTTTTTAGATACTGTGGCCAGTCTGCCCGAATCATTACGCAATTAGTTGTTTAATTTAAGACAACCATTGTTACTATTGCTTGGAGTTACTTGATGTTGCTGATTTAATTTTAATTGTTATGAGGCATTGGCAACCTTACGAGAGTCGTAGTGATTCCTGGCAGTTCCTCACCAAAATACGCATTTTTTAGATACTGTGGAAAGTCTATCCAAAGCGGTAATCCACTAGCTGCTTATCTTAAGTGAAACTGCCAGAGGTTTCTTGAAGTTGCTGATGTGAGTCTAATTTTGACGAGGCATTGGCTACCTTAAGAGAGTCATAGTGACTCTTGCCAAATGCTTACCATAATAGACATTTTTTTAGATACTGTGGCCAGTCTGCCCGAAGCGATAGGCCACAAGTTGTTTAATTTAAGACATCCATCGTTACTCTTGCTAGGGGTTACTTGATGTTGCTGATTTAATTTTAATTGTGACAAGGCATTGGCAACCTTACGAGAGTCATAGTGATTCCTGGCAGTACCTCACCAAAACACGCATTATTTAGATACTGTGAAAAGTCTAACGATAGCGGTAATCCACTAGCTGTTTATCTTAAGTGAAACTGCCAGAGGTTTCTTGAAGTTGCTGATGTGAGTCTAATTTTGACGAGGCATTGGCTACCTTAAGAGAGTCATAGTGACTCTTGCCAAATGCTTACCATAATAGACATTTTTTTAGATACTGTGGCCAGTCTGCCCGAAGCGATACGCCACTAGTTGTTTAATTTAAGACAACCATTGTTACTCTTGCTCGGAGTTACTTGATGTTGCTGATTTAATTTTAATTGTGACGAGGCATTGGCAACCTTACGAGAGTCATAGTGATTCCTGGCAGTTCCTCACCAAAATACGCATTTGTTAGATATTGTGGAAAGTCTCTCCGAAGCGGTAATCCACTAGCTGCTTATCTTAAGTGAAACTGCCAGAGGTTTCTTGAAGTTGCTGATGTGAGTCTAATTGTGACGAGGCATTGGCTACCTTAAGAGGGTCATAGTGACTCTTGCCAAATGCTCACCATAATAGACATTTTTTTTATACTGTGGCCAGTCTGCCCGAAGCGATACGCCACTAGTTGTTTAATTTAAGACAACCATCGTTACCCTTGCTAGGAGTTACTTGATGTTGCTGATTTAATTTTAATTGTGACGAGGCATTGGAAACCTTACGAGAGTCATAGTGATTCCTGGCAGTTCCTCACCAAAATACGCATTTTTTAGATACTGTGGAAAGTCTATCCAAAGCGGTAATCCACTAGCTGCTTATCTTAAGTGAAACTGCCAGAGGTTTCTTGAAGTTGCTGATGTGAGTCTAATTGTGACGAGGCATTGGCTACCTTAAGAGAGTCATACTGACTTTTGCCAAATGCTCACCATAATAGACATTTTTTTAGATTCTGTGGCCAGTCTGCCCGAAGCGATACGCCACTAGTTGTTTAATTTAAGACAACCATCGTTACCCTTGCTAGGAGTTACTTGATGTTGCTGATTTAATTTTAATTGTGACGAGGCATTGGCAACCTTACGAGAGTCATAGTGATTCCTGGCAGTTCCTCACCAAAATACGCATTTTTTAGATACTGTGGAAAGTCTCTCCAAAGCGGTAATCCACTAGCGGTTTATCTTAAGAGAAACTGCCAGAGGTTTCTTGAAGTTCCTGAAGTGAGTCTAATTGTGACGAGGCATTGGCTACCTTAAGAGAGTCATAGTTACTCTTGCCAAATGCTCACCATAATAGACATTTTTTAGATACTGTGGCCAGTCTGCCCGAAGCGATACGCCACAAGTTGTTTAATTTAAGACAACCATCGTTACCCTTGCTAGGAGTTACTTGATGTTGCTGATTTAATTTTAATTGTGACGAGGCATTGGCAACCTTACGAGAGTCATACTGATTCCTGGCAGTTCCTCACCAAAATACGCATTTGTTAGATATTGTGGAAAGTCTCTCCGAAGAGGTAATCCACTAGCTGCTTATCTTAAGTGAAACTGCCAGAGATTTCTTGAAGTTGCTGATGTGAGTCTAATTGTGACGAGGCATTGGCTACCTTAAGAGAGTCATAGTGACTCTTGCCAAATGCCCACCATAATAGACATTTTTTTAGATACTGTGGCCAGTCTGCCCGAATCATTACGCAATTAGTTGTTTAATTTAAGACAACCATTGTTACTCTTGCTCGGAGTTACTTGATGTTGCTGATTTAATTTTAATTGTGATGAGGCATTGGCAACCTTACGAGAGTCGTAGTGATTCCTGGCAGTTCCTCACGAAAATACGCATTTTTTAGATACTGTGGAAAGTCTCTCCAAAGCTGTAATCCACTAGCTGTTTGTCTTCAGAGAAACTGATAGAGGTTTCATCAAGTTGCTGACGTGAGTCTAATTGTGGCGAGGCATTGGCTACCTTAAGAGAGTCATAGTGACTCTTGCCAAATGCCCACCATAATAGACATTTTTTTAGATACTGTGGCCAGTCTGCCCGAATCATTACGCAATTAGTTGTTTAATTTAAGACAACCATTGTTACTCTTGCTCGGAGTTACTTGATGTTGCTGATTTAATTTTAATTGTGACGAGGCATTGGAAACCTTACGAGAGTCATAGTGATTCCTGGCAGTTCCTCACCAAAATACGCATTTTTTAGATACTGTGGAAAGTCTATCCAAAGCGGTAATCCACTAGCTGCTTATCTTAAGTGAAACTGCCAGAGGTTTCTTGAAGTTGCTGATGTGAGTCTAATTGTGACGAGGCATTGGCTACCTTAAGAGAGTCATACTGACTTTTGCCAAATGCTCACCATAATAGACATTTTTTTAGATTCTGTGGCCAGTCTGCCCGAAGCGATACGCCACTAGTTGTTTAATTTAAGACAACCATCGTTACCCTTGCTAGGAGTTACTTGATGTTGCTGATTTAATTTTAATTGTGACGAGGCATTGGCAACCTTACGAGAGTCATACTGATTCCTGGCAGTTCCTCACCAAAATACGCATTTGTTAGATATTGTGGAAAGTCTCTCCGAAGAGGTAATCCACTAGCTGCTTATCTTAAGTGAAACTGCCAGAGATTTCTTGAAGTTGCTGATGTGAGTCTAATTGTGACGAGGCATTGGCTACCTTAAGAGAGTCATAGTGACTCTTGCCAAATGCCCACCATAATAGACATTTTTTTAGATACTGTGGCCAGTCTGCCCGAATCATTACGCAATTAGTTGTTTAATTTAAGACAACCATTGTTACTCTTGCTCGGAGTTACTTGATGTTGCTGATTTAATTTTAATTGTGATGAGGCATTGGCAACCTTACGAGAGTCGTAGTGATTCCTGGCAGTTCCTCACGAAAATACGCATTTTTTAGATACTGTGGAAAGTCTCTCCAAAGCTGTAATCCACTAGCTGTTTGTCTTCAGAGAAACTGATAGAGGTTTCATCAAGTTGCTGACGTGAGTCTAATTGTGGCGAGGCATTGGCTACCTTAAGAGAGTCATAGTGACTCTTGCCAAATGCCCACCATAATAGACATTTTTTTAGATACTGTGGCCAGTCTGCCCGAATCATTACGCAATTAGTTGTTTAATTTAAGACAACCATTGTTACTCTTGCTCGGAGTTACTTGATGTTGCTGATTTAATTTTAATTGTGACGAGGCATTGGAAACCTTACGAGAGTCATAGTGATTCCTGGCAGTTCCTCACCAAAATACGCATTTTTTAGATACTGTGGAAAGTCTATCCAAAGCGGTAATCCACTAGCTGCTTATCTTAAGTGAAACTGCCAGAGGTTTCTTGAAGTTGCTGATGTGAGTCTAATTGTGACGAGGCATTGGCTACCTTAAGAGAGTCATACTGACTTTTGCCAAATGCTCACCATAATAGACATTTTTTTAGATTCTGTGGCCAGTCTGCCCGAAGCGATACGCCACTAGTTGTTTAATTTAAGACAACCATCGTTACCCTTGCTAGGAGTTACTTGATGTTGCTGATTTAATTTTAATTGTGACGAGGCATTGGCAACCTTACGAGAGTCATACTGATTCCTGGCAGTTCCTCACCAAAATACGCATTTGTTAGATATTGTGGAAAGTCTCTCCGAAGAGGTAATCCACTAGCTGCTTATCTTAAGTGAAACTGCCAGAGATTTCTTGAAGTTGCTGATGTGAGTCTAATTGTGACGAGGCATTGGCTACCTTAAGAGAGTCATAGTGACTCTTGCCAAATGCCCACCATAATAGACATTTTTTTAGATACTGTGGCCAGTCTGCCCGAATCATTACGCAATTAGTTGTTTAATTTAAGACAACCATTGTTACTCTTGCTCGGAGTTACTTGATGTTGCTGATTTAATTTTAATTGTGATGAGGCATTGGCAACCTTACGAGAGTCGTAGTGATTCCTGGCAGTTCCTCACGAAAATACGCATTTTTTAGATACTGTGGAAAGTCTCTCCAAAGCTGTAATCCACTAGCTGTTTGTCTTCAGAGAAACTGATAGAGGTTTCATCAAGTTGCTGACGTGAGTCTAATTGTGGCGAGGCATTGGCTACCTTAAGAGAGTCATAGTGACTCTTGCCAAATGCCCACCATAATAGACATTTTTTTAGATACTGTGGCCAGTCTGCCCGAATCATTACGCAATTAGTTGTTTAATTTAAGACAACCATTGTTACTCTTGCTCGGAGTTACTTGATGTTGCTGATTTAATTTTAATTGTGATGAGGCATTGGCAACCTTACGAGAGTCGTAGTGATTCCTGGCAGTTCCTCACGAAAATACGCATTTTTTAGATACTGTGGAAAGTCTCTCCAAAGCTGTAATCCACTAGCTGTTTGTCTTCAGAGAAACTGATAGAGGTTTCATCAAGTTGCTGACGTGAGTCTAATTGTGGCGAGGCATTGGCTACCTTAAGAGAGTCATAGTTACTCTTGCCAAATGCTCACCATAATAGACATTTTTTAGATACTGTGGCCAGTCTGCCCGAAGCGATACGCCACTAATTGTTTAATTTAAGACAACCATCGTTATCCTTGCTAGGAGTTACTTGATGTTGCTGATTTAATTTTAATTGTGACGAGGCATTGGCAACCTTACGAGAGTCATAGTGATTCCTGGCAGTTCCTCACCAAAATACGCATTTTTTAGATACTGTGGAAAGTCTATCCAAAGCGGTAATCCACTAGCTGCTTATCTTAAGTGAAACTGCCAGAGGTTTCTTGAAGTTGCTGATGTGAGTCTAATTGTGACGAGGCATTTGCTACCTTAATAGAGTCATAGTGACTCTTGCCAAATGCTCACCATAATAGACATTTTTTTAGATACTGTGGCCAGTCTGCCCGAATCATTACGCAATTAGTTGTTTAATTTAAGACAACCATTGTTACTATTGCTTGGAGTTACTTGATGTTGCTGATTTAATTTTAATTGTGACGAGGCATTGGCAACCTTACGAGAGTCATAGTGATTCCTGGCAGTACCTCACCAAAACACGCATTATTTAGATACTGTGAAAAGTCTAACGATAGCGGTAATCCACTAGCTGTTTATCTTAAGTGAAACTGCCAGAGGTTTCTTGAAGTTGCTGATGTGAGTCTAATTTTGACGAGGCATTGGCTACCTTAAGAGAGTCATAGTGACTCTTGCCAAATGCCCACCATAATAGACATTTTTTTAGATACTGTGGCCAGTCTGCCCGAAGCGATACGCCACTAGTTGTTTAATTTAAGACAACCATTGTTACTCTTGCTCGGAGTTACTTGATGTTGCTGATTTAATTTTAATTGTGACGAGGCATTGGCAACCTTACGAGAGTCATAGTGATTCCTGGCAGTTCCTCACCAAAATACGCATTTGTTAGATATTGTGGAAAGTCTCTCCGAAGCGGTAATCCACTAGCTGCTTATCTTAAGTGAAACTGCCAGAGGTTTCTTGAAGTTGCTGATGTGAGTCTAATTGTGACGAGGCATTGGCTACCTTAAGAGGGTCATAGTGACTCTTGCCAAATGCTCACCATAATAGACATTTTTTTTATACTGTGGCCAGTCTGCCCGAAGCGATACGCCACTAGTTGTTTAATTTAAGACAACCATCGTTACCCTTGCTAGGAGTTACTTGATGTTGCTGATTTAATTTTAATTGTGACGAGGCATTGGAAACCTTACGAGAGTCATAGTGATTCCTGGCAGTTCCTCACCAAAATACGCATTTTTTAGATACTGTGGAAAGTCTATCCAAAGCGGTAATCCACTAGCTGCTTATCTTAAGTGAAACTGCCAGAGGTTTCTTGAAGTTGCTGATGTGAGTCTAATTGTGACGAGGCATTGGCTACCTTAAGAGAGTCATACTGACTTTTGCCAAATGCTCACCATAATAGACATTTTTTTAGATTCTGTGGCCAGTCTGCCCGAAGCGATACGCCACTAGTTGTTTAATTTAAGACAACCATCGTTACCCTTGCTAGGAGTTACTTGATGTTGCTGATTTAATTTTAATTGTGACGAGGCATTGGCAACCTTACGAGAGTCATAGTGATTCCTGGCAGTTCCTCACCAAAATACGCATTTTTTAGATACTGTGGAAAGTCTCTCCAAAGCGGTAATCCACTAGCGGTTTATCTTAAGAGAAACTGCCAGAGGTTTCTTGAAGTTCCTGAAGTGAGTCTAATTGTGACGAGGCATTGGCTACCTTAAGAGAGTCATAGTTACTCTTGCCAAATGCTCACCATAATAGACATTTTTTAGATACTGTGGCCAGTCTGCCCGAAGCGATACGCCACAAGTTGTTTAATTTAAGACAACCATCGTTACCCTTGCTAGGAGTTACTTGATGTTGCTGATTTAATTTTAATTGTGACGAGGCATTGGCAACCTTACGAGAGTCATACTGATTCCTGGCAGTTCCTCACCAAAATACGCATTTGTTAGATATTGTGGAAAGTCTCTCCGAAGAGGTAATCCACTAGCTGCTTATCTTAAGTGAAACTGCCAGAGATTTCTTGAAGTTGCTGATGTGAGTCTAATTGTGACGAGGCATTGGCTACCTTAAGAGAGTCATAGTGACTCTTGCCAAATGCCCACCATAATAGACATTTTTTTAGATACTGTGGCCAGTCTGCCCGAATCATTACGCAATTAGTTGTTTAATTTAAGACAACCATTGTTACTCTTGCTCGGAGTTACTTGATGTTGCTGATTTAATTTTAATTGTGATGAGGCATTGGCAACCTTACGAGAGTCGTAGTGATTCCTGGCAGTTCCTCACGAAAATACGCATTTTTTAGATACTGTGGAAAGTCTCTCCAAAGCTGTAATCCACTAGCTGTTTGTCTTCAGAGAAACTGATAGAGGTTTCATCAAGTTGCTGACGTGAGTCTAATTGTGGCGAGGCATTGGCTACCTTAAGAGAGTCATAGTTACTCTTGCCAAATGCTCACCATAATAGACATTTTTTAGATACTGTGGCCAGTCTGCCCGAAGCGATACGCCACTAATTGTTTAATTTAAGACAACCATCGTTATCCTTGCTAGGAGTTACTTGATGTTGCTGATTTAATTTTAATTGTGACGAGGCATTGGCAACCTTACGAGAGTCATAGTGATTCCTGGCAGTTCCTCACCAAAATACGCATTTTTTAGATACTGTGGAAAGTCTATCCAAAGCGGTAATCCACTAGCTGCTTATCTTAAGTGAAACTGCCAGAGGTTTCTTGAAGTTGCTGATGTGAGTCTAATTGTGACGAGGCATTTGCTACCTTAATAGAGTCATAGTGACTCTTGCCAAATGCTCACCATAATAGACATTTTTTTAGATACTGTGGCCAGTCTGCCCGAATCATTACGCAATTAGTTGTTTAATTTAAGACAACCATTGTTACTATTGCTTGGAGTTACTTGATGTTGCTGATTTAATTTTAATTGTTATGAGGCATTGGCAACCTTACGAGAGTCGTAGTGATTCCTGGCAGTTCCTCACCAAAATACGCATTTTTTAGATACTGTGGAAAGTCTATCCAAAGCGGTAATCCACTAGCTGCTTATCTTAAGTGAAACTGCCAGAGGTTTCTTGAAGTTGCTGATGTGAGTCTAATTTTGACGAGGCATTGGCTACCTTAAGAGAGTCATAGTGACTCTTGCCAAATGCTTACCATAATAGACATTTTTTTAGATACTGTGGCCAGTCTGCCCGAAGCGATAGGCCACAAGTTGTTTAATTTAAGACATCCATCGTTACTCTTGCTAGGGGTTACTTGATGTTGCTGATTTAATTTTAATTGTGACAAGGCATTGGCAACCTTACGAGAGTCATAGTGATTCCTGGCAGTACCTCACCAAAACACGCATTATTTAGATACTGTGAAAAGTCTAACGATAGCGGTAATCCACTAGCTGTTTATCTTAAGTGAAACTGCCAGAGGTTTCTTGAAGTTGCTGATGTGAGTCTAATTTTGACGAGGCATTGGCTACCTTAAGAGAGTCATAGTGACTCTTGCCAAATGCCCACCATAATAGACATTTTTTTAGATACTGTGGCCAGTCTGCCCGAAGCGATACGCCACTAGTTGTTTAATTTAAGACAACCATTGTTACTCTTGCTCGGAGTTACTTGATGTTGCTGATTTAATTTTAATTGTGACGAGGCATTGGCAACCTTACGAGAGTCATAGTGATTCCTGGCAGTTCCTCACCAAAATACGCATTTGTTAGATATTGTGGAAAGTCTCTCCGAAGCGGTAATCCACTAGCTGCTTATCTTAAGTGAAACTGCCAGAGGTTTCTTGAAGTTGCTGATGTGAGTCTAATTGTGACGAGGCATTGGCTACCTTAAGAGGGTCATAGTGACTCTTGCCAAATGCTCACCATAATAGACATTTTTTTTATACTGTGGCCAGTCTGCCCGAAGCGATACGCCACTAGTTGTTTAATTTAAGACAACCATCGTTACCCTTGCTAGGAGTTACTTGATGTTGCTGATTTAATTTTAATTGTGACGAGGCATTGGAAACCTTACGAGAGTCATAGTGATTCCTGGCAGTTCCTCACCAAAATACGCATTTTTTAGATACTGTGGAAAGTCTATCCAAAGCGGTAATCCACTAGCTGCTTATCTTAAGTGAAACTGCCAGAGGTTTCTTGAAGTTGCTGATGTGAGTCTAATTGTGACGAGGCATTGGCTACCTTAAGAGAGTCATACTGACTTTTGCCAAATGCTCACCATAATAGACATTTTTTTAGATTCTGTGGCCAGTCTGCCCGAAGCGATACGCCACTAGTTGTTTAATTTAAGACAACCATCGTTACCCTTGCTAGGAGTTACTTGATGTTGCTGATTTAATTTTAATTGTGACGAGGCATTGGCAACCTTACGAGAGTCATAGTGATTCCTGGCAGTTCCTCACCAAAATACGCATTTTTTAGATACTGTGGAAAGTCTCTCCAAAGCGGTAATCCACTAGCGGTTTATCTTAAGAGAAACTGCCAGAGGTTTCTTGAAGTTCCTGAAGTGAGTCTAATTGTGACGAGGCATTGGCTACCTTAAGAGAGTCATAGTTACTCTTGCCAAATGCTCACCATAATAGACATTTTTTAGATACTGTGGCCAGTCTGCCCGAAGCGATACGCCACAAGTTGTTTAATTTAAGACAACCATCGTTACCCTTGCTAGGAGTTACTTGATGTTGCTGATTTAATTTTAATTGTGACGAGGCATTGGCAACCTTACGAGAGTCATACTGATTCCTGGCAGTTCCTCACCAAAATACGCATTTGTTAGATATTGTGGAAAGTCTCTCCGAAGAGGTAATCCACTAGCTGCTTATCTTAAGTGAAACTGCCAGAGATTTCTTGAAGTTGCTGATGTGAGTCTAATTGTGACGAGGCATTGGCTACCTTAAGAGAGTCATAGTGACTCTTGCCAAATGCCCACCATAATAGACATTTTTTTAGATACTGTGGCCAGTCTGCCCGAATCATTACGCAATTAGTTGTTTAATTTAAGACAACCATTGTTACTCTTGCTCGGAGTTACTTGATGTTGCTGATTTAATTTTAATTGTGATGAGGCATTGGCAACCTTACGAGAGTCGTAGTGATTCCTGGCAGTTCCTCACGAAAATACGCATTTTTTAGATACTGTGGAAAGTCTCTCCAAAGCTGTAATCCACTAGCTGTTTGTCTTCAGAGAAACTGATAGAGGTTTCATCAAGTTGCTGACGTGAGTCTAATTGTGGCGAGGCATTGGCTACCTTAAGAGAGTCATAGTTACTCTTGCCAAATGCTCACCATAATAGACATTTTTTAGATACTGTGGCCAGTCTGCCCGAAGCGATACGCCACTAGTTGTTTAATTTAAGACAACCATCGTTATCCTTGCTAGGAGTTACTTGATGTTGCTGATTTAATTTTAATTGTGACGAGGCATTGGCAACCTTACGAGAGTCATAGTGATTCCTGGCAGTTCCTCACCAAAATACGCATTTTTTAGATACTGTGGAAAGTCTCTCCAAAGCGGTAATCCACTAGCTGCTTATCTTAAGTGAAACTGCCAGAGGTTTCTTGAAGTTGCTGATGTGAGTCTAATTGTGACGAGGCATTTGCTACCTTAATAGAGTCATAGTGACTCTTGCCAAATGCTCACCATAATAGACATTTTTTTAGATACTGTGGCCAGTCTGCCCGAATCATTACGCAATTAGTTGTTTAATTTAAGACAACCATTGTTACTATTGCTTGGAGTTACTTGATGTTGCTGATTTAATTTTAATTGTTATGAGGCATTGGCAACCTTACGAGAGTCGTAGTGATTCCTGGCAGTTCCTCACCAAAATACGCATTTTTTAGATACTGTGGAAAGTCTCTCCAAAGCGGTAATCCACTAGCTGCTTATCTTAAGTGAAACTGCCAGAGGTTTCTTGAAGTTGCTGATGTGAGTCTAATTTTGACGAGGCATTGGCTACCTTAAGAGAGTCATAGTGACTCTTGCCAAATGCTTACCATAATAGACATTTTTTTAGATACTGTGGCCAGTCTGCCCGAAGCGATAGGCCACAAGTTGTTTAATTTAAGACATCCATCGTTACTCTTGCTAGGGGTTACTTGATGTTGCTGATTTAATTTTAATTGTGACAAGGCATTGGCAACCTTACGAGAGTCATAGTGATTCCTGGCAGTACCTCACCAAAACACGCATTATTTAGATACTGTGAAAAGTCTAACGATAGCGGTAATCCACTAGCTGTTTATCTTAAGTGAAACTGCCAGAGGTTTCTTGAAGTTGCTGATGTGAGTCTAATTTTGACGAGGCATTGGCTACCTTAAGAGAGTCATAGTGACTCTTGCCAAATGATTACCATAATAGACATTTTTTTAGATACTGTGGCCAGTCTGCCCGAAGCGATACGCCACTAGTTGTTTAATTTAAGACAACCATCGTTATCCTTGCTAGGAGTTACTTGATGTTGCTGATTTAATTTTAATTGTGACGAGGCATTGGCAACCTTACGAGAGTCATAGTGATTCCTGGCAGTTCCTCACCAAAATACGCATTTGTTAGATATTGTGGAAAGTCTCTCCGAAGCGGTAATCCACTAGCTGCTTATCTTAAGTGAAACTGCCAGAGGTTTCTTGAAGTTGCTGATGTGAGTCTAATTGTGACGAGGCATTGGCTACCTTAAGAGAGTCATAGTGACTCTTGCCAAATGCTCACCATAATAGACATTTTTTTTATACTGTGGCCAGTCTGCCCGAAGCGATACGCCACTAGTTGTTTAATTTAAGACAACCATCGTTACCCTTGCTAGGAGTTACTTGATGTTGCTGATTTAATTTTAATTGTGACGAGGCATTGGAAACCTTACGAGAGTCATAGTGATTCCTGGCAGTTCCTCACCAAAATACGCATTTTTTAGATACTGTGGAAAGTCTATCCAAAGCGGTAATCCACTAGCTGCTTATCTTAAGTGAAACTGCCAGAGGTTTCTTGAAGTTGCTGATGTGAGTCTAATTGTGACGAGGCATTGGCTACCTTAAGAGAGTCATACTGACTTTTGCCAAATGCTCACCATAATAGACATTTTTTTAGATTCTGTGGCCAGTCTGCCCGAAGCGATACGCCACTAGTTGTTTAATTTAAGACAACCATCGTTACCCTTGCTAGGAGTTACTTGATGTTGCTGATTTAATTTTAATTGTGACGAGGCATTGGCAACCTTACGAGAGTCATAGTGATTCCTGGCAGTTCCTCACCAAAATACGCATTTTTTAGATACTGTGGAAAGTCTCTCCAAAGCGGTAATCCACTAGCGGTTTATCTTAAGAGAAACTGCCAGAGGTTTCTTGAAGTTCCTGAAGTGAGTCTAATTGTGACGAGGCATTGGCTACCTTAAGAGAGTCATAGTTACTCTTGCCAAATGCTCACCATAATAGACATTTTTTAGATACTGTGGCCAGTCTGCCCGAAGCGATACGCCACAAGTTGTTTAATTTAAGACAACCATCGTTACCCTTGCTAGGAGTTACTTGATGTTGCTGATTTAATTTTAATTGTGACGAGGCATTGGCAACCTTACGAGAGTCATACTGATTCCTGGCAGTTCCTCACCAAAATACGCATTTGTTAGATATTGTGGAAAGTCTCTCCGAAGAGGTAATCCACTAGCTGCTTATCTTAAGTGAAACTGCCAGAGATTTCTTGAAGTTGCTGATGTGAGTCTAATTGTGACGAGGCATTGGCTACCTTAAGAGAGTCATAGTGACTCTTGCCAAATGCCCACCATAATAGACATTTTTTTAGATACTGTGGCCAGTCTGCCCGAATCATTACGCAATTAGTTGTTTAATTTAAGACAACCATTGTTACTCTTGCTCGGAGTTACTTGATGTTGCTGATTTAATTTTAATTGTGATGAGGCATTGGCAACCTTACGAGAGTCGTAGTGATTCCTGGCAGTTCCTCACGAAAATACGCATTTTTTAGATACTGTGGAAAGTCTCTCCAAAGCTGTAATCCACTAGCTGTTTGTCTTCAGAGAAACTGATAGAGGTTTCATCAAGTTGCTGACGTGAGTCTAATTGTGGCGAGGCATTGGCTACCTTAAGAGAGTCATAGTTACTCTTGCCAAATGCTCACCATAATAGACATTTTTTAGATACTGTGGCCAGTCTGCCCGAAGCGATACGCCACTAATTGTTTAATTTAAGACAACCATCGTTATCCTTGCTAGGAGTTACTTGATGTTGCTGATTTAATTTTAATTGTGACGAGGCATTGGCAACCTTACGAGAGTCATAGTGATTCCTGGCAGTTCCTCACCAAAATACGCATTTTTTAGATACTGTGGAAAGTCTATCCAAAGCGGTAATCCACTAGCTGCTTATCTTAAGTGAAACTGCCAGAGGTTTCTTGAAGTTGCTGATGTGAGTCTAATTGTGACGAGGCATTTGCTACCTTAATAGAGTCATAGTGACTCTTGCCAAATGCTCACCATAATAGACATTTTTTTAGATACTGTGGCCAGTCTGCCCGAATCATTACGCAATTAGTTGTTTAATTTAAGACAACCATTGTTACTATTGCTTGGAGTTACTTGATGTTGCTGATTTAATTTTAATTGTTATGAGGCATTGGCAACCTTACGAGAGTCGTAGTGATTCCTGGCAGTTCCTCACCAAAATACGCATTTTTTAGATACTGTGGAAAGTCTATCCAAAGCGGTAATCCACTAGCTGCTTATCTTAAGTGAAACTGCCAGAGGTTTCTTGAAGTTGCTGATGTGAGTCTAATTTTGACGAGGCATTGGCTACCTTAAGAGAGTCATAGTGACTCTTGCCAAATGCTTACCATAATAGACATTTTTTTAGATACTGTGGCCAGTCTGCCCGAAGCGATAGGCCACAAGTTGTTTAATTTAAGACATCCATCGTTACTCTTGCTAGGGGTTACTTGATGTTGCTGATTTAATTTTAATTGTGACAAGGCATTGGCAACCTTACGAGAGTCATAGTGATTCCTGGCAGTACCTCACCAAAACACGCATTATTTAGATACTGTGAAAAGTCTAACGATAGCGGTAATCCACTAGCTGTTTATCTTAAGTGAAACTGCCAGAGGTTTCTTGAAGTTGCTGATGTGAGTCTAATTTTGACGAGGCATTGGCTACCTTAAGAGAGTCATAGTGACTCTTGCCAAATGCCCACCATAATAGACATTTTTTTAGATACTGTGGCCAGTCTGCCCGAAGCGATACGCCACTAGTTGTTTAATTTAAGACAACCATTGTTACTCTTGCTCGGAGTTACTTGATGTTGCTGATTTAATTTTAATTGTGACGAGGCATTGGCAACCTTACGAGAGTCATAGTGATTCCTGGCAGTTCCTCACCAAAATACGCATTTGTTAGATATTGTGGAAAGTCTCTCCGAAGCGGTAATCCACTAGCTGCTTATCTTAAGTGAAACTGCCAGAGGTTTCTTGAAGTTGCTGATGTGAGTCTAATTGTGACGAGGCATTGGCTACCTTAAGAGGGTCATAGTGACTCTTGCCAAATGCTCACCATAATAGACATTTTTTTTATACTGTGGCCAGTCTGCCCGAAGCGATACGCCACTAGTTGTTTAATTTAAGACAACCATCGTTACCCTTGCTAGGAGTTACTTGATGTTGCTGATTTAATTTTAATTGTGACGAGGCATTGGAAACCTTACGAGAGTCATAGTGATTCCTGGCAGTTCCTCACCAAAATACGCATTTTTTAGATACTGTGGAAAGTCTATCCAAAGCGGTAATCCACTAGCTGCTTATCTTAAGTGAAACTGCCAGAGGTTTCTTGAAGTTGCTGATGTGAGTCTAATTGTGACGAGGCATTGGCTACCTTAAGAGAGTCATACTGACTTTTGCCAAATGCTCACCATAATAGACATTTTTTTAGATTCTGTGGCCAGTCTGCCCGAAGCGATACGCCACTAGTTGTTTAATTTAAGACAACCATCGTTACCCTTGCTAGGAGTTACTTGATGTTGCTGATTTAATTTTAATTGTGACGAGGCATTGGCAACCTTACGAGAGTCATAGTGATTCCTGGCAGTTCCTCACCAAAATACGCATTTTTTAGATACTGTGGAAAGTCTCTCCAAAGCGGTAATCCACTAGCGGTTTATCTTAAGAGAAACTGCCAGAGGTTTCTTGAAGTTCCTGAAGTGAGTCTAATTGTGACGAGGCATTGGCTACCTTAAGAGAGTCATAGTTACTCTTGCCAAATGCTCACCATAATAGACATTTTTTAGATACTGTGGCCAGTCTGCCCGAAGCGATACGCCACAAGTTGTTTAATTTAAGACAACCATCGTTACCCTTGCTAGGAGTTACTTGATGTTGCTGATTTAATTTTAATTGTGACGAGGCATTGGCAACCTTACGAGAGTCATACTGATTCCTGGCAGTTCCTCACCAAAATACGCATTTGTTAGATATTGTGGAAAGTCTCTCCGAAGAGGTAATCCACTAGCTGCTTATCTTAAGTGAAACTGCCAGAGATTTCTTGAAGTTGCTGATGTGAGTCTAATTGTGACGAGGCATTGGCTACCTTAAGAGAGTCATAGTGACTCTTGCCAAATGCCCACCATAATAGACATTTTTTTAGATACTGTGGCCAGTCTGCCCGAATCATTACGCAATTAGTTGTTTAATTTAAGACAACCATTGTTACTCTTGCTCGGAGTTACTTGATGTTGCTGATTTAATTTTAATTGTGATGAGGCATTGGCAACCTTACGAGAGTCGTAGTGATTCCTGGCAGTTCCTCACGAAAATACGCATTTTTTAGATACTGTGGAAAGTCTCTCCAAAGCTGTAATCCACTAGCTGTTTGTCTTCAGAGAAACTGATAGAGGTTTCATCAAGTTGCTGACGTGAGTCTAATTGTGGCGAGGCATTGGCTACCTTAAGAGAGTCATAGTTACTCTTGCCAAATGCTCACCATAATAGACATTTTTTAGATACTGTGGCCAGTCTGCCCGAAGCGATACGCCACTAGTTGTTTAATTTAAGACAACCATCGTTATCCTTGCTAGGAGTTACTTGATGTTGCTGATTTAATTTTAATTGTGACGAGGCATTGGCAACCTTACGAGAGTCATAGTGATTCCTGGCAGTTCCTCACCAAAATACGCATTTTTTAGATACTGTGGAAAGTCTCTCCAAAGCGGTAATCCACTAGCTGCTTATCTTAAGTGAAACTGCCAGAGGTTTCTTGAAGTTGCTGATGTGAGTCTAATTGTGACGAGGCATTTGCTACCTTAATAGAGTCATAGTGACTCTTGCCAAATGCTCACCATAATAGACATTTTTTTAGATACTGTGGCCAGTCTGCCCGAATCATTACGCAATTAGTTGTTTAATTTAAGACAACCATTGTTACTATTGCTTGGAGTTACTTGATGTTGCTGATTTAATTTTAATTGTTATGAGGCATTGGCAACCTTACGAGAGTCGTAGTGATTCCTGGCAGTTCCTCACCAAAATACGCATTTTTTAGATACTGTGGAAAGTCTCTCCAAAGCGGTAATCCACTAGCTGCTTATCTTAAGTGAAACTGCCAGAGGTTTCTTGAAGTTGCTGATGTGAGTCTAATTTTGACGAGGCATTGGCTACCTTAAGAGAGTCATAGTGACTCTTGCCAAATGCTTACCATAATAGACATTTTTTTAGATACTGTGGCCAGTCTGCCCGAAGCGATAGGCCACAAGTTGTTTAATTTAAGACATCCATCGTTACTCTTGCTAGGGGTTACTTGATGTTGCTGATTTAATTTTAATTGTGACAAGGCATTGGCAACCTTACGAGAGTCATAGTGATTCCTGGCAGTACCTCACCAAAACACGCATTATTTAGATACTGTGAAAAGTCTAACGATAGCGGTAATCCACTAGCTGTTTATCTTAAGTGAAACTGCCAGAGGTTTCTTGAAGTTGCTGATGTGAGTCTAATTTTGACGAGGCATTGGCTACCTTAAGAGAGTCATAGTGACTCTTGCCAAATGATTACCATAATAGACATTTTTTTAGATACTGTGGCCAGTCTGCCCGAAGCGATACGCCACTAGTTGTTTAATTTAAGACAACCATCGTTATCCTTGCTAGGAGTTACTTGATGTTGCTGATTTAATTTTAATTGTGACGAGGCATTGGCAACCTTACGAGAGTCATAGTGATTCCTGGCAGTTCCTCACCAAAATACGCATTTGTTAGATATTGTGGAAAGTCTCTCCGAAGCGGTAATCCACTAGCTGCTTATCTTAAGTGAAACTGCCAGAGGTTTCTTGAAGTTGCTGATGTGAGTCTAATTGTGACGAGGCATTGGCTACCTTAAGAGAGTCATAGTGACTCTTGCCAAATGCTCACCATAATAGACATTTTTTTTATACTGTGGCCAGTCTGCCCGAAGCGATACGCCACTAGTTGTTTAATTTAAGACAACCATCGTTACCCTTGCTAGGAGTTACTTGATGTTGCTGATTTAATTTTAATTGTGACGAGGCATTGGAAACCTTACGAGAGTCATAGTGATTCCTGGCAGTTCCTCACCAAAATACGCATTTTTTAGATACTGTGGAAAGTCTATCCAAAGCGGTAATCCACTAGCTGCTTATCTTAAGTGAAACTGCCAGAGGTTTCTTGAAGTTGCTGATGTGAGTCTAATTGTGACGAGGCATTGGCTACCTTAAGAGAGTCATACTGACTTTTGCCAAATGCTCACCATAATAGACATTTTTTTAGATTCTGTGGCCAGTCTGCCCGAAGCGATACGCCACTAGTTGTTTAATTTAAGACAACCATCGTTACCCTTGCTAGGAGTTACTTGATGTTGCTGATTTAATTTTAATTGTGACGAGGCATTGGCAACCTTACGAGAGTCATAGTGATTCCTGGCAGTTCCTCACCAAAATACGCATTTTTTAGATACTGTGGAAAGTCTCTCCAAAGCGGTAATCCACTAGCGGTTTATCTTAAGAGAAACTGCCAGAGGTTTCTTGAAGTTCCTGAAGTGAGTCTAATTGTGACGAGGCATTGGCTACCTTAAGAGAGTCATAGTTACTCTTGCCAAATGCTCACCATAATAGACATTTTTTAGATACTGTGGCCAGTCTGCCCGAAGCGATACGCCACTAGTTGTTTAATTTAAGACAACCATCGTTACCCTTGCTAGGAGTTACTTGATGTTGCTGATTTAATTTTAATTGTGACGAGGCATTGGAAACCTTACGAGAGTCATAGTGATTCCTGGCAGTTCCTCACCAAAATACGCATTTTTTAGATACTGTGGAAAGTCTATCCAAAGCGGTAATCCACTAGCTGCTTATCTTAAGTGAAACTGCCAGAGGTTTCTTGAAGTTGCTGATGTGAGTCTAATTGTGACGAGGCATTGGCTACCTTAAGAGAGTCATACTGACTTTTGCCAAATGCTCACCATAATAGACATTTTTTTAGATACTGTGGCCAGTCTGCCCGAAGCGATACGCCACTAGTTGTTTAATTTAAGACAACCATCGTTACCCTTGCTAGGAGTTACTTGATGTTGCTGATTTAATTTTAATTGTGACGAGGCATTGGCAACCTTACGAGAGTCATAGTGATTCCTGGCAGTTCCTCACCAAAATACGCATATTTTAGATACTGTGGAAAGTCTCTCCAAAGCGGTAATCCACTAGCGGTTTATCTTAAGAGAAACTGCCAGAGGTTTCTTGAAGTTCCTGAAGTGAGTCTAATTGTGACGAGGCATTGGCTACCTTAAGAGAGTCATAGTTACTCTTGCCAAATGCTCACCATAATAGACATTTTTTAGATACTGTGGCCAGTCTGCCCGAAGCGATACGCCACTAGTTGTTTAATTTAAGACAACCATCGTTACCCTTGCTAGGAGTTACTTGATGTTGCTGATTTAATTTTAATTGTGACGAGGCATTGGCAACCTTACAAGAGTCATACTGATTCCTGGCAGTTCCTCACCAAAATACGCATTTGTTAGATATTGTGGAAAGTCTCTCCGAAGCGGTAATCCACTAGCTGCTTATCTTAAGTGAAACTGCCAGAGATTTCTTGAAGTTGCTGATGTGAGTCTAATTGTGACGAGGCATTGGCTACCTTAAGAGAGTCATAGTGACTCTTGCCAAATGCCCACCATAATAGACATTTTTTTAGATACTGTGGCCAGTCTGCCCGAATCATTACGCAATTAGTTGTTTAATTTAAGACAACCATTGTTACTCTTGCTCGGAGTTACTTGATGTTGCTTATTTAATTTTAATTGTGATGAGGCATTGGCAACCTTACGAGAGTCGTAGTGATTCCTGGCAGTTCCTCACGAAAATACGCATTTTTTAGATACTGTGGAAAGTCTCTCCAAAGCGGTAATCCACTAGCTGTTTGTCTTCAGAGAAACTGATAGAGGTTTCTTCAAGTTGCTGACGTGAGTCTAATTGTGGCGAGGCATTGGCTACCTTAAGAGAGTCATAGTTACTCTTGCCAAATGCTCACCATAATAGACATTTTTTAGATACTGTGGCCAGTCTGCCCGAAGCGATACGCCACTAGTTGTTTAATTTAAGACAACCATCGTTATCCTTGCTAGGAGTTACTTGATGTTGCTGATTTAATTTTAATTGTGACGAGGCATTGGCAACCTTACGAGAGTCATAGTGATTCCTGGCAGTTCCTCACCAAAATACGCATTTTTTAGATACTGTGGAAAGTCTCTCCAAAGCGGTAATCCACTAGCGGTTTATCTTAAGAGAAACTGCCAGAGGTTTCTTGAAGTTCCTGAAGTGAGTCTAATTGTGACGAGGCATTGGCTACCTTAAGAGAGTCATAGTTACTCTTGCCAAATGCTCACCATAATAGACATTTTTTAGATACTGTGGCCAGTCTGCCCGAAGCGATACGCCACTAGTTGTTTAATTTAAGACAACCATCGTTACCCTTGCTAGGAGTTACTTGATGTTGCTGATTTAATTTTAATTGTGACGAGGCATTGGCAACCTTACAAGAGTCATACTGATTCCTGGCAGTTCCTCACCAAAAAACGCATTTGTTAGATATTGTGGAAAGTCTCTCCGAAGCGGTAATCCACTAGCTGCTTATCTTAAGTGAAACTGCCAGAGATTTCTTGAAGTTGCTGATGTGAGTCTAATTGTGACGAGGCATTGGCTACCTTAAGAGAGTCATAGTTACTCTTGCCAAATGCTCACCATAATAGACTTTTTTTAGATACTGTGGCCAGTCTGCCCGAAGCGATACGCCACTAGTTGTTTAATTTAAGACAACCATCGTTACCCTTGCTAGGAGTTACTTGATGTTGCTGATTTAATTTTAATTGTGACGAGGCATTGGCAACCTTACGAGAGTCATAGTGATTCCTGGCAGTTCCTCACCAAAATACGCATTTTTTAGATACTGTGGAAAGTCTCTCCAAAGCGGTAATCCACTAGCTGCTTATCTTAAGTGAAACTGCCAGAGGTTTCTTGAAGTTGCTGATGTGAGTCTAATTGTGACGAGGCATTGGCTACCTTAAGAGAGTCATACTGACTTTTGCCAAATGCTCACCATAATAGACATTTTTTTAGATACTGTGGCCAGTCTGCCCGAAGCGATACGCCACTAGTTGTTTAATTTAAGACAACCAGCGTTACCCTTGCTAGGAGTTACTTGATGTTGCTGATTTAATTTTAATTGTGACGAGGCATTGGCAACCTTACGAGAGTCATAGTGATTCCTGGCAGTTCCTCACCAAAATACGCATTTTTTAGATACTGTGGAAAGTCTCTTTAAAGCGGTAATCCACTAGCGGTTTATCTTAAGAGAAACTGCCAGAGGTTTCTTGAAGTTCCTGAAGTGAGTCTAATTGTGACGAGGCATTGGCTACCTTAAGAGAGTCATAGTTACTCTTGCCAAATGCTCACCATAATAGACATTTTTTAGATACTGTGGCCAGTCTGCCCGAAGCGATACGCCACTAGTTGTTTAATTTAAGACAACCATCGTTACCCTTGCTAGGAGTTACTTGATGTTGCTGATTTAATTTTAATTGTGACGAGGCATTGGCAACCTTACGAGAGTCATAGTGATTCCTGGCAGTTCCTCACCAAAATACGCATTTGTTAGATATTGTGGAAAGTCTCTCCGAAGCGGTAATCCACTAGCTGCTTATCTTAAGTGAAACTGCCAGAGGTTTCTTGAAGTTGCTGATGTGAGTCTAATTGTGACGAGGCATTGGCTACCTTAAGAGAGTCATAGTGACTCTTGCCAAATGCTCACCATAATAGACATTTTTTTTATACTGTGGCCAGTCTGCCCGAAGCGATACGCCACTAGTTGTTTAATTTAAGACAACCATCGTTACCCTTGCTAGGAGTTACTTGATGTTGCTGATTTAATTTTAATTGTGACGAGGCATTGGAAACCTTACGAGAGTCATAGTGATTCCTGGCAGTTCCTCACCAAAATACGCATTTTTTAGATACTGTGGAAAGTCTCTCCAAAGCGGTAATCCACTAGCGGTTTATCTTAAGAGAAACTGCCAGAGGTTTCTTGAAGTTCCTGAAGTGAGTCTAATTGTGACGAGGCATTGGCTACCTTAAGAGAGTCATAGTTACTCTTGCCAAATGCTCACCATAATAGACATTTTTTAGATACTGTGGCCAGTCTGCCCGAAGCGATACGCCACTAGTTGTTTAATTTAAGACAACCATCGTTACCCTTGCTAGGAGTTACTTGATGTTGCTGATTTAATTTTAATTGTGACGAGGCATTGGCAACCTTACAAGAGTCATACTGATTCCTGGCAGTTCCTCACCAAAATACGCATTTGTTAGATATTGTGGAAAGTCTCTCCGAAGCGGTAATCCACTAGCTGCTTATCTTAAGTGAAACTGCCAGAGATTTCTTGAAGTTGCTGATGTGAGTCTAATTGTGACGAGGCATTGGCTACCTTAAGAGAGTCATAGTGACTCTTGCCAAATGCCCACCATAATAGACATTTTTTTAGATACTGTGGCCAGTCTGCCCGAATCATTACGCAATTAGTTGTTTAATTTAAGACAACCATTGTTACTCTTGCTCGGAGTTACTTGATGTTGCTTATTTAATTTTAATTGTGATGAGGCATTGGCAACCTTACGAGAGTCGTAGTGATTCCTGGCAGTTCCTCACGAAAATACGCATTTTTTAGATACTGTGGAAAGTCTCTCCAAAGCGGTAATCCACTAGCTGTTTGTCTTCAGAGAAACTGATAGAGGTTTCTTCAAGTTGCTGACGTGAGTCTAATTGTGGCGAGGCATTGGCTACCTTAAGAGAGTCATAGTTACTCTTGCCAAATGCTCACCATAATAGACATTTTTTAGATACTGTGGCCAGTCTGCCCGAAGCGATACGCCACTAGTTGTTTAATTTAAGACAACCATCGTTATCCTTGCTAGGAGTTACTTGATGTTGCTGATTTAATTTTAATTGTGACGAGGCATTGGCAACCTTACGAGAGTCATAGTGATTCCTGGCAGTTCCTCACCAAAATACGCATTTTTTAGATACTGTGGAAAGTCTCTCCAAAGCGGTAATCCACTAGCGGTTTATCTTAAGAGAAACTGCCAGAGGTTTCTTGAAGTTCCTGAAGTGAGTCTAATTGTGACGAGGCATTGGCTACCTTAAGAGAGTCATAGTTACTCTTGCCAAATGCTCACCATAATAGACATTTTTTAGATACTGTGGCCAGTCTGCCCGAAGCGATACGCCACTAGTTGTTTAATTTAAGACAACCATCGTTACCCTTGCTAGGAGTTACTTGATGTTGCTGATTTAATTTTAATTGTGACGAGGCATTGGCAACCTTACAAGAGTCATACTGATTCCTGGCAGTTCCTCACCAAAAAACGCATTTGTTAGATATTGTGGAAAGTCTCTCCGAAGCGGTAATCCACTAGCTGCTTATCTTAAGTGAAACTGCCAGAGATTTCTTGAAGTTGCTGATGTGAGTCTAATTGTGACGAGGCATTGGCTACCTTAAGAGAGTCATAGTTACTCTTGCCAAATGCTCACCATAATAGACTTTTTTTAGATACTGTGGCCAGTCTGCCCGAAGCGATACGCCACTAGTTGTTTAATTTAAGACAACCATCGTTACCCTTGCTAGGAGTTACTTGATGTTGCTGATTTAATTTTAATTGTGACGAGGCATTGGCAACCTTACGAGAGTCATAGTGATTCCTGGCAGTTCCTCACCAAAATACGCATTTTTTAGATACTGTGGAAAGTCTCTCCAAAGCGGTAATCCACTAGCTGCTTATCTTAAGTGAAACTGCCAGAGGTTTCTTGAAGTTGCTGATGTGAGTCTAATTGTGACGAGGCATTGGCTACCTTAAGAGAGTCATACTGACTTTTGCCAAATGCTCACCATAATAGACATTTTTTTAGATACTGTGGCCAGTCTGCCCGAAGCGATACGCCACTAGTTGTTTAATTTAAGACAACCAGCGTTACCCTTGCTAGGAGTTACTTGATGTTGCTGATTTAATTTTAATTGTGACGAGGCATTGGCAACCTTACGAGAGTCATAGTGATTCCTGGCAGTTCCTCACCAAAATACGCATTTTTTAGATACTGTGGAAAGTCTCTTTAAAGCGGTAATCCACTAGCGGTTTATCTTAAGAGAAACTGCCAGAGGTTTCTTGAAGTTCCTGAAGTGAGTCTAATTGTGACGAGGCATTGGCTACCTTAAGAGAGTCATAGTTACTCTTGCCAAATGCTCACCATAATAGACATTTTTTAGATACTGTGGCCAGTCTGCCCGAAGCGATACGCCACTAGTTGTTTAATTTAAGACAACCATCGTTACCCTTGCTAGGAGTTACTTGATGTTGCTGATTTAATTTTAATTGTGACGAGGCATTGGCAACCTTACGAGAGTCATAGTGATTCCTGGCAGTTCCTCACCAAAATACGCATTTGTTAGATATTGTGGAAAGTCTCTCCGAAGCGGTAATCCACTAGCTGCTTATCTTAAGTGAAACTGCCAGAGGTTTCTTGAAGTTGCTGATGTGAGTCTAATTGTGACGAGGCATTGGCTACCTTAAGAGAGTCATAGTGACTCTTGCCAAATGCTCACCATAATAGACATTTTTTTTATACTGTGGCCAGTCTGCCCGAAGCGATACGCCACTAGTTGTTTAATTTAAGACAACCATCGTTACCCTTGCTAGGAGTTACTTGATGTTGCTGATTTAATTTTAATTGTGACGAGGCATTGGAAACCTTACGAGAGTCATAGTGATTCCTGGCAGTTCCTCACCAAAATACGCATTTTTTAGATACTGTGGAAAGTCTCTCCAAAGCGGTAATCCACTAGCGGTTTATCTTAAGAGAAACTGCCAGAGGTTTCTTGAAGTTCCTGAAGTGAGTCTAATTGTGACGAGGCATTGGCTACCTTAAGAGAGTCATAGTTACTCTTGCCAAATGCTCACCATAATAGACATTTTTTAGATACTGTGGCCAGTCTGCCCGAAGCGATACGCCACTAGTTGTTTAATTTAAGACAACCATCGTTACCCTTGCTAGGAGTTACTTGATGTTGCTGATTTAATTTTAATTGTGACGAGGCATTGGCAACCTTACAAGAGTCATACTGATTCCTGGCAGTTCCTCACCAAAATACGCATTTGTTAGATATTGTGGAAAGTCTCTCCGAAGCGGTAATCCACTAGCTGCTTATCTTAAGTGAAACTGCCAGAGATTTCTTGAAGTTGCTGATGTGAGTCTAATTGTGACGAGGCATTGGCTACCTTAAGAGAGTCATAGTGACTCTTGCCAAATGCCCACCATAATAGACATTTTTTTAGATACTGTGGCCAGTCTGCCCGAATCATTACGCAATTAGTTGTTTAATTTAAGACAACCATTGTTACTCTTGCTCGGAGTTACTTGATGTTGCTTATTTAATTTTAATTGTGATGAGGCATTGGCAACCTTACGAGAGTCGTAGTGATTCCTGGCAGTTCCTCACGAAAATACGCATTTTTTAGATACTGTGGAAAGTCTCTCCAAAGCGGTAATCCACTAGCTGTTTGTCTTCAGAGAAACTGATAGAGGTTTCTTCAAGTTGCTGACGTGAGTCTAATTGTGGCGAGGCATTGGCTACCTTAAGAGAGTCATAGTTACTCTTGCCAAATGCTCACCATAATAGACATTTTTTAGATACTGTGGCCAGTCTGCCCGAAGCGATACGCCACTAGTTGTTTAATTTAAGACAACCATCGTTATCCTTGCTAGGAGTTACTTGATGTTGCTGATTTAATTTTAATTGTGACGAGGCATTGGCAACCTTACGAGAGTCATAGTGATTCCTGGCAGTTCCTCACCAAAATACGCATTTTTTAGATACTGTGGAAAGTCTCTCCAAAGCGGTAATCCACTAGCGGTTTATCTTAAGAGAAACTGCCAGAGGTTTCTTGAAGTTCCTGAAGTGAGTCTAATTGTGACGAGGCATTGGCTACCTTAAGAGAGTCATAGTTACTCTTGCCAAATGCTCACCATAATAGACATTTTTTAGATACTGTGGCCAGTCTGCCCGAAGCGATACGCCACTAGTTGTTTAATTTAAGACAACCATCGTTACCCTTGCTAGGAGTTACTTGATGTTGCTGATTTAATTTTAATTGTGACGAGGCATTGGCAACCTTACAAGAGTCATACTGATTCCTGGCAGTTCCTCACCAAAATACGCATTTGTTAGATATTGTGGAAAGTCTCTCCGAAGCGGTAATCCACTAGCTGCTTATCTTAAGTGAAACTGCCAGAGATTTCTTGAAGTTGCTGATGTGAGTCTAATTGTGACGAGGCATTGGCTACCTTAAGAGAGTCATAGTTACTCTTGCCAAATGCTCACCATAATAGACTTTTTTTAGATACTGTGGCCAGTCTGCCCGAAGCGATACGCCACTAGTTGTTTAATTTAAGACAACCATCGTTACCCTTGCTAGGAGTTACTTGATGTTGCTGATTTAATTTTAATTGTGACGAGGCATTGGCAACCTTACGAGAGTCATAGTGATTCCTGGCAGTTCCTCACCAAAATACGCATTTTTTAGATACTGTGGAAAGTCTCTCCAAAGCGGTAATCCACTAGCTGCTTATCTTAAGTGAAACTGCCAGAGGTTTCTTGAAGTTGCTGATGTGAGTCTAATTGTGACGAGGCATTGGCTACCTTAAGAGAGTCATACTGACTTTTGCCAAATGCTCACCATAATAGACATTTTTTTAGATACTGTGGCCAGTCTGCCCGAAGCGATACGCCACTAGTTGTTTAATTTAAGACAACCAGCGTTACCCTTGCTAGGAGTTACTTGATGTTGCTGATTTAATTTTAATTGTGACGAGGCATTGGCAACCTTACGAGAGTCATAGTGATTCCTGGCAGTTCCTCACCAAAATACGCATTTTTTAGATACTGTGGAAAGTCTCTTTAAAGCGGTAATCCACTAGCGGTTTATCTTAAGAGAAACTGCCAGAGGTTTCTTGAAGTTCCTGAAGTGAGTCTAATTGTGACGAGGCATTGGCTACCTTAAGAGAGTCATAGTTACTCTTGCCAAATGCCCACCATAATAGACATTTTTTAGATACTGTGGCCAGTCTGCCCGAAGCGATACGCCACTAGTTGTTTAATTTAAGACAACCATCGTTACCCTTGCTAGGAGTTACTTGATGTTGCTGATTTAATTTTAATTGTGACGAGGCATTGGCAACCTTACGAGAGTCATAGTGATTCCTGGCAGTTCCTCACCAAAATACGCATTTGTTAGATATTGTGGAAAGTCTCTCCGAAGCGGTAATCCACTAGCTGCTTATCTTAAGTGAAACTGCCAGAGGTTTCTTGAAGTTGCTGATGTGAGTCTAATTGTGACGAGGCATTGGCTACCTTAAGAGAGTCATAGTGACTCTTGCCAAATGCTCACCATAATAGACATTTTTTTTATACTGTGGCCAGTCTGCCCGAAGCGATACGCCACTAGTTGTTTAATTTAAGACAACCATCGTTACCCTTGCTAGGAGTTACTTGATGTTGCTGATTTAATTTTAATTGTGACGAGGCATTGGAAACCTTACGAGAGTCATAGTGATTCCTGGCAGTTCCTCACCAAAATACGCATTTTTTAGATACTGTGGAAAGTCTATCCAAAGCGGTAATCCACTAGCTGCTTATCTTAAGTGAAACTGCCAGAGGTTTCTTGAAGTTGCTGATGTGAGTCTAATTGTGACGAGGCATTGGCTACCTTAAGAGAGTCATACTGACTTTTGCCAAATGCTCACCATAATAGACATTTTTTTAGATACTGTGGCCAGTCTGCCCGAAGCGATACGCCACTAGTTGTTTAATTTAAGACAACCATCGTTACCCTTGCTAGGAGTTACTTGATGTTGCTGATTTAATTTTAATTGTTACGAGGCATTGGCAACCTTACGAGAGTCATAGTGATTCCTGGCAGTTCCTCACCAAAATACGCATTTTTTAGATACTGTGGAAAGTCTCTCCAAAGCGGTAATCCACTAGCGGTTTATCTTAAGAGAAACTGCCAGAGGTTTCTTGAAGTTCCTGAAGTGAGTCTAATTGTGACGAGGCATTGGCTACCTTAAGAGAGTCATAGTTACTCTTGCCAAATGCTCACCATAATAGACATTTTTTAGATACTGTGGCCAGTCTGCCCGAAGCGATACGCCACTAGTTGTTTAATTTAAGACAACCATCGTTACCCTTGCTAGGAGTTACTTGATGTTGCTGATTTAATTTTAATTGTGACGAGGCATTGGCAACCTTACGAGAGTCATACTGATTCCTGGCAGTTCCTCACCAAAATACGCATTTGTTAGATATTGTGGAAAGTCTCTCCGAAGAGGTAATCCACTAGCTGCTTATCTTAAGTGAAACTGCCAGAGATTTCTTGAAGTTGCTGATGTGAGTCTAATTGTGACGAGGCATTGGCTACCTTAAGAGAGTCATAGTGACTCTTGCCAAATGCCCACCATAATAGACATTTTTTTAGATACTGTGGCCAGTCTGCCCGAATCATTACGCAATTAGTTGTTTAATTTAAGACAACCATTGTTACTCTTGCTCGGAGTTACTTGATGTTGCTGATTTAATTTTAATTGTGATGAGGCATTGGCAACCTTACGAGAGTCGTAGTGATTCCTGGCAGTTCCTCACGAAAATACGCATTTTTTAGATACTGTGGAAAGTCTCTCCAAAGCTGTAATCCACTAGCTGTTTGTCTTCAGAGAAACTGATAGAGGTTTCTTCAAGTTGCTGACGTGAGTCTAATTGTGGCGAGGCATTGGCTACCTTAAGAGAGTCATAGTTACTCTTGCCAAATGCTCACCATAATAGACATTTTTTAGATACTGTGGCCAGTCTGCCCGAAGCGATACGCCACTAGTTGTTTAATTTAAGACAACCATCGTTATCCTTGCTAGGAGTTACTTGATGTTGCTGATTTAATTTTAATTGTGACGAGGCATTGGCAACCTTACGAGAGTCATAGTGATTCCTGGCAGTTCCTCACCAAAATACGCATTTTTTAGATACTGTGGAAAGTCTCTCCAAAGCGGTAATCCACTAGCTGCTTATCTTAAGTGAAACTGCCAGAGGTTTCTTGAAGTTGCTGATGTGAGTCTAATTGTGACGAGGCATTTGCTACCTTAATAGAGTCATAGTGACTCTTGCCAAATGCTCACCATAATAGACATTTTTTTAGATACTGTGGCCAGTCTGCCCGAATCATTACGCAATTAGTTGTTTAATTTAAGACAACCATTGTTACTATTGCTTGGAGTTACTTGATGTTGCTGATTTAATTTTAATTGTTATGAGGCATTGGCAACCTTACGAGAGTCGTAGTGATTCCTGGCAGTTCCTCACCAAAATACGCATTTTTTAGATACTGTGGAAAGTCTCTCCAAAGCGGTAATCCACTAGCTGCTTATCTTAAGTGAAACTGCCAGAGGTTTCTTGAAGTTGCTGATGTGAGTCTAATTTTGACGAGGCATTGGCTACCTTAAGAGAGTCATAGTGACTCTTGCCAAATGCTTACCATAATAGACATTTTTTTAGATACTGTGGCCAGTCTGCCCGAAGCGATAGGCCACAAGTTGTTTAATTTAAGACATCCATCGTTACTCTTGCTAGGGGTTACTTGATGTTGCTGATTTAATTTTAATTGTGACAAGGCATTGGCAACCTTACGAGAGTCATAGTGATTCCTGGCAGTACCTCACCAAAACACGCATTATTTCGATACTGTGAAAAGTCTAACGATAGCGGTAATCCACTAGCTGTTTATCTTAAGTGAAACTGCCAGAGGTTTCTTGAAGTTGCTGATGTGAGTCTAATTTTGACGAGGCATTGGCTACCTTAAGAGAGTCATAGTGACTCTTGCCAAATGATTACCATAATAGACATTTTTTTAGATACTGTGGCCAGTCTGCCCGAAGCGATACGCCACTAGTTGTTTAATTTAAGACAACCATCGTTATCCTTGCTAGGAGTTACTTGATGTTGCTGATTTAATTTTAATTGTGACGAGGCATTGGCAACCTTACGAGAGTCATAGTGATTCCTGGCAGTTCCTCACCAAAATACGCATTTGTTAGATATTGTGGAAAGTCTCTCCGAAGCGGTAATCCACTAGCTGCTTATCTTAAGTGAAACTGCCAGAGGTTTCTTGAAGTTGCTGATGTGAGTCTAATTGTGACGAGGCATTGGCTACCTTAAGAGAGTCATAGTGACTCTTGCCAAATGCTCACCATAATAGACATTTTTTTTATACTGTGGCCAGTCTGCCCGAAGCGATACGCCACTAGTTGTTTAATTTAAGACAACCATCGTTACCCTTGCTAGGAGTTACTTGATGTTGCTGATTTCATTTTAATTGTGACGAGGCATTGGAAACCTTACGAGAGTCATAGTGATTCCTGGCAGTTCCTCACCAAAATACGCATTTTTTAGATACTGTGGAAAGTCTATCCAAAGCGGTAATCCACTAGCTGCTTATCTTAAGTGAAACTGCCAGAGGTTTCTTGAAGTTGCTGATGTGAGTCTAATTGTGACGAGGCATTGGCTACCTTAAGAGAGTCATACTGACTTTTGCCAAATGCTCACCATAATAGACATTTTTTTAGATTCTGTGGCCAGTCTGCCCGAAGCGATACGCCACTAGTTGTTTAATTTAAGACAACCATCGTTACCCTTGCTAGGAGTTACTTGATGTTGCTGATTTAATTTTAATTGTGACGAGGCATTGGCAACCTTACGAGAGTCATAGTGATTCCTGGCAGTTCCTCACCAAAATACGCATTTTTTAGATACTGTGGAAAGTCTCTCCAAAGCGGTAATCCACTAGCGGTTTATCTTAAGAGAAACTGCCAGAGGTTTCTTGAAGTTCCTGAAGTGAGTCTAATTGTGACGAGGCATTGGCTACCTTAAGAGAGTCATAGTTACTCTTGCCAAATGCTCACCATAATAGACATTTTTTAGATACTGTGGCCAGTCTGCCCGAAGCGATACGCCACTAGTTGTTTAATTTAAGACAACCATCGTTACCCTTGCTAGGAGTTACTTGATGTTGCTGATTTAATTTTAATTGTGACGAGGCATTGGAAACCTTACGAGAGTCATAGTGATTCCTGGCAGTTCCTCACCAAAATACGCATTTTTTAGATACTGTGGAAAGTCTATCCAAAGCGGTAATCCACTAGCTGCTTATCTTAAGTGAAACTGCCAGAGGTTTCTTGAAGTTGCTGATGTGAGTCTAATTGTGACGAGGCATTGGCTACCTTAAGAGAGTCATACTGACTTTTGCCAAATGCTCACCATAATAGACATTTTTTTAGATACTGTGGCCAGTCTGCCCGAAGCGATACGCCACTAGTTGTTTAATTTAAGACAACCATCGTTACCCTTGCTAGGAGTTACTTGATGTTGCTGATTTAATTTTAATTGTGACGAGGCATTGGCAACCTTACGAGAGTCATAGTGATTCCTGGCAGTTCCTCACCAAAATACGCATTTTTTAGATACTGTGGAAAGTCTCTCCAAAGCGGTAATCCACTAGCGGTTTATCTTAAGAGAAACTGCCAGAGGTTTCTTGAAGTTCCTGAAGTGAGTCTAATTGTGACGAGGCATTGGCTACCTTAAGAGAGTCATAGTTACTCTTGCCAAATGCTCACCATAATAGACATTTTTTAGATACTGTGGCCAGTCTACCCGAAGCGATACGCCACTAGTTGTTTAATTTAAGACAACCATCGTTACCCTTGCTAGGAGTTACTTGATGTTGCTGATTTAATTTTAATTGTGACGAGGCATTGGCAACCTTACAAGAGTCATACTGATTCCTGGCAGTTCCTCACCAAAATACGCATTTGTTAGATATTGTGGAAAGTCTCTCCGAAGCGGTAATCCACTAGCTGCTTATCTTAAGTGAAACTGCCAGAGATTTCTTGAAGTTGCTGATGTGAGTCTAATTGTGACGAGGCATTGGCTACCTTAAGAGAGTCATAGTGACTCTTGCCAAATGCCCACCATAATAGACATTTTTTTAGATACTGTGGCCAGTCTGCCCGAATCATTACGCAATTAGTTGTTTAATTTAAGACAACCATTGTTACTCTTGCTCGGAGTTACTTGATGTTGCTTATTTAATTTTAATTGTGATGAGGCATTGGCAACCTTACGAGAGTCGTAGTGATTCCTGGCAGTTCCTCACGAAAATACGCATTTTTTAGATACTGTGGAAAGTCTCTCCAAAGCGGTAATCCACTAGCTGTTTGTCTTCAGAGAAACTGATAGAGGTTTCTTCAAGTTGCTGACGTGAGTCTAATTGTGGCGAGGCATTGGCTACCTTAAGAGAGTCATAGTTACTCTTGCCAAATGCTCACCATAATAGACATTTTTTAGATACTGTGGCCAGTCTGCCCGAAGCGATACGCCACTAGTTGTTTAATTTAAGACAACCATCGTTATCCTTGCTAGGAGTTACATGATGTTGCTGATTTAATTTTAATTGTGACGAGGCATTGGCAACCTTACGAGAGTCATAGTGATTCCTGGCAGTTCCTCACCAAAATACGCATTTTTTAGATACTGTGGAAAGTCTCTCCAAAGCGGTAATCCACTAGCTGCTTATCTTAAGTGAAACTGCCAGAGGTTTCTTGAAGTTGCTGATGTGAGTCTAATTGTGACGAGGCATTGGCTACCTTAAGAGAGTCATACTGACTTTTGCCAAATGCTCACCATAATAGACATTTTTTTAGATACTGTGGCCAGTCTGCCCGAAGCGATACGCCACTAGTTGTTTAATTTAAGACAACCAGTGTTACCCTTGCTAGGAGTTACTTGATGTTGCTGATTTAATTTTAATTGTGACGAGGCATTGGCAACCTTACGAGAGTCATAGTGATTCCTGGCAGTTCCTCACCAAAATACGCATTTTTTAGATACTGTGGAAAGTCTCTTTAAAGCGGTAATCCACTAGCGGTTTATCTTAAGAGAAACTGCCAGAGGTTTCTTGAAGTTCCTGAAGTGAGTCTAATTGTGACGAGGCATTGGCTACCTTAAGAGAGTCATAGTTACTCTTGCCAAATGCTCACCATAATAGACATTTTTTAGATACTGTGGCCAGTCTGCCCGAAGCGATACGCCACTAGTTGTTTAATTTAAGACAACCATCGTTACCCTTGCTAGGAGTTACTTGATGTTGCTGATTTAATTTTAATTGTGACGAGGCATTGGCAACCTTACGAGAGTCATAGTGATTCCTGGCAGTTCCTCACCAAAATACGCATTTGTTAGATATTGTGGAAAGTCTCTCCGAAGCGGTAATCCACTAGCTGCTTATCTTAAGTGAAACTGCCAGAGGTTTCTTGAAGTTGCTGATGTGAGTCTAATTGTGACGAGGCATTGGCTACCTTAAGAGAGTCATAGTGACTCTTGCCAAATGCCCACCATAATAGACATTTTTTTAGATACTGTGGCCAGTCTGCCCGAATCATTACGCAATTAGTTGTTTAATTTAAGACAACCATTGTTACTCTTGCTCGGAGTTACTTGATGTTGCTGATTTAATTTTAATTGTGATGAGGCATTGGCAACCTTACGAGAGTCGTAGTGATTCCTGGCAGTTCCTCACGAAAATACGCATTTTTTAGATACTGTGGAAAGTCTCTCCAAAGCTGTAATCCACTAGCTGTTTGTCTTCAGAGAAACTGATAGAGGTTTCTTCAAGTTGCTGACGTGAGTCTAATTGTGGCGAGGCATTGGCTACCTTAAGAGAGTCATAGTTACTCTTGCCAAATGCTCACCATAATAGACATTTTTTAGATACTGTGGCCAGTCTGCCCGAAGCGATACGCCACTAGTTGTTTAATTTAAGACAACCATCGTTATCCTTGCTAGGAGTTACTTGATGTTGCTGATTTAATTTTAATTGTGACGAGGCATTGGCAACCTTACGAGAGTCATAGTGATTCCTGGCAGTTCCTCACCAAAATACGCATTTTTTAGATACTGTGGTAAGTCTCTCCAAAGCGGTAATCCACTAGCTGCTTATCTTAAGTGAAACTGCCAGAGGTTTCTTGAAGTTGCTGATGTGAGTCTAATTGTGACGAGGCATTTGCTACCTTAATAGAGTCATAGTGACTCTTGCCAAATGCTCACCATAATAGACATTTTTTTAGATACTGTGGCCAGTCTGCCCGAATCATTACGCAATTAGTTGTTTAATTTAAGACAACCATTGTTACTATTGCTTGGAGTTACTTGATGTTGCTGATTTAATTTTAATTGTTATGAGGCATTGGCAACCTTACGAGAGTCGTAGTGATTCCTGGCAGTTCCTCACCAAAATACGCATTTTTTAGATACTGTGGAAAGTCTCTCCAAAGCGGTAATCCACTAGCTGCTTATCTTAAGTGAAACTGCCAGAAGTTTCTTGAAGTTGCTGATGTGAGTCTAATTTTGACGAGGCATTGGCTACCTTAAGAGAGTCATAGTGACTCTTGCCAAATGCTTACCATAATAGACATTTTTTTAGATACTGTGGCCAGTCTGCCCGAAGCGATAGGCCACAAGTTGTTTAATTTAAGACATCCATCGTTACTCTTGCTAGGGGTTACTTGATGTTGCTGATTTAATTTTAATTGTGACAAGGCATTGGCAACCTTACGAGAGTCATAGTGATTCCTGGCAGTACCTCACCAAAACACGCATTATTTAGATACTGTGAAAAGTCTAACGATAGCGGTAATCCACTAGCTGTTTATCTTAAGTGAAACTGCCAGAGGTTTCTTGAAGTTGCTGATGTGAGTCTAATTTTGACGAGGCATTGGCTACCTTAAAAGAGTCATAGTGACTCTTGCCAAATGATTACCATAATAGACATTTTTTTAGATACTGTGGCCAGTCTGCCCGAAGCGATACGCCACTAGTTGTTTAATTTAAGACAACCATCGTTATCCTTGCTAGGAGTTACTTGATGTTGCTGATTTAATTTTAATTGTGACGAGGCATTGGCAACCTTACGAGAGTCATAGTGATTCCTGGCAGTTCCTCACCAAAATACGCATTTGTTAGATATTGTGGAAAGTCTCTCCGAAGCGGTAATCCACTAGCTGCTTATCTTAAGTGAAACTGCCAGAGGTTTCTTGAAGTTGCTGATGTGAGTCTAATTGTGACGAGGCATTGGCTACCTTAAGAGAGTCATAGTGACTCTTGCCAAATGCTCACCATAATAGACATTTTTTTTATACTGTGGCCAGTCTGCCCGAAGCGATACGCCACTAGTTGTTTAATTTAAGACAACCATCGTTACCCTTGCTAGGAGTTACTTGATGTTGCTGATTTAATTTTAATTGTGACGAGGCATTGGAAACCTTACGAGAGTCATAGTGATTCCTGGCAGTTCCTCACCAAAATACGCATTTTTTAGATACTGTGGAAAGTCTATCCAAAGCGGTAATCCACTAGCTGCTTATCTTAAGTGAAACTGCCAGAGGTTTCTTGAAGTTGCTGATGTGAGTCTAATTGTGACGAGGCATTGGCTACCTTAAGAGAGTCATACTGACTTTTGCCAAATGCTCACCATAATAGACATTTTTTTAGATTCTGTGGCCAGTCTGCCCGAAGCGATACGCCACTAGTTGTTTAATTTAAGACAACCATCGTTACCCTTGCTAGGAGTTACTTGATGTTGCTGATTTAATTTTAATTGTGACGAGGCATTGGCAACCTTACGAGAGTCATAGTGATTCCTGGCAGTTCCTCACCAAAATACGCATTTTTTAGATACTGTGGAAAGTCTCTCCAAAGCGGTAATCCACTAGCGGTTTATCTTAAGAGAAACTGCCAGAGGTTCCTTGAAGTTCCTGAAGTGAGTCTAATTGTGACGAGGCATTGGCTACCTTAAGAGAGTCATAGTTACTCTTGCCAAATGCTCACCATAATAGACATTTTTTAGATACTGTGGCCAGTCTGCCCGAAGCGATACGCCACTAGTTGTTTAATTTAAGACAACCATCGTTACCCTTGCTAGGAGTTACTTGATGTTGCTGATTTAATTTTAATTGTGACGAGGCATTGGAAACCTTACGAGAGTCATAGTGATTCCTGGCAGTTCCTCACCAAAATACGCATTTTTTAGATACTGTGGAAAGTCTATCCAAAGCGGTAATCCACTAGCTGCTTATCTTAAGTGAAACTGCCAGAGGTTTCTTGAAGTTGCTGATGTGAGTCTAATTGTGACGAGGCATTGGCTACCTTAAGAGAGTCATACTGACTTTTGCCAAATGCTCACCATAATAGACATTTTTTTAGATACTGTGGCCAGTCTGCCCGAAGCGATACGCCACTAGTTGTTTAATTTAAGACAACCATCGTTACCATTGCTAGGAGTTACTTGATGTTGCTGATTTAATTTTAATTGTGACGAGGCATTGGCAACCTTACGAGAGTCATAGTGATTCCTGGCAGTTCCTCACCAAAATACGCATTTTTTAGATACTGTGGAAAGTCTCTCCAAAGCGGTAATCCACTAGCGGTTTATCTTAAGAGAAACTGCCAGAGGTTTCTTGAAGTTCCTGAAGTGAGTCTAATTGTGACGAGGCATTGGCTACCTTAAGAGAGTCATAGTTACTCTTGCCAAATGCTCACCATAATAGACATTTTTTAGATACTGTGGCCAGTCTACCCGAAGCGATACGCCACTAGTTGTTTAATTTAAGACAACCATCGTTACCCTTGCTAGGAGTTACTTGATGTTGCTGATTTAATTTTAATTGTGACGAGGCATTGGCAACCTTACAAGAGTCATACTGATTCCTGGCAGTTCCTCACCAAAATACGCATTTGTTAGATATTGTGGAAAGTCTCTCCGAAGCGGTAATCCACTAGCTGCTTATCTTAAGTGAAACTGCCAGAGATTTCTTGAAGTTGCTGATGTGAGTCTAATTGTGACGAGGCATTGGCTACCTTAAGAGAGTCATAGTGACTCTTGCCAAATGCCCACCATAATAGACATTTTTTTAGATACTGTGGCCAGTCTGCCCGAATCATTACGCAATTAGTTGTTTAATTTAAGACAACCATTGTTACTCTTGCTCGGAGTTACTTGATGTTGCTTATTTAATTTTAATTGTGATGAGGCATTGGCAACCTTACGAGAGTCGTAGTGATTCCTGGCAGTTCCTCACGAAAATACGCATTTTTTAGATACTGTGGAAAGTCTCTCCAAAGCGGTAATCCACTAGCTGTTTGTCTTCAGAGAAACTGATAGAGGTTTCTTCAAGTTGCTGACGTGAGTCTAATTGTGGCGAGGCATTGGCTACCTTAAGAGAGTCATAGTTACTCTTGCCAAATGCTCACCATAATAGACATTTTTTAGATACTGTGGCCAGTCTGCCCGAAGCGATACGCCACTAGTTGTTTAATTTAAGACAACCATCGTTATCCTTGCTAGGAGTTACTTGATGTTGCTGATTTAATTTTAATTGTGACGAGGCATTGGCAACCTTACGAGAGTCATAGTGATTCCTGGCAGTTCCTCACCAAAATACGCATTTTTTAGATACTGTGGAAAGTCTCTCCAAAGCGGTAATCCACTAGCTGCTTATCTTAAGTGAAACTGCCAGAGGTTTCTTGAAGTTGCTGATGTGAGTCTAATTGTGACGAGGCATTGGCTACCTTAAGAGAGTCATACTGACTTTTGCCAAATGCTCACCATAATAGACATTTTTTTAGATTCTGTGGCCAGTCTGCCCGAAGCGATACGCCACTAGTTGTTTAATTTAAGACAACCATCGTTACCCTTGCTAGGAGTTACTTGATGTTGCTGATTTAATTTTAATTGTGACGAGGCATTGGCAACCTTACGAGAGTCATAGTGATTCCTGGCAGTTCCTCACCAAAATACGCATTTGTTAGATATTGTGGAAAGTCTCTCCGAAGCGGTAATCCACTAGCTGCTTATCTTAAGTGAAACTGCCAGAGGTTTCTTGAAGTTGCTGATGTGAGTCTAATTGTGACGAGGCATTGGCTACCTTAAGAGAGTCATAGTGACTCTTGCCAAATGCCCACCATAATAGACATTTTTTTAGATACTGTGGCCAGTCTGCCCGAATCATTACGCAATTAGTTGTTTAATTTAAGACAACCATTGTTACTCTTGCTCGGAGTTACTTGATGTTGCTGATTTAATTTTAATTGTGATGAGGCATTGGCAACCTTACGAGAGTCGTAGTGATTCCTGGCAGTTCCTCACGAAAATACGCATTTTTTAGATACTGTGGAAAGTCTCTCCAAAGCTGTAATCCACTAGCTGTTTGTCTTCAGAGAAACTGATAGAGGTTTCTTCAAGTTGCTGACGTGAGTCTAATTGTGGCGAGGCATTGGCTACCTTAAGAGAGTCATAGTTACTCTTGCCAAATGCTCACCATAATAGACATTTTTTAGATACTGTGGCCAGTCTGCCCGAAGCGATACGCCACTAGTTGTTTAATTTAAGACAACCATCGTTATCCTTGCTAGGAGTTACTTGATGTTGCTGATTTAATTTTAATTGTGACGAGGCATTGGCAACCTTACGAGAGTCATAGTGATTCCTGGCAGTTCCTCACCAAAATACGCATTTTTTAGATACTGTGGTAAGTCTCTCCAAAGCGGTAATCCACTAGCTGCTTATCTTAAGTGAAACTGCCAGAGGTTTCTTGAAGTTGCTGATGTGAGTCTAATTGTGACGAGGCATTTGCTACCTTAATAGAGTCATAGTGACTCTTGCCAAATGCTCACCATAATAGACATTTTTTTAGATACTGTGGCCAGTCTGCCCGAATCATTACGCAATTAGTTGTTTAATTTAAGACAACCATTGTTACTATTGCTTGGAGTTACTTGATGTTGCTGATTTAATTTTAATTGTTATGAGGCATTGGCAACCTTACGAGAGTCGTAGTGATTCCTGGCAGTTCCTCACCAAAATACGCATTTTTTAGATACTGTGGAAAGTCTCTCCAAAGCGGTAATCCACTAGCTGCTTATCTTAAGTGAAACTGCCAGAAGTTTCTTGAAGTTGCTGATGTGAGTCTAATTTTGACGAGGCATTGGCTACCTTAAGAGAGTCATAGTGACTCTTGCCAAATGCTTACCATAATAGACATTTTTTTAGATACTGTGGCCAGTCTGCCCGAAGCGATAGGCCACAAGTTGTTTAATTTAAGACATCCATCGTTACTCTTGCTAGGGGTTACTTGATGTTGCTGATTTAATTTTAATTGTGACAAGGCATTGGCAACCTTACGAGAGTCATAGTGATTCCTGGCAGTACCTCACCAAAACACGCATTATTTAGATACTGTGAAAAGTCTAACGATAGCGGTAATCCACTAGCTGTTTATCTTAAGTGAAACTGCCAGAGGTTTCTTGAAGTTGCTGATGTGAGTCTAATTTTGACGAGGCATTGGCTACCTTAAAAGAGTCATAGTGACTCTTGCCAAATGATTACCATAATAGACATTTTTTTAGATACTGTGGCCAGTCTGCCCGAAGCGATACGCCACTAGTTGTTTAATTTAAGACAACCATCGTTATCCTTGCTAGGAGTTACTTGATGTTGCTGATTTAATTTTAATTGTGACGAGGCATTGGCAACCTTACGAGAGTCATAGTGATTCCTGGCAGTTCCTCACCAAAATACGCATTTGTTAGATATTGTGGAAAGTCTCTCCGAAGCGGTAATCCACTAGCTGCTTATCTTAAGTGAAACTGCCAGAGGTTTCTTGAAGTTGCTGATGTGAGTCTAATTGTGACGAGGCATTGGCTACCTTAAGAGAGTCATAGTGACTCTTGCCAAATGCTCACCATAATAGACATTTTTTTTATACTGTGGCCAGTCTGCCCGAAGCGATACGCCACTAGTTGTTTAATTTAAGACAACCATCGTTACCCTTGCTAGGAGTTACTTGATGTTGCTGATTTAATTTTAATTGTGACGAGGCATTGGAAACCTTACGAGAGTCATAGTGATTCCTGGCAGTTCCTCACCAAAATACGCATTTTTTAGATACTGTGGAAAGTCTATCCAAAGCGGTAATCCACTAGCTGCTTATCTTAAGTGAAACTGCCAGAGGTTTCTTGAAGTTGCTGATGTGAGTCTAATTGTGACGAGGCATTGGCTACCTTAAGAGAGTCATACTGACTTTTGCCAAATGCTCACCATAATAGACATTTTTTTAGATTCTGTGGCCAGTCTGCCCGAAGCGATACGCCACTAGTTGTTTAATTTAAGACAACCATCGTTACCCTTGCTAGGAGTTACTTGATGTTGCTGATTTAATTTTAATTGTGACGAGGCATTGGCAACCTTACGAGAGTCATAGTGATTCCTGGCAGTTCCTCACCAAAATACGCATTTTTTAGATACTGTGGAAAGTCTCTCCAAAGCGGTAATCCACTAGCGGTTTATCTTAAGAGAAACTGCCAGAGGTTCCTTGAAGTTCCTGAAGTGAGTCTAATTGTGACGAGGCATTGGCTACCTTAAGAGAGTCATAGTTACTCTTGCCAAATGCTCACCATAATAGACATTTTTTAGATACTGTGGCCAGTCTGCCCGAAGCGATACGCCACTAGTTGTTTAATTTAAGACAACCATCGTTACCCTTGCTAGGAGTTACTTGATGTTGCTGATTTAATTTTAATTGTGACGAGGCATTGGAAACCTTACGAGAGTCATAGTGATTCCTGGCAGTTCCTCACCAAAATACGCATTTTTTAGATACTGTGGAAAGTCTATCCAAAGCGGTAATCCACTAGCTGCTTATCTTAAGTGAAACTGCCAGAGGTTTCTTGAAGTTGCTGATGTGAGTCTAATTGTGACGAGGCATTGGCTACCTTAAGAGAGTCATACTGACTTTTGCCAAATGCTCACCATAATAGACATTTTTTTAGATACTGTGGCCAGTCTGCCCGAAGCGATACGCCACTAGTTGTTTAATTTAAGACAACCATCGTTACCATTGCTAGGAGTTACTTGATGTTGCTGATTTAATTTTAATTGTGACGAGGCATTGGCAACCTTACGAGAGTCATAGTGATTCCTGGCAGTTCCTCACCAAAATACGCATTTTTTAGATACTGTGGAAAGTCTCTCCAAAGCGGTAATCCACTAGCGGTTTATCTTAAGAGAAACTGCCAGAGGTTTCTTGAAGTTCCTGAAGTGAGTCTAATTGTGACGAGGCATTGGCTACCTTAAGAGAGTCATAGTTACTCTTGCCAAATGCTCACCATAATAGACATTTTTTAGATACTGTGGCCAGTCTACCCGAAGCGATACGCCACTAGTTGTTTAATTTAAGACAACCATCGTTACCCTTGCTAGGAGTTACTTGATGTTGCTGATTTAATTTTAATTGTGACGAGGCATTGGCAACCTTACAAGAGTCATACTGATTCCTGGCAGTTCCTCACCAAAATACGCATTTGTTAGATATTGTGGAAAGTCTCTCCGAAGCGGTAATCCACTAGCTGCTTATCTTAAGTGAAACTGCCAGAGATTTCTTGAAGTTGCTGATGTGAGTCTAATTGTGACGAGGCATTGGCTACCTTAAGAGAGTCATAGTGACTCTTGCCAAATGCCCACCATAATAGACATTTTTTTAGATACTGTGGCCAGTCTGCCCGAATCATTACGCAATTAGTTGTTTAATTTAAGACAACCATTGTTACTCTTGCTCGGAGTTACTTGATGTTGCTTATTTAATTTTAATTGTGATGAGGCATTGGCAACCTTACGAGAGTCGTAGTGATTCCTGGCAGTTCCTCACGAAAATACGCATTTTTTAGATACTGTGGAAAGTCTCTCCAAAGCGGTAATCCACTAGCTGTTTGTCTTCAGAGAAACTGATAGAGGTTTCTTCAAGTTGCTGACGTGAGTCTAATTGTGGCGAGGCATTGGCTACCTTAAGAGAGTCATAGTTACTCTTGCCAAATGCTCACCATAATAGACATTTTTTAGATACTGTGGCCAGTCTGCCCGAAGCGATACGCCACTAGTTGTTTAATTTAAGACAACCATCGTTATCCTTGCTAGGAGTTACTTGATGTTGCTGATTTAATTTTAATTGTGACGAGGCATTGGCAACCTTACGAGAGTCATAGTGATTCCTGGCAGTTCCTCACCAAAATACGCATTTTTTAGATACTGTGGAAAGTCTCTCCAAAGCGGTAATCCACTAGCTGCTTATCTTAAGTGAAACTGCCAGAGGTTTCTTGAAGTTGCTGATGTGAGTCTAATTGTGACGAGGCATTGGCTACCTTAAGAGAGTCATACTGACTTTTGCCAAATGCTCACCATAATAGACATTTTTTTAGATTCTGTGGCCAGTCTGCCCGAAGCGATACGCCACTAGTTGTTTAATTTAAGACAACCATCGTTACCCTTGCTAGGAGTTACTTGATGTTGCTGATTTAATTTTAATTGTGACGAGGCATTGGCAACCTTACGAGAGTCATAGTGATTCCTGGCAGTTCCTCACCAAAATACGCATTTTTTAGATACTGTGGAAAGTCTCTCCAAAGCGGTAATCCACTAGCGGTTTATCTTAAGAGAAACTGCCAGAGGTTTCTTGAAGTTCCTGAAGTGAGTCTAATTGTGACGAGGCATTGGCTACCTTAAGAGAGTCATAGTTACTCTTGCCAAATGCTCACCATAATAGACATTTTTTAGATACTGTGGCCAGTCTGCCCGAAGCGATACGCCACTAGTTGTTTAATTTAAGACAACCATCGTTACCCTTGCTAGGAGTTACTTGATGTTGCTGATTTAATTTTAATTGTGACGAGGCATTGGAAACCTTACGAGAGTCATAGTGATTCCTGGCAGTTCCTCACCAAAATACGCATTTTTTAGATACTGTGGAAAGTCTATCCAAAGCGGTAATCCACTAGCTGCTTATCTTAAGTGAAACTGCCAGAGGTTTCTTGAAGTTGCTGATGTGAGTCTAATTGTGACGAGGCATTGGCTACCTTAAGAGAGTCATACTGACTTTTGCCAAATGCTCACCATAATAGACATTTTTTTAGATACTGTGGCCAGTCTGCCCGAAGCGATACGCCACTAGTTGTTTAATTTAAGACAACCATCGTTACCATTGCTAGGAGTTACTTGATGTTGCTGATTTAATTTTAATTGTGACGAGGCATTGGCAACCTTACGAGAGTCATAGTGATTCCTGGCAGTTCCTCACCAAAATACGCATTTTTTAGATACTGTGGAAAGTCTCTCCAAAGCGGTAATCCACTAGCGGTTTATCTTAAGAGAAACTGCCAGAGGTTTCTTGAAGTTCCTGAAGTGAGTCTAATTGTGACGAGGCATTGGCTACCTTAAGAGAGTCATAGTTACTCTTGCCAAATGCTCACCATAATAGACATTTTTTAGATACTGTGGCCAGTCTACCCGAAGCGATACGCCACTAGTTGTTTAATTTAAGACAACCATCGTTACCCTTGCTAGGAGTTACTTGATGTTGCTGATTTAATTTTAATTGTGACGAGGCATTGGCAACCTTACAAGAGTCATACTGATTCCTGGCAGTTCCTCACCAAAATACGCATTTGTTAGATATTGTGGAAAGTCTCTCCGAAGCGGTAATCCACTAGCTGCTTATCTTAAGTGAAACTGCCAGAGATTTCTTGAAGTTGCTGATGTGAGTCTAATTGTGACGAGGCATTGGCTACCTTAAGAGAGTCATAGTGACTCTTGCCAAATGCCCACCATAATAGACATTTTTTTAGATACTGTGGCCAGTCTGCCCGAATCATTACGCAATTAGTTGTTTAATTTAAGACAACCATTGTTACTCTTGCTCGGAGTTACTTGATGTTGCTTATTTAATTTTAATTGTGATGAGGCATTGGCAACCTTACGAGAGTCGTAGTGATTCCTGGCAGTTCCTCACGAAAATACGCATTTTTTAGATACTGTGGAAAGTCTCTCCAAAGCGGTAATCCACTAGCTGTTTGTCTTCAGAGAAACTGATAGAGGTTTCTTCAAGTTGCTGACGTGAGTCTAATTGTGGCGAGGCATTGGCTACCTTAAGAGAGTCATAGTTACTCTTGCCAAATGCTCACCATAATAGACATTTTTTAGATACTGTGGCCAGTCTGCCCGAAGCGATACGCCACTAGTTGTTTAATTTAAGACAACCATCGTTATCCTTGCTAGGAGTTACTTGATGTTGCTGATTTAATTTTAATTGTGACGAGGCATTGGCAACCTTACGAGAGTCATAGTGATTCCTGGCAGTTCCTCACCAAAATACGCATTTTTTAGATACTGTGGAAAGTCTCTCCAAAGCGGTAATCCACTAGCTGCTTATCTTAAGTGAAACTGCCAGAGGTTTCTTGAAGTTGCTGATGTGAGTCTAATTGTGACGAGGCATTGGCTACCTTAAGAGAGTCATACTGACTTTTGCCAAATGCTCACCATAATAGACATTTTTTTAGATACTGTGGCCAGTCTGCCCGAAGCGATACGCCACTAGTTGTTTAATTTAAGACAACCATCGTTATCCTTGCTAGGAGTTACTTGATGTTGCTGATTTAATTTTAATTGTGACGAGGCATTGGCAACCTTACGAGAGTCATAGTGATTCCTGGCAGTTCCTCACCAAAATACGCATTTGTTAGATATTGTGGAAAGTCTCTCCGAAGCGGTAATCCACTAGCTGCTTATCTTAAGTGAAACTGCCAGAGGTTTCTTGAAGTTGCTGATGTGAGTCTAATTGTGACGAGGCATTGGCTACCTTAAGAGAGTCATAGTGACTCTTGCCAAATGCTCACCATAATAGACATTTTTTTTATACTGTGGCCAGTCTGCCCGAAGCGATACGCCACTAGTTGTTTAATTTAAGACAACCATCGTTACCCTTGCTAGGAGTTACTTGATGTTGCTGATTTAATTTTAATTGTGACGAGGCATTGGAAACCTTACGAGAGTCATAGTGATTCCTGGCAGTTCCTCACCAAAATACGCATTTTTTAGATACTGTGGAAAGTCTATCCAAAGCGGTAATCCACTAGCTGCTTATCTTAAGTGAAACTGCCAGAGGTTTCTTGAAGTTGCTGATGTGAGTCTAATTGTGACGAGGCATTGGCTACCTTAAGAGAGTCATACTGACTTTTGCCAAATGCTCACCATAATAGACATTTTTTTAGATACTGTGGCCAGTCTGCCCGAAGCGATACGCCACTAGTTGTTTAATTTAAGACAACCATCGTTATCCTTGCTAGGAGTTACTTGATGTTGCTGATTTAATTTTAATTGTGACGAGGCATTGGCAACCTTACGAGAGTCATAGTGATTCCTGGCAGTTCCTCACCAAAATACGCATTTGTTAGATATTGTGGAAAGTCTCTCCGAAGCGGTAATCCACTAGCTGCTTATCTTAAGTGAAACTGCCAGAGGTTTCTTGAAGTTGCTGATGTGAGTCTAATTGTGACGAGGCATTGGCTATCTTAAGAGAGTCATAGTGACTCTTGCCAAATGCTCACCATAATAGACATTTTTTTTATACTGTGGCCAGTCTGCCCGAAGCGATACGCCACTAGTTGTTTAATTTAAGACAACCATCGTTACCCTTGCTAGGAGTTACTTGATGTTGCTGATTTAATTTTAATTGTGACGAGGCATTGGAAACCTTACGAGAGTCATAGTGATTCCTGGCAGTTCCTCACCAAAATACGCATTTTTTAGATACTGTGGAAAGTCTATCCAAAGCGGTAATCCACTAGCTGCTTATCTTAAGTGAAACTGCCAGAGGTTTCTTGAAGTTGCTGATGTGAGTCTAATTGTGACGAGGCATTGGCTACCTTAAGAGAGTCATACTGACTTTTGCCAAATGCTCACCATAATAGACATTTTTTTAGATTCTGTGGCCAGTCTGCCCGAAGCGATACGCCACTAGTTGTTTAATTTAAGACAACCATCGTTACCCTTGCTAGGAGTTACTTGATGTTGCTGATTTAATTTTAATTGTGACGAGGCATTGGAAACCTTACGAGAGTCATAGTGATTCCTGGCAGTTCCTCACCAAAATACGCATTTTTTAGATACTGTGGAAAGTCTATCCAAAGCGGTAATCCACTAGCTGCTTATCTTAAGTGAAACTGCCAGAGGTTTCTTGAAGTTGCTGATGTGAGTCTAATTGTGACGAGGCATTGGCTACCTTAAGAGAGTCATACTGACTTTTGCCAAATGCTCACCATAATAGACATTTTTTTAGATACTGTGGCCAGTCTGCCCGAAGCGATACGCCACTAGTTGTTTAATTTAAGACAACCATCGTTACCATTGCTAGGAGTTACTTGATGTTGCTGATTTAATTTTAATTGTGACGAGGCATTGGCAACCTTACGAGAGTCATAGTGATTCCTGGCAGTTCCTCACCAAAATACGCATTTTTTAGATACTGTGGAAAGTCTCTCCAAAGCGGTAATCCACTAGCGGTTTATCTTAAGAGAAACTGCCAGAGGTTTCTTGAAGTTCCTGAAGTGAGTCTAATTGTGACGAGGCATTGGCTACCTTAAGAGAGTCATAGTTACTCTTGCCAAATGCTCACCATAATAGACATTTTTTAGATACTGTGGCCAGTCTACCCGAAGCGATACGCCACTAGTTGTTTAATTTAAGACAACCATCGTTACCCTTGCTAGGAGTTACTTGATGTTGCTGATTTAATTTTAATTGTGACGAGGCATTGGCAACCTTACAAGAGTCATACTGATTCCTGGCAGTTCCTCACCAAAATACGCATTTGTTAGATATTGTGGAAAGTCTCTCCGAAGCGGTAATCCACTAGCTGCTTATCTTAAGTGAAACTGCCAGAGATTTCTTGAAGTTGCTGATGTGAGTCTAATTGTGACGAGGCATTGGCTACCTTAAGAGAGTCATAGTGACTCTTGCCAAATGCCCACCATAATAGACATTTTTTTAGATACTGTGGCCAGTCTGCCCGAATCATTACGCAATTAGTTGTTTAATTTAAGACAACCATTGTTACTCTTGCTCGGAGTTACTTGATGTTGCTTATTTAATTTTAATTGTGATGAGGCATTGGCAACCTTACGAGAGTCGTAGTGATTCCTGGCAGTTCCTCACGAAAATACGCATTTTTTAGATACTGTGGAAAGTCTCTCCAAAGCGGTAATCCACTAGCTGTTTGTCTTCAGAGAAACTGATAGAGGTTTCTTCAAGTTGCTGACGTGAGTCTAATTGTGGCGAGGCATTGGCTACCTTAAGAGAGTCATAGTTACTCTTGCCAAATGCTCACCATAATAGACATTTTTTAGATACTGTGGCCAGTCTGCCCGAAGCGATACGCCACTAGTTGTTTAATTTAAGACAACCATCGTTATCCTTGCTAGGAGTTACTTGATGTTGCTGATTTAATTTTAATTGTGACGAGGCATTGGCAACCTTACGAGAGTCATAGTGATTCCTGGCAGTTCCTCACCAAAATACGCATTTTTTAGATACTGTGGAAAGTCTCTCCAAAGCGGTAATCCACTAGCTGCTTATCTTAAGTGAAACTGCCAGAGGTTTCTTGAAGTTGCTGATGTGAGTCTAATTGTGACGAGGCATTGGCTACCTTAAGAGAGTCATACTGACTTTTGCCAAATGCTCACCATAATAGACATTTTTTTAGATTCTGTGGCCAGTCTGCCCGAAGCGATACGCCACTAGTTGTTTAATTTAAGACAACCATCGTTACCCTTGCTAGGAGTTACTTGATGTTGCTGATTTAATTTTAATTGTGACGAGGCATTGGCAACCTTACGAGAGTCATAGTGATTCCTGGCAGTTCCTCACCAAAATACGCATTTTTTAGATACTGTGGAAAGTCTCTCCAAAGCGGTAATCCACTAGCGGTTTATCTTAAGAGAAACTGCCAGAGGTTTCTTGAAGTTCCTGAAGTGAGTCTAATTGTGACGAGGCATTGGCTACCTTAAGAGAGTCATAGTTACTCTTGCCAAATGCTCACCATAATAGACATTTTTTAGATACTGTGGCCAGTCTGCCCGAAGCGATACGCCACTAGTTGTTTAATTTAAGACAACCATCGTTACCCTTGCTAGGAGTTACTTGATGTTGCTGATTTAATTTTAATTGTGACGAGGCATTGGAAACCTTACGAGAGTCATAGTGATTCCTGGCAGTTCCTCACCAAAATACGCATTTTTTAGATACTGTGGAAAGTCTATCCAAAGCGGTAATCCACTAGCTGCTTATCTTAAGTGAAACTGCCAGAGGTTTCTTGAAGTTGCTGATGTGAGTCTAATTGTGACGAGGCATTGGCTACCTTAAGAGAGTCATACTGACTTTTGCCAAATGCTCACCATAATAGACATTTTTTTAGATACTGTGGCCAGTCTGCCCGAAGCGATACGCCACTAGTTGTTTAATTTAAGACAACCATCGTTACCATTGCTAGGAGTTACTTGATGTTGCTGATTTAATTTTAATTGTGACGAGGCATTGGCAACCTTACGAGAGTCATAGTGATTCCTGGCAGTTCCTCACCAAAATACGCATTTTTTAGATACTGTGGAAAGTCTCTCCAAAGCGGTAATCCACTAGCGGTTTATCTTAAGAGAAACTGCCAGAGGTTTCTTGAAGTTCCTGAAGTGAGTCTAATTGTGACGAGGCATTGGCTACCTTAAGAGAGTCATAGTTACTCTTGCCAAATGCTCACCATAATAGACATTTTTTAGATACTGTGGCCAGTCTACCCGAAGCGATACGCCACTAGTTGTTTAATTTAAGACAACCATCGTTACCCTTGCTAGGAGTTACTTGATGTTGCTGATTTAATTTTAATTGTGACGAGGCATTGGCAACCTTACAAGAGTCATACTGATTCCTGGCAGTTCCTCACCAAAATACGCATTTGTTAGATATTGTGGAAAGTCTCTCCGAAGCGGTAATCCACTAGCTGCTTATCTTAAGTGAAACTGCCAGAGATTTCTTGAAGTTGCTGATGTGAGTCTAATTGTGACGAGGCATTGGCTACCTTAAGAGAGTCATAGTGACTCTTGCCAAATGCCCACCATAATAGACATTTTTTTAGATACTGTGGCCAGTCTGCCCGAATCATTACGCAATTAGTTGTTTAATTTAAGACAACCATTGTTACTCTTGCTCGGAGTTACTTGATGTTGCTTATTTAATTTTAATTGTGATGAGGCATTGGCAACCTTACGAGAGTCGTAGTGATTCCTGGCAGTTCCTCACGAAAATACGCATTTTTTAGATACTGTGGAAAGTCTCTCCAAAGCGGTAATCCACTAGCTGTTTGTCTTCAGAGAAACTGATAGAGGTTTCTTCAAGTTGCTGACGTGAGTCTAATTGTGGCGAGGCATTGGCTACCTTAAGAGAGTCATAGTTACTCTTGCCAAATGCTCACCATAATAGACATTTTTTAGATACTGTGGCCAGTCTGCCCGAAGCGATACGCCACTAGTTGTTTAATTTAAGACAACCATCGTTATCCTTGCTAGGAGTTACTTGATGTTGCTGATTTAATTTTAATTGTGACGAGGCATTGGCAACCTTACGAGAGTCATAGTGATTCCTGGCAGTTCCTCACCAAAATACGCATTTTTTAGATACTGTGGAAAGTCTCTCCAAAGCGGTAATCCACTAGCTGCTTATCTTAAGTGAAACTGCCAGAGGTTTCTTGAAGTTGCTGATGTGAGTCTAATTGTGACGAGGCATTGGCTACCTTAAGAGAGTCATACTGACTTTTGCCAAATGCTCACCATAATAGACATTTTTTTAGATACTGTGGCCAGTCTGCCCGAAGCGATACGCCACTAGTTGTTTAATTTAAGACAACCATCGTTATCCTTGCTAGGAGTTACTTGATGTTGCTGATTTAATTTTAATTGTGACGAGGCATTGGCAACCTTACGAGAGTCATAGTGATTCCTGGCAGTTCCTCACCAAAATACGCATTTGTTAGATATTGTGGAAAGTCTCTCCGAAGCGGTAATCCACTAGCTGCTTATCTTAAGTGAAACTGCCAGAGGTTTCTTGAAGTTGCTGATGTGAGTCTAATTGTGACGAGGCATTGGCTACCTTAAGAGAGTCATAGTGACTCTTGCCAAATGCTCACCATAATAGACATTTTTTTTATACTGTGGCCAGTCTGCCCGAAGCGATACGCCACTAGTTGTTTAATTTAAGACAACCATCGTTACCCTTGCTAGGAGTTACTTGATGTTGCTGATTTAATTTTAATTGTGACGAGGCATTGGAAACCTTACGAGAGTCATAGTGATTCCTGGCAGTTCCTCACCAAAATACGCATTTTTTAGATACTGTGGAAAGTCTATCCAAAGCGGTAATCCACTAGCTGCTTATCTTAAGTGAAACTGCCAGAGGTTTCTTGAAGTTGCTGATGTGAGTCTAATTGTGACGAGGCATTGGCTACCTTAAGAGAGTCATACTGACTTTTGCCAAATGCTCACCATAATAGACATTTTTTTAGATTCTGTGGCCAGTCTGCCCGAAGCGATACGCCACTAGTTGTTTAATTTAAGACAACCATCGTTACCCTTGCTAGGAGTTACTTGATGTTGCTGATTTAATTTTAATTGTGACGAGGCATTGGCAACCTTACGAGAGTCATAGTGATTCCTGGCAGTTCCTCACCAAAATACGCATTTTTTAGATACTGTGGAAAGTCTCTCCAAAGCGGTAATCCACTAGCGGTTTATCTTAAGAGAAACTGCCAGAGGTTTCTTGAAGTTCCTGAAGTGAGTCTAATTGTGACGAGGCATTGGCTACCTTAAGAGAGTCATAGTTACTCTTGCCAAATGCTCACCATAATAGACATTTTTTAGATACTGTGGCCAGTCTGCCCGAAGCGATACGCCACTAGTTGTTTAATTTAAGACAACCATCGTTACCCTTGCTAGGAGTTACTTGATGTTGCTGATTTAATTTTAATTGTGACGAGGCATTGGCAACCTTACAAGAGTCATACTGATTCCTGGCAGTTCCTCACCAAAATACGCATTTGTTAGATATTGTGGAAAGTCTCTCCGAAGCGGTAATCCACTAGCTGCTTATCTTAAGTGAAACTGCCAGAGATTTCTTGAAGTTGCTGATGTGAGTCTAATTGTGACGAGGCATTGGCTACCTTAAGAGAGTCATAGTGACTCTTGCCAAATGCCCACCATAATAGACATTTTTTTAGATACTGTGGCCAGTCTGCCCGAATCATTACGCAATTAGTTGTTTAATTTAAGACAACCATTGTTACTCTTGCTCGGAGTTACTTGATGTTGCTTATTTAATTTTAATTGTGATGAGGCATTGGCAACCTTACGAGAGTCGTAGTGATTCCTGGCAGTTCCTCACGAAAATACGCATTTTTTAGATACTGTGGAAAGTCTCTCCAAAGCGGTAATCCACTAGCTGTTTGTCTTCAGAGAAACTGATAGAGGTTTCTTCAAGTTGCTGACGTGAGTCTAATTGTGGCGAGGCATTGGCTACCTTAAGAGAGTCATAGTTACTCTTGCCAAATGCTCACCATAATAGACATTTTTTAGATACTGTGGCCAGTCTGCCCGAAGCGATACGCCACTAGTTGTTTAATTTAAGACAACCATCGTTATCCTTGCTAGGAGTTACTTGATGTTGCTGATTTAATTTTAATTGTGACGAGGCATTGGCAACCTTACGAGAGTCATAGTGATTCCTGGCAGTTCCTCACCAAAATACGCATTTTTTAGATACTGTGGAAAGTCTCTCCAAAGCGGTAATCCACTAGCTGCTTATCTTAAGTGAAACTGCCAGAGGTTTCTTGAAGTTGCTGATGTGAGTCTAATTGTGACGAGGCATTGGCTACCTTAAGAGAGTCATACTGACTTTTGCCAAATGCTCACCATAATAGACATTTTTTTAGATACTGTGGCCAGTCTGCCCGAAGCGATACGCCACTAGTTGTTTAATTTAAGACAACCATCGTTATCCTTGCTAGGAGTTACTTGATGTTGCTGATTTAATTTTAATTGTGACGAGGCATTGGCAACCTTACGAGAGTCATAGTGATTCCTGGCAGTTCCTCACCAAAATACGCATTTGTTAGATATTGTGGAAAGTCTCTCCGAAGCGGTAATCCACTAGCTGCTTATCTTAAGTGAAACTGCCAGAGGTTTCTTGAAGTTGCTGATGTGAGTCTAATTGTGACGAGGCATTGGCTACCTTAAGAGAGTCATAGTGACTCTTGCCAAATGCTCACCATAATAGACATTTTTTTTATACTGTGGCCAGTCTGCCCGAAGCGATACGCCACTAGTTGTTTAATTTAAGACAACCATCGTTACCCTTGCTAGGAGTTACTTGATGTTGCTGATTTAATTTTAATTGTGACGAGGCATTGGAAACCTTACGAGAGTCATAGTGATTCCTGGCAGTTCCTCACCAAAATACGCATTTTTTAGATACTGTGGAAAGTCTATCCAAAGCGGTAATCCACTAGCTGCTTATCTTAAGTGAAACTGCCAGAGGTTTCTTGAAGTTGCTGATGTGAGTCTAATTGTGACGAGGCATTGGCTACCTTAAGAGAGTCATACTGACTTTTGCCAAATGCTCACCATAATAGACATTTTTTTAGATTCTGTGGCCAGTCTGCCCGAAGCGATACGCCACTAGTTGTTTAATTTAAGACAACCATCGTTACCCTTGCTAGGAGTTACTTGATGTTGCTGATTTAATTTTAATTGTGACGAGGCATTGGCAACCTTACGAGAGTCATAGTGATTCCTGGCAGTTCCTCACCAAAATACGCATTTTTTAGATACTGTGGAAAGTCTCTCCAAAGCGGTAATCCACTAGCGGTTTATCTTAAGAGAAACTGCCAGAGGTTTCTTGAAGTTCCTGAAGTGAGTCTAATTGTGACGAGGCATTGGCTACCTTAAGAGAGTCATAGTTACTCTTGCCAAATGCTCACCATAATAGACATTTTTTAGATACTGTGGCCAGTCTGCCCGAAGCGATACGCCACTAGTTGTTTAATTTAAGACAACCATCGTTACCCTTGCTAGGAGTTACTTGATGTTGCTGATTTAATTTTAATTGTGACGAGGCATTGGCAACCTTACAAGAGTCATACTGATTCCTGGCAGTTCCTCACCAAAATACGCATTTGTTAGATATTGTGGAAAGTCTCTCCGAAGCGGTAATCCACTAGCTGCTTATCTTAAGTGAAACTGCCAGAGATTTCTTGAAGTTGCTGATGTGAGTCTAATTGTGACGAGGCATTGGCTACCTTAAGAGAGTCATAGTGACTCTTGCCAAATGCCCACCATAACAGACATTTTTTTAGATACTGTGGCCAGTCTGCCCGAATCATTACGCAATTAGTTGTTTAATTTAAGACAACCATTGTTACTCTTGCTCGGAGTTACTTGATGTTGCTTATTTAATTTTAATTGTGATGAGGCATTGGCAACCTTACGAGAGTCGTAGTGATTCCTGGCAGTTCCTCACGAAAATACGCATTTTTTAGATACTGTGGAAAGTCTCTCCAAAGCGGTAATCCACTAGCTGTTTGTCTTCAGAGAAACTGATAGAGGTTTCTTCAAGTTGCTGACGTGAGTCTAATTGTGGCGAGGCATTGGCTACCTTAAGAGAGTCATAGTTACTCTTGCCAAATGCTCACCATAATAGACATTTTTTAGATACTGTGGCCAGTCTGCCCGAAGCGATACGCCACTAGTTGTTTAATTTAAGACAACCATCGTTATCCTTGCTAGGAGTTACTTGATGTTGCTGATTTAATTTTAATTGTGACGAGGCATTGGCAACCTTACGAGAGTCATAGTGATTCCTGGCAGTTCCTCACCAAAATACGCATTTTTTAGATACTGTGGAAAGTCTCTCCAAAGCGGTAATCCACTAGCTGCTTATCTTAAGTGAAACTGCCAGAGGTTTCTTGAAGTTGCTGATGTGAGTCTAATTGTGACGAGGCATTGGCTACCTTAAGAGAGTCATACTGACTTTTGCCAAATGCTCACCATAATAGACATTTTTTTAGATACTGTGGCCAGTCTGCCCGAAGCGATACGCCACTAGTTGTTTAATTTAAGACAACCATCGTTATCCTTGCTAGGAGTTACTTGATGTTGCTGATTTAATTTTAATTGTGACGAGGCATTGGCAACCTTACGAGAGTCATAGTGATTCCTGGCAGTTCCTCACCAAAATACGCATTTGTTAGATATTGTGGAAAGTCTCTCCGAAGCGGTAATCCACTAGCTGCTTATCTTAAGTGAAACTGCCAGAGGTTTCTTGAAGTTGCTGATGTGAGTCTAATTGTGACGAGGCATTGGCTACCTTAAGAGAGTCATAGTGACTCTTGCCAAATGCTCACCATAATAGACATTTTTTTTATACTGTGGCCAGTCTGCCCGAAGCGATACGCCACTAGTTGTTTAATTTAAGACAACCATCGTTACCCTTGCTAGGAGTTACTTGATGTTGCTGATTTAATTTTAATTGTGACGAGGCATTGGAAACCTTACGAGAGTCATAGTGATTCCTGGCAGTTCCTCACCAAAATACGCATTTTTTAGATACTGTGGAAAGTCTATCCAAAGCGGTAATCCACTAGCTGCTTATCTTAAGTGAAACTGCCAGAGGTTTCTTGAAGTTGCTGATGTGAGTCTAATTGTGACGAGGCATTGGCTACCTTAAGAGAGTCATACTGACTTTTGCCAAATGCTCACCATAATAGACATTTTTTTAGATTCTGTGGCCAGTCTGCCCGAAGCGATACGCCACTAGTTGTTTAATTTAAGACAACCATCGTTACCCTTGCTAGGAGTTACTTGATGTTGCTGATTTAATTTTAATTGTGACGAGGCATTGGCAACCTTACGAGAGTCATAGTGATTCCTGGCAGTTCCTCACCAAAATACGCATTTTTTAGATACTGTGGAAAGTCTCTCCAAAGCGGTAATCCACTAGCGGTTTATCTTAAGAGAAACTGCCAGAGGTTTCTTGAAGTTCCTGAAGTGAGTCTAATTGTGACGAGGCATTGGCTACCTTAAGAGAGTCATAGTTACTCTTGCCAAATGCTCACCATAATAGACATTTTTTAGATACTGTGGCCAGTCTGCCCGAAGCGATACGCCACTAGTTGTTTAATTTAAGACAACCATCGTTACCCTTGCTAGGAGTTACTTGATGTTGCTGATTTAATTTTAATTGTGACGAGGCATTGGAAACCTTACGAGAGTCATAGTGATTCCTGGCAGTTCCTCACCAAAATACGCATTTTTTAGATACTGTGGAAAGTCTATCCAAAGCGGTAATCCACTAGCTGCTTATCTTAAGTGAAACTGCCAGAGGTTTCTTGAAGTTGCTGATGTGAGTCTAATTGTGACGAGGCATTGGCTACCTTAAGAGAGTCATACTGACTTTTGCCAAATGCTCACCATAATAGACATTTTTTTAGATACTGTGGCCAGTCTGCCCGAAGCGATACGCCACTAGTTGTTTAATTTAAGACAACCATCGTTACCATTGCTAGGAGTTACTTGATGTTGCTGATTTAATTTTAATTGTGACGAGGCATTGGCAACCTTACGAGAGTCATAGTGATTCCTGGCAGTTCCTCACCAAAATACGCATTTTTTAGATACTGTGGAAAGTCTCTCCAAAGCGGTAATCCACTAGCGGTTTATCTTAAGAGAAACTGCCAGAGGTTTCTTGAAGTTCCTGAAGTGAGTCTAATTGTGACGAGGCATTGGCTACCTTAAGAGAGTCATAGTTACTCTTGCCAAATGCTCACCATAATAGACATTTTTTAGATACTGTGGCCAGTCTACCCGAAGCGATACGCCACTAGTTGTTTAATTTAAGACAACCATCGTTACCCTTGCTAGGAGTTACTTGATGTTGCTGATTTAATTTTAATTGTGACGAGGCATTGGCAACCTTACAAGAGTCATACTGATTCCTGGCAGTTCCTCACCAAAATACGCATTTGTTAGATATTGTGGAAAGTCTCTCCGAAGCGGTAATCCACTAGCTGCTTATCTTAAGTGAAACTGCCAGAGATTTATTGAAGTTGCTGATGTGAGTCTAATTGTGACGAGGCATTGGCTACCTTAAGAGAGTCATAGTGACTCTTGCCAAATGCCCACCATAATAGACATTTTTTTAGATACTGTGGCCAGTCTGCCCGAATCATTACGCAATTAGTTGTTTAATTTAAGACAACCATTGTTACTCTTGCTCGGAGTTACTTGATGTTGCTTATTTAATTTTAATTGTGATGAGGCATTGGCAACCTTACGAGAGTCGTAGTGATTCCTGGCAGTTCCTCACGAAAATACGCATTTTTTAGATACTGTGGAAAGTCTCTCCAAAGCGGTAATCCACTAGCTGTTTGTCTTCAGAGAAACTGATAGAGGTTTCTTCAAGTTGCTGACGTGAGTCTAATTGTGGCGAGGCATTGGCTACCTTAAGAGAGTCATAGTTACTCTTGCCAAATGCTCACCATAATAGACATTTTTTAGATACTGTGGCCAGTCTGCCCGAAGCGATACGCCACTAGTTGTTTAATTTAAGACAACCATCGTTATCCTTGCTAGGAGTTACTTGATGTTGCTGATTTAATTTTAATTGTGACGAGGCATTGGCAACCTTACGAGAGTCATAGTGATTCCTGGCAGTTCCTCACCAAAATACGCATTTTTTAGATACTGTGGAAAGTCTCTCCAAAGCGGTAATCCACTAGCTGCTTATCTTAAGTGAAACTGCCAGAGGTTTCTTGAAGTTGCTGATGTGAGTCTAATTGTGACGAGGCATTGGCTACCTTAAGAGAGTCATAGTGACTCTTGCCAAATGCTCACCATAATAGACATTTTTTTTATACTGTGGCCAGTCTGCCCGAAGCGATACGCCACTAGTTGTTTAATTTAAGACAACCATCGTTACCCTTGCTAGGAGTTACTTGATGTTGCTGATTTAATTTTAATTGTGACGAGGCATTGGAAACCTTACGAGAGTCATAGTGATTCCTGGCAGTTCCTCACCAAAATACGCATTTTTTAGATACTGTGGAAAGTCTATCCAAAGCGGTAATCCACTAGCTGCTTATCTTAAGTGAAACTGCCAGAGGTTTCTTGAAGTTGCTGATGTGAGTCTAATTGTGACGAGGCATTGGCTACCTTAAGAGAGTCATACTGACTTTTGCCAAATGCTCACCATAATAGACATTTTTTTAGATTCTGTGGCCAGTCTGCCCGAAGCGATACGCCACTAGTTGTTTAATTTAAGACAACCATCGTTACCCTTGCTAGGAGTTACTTGATGTTGCTGATTTAATTTTAATTGTGACGAGGCATTGGCAACCTTACGAGAGTCATAGTGATTCCTGGCAGTTCCTCACCAAAATACGCATTTTTTAGATACTGTGGAAAGTCTCTCCAAAGCGGTAATCCACTAGCGGTTTATCTTAAGAGAAACTGCCAGAGGTTTCTTGAAGTTCCTGAAGTGAGTCTAATTGTGACGAGGCATTGGCTACCTTAAGAGAGTCATAGTTACTCTTGCCAAATGCTCACCATAATAGACATTTTTTAGATACTGTGGCCAGTCTGCCCGAAGCGATACGCCACTAGTTGTTTAATTTAAGACAACCATCGTTACCCTTGCTAGGAGTTACTTGATGTTGCTGATTTAATTTTAATTGTGACGAGGCATTGGAAACCTTACGAGAGTCATAGTGATTCCTGGCAGTTCCTCACCAAAATACGCATTTTTTAGATACTGTGGAAAGTCTATCCAAAGCGGTAATCCACTAGCTGCTTATCTTAAGTGAAACTGCCAGAGGTTTCTTGAAGTTGCTGATGTGAGTCTAATTGTGACGAGGCATTGGCTACCTTAAGAGAGTTATACTGACTTTTGCCAAATGCTCACCATAATAGACATTTTTTTAGATACTGTGGCCAGTCTGCCCGAAGCGATACGCCACTAGTTGTTTAATTTAAGACAACCATCGTTACCATTGCTAGGAGTTACTTGATGTTGCTGATTTAATTTTAATTGTGACGAGGCATTGGCAACCTTACGAGAGTCATAGTGATTCCTGGCAGTTCCTCACCAAAATACGCATTTTTTAGATACTGTGGAAAGTCTCTCCAAAGCGGTAATCCACTAGCGGTTTATCTTAAGAGAAACTGCCAGAGGTTTCTTGAAGTTCCTGAAGTGAGTCTAATTGTGACGAGGCATTGGCTACCTTAAGAGAGTCATAGTTACTCTTGCCAAATGCTCACCATAATAGACATTTTTTAGATACTGTGGCCAGTCTACCCGAAGCGATACGCCACTAGTTGTTTAATTTAAGACAACCATCGTTACCCTTGCTAGGAGTTACTTGATGTTGCTGATTTAATTTTAATTGTGACGAGGCATTGGCAACCTTACAAGAGTCATACTGATTCCTGGCAGTTCCTCACCAAAATACGCATTTGTTAGATATTGTGGAAAGTCTCTCCGAAGCGGTAATCCACTAGCTGCTTATCTTAAGTGAAACTGCCAGAGATTTCTTGAAGTTGCTGATGTGAGTCTAATTGTGACGAGGCATTGGCTACCTTAAGAGAGTCATAGTGACTCTTGCCAAATGCCCACCATAATAGACATTTTTTTAGATACTGTGGCCAGTCTGCCCGAATCATTACGCAATTAGTTGTTTAATTTAAGACAACCATTGTTACTCTTGCTCGGAGTTACTTGATGTTGCTTATTTAATTTTAATTGTGATGAGGCATTGGCAACCTTACGAGAGTCGTAGTGATTCCTGGCAGTTCCTCACGAAAATACGCATTTTTTAGATACTGTGGAAAGTCTCTCCAAAGCGGTAATCCACTAGCTGTTTGTCTTCAGAGAAACTGATAGAGGTTTCTTCAAGTTGCTGACGTGAGTCTAATTGTGGCGAGGCATTGGCTACCTTAAGAGAGTCATAGTTACTCTTGCCAAATGCTCACCATAATAGACATTTTTTAGATACTGTGGCCAGTCTGCCCGAAGCGATACGCCACTAGTTGTTTAATTTAAGACAACCATCGTTATCCTTGCTAGGAGTTACTTGATGTTGCTGATTTAATTTTAATTGTGACGAGGCATTGGCAACCTTACGAGAGTCATAGTGATTCCTGGCAGTTCCTCACCAAAATACGCATTTTTTAGATACTGTGGAAAGTCTCTCCAAAGCGGTAATCCACTAGCTGCTTATCTTAAGTGAAACTGCCAGAGGTTTCTTGAAGTTGCTGATGTGAGTCTAATTGTGACGAGGCATTGGCTACCTTAAGAGAGTCATACTGACTTTTGCCAAATGCTCACCATAATAGACATTTTTTTAGATTCTGTGGCCAGTCTGCCCGAAGCGATACGCCACTAGTTGTTTAATTTAAGACAACCATCGTTACCCTTGCTAGGAGTTACTTGATGTTGCTGATTTAATTTTAATTGTGACGAGGCATTGGCAACCTTACGAGAGTCATAGTGATTCCTGGCAGTTCCTCACCAAAATACGCATTTTTTAGATACTGTGGAAAGTCTCTCCAAAGCGGTAATCCACTAGCGGTTTATCTTAAGAGAAACTGCCAGAGGTTTCTTGAAGTTCCTGAAGTGAGTCTAATTGTGACGAGGCATTGGCTACCTTAAGAGAGTCATAGTTACTCTTGCCAAATGCTCACCATAATAGACATTTTTTAGATACTGTGGCCAGTCTGCCCGAAGCGATACGCCACTAGTTGTTTAATTTAAGACAACCATCGTTACCCTTGCTAGGAGTTACTTGATGTTGCTGATTTAATTTTAATTGTGACGAGGCATTGGAAACCTTACGAGAGTCATAGTGATTCCTGGCAGTTCCTCACCAAAATACGCATTTTTTAGATACTGTGGAAAGTCTATCCAAAGCGGTAATCCACTAGCTGCTTATCTTAAGTGAAACTGCCAGAGGTTTCTTGAAGTTGCTGATGTGAGTCTAATTGTGACGAGGCATTGGCTACCTTAAGAGAGTCATACTGACTTTTGCCAAATGCTCACCATAATAGACATTTTTTTAGATACTGTGGCCAGTCTGCCCGAAGCGATACGCCACTAGTTGTTTAATTTAAGACAACCATCGTTACCATTGCTAGGAGTTACTTGATGTTGCTGATTTAATTTTAATTGTGACGAGGCATTGGCAACCTTACGAGAGTCATAGTGATTCCTGGCAGTTCCTCACCAAAATACGCATTTTTTAGATACTGTGGAAAGTCTCTCCAAAGCGGTAATCCACTAGCGGTTTATCTTAAGAGAAACTGCCAGAGGTTTCTTGAAGTTCCTGAAGTGAGTCTAATTGTGACGAGGCATTGGCTACCTTAAGAGAGTCATAGTTACTCTTGCCAAATGCTCACCATAATAGACATTTTTTAGATACTGTGGCCAGTCTACCCGAAGCGATACGCCACTAGTTGTTTAATTTAAGACAACCATCGTTACCCTTGCTAGGAGTTACTTGATGTTGCTGATTTAATTTTAATTGTGACGAGGCATTGGCAACCTTACAAGAGTCATACTGATTCCTGGCAGTTCCTCACCAAAATACGCATTTGTTAGATATTGTGGAAAGTCTCTCCGAAGCGGTAATCCACTAGCTGCTTATCTTAAGTGAAACTGCCAGAGATTTATTGAAGTTGCTGATGTGAGTCTAATTGTGACGAGGCATTGGCTACCTTAAGAGAGTCATAGTGACTCTTGCCAAATGCCCACCATAATAGACATTTTTTTAGATACTGTGGCCAGTCTGCCCGAATCATTACGCAATTAGTTGTTTAATTTAAGACAACCATTGTTACTCTTGCTCGGAGTTACTTGATGTTGCTTATTTAATTTTAATTGTGATGAGGCATTGGCAACCTTACGAGAGTCGTAGTGATTCCTGGCAGTTCCTCACGAAAATACGCATTTTTTAGATACTGTGGAAAGTCTCTCCAAAGCGGTAATCCACTAGCTGTTTGTCTTCAGAGAAACTGATAGAGGTTTCTTCAAGTTGCTGACGTGAGTCTAATTGTGGCGAGGCATTGGCTACCTTAAGAGAGTCATAGTTACTCTTGCCAAATGCTCACCATAATAGACATTTTTTAGATACTGTGGCCAGTCTGCCCGAAGCGATACGCCACTAGTTGTTTAATTTAAGACAACCATCGTTATCCTTGCTAGGAGTTACTTGATGTTGCTGATTTAATTTTAATTGTGACGAGGCATTGGCAACCTTACGAGAGTCATAGTGATTCCTGGCAGTTCCTCACCAAAATACGCATTTTTTAGATACTGTGGAAAGTCTCTCCAAAGCGGTAATCCACTAGCTGCTTATCTTAAGTGAAACTGCCAGAGGTTTCTTGAAGTTGCTGATGTGAGTCTAATTGTGACGAGGCATTGGCTACCTTAAGAGAGTCATAGTGACTCTTGCCAAATGCTCACCATAATAGACATTTTTTTTATACTGTGGCCAGTCTGCCCGAAGCGATACGCCACTAGTTGTTTAATTTAAGACAACCATCGTTACCCTTGCTAGGAGTTACTTGATGTTGCTGATTTAATTTTAATTGTGACGAGGCATTGGAAACCTTACGAGAGTCATAGTGATTCCTGGCAGTTCCTCACCAAAATACGCATTTTTTAGATACTGTGGAAAGTCTATCCAAAGCGGTAATCCACTAGCTGCTTATCTTAAGTGAAACAGCCAGAGGTTTCTTGAAGTTGCTGATGTGAGTCTAATTGTGACGAGGCATTGGCTACCTTAAGAGAGTCATAGTGACTCTTGCCAAATGCCCACCATAATAGACATTTTTTTAGATACTGTGGCCAGTCTGCCCGAATCATTACGCAATTAGTTGTTTAATTTAAGACAACCATTGTTACTCTTGCTCGGAGTTACTTGATGTTGCTTATTTAATTTTAATTGTGATGAGGCATTGGCAACCTTACGAGAGTCGTAGTGATTCCTGGCAGTTCCTCACGAAAATACGCATTTTTTAGATACTGTGGAAAGTCTCTCCAAAGCGGTAATCCACTAGCTGTTTGTCTTCAGAGAAACTGATAGAGGTTTCTTCAAGTTGCTGACGTGAGTCTAATTGTGGCGAGGCATTGGCTACCTTAAGAGAGTCATAGTTACTCTTGCCAAATGCTCACCATAATAGACATTTTTTAGATACTGTGGCCAGTCTGCCCGAAGCGATACGCCACTAGTTGTTTAATTTAAGACAACCATCGTTATCCTTGCTAGGAGTTACTTGATGTTGCTGATTTAATTTTAATTGTGACGAGGCATTGGCAACCTTACGAGAGTCATAGTGATTCCTGGCAGTTCCTCACCAAAATACGCATTTTTTAGATACTGTGGAAAGTCTCTCCAAAGCGGTAATCCACTAGCGGTTTATCTTAAGAGAAACTGCCAGAGGTTTCTTGAAGTTCCTGAAGTGAGTCTAATTGTGACGAGGCATTGGCTACCTTAAGAGAGTCATAGTTACTCTTGCCAAATGCTCACCATAATAGACATTTTTTAGATACTGTGGCCAGTCTACCCGAAGCGATACGCCACTAGTTGTTTAATTTAAGACAACCATCGTTACCCTTGCTAGGAGTTACTTGATGTTGCTGATTTAATTTAAATTGTGACGAGGCATTGGCAACCTTACAAGAGTCATACTGATTCCTGGCAGTTCCTCACCAAAATACGCATTTGTTAGATATTGTGGAAAGTCTCTCCGAAGCGGTAATCCACTAGCTGCTTATCTTAAGTGAAACTGCCAGAGATTTATTGAAGTTGCTGATGTGAGTCTAATTGTGACGAGGCATTGGCTACCTTAAGAGAGTCATAGTGACTCTTGCCAAATGCCCACCATAATAGACATTTTTTTAGATACTGTGGCCAGTCTGCCCGAATCATTACGCAATTAGTTGTTTAATTTAAGACAACCATTGTTACTCTTGCTCGGAGTTACTTGATGTTGCTTATTTAATTTTAATTGTGATGAGGCATTGGCAACCTTACGAGAGTCGTAGTGATTCCTGGCAGTTCCTCACGAAAATACGCATTTTTTAGATACTGTGGAAAGTCTCTCCAAAGCGGTAATCCACTAGCTGTTTGTCTTCAGAGAAACTGATAGAGGTTTCTTCAAGTTGCTGACGTGAGTCTAATTGTGGCGAGGCATTGGCTACCTTAAGAGAGTCATAGTTACTCTTGCCAAATGCTCACCATAATAGACATTTTTTAGATACTGTGGCCAGTCTGCCCGAAGCGATACGCCACTAGTTGTTTAATTTAAGACAACCATCGTTATCCTTGCTAGGAGTTACTTGATGTTGCTGATTTAATTTTAATTGTGACGAGGCATTGGCAACCTTACGAGAGTCATAGTGATTCCTGGCAGTTCCTCACCAAAATACGCATTTTTTAGATACTGTGGAAAGTCTCTCCAAAGCGGTAATCCACTAGCTGCTTATCTTAAGTGAAACTGCCAGAGGTTTCTTGAAGTTGCTGATGTGAGTCTAATTGTGACGAGGCATTGGCTACCTTAAGAGAGTCATAGTGACTCTTGCCAAATGCTCACCATAATAGACATTTTTTTTATACTGTGGCCAGTCTGCCCGAAGCGATACGCCACTAGTTGTTTAATTTAAGACAACCATCGTTACCCTTGCTAGGAGTTACTTGATGTTGCTGATTTAATTTTAATTGTGACGAGGCATTGGAAACCTTACGAGAGTCATAGTGATTCCTGGCAGTTCCTCACCAAAATACGCATTTTTTAGATACTGTGGAAAGTCTATCCAAAGCGGTAATCCACTAGCTGCTTATCTTAAGTGAAACTGCCAGAGGTTTCTTGAAGTTGCTGATGTGAGTCTAATTGTGACGAGGCATTGGCTACCTTAAGAGAGTCATACTGACTTTTGCCAAATGCTCACCATAATAGACATTTTTTTAGATTCTGTGGCCAGTCTGCCCGAAGCGATACGCCACTAGTTGTTTAATTTAAGACAACCATCGTTACCCTTGCTAGGAGTTACTTGATGTTGCTGATTTAATTTTAATTGTGACGAGGCATTGGCAACCTTACGAGAGTCATAGTGATTCCTGGCAGTTCCTCACCAAAATACGCATTTTTTAGATACTGTGGAAAGTCTCTCCAAAGCGGTAATCCACTAGCGGTTTATCTTAAGAGAAACTGCCAGAGGTTTCTTGAAGTTCCTGAAGTGAGTCTAATTGTGACGAGGCATTGGCTACCTTAAGAGAGTCATAGTTACTCTTGCCAAATGCTCACCATAATAGACATTTTTTAGATACTGTGGCCAGTCTGCCCGAAGCGATACGCCACTAGTTGTTTAATTTAAGACAACCATCGTTACCCTTGCTAGGAGTTACTTGATGTTGCTGATTTAATTTTAATTGTGACGAGGCATTGGAAACCTTACGAGAGTCATAGTGATTCCTGGCAGTTCCTCACCAAAATACGCATTTTTTAGATACTGTGGAAAGTCTATCCAAAGCGGTAATCCACTAGCTGCTTATCTTAAGTGAAACTGCCAGAGGTTTCTTGAAGTTGCTGATGTGAGTCTAATTGTGACGAGGCATTGGCTACCTTAAGAGAGTCATACTGACTTTTGCCAAATGCTCACCATAATAGACATTTTTTTAGATACTGTGGCCAGTCTGCCCGAAGCGATACGCCACTAGTTGTTTAATTTAAGACAACCATCGTTACCATTGCTAGGAGTTACTTGATGTTGCTGATTTAATTTTAATTGTGACGAGGCATTGGCAACCTTACGAGAGTCATAGTGATTCCTGGCAGTTCCTCACCAAAATACGCATTTTTTAGATACTGTGGAAAGTCTCTCCAAAGCGGTAATCCACTAGCGGTTTATCTTAAGAGAAACTGCCAGAGGTTTCTTGAAGTTCCTGAAGTGAGTCTAATTGTGACGAGGCATTGGCTACCTTAAGAGAGTCATAGTTACTCTTGCCAAATGCTCACCATAATAGACATTTTTTAGATACTGTGGCCAGTCTACCCGAAGCGATACGCCACTAGTTGTTTAATTTAAGACAACCATCGTTACCCTTGCTAGGAGTTACTTGATGTTGCTGATTTAATTTTAATTGTGACGAGGCATTGGCAACCTTACAAGAGTCATACTGATTCCTGGCAGTTCCTCACCAAAATACGCATTTGTTAGATATTGTGGAAAGTCTCTCCGAAGCGGTAATCCACTAGCTGCTTATCTTAAGTGAAACTGCCAGAGATTTCTTGAAGTTGCTGATGTGAGTCTAATTGTGACGAGGCATTGGCTACCTTAAGAGAGTCATAGTGACTCTTGCCAAATGCCCACCATAATAGACATTTTTTTAGATACTGTGGCCAGTCTGCCCGAATCATTACGCAATTAGTTGTTTAATTTAAGACAACCATTGTTACTCTTGCTCGGAGTTACTTGATGTTGCTTATTTAATTTTAATTGTGATGAGGCATTGGCAACCTTACGAGAGTCGTAGTGATTCCTGGCAGTTCCTCACGAAAATACGCATTTTTTAGATACTGTGGAAAGTCTCTCCAAAGCGGTAATCCACTAGCTGTTTGTCTTCAGAGAAACTGATAGAGGTTTCTTCAAGTTGCTGACGTGAGTCTAATTGTGGCGAGGCATTGGCTACCTTAAGAGAGTCATAGTTACTCTTGCCAAATGCTCACCATAATAGACATTTTTTAGATACTGTGGCCAGTCTGCCCGAAGCGATACGCCACTAGTTGTTTAATTTAAGACAACCATCGTTATCCTTGCTAGGAGTTACTTGATGTTGCTGATTTAATTTTAATTGTGACGAGGCATTGGCAACCTTACGAGAGTCATAGTGATTCCTGGCAGTTCCTCACCAAAATACGCATTTTTTAGATACTGTGGAAAGTCTCTCCAAAGCGGTAATCCACTAGCTGCTTATCTTAAGTGAAACTGCCAGAGGTTTCTTGAAGTTGCTGATGTGAGTCTAATTGTGACGAGGCATTGGCTACCTTAAGAGAGTCATACTGACTTTTGCCAAATGCTCACCATAATAGACATTTTTTTAGATACTGTGGCCAGTCTGCCCGAAGCGATACGCCACTAGTTGTTTAATTTAAGACAACCAGCGTTACCCTTGCTAGGAGTTACTTGATGTTGCTGATTTAATTTTAATTGTGACGAGGCATTGGCAACCTTACGAGAGTCATAGTGATTCCTGGCAGTTCCTCACCAAAATACGCATTTTTTAGATACTGTGGAAAGTCTCTTTAAAGCGGTAATCCACTAGCGGTTTATCTTAAGAGAAACTGCCAGAGGTTTCTTGAAGTTCCTGAAGTGAGTCTAATTGTGACGAGGCATTGGCTACCTTAAGAGAGTCATAGTTACTCTTGCCAAATGCTCACCATAATAGACATTTTTTAGATACTGTGGCCAGTCTGCCCGAAGCGATACGCCACTAGTTGTTTAATTTAAGACAACCATCGTTACCCTTGCTAGGAGTTACTTGATGTTGCTGATTTAATTTTAATTGTGACGAGGCATTGGCAACCTTACGAGAGTCATAGTGATTCCTGGCAGTTCCTCACCAAAATACGCATTTGTTAGATATTGTGGAAAGTCTCTCCGAAGCGGTAATCCACTAGCTGCTTATCTTAAGTGAAACTGCCAGAGGTTTCTTGAAGTTGCTGATGTGAGTCTAATTGTGACGAGGCATTGGCTACCTTAAGAGAGTCATAGTGACTCTTGCCAAATGCTCACCATAATAGACATTTTTTTTATACTGTGGCCAGTCTGCCCGAAGCGATACGCCACTAGTTGTTTAATTTAAGACAACCATCGTTACCCTTGCTAGGAGTTACTTGATGTTGCTGATTTAATTTTAATTGTGACGAGGCATTGGAAACCTTACGAGAGTCATAGTGATTCCTGGCAGTTCCTCACCAAAATACGCATTTTTTAGATACTGTGGAAAGTCTATCCAAAGCGGTAATCCACTAGCTGCTTATCTTAAGTGAAACTGCCAGAGGTTTCTTGAAGTTGCTGATGTGAGTCTAATTGTGACGAGGCATTGGCTACCTTAAGAGAGTCATACTGACTTTTGCCAAATGCTCACCATAATAGACATTTTTTTAGATACTGTGGCCAGTCTGCCCGAAGCGATACGCCACTAGTTGTTTAATTTAAGACAACCATCGTTACCCTTGCTAGGAGTTACTTGATGTTGCTGATTTAATTTTAATTGTGACGAGGCATTGGCAACCTTACGAGAGTCATAGTGATTCCTGGCAGTTCCTCACCAAAATACGCATTTTTTAGATACTGTGGAAAGTCTCTCCAAAGCGGTAATCCACTAGCGGTTTATCTTAAGAGAAACTGCCAGAGGTTTCTTGAAGATCCTGAAGTGAGTCTAATTGTGACGAGGCATTGGCTACCTTAAGAGAGTCATAGTTACTCTTGCCAAATGCTCACCATAATAGACATTTTTTAGATACTGTGGCCAGTCTGCCCGAAGCGATACGCCACTAGTTGTTTAATTTAAGACAACCATCGTTACCCTTGCTAGGAGTTACTTGATGTTGCTGATTTAATTTTAATTGTGACGAGGCATTGGCAACCTTACGAGAGTCATACTGATTCCTGGCAGTTCCTCACCAAAATACGCATTTGTTAGATATTGTGGAAAGTCTCTCCGAAGAGGTAATCCACTAGCTGCTTATCTTAAGTGAAACTGCCAGAGATTTCTTGAAGTTGCTGATGTGAGTCTAATTGTGACGAGGCATTGGCTACCTTAAGAGAGTCATAGTGACTCTTTTCAAATGCCCACCATAATAGACATTTTTTTAGATACTGTGGCCAGTCTGCCCGAATCATTACGCAATTAGTTGTTTAATTTAAGACAACCATTGTTACTCTTGCTTGGAGTTACTTGATGTTGCTGATTTAATTTTAATTGTGATGAGGCATTGGCAACCTTACGAGAGTCGTAGTGATTCCTGGCAGTTCCTCACGAAAATACGCATTTTTTAGATACTGTGGAAAGTCTCTCCAAAGCGGTAATCCACTAGCGGTTTATCTTAAGAGAAACTGCCAGAGGTTTCTTGAAGTTCCTGAAGTGAGTCTAATTGTGACGAGGCATTGGCTACCTTAAGAGAGTCATAGTTACTCTTGCCAAATGCTCACCATAATAGACATTTTTTAGATACTGTGGCCAGTCTACCCGAAGCGATACGCCACTAGTTGTTTAATTTAAGACAACCATCGTTACCCTTGCTAGGAGTTACTTGATGTTGCTGATTTAATTTTAATTGTGACGAGGCATTGGCAACCTTACAAGAGTCATACTGATTCCTGGCAGTTCCTCACCAAAATACGCATTTGTTAGATATTGTGGAAAGTCTCTCCGAAGCGGTAATCCACTAGCTGCTTATCTTAAGTGAAACTGCCAGAGATTTCTTGAAGTTGCTGATGTGAGTCTAATTGTGACGAGGCATTGGCTACCTTAAGAGAGTCATACTGACTTTTGCCAAATGCTCACCATAATAGACATTTTTTTAGATTCTGTGGCCAGTCTGCCCGAAGCGATACGCCACTAGTTGTTTAATTTAAGACAACCATCGTTACCCTTGCTAGGAGTTACTTGATGTTGCTGATTTAATTTTAATTGTGACGAGGCATTGGAAACCTTACGAGAGTCATAGTGATTCCTGGCAGTTCCTCACCAAAATACGCATTTTTTAGATACTGTGGAAAGTCTATCCAAAGCGGTAATCCACTAGCTGCTTATCTTAAGTGAAACTGCCAGAGGTTTCTTGAAGTTGCTGATGTGAGTCTAATTGTGACGAGGCATTGGCTACCTTAAGAGAGTTATACTGACTTTTGCCAAATGCTCACCATAATAGACATTTTTTTAGATACTGTGGCCAGTCTGCCCGAAGCGATACGCCACTAGTTGTTTAATTTAAGACAACCATCGTTACCATTGCTAGGAGTTACTTGATGTTGCTGATTTAATTTTAATTGTGACGAGGCATTGGCAACCTTACGAGAGTCATAGTGATTCCTGGCAGTTCCTCACCAAAATACGCATTTTTTAGATACTGTGGAAAGTCTCTCCAAAGCGGTAATCCACTAGCGGTTTATCTTAAGAGAAACTGCCAGAGGTTTCTTGAAGTTCCTGAAGTGAGTCTAATTGTGACGAGGCATTGGCTACCTTAAGAGAGTCATAGTTACTCTTGCCAAATGCTCACCATAATAGACATTTTTTAGATACTGTGGCCAGTCTACCCGAAGCGATACGCCACTAGTTGTTTAATTTAAGACAACCATCGTTACCCTTGCTAGGAGTTACTTGATGTTGCTGATTTAATTTTAATTGTGACGAGGCATTGGCAACCTTACAAGAGTCATACTGATTCCTGGCAGTTCCTCACCAAAATACGCATTTGTTAGATATTGTGGAAAGTCTCTCCGAAGCGGTAATCCACTAGCTGCTTATCTTAAGTGAAACTGCCAGAGATTTCTTGAAGTTGCTGATGTGAGTCTAATTGTGACGAGGCATTGGCTACCTTAAGAGAGTCATAGTGACTCTTGCCAAATGCCCACCATAATAGACATTTTTTTAGATACTGTGGCCAGTCTGCCCGAATCATTACGCAATTAGTTGTTTAATTTAAGACAACCATTGTTACTCTTGCTCGGAGTTACTTGATGTTGCTTATTTAATTTTAATTGTGATGAGGCATTGGCAACCTTACGAGAGTCGTAGTGATTCCTGGCAGTTCCTCACGAAAATACGCATTTTTTAGATACTGTGGAAAGTCTCTCCAAAGCGGTAATCCACTAGCTGTTTGTCTTCAGAGAAACTGATAGAGGTTTCTTCAAGTTGCTGACGTGAGTCTAATTGTGGCGAGGCATTGGCTACCTTAAGAGAGTCATAGTTACTCTTGCCAAATGCTCACCATAATAGACATTTTTTAGATACTGTGGCCAGTCTGCCCGAAGCGATACGCCACTAGTTGTTTAATTTAAGACAACCATCGTTATCCTTGCTAGGAGTTACTTGATGTTGCTGATTTAATTTTAATTGTGACGAGGCATTGGCAACCTTACGAGAGTCATAGTGATTCCTGGCAGTTCCTCACCAAAATACGCATTTTTTAGATACTGTGGAAAGTCTCTCCAAAGCGGTAATCCACTAGCTGCTTATCTTAAGTGAAACTGCCAGAGGTTTCTTGAAGTTGCTGATGTGAGTCTAATTGTGACGAGGCATTGGCTACCTTAAGAGAGTCATACTGACTTTTGCCAAATGCTCACCATAATAGACATTTTTTTAGATTCTGTGGCCAGTCTGCCCGAAGCGATACGCCACTAGTTGTTTAATTTAAGACAACCATCGTTACCATTGCTAGGAGTTACTTGATGTTGCTGATTTAATTTTAATTGTGACGAGGCATTGGCAACCTTACGAGAGTCATAGTGATTCCTGGCAGTTCCTCACCAAAATACGCATTTTTTAGATACTGTGGAAAGTCTCTCCAAAGCGGTAATCCACTAGCAGTTTATCTTAAGAGAAACTGCCAGAGGTTTCTTGAAGTTCCTGAAGTGAGTCTAATTGTGACGAGGCATTGGCTACCTTAAGAGAGTCATAGTGACTCTTGCCAAATGCTCACCATAATAGACATTTTTTAGATACTGTGGCCAGTCTACCCGAAGCGATACGCCACTAGTTGTTTAATTTAAGACAACCATCGTTACCCTTGCTAGGAGTTACTTGATGTTGCTGATTTAATTTTAATTGTGACGAGGCATTGGCAACCTTACAAGAGTCATACTGATTCCTGGCAGTTCCTCACCAAAATACGCATTTGTTAGATATTGTGGAAAGTCTCTCCGAAGCGGTAATCCACTAGCTGCTTATCTTAAGTGAAACTGCCAGAGATTTCTTGAAGTTGCTGATGTGAGTCTAATTGTGACGAGGCATTGGCTACCTTAAGAGAGTCATAGTGACTCTTGCCAAATGCCCACCATAATAGACATTTTTTTAGATACTGTGGCCAGTCTGCCCGAATCATTACGCAATTAGTTGTTTAATTTAAGACAACCATTGTTACTCTTGCTCGGAGTTACTTGATGTTGCTTATTTAATTTTAATTGTGATGAGGCATTGGCAACCTTACGAGAGTCGTAGTGATTCCTGGCAGTTCCTCACGAAAATACGCATTTTTTAGATACTGTGGAAAGTCTCTCCAAAGCGGTAATCCACTAGCTGTTTGTCTTCAGAGAAACTGATAGAGGTTTCTTCAAGTTGCTGACGTGAGTCTAATTGTGGCGAGGCATTGGCTACCTTAAGAGAGTCATAGTTACTCTTGCCAAATGCTCACCATAATAGACATTTTTTAGATACTGTGGCCAGTCTGCCCGAAGCGATACGCCACTAGTTGTTTAATTTAAGACAACCATCGTTATCCTTGCTAGGAGTTACTTGATGTTGCTGATTTAATTTTAATTGTGACGAGGCATTGGCAACCTTACGAGAGTCATAGTGATTCCTGGCAGTTCCTCACCAAAATACGCATTTTTTAGATACTGTGGAAAGTCTCTCCAAAGCGGTAATCCACTAGCTGCTTATCTTAAGTGAAACTGCCAGAGGTTTCTTGAAGTTGCTGATGTGAGTCTAATTGTGACGAGGCATTGGCTACCTTAAGAGAGTCATACTGACTTTTGCCAAATGCTCACCATAATAGACATTTTTTTAGATTCTGTGGCCAGTCTGCCCGAAGCGATACGCCACTAGTTGTTTAATTTAAGACAACCATCGTTACCCTTGCTAGGAGTTACTTGATGTTGCTGATTTAATTTTAATTGTGACGAGGCATTGGCAACCTTACGAGAGTCATAGTGATTCCTGGCAGTTCCTCACCAAAATACGCATTTTTTAGATACTGTGGAAAGTCTCTCCAAAGCGGTAATCCACTAGCGGTTTATCTTAAGAGAAACTGCCAGAGGTTTCTTGAAGTTCCTGAAGTGAGTCTAATTGTGACGAGGCATTGGCTACCTTAAGAGAGTCATAGTTACTCTTGCCAAATGCTCACCATAATAGACATTTTTTAGATACTGTGGCCAGTCTGCCCGAAGCGATACGCCACTAGTTGTTTAATTTAAGACAACCATCGTTACCCTTGCTAGGAGTTACTTGATGTTGCTGATTTAATTTTAATTGTGACGAGGCATTGGAAACCTTACGAGAGTCATAGTGATTCCTGGCAGTTCCTCACCAAAATACGCATTTTTTAGATACTGTGGAAAGTCTATCCAAAGCGGTAATCCACTAGCTGCTTATCTTAAGTGAAACTGCCAGAGGTTTCTTGAAGTTGCTGATGTGAGTCTAATTGTGACGAGGCATTGGCTACCTTAAGAGAGTCATACTGACTTTTGCCAAATGCTCACCATAATAGACATTTTTTTAGATACTGTGGCCAGTCTGCCCGAAGCGATACGCCACTAGTTGTTTAATTTAAGACAACCATCGTTACCATTGCTAGGAGTTACTTGATGTTGCTGATTTAATTTTAATTGTGACGAGGCATTGGCAACCTTACGAGAGTCATAGTGATTCCTGGCAGTTCCTCACCAAAATACGCATTTTTTAGATACTGTGGAAAGTCTCTCCAAAGCGGTAATCCACTAGCGGTTTATCTTAAGAGAAACTGCCAGAGGTTTCTTGAAGTTCCTGAAGTGAGTCTAATTGTGACGAGGCATTGGCTACCTTAAGAGAGTCATAGTTACTCTTGCCAAATGCTCACCATAATAGACATTTTTTAGATACTGTGGCCAGTCTACCCGAAGCGATACGCCACTAGTTGTTTAATTTAAGACAACCATCGTTACCCTTGCTAGGAGTTACTTGATGTTGCTGATTTAATTTTAATTGTGACGAGGCATTGGCAACCTTACAAGAGTCATACTGATTCCTGGCAGTTCCTCACCAAAATACGCATTTGTTAGATATTGTGGAAAGTCTCTCCGAAGCGGTAATCCACTAGCTGCTTATCTTAAGTGAAACTGCCAGAGATTTATTGAAGTTGCTGATGTGAGTCTAATTGTGACGAGGCATTGGCTACCTTAAGAGAGTCATAGTGACTCTTGCCAAATGCCCACCATAATAGACATTTTTTTAGATACTGTGGCCAGTCTGCCCGAATCATTACGCAATTAGTTGTTTAATTTAAGACAACCATTGTTACTCTTGCTCGGAGTTACTTGATGTTGCTTATTTAATTTTAATTGTGATGAGGCATTGGCAACCTTACGAGAGTCGTAGTGATTCCTGGCAGTTCCTCACGAAAATACGCATTTTTTAGATACTGTGGAAAGTCTCTCCAAAGCGGTAATCCACTAGCTGTTTGTCTTCAGAGAAACTGATAGAGGTTTCTTCAAGTTGCTGACGTGAGTCTAATTGTGGCGAGGCATTGGCTACCTTAAGAGAGTCATAGTTACTCTTGCCAAATGCTCACCATAATAGACATTTTTTAGATACTGTGGCCAGTCTGCCCGAAGCGATACGCCACTAGTTGTTTAATTTAAGACAACCATCGTTATCCTTGCTAGGAGTTACTTGATGTTGCTGATTTAATTTTAATTGTGACGAGGCATTGGCAACCTTACGAGAGTCATAGTGATTCCTGGCAGTTCCTCACCAAAATACGCATTTTTTAGATACTGTGGAAAGTCTCTCCAAAGCGGTAATCCACTAGCTGCTTATCTTAAGTGAAACTGCCAGAGGTTTCTTGAAGTTGCTGATGTGAGTCTAATTGTGACGAGGCATTGGCTACCTTAAGAGAGTCATAGTGACTCTTGCCAAATGCTCACCATAATAGACATTTTTTTTATACTGTGGCCAGTCTGCCCGAAGCGATACGCCACTAGTTGTTTAATTTAAGACAACCATCGTTACCCTTGCTAGGAGTTACTTGATGTTGCTGATTTAATTTTAATTGTGACGAGGCATTGGAAACCTTACGAGAGTCATAGTGATTCCTGGCAGTTCCTCACCAAAATACGCATTTTTTAGATACTGTGGAAAGTCTATCCAAAGCGGTAATCCACTAGCTGCTTATCTTAAGTGAAACAGCCAGAGGTTTCTTGAAGTTGCTGATGTGAGTCTAATTGTGACGAGGCATTGGCTACCTTAAGAGAGTCATAGTGACTCTTGCCAAATGCCCACCATAATAGACATTTTTTTAGATACTGTGGCCAGTCTGCCCGAATCATTACGCAATTAGTTGTTTAATTTAAGACAACCATTGTTACTCTTGCTCGGAGTTACTTGATGTTGCTTATTTAATTTTAATTGTGATGAGGCATTGGCAACCTTACGAGAGTCGTAGTGATTCCTGGCAGTTCCTCACGAAAATACGCATTTTTTAGATACTGTGGAAAGTCTCTCCAAAGCGGTAATCCACTAGCTGTTTGTCTTCAGAGAAACTGATAGAGGTTTCTTCAAGTTGCTGACGTGAGTCTAATTGTGGCGAGGCATTGGCTACCTTAAGAGAGTCATAGTTACTCTTGCCAAATGCTCACCATAATAGACATTTTTTAGATACTGTGGCCAGTCTGCCCGAAGCGATACGCCACTAGTTGTTTAATTTAAGACAACCATCGTTATCCTTGCTAGGAGTTACTTGATGTTGCTGATTTAATTTTAATTGTGACGAGGCATTGGCAACCTTACGAGAGTCATAGTGATTCCTGGCAGTTCCTCACCAAAATACGCATTTTTTAGATACTGTGGAAAGTCTCTCCAAAGCGGTAATCCACTAGCGGTTTATCTTAAGAGAAACTGCCAGAGGTTTCTTGAAGTTCCTGAAGTGAGTCTAATTGTGACGAGGCATTGGCTACCTTAAGAGAGTCATAGTTACTCTTGCCAAATGCTCACCATAATAGACATTTTTTAGATACTGTGGCCAGTCTACCCGAAGCGATACGCCACTAGTTGTTTAATTTAAGACAACCATCGTTACCCTTGCTAGGAGTTACTTGATGTTGCTGATTTAATTTTAATTGTGACGAGGCATTGGCAACCTTACAAGAGTCATACTGATTCCTGGCAGTTCCTCACCAAAATACGCATTTGTTAGATATTGTGGAAAGTCTCTCCGAAGCGGTAATCCACTAGCTGCTTATCTTAAGTGAAACTGCCAGAGATTTATTGAAGTTGCTGATGTGAGTCTAATTGTGACGAGGCATTGGCTACCTTAAGAGAGTCATAGTGACTCTTGCCAAATGCCCACCATAATAGACATTTTTTTAGATACTGTGGCCAGTCTGCCCGAATCATTACGCAATTAGTTGTTTAATTTAAGACAACCATTGTTACTCTTGCTCGGAGTTACTTGATGTTGCTTATTTAATTTTAATTGTGATGAGGCATTGGCAACCTTACGAGAGTCGTAGTGATTCCTGGCAGTTCCTCACGAAAATACGCATTTTTTAGATACTGTGGAAAGTCTCTCCAAAGCGGTAATCCACTAGCTGTTTGTCTTCAGAGAAACTGATAGAGGTTTCTTCAAGTTGCTGACGTGAGTCTAATTGTGGCGAGGCATTGGCTACCTTAAGAGAGTCATAGTTACTCTTGCCAAATGCTCACCATAATAGACATTTTTTAGATACTGTGGCCAGTCTGCCCGAAGCGATACGCCACTAGTTGTTTAATTTAAGACAACCATCGTTATCCTTGCTAGGAGTTACTTGATGTTGCTGATTTAATTTTAATTGTGACGAGGCATTGGCAACCTTACGAGAGTCATAGTGATTCCTGGCAGTTCCTCACCAAAATACGCATTTTTTAGATACTGTGGAAAGTCTCTCCAAAGCGGTAATCCACTAGCTGCTTATCTTAAGTGAAACTGCCAGAGGTTTCTTGAAGTTGCTGATGTGAGTCTAATTGTGACGAGGCATTGGCTACCTTAAGAGAGTCATAGTGACTCTTGCCAAATGCTCACCATAATAGACATTTTTTTTATACTGTGGCCAGTCTGCCCGAAGCGATACGCCACTAGTTGTTTAATTTAAGACAACCATCGTTACCCTTGCTAGGAGTTACTTGATGTTGCTGATTTAATTTTAATTGTGACGAGGCATTGGAAACCTTACGAGAGTCATAGTGATTCCTGGCAGTTCCTCACCAAAATACGCATTTTTTAGATACTGTGGAAAGTCTATCCAAAGCGGTAATCCACTAGCTGCTTATCTTAAGTGAAACTGCCAGAGGTTTCTTGAAGTTGCTGATGTGAGTCTAATTGTGACGAGGCATTGGCTACCTTAAGAGAGTCATACTGACTTTTGCCAAATGCTCACCATAATAGACATTTTTTTAGATTCTGTGGCCAGTCTGCCCGAAGCGATACGCCACTAGTTGTTTAATTTAAGACAACCATCGTTACCCTTGCTAGGAGTTACTTGATGTTGCTGATTTAATTTTAATTGTGACGAGGCATTGGCAACCTTACGAGAGTCATAGTGATTCCTGGCAGTTCCTCACCAAAATACGCATTTTTTAGATACTGTGGAAAGTCTCTCCAAAGCGGTAATCCACTAGCGGTTTATCTTAAGAGAAACTGCCAGAGGTTTCTTGAAGTTCCTGAAGTGAGTCTAATTGTGACGAGGCATTGGCTACCTTAAGAGAGTCATAGTTACTCTTGCCAAATGCTCACCATAATAGACATTTTTTAGATACTGTGGCCAGTCTGCCCGAAGCGATACGCCACTAGTTGTTTAATTTAAGACAACCATCGTTACCCTTGCTAGGAGTTACTTGATGTTGCTGATTTAATTTTAATTGTGACGAGGCATTGGAAACCTTACGAGAGTCATAGTGATTCCTGGCAGTTCCTCACCAAAATACGCATTTTTTAGATACTGTGGAAAGTCTATCCAAAGCGGTAATCCACTAGCTGCTTATCTTAAGTGAAACTGCCAGAGGTTTCTTGAAGTTGCTGATGTGAGTCTAATTGTGACGAGGCATTGGCTACCTTAAGAGAGTCATACTGACTTTTGCCAAATGCTCACCATAATAGACATTTTTTTAGATACTGTGGCCAGTCTGCCCGAAGCGATACGCCACTAGTTGTTTAATTTAAGACAACCATCGTTACCATTGCTAGGAGTTACTTGATGTTGCTGATTTAATTTTAATTGTGACGAGGCATTGGCAACCTTACGAGAGTCATAGTGATTCCTGGCAGTTCCTCACCAAAATACGCATTTTTTAGATACTGTGGAAAGTCTCTCCAAAGCGGTAATCCACTAGCGGTTTATCTTAAGAGAAACTGCCAGAGGTTTCTTGAAGTTCCTGAAGTGAGTCTAATTGTGACGAGGCATTGGCTACCTTAAGAGAGTCATAGTTACTCTTGCCAAATGCTCACCATAATAGACATTTTTTAGATACTGTGGCCAGTCTACCCGAAGCGATACGCCACTAGTTGTTTAATTTAAGACAACCATCGTTACCCTTGCTAGGAGTTACTTGATGTTGCTGATTTAATTTTAATTGTGACGAGGCATTGGCAACCTTACAAGAGTCATACTGATTCCTGGCAGTTCCTCACCAAAATACGCATTTGTTAGATATTGTGGAAAGTCTCTCCGAAGCGGTAATCCACTAGCTGCTTATCTTAAGTGAAACTGCCAGAGATTTCTTGAAGTTGCTGATGTGAGTCTAATTGTGACGAGGCATTGGCTACCTTAAGAGAGTCATAGTGACTCTTGCCAAATGCCCACCATAATAGACATTTTTTTAGATACTGTGGCCAGTCTGCCCGAATCATTACGCAATTAGTTGTTTAATTTAAGACAACCATTGTTACTCTTGCTCGGAGTTACTTGATGTTGCTTATTTAATTTTAATTGTGATGAGGCATTGGCAACCTTACGAGAGTCGTAGTGATTCCTGGCAGTTCCTCACGAAAATACGCATTTTTTAGATACTGTGGAAAGTCTCTCCAAAGCGGTAATCCACTAGCTGTTTGTCTTCAGAGAAACTGATAGAGGTTTCTTCAAGTTGCTGACGTGAGTCTAATTGTGGCGAGGCATTGGCTACCTTAAGAGAGTCATAGTTACTCTTGCCAAATGCTCACCATAATAGACATTTTTTAGATACTGTGGCCAGTCTGCCCGAAGCGATACGCCACTAGTTGTTTAATTTAAGACAACCATCGTTATCCTTGCTAGGAGTTACTTGATGTTGCTGATTTAATTTTAATTGTGACGAGGCATTGGCAACCTTACGAGAGTCATAGTGATTCCTGGCAGTTCCTCACCAAAATACGCATTTTTTAGACACTGTGGAAAGTCTCTCCAAAGCGGTAATCCACTAGCTGCTTATCTTAAGTGAAACTGCCAGAGGTTTCTTGAAGTTGCTGATGTGAGTCTAATTGTGACGAGGCATTGGCTACCTTAAGAGAGTCATACTGACTTTTGCCAAATGCTCACCATAATAGACATTTTTTTAGATACTGTGGCCAGTCTGCCCGAAGCGATACGCCTCTAGTTGTTTAATTTAAGACAACCAGCGTTACCCTTGCTAGGAGTTACTTGATGTTGCTGATTTAATTTTAATTGTGACGAGGCATTGGCAACCTTACGAGAGTCATAGTGATTCCTGGCAGTTCCTCACCAAAATACGCATTTTTTAGATACTGTGGAAAGTCTCTTTAAAGCGGTAATCCACTAGCGGTTTATCTTAAGAGAAACTGCCAGAGGTTTCTTGAAGTTCCTGAAGTGAGTCTAATTGTGACGAGGCATTGGCTACCTTAAGAGAGTCATAGTTACTCTTGCCAAATGCTCACCATAATAGACATTTTTTAGATACTGTGGCCAGTCTGCCCGAAGCGATACGCCACTAGTTGTTTAATTTAAGACAACCATCGTTACCCTTGCTAGGAGTTACTTGATGTTGCTGATTTAATTTTAATTGTGACGAGGCATTGGCAACCTTACGAGAGTCATAGTGATTCCTGGCAGTTCCTCACCAAAATACGCATTTGTTAGATATTGTGGAAAGTCTCTCCGAAGCGGTAATCCACTAGCTGCTTATCTTAAGTGAAACTGCCAGAGGTTTCTTGAAGTTGCTGATGTGAGTCTAATTGTGACGAGGCATTGGCTACCTTAAGAGAGTCATAGTGACTCTTGCCAAATGCTCACCATAATAGACATTTTTTTTATACTGTGGCCAGTCTGCCCGAAGCGATACGCCACTAGTTGTTTAATTTAAGACAACCATCGTTACCCTTGCTAGGAGTTACTTGATGTTGCTGATTTAATTTTAATTGTGACGAGGCATTGGAAACCTTACGAGAGTCATAGTGATTCCTGGCAGTTCCTCACCAAAATACGCATTTTTTAGATACTGTGGAAAGTCTATCCAAAGCGGTAATCCACTAGCTGCTTATCTTAAGTGAAACTGCCAGAGGTTTCTTGAAGTTGCTGATGTGAGTCTAATTGTGACGAGGCATTGGCTACCTTAAGAGAGTCATACTGACTTTTGCCAAATGCTCACCATAATAGACATTTTTTTAGATACTGTGGCCAGTCTGCCCGAAGCGATACGCCACTAGTTGTTTAATTTAAGACAACCATCGTTACCCTTGCTAGGAGTTACTTGATGTTGCTGATTTAATTTTAATTGTGACGAGGCATTGGCAACCTTACGAGAGTCATAGTGATTCCTGGCAGTTCCTCACCAAAATACGCATTTTTTAGATACTGTGGAAAGTCTCTCCAAAGCGGTAATCCACTAGCGGTTTATCTTAAGAGAAACTGCCAGAGGTTTCTTGAAGATCCTGAAGTGAGTCTAATTGTGACGAGGCATTGGCTACCTTAAGAGAGTCATAGTTACTCTTGCCAAATGCTCACCATAATAGACATTTTTTAGATACTGTGGCCAGTCTGCCCGAAGCGATACGCCACTAGTTGTTTAATTTAAGACAACCATCGTTACCCTTGCTAGGAGTTACTTGATGTTGCTGATTTAATTTTAATTGTGACGAGGCATTGGCAACCTTACGAGAGTCATACTGATTCCTGGCAGTTCCTCACCAAAATACGCATTTGTTAGATATTGTGGAAAGTCTCTCCGAAGAGGTAATCCACTAGCTGCTTATCTTAAGTGAAACTGCCAGAGATTTCTTGAAGTTGCTGATGTGAGTCTAATTGTGACGAGGCATTGGCTACCTTAAGAGAGTCATAGTGACTCTTTTCAAATGCCCACCATAATAGACATTTTTTTAGATACTGTGGCCAGTCTGCCCGAATCATTACGCAATTAGTTGTTTAATTTAAGACAACCATTGTTACTCTTGCTTGGAGTTACTTGATGTTGCTGATTTAATTTTAATTGTGATGAGGCATTGGCAACCTTACGAGAGTCGTAGTGATTCCTGGCAGTTCCTCACCAAAATACGCATTTGTTAGATATTGTGGAAAGTCTCTCCGAAGCGGTAATCCACTAGCTGCTTATCTTAAGTGAAACTGCCAGAGATTTCTTGAAGTTGCTGATGTGAGTCTAATTGTGACGAGGCATTGGCTACCTTAAGAGAGTCATACTGACTTTTGCCAAATGCTCACCATAATAGACATTTTTTTAGATTCTGTGGCCAGTCTGCCCGAAGCGATACGCCACTAGTTGTTTAATTTAAGACAACCATCGTTACCCTTGCTAGGAGTTACTTGATGTTGCTGATTTAATTTTAATTGTGACGAGGCATTGGAAACCTTACGAGAGTCATAGTGATTCCTGGCAGTTCCTCACCAAAATACGCATTTTTTAGATACTGTGGAAAGTCTATCCAAAGCGGTAATCCACTAGCTGTTTATCTTAAGTGAAACTGCCAGAGGTTTCTTGAAGTTGCTGATGTGAGTCTAATTGTGACGAGGCATTGGCTACCTTAAGAGAGTCATACTGACTTTTGCCAAATGCTCACCATAATAGACATTTTTTAGATACTGTGGCCAGTCTGCCCGAAGCGATACGCCACTAGTTGTTTAATTTAAGACAACCATCGTTATCCTTGCTAGGAGTTACTTGATGTTGCTGATTTAATTTTAATTGTGACGAGGCATTGGCAACCTTACGAGAGTCATAGTGATTCCTGGCAGTTCCTCACCAAAATACGCATTTTTTAGATACTGTGGAAAGTCTCTCCAAAGCGGTAATCCACTAGCTGCTTATCTTAAGTGAAACTGCCAGAGGTTTCTTGAAGTTGCTGATGTGAGTCTAATTGTGACGAGGCATTGGCTACCTTAAGAGAGTCATAGTGACTCTTGCCAAATGCTCACCATAATAGACATTTTTTTTATACTGTGGCCAGTCTGCCCGAAGCGATACGCCACTAGTTGTTTAATTTAAGACAACCATCGTTACCCTTGCTAGGAGTTACTTGATGTTGCTGATTTAATTTTAATTGTGACGAGGCATTGGAAACCTTACGAGAGTCATAGTGATTCCTGGCAGTTCCTCACCAAAATACGCATTTTTTAGATACTGTGGAAAGTCTATCCAAAGCGGTAATCCACTAGCTGCTTATCTTAAGTGAAACTGCCAGAGGTTTCTTGAAGTTGCTGATGTGAGTCTAATTGTGACGAGGCATTGGCTACCTTAAGAGAGTCATACTGACTTTTGCCAAATGCTCACCATAATAGACATTTTTTTAGATTCTGTGGCCAGTCTGCCCGAAGCGATACGCCACTAGTTGTTTAATTTAAGACAACCATCGTTACCCTTGCTAGGAGTTACTTGATGTTGCTGATTTAATTTTAATTGTGACGAGGCATTGGCAACCTTACGAGAGTCATAGTGATTCCTGGCAGTTCCTCACCAAAATACGCATTTTTTAGATACTGTGGAAAGTCTCTCCAAAGCGGTAATCCACTAGCGGTTTATCTTAAGAGAAACTGCCAGAGGTTTCTTGAAGTTCCTGAAGTGAGTCTAATTGTGACGAGGCATTGGCTACCTTAAGAGAGTCATAGTTACTCTTGCCAAATGCTCACCATAATAGACATTTTTTAGATACTGTGGCCAGTCTGCCCGAAGCGATACGCCACTAGTTGTTTAATTTAAGACAACCATCGTTACCCTTGCTAGGAGTTACTTGATGTTGCTGATTTAATTTTAATTGTGACGAGGCATTGGAAACCTTACGAGAGTCATAGTGATTCCTGGCAGTTCCTCACCAAAATACGCATTTTTTAGATACTGTGGAAAGTCTATCCAAAGCGGTAATCCACTAGCTGCTTATCTTAAGTGAAACTGCCAGAGGTTTCTTGAAGTTGCTGATGTGAGTCTAATTGTGACGAGGCATTGGCTACCTTAAGAGAGTCATACTGACTTTTGCCAAATGCTCACCATAATAGACATTTTTTTAGATACTGTGGCCAGTCTGCCCGAAGCGATACGCCACTAGTTGTTTAATTTAAGACAACCATCGTTACCATTGCTAGGAGTTACTTGATGTTGCTGATTTAATTTTAATTGTGACGAGGCATTGGCAACCTTACGAGAGTCATAGTGATTCCTGGCAGTTCCTCACCAAAATACGCATTTTTTAGATACTGTGGAAAGTCTCTCCAAAGCGGTAATCCACTAGCGGTTTATCTTAAGAGAAACTGCCAGAGGTTTCTTGAAGTTCCTGAAGTGAGTCTAATTGTGACGAGGCATTGGCTACCTTAAGAGAGTCATAGTTACTCTTGCCAAATGCTCACCATAATAGACATTTTTTAGATACTGTGGCCAGTCTACCCGAAGCGATACGCCACTAGTTGTTTAATTTAAGACAACCATCGTTACCCTTGCTAGGAGTTACTTGATGTTGCTGATTTAATTTTAATTGTGACGAGGCATTGGCAACCTTACAAGAGTCATACTGATTCCTGGCAGTTCCTCACCAAAATACGCATTTGTTAGATATTGTGGAAAGTCTCTCCGAAGCGGTAATCCACTAGCTGCTTATCTTAAGTGAAACTGCCAGAGATTTCTTGAAGTTGCTGATGTGAGTCTAATTGTGACGAGGCATTGGCTACCTTAAGAGAGTCATAGTGACTCTTGCCAAATGCCCACCATAATAGACATTTTTTTAGATACTGTGGCCAGTCTGCCCGAATCATTACGCAATTAGTTGTTTAATTTAAGACAACCATTGTTACTCTTGCTCGGAGTTACTTGATGTTGCTTATTTAATTTTAATTGTGATGAGGCATTGGCAACCTTACGAGAGTCGTAGTGATTCCTGGCAGTTCCTCACGAAAATACGCATTTTTTAGATACTGTGGAAAGTCTCTCCAAAGCGGTAATCCACTAGCTGTTTGTCTTCAGAGAAACTGATAGAGGTTTCTTCAAGTTGCTGACGTGAGTCTAATTGTGGCGAGGCATTGGCTACCTTAAGAGAGTCATAGTTACTCTTGCCAAATGCTCACCATAATAGACATTTTTTAGATACTGTGGCCAGTCTGCCCGAAGCGATACGCCACTAGTTGTTTAATTTAAGACAACCATCGTTACCCTTGCTAGGAGTTACTTGATGTTGCTGATTTAATTTTAATTGTGACGAGGCATTGGAAACCTTACGAGAGTCATAGTGATTCCTGGCAGTTCCTCACCAAAATACGCATTTTTTAGATACTGTGGAAAGTCTATCCAAAGCGGTAATCCACTAGCTGCTTATCTTAAGTGAAACTGCCAGAGGTTTCTTGAAGTTGCTGATGTGAGTCTAATTGTGACGAGGCATTGGCTACCTTAAGAGAGTCATAGTTACTCTTGCCAAATGCTCACCATAATAGACATTTTTTAGATACTGTGGCCAGTCTGCCCGAAGCGATACGCCACTAGTTGTTTAATTTAAGACAACCATCGTTACCCTTGCTAGGAGTTACTTGATGTTGCTGATTTAATTTTAATTGTGACGAGGCATTGGAAACCTTACGAGAGTCATAGTGATTCCTGGCAGTTCCTCACCAAAATACGCATTTTTTAGATACTGTGGAAAGTCTCTCCAAAGCGGTAATCCACTAGCGGTTTATCTTAAGAGAAACTGCCAGAGGTTTCTTGAAGTTCCTGAAGTGAGTCTAATTGTGACGAGGCATTGGCTACCTTAAGAGAGTCATAGTTACTCTTGCCAAATGCTCACCATAATAGACATTTTTTAGATACTGTGGCCAGTCTGCCCGAAGCGATACGCCACTAGTTGTTTAATTTAAGACAACCATCGTTACCCTTGCTAGGAGTTACTTGATGTTGCTGATTTAATTTTAATTGTGACGAGGCATTGGAAACCTTACGAGAGTCATAGTGATTCCTGGCAGTTCCTCACCAAAATACGCATTTTTTAGATACTGTGGAAAGTCTATCCAAAGCGGTAATCCACTAGCTGCTTATCTTAAGTGAAACTGCCAGAGGTTTCTTGAAGTTGCTGATGTGAGTCTAATTGTGACGAGGCATTGGCTACCTTAAGAGAGTCATACTGACTTTTGCCAAATGCTCACCATAATAGACATTTTTTTAGATACTGTGGCCAGTCTGCCCGAAGCGATACGCCACTAGTTGTTTAATTTAAGACAACCATCGTTACCATTGCTAGGAGTTACTTGATGTTGCTGATTTAATTTTAATTGTGACGAGGCATTGGCAACCTTACGAGAGTCATAGTGATTCCTGGCAGTTCCTCACCAAAATACGCATTTTTTAGATACTGTGGAAAGTCTCTCCAAAGCGGTAATCCACTAGCGGTTTATCTTAAGAGAAACTGCCAGAGGTTTCTTGAAGTTCCTGAAGTGAGTCTAATTGTGACGAGGCATTGGCTACCTTAAGAGAGTCATAGTTACTCTTGCCAAATGCTCACCATAATAGACATTTTTTAGATACTGTGGCCAGTCTACCCGAAGCGATACGCCACTAGTTGTTTAATTTAAGACAACCATCGTTACCCTTGCTAGGAGTTACTTGATGTTGCTGATTTAATTTTAATTGTGACGAGGCATTGGCAACCTTACAAGAGTCATACTGATTCCTGGCAGTTCCTCACCAAAATACGCATTTGTTAGATATTGTGGAAAGTCTCTCCGAAGCGGTAATCCACTAGCTGCTTATCTTAAGTGAAACTGCCAGAGATTTCTTGAAGTTGCTGATGTGAGTCTAATTGTGACGAGGCATTGGCTACCTTAAGAGAGTCATAGTGACTCTTGCCAAATGCCCACCATAATAGACATTTTTTTAGATACTGTGGCCAGTCTGCCCGAATCATTACGCAATTAGTTGTTTAATTTAAGACAACCATTGTTACTCTTGCTCGGAGTTACTTGATGTTGCTTATTTAATTTTAATTGTGATGAGGCATTGGCAACCTTACGAGAGTCGTAGTGATTCCTGGCAGTTCCTCACGAAAATACGCATTTTTTAGATACTGTGGAAAGTCTCTCCAAAGCGGTAATCCACTAGCTGTTTGTCTTCAGAGAAACTGATAGAGGTTTCTTCAAGTTGCTGACGTGAGTCTAATTGTGGCGAGGCATTGGCTACCTTAAGAGAGTCATAGTTACTCTTGCCAAATGCTCACCATAATAGACATTTTTTAGATACTGTGGCCAGTCTGCCCGAAGCGATACGCCACTAGTTGTTTAATTTAAGACAACCATCGTTATCCTTGCTAGGAGTTACTTGATGTTGCTGATTTAATTTTAATTGTGACGAGGCATTGGCAACCTTACGAGAGTCATAGTGATTCCTGGCAGTTCCTCACCAAAATACGCATTTTTTAGATACTGTGGAAAGTCTCTCCAAAGCGGTAATCCACTAGCTGCTTATCTTAAGTGAAACTGCCAGAGGTTTCTTGAAGTTGCTGATGTGAGTCTAATTGTGACGAGGCATTGGCTACCTTAAGAGAGTCATAGTGACTCTTGCCAAATGCTCACCATAATAGACATTTTTTTTATACTGTGGCCAGTCTGCCCGAAGCGATACGCCACTAGTTGTTTAATTTAAGACAACCATCGTTACCCTTGCTAGGAGTTACTTGATGTTGCTGATTTAATTTTAATTGTGACGAGGCATTGGAAACCTTACGAGAGTCATAGTGATTCCTGGCAGTTCCTCACCAAAATACGCATTTTTTAGATACTGTGGAAAGTCTATCCAAAGCGGTAATCCACTAGCTGCTTATCTTAAGTGAAACTGCCAGAGGTTTCTTGAAGTTGCTGATGTGAGTCTAATTGTGACGAGGCATTGGCTACCTTAAGAGAGTCATACTGACTTTTGCCAAATGCTCACCATAATAGACATTTTTTTAGATTCTGTGGCCAGTCTGCCCGAAGCGATACGCCACTAGTTGTTTAATTTAAGACAACCATCGTTACCCTTGCTAGGAGTTACTTGATGTTGCTGATTTAATTTTAATTGTGACGAGGCATTGGCAACCTTACGAGAGTCATAGTGATTCCTGGCAGTTCCTCACCAAAATACGCATTTTTTAGATACTGTGGAAAGTCTCTCCAAAGCGGTAATCCACTAGCGGTTTATCTTAAGAGAAACTGCCAGAGGTTTCTTGAAGTTCCTGAAGTGAGTCTAATTGTGACGAGGCATTGGCTACCTTAAGAGAGTCATAGTTACTCTTGCCAAATGCTCACCATAATAGACATTTTTTAGATACTGTGGCCAGTCTGCCCGAAGCGATACGCCACTAGTTGTTTAATTTAAGACAACCATCGTTACCCTTGCTAGGAGTTACTTGATGTTGCTGATTTAATTTTAATTGTGACGAGGCATTGGAAACCTTACGAGAGTCATAGTGATTCCTGGCAGTTCCTCACCAAAATACGCATTTTTTAGATACTGTGGAAAGTCTATCCAAAGCGGTAATCCACTAGCTGCTTATCTTAAGTGAAACTGCCAGAGGTTTCTTGAAGTTGCTGATGTGAGTCTAATTGTGACGAGGCATTGGCTACCTTAAGAGAGTCATACTGACTTTTGCCAAATGCTCACCATAATAGACATTTTTTTAGATACTGTGGCCAGTCTGCCCGAAGCGATACGCCACTAGTTGTTTAATTTAAGACAACCATCGTTACCATTGCTAGGAGTTACTTGATGTTGCTGATTTAATTTTAATTGTGACGAGGCATTGGCAACCTTACGAGAGTCATAGTGATTCCTGGCAGTTCCTCACCAAAATACGCATTTTTTAGATACTGTGGAAAGTCTCTCCAAAGCGGTAATCCACTAGCGGTTTATCTTAAGAGAAACTGCCAGAGGTTTCTTGAAGTTCCTGAAGTGAGTCTAATTGTGACGAGGCATTGGCTACCTTAAGAGAGTCATAGTTACTCTTGCCAAATGCTCACCATAATAGACATTTTTTAGATACTGTGGCCAGTCTACCCGAAGCGATACGCCACTAGTTGTTTAATTTAAGACAACCATCGTTACCCTTGCTAGGAGTTACTTGATGTTGCTGATTTAATTTTAATTGTGACGAGGCATTGGCAACCTTACAAGAGTCATACTGATTCCTGGCAGTTCCTCACCAAAATACGCATTTGTTAGATATTGTGGAAAGTCTCTCCGAAGCGGTAATCCACTAGCTGCTTATCTTAAGTGAAACTGCCAGAGATTTCTTGAAGTTGCTGATGTGAGTCTAATTGTGACGAGGCATTGGCTACCTTAAGAGAGTCATAGTGACTCTTGCCAAATGCCCACCATAATAGACATTTTTTTAGATACTGTGGCCAGTCTGCCCGAATCATTACGCAATTAGTTGTTTAATTTAAGACAACCATTGTTACTCTTGCTCGGAGTTACTTGATGTTGCTTATTTAATTTTAATTGTGATGAGGCATTGGCAACCTTACGAGAGTCGTAGTGATTCCTGGCAGTTCCTCACGAAAATACGCATTTTTTAGATACTGTGGAAAGTCTCTCCAAAGCGGTAATCCACTAGCTGTTTGTCTTCAGAGAAACTGATAGAGGTTTCTTCAAGTTGCTGACGTGAGTCTAATTGTGGCGAGGCATTGGCTACCTTAAGAGAGTCATAGTTACTCTTGCCAAATGCTCACCATAATAGACATTTTTTAGATACTGTGGCCAGTCTGCCCGAAGCGATACGCCACTAGTTGTTTAATTTAAGACAACCATCGTTATCCTTGCTAGGAGTTACTTGATGTTGCTGATTTAATTTTAATTGTGACGAGGCATTGGCAACCTTACGAGAGTCATAGTGATTCCTGGCAGTTCCTCACCAAAATACGCATTTTTTAGATACTGTGGAAAGTCTCTCCAAAGCGGTAATCCACTAGCGGTTTATCTTAAGAGAAACTGCCAGAGGTTTCTTGAAGTTCCTGAAGTGAGTCTAATTGTGACGAGGCATTGGCTACCTTAAGAGAGTCATAGTTACTCTTGCCAAATGCTCACCATAATAGACATTTTTTAGATACTGTGGCCAGTCTACCCGAAGCGATACGCCACTAGTTGTTTAATTTAAGACAACCATCGTTACCCTTGCTAGGAGTTACTTGATGTTGCTGATTTAATTTTAATTGTGACGAGGCATTGGCAACCTTACGAGAGTCATAGTGATTCCTGGCAGTTCCTCACCAAAATACGCATTTTTTAGATACTGTGGAAAGTCTATCCAAAGCGGTAATCCACTAGCTGCTTATCTTAAGTGAAACTGCCAGAGGTTTCTTGAAGTTGCTGATGTGAGTCTAATTGTGACGAGGCATTGGCTACCTTAAGAGAGTCATACTGACTTTTGCCAAATGCTCACCATAATAGACATTTTTTTAGATACTGTGGCCAGTCTGCCCGAAGCGATACGCCACTAGTTGTTTAATTTAAGACAACCATCGTTACCATTGCTAGGAGTTACTTGATGTTGCTGATTTAATTTTAATTGTGACGAGGCATTGGCAACCTTACGAGAGTCATAGTGATTCCTGGCAGTTCCTCACCAAAATACGCATTTTTTAGATACTGTGGAAAGTCTCTCCAAAGCGGTAATCCACTAGCGGTTTATCTTAAGAGAAACTGCCAGAGGTTTCTTGAAGTTCCTGAAGTGAGTCTAATTGTGACGAGGCATTGGCTACCTTAAGAGAGTCATAGTTACTCTTGCCAAATGCTCACCATAATAGACATTTTTTAGATACTGTGGCCAGTCTACCCGAAGCGATACGCCACTAGTTGTTTAATTTAAGACAACCATCGTTACCCTTGCTAGGAGTTACTTGATGTTGCTGATTTAATTTTAATTGTGACGAGGCATTGGCAACCTTACAAGAGTCATACTGATTCCTGGCAGTTCCTCACCAAAATACGCATTTGTTAGATATTGTGGAAAGTCTCTCCGAAGCGGTAATCCACTAGCTGCTTATCTTAAGTGAAACTGCCAGAGATTTCTTGAAGTTGCTGATGTGAGTCTAATTGTGACGAGGCATTGGCTACCTTAAGAGAGTCATAGTGACTCTTGCCAAATGCCCACCATAATAGACATTTTTTTAGATACTGTGGCCAGTCTGCCCGAATCATTACGCAATTAGTTGTTTAATTTAAGACAACCATTGTTACTCTTGCTCGGAGTTACTTGATGTTGCTTATTTAATTTTAATTGTGATGAGGCATTGGCAACCTTACGAGAGTCGTAGTGATTCCTGGCAGTTCCTCACGAAAATACGCATTTTTTAGATACTGTGGAAAGTCTCTCCAAAGCGGTAATCCACTAGCTGTTTGTCTTCAGAGAAACTGATAGAGGTTTCTTCAAGTTGCTGACGTGAGTCTAATTGTGGCGAGGCATTGGCTACCTTAAGAGAGTCATAGTTACTCTTGCCAAATGCTCACCATAATAGACATTTTTTAGATACTGTGGCCAGTCTGCCCGAAGCGATACGCCACTAGTTGTTTAATTTAAGACAACCATCGTTATCCTTGCTAGGAGTTACTTGATGTTGCTGATTTAATTTTAATTGTGACGAGGCATTGGCAACCTTACGAGAGTCATAGTGATTCCTGGCAGTTCCTCACCAAAATACGCATTTTTTAGATACTGTGGAAAGTCTCTCCAAAGCGGTAATCCACTAGCTGCTTATCTTAAGTGAAACTGCCAGAGGTTTCTTGAAGTTGCTGATGTGAGTCTAATTGTGACGAGGCATTGGCTACCTTAAGAGAGTCATACTGACTTTTGCCAAATGCTCACCATAATAGACATTTTTTTAGATACTGTGGCCAGTCTGCCCGAAGCGATACGCCACTAGTTGTTTAATTTAAGACAACCAGCGTTACCCTTGCTAGGAGTTACTTGATGTTGCTGATTTAATTTTAATTGTGACGAGGCATTGGCAACCTTACGAGAGTCATAGTGATTCCTGGCAGTTCCTCACCAAAATACGCATTTTTTAGATACTGTGGAAAGTCTCTTTAAAGCGGTAATCCACTAGCGGTTTATCTTAAGAGAAACTGCCAGAGGTTTCTTGAAGTTCCTGAAGTGAGTCTAATTGTGACGAGGCATTGGCTACCTTAAGAGAGTCATAGTGACTCTTGCCAAATGCTCACCATAATAGACATTTTTTTTATACTGTGGCCAGTCTGCCCGAAGCGATACGCCACTAGTTGTTTAATTTAAGACAACCATCGTTACCCTTGCTAGGAGTTACTTGATGTTGCTGATTTAATTTTAATTGTGACGAGGCATTGGAAACCTTACGAGAGTCATAGTGATTCCTGGCAGTTCCTCACCAAAATACGCATTTTTTAGATACTGTGGAAAGTCTATCCAAAGCGGTAATCCACTAGCTGCTTATCTTAAGTGAAACTGCCAGAGGTTTCTTGAAGTTGCTGATGTGAGTCTAATTGTGACGAGGCATTGGCTACCTTAAGAGAGTCATACTGACTTTTGCCAAATGCTCACCATAATAGACATTTTTTTAGATACTGTGGCCAGTCTGCCCGAAGCGATACGCCACTAGTTGTTTAATTTAAGACAACCATCGTTACCCTTGCTAGGAGTTACTTGATGTTGCTGATTTAATTTTAATTGTGACGAGGCATTGGCAACCTTACGAGAGTCATAGTGATTCCTGGCAGTTCCTCACCAAAATACGCATTTTTTAGATACTGTGGAAAGTCTCTCCAAAGCGGTAATCCACTAGCGGTTTATCTTAAGAGAAACTGCCAGAGGTTTCTTGAAGATCCTGAAGTGAGTCTAATTGTGACGAGGCATTGGCTACCTTAAGAGAGTCATAGTTACTCTTGCCAAATGCTCACCATAATAGACATTTTTTAGATACTGTGGCCAGTCTGCCCGAAGCGATACGCCACTAGTTGTTTAATTTAAGACAACCATCGTTACCCTTGCTAGGAGTTACTTGATGTTGCTGATTTAATTTTAATTGTGACGAGGCATTGGCAACCTTACGAGAGTCATACTGATTCCTGGCAGTTCCTCACCAAAATACGCATTTGTTAGATATTGTGGAAAGTCTCTCCGAAGAGGTAATCCACTAGCTGCTTATCTTAAGTGAAACTGCCAGAGATTTCTTGAAGTTGCTGATGTGAGTCTAATTGTGACGAGGCATTGGCTACCTTAAGAGAGTCATAGTGACTCTTTTCAAATGCCCACCATAATAGACATTTTTTTAGATACTGTGGCCAGTCTGCCCGAATCATTACGCAATTAGTTGTTTAATTTAAGACAACCATTGTTACTCTTGCTTGGAGTTACTTGATGTTGCTGATTTAATTTTAATTGTGATGAGGCATTGGCAACCTTACGAGAGTCGTAGTGATTCCTGGCAGTTCCTCACGAAAATACGCATTTTTTAGATACTGTGGAAAGTCTCTCCAAAGCGGTAATCCACTAGCGGTTTATCTTAAGAGAAACTGCCAGAGGTTTCTTGAAGTTCCTGAAGTGAGTCTAATTGTGACGAGGCATTGGCTACCTTAAGAGAGTCATAGTTACTCTTGCCAAATGCTCACCATAATAGACATTTTTTAGATACTGTGGCCAGTCTACCCGAAGCGATACGCCACTAGTTGTTTAATTTAAGACAACCATCGTTACCCTTGCTAGGAGTTACTTGATGTTGCTGATTTAATTTTAATTGTGACGAGGCATTGGCAACCTTACAAGAGTCATACTGATTCCTGGCAGTTCCTCACCAAAATACGCATTTGTTAGATATTGTGGAAAGTCTCTCCGAAGCGGTAATCCACTAGCTGCTTATCTTAAGTGAAACTGCCAGAGATTTCTTGAAGTTGCTGATGTGAGTCTAATTGTGACGAGGCATTGGCTACCTTAAGAGAGTCATACTGACTTTTGCCAAATGCTCACCATAATAGACATTTTTTTAGATTCTGTGGCCAGTCTGCCCGAAGCGATACGCCACTAGTTGTTTAATTTAAGACAACCATCGTTACCCTTGCTAGGAGTTACTTGATGTTGCTGATTTAATTTTAATTGTGACGAGGCATTGGAAACCTTACGAGAGTCATAGTGATTCCTGGCAGTTCCTCACCAAAATACGCATTTTTTAGATACTGTGGAAAGTCTATCCAAAGCGGTAATCCACTAGCTGCTTATCTTAAGTGAAACTGCCAGAGGTTTCTTGAAGTTGCTGATGTGAGTCTAATTGTGACGAGGCATTGGCTACCTTAAGAGAGTCATACTGACTTTTGCCAAATGCTCACCATAATAGACATTTTTTAGATACTGTGGCCAGTCTGCCCGAAGCGATACGCCACTAGTTGTTTAATTTAAGACAACCATCGTTATCCTTGCTAGGAATTACTTGATGTTGCTGATTTAATTTTAATTGTGACGAGGCATTGGCAACCTTACGAGAGTCATAGTGATTCCTGGCAGTTCCTCACCAAAATACGCATTTTTTAGATACTGTGGAAAGTCTCTCCAAAGCGGTAATCCACTAGCTGCTTATCTTAAGTGAAACTGCCAGAGGTTTCTTGAAGTTGCTGATGTGAGTCTAATTGTGACGAGGCATTGGCTACCTTAAGAGAGTCATAGTGACTCTTGCCAAATGCTCACCATAATAGACATTTTTTTTATACTGTGGCCAGTCTGCCCGAAGCGATACGCCACTAGTTGTTTAATTTAAGACAACCATCGTTACCCTTGCTAGGAGTTACTTGATGTTGCTGATTTAATTTTAATTGTGACGAGGCATTGGAAACCTTACGAGAGTCATAGTGATTCCTGGCAGTTCCTCACCAAAATACGCATTTTTTAGATACTGTGGAAAGTCTATCCAAAGCGGTAATCCACTAGCTGCTTATCTTAAGTGAAACTGCCAGAGGTTTCTTGAAGTTGCTGATGTGAGTCTAATTGTGACGAGGCATTGGCTACCTTAAGAGAGTCATACTGACTTTTGCCAAATGCTCACCATAATAGACATTTTTTTAGATTCTGTGGCCAGTCTGCCCGAAGCGATACGCCACTAGTTGTTTAATTTAAGACAACCATCGTTACCCTTGCTAGGAGTTACTTGATGTTGCTGATTTAATTTTAATTGTGACGAGGCATTGGCAACCTTACGAGAGTCATAGTGATTCCTGGCAGTTCCTCACCAAAATACGCATTTTTTAGATACTGTGGAAAGTCTCTCCAAAGCGGTAATCCACTAGCGGTTTATCTTAAGAGAAACTGCCAGAGGTTTCTTGAAGTTCCTGAAGTGAGTCTAATTGTGACGAGGCATTGGCTACCTTAAGAGAGTCATAGTTACTCTTGCCAAATGCTCACCATAATAGACATTTTTTAGATACTGTGGCCAGTCTGCCCGAAGCGATACGCCACTAGTTGTTTAATTTAAGACAACCATCGTTACCCTTGCTAGGAGTTACTTGATGTTGCTGATTTAATTTTAATTGTGACGAGGCATTGGAAACCTTACGAGAGTCATAGTGATTCCTGGCAGTTCCTCACCAAAATACGCATTTTTTAGATACTGTGGAAAGTCTATCCAAAGCGGTAATCCACTAGCTGCTTATCTTAAGTGAAACTGCCAGAGGTTTCTTGAAGTTGCTGATGTGAGTCTAATTGTGACGAGGCATTGGCTACCTTAAGAGAGTCATACTGACTTTTGCCAAATGCTCACCATAATAGACATTTTTTTAGATACTGTGGCCAGTCTGCCCGAAGCGATACGCCACTAGTTGTTTAATTTAAGACAACCATCGTTACCATTGCTAGGAGTTACTTGATGTTGCTGATTTAATTTTAATTGTGACGAGGCATTGGCAACCTTACGAGAGTCATAGTGATTCCTGGCAGTTCCTCACCAAAATACGCATTTTTTAGATACTGTGGAAAGTCTCTCCAAAGCGGTAATCCACTAGCGGTTTATCTTAAGAGAAACTGCCAGAGGTTTCTTGAAGTTCCTGAAGTGAGTCTAATTGTGACGAGGCATTGGCTACCTTAAGAGAGTCATAGTTACTCTTGCCAAATGCTCACCATAATAGACATTTTTTAGATACTGTGGCCAGTCTACCCGAAGCGATACGCCACTAGTTGTTTAATTTAAGACAACCATCGTTACCCTTGCTAGGAGTTACTTGATGTTGCTGATTTAATTTTAATTGTGACGAGGCATTGGCAACCTTACAAGAGTCATACTGATTCCTGGCAGTTCCTCACCAAAATACGCATTTGTTAGATATTGTGGAAAGTCTCTCCGAAGCGGTAATCCACTAGCTGCTTATCTTAAGTGAAACTGCCAGAGATTTCTTGAAGTTGCTGATGTGAGTCTAATTGTGACGAGGCATTGGCTACCTTAAGAGAGTCATAGTGACTCTTGCCAAATGCCCACCATAATAGACATTTTTTTAGATACTGTGGCCAGTCTGCCCGAATCATTACGCAATTAGTTGTTTAATTTAAGACAACCATTGTTACTCTTGCTCGGAGTTACTTGATGTTGCTTATTTAATTTTAATTGTGATGAGGCATTGGCAACCTTACGAGAGTCGTAGTGATTCCTGGCAGTTCCTCACGAAAATACGCATTTTTTAGATACTGTGGAAAGTCTCTCCAAAGCGGTAATCCACTAGCTGTTTGTCTTCAGAGAAACTGATAGAGGTTTCTTCAAGTTGCTGACGTGAGTCTAATTGTGGCGAGGCATTGGCTACCTTAAGAGAGTCATAGTTACTCTTGCCAAATGCTCACCATAATAGACATTTTTTAGATACTGTGGCCAGTCTGCCCGAAGCGATACGCCACTAGTTGTTTAATTTAAGACAACCATCGTTACCCTTGCTAGGAGTTACTTGATGTTGCTGATTTAATTTTAATTGTGACGAGGCATTGGCAACCTTACGAGAGTCATAGTGATTCCTGGCAGTTCCTCACCAAAATACGCATTTTTTAGATACTGTGGAAAGTCTCTCCAAAGCGGTAATCCACTAGCGGTTTATCTTAAGAGAAACTGCCAGAGGTTTCTTGAAGTTCCTGAAGTGAGTCTAATTGTGACGAGGCATTGGCTACCTTAAGAGAGTCATAGTTACTCTTGCCAAATGCTCACCATAATAGACATTTTTTAGATACTGTGGCCAGTCTGCCCGAAGCGATACGCCACTAGTTGTTTAATTTAAGACAACCATCGTTACCCTTGCTAGGAGTTACTTGATGTTGCTGATTTAATTTTAATTGTGACGAGGCATTGGAAACCTTACGAGAGTCATAGTGATTCCTGGCAGTTCCTCACCAAAATACGCATTTTTTAGATACTGTGGAAAGTCTATCCAAAGCGGTAATCCACTAGCTGCTTATCTTAAGTGAAACTGCCAGAGGTTTCTTGAAGTTGCTGATGTGAGTCTAATTGTGACGAGGCATTGGCTACCTTAAGAGAGTCATACTGACTTTTGCCAAATGCTCACCATAATAGACATTTTTTTAGATACTGTGGCCAGTCTGCCCGAAGCGATACGCCACTAGTTGTTTAATTTAAGACAACCATCGTTACCATTGCTAGGAGTTACTTGATGTTGCTGATTTAATTTTAATTGTGACGAGGCATTGGCAACCTTACGAGAGTCATAGTGATTCCTGGCAGTTCCTCACCAAAATACGCATTTTTTAGATACTGTGGAAAGTCTCTCCAAAGCGGTAATCCACTAGCGGTTTATCTTAAGAGAAACTGCCAGAGGTTTCTTGAAGTTCCTGAAGTGAGTCTAATTGTGACGAGGCATTGGCTACCTTAAGAGAGTCATAGTTACTCTTGCCAAATGCTCACCATAATAGACATTTTTTAGATACTGTGGCCAGTCTACCCGAAGCGATACGCCACTAGTTGTTTAATTTAAGACAACCATCGTTACCCTTGCTAGGAGTTACTTGATGTTGCTGATTTAATTTTAATTGTGACGAGGCATTGGCAACCTTACAAGAGTCATACTGATTCCTGGCAGTTCCTCACCAAAATACGCATTTGTTAGATATTGTGGAAAGTCTCTCCGAAGCGGTAATCCACTAGCTGCTTATCTTAAGTGAAACTGCCAGAGATTTCTTGAAGTTGCTGATGTGAGTCTAATTGTGACGAGGCATTGGCTACCTTAAGAGAGTCATAGTGACTCTTGCCAAATGCCCACCATAATAGACATTTTTTTAGATACTGTGGCCAGTCTGCCCGAATCATTACGCAATTAGTTGTTTAATTTAAGACAACCATTGTTACTCTTGCTCGGAGTTACTTGATGTTGCTTATTTAATTTTAATTGTGATGAGGCATTGGCAACCTTACGAGAGTCGTAGTGATTCCTGGCAGTTCCTCACGAAAATACGCATTTTTTAGATACTGTGGAAAGTCTCTCCAAAGCGGTAATCCACTAGCTGTTTGTCTTCAGAGAAACTGATAGAGGTTTCTTCAAGTTGCTGACGTGAGTCTAATTGTGGCGAGGCATTGGCTACCTTAAGAGAGTCATAGTTACTCTTGCCAAATGCTCACCATAATAGACATTTTTTAGATACTGTGGCCAGTCTGCCCGAAGCGATACGCCACTAGTTGTTTAATTTAAGACAACCATCGTTATCCTTGCTAGGAGTTACTTGATGTTGCTGATTTAATTTTAATTGTGACGAGGCATTGGCAACCTTACGAGAGTCATAGTGATTCCTGGCAGTTCCTCACCAAAATACGCATTTTTTAGATACTGTGGAAAGTCTCTCCAAAGCGGTAATCCACTAGCTGCTTATCTTAAGTGAAACTGCCAGAGGTTTCTTGAAGTTGCTGATGTGAGTCTAATTGTGACGAGGCATTGGCTACCTTAAGAGAGTCATACTGACTTTTGCCAAATGCTCACCATAATAGACATTTTTTTAGATACTGTGGCCAGTCTGCCCGAAGCGATACGCCACTAGTTGTTTAATTTAAGACAACCATCGTTACCATTGCTAGGAGTTACTTGATGTTGCTGATTTAATTTTAATTGTGACGAGGCATTGGCAACCTTACGAGAGTCATAGTGATTCCTGGCAGTTCCTCACCAAAATACGCATTTTTTAGATACTGTGGAAAGTCTCTCCAAAGCGGTAATCCACTAGCGGTTTATCTTAAGAGAAACTGCCAGAGGTTTCTTGAAGTTCCTGAAGTGAGTCTAATTGTGACGAGGCATTGGCTACCTTAAGAGAGTCATAGTTACTCTTGCCAAATGCTCACCATAATAGACATTTTTTAGATACTGTGGCCAGTCTACCCGAAGCGATACGCCACTAGTTGTTTAATTTAAGACAACCATCGTTACCCTTGCTAGGAGTTACTTGATGTTGCTGATTTAATTTTAATTGTGACGAGGCATTGGCAACCTTACAAGAGTCATACTGATTCCTGGCAGTTCCTCACCAAAATACGCATTTGTTAGATATTGTGGAAAGTCTCTCCGAAGCGGTAATCCACTAGCTGCTTATCTTAAGTGAAACTGCCAGAGATTTCTTGAAGTTGCTGATGTGAGTCTAATTGTGACGAGGCATTGGCTACCTTAAGAGAGTCATAGTGACTCTTGCCAAATGCCCACCATAATAGACATTTTTTTAGATACTGTGGCCAGTCTGCCCGAATCATTACGCAATTAGTTGTTTAATTTAAGACAACCATTGTTACTCTTGCTCGGAGTTACTTGATGTTGCTTATTTAATTTTAATTGTGATGAGGCATTGGCAACCTTACGAGAGTCGTAGTGATTCCTGGCAGTTCCTCACGAAAATACGCATTTTTTAGATACTGTGGAAAGTCTCTCCAAAGCGGTAATCCACTAGCTGTTTGTCTTCAGAGAAACTGATAGAGGTTTCTTCAAGTTGCTGACGTGAGTCTAATTGTGGCGAGGCATTGGCTACCTTAAGAGAGTCATAGTTACTCTTGCCAAATGCTCACCATAATAGACATTTTTTAGATACTGTGGCCAGTCTGCCCGAAGCGATACGCCACTAGTTGTTTAATTTAAGACAACCATCGTTACCCTTGCTAGGAGTTACTTGATGTTGCTGATTTAATTTTAATTGTGACGAGGCATTGGCAACCTTACGAGAGTCATAGTGATTCCTGGCAGTTCCTCACCAAAATACGCATTTTTTAGATACTGTGGAAAGTCTCTCCAAAGCGGTAATCCACTAGCGGTTTATCTTAAGAGAAACTGCCAGAGGTTTCTTGAAGTTCCTGAAGTGAGTCTAATTGTGACGAGGCATTGGCTACCTTAAGAGAGTCATAGTTACTCTTGCCAAATGCTCACCATAATAGACATTTTTTAGATACTGTGGCCAGTCTGCCCGAAGCGATACGCCACTAGTTGTTTAATTTAAGACAACCATCGTTACCCTTGCTAGGAGTTACTTGATGTTGCTGATTTAATTTTAATTGTGACGAGGCATTGGAAACCTTACGAGAGTCATAGTGATTCCTGGCAGTTCCTCACCAAAATACGCATTTTTTAGATACTGTGGAAAGTCTATCCAAAGCGGTAATCCACTAGCTGCTTATCTTAAGTGAAACTGCCAGAGGTTTCTTGAAGTTGCTGATGTGAGTCTAATTGTGACGAGGCATTGGCTACCTTAAGAGAGTCATACTGACTTTTGCCAAATGCTCACCATAATAGACATTTTTTTAGATACTGTGGCCAGTCTGCCCGAAGCGATACGCCACTAGTTGTTTAATTTAAGACAACCATCGTTACCATTGCTAGGAGTTACTTGATGTTGCTGATTTAATTTTAATTGTGACGAGGCATTGGCAACCTTACGAGAGTCATAGTGATTCCTGGCAGTTCCTCACCAAAATACGCATTTTTTAGATACTGTGGAAAGTCTCTCCAAAGCGGTAATCCACTAGCGGTTTATCTTAAGAGAAACTGCCAGAGGTTTCTTGAAGTTCCTGAAGTGAGTCTAATTGTGACGAGGCATTGGCTACCTTAAGAGAGTCATAGTTACTCTTGCCAAATGCTCACCATAATAGACATTTTTTAGATACTGTGGCCAGTCTACCCGAAGCGATACGCCACTAGTTGTTTAATTTAAGACAACCATCGTTACCCTTGCTAGGAGTTACTTGATGTTGCTGATTTAATTTTAATTGTGACGAGGCATTGGCAACCTTACAAGAGTCATACTGATTCCTGGCAGTTCCTCACCAAAATACGCATTTGTTAGATATTGTGGAAAGTCTCTCCGAAGCGGTAATCCACTAGCTGCTTATCTTAAGTGAAACTGCCAGAGATTTCTTGAAGTTGCTGATGTGAGTCTAATTGTGACGAGGCATTGGCTACCTTAAGAGAGTCATAGTGACTCTTGCCAAATGCCCACCATAATAGACATTTTTTTAGATACTGTGGCCAGTCTGCCCGAATCATTACGCAATTAGTTGTTTAATTTAAGACAACCATTGTTACTCTTGCTCGGAGTTACTTGATGTTGCTTATTTAATTTTAATTGTGATGAGGCATTGGCAACCTTACGAGAGTCGTAGTGATTCCTGGCAGTTCCTCACGAAAATACGCATTTTTTAGATACTGTGGAAAGTCTCTCCAAAGCGGTAATCCACTAGCTGTTTGTCTTCAGAGAAACTGATAGAGGTTTCTTCAAGTTGCTGACGTGAGTCTAATTGTGGCGAGGCATTGGCTACCTTAAGAGAGTCATAGTTACTCTTGCCAAATGCTCACCATAATAGACATTTTTTAGATACTGTGGCCAGTCTGCCCGAAGCGATACGCCACTAGTTGTTTAATTTAAGACAACCATCGTTATCCTTGCTAGGAGTTACTTGATGTTGCTGATTTAATTTTAATTGTGACGAGGCATTGGCAACCTTACGAGAGTCATAGTGATTCCTGGCAGTTCCTCACCAAAATACGCATTTTTTAGATACTGTGGAAAGTCTCTCCAAAGCGGTAATCCACTAGCTGCTTATCTTAAGTGAAACTGCCAGAGGTTTCTTGAAGTTGCTGATGTGAGTCTAATTGTGACGAGGCATTGGCTACCTTAAGAGAGTCATACTGACTTTTGCCAAATGCTCACCATAATAGACATTTTTTTAGATACTGTGGCCAGTCTGCCCGAAGCGATACGCCACTAGTTGTTTAATTTAAGACAACCAGCGTTACCCTTGCTAGGAGTTACTTGATGTTGCTGATTTAATTTTAATTGTGACGAGGCATTGGCAACCTTACGAGAGTCATAGTGATTCCTGGCAGTTCCTCACCAAAATACGCATTTTTTAGATACTGTGGAAAGTCTCTTTAAAGCGGTAATCCACTAGCGGTTTATCTTAAGAGAAACTGCCAGAGGTTTCTTGAAGTTCCTGAAGTGAGTCTAATTGTGACGAGGCATTGGCTACCTTAAGAGAGTCATAGTTACTCTTGCCAAATGCTCACCATAATAGACATTTTTTAGATACTGTGGCCAGTCTGCCCGAAGCGATACGCCACTAGTTGTTTAATTTAAGACAACCATCGTTACCCTTGCTAGGAGTTACTTGATGTTGCTGATTTAATTTTAATTGTGACGAGGCATTGGCAACCTTACGAGAGTCATACTGATTCCTGGCAGTTCCTCACCAAAATACGCATTTGTTAGATATTGTGGAAAGTCTCTCCGAAGAGGTAATCCACTAGCTGCTTATCTTAAGTGAAACTGCCAGAGATTTCTTGAAGTTGCTGATGTGAGTCTAATTGTGACGAGGCATTGGCTACCTTAAGAGAGTCATAGTGACTCTTTTCAAATGCCCACCATAATAGACATTTTTTTAGATACTGTGGCCAGTCTGCCCGAATCATTACGCAATTAGTTGTTTAATTTAAGACAACCATTGTTACTCTTGCTTGGAGTTACTTGATGTTGCTGATTTAATTTTAATTGTGATGAGGCATTGGCAACCTTACGAGAGTCGTAGTGATTCCTGGCAGTTCCTCACGAAAATACGCATTTTTTAGATACTGTGGAAAGTCTCTCCAAAGCGGTAATCCACTAGCGGTTTATCTTAAGAGAAACTGCCAGAGGTTTCTTGAAGTTCCTGAAGTGAGTCTAATTGTGACGAGGCATTGGCTACCTTAAGAGAGTCATAGTTACTCTTGCCAAATGCTCACCATAATAGACATTTTTTAGATACTGTGGCCAGTCTACCCGAAGCGATACGCCACTAGTTGTTTAATTTAAGACAACCATCGTTACCCTTGCTAGGAGTTACTTGATGTTGCTGATTTAATTTTAATTGTGACGAGGCATTGGCAACCTTACAAGAGTCATACTGATTCCTGGCAGTTCCTCACCAAAATACGCATTTGTTAGATATTGTGGAAAGTCTCTCCGAAGCGGTAATCCACTAGCTGCTTATCTTAAGTGAAACTGCCAGAGATTTCTTGAAGTTGCTGATGTGAGTCTAATTGTGACGAGGCATTGGCTACCTTAAGAGAGTCATACTGACTTTTGCCAAATGCTCACCATAATAGACATTTTTTTAGATTCTGTGGCCAGTCTGCCCGAAGCGATACGCCACTAGTTGTTTAATTTAAGACAACCATCGTTACCCTTGCTAGGAGTTACTTGATGTTGCTGATTTAATTTTAATTGTGACGAGGCATTGGAAACCTTACGAGAGTCATAGTGATTCCTGGCAGTTCCTCACCAAAATACGCATTTTTTAGATACTGTGGAAAGTCTATCCAAAGCGGTAATCCACTAGCTGCTTATCTTAAGTGAAACTGCCAGAGGTTTCTTGAAGTTGCTGATGTGAGTCTAATTGTGACGAGGCATTGGCTACCTTAAGAGAGTCATACTGACTTTTGCCAAATGCTCACCATAATAGACATTTTTTTAGATTCTGTGGCCAGTCTGCCCGAAGGGATACGCCACTAGTTGTTTAATTTAAGACAACCATCGTTACCCTTGCTAGGAGTTACTTGATGTTGCTGATTTAATTTTAATTGTGACGAGGCATTGGCAACCTTACGAGAGTCATAGTGATTCCTGGCAGTTCCTCACCAAAATACGCATTTTTTAGATACTGTGGAAAGTCTCTCCAAAGCGGTAATCCACTAGCGGTTTATCTTAAGAGAAACTGCCAGAGGTTTCTTGAAGTTCCTGAAGTGAGTCTAATTGTGACGAGGCATTGGCTACCTTAAGAGAGTCATAGTTACTCTTGCCAAATGCTCACCATAATAGACATTTTTTAGATACTGTGGCCAGTCTGCCCGAAGCGATACGCCACTAGTTGTTTAATTTAAGACAACCATCGTTACCCTTGCTAGGAGTTACTTGATGTTGCTGATTTAATTTTAATTGTGACGAGGCATTGGAAACCTTACGAGAGTCATAGTGATTCCTGGCAGTTCCTCACCAAAATACGCATTTTTTAGATACTGTGGAAAGTCTATCCAAAGCGGTATTCCACTAGCTGCTTATCTTAAGTGAAACTGCCAGAGGTTTCTTGAAGTTGCTGATGTGAGTCTAATTGTGACGAGGCATTGGCTACCTTAAGAGAGTCATACTGACTTTTGCCAAATGCTCACCATAATAGACATTTTTTTAGATACTGTGGCCAGTCTGCCCGAAGCGATACGCCACTAGTTGTTTAATTTAAGACAACCATCGTTACCATTGCTAGGAGTTACTTGATGTTGCTGATTTAATTTTAATTGTGACGAGGCATTGGCAACCTTACGAGAGTCATAGTGATTCCTGGCAGTTCCTCACCAAAATACGCATTTTTTAGATACTGTGGAAAGTCTCTCCAAAGCGGTAATCCACTAGCGGTTTATCTTAAGAGAAACTGCCAGAGGTTTCTTGAAGTTCCTGAA